>NC_092341.1:120391250-121720000 GCF_046630445.1 Rutidosis leptorrhynchoides
TAGATTTTCTGTTTTCGTGTAGTTCTCGAAAATAGAACCCGAATGGTCTTTCCCTAGCAGACCCTAAAGAACTAGTCTTCTCTCCCCATTCTGAATTTTATTTTTTTTAGGAAATGAAGACTTCCTGTGAACTAAACCATGGTCTAATGCAACACGCTTTGATCACTAAACGTAATAATGACACACTTCCGAGTGAACTAGTATCAGTAATTAGAGAAAGATTGGACGGAGTAAGAAAAGAATCCAGATGCGAAGATAATAAGTTACAATTTGGTAAAGGAAAATCAAAAGCTGCAGCGAAAAGAAGAGCACGACACCTAGAAAGATGTCACAAATGCGGAAAATGGTCACATGGAGGTAAATGTTCAAATAATCAAACCTATTCAAACACCGAATTTGTTACTTTATGCAGAGACGGACCGTTCATATGTTTAGAAGAAAAAACACTGAATGCTCGAGGTTACGCCTATGTAGCTATGGAAAACCAATTAAACCGACTATCTTATGAGTGGGATAGATCGTATCACTAAGAATACTATCTCACAGGTAAGTCTGTACAGTTTTTATTTTTATTTTTAACCTTTTGATAATAAACGCTAATTTATTCGCTATAAAGTATTAAATTGGTATTCGATGAAATTAGGTTTGGAGACCAAAATTATTGATATCATTCAAAAATTTATTACATCACTGCGAAATTTAACGTTTATTCTTAAGGTATAAATATCTTTAATCAATCAACCCAAAATATTTCAAAAATTCGTCATGAGTTAAATTAGGTCATGGAACCGAAATTACTTTACCGAAAAGAGGGGCGCATATTTTTGATAATATTTGATTGATTAAAGTGGGATAAAAGCCAAAAAGATTTTTAATTTTATTTTTACTTTGTTTTTAAAATTAATATTAAAATAATATTATAAACTTGTTTAAATTAAATCAATATATTTAAAATTGTAAATATTTGAAAAATTAATATAATTAATATAAGTTTGTATGTATAAAAACAAAAATATAATATAAGTTTGGTGTGAATTTATAATATAAATTTTTAATTAAGTTTGGTGTGAATTTTTAATTTTATGCATTTTAAATTTAAGTTTGGTGTGAATTTAAAAACAAAAATTTACTTTATTTTGCTAAGTTAAAAATATGATTTTTAAAATTCGTCGTAAGTTGAAGACTAGGTCTTTGAACCGAAATTGCTTTACCCGAGGGAGGGACGAGAACTTTTATTATCATTATTTTTAATCTTATTGAATTAAAGTATGCCCAAAACATTAAAAAAAACCCAAAAATCTTTACTTTTAAAAACCGCGCTTTAAATTGACAAATTTTAAATTTTTATCGAGGGACGGACTAGGACAACGATCCGAAACACCCTCGCTCCTAAAGGAAAACAAAATTTTTAGAATTTAATTAATTATAAGTTTTATAAAGTATAGGGTTTTATATAAAATAAAATAAAAAGTACTGTACCAGGGACTCCATGCGATCGCATAGAGTTAGGCCTTTGTTTCCATGCGATCGCATGGGGAGTAAAATCAGGCCTGATACAAGCAGTCGCCTGTTCTGTTCTTCAACACACAAAACACACAACACATACGAAAACACTCCCAAATCACCTCTAAAATTCGCAATTTTCTACCGTAATTCGTCATTTTTCTTGCTCTAATCATGCCTAGATTCTCATTCTTCAGCAAAATGGTAAAAATTACACCCCTAAACTCTATAAATTCCTAGTTTTTGTGATAATTACCAATTTTTTACCTAATGCAATTTTATTAATTTCTAGTGTAATTAGTGTTAAATTGTTAGTATTTTATGCATGTATAACCTAGATTGATGCTATTTAACATGATTTGAAGCCAAAAACTTCAAAAATTTTAGAAATCTAGGGTTTGTGTTCTTGAGCAATTTGGGGCTTTTTGATATAAACAGGTTATGGCCGATTTTCGTCATGAATTATTGCTAAATTGAGTAGTGTAACATGTTTAGGTAGTTAAATTATCCAAACATTGATCCTAAACATGATTTTTGGAGATTAAAGTGGACTTTTTAAGTCCAAAATTCATGAACTTTATTAATTTGATGTAATTGCCATTTGAGACTTGTTTAATTATTAGTAATGACTATTTTGACATGTTATTTGAGTTAAAAGCTTATGAACTTTGTATACATTTTCATATGTGCTTATTTGAAAAGTGTAGAATTGTGAAAAATTGTGAAAATGTGTATAAGTTTAATTTTGATTTAACATGTTATAGTGATTGTTTTAAGTTGTTATTTTGCTAACACTAATGCATATTTGGACGCACAAATTTTGTGTTTAATGTGTTTTGCAGAAAGCCGATACTGGAGGTTCAGGAGCATCATCATCTAGACGACCAGCACCAGCACTAGAACCAGAACCAGAAATGCAACACGAACAAGAACCACAACAAGAACCACAACAACAGCCTGATCAGCACATACCTTATTATGATCCGGTACAGTTTGTTGATGAATTCATAGTATTCCCAATGAGGCAGCCAGTAGAATTCCCAACGATTCCTGAGCACACTCTGCATCCTAATCTGAGATTTGATAGGAGATGGAGAGATTATGAGACATATTAAAGGAACAAATTCAAATTGGTAACAAAAAATGTAGAGGTGCCAAGGGTAATCGATTGGGTTCCTTTAGAAACGGTCCATCTAGCTGACCGTGTTAGACAGCTTTTAGTTCAAAGGTATGGCAGTTCTTCTTTTACAGATTGGGAACGTCTTTTCACCATTCGTAGACCTGTATATAAGGAATGGTGTGTTGAGTTGATGAGTACTGTATCACTTGATACAAATATAGTTAGAATAGATGATAGAAGATTTCTTAGGTTTATCCTTGGCGGTAGGATGTACAGAATGTCCATGCTGGACATGGCCAGGGCTTTACAGATATATACTCCTGGTGAGTTGCTACTACCCGAGTGTACAAACTTGATTCATTATGGTGAAAGGGTAGATAGCAACTTTGACGCTGACGCCATTTGGAGGCGTATGTCACATTTTGATGTTTTTACACGAACAGGAGGACACTCCTATACACATATTGACAGAGCCGAGCTTCGTATTATTCATAGATTTTTGGCTAACTCGATTACACAGAGAGGTCATAATAAAGAAAAAATTACCTTACATGATTTATTCTACCTAAAGTGTATTCGGGATCCTAGAAGCTTTGTCAATATCCCTTACTGTGTTGCTTTTTATTTATCTAAAGTGGTAGAGGGAATGCAGGACGGGAGTATAATAGGAGGAGGTATTTTTGTTACTCTCATTGGAGAGTATTTAGGTGTTGATAGGAACCAAGGAGGTCCATTACAGCTTTGTAGAGAACATGTTGAGCCCTTAGGATTGAAAGTTTATGTGGGTGCTAAGGTATTGAAAAGTAGACGTAACCAGGCAGTAACCTATGAGGGATCTCATCCTCAGGTAGAGAGAGGCTCAGACGAGGAAATGGAGGAGGCAGAAGACATTAGGGATGTCTTTCGAGATGCTATTCTTGATGTCCACGTTCGTATAGATGAGGAAGCAATGACGAACGCGGCCAGACATAGTATGTATGAGCAGTGGAACTCCGAGCGAGTATACGAGGATTATAGGCGACGCTAACACGATAGCTGGTTAGTTCATCAGCACCAAATCATGAGCCAGCTATCATATCAGGTACCAAATAACTATGTACCTACTCGACCTGCTCATTTTCCGCCACACAGCCCCGATATCCGACCACCCTTTAACCGGTATGACTATAACCAAGCCTATCAGAACACCTATAACCAACAATGGAACCCACCTGATGAGATGAACTGGAACCCCTATCCAGACTGATTTAGTTCCATTTAGTTATTTATATGATTTTTATGTTTTTATCTTTTTACTTATTCATGTTTAAACTATGTTATTGAATATACTTATGTAATCTTTATCATTTTTATTATTATTGTGTACTAATATTTCACATTTAGGATTTGAAAGTGGGATATTAAGTCCCATTTCAAATTGCCATGCATGTTTATATTTGTATGTATGTATATTGTAAATTGTACAAAACAGGGTAAAACAGCGCATTTTCAAAGACTGGCATTAAGTTCAGCAAAAGCTACTAATTTTGACGACAAGATGACAAATAAATGTGATGTAACAACAGACGGAATGAACAAATGATATGCACCATTTATCATTCAGCAAACAAACGCCAATATGTTTGGAAACTTTGGTAAAATTTAATCATTTTTACGCTAATCACCCTCAATAATTTAAATTGTTACTGATTTCTTGCAAATGAGGGCATTGCAAGATCTTAAGTGTGGGAAGGGGTTAAATTCTTTCGGATTTTAAAATTTTTACTTTATACACTTGGTTACCATTAGAAATACTAGTAAAGTAGTAGTTGTATTAGAATCTAGTGCTCTCTGATAATAAAGAACAGCCCTAGTCTTATATACTGACTACCCAATTCTAGTAAAATTTTTCAAAATTTTCAATTAAATGAACTCAAAATCATGTTTATACATATTTATGAACGATAAAACTAGGTGTTAACACCGAAATTATTGTTACCTCGGAAAGGACATAAATTGAGAAACAAACCAAAATGTTAAAATTCATTTAAAATGGAATAGAGGACAATAAAAAGGAAAATAAAAGCCAAGTGTGGGAAAAATTACCAAGTTATCTTAAACATATGTCACATATTTCTGTAACAAATAATTGAAGATACTTTTGCTTTGGACTAAACTAAATAGTTTTACCCGATTTACTGTAATATATTTGAAAGAAAGATGGATCTACACGATGAATCAATTCCATCGTTAAAAGGAAGTAAAGTCTTCCGAAAAAGAAACGCGCTTCTTGATTTAGGTCATGAAGTTGTCATCCAGACCAGTTGTAGGTTGACGAAAAACCTAGAAAAGTCATCTCTAAAATCAGCAGGAAATCCACGGACCTCAGCATCAAACAGGGTCGCCAAGTGGTCAGACTTATCCTAACCATGAGAAGGATTTATCTCGTACAATGGGGGGCACCGTGCAAATTAGCTTGATAAGACTAATGAATTAGACCCCCAAAAAGGATAATCTCCATAAAAGATCAAAAATTAGCTTTTAAGACTGATATTACTCAATCCTAGAGATTGACCTTAAAGATTGAGAATTACAAACTCATGGAATTCGATGATATCTAAACTCGAGCTTGAACGAGAAAATATTTTGATCAAAATTACAAACCGATTTGTTTTCTGAAAACCTATTTTCAATGCGTTCATTACCATTGAATGTAAAATCCTAGGAATTCACCTGGAATTCATTAGGTCACTTGAACCAAATCGGGTGTCAACCGTAAGAACGGTGGTTGTATAGCATGGTCGAAGACAGGACCTTGTGCCAGACCAAAAAACTATAGGGTGAGCTTTACTATTGCTCCTACAAAGGATAGTAATTGCATCCGACACGTTAAAGACCATAATCAAAAGCATGTCACGGGACATTGCCTTGACAGTTGCTTGTTCAACGCTTTTCTTTACAACCGGACGGTAGTTTATCGAAAGGTAATATTTGGAGCAAGTATACTGGACGTGTTGCTTTTCTAATACAAGGTTAGTAAGTGGATGACACAAAACCACAAGTTTTGAGCTAAATTTTCAAATATGAAACCCACCAAACCCACAAAAACAATTTGCAAACACCGGTGAAAGGTTATTCCGGAAAACTTATCTAGGGTAAAAGCTAGATTAAACTTTTCAAAAGATCAAATGTTTTCATAAAGATCCAATTTCCTTAAAGGATCTAAATTTTTATAGTCATGTGGGACTGTAAACCATATCGTTACTACCATTGTTTATACCGCCATAAAGAAATCACTGATGTACAAAGTGTGAAGAATAAAGAAGTGATTCTAGTATTTCAAGACTATATTGCTTGAGGACAAGCAACGCTCAAGTGTGGGAATATTTGATAATGCTAAAAACGAACATATATTTCATAGCATTATCCCTCAAGAAAGACAAGCTTTTAGTTGCAATTGTTCTATTTACAAGTGATATTCGTTTAAATAAAAAAAGGTGAAGACAAAAGACAGATTCGACAAATTGAAGACGCAAACGACCAAAAAGCTCAAAAGTACAAAATACAATCAAAGAGGTTCCAATTATTGATAAAGAACGTCTCGAAATTACAAGAGTACAAGATTCAAAACGCAAAGTACAAGATATTAAATTGTACGCAAGGACGTTCGAAATCCGGAACCGGGACCAGAGTCAACTCTCAACGCTCGACGCAACGGACTAAAAATTACAAGTTAACTATGCACATAAATATAATATAATATTTAAATAATTCTTATAATTATTTATATATTATATTTATTTAATTAAAACGTCGACAAACAAGAAAACAAGAATTTTGAGCTGTCACCTACCACCATGCGATCGCGTGGCCTGGAGGCACAAAAGCCATGCGATCGCATGGCCAACTTTTTCAGTTCACATGCCTATAAATTTCGAGCTTTGGTGCACCATATATCCATCCTTTAATCTCTCTCTCAATATATACGTAGTATATATATATATTTATATTTTAATTTTAATTTTAATTTTAATTTCTAATAATAAGGGTATGTTAGCGAATGTTGTAAGAGTGTAAGTCGAAATTCTGTCCGTGTAACGCTACGCTATTTTTAATCATTGTAAGTTATGTTCAACCTTTTTAATTTAATGTCTCGTAGTTAAGTTATTATTATGCTTATTTAATCCGAAGTAATCATGATGTTGGGCTAAAAATATTAAAATTGGGTAATTGGGCTTTGTACCATAATTGGGGTTTGGACAAAAGAACGACACTTGTGGAAATTAGACTATGGGCTATTAATGGGCTTTATATTTGTTTAACTAAATGATAGTTTGTTAATTTTAATATAAAGATTTACAATTGAACGTCCCTATAAATAACCATATACACTCAATCGGACACGATGGGCGGGATATTTATATGTACGAATAATCGTTCATTTAACCGGACACGGGAATGGATTAATAGCCACTAGAATTATTAAAACAGGGGTGAAATTATGTACAAGGACACTTGGCATAATTGTTAACAAAGTATTAAAACCTTGGGTTACACGCAGTCGATAACCTGGTGTAATTATTAAACAAAGTATTAAAATCTTGTTACAGTTTAAGTCCCCAATTAGTTGGAATATTTAACTTCGGGTATAAGGATAATTTGACGAGGATACTCGCACTTTATATTTATGACTGATGGACTGTTATGGACAAAAACCAGACGGACATATTAAATAATCCAGGACAAAGGACAATTAACCCACGGGCATAAAACTAAAATCAACACGTCAAACATCATGATTACGGAAGTTTAAATAAGCATAATTCTTTTATTTCATATTTAATTTCCTTTATTTTATATTTAATTGCACTTCTAATTATCGCACTTTTATTTATTGTTATTATATTTAATTGCACTTTTAATTATCGTAATTTTTAATTATCACAATTTTATTTTATCTCACTTTTATTTATCGCAATTTCATTATCGTTATTTACTTTACGCTTTAAATTAAGTCTTGTATTTATTTTTAATATTTTACATTTGGTTTTAACTGCGACTTAAGTTTTTTAAAATCGACAAACCGGTCATTAAACGGTAAAAACCCCCCTTTATAATAATAATATTACTTATATATATATTTGTATTTTTATAAAATAAAACTAATATAGCGTTAAGCTTTGTTTAAAGATTTTTTTCCCTGTGGAACGAACCGGACTTACTAAAAACTACACTACTGTACGATTAGGTACACTGCCTATAAGTGTTGTAGCAAGGTTTAAGTATATCCATTCAATAAATAAATAAATATCTTGTGTAAAATTGTATCGTATTTAATAGTATTTCCTAGTAAAATTTAAGCTATTTTATATACACCTCGCATAACATCAATATGTTATTATTTAAACGACGTAATTAACTTATGTTAAAATGTATTTACATATAATGTATTACGAGTATAAATACATCCTTACAAGTATTGAATACACTTTATAATATACCAATACATATAAAGGATAGCTATACTCATATTTCCGTTCAATTTTCTCAAGAATTCTACTCGCATTCATACGGTATTTTTACCCGTATTATACACAGTGTCTAGAAGTATTTACTATTGGTATATACCAATAGAAATCTGCAATTATTTATGTAATATGTCATCCATGACCTAATCAATTTAATATGCCATCCATGATTTAATACATTTTAACTTATAGAAGATATTTTCACTAAAAACCAAATTTTCAAGCCTATAAATAAGCACCATTTCTAACTCATTTTTACATATTCATTTTCCAAATTTTACTTCGAATTTTCACACACACTTGCAAAAACTCTCTCAAGTTTTGTTCTACTACTTATTTCCAGCAACTTTACATTCTAAACTTGAGGTAAAAACTCTACTTCAACTCTTGTTCAATTCATATGTTTATAGCTATCTATATAAGAGTTTATAAACTATAACATAGTTTAGTTAATTCTAAACTTGTTCACAAACAAAGTTAATCCTTCTAACTTGACTTTTAAAAATAATTTAACACATGTTTTATATCTATATGGTATACTAACTTAATGAGTTAAAACTTGGAAACACGAAGAACACCGTAAAACCAGACATACGCCGTCGTAGTAAAACCGGGGGCTGTTTTGGGTTGGATAATTAAAAACTATCATAATCTTTGATTTAAAAGTTGTTCTTCTGGGAAAATTATATTTCATATGAACATGATACTATATCCAAAAATCATGGTTAAACTCAAAATTGAAGTATGTTTTTCAAAATGGTCATCAAGATGTCGTTCTTTCGACGGAAATGACTACCTCTTTCAAATATGGATTATAACTTGTAACTCCGACTATAAACCACCACTTTTTCAGTTTAGTTTCACAAATTACAGTTCGTTACGAAACCATAGCAATTTGATTCACTCAAAACGGATTTATAACGAAGAAATTATGGGCAAAATAATATTGGTTAGAAATGGATAATTTGATTACGGGATTAATTCATTAAAATCTATACTAACCATATCCTAGCTAACTTTTCTTGTATTATACATGTATTCTAACATGTCATGGTTACACAATACGTCGAATAAATCAAAATACACCACATACACAATATGTGTAACTACAATAGCGGTATTGTGGGTCATGATTGAGTCTTATACAACACGTGTATACTATGTACTACTAATTGTGGACTATTAACTGTGGACTACTAACTGTGGACTACTAATTGTGGACTACCAATATTGGACTGCTAACTTGACCACTTAAACAATCACACGTGATTGAAAATATAAACTTAAACAATCACACGTGATTGAAAGTATGAACTTAAACAATCACACGTGATTGAAAATATGAACTTAAACAATCACACGTGATTGAAAGTATGAACTTAAACAATCACATGTGATTGAAGATATGATATGAACTTGCTATATTAATTTTGTTCACATGTATTATTATCTGAATCGTTATTATTGTTATAGGTTCGTGAATCCAAGGATGACGGCCATATTTTTAATAAGTTGAAAACTTATTATTAATATACTTTTACTACCGTGAGTATATAGTCCCATTTTTAAACTCTAAAAATATTTTGGGATGAGAATACATGCATTTTATGTTTTACACCATGGATACAAGTACTTGAAATATATTCTACGTTGAGTTGTATCACCTTGCATATCTTCCATAATAGCTTGGTAACTAATATTTACATGTTGTAAGAACATGTAAGCGCGAATCCTATAGATAGATCTATCATATTTGACAACCCCAACCGAGCTAGTCGCTCTAGTATCGTAAACGGTTGCATAGTACTTCATTTTTACTACACTTGGTACAGTGTAGGGAGATTTCATAATAAAGGGAGTATGCCATATTAATGGCTAAGTATGGTTACCGAAACACTCAACAAATTATAGAATATCTTTATTGAAATGTTTGTAACTATGAAATCTTGTGGTCTATATTTATATCGATGCTAACTTTAAACCTATATATCTCACCAACCTTTGTGTTGACTATTTAAGCATGTTTATTCTCAGGTCCTTAAGAAAGTCTTCCGCTGTTGCATTATCTGAGCAAGTTGTGCATGGAGTCTCATGTTTTTTAAATAAAGTGTTGCATTCAATAAAACCTTTGTCATGTATTATATTCGACTGTTATGTCACGTGTGTAGTATTTGGAAACCGATGTATTATGGGGATTATTTCTTAAATAATCGCCCACTTGTTTAAAACATGCATTATGTATAATAATGGTGTGGTTTTTATGAAACGAATGCAATATTTTCTAAAACGTATCATATAGAGGTCAAATACCTCGCTATGGGACCAATAAATAACGTACTGCGTTTATAGTAATATGGACAGGTTGTTTCAGTTGGTATCAGAGCAGGGGTCTTAGCGAACCAGGTCTTGCATTAGTGTGTCTAACTGATAGATGTTAGGATGCATTAGTGAGTCTGAACTTCGACAGTGTCTGCATGTCAAAAGTTTTGCTTATCATTTCTTGTCAAAAATTACCTGCTTATCATCTTAAGTCTAGACATGTCTTACTGCATTTATTGCATAGATAGTGTATAGACAAATTTTATATCTTAAGCATATCTATTACAGTAAACTCTGTCTAACATCTTCCATAAAATCCTCCGTAACTTATGAGATTCTGGTATTATAAATACGTATGTAAATTATGTATTGAGGAATACCAAACTAGTCCTATAATTAATTTCATTTAAAAAATCTTTTCCCTACTCTGATCCTTCAACTGGTTCAAGTTCATCGGATTCCGATAGCTATTCCGATATGGATATTCACCTGAGCTCCGAAAGCAGTGTAACCGGAATAGATCAACCGATTAGCGATCATCTATTCTAGATGGATTGAGGATGAGTTCGTAGCCGACTCAGTCAATGAAGATGAGAAGAAGTCGATCCTTTCCACCCACCAAATTTCCCTCTCGGTGAAGAACCTGAAGCACTTACCGGCGAACCAGTCCGAAACACCATTTTTACCCTCATTTCCAGAGTATCTTGCCACGATTATATATTATCTAAACTTCTAGATCTTATTCATCCGCTCGTTCCAACCGCCAATCATCCATGTGTACTAGAAGAAGTCAACGAGCTTCGCGCTAGAGTGGTGGCTTTGGAGAATATGATGCAGAACTTACAAGCATCACAAGCCCCACAAGTACCAACTGCACCACCCGCATCCACACCAACAGTACCATTACCACCACCAACAACATCCGCATCGCAAGCCCCAACATCACAATCTGTCCCACGAGCATCAACGTCATACGCCCTGTAGATACCAACGAATGCCAACAACATCAAACGATGAAGTATTGATTCATAACTTCATCGGACAAATATTCTACGGTGATTATGTAATCTCTAAAGTTTAAAGATTATTTATTCTAATCATAACCGTAAATCAAGATGAGTGGATGGATAGAGATGATAGAGGGGAGAATAGAATCCCTGACAGGAATGGTGTATGCGTTACAAAATAGACTTGTTATACAAGCAGCACCAGCAGTACCGATAGCATCACCAGTACCAGCAGCACCTACAACATCACAAGCTCCGCCAGTTCCATAATCACCGACATTATCACAAATCAACAACGAGCATATTGTATCAACGAGTTATGAAGTATTAACTTATTCCCTCTGAAAAATTTATATGTATATTTTATATATAGATATATGAGTTTTTAAACCACAATATATCTTTTCGTACTAAGCTATTACGTGTGAATGTTAAAGGGTAGATACTACTCGGTTAATTCATATTACTAATATGCTATGATGTACATCCTTCGTTAATGTCTTAACAATCATTAATTATAATCTCTGCTTCAACTCAATAGATTCCATTTCATAATAAACCAAGTGTATTGTTCGAGTACGTGTTAGATTTCACACTTTCATTTTCGATGTACTCGAAACTTTCTAGAAAACGTCATTCGTGTCTTGCGAAATTCACAAGAATTCTACGAACAAAAACATCAATCACCGAGGAAATATCAATAAAAATGAATAATGAAGTATTGATTCATAATTTCCATTACGTTGAAGAAATACTCCTCAAAAATTATGTAATCTCTAAAGTTTTAGGGGTTATTCATTCTAGCTCCAGCAAAAATCAAATGAGTTTAATAGTATATTAACTCATTAAATCTATATTACATCTGCAGAAAATATAAAAACATATATTTTCATAAAGGCTGTAATAAAAATTCTCTTGTACAAAATATTACTTGTGAAACTTTAACGGGTAGGTAATACCCGAGAATTATACAAATTTACAATTAATATGTTATACTGTACATTCTTCAATTCTGATTCAATAATCATTAACCATACTCACTACTTTCACAACAATATATATTCTTTCATAGAAACCAGAACAACCATTCTTATTCAAATTCAATTACATATTCTGGTTTTGACATATCAGCATCCAAGTCAAGATTAAACAGATGACATCACTCTTAGATTCCTACATCCTTCAAAATCATACTTTAAATTCAAACTATACTAGAACATCACTTTCATTCATAAAACTCATAAAGATATTCGTATCATTCAAGATTCATGACAAATTCATTATACGGATATTGACGATGACAACCTGCGTCTAAACCTTTCAAAATCCATGAAAACACCTCAACTAAGGAACAATCGAGAGAATGAACCAATCACACGATACATACGAAGAATATATGCATATAGATATGCATCCGGAGGACACTTGGAACCTAAGCAAAGGTTCAACACGTATCCGTGTCAGATCCTTTAGCATTATTATTACCCAAAATAACTTTACAATCCCTTTTCAACATAGCGAATTTTGTCACAGCTCCAACAAGAAAACTTCGACTTTTCATCCAGAGTAGCCTTATTATAACCTTGATATATACGTTGTCTTTTCGCCATCGTTACTGGGTACCTTTTATATTCCACCACATTAGTAGTAAGCTTACAAGCAACTTTATTACTCTTTGACTTAAATCTCTCTGAAAGATCACTATAAAACCTTGTCATGTACCCATCTACATCTTGTAACAATAATTGCCATGCCAAACCTCAGAAAGCATCAATAATTATTCTTGAATCTCACATCATTTCTACATATACATATAACGTTATCTCCTGGAATTATAATTCTAAAATCCGGAATAGCACTTCAGCCTACGAATCAGTACTATGAAGTTTTGAAAAAGCTGATGAAGCAGCTAGGACTGTAGACAGCATTAACAGTCAAAAGTTTGATGATAAAGAATGGTACGTTGAAAAGCTCAAGAGAAAATCTGGTACTTAAAAAACAGATTGAGCAAACCATGAAAGAGGTTGTGGACAAATCACAAGGACTAAACCTGTAATCAAAGAATCCCAATGATTCGATTTCTGATAGAAATTTCAGAAGGCATGTAATCTCTTCACGCATTCTAAAATAGTACAGAAGAATTTTCTTCACCATCCTCTGATCTTAGATATTTTAAAATTCTAAGATATCACCGTATCTTTCATTATAAATATCCTCGATATTTCTGAAGATATCTTCATGACTATTCTTGTCCGAAATTATTTACCTCTCTACGCTATCTGCATTGAGTCATAAAGGAAACTGTTTTAATTTCTAAATCTCTGAAAAATTCAAAATTTAAAATATGAATGTTTTTTTGAAGTAGTATTGGGAATTGAAGCATGAGTTAGTATAATATAATGACACTTGATCAACATGATTATATTACAGTACGTCATGCTGAGTTTCTAATGGAACATGATGATTCATAGACCATACCGTTATCATGCTCTATGTTACACTACTCTTACATTCTACCTAATCTCTAAACGTATCAAGAACATATTTTCTTGATAGTTCTATCTTTTCTCTTGAATTCTGGTAATTTGACTAATCAAGATCGTGCTATTACAAATTCTCTCTTAGAACATTAGTCATGTTCATCTGAAACTCCATACCTACAAATTCTGGACCATTACTCACTTTACTTAAAAATCAAGAAGAGAAAACAAAAGCATGAAGCTTCGAAATAGGAATAGGAGTATAAATCACAGCAAATAGAAGAGAGCAATAACCGTGAATGACAATACACAAGCACAGGAGCTCCGAAATATAAGGAAAAATATAAGCACCACAACAACACAGAGAATTACAAACTGTGTATATCAATGCGTATAGCAATATAAAGACACGAGAGAACAAAAAATACTATGAACCTAAGAGCATAGTAGAAGTAAACAGATTCCTCCGGTGGTAGATGAAAAAGAAGAATGACAGATGTGATAGTCAAGAATATATCAAGAATTAGAACTGGATGGAGCATATTGACGAATGTTTTGAAAGTATGAATTAAGGAAGAAAGTATAGAAGATGAGAGATGTGGAAATAAGGAAACGAAGGGGGTGTTAATTTATAGAGAAATATCAGACATAGCAATCGAGGCAGATTACGCACATAATCGAAGAAAATTCTAATTTCCTTAATTACCGAAGAATCAAATCTTATTAAGATTACAAAGATTTTATTTAATCCGGAAATCAACCATGACGACGTCAAAAGTTAAGACGAATCTTTACTTTCCTCATTTCACTATTTTGCGATAGCTTCACTCATACACTTCACATAATCGAATTGTTTTATCCATATTACTCACTGATGATAAAACTCTACATTTTTAACTCGTATTCGTCATGAAAACATACTTATTGTCAGCCATGACGATCTCGATCAAATTTCGGGACGAAATTTCTTTAACGGGTAGGTACTGTAACGACCCGGATTTTTCCAACTATTTGATTATACTATTTACATGATTTAATAATTCCGAATTGATAAGCAATGAATTTTAATAAGTCTTGAACCTCCGAAAAGAGTTTTACACAAGCTTTTGGTCACCCTTTTATTCCGACGATTCACGCACGTCATAACTTGATTTAATTGTTTAATTGTTTAATTATTGTGTATATATATGGATTTATATATATTTAACTTGAAAATATGATAATTAAATATCTCATTAAGTATATTAACAAAGTATTATATATATTTTTTCATACTACTAATTTAAACAGTTTTTGAACAATATATATGTTACTATTTAAACGACTTAATTAACTTATGTTAAAATGTATTTACATATAACGTATTACGAGTGTAAATACATCCTTAAAAGTATTGAATACACTTTATAATATACCAATACATATAAAGGATAGATATACTCGTATTTTTGTTCAATTTCCTCAAGAATTCTACTCGCATTCATACATTATTTTTACTCGTATTATACACAGCGTCAAGAAGTATTTACTATTGATATATACCAATAGAAATCTGCAATTATTTGTGTAATATGTCATCCATGACCTAATCAATTTAATATGTCATCCATGACTTAATACATTTTAAATTATAGAAGATATTTTCACTAAAAACCAAATTTTCAAGCCTATAAATAAGCACCATTTCTAACTCATTTTTACACATTCATTTTTCAAATTTTACTTCCAATTTTCACACACACTTGCAAGAACTCTCTCAAGTTTTGTTCTACTACTTCTTTCCAGCAACTTTACATTCTAAACTTGAGGTAAAAACTCTACTTCAACTCTTGTTCAATTCACATGTTTATAGCTATCTATATAAGAGTTTGTAAACTAGAACATAGTTTAGTTAATTCTAAACTTGTTCACAAACAAAGTTAATCCTTCTAACTTGACTTTTAAAAATAACTTAACACATGTTTTATATCAATATTATATACAAACTTAATGAGTTAAAACTTGGAAACACGAAGAACACCGTAAAACCGGACATACGCCGTCGTAGTAAAACCGGGAGCTGTTTTGGGTTGAATAATTAAAAACTGTCATATTCTTTGATTTAAAAGTTGTTCTTCTGGGAAAATGATATTTCATATGAACATGATACTATATCCAAAAATCATGGTTAAACTCAAAATTGAAGTATGTTTTTCAAAATGGTCATCAAGATGTCGTTCTTTCGACGAAAATGACTACCTCTTTCAAATATGGATTATAACTTGTAACTCCGACTATAAACCACCACTGTTTCAGTTTAGTTTCACAAATTACAGTTCGTTATGAAACCATAGCAATTTGATTCACTCAAAACGGATTTATAACGAAGAAATTATGGGCAAAATAATATTAGTTAGAAATGGATAATTTGATTACGGGATTAATTCATTAAAATCTATACTAACCATATCCTAGCTAACTTTCTTGTATTAAACATGTATTCTAACATGTCATGGTTACACAATACGTCGGATAAATCAAAAGACACCACATACACAATACGTGTAACTACAATAGCGGTATTGTGGGTCATGATTGAGTCTTATACAACACGTGTATACTATGTACTACTAATTGTGGACTACTAACTGTGGACTACTAACTGTGGACTACTAATTGTGGACTATTAATGTTGGACTACTAACTTGACCACTTAAACAATCACACGTGATTGAAAATATAAACTTAAACAATCACGCGTGATTGAAAGTATGAACTTAAACAATCACACGTGATTGAAAATATGAACTTAAACAATCACACGTGATTGAAAGTATGACCTTAAACAATCACATGTGATTGAAGATATGATATGAACTTGCTATATTAATTTTGTTCACATGTATTATTATCTGAATCGTTATTATTGTTATAGGTTCGTGAATCCAAGGACGGCGACCTTATTTTTAATAAGTTGAAAACTTATTATTAATATACTTTTACTACCGTGATTATATAGTCCCATTTTTAAATTTTAAAAATATTTTGGGATGAAAATACATGCATTTTATGTTTTACGCCATGGACACAAGTACTTGAAATATATTCTACGTTGAGTTGTACCACCTTGCATATCTTCCCTAATAGCTTGGTAACTAATATTTACATGTTGTAAGAACATGTAAGCGCGAATCCTATTGATAGATCTATCGGGTTTGACAACCCCAACCTGGCTAGTCGCTCTAGTATCGTAAACGGTTGCATAGTACTTCGTTTTTACTACACTTGGTACAAGGTAGGGAGATTTCATAATAAAGGGAGTATGCCATATTAATGGTTAAGTATGGTTACCGAAGCACTAACAACTTATAGAATATCTTTATTGAAATGTTTGTAACTATGAAATCTTGTGGTCTATATTTATATCGATGCAAACTTTAAACCTATATATCTCACCAACCTTTGTGTTGACTATTTAAGCATGTTTATTCTCAGGTCCTTAAGAAAGTCTTCCGCTGTTGCATTATCTGAGCAAACTGTGCATGGAGTCTCATGTTTTTTAAATGAAGTGTTGCATTCAATAAAACTTTTGTCATGTATTATATTCGACTGTTATGTCACGTGTGTAGTATTTGGAAACCGATGTATTATGGGGATTATTTCTTAAATAATAGCCCACTTGTTTAAAACATGCATTATGTATAATAATGGTGTGCTTTTTATGAAACGAATGCAATATTTTCTAAAACGTATCATATAGAGGTCAAATACCTCGCTATGGGACCAATGAATAACGTACTGCGTTTATAGTAATATGGACGGGTCGTTTCATTACACCACCCTGAATATCATCAGATAAACCTTCAACGTACAACTCAATCTTCATCTCTTCAATTGCTACCAATGTTGGGCACATCAAGGCCAGTTCCATAAAACGTTTATCATAAGCCGCAAGGTCAGTGCCAGCGACCTTCAAATTTCGCAGCTCCATTTCCATTCTCTTGACAATACTCTTCAAGAGTAATTCTCATAAGTCGTTAAATGACAAAGGCTTGAAGGGCAGTCAAAATGGTGGACCAATTGAGATAAGGTTGGATGACAAAAAGAAAAAGTTATTGGTGAGGCTTTACGGCGTTATTATGTCTAAAGCCTAATTTGGCTAGAGCTCCATGGCGTTATAATGTCTAATAAAGAAGATGATATCTATTAATTTAAATGACGTGGGTGGTGTTGCTAAAAGAGATTGGATTCAAGGTTTGAATCAATCTAATAAATTCGACTTTATTGGAATCCAGGAGACAAAATCGGAAGCAATTGATCATGCGATTCTAATTGGTCTTTGGGGTTCTACTGATTTCGATTTTATTAACAGTCCTGCAAGTGGCTTTTCGGGTGGAATTTCATCGATTTGGAGGAAAACAACGTTTTATGATGGAAGGAAGTGTCTCCAACAGGCATTACCTTTTAGTTTATGGGCAATGGCATGGAATAAATGGGAAAATCAATCTTTTAAACATCTATGCTCCACAAGATGCCATTGCTAAACAAACTTTGTGGAGACTTGATAATGCTAAAAACGAACATATATTTCATAGCATTATTCCTCAAGAAAGACAAGCTTTTAGTTGCAATTGTTCTATTTACAAGTGATATTCGTTTAAATAATAAAAGGTGAAGACAAAAGACAGATTCAACGAATTGAAGACGCAAACGACCAAAAAGCTCAAAAGTACAAAATACAATCAAAGAGGTTCCAATTATTGATAAGAAACGTCTCAAAATTACAAGAGTACAAGATTCAAAACGCAAAGTACAAGATATTAAATTATACGTAAGGACGTTCGAAAATCCGGAACCGGGACATGAGTCAACTCTCAACGCTCGACGCAACGGACTAAAAATTACAAGTCAACTATGCACATAAATATAATATAATATTTAAATAATTCTTATAATTATTTAATATATTATATTATTTATAAAACCGTCGGCAGAAGAAAACAATCAAATATGAGCCTCCCCAGCTGGCCATGCGATCGCATGGCCTGGAAGGCATAAATCCATGCGATCGCATGAGCCCCAGTTCCAGCCCACATGCCTATAAAAATCGAGCTTTGGTGCACCAAAAATATCATCCATCTTTCTCTTCTCTCCATATATATGTAAAATATATATTTATAATTTATATTTTAATTTTAATTTTAATTATAATTCTAATAATAAGGGTATATTAGCGAATATTGTAAGGGTGTAAGTCGAAATTCTGTCCGTGTAACGCTACGCTATTTTTAATCATTGTAAGTTATGTTCAACCTTTTTACATTAATGTCTCGTAGCTAAGTTATTATTATGCTTATTTAAAACGAAGTAATCATGATGTTGGGCTAATTACTAAAATTGGGTAATTGGGCTTTGTACCATAATTGGGGTTTGGACAAAAGAACGACACTTGTGGAAATTAGACTATGAGCTATTAATGGGCTTTATATTTGTTTAACTAAATGATAGTTTGTTAATGTTAATATAAAGATTTACAATTGGGCGTCCCTATAAATTACCATATACACTCAATCGGACACGATGGGCGGGGTATTTATATGTACGAATAATCGTTCATTTAACCGGACACGGGAATGGATTAATAGCCACTAGAATAATTAAAACAGGGGTGAAATTATGTACAAGGACACTTGGTATAATTGATAACAAAATATTAAAACCTTGGATTACACTCAGTCGACATCCTGGAGTAATTATTAAACAAAGTATTAAAATCTTGTTACAGTTTAAGTCCCCAATTAGTTGGAATATTTAACTTCGGGTATAAGGATAATTTGACGAGGACACTCGCACTTTATATTTATGACTGATGGACTGTTATGGACAAAAACCAGACGGACATATTAAATAATCCAGGACAAAGGACAATTAACTCATGGGCATAAAACTAAAATCAACACGTCAAACATCATGATTACGGAAGTTTAAATAAGCATAATTCTTTTATTTCATATTTAATTTCCTTTATTTTATATTTAATTGCACTTCTAATTATCGCATTTTTATTGTTATTGTATTTAATTGCACTTTTAATTATCGTACTTTTTAATTATCGCAAGTTTATTTTATCGCACTTTTATTATTCGCAATTTCATTATCGTTATTTACTTTATGCTTTAATTTAAGTCTTGTATTTATTTTTAATATTTTACATTTGGTTTTAACTACGACTAAAGTTTTAAAATCGACAAACCGGTCATTAAACGGTAAAAACCTTGGATTACATTAATGAATGGGATAAGATCATATAATTAAGAAATCTATTTCACAGGTATGTCTGTACAGTTTTTATTTTTATTTTTATTTTTAACCTTTTGATAATAAACGCTAATTTGTTCGCTAAAAAGTATTAAATTGGTATTGAATAAAATTAGGTTTGGCGACCGAAATTATTGAATAAAACCGGTCATTAAACGGTAAAAACCCCCTTTTATAATAATAATATTACTTATATTTGTATTTTTATAAAAGTAAACTAATATAGCGTTAAGCTTTGTTTAAAAAGATTCCCTGTGGAACGAACCGGACTTACTAAAAACTACACTACTGTACGATTAGGTACACTGCCTATAAGTGTTGTAGCAAGGTTTAAGTATATCCATTCTATAAATAAATAAATATCTTGTGTAAAATTGTATCGTATTTAATAGTATTTTCTGTAAAAATATAAGCTATTTTCGTATACCACGCTGCCCACATCAAGTATTTTTGGCACCGCTGCCGGGAAGACTCTTAAACGCCGGAAGCGCAACGCTAATATAAAAAAAAAGATTTTTAGTTTACTTTTATTAAAATTCGTTTTTATAAAAATACGTTTTAAATATTCGAAAATATAAAAAGAAAAACAAAAATATAAATATTTTTAGGAGTTTGATAAATATTTAAGTTTTATAAAGTTTATTTATTTCTATTTTTTTTTAGTTTGTAAAAATATAAGTTTTATTTAATTAATAAATATATTTTATATTTTACAGCAAAAACAAAAAAACAAAAAAAATAATTAATTCGGCCCGAACACTGTAGCAGCCCAGCTCTTGGCCCGAAACCCTAGCCCATGCGATCGCATGGCTGGGCAACTGAGGACTCATGCGATCGCATGAGCCCATCTGACACGCCAGACTGCAACTGCATTAATTACGGATAATAATAATAATTATTATATTTAAACCCTTATTAGGGTTATATATAATATATATTAATTTAGTTTTTATTATTAATTTGTATTTTTAGTTTAATTAGTTTATTTAAATTGTAAAATTAATAGTTTTATAAAATAAATAATATAAAAATAATATTTTTATAAAAATTGTACTTTTTACAACTTTTTATATATTTTATATTTTGTCCCTTTTTAATCGTTTTAGCGTAATATTTGTATTTTTCGCTCATATTTAGTTTTAATTCATAGTTTTTGCCATAATTATTTTTACTTCTAGATTTTTAGGCTTTGCCGTAGAATTCCTTAAGTGCTTTTTCTGTAGACTAAGATTTAGGTACTTTAGAATTTTGCGACGCCTTTTTAAGTTTTAGTTTCTTTTTAAGTTAATTCCATTTGGGATTTAGTTTTTCCTGTAAGCTTTAATATTTTTAGACACCTTTTACTATGTATCAATTATCATTCCAATTAGTAATTTCAATTTGCGATTATAATTTTAAGTTAGTTGTAGTAATAAGGTTAGGTTAGTCAAAGTACTTTTAAGTTTTATAAGTTTCTTTAATTTTTCCGTCACCTTTTATTTTTCAACCATTTTTCTTTTCCGATCTTTTTCGACGAACTCTTTTTCTTTCTTATTTCTCGCTATTCTAGTTTTTAGGACATAGATTTTTATTCTACTTCTTATCTAATTTTCTTAAAATTACGAAAATTTATTTTAAGTGGTTAAATTGATAGACATCAAAATTTTCTGGTTCGTAGTAATAGTTGGATTTGTACGTGGACCGGGTTATTGGAGCCAAACAGTCCTCAATTATATTGAGACCAAACGAATCCTGCCCCTCTGCTGCATCTTTTGGCTATTCGAAACGTGGGCAAAATCAGAAAAGTCTATTGATTGGATAACTTATTATAATTTTTCTTTCCTTTTTAAAACTAATAGGATATTCAGTGAATGCACCGAGCAAGACGTTCACCACCTTTTGTACGTTCACCACCTATAACTAGATCAAGACATTTAGCAAATATAACCGCCGTTGATTTCTCTTTAGAATCGTCATCCAGTCGACCAAGTACTTCAGTTCAAATTTCCGATAATCCATTTTTTGAACCCGACCTCACAATTGAGAATCCGGAGAATATTCAGGAACGGTTCGTAGATCCTGAACCACTAAACTTTCCCCCGGAACCACCAATCATTCAAACAGAGATTGTTGAGGAACGAACCATTAAATCAGAATCCTCTAGTGATTCCGATTCAACAAATTCAATTATGGAGAATCTGGAACCTTTAAGTATGGAAGACCGAATGAGAGCTAAACGCACTGGCCAAGGTCACGCAATTACTCATCCAGACATTAATGCGCCAGATTATGAAATCAAAGGACAAATTCTACACATGGTGACTAATCAATGCCAATTTAGTGGTGCGCCGAAGGAAGATCCAAATGAACATCTACGTACCTTTAATAGGATCTGCACACTATTTAAAATCCGAGAAGTGGAGGATGAACAGATATATCTCATGTTATTTCCCTGGACTTTAAATGGAGAAGCCAAAGATTGGTTGGAATCGTTACCTGAAGGGGCGATTGATACATGGGATGTTTTAGTTGACAAATTTCTTAAACAATTCTTTCCAGCATCTAAAGCCGTAAGACTTCAAGCAGAAATTGTTACGTTTACACAGAAGCCAAATGAAACTCTATATGAGGCATGGACAAGATATGGAAAATTGTTAAGAGGATGTCCGCAACATGGTTTAGACACCTGTCAAATAGTACAAATATTCTACCAAGGATGCGACATCACTACAAGGAAAGACATAGATATAGCAGCTGGTGGTTCTATTATGAAGAAAACCGAAACTGATGCTTACAAAATTATTGATAACACTGCTTCCCACTCACATGAGTGGCACCAAGAAAAAGATATCATTAGATCATCTAAAGCAGCTAGAGCCGATTCTAGCCATGACTTAGATTCCATTTCCGCAAAGATAGATGCTGTGGAGAGACGAATGGAAAAGATGACTAAAGATATTCACTCAATACGAATTAGTTGTGAGCAGTGTGGAGGACCACATTTGACAAAAGATTGTCTCAGTATTGAATTAAAAATGGAACAAAGAGATAATATTTCATACATAAACCAAAGGCCTGGAAATAATTATCAGAATAATTATCAACCGCCAAGACCGATTTACAATCAAAACCAGAATTATAACTGAAATATTCCATACAACAACCAACAAGGTCCTAGCAATCAACAAGTATCCAATAATAATTACAATAAGCAAAGACCGAATTTTCAAAACAAACCACCACAACAAACCGATGATAAAAAGCCGAATTTAGAAGATATGATGACGAAGCTAGTTGAAACTCAAACGCAGTTTTTCACCTCTCAGAAACAAACCAATGAACAAAATGCTCAAGCATTTAGAAATCAACAAGCTTCTATTCAAAATCTGGAACAAGAAGTAAGTAACCTAGCAAGGTTAATAGGTGAAAGAAAACCGGGAAGTCTACCTAGTGATACAAATGCTAACCCCCGGAATGAAACAGCTAAAGCCATTACCACAAGAAGTGGTACAACACTTAAACCACCGGAAATACCTGTAACTTCTGATGAAACTATTCCTACTCCACAAGAACTACAACCTGATCAAGATAAGGAAAAAGAACCGGTAGTTGAAAAGGTTAATGAAGATAACACAGTTAAGGATAAACCTTATGTTAAACCATACCAACCACCACTTCCTTACCCGAGTAAAATGAAGAAAGAGAAACTTGAAGCCGAGCAATCCAAATTTTTGGATATGTTTAAACAGATAAATGTAAATCTTCCTTTCATTGATGTGATTTCAGGAATGCCTAGATATGCTAAATTCTTGAAAGATCTAATCTCAAATAGAAAGAAAATGGAAGAACTCTCGGCTGTTACTATGAATGCTAATTGTTCAGCAGTGCTGTTGAATAAGATACCAGAAAAACTATCTGATCCAGGAAGTTTCACAATTCCATGTTTTCTGGGTAGTCTTAGTTCAATAGAAGCATTGGCAGACTTAGGTGCTAGTATAAATCTAATGCCGTATTCACTATACGCTAAACTAGACCTTGGAGAATTGAAACCAACCAGAATAAGCATACAACTAGCCGATAGATCAATAAAATATCCTAGAGGGATAATGGAGAACATGCTAGTTAAAGTTGGTACTTTAGTATTTCCAGTAGATTTTGTTGTTCTGGACATGGAAGAAGATTCTCAAGTTCCTCTCATATTAGGAAGACCATTCTTAAACACGGCTAAAGCAATGATAGACGTGTTCGGTAAGAAATTGACCCTAAGTATAGAGGATGAGAGTGTTACCTTTTCAGTTGATAGAGCAATGCAACAACCACAATCTGCAGATGATACATGTTATTATATTCAAACTATAGATGCACATGCAGAATTATTAGAAGAATTTCCAGAATTACAAGGAACAGGAGAATGTTCTTTAGGAGAAGGTAATGAACCAATTGATGAAGCTGAAATGTTAGCTACACTAATAGCTAATGGATATGAACCAACAACAGAAGAAATTCAAATTCTAAAAGAAGAAGACAGATATCGATACAAATCATCGATAGAAGAACCTCCGAAATTAGAATTAAAGCCACTTCCAAACCATTTGGAATACGCTTATTTACATGGTGAATCTGAATTACCTGTAATAATATCGTCTTCTCTTACTGAAAATGAGAAATCACAACTCATTTCTGTGTTGAAAGCTCATAAACCAGCCATTGCATGGAAGATTCATGATATTAAAGGAATAAGTCCTTCGTATTGCACACATAAAATCCTTATGGAAGAAGGTCATAAAACGTATGTGCAACGCCAACGAAGACTAAATCCTAATATGCAAGATGTAGTTAAGAAAGAGATTATTAAACTGCTAGATGCAGGTCTAATTTATCCAATCTCTGATAGTCCATGGGTAAGCCCAGTTCAATGCGTGCCTAAGAAGGGTGGCATGACTGTCATTACAAATGAGAAAAATGAGCTTATTTCTACTAGAACCGTAACAGGATGGCGTGTGTGTATTGATTATAGAAAATTAAATGACGCCACCAGAAAAGATCACTTTCCCTTACCTTTCATAGATCAAATGTTGGAAAGATTAGCCGGAAATAGTTACTATTGTTTTCTAGATGGATTTTCCGGATATTTTCAAATTCCAATAGCACCCGAGGATTAAGAGAAAACCACATTCACGTGCCCTTATGGTACTTTTGCTTACAAACGCATGCCATTTGGACTTTGCAACGCCCCTGCAACCTTTCAAAGGTGTATGATGGCGATTTTTCACGACATGATAGAAGAATGCATGAAAGTTTTCATGGATGACTTTTCAGTCTTCGGTGATACATTTGAATCATGTCTAGTTAATCTGGAACGAATGCTTCTTAGATGCGAACAATCAAATGTAGTACTTAATTGGGAGAAATGCCATTTCATGGTTAAAGAAGGCATCGTTCTTGGACATAAAATTTCAAAAGAAGGAATTGAAGTGGATAGAGCTAAAGTAGATGTAATTGCTAAACTTCCACATCCCACCAATGTTAGAGGAATTAGGAGTTTTCTAGGGCATGCCGGTTTTTACCGACGTTTCATAAAAGATTTTTCTAAAATTGCCACTCCTATGAATAAACTCCTAGAAAAGGATGCTCCATTCATCTTTTCAGATGAGTGTATCAAATCTTTTAATATTCTTAAAGAAAAACTCACTAATGCGCTGATCATGATAACACCAAATTGGAATTTACCATTTGAACTAATGTGCGATGCAAGTGATTTTGCAATGGGAGCCGTTTTAGGACAAAAGATTGAAAAACGATTTCAACCTATATATTATGCTAGTAAGACGTTACAAGGAGTACAAACGAACTATACAACTACTGAAAAAGAACTCCTTGCTATTGTCTTTGCTTTTGACAAATTTCGATCATATCTCGTTCTAGCAAAAACGGTAGTCTATACCGACCATTCTGCTCTTAGATACCTATTTTCAAAACAAGATGCTAAACCAAGATTAATCCGTTGGATCTTACTCTTACAAGAGTTTGATATTAAAATCCGAGATAAAAGAGGAGCAGAAAATCTCGCCGCTGATCATCTTTCTCGTCTTGAAAATCCCGAATTAGAAGTTCTAAATGAATCAGCCATACAAGACAACTTTCCTGATGAATATCTATTGAAGATAGATTATAAAGAAATCCCATGGTTTGCAGACTATGCAAATTATTTAGTATGTGGATTCCTTGAAAAAGGATTATCGTACCAAAGACGAAAGAAATTCTTCAGTGATATAAAACACTATTTCTGGGAAGATCCACATCTGTTTAAAAGTTGTCCCGATGGAATAATACGCCGATGTGTATTTGGAGATGAAGCTAGTAAAATATTAAACCATTGTCACACAGGACCAACTGGAGGGCATTATGGGCCTCAACTAACAGCAAGAAAAGTTTATGATGCTGGATTCTATTGGCCTACAATTTACAAAGACGCACACCTTCTTTGCAAATCCTGTGATGCTTGTCAAAGGGCCGGAAAAATAAGTCAACGTGATGAAATGCCACAAAATGTCATCCAAGTATGTGAAGTATTTGACATTTGGGGTATTGACTTTATGGGTCCATTTTCAAAATCTCATAATAATCTATATGTACTCGTAGCCATTGATTATGTATCTAAATGGGCGGAAGCACAAGCTCTCCCAACTAACGATGCACGAGTTGTAGTCAACTTTTTAAAACGTCTTTTTGCAAGGTTTGGAACACCGAAAGCTTTGATAAGTGATCGGGGTACTCATTTCTGTAATAATCAACTTGAGAAAGTTCTTAAAAGATATGGAGTAACTCATAAAATCTCCACCGCATATCATCCACAAACAAGTGGACAAGTTGAAAATACCAACCGAGCCTTAAAACATATTCTAGAGAAAACCGTAGGATCAAATCCGAAGGAATGGTCCATTAAATTGGAGGATGCACTCTGGGCTTTTAGAACAGCCTACAAAACTCCAATTGAAGCCACACCTTTTAGACTTGTTTATGGAAAAGCATGTCATCTTCCAGTAGAAATTGAACACAAAGCATTTTGGGCTTTGAAGACATGTAATCTTGATTTACATGAAGCCGGACGTCTACGATTAAGTCAACTAAATGAATTAGAAGAATTAAGACATGAAGCATACGAAAGTTCGTTAATCTATAAAGAAAGAACGAAGAAATGGCATGATAAAAGAATCAGAAGTTCAAAAGAATTTAAAGAAGGAGACAGAGTTCTTCTTTTCAATTCACGATTCAAGCTATTTCCTGGAAAATTGAAATCAAGATGGTCTGGACCATTCATAGTCAAAAGAGTTTTCCCATACGGAACGATAGAATTAATAAATTCCAATGGGATTGAATTTAAAGTTAATGGTCACAGAGTTAAACATTACATACATGGTCCGATGGAAGTCGACAACGAAGTTAATCACAATTTCGACACCATAGCTAACTAAGTGTGGGGAGAATCAAGTCTTTAAAGGTTAATATGTATTTCTGTTAGAGTTAGATTGTCTGTTTTCGTGTAGTTCTCGAAAATAGAACCCGAATGGTCTTTCCCTAGCAGACCCTAAAGAACTAGTCTTCTCCCCCCATTCTGAATTTTTATTTTTTCTAGGTTTTTACGAAATGAAGACTGCCTGTGAACTAAACCATGGTCTAATGCTACACGCTTTGATCACTAAACGTAATAATGACATACTACCGAGTGAATTAGTATCAGTAATCAGAGAAAGAATGGACGGAGTTAGAAAAGAATCCAGATGCGAAGATAATAAGTTACAATTTGGTAAAGGAAAATCAAAATCCGCAGCAAAAAGAAGAGCACGACACCTAGAACGATGTCACAAATGCGGAAAATGGTCACATGGAGGTAAATGTTCAAATAATCAAACCTATTCAAATACCGAATTTGTTACTTTATGCAGAGACGGACCGTTCATATGTTTAGAAGAAAAGACACTGAATGCTCGAGGTTACGCCTATGTAGCCATGGAAAACCAATTAAACCGACTATCTTATGAATGGGATAGATCATATAACTAAGAAATCTATTTCACAGGTATGTCTGTACAGTTTTTATTTTTATTTTTATTTTTAACCTTTTGATAATAAACGCTAATTTGTTCGCTAAAAAGTATTAAATTGGTATTGAATAAAATTAGGTTTGGCGACCGAAATTATTGATATCATTCAAAAATTTATTACATCACTTTGAAATTTAACGTTTATTCTTAAGGTATAAATATCTTTAATCAATCAACCCAAAATATTTCAAAAATTCGTCATGAGTTAAATTAGGTCTTGAAACCGAAATTACTTTACCGAAAAGAGGGGCGCATATTTTTGATAATATTTGATTGATTAAAGTGGGATAAAAAGCCAAAAAGATTTTTAATTTTATTTTTACCATGTTTTTAAAATTAATATTTAAATCTTAAATTAATATTGTAAACTTTGTAAAAATAATATTTTTAAAAATATAAATATTTGAAAAATTAATATAAGTTTGGTGTGAATTTTTAATTTTTAAAATATGAATTTTTAATTTTATGCATTTCAAATTTTAAGTTTGGTGTGAATTTTTAATATTAATTTTGAATTTTATATTTAAGTTGTGTGAATTTAAAAACAAAAATTTACTTTATCTCATTAAGTTAAAAATATGATTTTTAAAATTCTTCGTAAGTTGAAGACTAGGTCTTTGAACCGAAATTGCTTTACCCGAGGAAGGGACGAGAACTTTTATTATCATTATTTTTAATCTTATTGAATTAAAGTATGCCAAAAACATTAAAAAAAAAACCAAAAATCTTTACTTTCAAAAACCGCGCTTTGATTTGACAAATTTTAAAATTTTGTCGAGGGACAGACTAGGACAACGATCCGAAACGCCCTCGCTCCTAAAGGAAAACAAAATTTTTAAAATTTAATTAATTATAAGTTTTATAAAGCATAACCTTTTTAATTTAAAAAAAAAAAAAAACTGAAAACACTGTAGCCGGCACCCCATGCGATCGCATGGGTTTTACACTTCAACTCCATGCGATCGCATGGAGCTGAAATCCAGGCCTGATACATACAGCAGCCTGTTCTGTCTTCCTCACCACAACACACACACACATTCACGAAACTCACCCAAAAATTCACCAATTTTTGCCATTTTTCCACCGTAATTCGTCATTTTTCTTGCTCTAATCATGCCTAGATTCTCATTCTTCAGCAAATTGGTAAAAATTACACCCCTAAACTCTATAAATTCTTAGTTTTTGTGATAATTACCAATTTTTTACCTAATGCAATTTTGTTAATTTCTAGTGTAATTAGTGATAAATTGTTAGTATTTTATGCATGTATAACCTAGATTGATGCTATTTAACATGATTTGAAGCCAAAAACTTCAAAATTTTTAGAAATCTAGGGTTTGTGTTCTTGAGCAATTTGGGGCTTTTTGATATAAACAGGTTATGGCCGATTTTTGTCATGAATTATTGCTAAATTGAGTAGTGTAACATGTTTAGATAGTTAAATGATCCAAACAATGATCCTAAACATGATTTTTGGAGATTAAAGTGGACTTTTTAAGTCCAAAATTCATGAACTTGATTAATTTGATATATTTGCCATTTGAGACTTGTTTAATTATTAATAATGAATATTTTGACATGTTATTTGAGTTAAATGCTTATGAATTTTGTATACATTTTCATATGTGCTTATTTGAAAAGTGTAGAATTGTGAAAAATTGTGAAAATATGTATAAGTTTAATTTTGATTTAACATGTTATAGTGATTGTTTTAAGTTGTTATTTTGCTAACACTAATGCATATTTGGATGCACAATTTTTGTGTTTAATGTGTTTTACAGAGAGCCGATACTGGAGGTTCAGGAGCATCATCATCTAGACGACCAGCACCAGCACCAGAACCAGAACCAGAAATGCAACACGAACAAGAACCACAACAGGAACAACAACAGCCTGATCAGCACATACCTTATTATGATCCAGTACAGTTTGTTGATGAATTCATAGTATTCCCAATGAGGCCGCCAGTAGAATTCCCAACGATTCCTGAGCACACTCTACATCCTAATCTGAGATTTGATAGAAGATGGAGAGATTACGAGACATATCAAAGGAACAAATTCAAATTGGTAACAAAAAATGTAGAGGTGTCAAGGGTAATTGATTGGGCCCCTTTGGAAACGGTCCATCTAGCTGACCGTGTTAGACAGCTTTTAGTTCAAAGGTATGGCAGTTCTTCTTTTACAGATTGGGAACGTCTTTTCACCATTCGTAGACCTATATATAAGGAATGGTGTGTTGAGTTGATGAGTACTGTATCACTTGATACAAATATAGTTAGGATAGATGATAGAAGATTTCTTAGGTTTATCCTTGGCGGTAGGATGTACAGAATGTCCATGCTGGACATGGCCAGGGCCTTACAGATATATACTCCTGGTGAGTTGCTATTACCCGATTGTACAAACTTGATTCATTATGGTGAACGGGTAGATAGTAACTTTGACGCTGACGCCATTTGGAGGCGTATGTCACATTTTGATGTTTTTACACGAGCAGGAGGACACTCCTATACACATATTGACAGAGCCGAGCTTCGTATTATTCATAGATTTTTGGCTAACTCGATTACACAAAGAGGTCATAATAAAGAAAAAATTACCTTATATGATTTATTCTACCTAAAGTGTATTCGGGATCCTAGAAGCTTTGTCAATATCCCTTACTGTGTTGCTTTTTATTTATCTAAAATGGTAGAGGGAATGCAGGACGGGAGTATAATAGGAGGAGGTATTTTTGTTACTCTCATTGGAGAGTATTTAGGTGTTGATAGGAACCAAGGGGGTCCATTACAGATTTGTAGAGAACAGGTTGAGCCCTTAGGATTGAAAGTTTATGTGGGTGCTAAGGTATTGAAAAGTAGACGTAACCAGGCGGTACCCTATGAGGGATCTCATCCTCAGGTAGAGAGAGGCTCAGACGAGGAAATGGAGGAGGCGGAAGACATTAGGGATGTCTTTCGAGATGCTATTCTTGATGTCCACGTTCGTATAGATGAGGAAGCAATGACGAACGCGGCAAGACATAGTATGTATGAGCAGTGGAACTCCGAGCGAGTATACGAGGATTATAGGCGACGCCAACACGATAGCTGGTTAGTTCATCAGCACCAAATCATGAGCCAGCTATCATATCAGGTACCAAATAACTATGTACCTACTCGACCTGCTCATTTTCCGCCACATAGCCCCGATATCCGACCACCCTTTAACCGGTATGACTATAACCAAGCCTATCAGAACACCTATAACCAACAATGGAACCCACCCGATGAGATGAACTGGAACCCCTATCCAGACTGATTTAGTTCCATTAGGTTATTTTTATGATTATTATGTTTTTTATCTTTTGACTTTTTCATGTTTAAACTTATGTTATTGGATAAATTTGTGTAATTTTTATTATTTTATTATTATTGTATACTAATATTTCATATTTAGAATTTGAAAGTGGGATATTAAGTCCCATTTCAAATTGCCATGCATGATTATACTTGTATGTATGTATATTGTCGATTGTTCAAAACAGGGTAAAACAGCGCATTTTCAAAGACTGGCATTAAGTTCAGCAAAAGCTACTAATTTTGACGACAAGATGACAAATAAATGTGATGTAACAACAGACGAAATGAACAAATGCTATGCACCATTTATCATTCAGCAAACAAACGCCAATATATTTGGAAACTTTGGTAAAATTTAATCATTTCTACGCTAATCACCCTCAATAATTTAAATTGTACTGATTTCTTGCAAATGAGGGCATTGCAAGATCTTAAGTGTGGGAAGGGGTTAAATTCTTTCGAATTTTTAAATTTTTATCTTTATACACTTGGTTACCATTAAAAATACTAGTAACGTAGTAGTTGTATTAGAATCTAGTGCTCTCTAATAATAAAGAACAGCCCTAGTCTTATATACTGACTACCCAATTCTAGTAAAATTTTTCAAAATTTTCAATTAAATGAACTCAAAATCATGTTTATACATATTTATGAACGATAAAACTAGGTGTTAACACCGAAATTATTGTAACCTCGGAAAGGACATAAATTGAGAAACAAACCAAAATGTTGAAATTCATTTAAAATGGAATAAAGGACGATAAAAAGGAAAATAAAAGCCAAGTGTGGGAAAATTTACCAAGTTATCTTAAACATATGTCACATATATCTGTAACAAATAACTGAAAATACTTTTGCTTTGGACTAAACTAAACCATTTTACCAGATGAAAGAAAAGAAGAGATGGATCTACACGATGAATCAATTCCATCATTAAAAGGAAGTAAAGTCTTCCGAAAAAGACACGCGCTTCTTGATTTAGGTCAAGAAGTTGTCGTCTAGACCAGCTGTAGGTTGACAAAAAATCTAGAAAAGTCATCTCTAAAATCAGCAGGAAATCCACGGACCTCAGCATAAAACAGGGTCGCCAAGTGGTCAGATTTATCCTAACCATGAGAAGGATTTATCTCGTACAATGGGGGGGCACCGTGCAAATTAGCTTGATAAGACTAATGAATCAGATCTCCAGAATGGATAATCTCCTTAAAAGATCAAAAATCAGCTTTTAAGACTGATATTATTCAATCCTTGAGATTGACTTTAAAGATTGAGAATTACAAACTCATGGAATTCGATGATATCTAAACTCGAGCTTGAACGAGAAAATATTTTGATCAAATTAAAACCGATTTGTTTTCTGAAAACCCATTTTCAATGCGTTCATTACCATTGAACGTAAAATCCTAGGAATTCACCTGGAATTCATTAGGTCACCTGAACCAAATCGGGTGTCAACCGTAAGAACGGTGGTTGCATAGTGGTCAAAGACAGGACCTTGTGTCAGACCGAAAAATCATAAGGGTGAGCTTTACTATTGCTCCTACCAAGGATAGTAATTACATCCGACACGTTATAGACCATAATTAAAAGCATGTCAGGGGACATTGCCTTAACAGTTGCTTGTTCAACGCTTTCCTTTACAACCGGACGGTAGTTTATAGAAAGGTAATATACGGGACAAGTAAACTGGACGTGTTGCTTTCCAAATACAAGGTTAGCAAGTGGGTGACACAAAATCGCAAGTTTTGAGCTAAAATTTTCAAATCTGAAACCCACCAAACCCACAAAAATATTTTGCAAACACCGGTGAAGGGTTATTCCGGAAAACTTATCTAGGGTAAAAGCTAGATTGAATTTTCAAAAGATCAAATATTTTCATAAAGATCCAATTTCCTTAAGGATCTACATTTTCATAGTCATGTGGGACTGTAAACCGCCTTTCAAATGTGCACTTTGCTTTGGAAACCGAAAGTAAATCGGCTATTTGATTGCAAGTGTCGTTGACCTAAACCCGAGGCAACTGTGGATGACACACCCACCTTTAACCATGGTTCTATCGTTACTATCATTGTTTATACCGCCGTATAGAAATCACTGATGTACAAAGTGTGAAGAATAAAGAAGTGATTCTAGTATTTCAAGATGATATTGCTTGAGGACAAGCAACGCTCAAGTGTGGGAATATTTGATAATGCTAAAAACGAACATATATTTCATAGCATTATTCCTCAAGAAAGACAAGCTTTTAGTTGCAATTGTTCTATTTACAAGTGATATTCGTTTAAATAATAAAAGGTGAAGACAAAAGACAGATTCGACGAATTGAAGACGCAAACGACCAAAAAGCTCAAAAGTACAAAATACAATCAAAGAGGTTCCAATTATTGATAAGAAACGTCTCGAAATTACAAGAGTACAAGATTCAAAACGCAAAGTACAAGATATTAAATTATACGCAAGGACGTTCGAAAATCCGGAACCAGGACATGAGTCAACTCTCAACGCTCGACGCAACGGACTAAAAATTACAAGTCAACTATGCACATAAATATAATATAATATTTAAATAATTCTTATAATTATTTAATATATTATATTATTTATAAAACCGTCGGCAGAAGAAAACAATCAAATATGAGCCTCCCCAGCTGGCCATGCGATCGCATGGCCTGGAAGGCATAAATCCATGCGATCGCATGAGCCCCAGTTCCAGCCCACATGCCTATAAAAATCGAGCTTTGGTGCACCAAAAATATCATCCATCTTTCTCTTCTCTCCATATATACGTAAAATATATATTTATAATTTATATTTTAATTTTAATTTTAATTATAATTCTAATAATAAGGGTATGTTAGCGAATATTGTAAGGGTGTAAGTCGAAATTCTGTCCGTGTAACGCTACGCTATTTTTAATCATTGTAAGTTATGTTCAACCTTTTTACATTAATGTCTCGTAGCTAAGTTATTATTATGCTTATTTAAAACGAAGTAATCATGATGTTGGGCTAATTACTAAAATTGGGTAATTGGGCTTTGTACCATAATTGGGGTTTGGACAAAAGAACGACACTTGTGGAAATTAGACTATGAGCTATTAATGGGCTTTATATTTGTTTAACTAAATGATAGTTTGTTAATGTTAATATGAGCTATTAATGGGCGTCCCTATAAATTACCATATACACTCAATCGGACACGATGGGCGGGGTATTTATATGTACGAATAATCGTTCATTTAACCGGACACGGGAATGGATTAATAGCCACTAGAATAATTAAAACAGGGGTGAAATTATGTACAAGGACACTTGGTATAATTGATAACAAAATATTAAAACCTTGGATTACACTCAGTCGACATCCTGGTGTAATTATTAAACAAAGTATTAAAATCTTGTTACAGTTTAAGTCCCCAATTAGTTGGAATATTTAACTTCGGGTATAAGGATAATTTGACGAGGACACTCGCACTTTATATTTATGACTGATGGACTGTTATGGACAAAAACCAGACGGACATATTAAATAATCCAGGACAAAGGACAATTAACCCATGGGCATAAAACTAAAATCAACACGTCAAACATCATGATTACGGAAGTTTAAATAAGCATAATTCTTTTATTTCATATTTAATTTCCTTTATTTTATATTTAATTGCACTTCTAATTATCGCATTTTTATTGTTATTGTATTTAATTGCACTTTTAATTATCGTACTTTTTAATTATCGCAAGTTTATTTTATCGCACTTTTATTATTCGCAATTTCATTATCGTTATTTACTTTATGCTTTAATTTAAGTCTTGTATTTATTTTTAATATTTTACATTTGGTTTTAACTGCGACTAAAGTTTTAAAATCGACAAACCGGTCATTAAACGGTAAAAACCCCCTTTTATAATAATAATATTACTTATATTTGTATTTTTATAAAAGTAAACTAATATAGCGTTAAGCTTTGTTTAAAAAGATTCCCTGTGGAACGAACCGGACTTACTAAAAACTACACTACTGTACGATTAGGTACACTGCCTATAAGTGTTGTAGCAAGGTTTAAGTATATCCATTCTATAAATAAATAAATATCTTGTGTAAAATTGTATCGTATTTAATAGTATTTTCTGTAAAAATATAAGCTATTTTCGTATACCACGCTGCCCACATCAAGACTTCAATACTGTTAGACAAAAGAGAAGAAAGGCTCGCCTCAAAATTTGAAGAAAGAGATGCAAGGAATTTCATTGAGTTCATTGGAAGTAATGGTTTAGTTGACTTGCCAACTGGTGGAAGGAAATTCACATGGATGCCAAGAAACGAGAGAAAAGCAAGTAAGATCGATAGGATTCTGTTATCCCCGGAATTCATTAATGCCTGGTTAGACCATGAAGAATTTGGACCAATGGTGGAACGGGCCTGAACCAGCTATTCCTTAAATAGAAAATTGGACCATCGGTCTTTGTGGTTTACATGAAATGGGGTATTTGGGCTTATGACATTTCGACCACGAACTGTGCACCTTAAACGTATATAGCTTATCCTTAATATTGCAGGTTTTTAGAGATCGTAAAGTGCAGTGTTTGGTAGTTTAATAAAGGCGCCACTAGGACCATCAACAAACAAATGATACCAGGTATAATTTATTGACATACATCCTCAGTAGTATACCTTGACTAGTCAGTAGTACTTTTCTTCCCATTTTCACTTGCTGATAGAATATTTTTTACGGGGATCAAATAACAAATTCGTTTGACGTTTCATCACACACCAACAACATCAACCAGTGCAGTCCCAGTCCCACAAAATGGTTAAAAGAAGTACGTTTCAGGACACAAGTAAAACAACATTTTACTTCAAATTGTGCATACACCAAATAGATTGTGGTGTGAACCCATGAGTCCATGAAAGCACTCTCATTCATACAAATATATCAAGCTCCACACAATACACAAACTTAAAGACAAAATTGCATGGGAGGTCCCTGTGGTATGTTCGAAATAACAAGCGGAGTCCAAAAGAATTTTTTCACCTTGGGAGGTCACTGTGGTTTGCAATAGTTTCACGGGGGGTCCAATTGCCTAACAGATGTTAAAAATTCTGTTAAATCCTATCATGTGTAGTGCACATGAGGGTGAAATAGTCATTTTGACAGTTTCTCTTTCCTTTTTTACTTTTCTTTTTTAATTCTAGACAAAATTATATGTTCATCATTTTTATAACCTGTTTAACATTCTTTTCTCACCTTTATATTTATCATTTTTATTTTATAACCTGATGAACATCCAAATACCTACAATTAAAAAGAAGTTAAATTAAACAAAGCTGCTACCAAGTACCCACCTATTTCATACCACTTCAAATTAAATCTAAAAAAAAAAAAAAACAATTCCAAACACCCTTGGAAGAAACAAAGAATGGAGGAAATCAGGTTTCTATTTCGATTCGTATGTATACGGGTTCTTAATTGTATAAAAGACGGTGGCTTTGTTCTTAATTTCATTTATAATTGTTGTTCTATTAAACAGTTGTTGAGAGAAGCAAGCTGTGAACATAATTAGAGCAAGATGCTTTCTTTCGTTTCATTAAAGCAAGATGCTCTTATACAAATCCCACACCAAATCAATTTATAATTTCAGTCAAAACAAATAAAAACCGATAAACACCCGATCTGAATTAACGAACGCATATCTGAATCGGAGTTGGTCAGTGAGTTCCAACAATCAATTTTCCGGCAACACTATATCTGAAGATTACGGCGAACATGGATGTGCTCTTTTATTGCCGGATGTTGGTGTTAAGGGGGCGGTGAGTTGTGTAGTGTTCCAAAGAATGTGTTTGTTCAGGTAAATAAATCATCGCATCACGTTTTTTTCTCCCAAGTTCAATTTGGTTTGGGGTTTCTTAATCTTGAATCAAGATTGCAACTTTGTGTGTGTGTCCCCAAAATAAAGTGTTTTGTAGAGCTATCTGATCTCTGTGTGTGTTTTAGATGTTGAACAAATCAGACCACAAATCTATGCTTTTTCTTGATAAAATTAGGGTTTATTATTTGATGATAGAAGAAGATGAGGATGAATAAAGAGAGGGTGGGTCAGAAGACAAGAGGAACAAAATTGATGAAAATACCCTCATGTGCAAGTCATGTACACCAGTTAACCGTTAGATTTACACGGACGTTAGGCAATTGGACCCCCCGTGAAACTATTGCAAACCACAGTGACCCCCCAAGGTGAAAAAATTCTTTTGAACCCCGCTTGTTATTTCGAACATACCACAGGGACCCCCATGCAATTTTGTCTATAATATAATATTAAAACATCATTAAAACCAGTAATTCGCGGGTTATAATCAAAGACGTTTCACGGTAATAATCGCCGGGTCCATTTGTTGGCGGCAGATACCATGGAGATCACCATCATTCACAAGGACAGCATTGCGTTTATCTTTATCAACAAAAGTTGGAAAAAACATAGCATCAAAACCAAAGTTAAAGATACAGCGAATCTTCTCCATTAACATAGCAAAGTTAAGAGCGAGTCTCTTGCGTTTAAGACCCACATCAAAACGGTAGAGCATTATTTACCATACTTAACCTGCAAAAAGGTTTAAACAGAAGAACCTGGAACACAATCTAATTAGTGAGTTTTACGGTAATAATCACCGGGTTCAATCCTTGGAGCCTGATTTCTTCGAGATTGTCATCCCTCAGAAGGAGAACATTGCGTTTATATTCATCAACATAACTTAGACGAAACGTAACATCAGAACTGAAGTTGAAGAGACTGCGAATCTTCTCCATTAACTTATCAAAGTTAAGATCGATTTTCATGTATTTCATGCACTTGACAGGCATATCAAAACTGTGGCGTTCATTACCACAATTAACCTGCAAACATATCCCAAAAGTATCAAGGTTTTAACTCAATTTCACCGTGAATGAAAAAATAATATAATAATAATAATAAATAATAAAAAAAGAAAAAAAGAAAAAAAGGATGCATTCCTATGGTTAGTTTATTTCTAGTAAAGACCATCTGGGTGGTCGTGTTTGTTCATTGGGTCATTTGTGATGCCACCACTCTTATAAAGATAATCAAGCCCCACACACACACACACACACACACATTTGCAGTGTGCTAAGCTTTAAGTAACACTTCCATATAACTTAATAAACTTACTAAATCACTACATGCTAAGTAAGACGAGCTATAACGATAATCAAGCCACAAACACACATTTGCAGTCTGCTAAAGCTTAAAGTATAACATTTCATAGATTCAAGATTATTATAACTTGATCTTAACCAGCAAGTTTTCATATCCTCTTTCATATATGATACTGTAAGCATTCAACATGTAATATTACAACAAATTAGAACCCTAACCCTAGGTTCAAAACAGCACCAAATAGTATATAAATCGATCATGAGTCATTTTATAAATATTATAATTCAATGAAACACTCATCAATTAAGTGAAGCTAAATTAAAAATAAAAGAAAGTAAAACATAAAATAAGAGTACCTGGAACACAACCGGATTTATGAGTTTTACGTTAATAATCACCGGGTTCAATCCTTGGTGCCTGATTTGTTCGAGATCGTCATCCCTTAGAAGGAGAACATTGTGTTTATATTCATTAACATAACTTAGACGAAACGTAACATCGGAACCAAAGTTGAAGAGATTGCGAATCTTCTCCATTAACTTATCAAAGTTAAGATCGAGTTTCATGTATTTCATGTCTTTAACAGGCATATCAAAAATGTGGCGTACATTACCATAATTAACCTGCAAACATATCCCAAAAGCATCAAGATTTTAACTCAATTTCACCGTGAATACAAAAAAAAAAAAAAGAAAAAAAAAGATACATTTTATGTGGTTAGTTTATATCTAGTAGAGACCAATCCGGGTGGTCGGGTTTGTTCATTGGGTCATTTGTGATGCCACCACTCTCTTATAAAGATAATCAAGCCCCCCCCCCCCCCCACACACACACACACACTCTTGCAGTCTGCTAAGATTACAGTATAACACTTTAATAGATTCAAGACTAAAACTTGATCTTGACCAGCAAGTTTTCATATGCTCTTTCATATATGATACTGTTAAACATTCAAAATGTGATATTACAACATATTAGAACCCTAACCCTAAGTTCAAAACAACACCAAATAATATAAATCGATCATGAGTCATTTTAAAGAGAGTAAAACATAAGATAAGAGTACCTTGAACACAACCGGATTTATGAGCTTTACGGTAATAATCACCGGGTTCAATCCTTGGCGCCTGATTTGTTCGAGATTGTCATCCCTTAGAAGGAGAACATTACGTTTCTCTTCATTAACATAACTTAGACGAAACGTAACATCAGAACCAAATTTGAAGAGACTGCGAATCTTCTCCATTAACTTATCAAAGTTGATATCGAGTTTCATGTCTTTAACAGGCACATCAAAACTGTGGCGTTAATTATCATACTTAACCTGCAAACATATCCCAAAAATAAAGAAAGTAAAACATACGATAAGAATAATTTGATGAGCCATGAAATCGTAAAACGAAAAAAAATATTATAAATTATAGTAAAAACAAAAATAAAAAAAGTGTAAGCAAACGAACCTTGATCAAAATCGACGAAGGAGTAGCCATGTATAAAGATTGAACTCAATCACAGGCGATCGAAGCGATTTGGGAATTAGTGAGTTTTACGGAAATTGATCGATCGAGGGTTTAGGGTTTTATTTAACAGCCGAGGAGTAAATATAAGGGGCGGTGTGCGTAAATACTTAGATAATATTACACTCCTCGTCCTCGGTATATATATCAATATAAATATATAAGGAATATTCAAATGCACTGTTGTAAAAAACCCGATTAGTTACCGATAAATTTCCGATTAATCATTTTTAACAGCAATCCGGTTTGATTTCTAAAAATTCGTTTAATTAAACGGTCCACGTAAATTGATGGGTCAAAACCGAATTTGGTAACCCAAATTGGTCGAAGTAAAATGGTTAACATTTTGACATGAATTTAAACTAGAACTTTATAGTTTTGGAGCAAAATGAACAATTTTAGACAATTATCTTAGAGTTTATTTTTAAAATTTAATATTTAAATGTATACAGCACAATCCGATTAATCCCCGATTAATCCCCGAATTTCCGATTAATCTTTTCTAAGTCCCGACCGATGAATCTATGAATAACGAATTTTGCAACCTTGTTCAAATGAATCCAACTTTTAAGTTATCCAAGAGACTAATCAGAGTGCGACATGTGGTACGACAATTACATATGATTGGAAAAAAAATTCAATAATTTTTTTGTCAAAAAGAATTCTTTTTTTTTTTTAGAAAATTTTCAAATTTTTCTTCTTCAATCGCATATGATAACACCTGAAATTTTAAATAAGTTGTTGCAAAAACATGTGTATCGGCAAAGACATGTTAGTCCTGTGTTGACTTGAAATTTTAAATAAGTTGAGCTCGATCTCTTAAAATTTTAAATGAGTAGAATTCAAGTAAGCTCTCCCCCTTTATTATATATGTCATTCTTGAAAACGTGCAAGTCATCGAAAAGAAAGAAATAAATGTTGTTAGTTTGGAGATAATTAAGTTGAAAGTTGTTTGGCAGTCCTTTCTCTATTTGTCGCCATCAAAACACAAACATGAACCGGACCTTATAACATCATCATAAAATGGAAATAACTGAAAAACAAAATCCACAAAAATCAAATGTCAAAAAAGCACTACACATCAACACAAACATAAATTCCACCTTTTATCTCTTGTTATTATCCACAAATTCCTAATATTTCTTAAAATCCACACAACATATTACACACACACACACTGATTACACCTGCACAACATTTTAATAATTCTATGGAGGCATGACATCATGTTCATGCCACTTGGTGATTTTAAACATGAATCTAACATCTTCTTCAATTGTAACACCCAAACCCCATCTTCTATTTGAGTCTCACCGATTCAATAATAACAATTTGGGGACCAAATGGCGATTACCTGAACGGCGTCGTATCACTAGTGTAATTGTTGCTGCTGGGGCTGCTGACCTTTCTAATCCTTTTTCTCTCAACATTGGCTTGGATTCTCAGGTTCATTTTTCTTTTGAATTTTTATTGTTGTTTCTATAAAAAGCAGCCTAATTTATTAAATATACCTGCCAATTGTTTATGGGGTTTATTTGGATCTGTAGATGATGTTGAAATGGGATTGCTTTTTTATTTTTTTTCAAGATTTAATAATCAAACACCCACCTTTAATCAAGTTATGCAATTTTAAAAGATATATTTTAAAAAATGAGAGAACCATACTTAAAAGATTCATCTCGGTAGATATTTACACTCTAAATGCAACAGAAATGGAATTAATTTTATAGGTTTTCAAGATTCTATAATTCAACACGCCCTTTAATCAAGTTGTGTAATTTCAAAAGATATAGATTGAATAAAGAACCATGTTTGAACTTTAGTATAAAAATTTAATCTTGGTGGATTTTTAGTGCTGTTAGTGTTATTTGAGACACTGCATACTAATGTTTAGATTACTAATTTTATTGTTTGATAATTCTAGACATACCAGTCCCATAATTTGACACAGTTACCTTGGGTGGGCCCGCTTCCGGGAGATATAGCAGAAGTCGAAGCGTACTGTAGAATCTTTCGAGCTGCTGAAAGGCTTCACAATGCGTTAATGGATACATTATGTAATCCGCTTACGGGTGAATGTAGTGTTTCGTACGCTTTTCCTTCAGAGGACAAACCGTTACTCGAAGATAAGATAGTTTCAGTTCTTGGTTGTATGATTTGCTTACTAAATAAAGGAAGGGAAGATCTTTTATCCGGAAGATCGACTTTTATAAATTCGTTTAGTGTTTCGGATGTAGATATTATGGACGATAAGTTACCTCCACTTGCTATTTTTAGGCGTGAAATGAAACGATATTGTGAAAGTTTACATATTGCTTTAGAAATATTTTTGACAGCAGACGATACTCGAAGTTTAGATGTTTGGAGAAAACTTCAAAGGTTAAAAAACGTTTGTTACGATTCGGGATTACCTCGTGGGGACGATTATCCGCCTCAATCGTTATTTGCGAATTGGAATCCGGTTTATTTATCGACCTCGAAAGAAGATATTGAACCGAGTGATTCGGAAGTTGCGTTTTGGAGGGGTAGTCAATTAACCGAAGAGAGTTTAAATTGGTTGATTGAAAAAGGGTTTAAAACGATTGTGGATTTAAGAGCCGAAAGTGTGAATGATGTGTTTTTTGAGAGTGCGTTGCAAGATGCGGTTTCGGGTGGGAAAATTGAGGTGGTTAAATTGCCGGTTGAAGTGGGGACCGCACCGTCGATGAGTCAAGTCGAGACGTTTTCGAAGGTTGTTTCGGATTTGATGAAAAGGCCGATTTATGTTCATAGTAAAGAAGGTGTTTGGAGAACATCGGCTATGGTTTCTAGATGGAGACAATATATGGCTCGATATAGTTCACCTAATAATGTTAAAATTCGAGATCAAATGTCACAAATCTCGTCGATTGAAGAAGATAATGAAGAGTTTTCAACGAGTTTTGATGAAAATAATAATATTAACGGAGCCCACGCTGACGTGGCGAATAAGATTGATGCTGATCAAAATGGCAAAACGGTTGAATTCTGTGTGAATCCTCTTAAATCCCAATTACTGCCTGCAAATGTTTTTTCGCGAAAAGAAATGTCTGCGTTTTTCAAAAATAAAGTGCGTTCGCCTGCAACATACTATACATTCGAGCGCAAAAGATTGGAGAAACAAATGGAACCAAGAAAGAAACATGTATATAATAATGGATCATTTGTTGAAACAGAAACACAAAACGGGTCAGCAATGAACGGGAACTTATCTACTTCTAATGGAAACAACGTTCAAAATTCTCACCCCGATGGTTCAAGTTTGAAAGAATTCAACGACGCGGATAGGCAAGCACCACGTGTGACGAGAACGGATAATAATTTAAACCGTAACGGGTCATCTTCGGTTGTTGTTTCAGAAAAATTAAGTAATGAAGAGGAAGAAGTGATTGAGGGAGATATGTGTGCCTCGACAACGGGCGTTGTAAGAATTCAATCGAGAAAGAAAGCGGAGATGTTTTTAGTGCGTACGGATGGGTTTTCGTGCACGAGAGAAAAAGTAACGGAATCTTCGTTGGCGTTCACTCATCCTAGTACTCAACAGCAAATGCTGATGTGGAAATCTTCGCCCAAAACCGTTTTATTGTTGAAGAAACTTGGCCAAGAACTGATGGAACAAGCCAAAGAGGTACTTTTACTTCTATGATTAATCACTCGAATCCTTTAAATGTGAAAATTTTCATTTATATTAGAATTCTTTGCTCATAACTGCAATGACAATCATGAAGCTATTTTAATTGGATAATAAATAATGATGATAGTTTCTGCATTATATACAGGCTGCTTCATTTTTGTATCACCAAGAAAACATGAATGTTCTTGTAGAACCTGAGGTTCATGACATTTTTGCAAGGATACCTGGATTTGGGTTTGTACAGACCTTTTACAGTCAAGATACAAGGTATTGTGATCCTATCAATGTAAAATATATTTTTCTAAATTTTATGAATGGGTCAATTTGGTTATGCTATGTCTCTAATCTCTAACAGGTCAAAATGGTTATATATCGAGTCCGAAGTGTATTTTCTTCATAACCATATAACATATCGAGTCGTTACATGCATGACTCTGGGCAACTTGAAAAGCAGGTTGTCACCGCGAGATTAGTCTGCTCGCAAAGCGAGTCGGAAACTCCGGTCTAAAAGGGAACCCCAAAAAATAATATATCGAGTCTTATATTCAAAAAAGTTAGATTATTATTAATAGCAAGAGTAATATATCTACCCATATTGTCACATGTATATAAGGTATTGGCGTAGTAGTTTCACTAGTTTGGATGGTCGTAAAGGGTACCCGTTAAATCATAGTTGGTTGGTTGTTTGTATAGTGACCTTCATGAACGAGTAGATCTCATCGCCTGTTTGGGTGGGGACGGCGTTATTCTGCATGCATCAAACTTATTCCGAGGCGCAGTTCCCCCTGTCGTTTCATTTAATCTCGGGTCTCTCGGTTTTCTCACATCACATGCCGTAAGCGTCTTATGCGATCTTTAATATTCCTATTGACCAAGTTTATGTATAAACTATTCAATTTGCTCATAAAAATATATTTCTTGTGGTATAGTTTGAAGACTATAAGCAGGATTTGAATCGGGTCATCCACGGGAACAACACATTGGAAGGCGTTTATATAACTCTTCGAATGCGTCTCCGTTGTGAGATATTCAGAAACGGAAAAGCAATGCCTGGAAAAGTTTTTGATGTTTTGAACGAGGTTGTGGTTGATCGTGGTTCGAACCCGTATCTTTCTAAAATCGAGTGCTATGAACATGATCGTCTTATTACTAAGGTTAGTTATTGATCATATTTGGGTCATTTTACTTAAACAACGTGTAACGTTTGACTGATGTAATATTATGTAATAATAGGTACAAGGTGATGGAGTTATTGTAGCAACACCTACAGGGAGTACAGCTTACTCTACAGCTGCAGGAGGTTCTATGGTATGCTAAATTTAATAATAGTGTTTAATGTTTTCTAGTGTATTTGTAGATTTATTAATTATCATTAAGGATATTATGCAAGTCGGTGTTTTTACCAGACAAAAAGTCTGACTTTTGACCGAGATTGACCCGACTTATAACCGTTGCCCGACTTATTAAACGTTTTTATTCAAGGGGCGGGTTGGTCACCAAACCGCTGCAACCACCGTTGCAACCATTCACACACAAGTGTAGTATGCGTATTAGGGTACGGAAACTTATGTTTTTTATCGATGCAGGTGCATCCAAATGTTCCGTGCATGCTTTTTACGCCAATTTGTCCACATTCGCTCTCGTTCAGGCCTGTTATACTTCCTGATTCTGCACGTCTTGAACTGAAGGTAAGTCAACTCTCTTTCATGCAGTTTGACTTTTTTTTTCTTTTCGTTTTCATATTTTGCCTTATAAAGTAGGGTTAAGTACACCACCATTAACAGATAATCTATTGTGTGTATCAACCTTCCAAAGCCTTTATTGGGTGTAACCAACTTCTGATTATTGATACTGTATGTAATTTGGCTGACATGTCATGTATAAGCTACCACGTGGCATCCATACAATTGCCATGCCATAGATTCACATACAAACGGCAATAAAAGAACGGTTTATAAAGACTTAAGAAGTTTGATACACACAATAGTTTTCGGTCATAGTATGTCACATTTCATAACACTTTACCCTTTGAAATATATAACTTCCTAGATAACTAATTCAGTTTTTTCATGAATTATACGATTACTCGAAAGAGATTTAATACGTTAAAGTTTTGTGATGATAAGGATTCAAATGCTAATTATTATATTTCTGCAAAAAAAATAATGAGACAACTGAAGAGAAATGTGTTTGGAATAATGACAGATACCAGAGGATGCACGAAGTAATGCTTGGGTGTCGTTTGATGGTAAGAGAAGGCAACAGCTTTCGAGAGGAGACTCTGTGCGTATATGCATGAGTCAACATCCACTTCCAACGGTCAATAAGTTTGACCAAACAGGAGATTGGTTCCGCAGCTTGATTCGTTGTCTCAATTGGAACGAGAGACTAGATCAGAAGGCTCTCTGATTCCTGTTTTCTTATAAACATTTCTTTGTAAATATTACTACTGTACATATATAATTATATATACAGGTCAGTCAACACAAATATGGGTTGAGCCCATAATTCATATGTTATACAAGTGATTATTATCATTGTTATGGGGAAAATGGCTTATATAACTGTTGTATAACAATTTTGACAACAATAATTGGAATATTAAACTTTTAGTTCAGTACAAGTACAAATCAAATTACAGCAATATTTTGTTCTTTTACACACATTACTTGGGGTGCGTCTGTTTACCTCTGAATGGAATGGTTCATCACTTAATGCTGAACCATTCAGCATTTAGTGTGTTTGTTTCTGACCTCTGAATGAAATATGGTGCTGAATGGTTCAGTATTCAGTGCTGAACCATTCAGAGTTAAAACACTCTCTTAACCATTAAGAGGCTAAATTTTATGTAATATTCTTTTTAAATCGTATCCAAAACACTTATCAAACAAGTATATTGAAGTTTTTGTTAATGTTAAACAAGTTGATTTAAATGATTCATATTGTTTATTCAAAATGATTATCAAACAACTTATTGTCATTCAGAACTAAATTTATTCAGAGATTATGAACCATTCAGATTATGAACCATTCAGCACTAAATCATTCAGTTTTATCAAACGCACCCTTAATTCGGATATAGACACTCATACACTTACTCTAAGGTAAGACGTCAACAACTGTCATCTTGTAATGGTTAAGATTTATATAATGTATATAGTATTATAGTATGGTAATTTACTATTTATAAATTTCGGTCTAATACACAAAAGTTCATAAATAAGATACCATTGAAATACGAACTACTATCTCGTCATTTTTACAGAAATATCAGTGCAGTTGTTCAAAGCGTTAGGCTTGAAATAAGGTATCACTAATTGTACTGCATTTGAAACTTTTTTTGTTGGAAGATTTAAATAAATGGATGGTTAATAAAGTGTGTACATGGAAAATTTAACATTATGCTTGAAGTACTCGGCAACGGTATTCTCCCAACGCCCAAATAGGAAAGATGTTTCTGTATGCTGCATATGTGATCATGCAGTTCCTGTTAAAGACCCCCATAATTTCCTGCATATTTTTTTAGGAAAAAAAAAAAAAAAGAACTAATAAATACATAATAAATAATGACGCATGCATTGCTTTCCAATATTCTATTTCTATAACACATGATTTAACATGGTAAAATATTTCACATACATTGATACTAGCAGTGTACCTGCAATTCAGAAATATATCTAGGAGGATTTACATTATGTTTTTGGTTGTCGGCTGTCGCCAAGTCAAAAAAGTCTATGCATCATCAATATGTTTTTACTATGCAATTATTAAGTTAATGGTGTAATGTAGCTTAAAGTTATTAAAGTTATGTGAATGTTTGTAAAGTTACTTGGCCTCTGTGAGCAAAACATAACGAATTTCACTAATCTATTCTATGCTCACCATATCACATTCCAAATGCCCATTTACGTGCATATGTATCTTTAACTAAGTCACTTAGTAACAATGAAAATGACATGAGATTTTACCTGTTGTGGAAAATCTCCATTTTCCATCTGAGAATTGATCAATACTCTTGCTGCACGATGCAATGGTGTTGGATCTCTCTTAGCCTATAAATAAGTGTGTAACTTGGTTAACTTCAGAGACAGGTTTATGAGAAAACATACCATCAATTTATCAAGAAATTATTGCTGTACTTTTTCTAAAAAATTTCAACAATTTATTAAAATAAGATCAACTTTATTACTTGAAGCTAGGACACCTTCTCCGAGACATTTTAGTTCCCTCAAATTAGTAATAGAAGTATTATTATATTTTATCTTCATTCACACTGATATTTGGAATAATTGAGTTTATTGAAACTAAGTACGTGACAGGAAAAAAAAGAAGGTAAAATTGGTTTGGAAGCAAACCTGATCAGCATCGATCAACGTTAGCATAGCCCATCCCGTATTGACCACGTGAGAACGATTTCCCTCAAGGTTAGTATATACCTACATAAATAACATCACTACATTTATAGAAATAAGCCATCAGCTTTGTAATTTTGACCAAAATTACAGTTTTGACCTTATCTTGACACGAGAGGTAGCTCTCTCCCCATCCACCAGAAGCAAGTTGTTTGGACAACAAAAAGTCACAAGCCTTGCGAATGCTTGAGCAGTTAGAGTAGTTTTTTCCAGCAGCCACTAACCCTTTTACTCCAAACCACGTCCCATAGGTGAAGCAAACCGCCCATGAACCATACCTAATCAACATTTGGCACTGTGTTCAGCTCAAATTTTATATCAAAAATCCAATGCGCATAGACACGTCACTGCAATCACTGTTGTAAAAGTCGGCCGAGTCGGCTAACGCGTCGGTTTGGGAACTAGCCCGTCGTGACTCGCCCAAAAGAACCTTAAAAGTCGGTCAACGCTAAAAAGTCGGGTCAGAGTCGGGTCTTAGTCGGTCAAAATCAAAATTAGGTCAACAAGTAGATTTTGTGCCATATATCTATGTTTGAAATATCTATATTTTATGTTTGATATAGTTATGTATAATATAATAATATATATGCATGTTTAATTTATTTATTACTAAAAGTCAACGTTGGTCAATGCCTGACATGATCGACTTGTCCCTCCAACGTCCCGACCGAATCGGCTCCGACTAGCGACTTTTACAACCCTAACTGCAATATAAGATAAAAAACAAACCATGAACCATCTGCTTCTTGGATTGTTTCAAGGAATGCAACAGCTTTATTAATACAAAGTTGTATATCCTCTCTCCTATGCCCAGGGTATAATTTTTTGAACGCCACCAGAGCTTGAATGGCAGCCGAAGTACACTCTACATATCTGAAAAATCGTACCACGTTGATAAACAAGCACAAAGATCTTTAAATAAAATGAAGATTTAGAAAGAAAAAAAAAAAGGAGTCTTGATATCTTACGGGTAGTCAATAACGATGTCACCAAAAGTTTCAGCAGGATTGATAAACTGAAAGTGGGATTATTGAGACCAGTAGAAATAGTCATGTTACATGTTAATGATACATAGAAACACGTTGCAACACTTAATTATGATTATAGACTGATTACAGTTAATCGTTTAATAGAAATTGAACGGGATACCTCCAACCAGCTGTATGATCTTGTAAGTTCATATGTTGCAAAACCACCATCAGCATTCTGCAATTATAGAACATAGAACATTAAGATTAATTTAAATCAATTACCAGATTATAAATGTGAAAGGATGATTACAGCAACCAATTATTACCTGTAGAGATAGAATAACATTGACTGAATCATATAGGCGATTTGCATCTATGGGCTCATCAACGATTTCTGAGGGCAATTTGGAAAGCAGTAGTGCAGCCTAATATGATGGAAAATTAAGTTTGTTAAATAAATAAACAAGACGCGTTAAGATGGATAGCTTAAATATAAAAAAAAAAAAAAAAAAGTTACCTTTAACCCTTCTGCAGTACAATCTGAAATGGGCCACCCGTGATCTGCAGTTGAGAAAGGCCAAGCACCTTTTGAAATATGACGATACCAGTAATTAAGATCACCAGTACAGTTATCTAACACCTTTAAAAAAATGAAAACAATTAAAAAGAAGCTAGGGAAACTGAATTTTAAAGGTGACGTGGCGTAGCACATAAGTTTACTAGTAAGCGAAAGTGTAAGCACCTGTGACTTCTTTATGAAGGTGTGTCCTTTTTTCAGTGTAGGACCAAATTCTTCAATGAGGTTTGTGGAAATAATTGCTTGCATGGCGAATGCAGTATCCCACAGTTGACTACCATTATAACCCTGCATTAAGTAATTATATAAGATATAGATGTCATACACATGATGTGATGTAAAGTGAACAAGAGGTCAACATTTGGGTACCGTTCACAATGATAATATTTTATACTAATATATATAAAGTATAGTGTCATCTTAATACCTGCATTTTCATACCATCTTCAGCAAGCCACAAATAATCAGGTATTCTTGGGAGGTGCAACTTGAAAGCCTCTGAGTTTGGATCTTCGACCCAACAGCAAAGCATATTTAACACCTGAAATAGAGATTTATGTTTAGAACAAAAACGCTTTTTGGATATCAAAATCATGAGCAAACAAATTATTACAACAACAACAACAACAACAACAACAATACCCAATCCCACCAATGTGGGGTATGGGGGAGGTTGATCGTAGACAATCCTTCCTCTATCCTAGAATAAAGAGCGATCATTTCTCCACCCCGAGTGTAACACTCGAGCAAACAAATTATTAATGGGGTTTAAAATATCATCATTGTGTAGACCGGAAGATTCCTACCCAAGTCCCGATGTTGTAACATTAATTAAAATTAGAAGAGTAATAACATCTAAAATGGTCTATAGTCCCCAGCTTCTTTTACATAATGTTGTTATAATGAATTTTGAGATGAGTTTATGTACATATGCTACAAATTGATAGAAATGTACAAACACAAAGAGTGCAAGAGCAAATTACCTTGTTTACTGGGCCTATGCATATATATCGAGTATTTTCATCTTCATAGTGAATGTGTTCCATCACCGTACGAAGAGCCTTCTCTCTCAACTTCTTACCAGGCCAGCTCATGAGTACAGGCTCCACAACCTTGTCAAGAGTTGCCCAAAGTACGTCCTGGATGAATGGATGTGGGTAGTAAAGATCTTCCTGCAAATATGTAAGATACAATATTTATTAAAAAAAAGCATAAACAAAACAAGTAACTTAAATGACATTCGTTGAGATCTTAAACATAATAAATACAGATTCCAACAGTGAAACACGCAGAACGGAAGGAAAAATTAAATTATGTTTAGCCTCTTAATTGTTAAATAATTTTTCATAATTTTTGATGCAAGTTACAAGGCTATGATATTAGTCTTTTTTATGTAACACAAGACTAGCATACCAAATAGTTATCAAAGTACATCTAAAGAGAGCTCTATTCACCTTTTCACTATATGCTAATAATACCATGAAAGAGCAACAAAGTTATTTTTAAGGATCATACCAACTCATAGTCTTGCTGAAACGAACTAACCAGTGACATTTACAGAAATCAGTCTGTAGAATGTTATTGTGAACCAAATATCAACGTATTCAAGTAATTCATGTATGTATCTGAAATGTCTAGCATATAAGTGGAACATGTATACAAACCTTTGCACACAGGTTTCGTGCAACATTCCAATCTATATCATGATAAGGGACAGTAAACAGCTCCTTTCTCAACGCTAGAACTGTAGATGTGATAGGTCCAACAAATCTCTTCCCATATAAATATGACATAGGCAAGTAGACCATTCTACAGTGACACCACATCCTACCTGAAATGCCGGGATCAAAGTTTAACTGAACAGTAATAATCAATTAAACAGGTGAACTAATTTAAACCAATGAGATTATAAGTAGGTTTTTACTGATAAAAAGTTGTTGCATAATAATGTTGAATACAAGACACTCACCTGGATGCACTGGAAGAAAATATGGAAGGTTCCACATCTCAGGAGGCAACGGATTATTTCCAGACCACTCAAATACACCAAGTACCTGTTTTTAGAAATATATAAGACGAATAGATAGGTGACATAAAAGCATATTAAAAAGAGCAAGGGCAAGTTGTTATACTGAAAGCCAAAACTTTCCCCATGACGTTATCCAGGTGGCACCACCATGGTCCAAAATCCAATTCCTCCCTTTCTCCATCGCCCCGTCTCCATCATTAGCTCCTTCACCAAGCAATCTTAAAGTAACATAGTTCAAGGCACTACCAAACATGGTGCTATGACCCTCGATGTGTAGGCCCCATCCCCCATCTATATTCTGTAATTACTAAAATATTAATATATTTTTAACGACCCTTTACAAGGAACAAGTTCATAACATGTTTACAAGAAGTTATAACAAAAAAAGAAAAAAAGAAGAAGAAAACACTAAGCTTCACATGCCTGATGATTGTAAAGGTAACGGCACATCTCCCGTTTATGTTCTTTTGATAAGACTGCATTCAGTGCCCCAGTAATAGTTAGAGTAATAACCTGATACATTAGATTAACTTATACTGTCAGCATTTACATTTGTATTGATTTGCTGAAGAAGGTAGTACCTACAGATAAAACAAAAGGCTCTCTGTTCTGACAGCTGGCAAACTCATACAAAGCGATATATTCTTTTTAACTTATGAAACTGCAGTACAAATGCTAAAATACATGGATAAAACATAAGACTAACCAAACCAGGCAGCAAAAACATAGGGCCTCCATAGTCTCCTGGCCAATGTCCATCATCCGCCTGAAGAGTTGAATGGAAACCGATGGCTCTTCTTAATACATTTGTAACTTTATCCTCTGTAATATCTTCAGCATCTTTTATATTGACTTTAGGTGGGTAAACAGAGAGGGCTTTCTCCTTTGCAAACTAGTGAAATTAAAATAGCAAATAGCATCATATGTCAACAGATACCTTGAAAGCAAAAACAGGCTTATGGAATAAAGACGTTTCATTTTTAGTATGTCCGCCATTATCAATGCTAACACAATGTAAAATGGATTACAACACTCTCTAGCAGTTACTAGCATAGGAATTATGATAATAATCCCTAAGGAAGCAGCAAAATCCATATCCTATAAATATGCGAGGGTAAAGTATATGATCTACTTTATGGCAGAGAAATTCAATGAAGCCATGATTACTATCCATCAGATAAACATCAAGTTAGCATTCCAACTTCCTAGTTCAAAAGATATAAACGAATAGCTTCCCTGATGTAAAAAACAACTAAATTTCTCAATTTGTTTGCCTTAATTTCAAGTAATAAGTAACCATACCAAGGTCGCTTAGTGGTTGGAGTCTAAAAATTCTCACAAGAGGTCCCAGGTTCAAACCTCATTAGCAGCATATCTCTCTATGGAAAGGGTCGGAAACGGTCACGGATAACCCGGTTATGCCACGTACATCTGAGTAAAAACACCCTAACCCGGTTACGCTGCCTACATCGGAGTAAAACTACTCCCACTCCCCGGGTAGTCTGAACATGGTAATTTTTTCCGTTTAAACGTTTATGCCAAGAAAATAAGCCTTCAATTGGAAGATATGAAAGATTTCACATATAATCCTATAACTAACTAATCTAGTCAACCAAGCCAAGAAAATTAGAATATTTCACTTATGATATGCAAATCACCCTTTTGTTTTTGGCGTTTTCAGTTATAGCAAGACTACCTATTGAAAATGACATGCCCCTCTTTTGACGAAAATAACGCCTGTTATGGGGCATAAATTATTATTATTATCCCTATATACTAAAAGTCCCCCAAATTTTGGTAGTTTCAATTTTATCGAGCTGTCGTTTTGAGTTTCCATTCACACTATAAACACGGCTCCTCAAATTCGGCTCAATTTACACAACAACCCCTCAAATTTACACTTTTGCAGGGCTAGAATGCGTAAATATATAATTTTATTAAAATAAAAGAAACTAATTCCACCCGAATTTTTAACGGGCCCTATCTTCTCGCTCGGGGCGAGTTAAATTTTTCCAAGACCACCGTTCAACTCGAAAAAATCTGACGAGCACAACACGACTAACTATACGTGGAACGGACATCGTTAAAAAAAACACTAAATAACGGGCCCTATATTCTCGCTCGGTGCGAGTTAAATTTTTTCGAGACCACCATTCAACTCGAAATAATTTTACGAACACAATGAGACTAACTATACGCGAAACGAACATCGTTTAAAAAACACTAAATATTTCGGGCTATATTTCATACATAGACATACACGTCCAACAAACAACCCAACCTACTAGATATATTAGGTACCAAACAACGTATATCCAAATTCGACCGCGCGTTGAATACAACCGCAGCAACGCGCGGTCGAATTTTTTTCTAGTTTTGATGAATTTTGGGCGTCAATTAAAAGTGTGACGAGCAAAAACTAAATTTGATACCAAATTAAATTTTGGCACCTCATTTTCAATTATTAATTTATTTATATTTTACCAAACTCCCACTCATATTTTGCCATAGCACCCAATCCATAGGTCCACACCAGAATTTACCTTCAAAATTTAACAATGCTATGTCACAGTCAAAAACCCTCTTTTCCTCACAAAATCTCAAATTTGCCTCCATGTCACAGTCATAACAGGTGGTCTAATGCAACACAAAAACATGCTAGCCAGTCATATACAATCTATAGGTCCACACCAGATCATGCACAATAAGACATGATGTTGAAAACACATGACTGCAACTAGCAGGTAGGCCCAAATTATTCATTACATGGTCATCCAGTTCAGCCATATTACCAGTATCTTCATCATTATATCATATATTTGGGTACTTTTTGAACCACCAATCATGCAATTCAACCTATTTTAAGGCAATATAACCTTTTATCTATTCACTAACTACATGTATACATGTGTCTGATAAACCCTAGCACATCAATTAAAAAAATATATTAATCACACACCAACAAAATAACTTAAATTACAAACGGCGTTAGTAACAATGTTAAATTAACCTGACTACGCATAAGCAGATCTGAGCTATGTTTCTTTTCAAACCGATTTTCATGAAACGTTTGCCGAAGTTTTTCAATAACAGCTAGTTCATCAAGCGACCCTGCCGTCGGATCAAACTCCCAAAATTGCCGGCCGACGTGATCATTATTTGATCGTAGCCATGGATTCCCTCCCTCTGCAATCTTCAATTTCCACATTCTTTACTTCACTATAAATTTCACATAAATCAGTTTCAAATCGAAACAAATCGAGACTATTTAGTTACATGCTCAGCAATTGTAACTGAAAATGAACAAAATGCACAAATTTAAACGGAAATGCATGATTTAGTGCATAATCTCATGTCAAAATCAACAATACAGTAAGTAAATTAGGGTTTGCATTTAATTTACCGATTTAATTTAGTAGTGGCCGATTACTACGCGTGTGTTTTTGTTTGTGTGAGCACTACTTATGACTGCTACATCCTACAGCTGATACATGCTATGAATATTATTTTCAAATTGGTCCTTGAAATTTAACACTATTAGATAATTAGTCCCTTCATAAATTACTCAATCTTCTTCAATTTTCTTTGCAAATATTTATCTTTAATGGCTAAATTTTATTTAAAAGAACTAACAGGGAGCTAGTAAAAATAAAAATTATAAATTATAAAAGATGACATAGACATAGTTAAGGGTATTAAGATGGAACATGTTTACTTCTACTTTATAATTAAGAAAAAGAAAAATAATCTAACGAGGTCAAAAAAATCCTCTTTTCCAATACTATTCGAGGCAAAAAAAAATATTGTTTCCTGAGCAGCCAAATCAATCAAAGGGTTAGTGAGAAAGAGCTAAGAATTCGGATATATGTCGTTGATTGATTTAACCACATAAGTAACCAAGCGAACAACTCTTCCATGTTAGAAAAATCAGGACTGAAAATCCAACCAAGTACGAACTCGATTCCAAATGGGTACTGCAATGTTACATGTAAGACGGTTTAGTATTGGAGTTGTATTATAAATTAAATTTCTTAATTAATTCAGAGTGCTAAACAAATTGATTTAATAGGACTTTTTAGTTTTTGGGTCCTCTAATTTTCTTCATTAATATAGCGTCCTAAAAATAGAATTAATAGGACGTTCTAGTAGGGCTGTAAATGTGTAACGACCCAAAACTCTTACACGAGAAAACACGACTTTTTTTTCCTTAAAACAACAACATCATTTTAGCCAGACCAAATGCGCGGCGCGGTTTACTACATCGAACAGAAACAGAACTTGAGCTCGGAAACAACTACCTGCACTTGACCACTTGCGCGGCGCGCAAGGGTGGGCGCGGCGCGCTTTTGTACACAAAAGTAGCTGTCCCATTTTGACTCACATGCACATGTCTAATTTTCTCAAACACAAATCCTTTAGGAAACCGATTCGACAACTCATACCATCAAACGGTTTAATTTCTTCCCAAATATATATTTAAACGAGTTAGGACTCTATAACCCAACCCGATATCAAGAGCATAATCCCGAGGACCACCAAGTCCCCAATCCGCATACAAATATCCAAAAGCTACCCCATCGAGCACAAGCGCTCCTACGCGTCTAGTCTAACAACTAGCTAGCTTCACAATACCTGTTAAAAGGTGAACAACGAGAGGGTAAGCTATAAAAGCTTAGTGAATGCAATAATTATACATATACATATATAATGTACCTACTTGCATACACTTACACACATACCGCATACATGCTAGCAATATAATTAGCAAACCATCTCAAGTATAAAGCTAATAACCTTCAATATCGCAAGCTAGCATAACCAATAGCATATACTCAAACAATATGATATGCTACACTACAACACATACACAAACCATATGGTTAACCATAAACGCGTCATGGTGCTACCGGCTCCGTGGTTCACACCATACGCAATGCTATGACGCTACCGGCTCCGTGGTTCACGCCACTACGCATTTGAGTCATACTCTTTTATAGTGCTAACTGCTCCGTGGTTCACACTTCGGGGCTACCGGCTCCGTGGTTCACACCTCATTTATAGTGCTACCGGCTCCGTGGTTCACACTTTGATGCTACCGGCTCCGTGGTTCACATCACAACTCGAGTCATACTCTTTTATAGTGCTACCTGCTCCGTGGTTCACACTTCAATGACTCGTGCTATAGTGCTACTGGCTCCGTGGTTCACACTACAACACACGTACCATGATGCTACCGGCTCCGTGGTTCACATCATAGCACACTCGCACCTACTATGGCACTACCGGCTCCGTGGTTGATACCATAGCACACAAATAAATACACTATATACATACATGTATAATTATTTCACTCACCTTGAAATGCCCGCACAAGTAGTGTATTACGATCTCCGTCCTCATATTCGAGCAATCAACCACCTATATCACGCATAGGCACAATATGCACATAAATAGCAATTCTCTAAAAGAGAACCCGACACTCACATCCCTTAGTCGAGGGATCTCACCTTGCTCGCCAAAACCCGCCCATATAACCCCTAATGGACACAAACCAATTACCACTTCGGGTGGTAATTCAAACCCACTCAACAAAGTACAATTTAACCCAAATTGTACTCGACACCAAATAGACCAAACCCAGGTCTTAACACTAAATTAGTATGTAGGTAGTAATCATTTCAATCGTCACTTACACCAAAATCCCAACACATGCAATATTGACCCATATTGTGTTTGACCACGTTTGACTTACGTTAAAATACCATTTTAACCCAAAATCACTTCCCACGATTTACATTCATTCAAAAACGCCATTTAACACTTAACAAAAGTGTTTAACATCCATTTAACCAAAACTAGTGTCATTACTAAATTCGACCCAATCAAAATCAACCCATTTTGACATAAGTCCCAAAACGCCCAAAATCACTAACGACTAGTGGTTATATTTTTAAAACATCAATTAACACCTAAATCAAGTATTTACATACTTGATTTACCAAAACTTGACTCGAATCTTAGTTTGACACATAAACCCTAATTTTGACCCATTTTAAAATTAGTCAACCCAAATACACCCAAAAGGGTTCCAACACTTCCAAAATCACTAAACTAAGTGATTATACCCAAAACCACGACCAAATTCATCATCAAACCCTAACCCACCAATAACGGGTCAAAACCCATCTACTAACCACAATAAACCCATTTCACTACCATTAAAGGGTTCTAACAAAATCAAGCTCAAACCCTAATTTGAATAACAAAATCAATTAATGAATTTCGGAGTTAGAACATACCAACACTACCACAATGTAGCCGTGAACGAGGTGAACAACTTTAACTCTCGCGACTAGACCCGATTTACTCTTCTTCTTCCCCAAATCTCCAAATCTCTCTCTAGAATCTCCTTCTCTCTCTAAAATGAGATGAGAGTGTTTGAGTGGAAGAGGATGAGGTGGAATGAAGATAAGATAAGCTTGGAACCAGTTTTGTGGCCAAAAACCTGGCCTTAAAGTGAAAAGACCAATCTGCCCCTTTAAAAATCCCTTAAAAAAACGTAACTTGCTATCAGCCCCATTTGCGCGCCGCTCATAGAGATGCGCGCCGCGCACTATAACTAAGAGTGAAATCAGCCAGTTTATTGAAGTTCGGGGACTGGAATTGACTAAGTCTGATTCTGATGCAAAATCTGAAAATGCATAAGTGTTAGACTCACTTTTAGTGGCGCTTTCTGATGCACACATTTACTGACACTTTCAGGGATATTTTCTGATGCATAAAATTCAGGATCTTACAAAATGATCTCAGCTACTCGTGAACTATTCGAGCTCGATTCAAGCCGAACCTTAACGAGCTCGAGCCCGCTCGAACATAATTTAGGGCTCGTTTAATAAACGAGCTCGAGCTCGAGCTTCAAACATCAAACTTGTTTAAGCTTGCGAGCCTATATATATATATATATATATATATATATATATATATATATATATATATATATATATATATATATATATATATATATATATATATATATATGGTGAGGATCCATGGAGAACCAAAGGTAGTAGAGAACCCATAGAACTCGTGCAGATTGAGTCAATCTGCTGCAGATTTATGTTTTTTTTTCTGTGCAGATTGACTTTTTTTTGTGCAGATTGACGTTTTTTTGCAGTTTTTTTTTTTTTTGCAGATTGACTTTTTTTGTGCAGATTGAGTCAATCTGCTTTTTTTTTTTTGCAGATTTTTTTTTTTGCAGATCGACTTTTTTCTGTGCAGATTGACTTTTTTGTGTGCCGATTGAGTCAATCTGCGTGTAAATTGACTTTTTTTGCAGTTTTTTTTTGCAGACTGACTTTTTTTTCTGTGTAGATTGACTGTTTTTTTTTTCAGATTTTTTTTTCATAGATTGAAGCTCAATCTCCACATAGATTGAAGTTCAATCTATGAGTTCTATGAGTTCTCTACATACTCTAATACTCTAGGGATCCTTTCACACACACACACACACACACACACACACACACACACATATATATATATATATATATATATATATATATATATATATATATATATATATATATATATATATATATGTATATATATGTATGTATGTATATATATATCTATACATATGTATGTATGTATATATATATCTATACATTATTATAAAGAACGTGTCATTATGCTTACGTGTCATCTCATCAATTAATTAAATTTAAATGGTCTCACGTGTCATTCTATTAATTAATATGAATTATACATAATCCTACTTGTTACTCTATTATTAAACCAAATTAAATATTAAATTAATAATTAATAAAATATGGTAATAATCTTAAATTAATAGATACTCCGTGATTTTTACCTTAAATAAAAGATAAGATAAATATATGATCATCTTAATTATTAATTAAAAAAATACCCCGTGAGATAATTTGTTAACTATAAATTGAGTAACATAATTATCTACACTAAATTCAAATAGATCTCTAAACAGGTTATTATATCTATATTTGAATATAGATAACTGAATATCGATTATAAACCCACTAAGAATTATGAGTAAGTTTCCTTAATTAATTTAATATAATCCTTCAACCTATTTTATCTAGAATTAAAGTTTATTTCGTGTTACAAATATATATTATTATAGTTAAAAGTATATATTATAAATTATAGTAATTTATATTATAAAATATTAAATACTGATTTTTGTTTTTATATTAGGATAAGGTAAAATTTAATAATTCTTTTTTTTATCTAATTAACAAGCACCACGCAAAGCACTGGTTCTTACAAGGACTCTTCTATAGAGGATTTATCATGTAACGATTCTATTCTATTTACGTTTTCATGTTCTTAATACAGTATACATTTGATCGATAACATCTATAATTGTCGTCAAATCGTCAATACTAACTATTTTAAAAGCTAATATTTACTATTTCCGTCCAACGGACAGGCTCATAAAACTAGAAATTAATATTAATATTTACTAATATTTACTATTTATGATCGGTTTTAAAACAACTTTTTAGGAGATCACGTTTGGTGTTTTATCGATTATTGTCAACTGAAATTAAAATGATTCTAACGGACGGGCTTATAATTACGTTAGTATTCAATATTAATGTTTTCGATACTATAACAACCCTTGCTTTTCGACTTCTAAATTTACTGAATTAACCCTAGGGTTATCTGCCTGACTATATGTATTAAGGGTTGTTATATACAATAAAATTTTGACCGAATAGTAATTTTTAGTCAACAACGTACGCTTAAATAAATAATATATTATTAATTTATATAATTTGACATAATTTAACTAAGTATATAAACTTTGTATCACTTTTATTATTTTGTTAATGTATTATATATTTAACTATATAATAAATCGAATTATATATAAATGTAATACTTACAAACTTACTAAAACTATAGTTTAATAATTAAAATCATAATTATTATTAAAAATACAAAATACCGAATTATTTATTATTTTTATGCAAAATTTGTATTTATTAATTAAATAAAAATAAAAAAAATTGACAAATATTCTTAGAAAAGTACTAAATCAATTTGTCTATTTAAAAAAATATATAAAAAAAATCCTTAAAATAAACGAATTTAAAAAAAATAAAAATAAAAATAAATAAATTACTTTTTAATTAAAAATTATAATGAAAAACTACTTTTATTATTTTATTTTGTGCATTATCCCATGACCTAACATTTAATACTTTTGAATTTTAAAATCCCATTAAAAATTAAAATATTTCTTTTTCTTTTAATTATTTTATTCTTTTTACCTAATTTTTTCAAGTATAAATACCCCTCATTTCTCATTCAAACTCACACCAAAATTTCTTTCATTCTCTCTTTGAAGAATTACTACTAGTAAGTATTCTTTTCTTACTTTTTACTTTTTACTTTTTACTATTTACTTCGGTTTATTATTTTTTTACCGAAACATGTAAATAATGTTATAAATTATATGAAATTAAAATTAAAATAAATAACATGTTATAATTAGTAATATATGTTACTAAAAATTATAAAAGTATTTTTATGAATTAATATACAGAAATTATAATTAAAATCGAATTAATGAATATATGTATATACGCACCTAACGTGAATGTTATAATTAAAGATAGCGTACAAAGACTACAAACATCACTGCTACTTGTGGTCTAGGGTGATCCTTGTTACCATTATGGGACGCTTGTGGATCTCGAATGCCAAGACTTAGATTCTGGTCAAGAGATCCTGGGCCGCTCGGTAGCAATAGATCATTCGAGTGACTTGCATGTCAGTAACGAAGTTTGGGCGAGATTGTACAACATCTTTGCTAAGAATTATAACCCGAACATTCTTAAACTAGAAGCTTACTATAAGTAGAAGCTTTCCATAAATAGTAGGTTTTCAAAACTAGAAACTTTTGAGAAATAGGAACTTTTCTCGAAAACCGTCACTGTCAATATAGTTGCTATATTAATAAACATACTTTATGTCAAGTTAGACATTAACTAATCAAACGTTATACCTCTAGGTTGATATCCAGATCACTTACTTGCTTTACTTTCCTTCTTGCATTTTATACTTCAACTGCTATTTAAGTTGAATTTCATAGCCCCGCTTTTACATTTTTATGTTTTTACATTGGGGTGAGACACATGCTTTATTTTAAATGCTTTGACATGCTAGACACAAGTACAAACTTATTATGCGACCAACATGAGTATTTTATTATGTTCATTTGAAACATACAAATTCCTGCTTTGTAATATCATTAATTGCTAGATGAATTAAAGTGGCAAATGGAATTATTATAGATAGCGCTATTGGGAGTAACGTCTCGCACTGTTGACCTCAGGTCAATTGGTGGTATAATAATGATCTCGACAATTACATATGTATTGTTACGGGGTAAAATCGTTTAGTTTTGATATTATACGCTCATGGCATACTTTTGATATACATGATATATCGACTTTATTTAAATCTTGTGGTCTAACAAACTTACTCAAAATTTAACCTATGTTATTCACTCAACCTCGTGTTGACTTTTTAAGCATGTTTGTCTCAGGTAATTAGAAGCTATTGATGTGCTGCTTTGATGATGATTGCTTGCTATGCTTGGAGTCTTCATGCATTACTTATCATTCCATTTAAAAACATTTAATGCTTTGTTCATTCAATAAAAGTAATGACTATTTATCTTTCGCTGCAAAAACTCAATAAAAGTTATATAAAACATCTCATATAGAGTTGTTCTCGTTATACAATTGCTTGATTTGATATAATTAGTCACAAATACCTCCGGCCCTATTTGGGGGTGTGACAGATTGGTATCAGAGCAGGTTGTTATAGAGAACCAGAATTGCATTTTATGTGTGCCTTATGTGTTAGCTAGGGTGCCTTAGCAATCTTTAGGACTATAGCCTTTCTTGCTTTAGTTTTAATTGCCTATTCCTTATTATCTTGCTATCTGTTATCCATACTTTTACTTCTTGACCTACGTCTTCTTTAGAACGCTAAACTTATTGTGTTTCGAAGAAACATGGTTCACGGCGAATCAAGCAACGCAATTCCAAACGTCACCTTGACATCTCCCCAATTCCAACAACTGCTAGCTGCGGCACGAAGCAATGGCAACAACAGCGCACCGCGAAATCTTCCGACTCTTTATTCGTATCAGAATTTCATGAACTACCAGCTCCCTACATACAAGAGTATTGAAAGACATGAGTTTGGGAACATGGAAATGGTAGATGCTGATCTCATAAACTACACCAATCTATTCTAAGAATTTGCTTTCATGAATCCTCACATGACTACTCCCGAGTATCTAGAGATCCAACACTACATCAATGGGTTACCTGATGGCCTTCGAAGGGGCGTCACCGTATTAAACCCAAGGACCATACAAGAAGCCATTTGTATGGAAAACCAGCTAATTAACAAACCTGGGAGGAAAGGAGATTCTAAAAGAAAGTGGGTATCCAGTGTTTTGATAAGACAATTAATATTCCTCTAGAAATTCTTGTTATCCAAGGAGATAAGAGTGGTTCCAAACTTAATCTTATCTCATGCATCAAAACCCGAAAGTACCTTATGAAAGGATGTCAAGCCATTTTGGCTCACATAAAGGAAGTCAAGCCAGATGAACGGCGTATTGAAGACGTTCCTGTTGTTAAAGACTTTCCTGAAGTTTTTCCTGATGAACTCCCTGGTCTTCCACCACAAAAAAAAGTTGAGTTTCAAATCGATTTGATCCCCGGTACTGCACCTATTGCAAAGGCACCATATGAAATGTCCCGTTCTTATTGATTAAAAACGTTCCATATTAATTGATTTCGTTACGAGGTTTTGACCTCTATATGAGACGTTTTTCAAAGACTGCATTCATTTTAAAACAAACCATAACCTTTATTTCATCAATAAAGGTTTAAAAAGCTTTACGTAGATTATCAAATAATGATAATCTAAAATATCCTGTTTACACACGACCATTACATAATGGTTTACAATACAAATATGTTACAACAAAATAAGTTTCTTGAATGCAGTTTTTACGCAATATCATACAAGCATGGACTCCAAATCTTGTCCTTATTTAAGTATGCGACAGCGGAAGCTCTTAATAATCACCTGAGAATAAACATGCTTAAAACGTCAACAAAAATGTTGGTGAGTTATAGGTTTAACCTATATATATCAAATCATAATAATAGACCACAAGATTTCATATTTCAATACACATCCCATACATAGAGATAAAAATCATTCATATGGTGAACACCTGGTAACCGACATTAACAAGATGCATATATAAGAATATCCCCATCATTCTGGGACACCCTTCGGATATGATATAAATTTCGAAGTACTAAAGCATCCGGTACTTTGGATGGGGTTTGTTAGGCCCAATAGATCTATCTTTAGGATTCGCGTCAATTAGGGTGTCTGTTCCCTAATTCTTAGATTACCAGACTTAATAAAAAGAGGCATATTCGATTTCGATAATTCAACCATAGAATGTAGTTTCACGTACTTGTGTCTATTTTGTAAATCATTTATAAAACCTGCATGTATTCTCATCCCAAAAATATTAGATTTTAAAAGTGGGACTATAACTCACTTTCACAGATTTTTACTTCGTCGGGAAGTAAGACTTGACCACTGGTTGATTCACGAACCTATAACAATATATACATATATATCAAAGTATGTTCAAAATATATTTACAACACTTTTAATATATTTTGATGTTTTAAGTTTATTAAGTCAGCTGTCCTCGTTAGTAATCCTACAACTAGTTGTCCACAGTTAGATGTATAGAAATAAATCGATAAATATTATCTTGAATCAATCCACGACCCAGTGTATACTTATCTCAGTATTGATCACAACTCAAACTATATATATTTTGGAATCAACCTCAACCCTGTATAGCTAACTCCAACATTCACATATAGAGTGTCTATGGTTGTTCCGAAATATATATAGATGTGTCGACATGATAGGTCGAAACATTGTATACGTGTCTATGGTATCTCAAGATTACATAATATACAATACAAGTTGATTAAGTTATGGTTGGAATAGATTTGTTACCAAATTTTCACGTAGCTAAAATGAGAAAAATTATCCAATCTTGTTTTACCCATAACTTCTTCATTTTAAATCCGTTTTGAGTGAATCAAATTGCTATGGTTTCATATTGAACTCTATTTTATGAATATAAACAGAAAAGTATAGGTTTATAGTCAGAAAAATAAGTTACAAGTCGTTTTTGTAAAGGTAGTCATTTCAGTCGAAAGAACGACGTCTAGATGACCATTTTAGAAAACATACTTCCACTTTGAGTTTAACCATAATTTTTGGATATAGTTTCATGTTCATAATAAAAATCATTTTCTCAAAATAACAACTTTTAAATCAAAGTTTATCATAATTTTTAATTAACTAACCCAAAACAGCCCGCGGTGTAACTACGACGGCGTAAATCCGGTTTTACGGTGTTTTTCGTGTTTCCAGGTTTTAAATCATTAAGTTAGCATATAATATAGATATATAACATGTGTTTAGTTGATTTTAAAAGTCAAGTTAGAAGGATTAACTTTTGTTTGCGAACAAGTTTAGAATTAACTAAACTATGTTCTAGTGATTATAAGTTTAAACCTTCGAATAAGATAGCTTTATATGTATGAATCGAATGATGTTATGAACATCATTACTACCTTAAGTTCCTTGGATAAACCTACTGGAAAAGAGAAAAATGGATCTAGCTTCAACGGATCCTTGGATGGCTCGAAGTTCTTGAAGCAGAATCATGACACGAAAACAAGTTCAAGTAAGATCATCACTTGAAATAAGATTGTTATAGTTATAGAAATTGAACCAAAGTTTGAATATGATTATTACCTTGTATTAGAATGATAACCTACTGTAAGAAACAAAGATTTCTTGAGGTTGGATGATCACCTTACAAGATTGGAAGTGAGCTAGCAAACTTGAAAGTATTCTTGATTTTATGTAACTAGAACTTTTGGAATTTATGAAGAACACTTAGAACTTGAAGATAGAACTTGAGAGAGATCAATTAGATGAATAAAATTGAAGAATTAAAGTGTTTGTAGGTGTTTTTGGTCGTTGGTGTATGGATTAGATATAAAGGATATGTAATTTTGTTTTCATGTAAATAAGTCATGAATGATTACTCATATGTTTGTAATTTTATGAGATATTTCATGCTAGTTGCCAAATGATGGTTTCCACATGTGTTAGGTGACTCACATGGGCTACTAAGAGCTGATCATTGGAGTGTATATATCAATAGTACATACATCTAAAAGCTGTATATTGTACGAGTACGAATACGGGTGCATATGAGTAGATTTGTTGATGAAACTGAACGAGGATGTAATTGTAAGCATTTTTGTTAAGTAGAAGTATTTTGATAAGTGTATTGAATTCTTTCAAAAGTGTATAAATACATATTAAAACACTACATGTATATACATTTTAACTGAGTCGTTAAGTCATCGTTAGTCGTTACATGTAAGTGTTGTTTTGAAACCTTTAGGTTAACGATCTTGTTAAATGTTGTTAACCCAATGTTTATAATATCAAATGAGATTTTAAATTATTATATTATCATGATATTATCATGTATGAATATCTCTTAATATGATATATATACATTAAATGTCTTTACAACGATAATCGTTACATATATGTCTCGTTTAAAAATCATTAAGTTAGTAGTCTTGTTTTTACATATGTAGTTCATTGTTAATATACTTAATGATATGTTTACTTATCATAGTATCATGTTAACTATATATATATATCGATATATATGTCATCATATAGTTTTTACAAGTTTTAACGTTCGTGAATCACCGGTCAACTTGGGTGGTCAATTGTCTATATGAAACATATTTCAATTAATCAAGTCTTAACAAGTTTGATTGCTTAACATGTTGGAAACATTTAATCATGTAAATATCAATCTCAATTAATATATATAAACATGGAAAAGTTCGGGTCACCACAGTACCTACCCGTTAAATAAATTTCGTCCCGAAATTTTAAGCTGTTGAAGGTGTTGACGAATCTTCTGGAAATAGATGTGGGTATTTCTTCTTCATCTGATCTTCACGCTCCCAGGTGAACTCGGGTCCTCTACGAGCATTCCATCAAACCTCAACAATTGGTATCTTGTTTTGCTTAAGTCTTTTAACCTCACGATCCATTATTTCGACGGGTTCTTCGATGAATTGAAGTTTTTCGTTGATTTGGATATCATCTAATGGAATAGTGAGATCTTCTTTAGCAAAATATTTCTTCAAATTCGAGACGTGGAAAGTGTTATGTACAGCCGCGAGTTGCTGAGGTAACTCAAGTCGGTAAGCTACTGGTCCGACACGATCTATAATCTTGAATGGTCCAATGTACCTTGGATTTAGTTTCCCCCGTTTACCAAATCGAACAACGCTTTTCCAAGGTGAAACCTTAAGCATGACCATTTCTCCAATTTCAAACTCTATATCTTTTCTTTTACTGTCCGCGTAGCTCTTTTGTCGACTCTGGGCGGTTTTCAATCTTTGTTGAATTTGGATGATTTTCTCGGTAGTTTCTTGTATTATCTCCGGACCCGTAATCTGTCTATCCCCCACTTCATTCCAACAAATCGGAGACCTGCACTTTTTACCATAAAGTGCCTCAAACGGCGCCATCTCAATACTAGAATGATAACTGTTGTTGTAGGAAAATTCTGCTAACGATAGGTGTCGATCCCAACTGTTTCCGAAATCAATAACACATGCTCGTAGCATGTCTTCAAGCGTTTGTATCGTCCTTTCGCTCTGCCCATCAGTTTGTGGATGATAGGCAGTACTCATGTCTAGACGAGTTCCTAATGCTTGCTGTAATGTCTGCCAGAATTTTGAAATAAATCTGCCATCCCTATCAGAGATAATAGAGATTGGTATTCCATGTCTGGAGACAACTTCCTTCAAATACAGTCGTGCTAACTTATCCATCTTGTCATCTTCTCTTATTGGCAGGAAGTGTGCTGATTTGGTGAGACGATCAACTATTACCCAAATAGTATCAAAACCACTTGCAGTCCTTGGCAATTTAGTGATGAAATCCATGGTAATGTTTTCCCATTTCCATTCCGGGATTTCGGATTGTTGAAGTAGACCTGATGGTTTCTGATGCTCAGCTTTGACCTTAGAACACGTCAAACATTCTCCTACGTATTTAGCAACATCGGCTTTCATGCCCGGCCACCAAAAATGTTTCTTGAGATCCTTGTACATCTTCCCCGTTCCAGGATGTATTGAGTATCTGGTTTTATGAGCTTCTCTAAGTACCATTTCTCTCATATCTCCAAATTTTAGTACCCAAATCCTTTCAGCCCTATACCGGGTTTCGTGTTCCCGAATATTAAGATGCTTCTCCGATCCTTTGGGTATTTCATCCTTTAAATTTCCCTCTTTTAAAACTCCTTTTTGCGCCTCCTTTATTTGAGTAGTAAGGTTATTATGAATCATTATATTCATAGATTTTACTCGAATGGGTTCTCTATCCTTCCTGCTCAAGGCATCGGCTACCACATTTGCCTTCCCCGGGTGGTAACGAATCTCAAAGTCGTAATCATTCAATAATTCAATCCACCTACGCTGCCTCATATTCAGTTGTTTCTGATTAAATATGTGTTGAAGACTTTTGTGGTCGGTATATATAATACTTTTGACCCCATATAAGTAGTGCCCCCAAGTCTTTAATGCAAAAACAACCGCGCCTAATTCCAAATCATGCGTCGTATAATTTTGTTCGTGAATCTTCAATTGTCTAGACGCATAAGCAATCACCTTCGTTCGTTGCATTAATACACAACCGAGACCTTGCTTTAATGCGTCACAATAAATCACAAAATCATCATTCCCTTCAGGCAATGACAATATAGGTGCCGTAGTTAGCTTTTTCTTCAATAACTGAAACTCTTTCTCTTGTTCAACATTCCATTCAAATTTCTTCCCTTTATGCGTTAATGCAGTCAAGGGTTTTGCTATTCTGGAAAAGTCTTGGATGAACCTTCTGTAGTAACCAGCTAGTCCTAAAAACTGGCGTATGTGTTTCGGAGTTTTCGGGGTTTCCCACTTTTCAACAGTTTCTATCTTTGCCGGATCCACCTTAATACCTTCTTTGTTCACTATGTGACCGAGGAATTGAACTTCTTCCAACAAAATGCACACTTTGAAAACTTAGCGTACAATTCTTCCTTCCTCAATACTTCTAACACCTTTCTCAAATGTTCACCGTGTTCTTGGTCATTCTTTGAGTAAATAAGTATGTCATCAATGAAAACAATGACAAACTTGTCAAGGTATGGTCCACACACTCGGTTCATAAGGTCCATGAACACAGCTGGTGCATTAGTTAAACCAAACGGCATAACCATAAACTCATAATGACCGTAACGTGTTCTGAAAGCTGTCTTTGGAATATCATCTTCTTTCACCCGCATTTGATGATACCCGGAACGTAAGTCAATCTTTGAATAAACAGACGAGCCTTGTAGTTGATCAAATAAGTCGTCGATTCTCGATAGTGGGTAGCGGTTATTGATGGTAAGTTTGTTCAACTCTCGGTAGTCGATATACAACCTGAATGTACCATCTTTCTTCTTGACAAACAAAACAGGAGCTCCCCACGGTGATGTGCTTGGTCGAATGAAACCACGTTCTAAAAGTTCTTGTAATTGGCTTTGCAGTTCTTTCATCTCGCTGGGTGCGAGTCTGTAAGGAGCACAAGCTATTGGTGCAGCTCCTGGTACAAGATCTATTTGAAATTCAACGGATCGATGTGGGGGTAATCCCGGTAATTCTTTCGGAAATACATCGGGAAATTCTTTTGCAATGGGAACATCATTGATGCTCTTTTCTTCAGTTTGTACTTTCTCGACGTGTGCTAGAACAGCATAGCAACCTTTTCTTATTAGTTTTTGTGCCTTCAAATTACTAATAAGATGTAGCTTCGTGTTGCCCTTTTCTCCGTACACCATTAAGGGTTTTCCTTTTTCTCGTATAATGCGAATTGCATTTTTGTAACAAACGATCTCTGCTTTCACTTCTTTCAACCAGTCCATACCGATTATCACATCAAAACTCCCTAACTCTACTGGTATCAAATCAATCTTAAATGTTTCGCTAACCAGTTTAATTTCTTGATTCCGACATATATTATCTGCTGAAATTAATTTACCATTTGCTAATTCGAGTAAAAATTTACTATCCAAAGGCGTTAATGGACAACTTAATTTAGCACAAAAATCTCTACTCATATAGCTTCTATCCGCACCCGAATCAAATAAAACGTAAGAAGATTTATTGTCAATAAGAAACGTACCCGTAACAAGCTCCGGGTCTTCCTGTGCCTCTGCCGCATTAATATTGAAAACTCTTCCGCGACCTTGTCCATTCGTGTTCTCCTGGGTCGGGCAATTTCTAATAATGTGGCCCGGTTTTCCACATTTATAACAAACTACATTGGCATAACTTGCTCCGACACTACTTGCTCCGCCATTACTCGTTCCGACACCATTTGTTCCTTTCGTTCTATTAACCCCTGGTCCGTAGACCTCACACTTTGCCGCGCTATGACCATTTATTTTACACCTGTTGCAAAATTTGTCGCAGAACCCCGAGTGATACTTTTCACACCTTTGGCATAGCTGCTTCTGATAGTTGTTGTTGTTGCGGTTATTATTATTGTTGGGATGATTGTTGTAGTTGCTGTTGTTGTTGTTGTTGTTGTTGTTGTTGGGCCGTTTGTTGTAGTTGCGATTGATGTTGCGATTGTTAGGATAATTGTTGCGATTATTGTTGTAATTGCTGTTGTTGTTGTATTGGTGATTCTTATCACCGTTTTCCTCCCACTTTCTTTTGACTTGCTTCACATTGGCCTCTTCAGCAGTCTGTTCTTTAATTCTTTCTTCAATCTGGTTCACTAGTTTGTGAGCCATTCTACATGCCTGTTGTATGGAGGCGGGCTCGTGTGAACTTATATCCTCTTGGATTCTTTCCGGTAATCCTTTCACAAACGCGTCGATCTTCTCTTCCTCATCTTTGAATGCTCCCGGACACAATAGGCACAATTCTGTGAATCATCTTTCGTACGTGGTAATATCAAATCCTTGGGTTCGTAACCCTCTAAGTTCTGTCTTGAGTTTATTGACCTCGGTTCTGGGACGGTACTTCTCGTTCATCAAGTGCTTGAATGCTGACCACGGTAGTGCGTACGCATCGTCTTGTCCCACTTGCTCTAGATAGGTATTCCACCATGTTAACGCAGAACCTGTGAAGGTATGCGTAGCGTACTTCACTTTGTCCTCTTCAGTACACTTACTTATGGCAAACACCGATTCGACCTTCTCGGTCCACCATTTCAATCCGATCGGTCCTTCGGTTCCATCAAATTCCAAAGGTTTGCAGGCAGTGAATTCTTTGTAGGTGCATCCTACACGATTTCCTGTACTGCTAGATCCAAGGTTATTGTTGGTATGTAGCGCAGCCTGTACTGCAGCTATGTTTGAAGCTAGAAAAGTACAGAATTCCTCTTCATTCATATTCACGGTGTGTCGAGTAGTCAGTGCCATTTCCTTCAAAATAGTCAAATGGAACAAGTTAATCATACAGAATATTAAGAGTAGTTAATAGTATTTCGTAGCATAATATGAACTCATTTATAAAAGTTTTTTCTTCATATTAGCGTTTTATAAGTTTAAATTCGGGTAGTACCTACCCGTTAAGTTCATACTTAGTAGCTAATATACAATTCAACTACTACAATTCTATATGAAAAACTGATTATAATAATATTTCGCGTTCAAACTTTTACACAATATTTTACAAACTTACAATACCGCTTATTTTACATATAGCATGAAATATAGCACACAATAAATTTGATACAAGATGGTTGTGAAGATAATTCTAGCTAGTACACAAGTCGTTCAGCAAAGGCAATAAAGACACGTAATTCATACGTTCAGAAACAAGTCATGCATTCTGGTTTTACTAGGATTACTTCCCATCCTTGGTCTTGTGGAACATAACCGTTATGGCCGTTGATAAGACAGCGTGTTGTAACGTCGTCAAAGGGACGAGGGTTACGTAATGTCCAACAGTCCCGTAACAATCTAAAAACCTCATTTCTTACCCCAATTACCGACTCCGTCACTTGTGGGAACGTTTTGTTTAATAGTTGTAGCCCGATGTTCTTGTTCTCACTTTGGTGAGAAGCGAACATTACTAATCCGTAAGCATAACATGCTTCTTTATGTTGCATGTTAGCTGCTTTTTCTAAATCACGAAGTCCAATATTCGGATATATTGAGTCAAAATAATTTCTTAACCCATTGCGTAAAATAGCATTTGGGTTCCCCGCAATATATGCGTCAAAGTAAACACATCGTAACTTATGGATTTCCCAATGTGATATCCCCCATCTTTCGAACGAAAGCCTTTTATAAACCAAGGCATTTTTAGAACGTTCTTCGAATGTCTTACAAACTGATCTCGCCTTAAATAGTTGTGCCGAAGAATTCTGACCGACTCTAGACAAGATTTCATCAATCATGTCTCCGGGTAGATCTCTTAAAATATTGGGTTGTCTATCCATTTTGTGTTTTTATACTGTAAAATAGACAAGAGTTAGATTCATAAAAAAAAATACTTATTAATACAAGCAATTTTTACATATATCATAAAGCATAAGCACACTATATTACATATATTACACCACACGAATACAACTATCTTATTCCGACTCACTTGTTTCTTCTTCTTCGGTTTTGGTTCGTTTTGCCAAGTTTCTAGGGATATATGATGTTCCTCTAATACGAGCCGTCGTTTTCCACATTAGTTTAGAAAAACCTGGTGGTTTAGAGGTTCCCGGGTCATTGTTACAACTTAAGGACTTCGGGGGTTGACGATACATATAAAGTTCATCGGGCTTAGAATTAGATTTCTCTATTTTTATGCCCTTTCCCTTATTATTTTCTTTTGCCTTTTTAAATTCAGTTGGGGTAATTTCTATAACATCATCGGAATTCTCGTCGGAATCCGATTCATCGGAGAATTGGTAATCCTCCCAATATTTTGCTTCCTTAGCGGAAACACCATTGACCATAATTAACCTTGGTCGGTTGGTTGAGCATTTTCTTTTACTTAACCGTTTTATTATTTCCCCCACCGATTCTATTTCTTCATCCGGTTCCGATTCTTCTTCCGGTTCCGATTCTTCTTCCGGTTCCGACTCTTCTTCCGGTTCCTCTTCGGGAACTTGTGAATCAGTCCACGAATCATTCCAATTTATATTTGACTCTTCATTATTATTAGGTGAGTCAATGGGACTTGTTCTAGAGGTAGACATCTATCACATAATATCAAACGCGTTAAGAGATTAATATATCACATAATATTCACATGTTAAAAATATATAGTTTCCAAAAAAATTTGTTAAGCAATCATTTTTCAAGTAAACACGGTCGAAGTCCAGACTCACTAATGCATCCTAACAAACTCAATAAGACTCACTAATGCAAAATTCTGGTTCTCTAAGACCAACGCTCTGATACCAACTGAAATGTCCCGTTCTTATTGATTAAAAACGTTCCATATTAACTGATTTTGTTGCGAGGTTTTGACCTCTATATGAGACGTTTTTCAAAGACTGCATTCATTTTAAAACAAACTATAACCTTTATTTCATCAATAAAGGTTTAAAAAGCTTTACGTAGATTATCAAATAATGATAATCTAAAATATCCTGTTTACACACGACCATTACATAATGGTTTACAATACAAATATGTTACAACAAAATAAGTTTCTTGAATGCAGTTTTACACAATATCATACAAGCATGGACTCCAAATCTCGTCCTTATTTAAGTATGCGACAGTGGAAGCTCTTAATAATCACCTGAGAATAAACATGCTTAAAACGTCAACAAAAATGTTGGTGAGTTATAGGTTTAACCTATATATATCAAATCATAATAATAGACCACAAGATTTCATATTTCAATACACATCCCATACATAGAGATAAAAATCATTCATATGGTGAACACCTGGTAACCGACATTAACAAGATGCATATATAAGAATATCCCCATCATTCCGGGATACCCTTCGGATATGATATAAATTTCGAAGTACTAAAGCATCCGGTACTTTGGATGGGGTTTGTTAGGCCCAATAGATCTATCTTTAGGATTCGCTTCAATTAGGGTGTCTGTTCCCTAATTCTTAGATTACCAGACTTAATAAAAAGGGGCATATTCGATTTCGATAATTCAACCATAGAATGTAGTTTAACGTACTTGTGTCTATTTTTTAAATCATTTATAAAACCTGCATGTATTCTCATCCCAAAAATATTAGATTTTAAAAGTGGGACTATAACTCACTTTCACAGATTTTTACTTCGTCGGAAAGTAAGACTTGGCCACTGGTTGATTCACGAACCTATAACAATATATACATATATATCAAAGTATGTTCAAAATATATTTACAACACTTTTAATATATTTTGATGTTTTAAGTTTATTAAGTCAGCTGTCCTCGTTAGTAATCCTACAACTAGTTGTCCACAGTTAGATGTACAGAAATAAATCGATAAATATTATCTTGAATCAATCCACGACCCAGTGTATACGTATCTCAGTATTGATCACAACTCAAACTATATATATTTTGGAATCAACCTCAACCTTGTATAGCTAACTCCAACATTCACATATAGAGTGTCTATGGTTGTTCCGAAATATATATAGATGTGTCGACATGATAGGTCGAAACATTGTATACGTGTCTATGGTATCTCAAGATTACATAATATACAATACAAGTTGATTAAGTTATGGTTGGAATAGATTTGTTACCAATTTTCACGTAGCTAAAATGAGAAAAATTATCCAATCTTGTTTTACCCATAACTTCTTCATTTTAAATCCGTTTTGAGTGAATCAAATTGCTATGGTTTCATATTGAACTCTATTTTATGAATCTAAACAGAAAAGTATAGGTTTATAGTCGGAAAAATAAGTTACAAGTCGTTTTTGTAAAGGTAGTCATTTAAGTCGAAAGAACGACGTCTAGATGACCATTTTAGAAAACATACATCCACTTTGAGTTTAACCATAATTTTTGGATATAGTTTCATGTTCATAATAAAAATCATTTTCTCAGAATAACAACTTTTAAATCAAAGTTTATCATAGTTTTTAATTAACTAACCCAAAACAGCCCGCGGTGTTACTACGACGGCGTAAATCCGGTTTTACGATGTTTTTCGTGTTTCCAGGTTTTAAATCATTAAGTTAGCATATCATATAGATATAGAACATGTGTTTAGTTGATTTTAAAAGTCAAGTTAGAAGGATTAACTTTTGTTTGCGAACAAGTTTAGAATTAACTAAACTATGTTCTAGTGATTACAAGTTTAAACCTTCGAATAAGATAGCTTTATATGTATGAATCGAATGATGTTATGAACATCATTACTACCTTAAGTTCCTTGGATAAACCTAATGGAATAGGGAAAAATGGATCTAGCTTCAACGAATCCTTGGATGGCTCGAAGTTCTTGAAGCAGAATCATGACACGAAAACAAGTTCAAGTAAGATCATCACTTGAAATAAGATTGTTATAGTTATAGAAATTGAACCAAAGTTTGAATATGATTATTACCTTGTATTAGAATGATAACCTACTGTAAGAAACAAATATTTCTTGACTTTGGATGATCACCTTACAAGATTGGAAGTGAGCTAGCAAACTTGAAAGTATTCTTGATTTTATGTAACTAGAACTTGTAGAATATATGAAGAACACTTAGAACTTGAAGATAGAACTTGAGAGAGATCAATTAGATGAAGAAAATTGAAGAATGAAAGTGTTTGTAGGTGTTTTTGGTCATTGGTGTATGGATTAGATATAAAGGATATGTAATTTTGTTTTCATGTAAATAAGTCATGAATGATTACTCATATTTTTGTAATTTTATGAGATATTTCATGCTAGTTGCCAAATGATGGTTCTCACATATGTTAGGTGACTCACATGGGCTGCTAAGAGCTAATCATTGGAGTGTATATACCAATAGTACATACATCTAAAAGCTGTGTATTGTACGAGTACGAATACGGGTGCATACGAGTAGAATTGTTGATGAAACTGAACGAGGATGTAATTGTAAGCATTTTTGTTAAGTAGAAGTATTTTGATAAGTGTATTGAAGTCTTTCAAAAGTGTATAAATACATATTAAAACACTACATGTATATACATTTTAACTGAGTCGTTAAGTCATCGTTAGTCGTTACATGTAAGTGTTGTTTTGAAACCTTTAGGTTAACGATCTTGTTAAATGTTGTTAACCCAATGTTTATAATATCAAATGAGATTTTAAATTATTATATTATCATGATATTATCATGTATGAATATCTCTTAATATGATATATATACATTAAATGTCTTTACAACGATAATCGTTACATATATGTCTCGTTTAAAAATCATTAAGTTAGTAGTCTTGTTTTTACATATGTAGTTCATTGTTAATATACTTAATGATATGTTTAATTATCATAGTATCATGTTAACTATATATATATATCGATATATATGTCATCATATAGTTTTTACAAGTTTTAACGTTCGTGAATCACCGGTCAACTTGGGTGGTCAATTGTCTATATGAAACATATTTCAATTAATAAAGTCTTAACAAGTTTGATTGCTTAACATGTTGGAAACATTTAATCATGTAAATATCAATCTCAATTAATATATATAAACATGGAAAAGTTCGGGTCACTACACCATACTGGCTAGCTCCATCAGAAATGAAAGAGCTATCTATGCAACTACAAGAGCTTCTGGAGAAAGGATTCATTCATCCTAGCTCATCATCGTGGGGAGCACCTAAATTGTTCGTCAAAAAGAAAGATGGTTCAATGAGGACGTGTATCGACTACCGCGAACTAAACAAGTTGACCGTCAAGAATCGTTATCCTCTTCCTAGAATCGATGACTTGTTTGATCAGTTACAAGGATCAAGCATCTATTCCAAGATCGACCTAAGATCTGGATATCATCAACTTAAAGTTAAGGAATCTGATGTTTCCAAGACTGCCTTTCAGACTCGTTACAGACATTACGAATTTTTGGTAATGCCCTTTGGGTTAACTAACGCTCCTGCTGTGTTCATGGATCTCATGAACTGTGTATGCAAGCCTTATCTCGATAAGTTTGTGATTGTTTTCATCGACGATATTCTCATTGATGTGTGCAACAGCGTATACGAAATAGTTATATTTTTATTGCGAAATACTATTAAATACGATACAATTTTACACAAGTTATTTATTTATTTATTAAGTGGATATACCTAAACCTTGCTACAACACATATAGGCAGTGTACCTAATCGTACAGTAGTGTAGTTTTTAGTAAGTCCGGTTCGTTCCACATGGAGCTAGCCAAGTTTAACGCTATATTTTTAAACTATATTTGTATATATATATATATATATATATATATATATATATATATATATATAAGTAGTATTATTGTTATTATTATAAAAAGGGGGGTTTTTACCGTTTAATGACCGGTTTGTCGATTTTATGTCTTAAGTCGCAGTTAAAACCTAATGTAAAATATTAAAAATAAATATAACTTAATTTAAAGCGTAAATTAAATGACGATAAATAAATAAAATTGCGATAATTAAAAGTGCGATAAGATATAAAATAAAGGAATTATGCTTATTTAAACTTCCGTACTCATGATGTTCGACGTGTTGATTTTAGTTTATTACCATGGGTTAATTGTCCTTTGTCCTGGATTATTCGATATGTCCATACGGTTTTGTACATAATAGTCCATCAGTCATAAATATAAAGTGCGAGAGTCTTCTTCAAATTATCCTTATACCCGAAGTCAAATATTCCAACTAATTGGAGATTCGAACTGTAACAAGGTCTTGATACTTTGTTTAATGAATACACCAGGTTATCGACTGCGTGTAATCCAAGGTTTTACTACTTTGTTAACAATTACACCAATTACCCTTGAATGTAATCCACCCCTGTTTTAATGAGTCCATTAACTATTAATCTATCCCCGTGTCCGGTAAAATGAACGATAATTCGTATTTATAGATATCCCGCCCACCTTACCCGATTAAGCGTATGTGGTTATATATAGATACGTCAAATTTTAATCTTTATATTAAATTAACGAGGTATCGTTTAGTTAATATAAAGCCCATTAATAGCTCATAGTCCAATTTCCACAAGTGTCGTTCTTTTGTCCAAACCCCAATTATGGTACAAAGCCCAATTACCCCGTCTTTAATATTTAGCACAACATCACGATTACTTCGATTTAAATAAGCATAATAATAACTTAGCTACGCGACATTAATTTAAAAAGGTTGAACATAACTTACAATGATTAATAATAGCGTAGCGTTACACGGACAGAATTTCGACTTACACACTTACAACATTCGCTAACATAACCTTATTATTATTAATCTTAAATTAAAATTAAAATTATAAATATAAATATATATATTTGTGAGAGAGAGATTGATAAAGGATATGTAAAATTCGGCCAAAACTCGCGAAATTTATAGACCTAGCCAAACTTTTGGGGCCATGTGATCGCATGGGCTTCCTTTACATTTGCCATGCGATCGCATGGAGTCTAGGGACTGCTCACAATCTTTTGTTTTCTTGTTCGCCGACGGTTTTTATTTTAATATATAAATATAATATATATATAATTTATAGAGTTATTTATATATTATATTATATTCGTGTGCATAGTTGACTTGTAATTTTAGCTCCGTTGCATCGCGCGTTGATAGTTGGTTCATGTCCCGGTTCCGGATTTCCGAATGTCCTTGCGTACAATTTAATATCTTGTACTTTGCGTTTTGCGGCTCGTACTCTTGTAATTTTTAGACGTTTCTCATCAATAAATTGAACCACTTGGATTGTATTTTGTACTTTTTAGCTTTTTGGTCATTTGCGTCTTCAAATCGTCGAATCTGTCTTTTGTCTTCACCCATTAATATTTAAACGAATATTACTTGTAAATAGAACACTTGCAACTAAAAGCTTGTCTTTCTTGAGGGATAATGCTATAAAATATATGTTCGTTTTTAGCATTATCAAATATTTCCACACTTGAGCGTTGCTTGTCCTCAAGCAATATAGAACTTGAATATAACTTTACTAGAATCACTTCTTTATTCTTCACACTTTGTACATCAGTGATTTTAATACGGCGGTATAGACAATGATAGTAACGATGTGGTTTACAGTCCCACATGACTATGAAAATTTAGATCCTTAAGAAAATTGGATCTTTATGAAAACATTTGATCTTTTTGAAAATTCAATCTAGATTTTAACCTAGACAAGTTTTCCGGAATAACCCTTTACCGGTGTTTGAAAATTGTTTTTGTGGGTTTAGTGGGTTTCAGATTTGAAAATTTTAGCTCAAAACTTGCGATTTTGTGTCACCCACTTACTAACCTTGTATTGGGAAAGCAACACGTCTAGTATACTTGCTCCGTATATTACCTTTCGATAAACTACCATCCGGTTGTAAAGGAAAGCGTTGAACAAGCAACTGTTAAGGCAATGTCCCGTGATATGCTTTTGATTATGGTCTATATCGTGTCGGATGCAATTACTATCCTTTGTAGGAGCAATAGTAAAGATCACCCTATAGTTTTTCGGTCTGGCACAAGGTCCCGTCTTCAACCATGCTATGCAACCACCGTTCTTACGGTTGACACCCGATTTAGTTCAAGTGACCTAATGAATTCCAGGTGAATTCCTAGGATTTTACATTCAATGGTAATGAACGCATTGAAAATGGGTTTTCAGAAAACAAATCGGTTTGTAATTTGATCAAAATATTTTCTCGTTCAAGATCGAGTTTAGATATCATTGAATTCCATGAGTTTGAATTCTCAATCTTTAAGGTCAATCTCAAGGATTGAGTAATATAAGTCTTAAAAGCTGATTGTTGATCATTAAGGAGATTATCCTTTTTGGGGATCTGATTCATTAGTATTATAAGCTAATTTGCACGATGCCCCCATTGTACGAGACAAATCCTCTCATGGTTAGGATAAGTCTGACCACTTGGCGACCCTGTTTGATGCTGAGGTCCGTGGATTTCCAGCTGATTTTCGAGAAAACTTTTCAAGGTTTTTCGTAGACTCTACAACTGGTCTGGACGACAACTTCCTGACCTAAATCAAGAAGCGCGTGTCTTTTTCTCTTGGAAGACTTTACTTCCTTTTAAATTTCATTTATATTACAATAAACTGGAATAAAACTGATTAACATCGTCCAAAACAAAAGTATCTTCAATTATTTGTACAAAAATATGTGATATATGTTTTAAATAACTTGGTAAATTTTTCCCACACTTGGCTTTTATTTTCCTTTCTTTTCCTTTTATTTTCCTCTATTCTATTTTAAATGAATTCAAACATTTTGGGTTGTTTCTCAATTTATGTCCTTTCCGAGGTAACAATAATGTCGGTGTTAACACCTAGTTTTATCGTTCATAAATATGTATAAACATGATTTTGAGTTCATTTAGTTGAAAATTTTGAAAATTTTTACTGGAATTGGGTAGTCAGTATTTAAGACTAGGGCTGTTCTTTATTATCAGAGAGCACTAGATTCTAATACAACTGCTGCGTTACTAGTATTTTTAATGGTAACCAAGTGTTTAAATTTAAAATTTTAAAAATCCAAAAGAATTTAACCCCTTCCCACACTTAAGATCTTGCAATGCCCTCATTTGCAAGAAATCAGTAACAATTTAAATTTCTTGAGGGTGATTAGCGTAGAAAAATGATTAAATTTTACCAAAGTTTCCAAACATATTGGCGTTTGTTTGTTGAATGATAAATGGTGCACATCATTTGTTCATTCCGTCTTGTTGTTACATCACATTTGTTTTTCGTTTTGTCGTCAAAATTAGTAGCTTTTGCTGAACTTAATGCCAGTCTTTGAAAATTCGCTGTTTTACCCTGTTGTGTACAATTGACAATATACATACATACAAATAATAACATGCATGGTAATTTGAAATGGGACTTAACATCCCACTTTTAAATTATAAATACGAAATATTAGTAACAAAATAAAAAAAATGTTAAAAATTACATAAAAGTATCACAATATTACATGTTTTAAACATAAGTAAATAAAAATAATAAAAGATAAAAAAACACCAACGGGAACTGTATCAATCTGGATAGGGGTTCCAGTTCATGTCATCGGTCGAGTTCCATGGTTGGTTATAGGTGTGCTGATAGGCTTGGTTGGGGTCGTAGAGAGTAAATGGTGGTCGCATATCGGGCTGGTGTGGCGGATAGTAAGAAGGTCGGGTTGGTACGTAGTTATTTAGTACCTGAGGTGATAGCTGGCTAATGATTTGATGCTGATGATAGTGCCATCTATCATGCTGTCGATGCCTGGAATGCTCGTACACATTCTCGGCGTGCCACTGCTCGTACTGACTATATCTAGCCTCGTTTGTCATTTCTACCTCATCTATACGCTGGTAAACTTCAGTAACAGCCTCCCTAATAACATCCCTAATGTCATCTGTTTCCTCCATTTCCTCATCTGAACCTCTCTCTACCTGTGGATGAGGGCCCTGATATGGTACTGCCTGATTGCGTCTGCTCTTTAATACCTTTGCACCCGGATAGACCCGCAATCCTAAAGTCTCAACCTGTTTCCTACACACCATCAGTGGACCCCCTTGATCCCTATCTATGCCTAAATACTCTCCAATGAGAGTAACAAAAATACCCCCTCCTATTATTCCCCCGTCCTGTATTCCTTCCACCATTTTGGACAGATAAAAACCAACACAGTAGAGAATATTAACAAAGCTTCTAGTGTTTCGAATACACTTAAGGTAAAATAAATCGTGTAGAGTCATTTTCTCCTTGTTGTTACCTCTTTGTGTAATCGAGTTTGCTAAGAATCTATGTATTATACGAAGCTCGGCTTTGTTAATATCTAAATAGGAGTGTCTTCCTCCCCGCGTAAAAACATTATAATTTGACATACGCCTCCAGACGGCGTCCGCGTCAAAATTCCTATCTACCCTTTCACCATGATAAATTAAATTTGTACAATCAGGTAGTAGTAATTCAGAAGGAGTGTAAATCTGTAAAGCCCTGGCCATGTTCAGCATGGACATCCTATACATCCTACGGCCAAGTAAAAATCTAAGAAAATTCCTATCGTCTAACCTAACTACATCCGTATCAAGTGATATAGTACTCATAAGCTCAACACACCATTCCTTATATACAGGCCTACGAATGGTGAATAAACATTCCAAATTGGAAAAAGAAGAGTTCCCATACCTTTGGATTAGATGCTGCCTAACTGAGTTAGCTAGTTGGACCCTTTCCAAAGGCTCCCAATCGATTACCCTTGGTACTTCTACATTTTTTGTTACCAGTTTAAATTTGTTACTTTGGTACGTCGGGTAATCTCTCCAGCTTCGATCAAATCTCAAATTGGGATGCAACAGCTCTTCATGAATCGTTGGGTGTTTTATTATTAGATGAATCAGAAATTGTACGTAGGCATTAACATATTCTTGTTGCGGATCATAATATGGTATGTGTTGATCATTATGATATTGTTGTTCTTGTTGTTGTTCCTATTCAGGTTCTGGTTCATATTGTAGCTCATATTGCATTTCTGGCTGTGGTTCGTTTTCAGGTTGTCTGGAAGATGATGCACCGCCAGATTCGGTATATTTCTGCAAAACACATTAAACACAAAATTTTTGCATCCAAATATGCATTAGTGTTAGCAAAATAACAACTTGAAACAATTACAATGACATGTTTAATCCATATTAAACTCATGCTCATTTTCATATTTTTATCAATTCTACACTTTTTCAAATAAGCATATATGAAAATGTTTACAAATTTCATAAGCATTCAACTCAAATAACATGTCAAAATAATCATTACTAGCAATTAAACAAGTTTCAAATTGCATTTATATCAAATTAATCAAGTTCATGAATTTTAGACATGAAAAGTCCACTTTAATTCTCAAAAATCATGTTTAGGATCAAAGTTTAGATCATTTAGCTACCTAAACATGTTACACTACTTAATTTAGCAATAATTCATGATAAAATTCGGCCATAACCTGTTTATATCAAAAAGCCCCAAATTGCTCAAGAACACAAACCCTAGATTTCTAAAACTTTTGAAGTTTTTGGCTTCAAATCATGACAAATAACATCAATCTAGGTTATACATGCATAATATACTAACAATTTAACTCTAATTACACTAGAAATTAACAAAATTAAATTAGGTAAAAATTAGCTCAAGAACACTAAATCTGAAAATTTTAAGAGTTTAGAGGTGAAATTTTTACCTTTTTGCTTCCCCATCTGAAGAAATGCATGATTATAGCTAATTGTAGAACGAAATTTGGTTGAATTTGGTGAAAAATTGATGATTTTAGGGGTGAATTGGGAGAGTTTTCGGGTATGTGTGTGTTGATAGTGAGACAGAGAGCACAGCTCGCTGCCTTTATGTTTCTGCCCAGTTATCTGGCATCATGCGATCGTATGAGGTTACAGGGTAAATCTCATGCGATCGCATGGGTCCCTACTCTCTCTTTTTTTTTTATATAAAAATCTTATACTTTTAAAACAAATAATTATTTAAAAATTAAAAATTTTGTTTCTTTTTAGGATGAGGGCGTTTCGGATCTTTGTTCTAGTTCGTCTCTCGACAAAATTTTAAAATTTGTCATTTTTAAGCGTTGTTTTAAAAGAAAATATTTTTGGGGTTTTTTTTATGTTTTTGACATACTTTAATTCAATAAGATTAAAAATAATGATAATAAAATTTCTCGTCCCGCCCTCTGGTAAAGCAATTTCGGTTCAACGACCTAGTCTTCAACTCACGACGAATTTTAAATATCAAATTTTTAACTTAATGAAATAAAGTAAATTTTTGTTTTTAAATTCACACCAAACTTAAATTTAAAATACATAAAATTAAAAATTCATATTAATATTATTAATATTTTTATATATTAATTTTACAAACTTATATTAAAAATATTAATTTTTAAAATATTTAAAAACTTAAATATATTGGTTTTATAAATTTATAATAATAATTTATTGGTTTTATAAACTTAAATATATTGGTTTTATAAATTTATAATAATGAATACACCAGGTTATCGACTGCGTGTAATCCAAGGTTTTACTACTTTGTTAACAATTTCACCAATTACCCTTGAATGTAATCCACCCCTGTTTTAATGAGTCCATTAACTATTAATCCATCCCCGTGTCCTGTAAAATGAACGATAATTCGTATTTATAGATATCTCGCCCACCGTACCCGATTAAGCGTATGTGGTTATATATAGATACGTCAAATTGTAATCTTTATATTAAATTAACGAGGTATCGTTTAGTTAATATAAAGCCCATTAATAGCTCATAGTCCAATTTCCACAAGTGTCGTTCTTTTGTCCAAACCCCAATTATGGTACAAAGCCCAATTACCCTGTCTTTAATATTTAGCCCAATATCACGATTACTTCGATTTAAATAAGCATAATAATAACTTAGCTACGAGATATTAATTTAAAAAGGTTGAACATAACTTACAATGATTAATAATAGCGTAGCGTTACACGGACATAATTTCTACTTACACACTTACAACATTCGCTAACATAACCTTATTATTATTAATCTTAAATTAAAATTAAAATTATAAATATAAATATAAATATATATATATATATATATATATATATATATATATATATATATATATATATATATATATATATATATATATATTTGTGAGAGAGAGATTGATAAAGGATATGTAAAATTCGGCCAAAACTCGCGAAATTTATAGACCTAGCCAAATTTTTGGGGCCATGCGATCGCATGGGCTTCCTTTGTATTTGCCATGCGATCGCATGGAGTCTAGGGACAGTTCACAATCTTTTGTTTTCTTGTTTGCCGACGGTTTTTATTTTAATATATAAATATAATATATATATATATATATAATTTATAGAATTATTTATATATTATATTATATTCGTGTGCATAGTTGACTTGTAATTTTAGCTCCGTTGCGTCGCGCGTTGATAGTTGGTTCATGTCCCGGTCCCGGATTTCCGAACGTCCTTGCGTACAATTTAATATCTTGTACTTTGCGTTTTGCGGATCGTACTCTTGTAATTTTTAGACGTTTCTCATCAATAAATTGAACCACTTGGATTGTATTTTGTACTTTTTAGCTTTTTGGTCGTTTGCGTCTTCAAATCGTCGAATCTGTCTTTTGTCTTCACCCATTAATATTTAAACGAATATTACTTGTAAATAGAACAATTGCAACTAAAAGCTTGTCTTTCTTGAGGGATAATGCTATGAAATATATGTTCGTTTTTAGCATTATCACTCATCTACTCTAAGAGTGAGAAAGAACACGAACAACACCTCCGACAAATTCTGGAGTTATTAAAGAAGGAACAGTTGTATGCTAAGTTCTCCAAGTGTGAGTTTTGGTTGAAGACTGTTCAGTTTTTGGGGCATTTAGTTGACAGTAATGGAATACATGTCGACCCCGCGAAGATCTCGGCTATTAAGAACTGGGAAACACCTAAGAACGCGAAACACATTCGTCAGTTCTTAGGATTTTCCGGTTACTATCGAAGATTTATCAAAGATTTCTCCATTCTTGCCAAACCACTCACCAAGTTGACTCATAAGGATAAGAAGTTTGAGTGGTCTAGTGAACAGGAATCTGTGTTTCAGACCCTGAAAGAAAAGTTGACTACCGCACCAATCTTATCACTACCCGACGGAACTGAAGACTTCGTAGTCTATTGTGATGCTTCAAACCAAGGTTTTGGGTGTGTGTTAATGCAACGCCAGAAAGTCATTGCATATGCATCCAGACAATTAAAGAAGCATGAGAAGAACTATACTACCCACGACTTGGAACTAGGAGCTGTAGTATTCGCATTAAAGATATAGCGACACTATCTTTATGGAATAAAATTCACCATATTCACCGATCATAAGAGTCTCCAGCACATCTTTGATCAAAAGCAACTAAACATGAGACAAAGACATTGGGTCGAATTACTAAATGACTACAACTGTGAACTCAAGTACCATCCTGGTAAGGCAAATGTTGTTGCTGATGCACTCAGTCGAAAGGATCGAGTCAAGCCTATCCGAGTGCGAGCTTTGAATATGATCATTCAAACAAATCTGACAGCTAAAATTCGGGAAGCACAACTAGAAGCTATAAAGCAAGAAAATATCAAACATGAAGGACCTTCAGGATTTGAAAACCAATTACAAATCAAGGAGAACGGAACACGGTACTACAACAACCGTATCTGGGTTCCTCAATTCGAAAATCTGCGAAAGCTAGTCTTGGATGAAACACATAAGACTCGATATTCTATTCACCCAGGCTCCAGTAAGATGTATCACGATGTGAAAGAATTTTATTGGTGGCCTAATCTGAAATCTGATATTGCTGAATATGTGAGCAAGTGTCTTACCTGTTTAAAAGTTAAGGTCGAGCATCAAAAGCCGTCTGGTTAACTGCAACAACCGGATATTCCGCAGTGGAAGTGGGAATGTATCGCTATGGACTTTATTACTAAATTGCCCAAGACTTCTAGTGGCAATGATACTATATGGGTCATAGTAGATCATCTTACTAAATCTGCTCATTTCTTACCGATCAAGGAGACCGACAAGATGGAGAGATTGTCACAACTGTATATCAAAGAAATTGTCTCTCGTCATGTTGTTCCTATATCAATCATATCCGATCGCGATAGTAGATTCACTTCCAGATTCTGGAAATCCTTATAAACTGCTCTTGAAACTCAACTCGACATGAGTACTGCTTATCATCCGCAAACCGATGGTCAAAGTGAACGAACCATTCAAACGTTGGAAGATATGCTTCGCGCTTGTGTTATCGACTTCGGCAAAGGCTGGGATAGACATTTGCCTTTGGTTGAATTCTCTTACAATAATAGTTACCACTCAAGTATTAAGGTTGCACCTTTTGAGGCCTTATACGGACGAAAATGTAGATCCCCACTGTGCTGGGATGAATTAGAGGACAGACAGTTAACCGGTCCTGAAATCATACACGAGACAACTGAAAAGATAGTTCAGATTAAAAAACGAATAAAAACTGCCCGCAGCCGACAGAAGAGCTATGCTAATAAAGGTCGGAAAGATTTGAAATTCCATATTGGTGACAAAGTCATGTTGAAAGTATCCCCTTGGAAAGGCGTCGTTCGTTTTGGTAAACGAAGCAAACTAAGTCCGCGTTTTGTTGGACCCTTCAAGATTACTGAAAGAATCGGACCCGTGGCTTATCGATTAGAATTACCTGCTGAACTTAGTAGCGTACAAGACGTATTTCATGTCTCGAATCTTAAAAAGTGTCTCGCTGATGACACTCTCATTATTCCTTTGGATGACATTCGCATTGATGATAAAATGCACTTCATAGAGGAACCCGTAGAAGTCATGGAACGATCTGCTAAACGCTTGAAACAAAGCACCATACCTATTGTTAAGATCCGTTGAAATTCGCGACGTGGCCCCAAGTATACCTGGGAACTTGAAGACCAAATGAAACAGAAATATCCCCATCTCTTCTCAACCGCTGATGCATCCGAGAAATCTACCTAAAACTTCGGGACGAAGTTTTTATTAGCGGGGAGGTACTATAACAACCCTTGCTTTTCGACTTCTAAATTTATTGAATTAACCCTAGGGTGATCTGCCTGACTATATGTATTAAGGGTTGTTATATACATTTAATTTTTGACCGAATAGTAATTTTTTTGTCAACAACGTACGCTTAAATAAATAATATATTATTAATTTATATAATTTGACATAATTTAACTAAGTATATAAACTTTGTATCACTTTTATTATTTAGTTAATGTATTATATATTTAACTATATAATAAATCCAATTATATATAAATCTAATAATATTTACAAACTTACTAAAACTATAGTTTAATAATTAAAATCATAATTATTATTAAAAATACAAAATACCGAATTATTTATTATTTTTATGCAAAATTCTTATTTATTAATTAAATAAAAAAATAAAAAAATTGACAAATATTCTTAGAAAAGTACTAAATCAATTTGTCTATTTTAAAAAAAATATATAAAAAAAATCCTTAAAATAAACGAATTTAAAAAAAAAATAAAAAAATAAATTACTTTTTAATTAAAAATTATAATGAAAAACTACTTTTATTATTTTATTTTGTGCATTATCCCATGACCTAACATTTAATACTTTTGAATTTTAAAATCCCATTAAAAATTAAAATATTTCTTTTTCTTTTAATTATTTTATTCTTTTTACCTAATTTTTTCAAGTATAAATACTCATCATTTCTCATTCAAACTCACACCAAAATTTTTCTCATTCTCTCTTTGAAGAATTACCACTAGTAAGTATTCTTTTCTTACTTTTTACTTTTTACTTTTTACTTTTTACTATTTACTTCGGTTTATTATTTTTTTACCGAAACATGTAAATAATGTTATAAATTATATGCAATTAAAATTAAAATAAATAACATGTTATAATTAGTAATATATGTTACTAAAAATTATAAAAGTATTTTTATGAATTAATATATAGGAATTATAATTAAAATCGAATTAATGAATATATATGTATATACGCACCTAACGTGAAGGTTATAATTAAAGATAGCGTACAAAGACTACAAACATCACCGCTACTTGTGGCTTAGGGTGATCCTTGTTACCATTATGGGAGGCTTGTGGATCTCGAATGCAAAGACTTAGATTCTGGTCAAGAGATCCTGGGCCGCTCGGTAACAATAGATCATTCGAGTGACTTGCATGTTAGCAACGAAGTTTGGGCGAGATTGTACAACATCTTTGTTAAGAATTATTACCCGAAAATTCTTAAACTAGAAGCTTACTATAAGTGGAAGCTTTTCATAAATAGTATGTTTTCAAAAATAGAAACTTTTGAGAAATAGGAACTTTTCTCGAAAACCGTCACTGTCAATATAGCTGCTATATTAATAAACATACTTTATGTCAAGTTAGACATTAACTAATCAAACGTTATACCTCTAGGTTGATATCCAGATCACTTACTTGCTTTACTTTCCTTCTTGCATGGTATACTTCAACTGCTATTTAAGGTGAATTTCATAGCCCCGCTTTTACATTTTTATGTTTTTACATTGGGGTGAGACACATGCTTTATTTTAAATGCTTTGACATGCTAGACACAAGTACAAACTTATTATGCGACCAACATGAGTATTTTATTATGTTCATTTGAAAGATACAAATCCCTGCTTTGTAATATCATTAATTGCTAGATGAATTAAAGTGGCAAACGGAATTATTATAGATAACGCTATTGGGAGTAACGTCCCGCACTGTTGACCTCAGGTCAATTGGTGGTATAATAATGATCTCGACAATTACATATGTATTGTTACGGGGTAAAATTGTTTAGTTTTGATATTATACGTTCATGGCATACTTTTGATATACATGATATATCGACTTTATTTAAATCTTGTGGTCTAACAAACTTACTCAAAATTTAACCTATGTTATTCACTCAACCTCGTGTTGACTTTTTAAGCATGTTTGTCTCAGGTAATTAGAAGCTGTTGATGTGCTGCTTTGATGATGATTGCTTGCTATGCTTGGAGTCTTCATGCATTACTTATCATTCCATTTAAAAACATTTAATGCTTTGTTCATTCAATAAAATGTAATGACTATTTATCTTCCCCTGCAAAAACTCAATAAAAGTTATATAAAACGTCTCATATATAGTCGTTCTCGTTATACAATTGCTTGATTTGATATAATTAGTCACAAATACCCCGGCCCTATTTGGGGGTGTGACAGATACAAATGTTATCGATCATAAAAGATTTTTTTATTGTAATATTATTATACATTTGATAAGTATTAATATTAATATTATCAACAACTAATTTATACAAATGTCGTGCAACGCACAGGCTCATAAAACTAATATATAAAGTTAAAAATAAAATGTGGTCACTATTTGAATTTTGTTTTCCCTTGCACAGGCCATAAGCCCATAAACCTTCACGTCTGACTATTCATTTTCCCAAATTTAATGTCTAATTATATTATATTATATTATATTATATTATACTATACTTATATACTAATTTTCGTGAGATTTTACTATTCACCATAGTATAAGCGTAAATACTCTCAAAGTTGAGGGTCATTGGTAAACTCTTTTTTTTTTTCTTACAACTTATTTTTTTCCAGGGGCGGAACTTGAACCCGACCACATATGAGGCGGATGTAAAAACTTATTAAATTTTTCATTACAGCTGGGGCAAACACTAATAAAAACCTTATTTTTAAGAATTTTTTTTTTAGTGTAAATTTTTTTAAAAAAAAAAATCCAGCTGGAGCGCCCCGCCCTGCCCTGCCTCCACTATCCTCCGCGACTGTTTTTTCCAATTCCTTTTTATCCCATTTTTTAAACATTATATTATACTTACATACTAACCTTCATTAGATTTTACTATTCACCATGGTATAAGCGTAAATACCCTCAAAGTTGAGGGTCATTTGTAAACTCTTTTTCCCCCTTTTTCTTTTTCTTTTTTTTTTTTTTTACATTTTCTTACAATTTTTTTACTTATTTTTTCCAATTCCTTTTTAGCCCATTTTTTTTAAACATGTAGTTAATCGAACGCAAACCGTTTTTCATAAATTTTAAATTAACCGATCGCTTATCGGAAAAAATCACCTCGCAACGAAGTTATTTTTTTAATAACTTTCTTATACTTCATTTGTCCTTCCGTTTTTTTATCGTTTAATTATCTGACCGTTAACTTTTTTTAAAACGTTCAATTTTTTGAACAGAGGGGAACTAAATCACCCGCTGCGATCATCTCCCGTTTCAACTATGCCAATGCAGCGATAATAACCCCGCCCCCATCACTGCCCGGGAGGAAACCTTGAAACCGATTCAAGGGCACGACCAAGTAAAACCTCCTCCCTTTTACCCCCAAACGATATGAAAAAGGTGCCATGAGTGGATATTTCATGGCAGGGATGAAATTGTATTTTTAATATGTGGTCAACGGGAGTCGAACTCCTGACCTCCCCTAAAGGAAATAGGCCACCAACCGCTGGACCACATCACAATTTCTTTAAATGTTCAATTAATCGATTGTTAAGATGAAAACAACTCCGCAGCAAAGCGTTTTTTTATTAAATGTCTAATACATTTCCAATTTAGCCTATTCATTTCCCATTTTCATCTTTCTTTCCTGATATTTTGTCACATTTTTTTTTTTTTTTTGATAAAACACATTTTCAATTTAAGTTTTACTATATCTCGGTATCTTTATGATTCATCTCCTGTTTAAAAATATTTCCCTCATATACATGATTCCATAAAACATACAAAACTATTTCCCTCATATCACCGTGAAACGCCCTTATAACACAGTTTTTTATTTTTTATTTTTTTTATTTTTTATTTTTTTATTTTTTTTTTTCCAACAATCCACTTAACATTTATATGTAACATTTACACAACCGTTATAATTACCTTCAAACTTACATATCCAATCCAAAAGGATCTTAATCTAACTAAATTCATACATATCAACATCAACATCAACATCAACATCATATTTAACCAAAAGACGTTTTACAATTTTATAAGTTTACTTTTACATAACCATGTTACCAACTTGACATTCTTGACTTTTAAACCAAAACATGGGCATCCTTTCAAGCTAAGCGCAAAACGGCAATTCAAAAGGGAGACTTTGGGTAGCACTTACAATATGTGATCCACTCTAATCACTAGCTTGTTCTTTTCCTTCTCTATGACCAATTTTTACTTCTTTAACTTTTGTAGCTATAAAACATGTCAACAACTATCAGGTAAGCATGAAAGCTTAGTGAGTAGTATGAGAAATCAAATAGGCAACACTTATCATAATCCACATATCATCAAAGGCAATCATAGGAATCATAATCCACATATTGATAACATTGGCCAATGTATCCATAATCCATAACATAATCCAAATGATGTCAAAGACATCCATGATCCATATACATATTCCTTATGATGCCAAATATAACATAACAACATAGCATAACATCAATATGGTTAGCACATAAAAGTAACTAAACCATCTCGCAATTAGGTGAATCTATAATTAACTCACCTAACTACGAACCCTATTTAATTCCACATACAAACTCACCTTTGTTAAACCACTATGGTAGCAATTAGAATCTCAATGATAATAAGCATTCAAGATCAAGGTGATTTCCTTCCTTCCTTCCTTTTTACCTACAATTGCAACATATAGCAACATTTAACATACACACACATGGCTTAAATAGCATCAATATAAAAGATTAAACATATATAGTTTAACCTTCTATATAATCAAGTATAATTAAGTAGCTAACTGCAAACTTCCTAACCCTCTTTTACCATTTTATCCATTTCCCTTATTTAAACAACTAGAGCTTATGTCTTAGTTCACACCCTTTTATCATTCTCAATTTATGAATTAGGTTCATATGAAGAGCCACAATCTGTCCATTATATTATGATTTTTGTCACTAGTTATCATATAAACATACTTAAATCATTACTACGCCTATTTTATTCGTTTTCCCCATTTCTTATAATTAGGGTTCATGTCAAGAACCCTAATTTATTTCAATCGACTTTTCCTTACAGCCATAAACATACATATACTATCTGATGCATATACATACTCATGCAATTTATTTCTTTCTTTCTTTTCAATATATGATCTAGGGTTCATAAACCTAAACTTAAATTATATATAGTAGTAGTAACATGATAAACATATGCATACCTTTAAATGAGACTAGAACTATTATTTCACTTACAAAAGAGTGACTAAATCTAGTTTAAGCTCCTTCTCTTTGATTCTCAATCACCATCGCTGCTCCCTCTTTCTCCATATTATTTTGTTTATAAAATATAAATATGAAAGACAGAAGAATGAAGTCTCGCTGGAGACTTCTAGCACATATGACAAGATTATAGCACAATTTTACTTTAGTCCCTCTACTTCTCAACATTACCAGGTCAGCCCCCCTTACATTTCGGCTTTTTAAAACAGTCCCTCCCACTATAATTTCAATATCATTAATTATAGTTATATATTTATACAATAATACAACAACAACAACAACAACAACAACAACAACAACAACAACAACAACAATACTCAATCCCACAAAAGTAGGGTATGGGGAAGGTAGGGTGTAGACAATCATTCCTCGTACCCTAGATTAGAAGGAAGTCACTACTCCACCCTCGGGTAGAACCCGCGACTAGATCAGGTCTTCCCTCCCTCTACTCTAGAAGCAAAAGAGATTGCTTCCTAAAGGACCTCCGGCCAAAAATGCTCATACAAACAAAAAAGTGAGGGCAAATGATACGTACCTGTAAGAGTTAAGTGCGCCTAGGAAGATGTAACCATACAAAGTAGCCATAAAAAGAGGACACATATAGCAAGTAAAGCATAACAATAGGACAAATAGCATGAATAATATAGTGCGCAGAGCCATGTAATTTCAAGTAGGCCTACAAACAAGCAGAATAAACACCCACCCTCCCGCCCGCACACCCACACACCCAGACACACATATACATATACACATACACACATATATATACCCCCACACACACATAGGCAGGTATAAATCCCAATACATAAACAAATATACATAAAGGTATTTTCGTAGATATATATACCTAAGTAAAGATACATGCATACATTCATACATACATACATACATACATACATACATACATACATACATACATACATACATACATACATACATACATACGCCTAGATACATGCACATAGATACATACACATAAGCATATAAAATACCCATACCTAAACACATATACGTATAGATACATTCGTAGATATAACCTAATTACATCCATATATATATATATATATATGTATGTACATATATATATATATATGTATGTACATATATATATATATACATATATATATATACATATATATATACATACATATATATATGTATATACATATATATACGTATATATATATATATATCTATACATATATATATATATGTATGTATACATGTATATATATATGTATATACATATATATATGTATATATATATATATATATAATATATATATATATATATATATATATATATATATATATATATATATATATATGTATACATGTATATATATATGTATGTATATATATATATATACATATATATATACATATATATATATATATATATATATATATATATATATATATATATATATATATGTACAAACATATACATAGGTACAGATACAGGCATGCATACATACACCTAAATACATGCACTTAGATACATACACACATACATATATAGAAACAAATATATACATATGTATATAACCTAAAAACATATACATAGCTACCGCGGCATATACACGTATACCTATATACATATGTACAGGAACCTATACGCAGATACATATACAGACCATCGAATAACATGTGGATATGACGGAGAAATATAAAAACTATTGCGTACAACTATGCAGGTAAAACCAATTATCATGTAGATGGATATATAGAGTGTAGCTATAGAAAGTATAGTTGTAGTTATATATGCGTTGTAAAATATATTTATACTACGCTTCGTCAAAAAAAAAAAAAAAAAGGTTCATGCACCTATATTTTAGTTCTAATATGCCTAAAAAATAAAAGAAACTTACTCGATTATACTAATTCTACTCCTCCACAAGTTCCTATCAGAAGTCATGTCCTCCGTCAGTAGAAGCTCTTTCATGTCAAGCTTCAATCTATCCTCCATCCTACGTTTGGGTCTACCCCTCCTCCTTCCGCCCGCAACAACGAGGGTCTCGACTCTCCTAACCGGGGCTAAAAGTGGGCGCCTCATAACATGCTCGAACCATCTAAGTGGTCCCTCCCTTAGCTTGTTAGTAATATTCCCAACTTCCAAGTTCTCCTTAAAAACTCCATTTGATATCATATCAAGCATGGTCTTACCACACGTCCACCTAAGTATCCTCATTTCTGCCACCTTCATCCTCCTCTCTTGGGCTTTCGTCATTGGCCAACACTCTGAGCCGTACAACATGGCTGGCCTGATTGCCACCTTGTAGAATTTCCCTTTCAATTTAAGGGGTACCTTCTTGTCGCATAACACCCCTTTCGCTGTCCTCCACTTCAACCATCCTACCCGTATACGATGTGTCACATCCTCATCTATCCTTCCCGATTCGTGAAGCATCGAGCCTAAATATCTAAAGGACTCTTGTGGAGGTAAAATCTGGTCCCCAATTCGAACATACACTATATCCTCTTGTTCTTCTACGCTCGTCTTGAAATCGCATCTAAGGTACTCCGATTTAAGTCTGCTAATTCGTAGGCCATTTGATTCTAGGGCGATCCTCCATTGCTCTAGCCTTCTGTTAAGCTCATCATGGGAATCCGAAACTAATACAATATCGTCGGCGAATATTAGGCACCATGAGATGTTATCTTGTATCCTTCGAGTTAGTTTGTCTAGGATTAAAGCGAAAAGATAAGGGCTAAGGGCTGATCCCTGATGTAAACCTACCTCTACCGGAAAAAACTATGTATTTCCTACCACCGTACGTACGCGAGTCTTCGCCCCCTCGTACATATCTCTGATAGTTCTTATATATCCACTTGGGACACCCCTAACATTAAGAGTCTTCCAAATCAACTCGTGCGGGACACAGTCATAAGCCTTTTCCAAGTCTAAGAACGCCATGTGTAGGTTCTTTTGTTTTTCCCTATATTTCTCGACAAGGGTTCTAACGATGTGAATCACCTCCATCGACGAACTTCCGGGCATGAAACCGAATTGATTCTCTGAAACCTTTGTCTCGCGTCGGAGCCTCGTCTCAATCACTCTCTCCCAAAGCTTCATAGTATGACTAAGTAACTTTATGCCTATGTAATTACTACATATTTGTGCATCTCCCTTGTTCTTGTAAATAGGAATAACCTCACTGAGTCTCCATTTCATAGGCATCTTTGCGCTTCTAAACGTCGTGTTGAAAAGGTTTGTCAACAATTTAACCCCATCGCCTTCTAGGCACCTCCACGCCTCAATCGGAATTTGGTCTGGTCCTACAGCTTTGTTTCTTCCCATCTTTCGTAGGGCAGATCTAACTTGCTCCTGGTTAATCCTCGTGCAGAAACAGTTGTTTTGATATTCACGAACCTCGTGGAGTTCCCTGTTCCGCTCTGTTCTTTCCCTGCTGAAAAGGGATGCAAAATACTCTTCCCATCTTTTTCTAATAAGGTCTTCTCTCACTATACTTTGACCTGCTTCGTCCTTAATATATTTGATGTTAACTAAGTCCCTGCCTCTTCGCTCCCTAGCTTTAGCTATTCCATATATGTCATTGGTTCCCTCTTTAGAGTCTAGTTTCCTATATAAATCTTCATAAGCTTTGTCTTTTGCAATTGCCACGGCCTTCTTTGCTTCTCTTTTAGCTTCTTTATATCTTTCATCTACCCTAGTTCTCTCTGCCGGTGTCCCTTCCTCAAAAGTAATAAGCTCCTTAAACCTCGTCTGCTTTAATGCGACTTTCGTTTGAACATCGTCACTAAGCCACCACGATTCTCTACTACTCTTGTGGGCTCTTGCTGTCCCTAATGCCACACCTAAAGCTTCTTTTGCCACCTCTCTAATAGTGGACGCCATGTGGTTCCATATCTGGTCTACGTCAGTAGGGGCTACGTTATCCCCTTCTACACTCAATCTATCCACAACAGCCGCTCTAAAAGTCTCTGCCTTCGCTCCATGTAGGTTCTTCCAAAGGATTCTATGTTGCACAACCCTTTCCCTCCTGCCAACTCTTCCCCTGGTGACTAGGTCCATGACCAACAATCTATGCTGTGAGGAGCACGTGAAGGCTGGAAGGGCCTTACAGTCCCTACATGTCCTAAGTTCCCCTTTACGAATGATCAAAAAGTCAATCTGGGTATGACGACCTGTAGTGACCCGTCCTAATCCATCTGGACGAAGTCTTCAACAGTTGATCCCATTGCGAGGTTCTGACCTCTATATGCCATGAACGACTCCATGTAATAAGCACAGCGGAAGATTTCTTTCATACCTGAGAATAAACATGCTTTAAAGTGTCAACCAAAAGGTTGGTGAGTTCATAAGTTTATCATAAAACAATAAAATTCTGTAATTTTGATAGACCACAAGATTTAAATGTGCATGGAACAAATGGGCCCGAATCCTATACCCACCTGTAATGTACATGCGATATCTTTTAAATACAGTACACCTTTCTCGTGTACGAAACCATTTTCATAAATCTTAGTAACCGTACACATATCTCGTGTACAAAACATCATACACATAACCTGTGTATAAAATCATTATCTCAATACATAGCATTCACTTTTCATTCATTGCTTGGCTTGGTAACCGACCTTAACATATAATGCGTATCAATAATATCCCCAAAATAGAATATCTCGTCTGTATAATAATAATAAACCTCGAAGTACTAAACACCAAGCCCACTAGCTCTTCCGTCTAGTGAATATTCTGGGTGGGGGTGTTAAACCCGGTAGCTACCTTTAGGATTCGCGTGAATTAGGGCCATACCCGATTCTAATTCTTAGGTTACCAAGCAATAATAATAAGGGGAAAATATTCACAACAATTAGTGGCAATTATAACGTCTAACTAATTCAATAATAATCCACAGAACTTCTGTCTGCATAATAATTCATTCGAGGAATGTTTTGCTTGTGTCTATCTCGTCAAACATTTATAAAAATATTTCATGTATTCTCAGCTCAAAATATATTTCAAAAGCATTTAATAAAGCAGTTGTAAAACAGCGCATGTATTCTCAGTCCCAAAAATGTAAAGAGTAAAAGGGAGCAAATGAACTCACAATACTATATTTTGTAGTAATTATGCATATGACGGTACTGAACAAGTGCAGGGTTGGCCTCAGATTCATGAACCTATATCATTTATATATATATTAAAACATATAGTTAACATGTAATAATAATCAAACCAGTTTATATATATATTATTTATTTAGTTTAGTCATATATTTGTTATTTTAAAAGTTATATATATTTATTTTGTATTTTAATATTTATACCTATAGTTATATTAATAATAAAGATAATATTACTAAAAATAAATAAAAAGTCATATGTTAATAATAATAATAATAATAATATTTGTGATAATAATAATGTTAATGACATTAATAATAATAATAATACTTTTTCTAGTAATAATAATAATAATAGTAATAATAATAATAATAATAATAATAATAATAATACTTATAATAATAATAATAATAATAATAATAATAATAATAATAATAATAATAATAATAATAATAATAATAATAATAATAATAATAATAATAATAATAATAATAATAATAATAATAATTAAGACTACCTTAAAAGGTTTCCAAAAAAAAAATATGCCTCTGCCCAAGCTCGAAACCACGACCTCCGGTTCGCCCAACACTATACTCAACCACTGCTCCGTTTATCCCTTTCTCTTATTATCCCTTGTTTTTATTTATTTAATATGTATAAAGACCGTTTCCATTTCTCAACATTTATGATCATCTCTTCTTGGCCTGCATCTCTTTCGGCCCATAGGCAGTTTCCAAGCCCAAGAATAGAAAATACGGACCAACCATAGTCTCATGAGCACACGTTGGAAATAATGCCCATGTATATCCTATTTATTAAACTGAAACCCCATAATTTTATTTTTCGGTCAGGAAGCAATTTAATGAATCATCAATGCTTATAGTATTCCCACTCCTCTAATGAACTAAACAAGTAGAGTTGTTTCTTTAAAGTTTGTCGTTGAGTAGGAAACGGGAAACATAATTGATAAGTTGGGGCCCAAGTTCACGTACATATACTTGTTTAAATGAATTCAAAAGAGTACTACATGTTCTAATTTATCATGGATAGAGATTAGTGGGGTTCGATTTATTTTAAAAGTATAGAACGTGGCTGTGGTGCCTTCATGGGTTCGGTTCTTAATTGAGTGGTTTTCTTTAGAAGCAAAATAGAGAAAACTGGCAGACACGCATGTACCTCAATTGATTCGATGTTGGCCCCTCCACTAACTGATCGCCCCACAAGTTTAAAGTGATTGACACAGTGTCAGTTGTAGTCACATTATCAAGCTTTCTCTTTTTGCATTGGAGACTATGTGTGGGCCGAAGCTTTAGAAAAGTTAAACCAATCTATCACTTTACTCGTATTAAATTGACATGTTCTCGATTATCATTAACTTTATCATAATAAATATCACACAAAAGGATGCATCGATGGTTGTTCACGGTTGAGCAAAAAAATTACGAAATCACAAAGTGGCCGTTGCAGTAGTCTACGGCGAGGGTGGCTTGGTTGTTCATATGTTAATAGCAACAAGTCACATGTTGTGTCTTGGGCTGCAAACAGAAAATGAAAACAGAAGGCGGTTAAACATGTTGATTATTAGGGTGCCGGGATAGTTCAGGAATTAACGAAAGGAGGGTGCTTTGGTTATGAGGTTGTTGATCATTCGATCAAAATAGAAGAAAAAGAGTAGCAGTGTTGTGGTGTTGGTGAGGAATTCGAATGGGAAATAGAAGACAGAATTACATACGCGTAGCAGCAGTTTGGGTGATCAAGTTTGGGTCGTTCGTATATTAGAAACAGAAAGTAATTAGAAGTGGGATTGGGTTTGTAGTGGTTCATGAAGGAAGTAAAAAGACAACAAGGGTGTATTTGGTGGTTTAAATAAAACATATCTTTATTAAATCATCATCATCTTTATCGACTAAAAACAGAAAAATAAAGTAGCAGTGACGTTGTTTACTTGAGGTATGATTGAACCCTAAAAGAAATAAGCAGCAACAGTAGTGGGTTGCAGTAGCAGCTACGAAGAAGAATGGCAGTGTGGTGGTCAACAAAGGTGGTATGTAGGTTGTGGTCGTTCGTGGTTAAGTTATGGTGTTTAAGGTGTTCGAAGATGAGTTATGGAATTTCTTGTCGATAGAAACTAAACAAGTAGTAACAAGACTGCAGCTGTAATCATCGAGGAGAAGCAGAAAACATGGTGATTTATGATGGAGATTAAGAGAGAGATAAGGAGTGAGAGAGAGGTAGTTATTGATTTATGGTGGTACATGGTGATCGTGAGGTGGTGATAGTTCCCGGTGATGATTATAAAGTGGCGGTGGTGGTTGAGGATGGTGGTTGATCATTGTGTTTGATGAAGATAACAAAAGTGGTGGTGTTGGGTCTCGGCAAGGGTACAACCGAAGGTGGTGAACATGTTGAAGATGGCCGGTGGTGTGGTTGGACAATCTCGTATTGAGTTGGGCAAGAAGAAAAAGGAATGTGTTACTTGTTAGATTTTTGTTTGCCAAACTCATTTGGTGATGGTATATATCACTAATCATAGAGATATTAAAATAAGTAAAAAGGTGGCAACAGAATAAAAACGTGAAACCAGCTGTATTTTGGATATATTCCTACCGACGTTTATTCCCGGCTGCTATTTCGTGCTCCGTTGATAATTGTAACATCCTGATGTCGGGCCTAGGTGAAATTACCTATTTTGCCCTTTTTGTCCGTTTAGTGTTTTAAAGAGCATTCTAATGAAATAATTAATTATTGGGTGTATTTAATTAATTATTAGTTCAGTGAGTGCGTTTTGTGACAAGGGTCACAGAAATATTTTATTTATTAATTTTGGACTTCGTTTGGGCTCCCGACCATGATGGGTTACGTTTCTTAACTCAGGTAAATAATCGTGTTTTATCGGGTATGAGATTAATACCCTTTTAATAAACAAAAGACCGCCCCTCTTTTTATATTGGTACAGCTCGTGGTTTTCTTCCCCTTCCCTTGTTTCTATCGATCAAACACACACACACATACATGAATCCTAGTTCTAAATTGATGAATATGATGAATTAATAGTTGCAAGTTTAAAGCAAATGGTATTTCCCTTTCCCTCTTCTTGTTCCCATCGTGACCAAACACCACCACCATAACCCTAGCTTTAATTAATGAAGAAGATGATGAATTCAAGTTTTATATTTCGGATTTCTTGCATCTCTAACATCTAGCAACAAGGTTTGTCTCTGTAATTTTGTATTTAATTTTGTATTTGATTCATGTTAAATTTAGGGTTCTTGATATAAATATTAAATGATACAATTGGTGATTGATTCTTTGATTTTGTTGATGAAATTACTTGTTAAATGCTAGATTGATGTTAGATAATTATTAGTAGTTGTATGTACACTTGTATTTGGCCTTAAATTGCAAGGAACATAGAATTTGGGGGTGCACAAATGGGCGGACAGCAGTTAAAAGCTGCTGTTGCTGCTATTTCTGGGCGGCTGACCGCTGCTGCCGGCTGCAGCTGGTGGCTAGCGGTGGTGGTTGGCGATCGGTGGCGGTGGTTGTCATTTTTTAGTACCCGGGACGGTTTAATTTGATAGTTTGGACCTCGACCCATTAGTATAAATTATGTTTGATTCGGTTTCCCCATCGTAAGACCATGACCCATTTGTTAGCTTAATTTTGGGTTAAAATTGTATAAGTGTGTTATTTTGCTTGTGGAATGCTAGATTATTGTTGTTGTATGTATGTGCTTGATTATTATCATTTTAAATGGTTAAAAAATTGCTCGAAACTCGATTTTTGTGGGCGAAAACGAGAGGGACATCAGCTACATTGCTGCTACTATTTTGCGCTGCTGCGTGGGGCAGTTTCTGCTACAAATTTGCAGTCGGAGCTGCTGTTTGCAGCCTTATATGCTGCTGCTATGTTGCGGTTCACCCACCGTGACGCGCAGCGGCTTGGCGTGGACGGAACCCGATGACCCGTATACTTGTTTTATGGTTCGTGTGTTGGTTTGTTCGCCCGTTTGACCCCGTTTGACCATGTTTGACCCTCTTGGATTATATTGTGTCAAAATGGGTATTTGTAGGTTGTGATACGTACACGAGGTCGTGTTAAGTGTATATGCATGTTTCAATATTTTAAAATGGGTTCTGAGCTTATTTGGGTTAAAATGAGAAAATTATGATCCATTTGGGCCATTAGTGTCCAGTTGACCCATTTGTGTGACTTGGCATTGTGTCTGCACACACACACACACACATACACACACACACACACACACACACACACACACACACATATATATATATATATATATATATATATATATATATATATATATATATATATATATATATATACACATGTGCATATATATAGATATACGCGATCGCCCGTTTTGACTGTCGACCTATTTGAATGAATTAAGTGATATGTATATGTGTAAGTGTATATAGATTTATATATATAGTGTATGTATATATGTATATATATGTGTAAGTGTATGTATATATATATATATATATATATATATATATATATATATATATATGGTGTATATATAGAATGTAAAGTAGTTAGTAAATTTGGTACGGTTTACTAACTTGTTTAGTGTTTATTCTCAGGTGATTAAGACGAGGAGAAGACTCGGTGACATTAGACTACCGAGTTTTGCTGGCAATCAGTGAGTGGGTCTATCTCCGGGTAGAGTTTGAGTAGCAAGACTTGCTACTGTTGTTTACTCTATTTATTAGATTAGTGTTATATCCGATTGCCATGTTTAGATAATGGTTAACATGTTAGTGAATTATTACATGTTGATGATATTGTGTGATATTATGTGCACTGTGTTTGACGCCAGCCGGGCCTGGGGAGGCTGGGGACTCATAACCAAGCCTAGGGAGGTTAGAGTCCGTATGAGGTTAACCGATCCTGGGGAAGTTGGGTCCAAAGGCTACTGATTGTGGAGTATAGTTTGAATGACGCATCCCCTGCGTCCGAATGACTATGCTGTGAATCGAGTAGCGAGGACTATCGATAGACTCTAGCCTAATCAGCTAGGAGTCGTGTGCTCGTATAAGCCGCCGATCCTCATATTGCCGTTTTATTTATTTGTATGCTGTAAGGACGTTAGCATACTTTTATGTGGTTGCTGGATTGATGCTTAGACTTGATCCGTTAGATAGATTCCATTCACTTAGCAGCTGTGCTAATCCCCCACATTTCCACCCTTTGCAGGTTAAGTTTTGTATGCTAGATATCAGGGTGAAGATGGGATGCTGGAAGATATGTTTGACAAGTCGAAACTCTGATGTCGTGTTTTTATCACTAGTGTCGTATTTAACATAACACCCGGTTTTACTGTTAATATCTGTAATGGACTTTTAATATTTATTATTATATACTGACATGTAATCGAGATGTCTTTTACATAATTAATACATTTTATAAACAGGACTTCCGCTGTATATTAAAATAAATAAAAAATCAGGGGTGTTATAATAATTAGTGGCGGATAAAAGTCTTTCAGAAAAAAATCCCAAATTTTTAAATTAACTATATTTATTTATTTTGGTCATTATGATATAAAATTCGATCATTAATTTATTAAATAAAAATTACATCAACTGTCCCTCTCATTTATGGGTGAAATATAAAAAGTGTTAAAACTTAACCAATAGTTTCTAAATACATTTTTTAGTAAGCCTAAAATTTATACAACTCATTTTCGAATCACCGTTTATTTTAAAATCACATATATTCGTTTTTAACTCGTTTAATATCGATCGAATTATAATTGAGTGTTACTGTCGATTACAAAATAAATTCGAATATATATATATATATATATATATATATATATATATATATATATATATATATATATATATATATATATATATATATATATATATATATATATTCAATATACTTCATTTATATATAGATACCTTTTAAATAATAGTTATTATATATTATTTTATTTTACATTATTAGTTCTAACAATTAGGTCATATAATATTTCAATTTATATTTCAAATTCATATATTTAAATATATATGTATCTATTTACAAATAGTGGTTCGTGAATCGTCGAGAGCAGTCGAAGGTTAATGAATATATGAAACAGTTCAAAATTTTTGAGACTCAACATTATAGACTTTGCTTATCGTGTCGAAAATATATAAAGATTAAGTTTAAATTTGGTCGAAAATTTCTGGGTCGTCACAGTACCTACCCGTTAAAGAAATTTCGTCCCGAAATTTGATTGAGGTCGTCATGGCTAATAATAAAAATGTTTTCATGACAAAAATGAGTTGATAAATAGAGTTTATCATCATTGAGTAATATGGATAAAATAATTCGATTATTTGAAGCGTACGAGTGAAGCTATCACAAAAGATTGAGATAGAGATTTAACTTTTGACGTAGTCATGGTGAATTTCATTCAAGGGATTTAGAGAAAATCTTCGTAATAAGATTTGATTCTTCGGTAATTAAGGAAATTAGAATCCTCTTTGGTTAAATGCGATAATCTGTTTCGATTGTTCTGTCGGATATTTCACTATAAATTCACCCCCTTCGTTTCCTTATTTTCACAGCTCATACTTTCAATTCTTTCTTTCTTAAATCATACTTTTGTTTTCTCTTTTCGACTTTAAGTGAAACGAATAATGGTCCAGAATTCGTAGATATGAATTTCGGAGTGAACATAACTAATGTTCTAAGAAAGAAATTGAAGTAGCACGATCTTGATTAATCAAATTACTAGAATTCAAGAGAAAGATAGAACTATCAGGAAGATATGTTCTCGATATGTTTGGAGATTAGATAGAATGTAAGAGTCGTGTAACATGGCACATGATGACGTTATGATCTGTGAATCATCACGTTCCATTAGAAACTCAGTATGACTTATTGTAATATAATCACGTTGATCAAGTGTCATTATATTATACTAACTCATGCATCAATTCCCGACATTACTTCAAATACATTCATACTTTAAATTTGAAGGGTTCAGAATTTAGAAACTAAAATAGTTTCTTTTATGATGTAACACAGATAGCGCGAAGAGATAGGTGATTTAAGATAAGATTAGTCATGAAAATATCTTCAGAAATATCGAGGATATTTATAATGAAAGATATGATGATATCTTAGAATTTCTAATATTAGAGGATGATGAAGAATATTGTTCATAGGGGTTTAGAGTCAGGAGCAAGGTATTCGTTAATGACTTCAGCAGATACCGAATCATTTGTATTCTTTGAAGGCAGGTTTAGTCTTTGTGATTTATCCACAGCCTCCTTCATACTTTGCTTAATCCGTTTTCCAGTTCTAAACCTTCTCTTTTTCTGAAATTTGCTAACAAACTATTCTTTATCATCAAACTTTTTACTGTTAAGTTCGTTTACAGTTTTTGCTGCTTCATCGACATTTTTCAAAATTTTGGGAACTAGTTCGCAGTTTTAGGGTGCTTTTCAGAAACTTAACATTCGAAGTATGTAAGTTTAGGAGATAGATGTTATATGTATATATATAACTGTTGAAGTAGAAACGCTGCGAGATTTCAAAATACTGATTGCTGATTCTCGGTAATTGGTATGGCAATTCTTGTGACAAGATGCGGATGAGTAGATGATGGGTTTTCATGAATAATATAGATATTTTTCAGAGAGACTAAAGCCAAAGTTGCTGGTACATCTACTGATAATATGGTGGAATACAAAATATTCCCCGATAACGATGGCAACGTATATATCAAGGTTATAATAAGTTTAGTCCGACTGAAAAGTCAAAGTTGACCTACTGGAGCTGTGACAAAATTTGCTATTTTGAAAAGGAATCGTAAAGTTATTTTTGCTAATAAATGCCAAAGGATCTGAGGCGGGTACGTGTTAAACTATGACTTTGGTTTCAAGAGTTTTTCATGTGCATGACTGTGGGTAACATGTGGTTGGATCATCATCTCGATGATTCATTATTTGAAGTATCTTCAGGAATTTCGAGGGATTTGAACATAGATTGTAATCGTTAATATTCATATGATGTTCTAGGATTTTGAATGTTACAAATATTTTTCTGGGTTTTATGAATAAAAATGATGTTCTATCACAGTTTTGAAGTCAAAGTATAGCTTTGAAAGATGTAAGAATCTAAGAGTGATGATACCGGTTATATCTCAAATTGAATTCTGAGGTTTCAAAATCAGAATATGTAATTGGATTTGAATGAGTATGGTTGTTTTGATTTCTATAAAAGAATGTATATTATTGTGAAAGTAGTGAATATAGTTGGTGATTGCTGAATCAGATTTGAAGAATGTAACATATTAATTGTGAATTTATATATCTCTCGGGTATTACCTACCCGTTAAAAAATTTCACAAGTAATATTTTGTACAAGAGAATTTTATTACAGTCTTTATGAAAATATATGTATATATATATTTTCTTCAGATGTAATACAGATTTAATGAGTTAATATACTATTAAACTCATTTGATTTACGGTTAAGGCTAGAATAGATAATCTCTAAACTTTAGAAATTACATGCTCGCCGTAGAATGTTTCTCCGACGAAGTTATGAATTAATACTTCATCGTTTGTTGTTGTTGGTATTCCTTGATATCTACTGGGCGTATGTCGTTGATGCTCGGGGGACAAATTGTGAAGTTGATGTTCAAGATGCGGTTGTTGTTGGTAGTGGTAATGGTACTGTTGATGCTGATGTTGATGGTGCCTGTGATGCCTGTAAGTTGTGCACCATATTCTCCAAAGTCACTACTCGAGCGCGAAGCTCGTTGACTTCTGCTAGTATACCGGGATGATTGGCGGTCGGAACGAGCGGATGAATAAGATTTAGAAGTTTAGATAATATACAATCGTGGCGGGATACTCGGGAAATGAGGGTGTAAATGGTGTTTCGGACTGGTTCGCCGGTAAGTGCTTCAGGTTCTTCGCCGAGAGGTGAATGTGGTGGGTGGAAGGGATCGCCTTCTTCTTGCCACCAATGACTGAGTTAGCTACGAACTCATCCCCAATCTATCTAGAACAGATGATGACTGATAGGTTGGTCCATCCCGGTTACACTGCTTTCGGAGCTCAGAAGGATTTCCATATCAGAATAGCTGTCGGATTCTGATGAACTCGAACTAGTTGAGGGGTTCGTTTCGTTCGGTTAGATAATGTGTTTTTCCATATGAAATGATTTTCGAATATCGGATGATATTCTAATTACATAGAATATCTATATATATATAGAACAAAAGATTTCGTAGATTACGGTGGAGTTTACGGAATATGTCAGGCAAAGTTTACAGTAACAGATACGCTAAGATATGAATTAGCAGATACGCTAAGATATGAAATTTTTTTCTATACACTATTCATGCAATTAATGCAGTAACATGTGTCTAGACTAAGAATGATAAGCAGGTACTTTCCTAAGGATGATAAGCAGGTAATTTTCGACACGAAATGATAAGCAAAACTTTTGACATGCAGACACGGTCGAAGTCCAGACTCACTAATGCATCCTAATGACTATCAGTTAGACACACTAATGTAGACCTGGTTCGCTAAGACCACCGCTCTGATACCACCTGTAGTGACCCGTCCTAATCCATATGGACGAAGTCTTCAACAGTTGGTCCCATTGCGAGGTTCTGACCTCTATATGCCATGAACGACTCCATGTGATATGCACAACGGAAGATTTCTTTCATACCTGAGAATAAAAATGCTTTAAAGTATCAACCAAAAGGTTGGTGAATTCATAAGTTTATCATAAAACAATAAAATTCTGTAATTTTGATAGACCACAAGATTAAAATGTGCATGGTACAAATGGGCCCGAATCCTATACCTACCGGTAATGTACATGCAATATCTTTTAAATACAGTACACCTTTCTCGTGTACGAAACCATTTTCATAAATCTTAGTAACCGTACACATATCTCGTGTACAAAACATCATACACATAACCTGCGTATAAAATCATTCTCTCGATACATAACATTCACTTTTCATTCATTGCTTGGCTTGATAACCGACCTTAACATATAATGCGCATCAATAATATCCCCAAAATAGAACATCTCGTCTGTATAATAATAATATACCTCAAAGTACTAAACACCATGCCCACTAGCTCTTCCGTCTAGTGAACATTCTGGGTGGGGGTGTTAAACCCGGTAGCTACCTTTAGGTTTCGCGTGAATTAGGGTCATACCCGATTCTAATTCTTAGGTTACCAAGCAATAATAATCAGGGGAAAATATTCACAACAATTAGTGGCAATTATAACGTCCAACTAATTCAATAATAATCCACAGAACTTCTGCCTGCATAATAATTCATTCGAGGAATGTTTTGCTTGTGCTTATCTCGTCAAACATTTATGAAAACATTTCATGTATTCTCAGTTCAAAATATATTTCAAAAGCATTTAATAAAGCAGTTGTAAAACAGCGCATGTATTCTCAGTCCCAAAAATGTAAAGAGTAAAAGGGAGCAAATGAACTCACAATACTATATTTTGTAGTAATTATGCATATGACGGTACTGAACAAGTGCAGGGTTAGCCTCAGATTCACGAACCTATATCATTTATATATATTAAAACATATAATTAACATGTAATAATAATCAAACCAGTTTATATATATATTATTTATTTAGTTTAGTCATATATTTGTTATTTTAAAAGTTATATATATTTATTTTGTATTTTAATATTTATACCAATAGTTATATTAATAATAAAGATAATACTACTAAAAATAAATAAAAAGTCATATGTTAATAATAATAATAATAATAATATTTGTGATAATAATAATGTTAATGACATTAATAATAATAATAATACTTTTTCTAGTAATAATAATAATAATAGTAATAATAATAATAATACTTATAATTATAATAATAATAATAATAATAATAATAATAATAATAATAATAATAATAATAATAATAATAATAATAATAATAATAATAATAATAATAATAATAATAATAATAATTAAGACTACCTTAAAATGTTTCCAAAAAAAATATGCCTCTGCACAAGCTCGAACCCACGACCTCCGGTTCGCCCAACACTATACTCAACCACTGCTCCGTTTATCCCTTTCTCTTATTATCCCTTGTTTTTATTTATTTAATATGTATAAAGACCGTTTCCATTTCTCAACATTTATGATCATCTCTTCTTGGCCTGCATCTCTTTCGGCCCATAGGCAGTTTCCAAGCCAAAAATAGAAAATACGGACCAACCATAGTCTCATGAGCCTACGTTGGAACTAATGCCCATGTATATCCTATTTATTAAACTGAAACCCCATAATTTTATTTTTCGGTCAGGAAGCAATTTAATGAATCATCAATGCTTATAGTATTCCCACTCCTCTAATGAACTAAACAAGTGGAGTTGTTTCTTTAAAGTTTGTCGTTGAGTAGGAAACGGGAAACATAATTGATAAGTTGGGGCCCAAGTTCACGTACATATACTTGTTTAAACGAATTCAAAAGAGTACTCCATGTTCTAATTTATCATGGATAAAGATTAGTGGAGTTCGATTTATTTAAAAAGTATAGAACGTGGCTGTGGTACCTTCATGGGTTCGGTTCTTAATTGAGTGGTTTTCCTTAGAAGCAAAATAGAGTAAACTGGCAGACACGCGTGTACCTCAATTGATTCGATGTTGGCCCCTCCACTAACCGATCGCCCCACAATTTTAAAGTGATTGACACAGTGTCGGTTGTAGTCACATTATCAAGCTTTCTCTTTTTGCATTGGGGACTATGTGTGGGCTGAAGCTTTAGAAAAGTTAAACCAATCTATCACTTTACTCGTATTAAATTGGCATGTTCTCGATTATCATTAACTTTATCATAATAAATATCACACAAAAGGATGCATCGATGGTTGTTCACGGTTGAGCAAAAAAATTATGAAATCACAAAGTGGCCTTGCAGTAGTCTATGGCGAGGGTGGCTTGGTTGTTCATATGTTAATAGCAACAAGTCACATGTTGTGTCTTGGGCTGCAAACAGAAAATGAAATCAGAAGGCGGTTGAACATGTTGATTATTAGGGTGCCGGGATAGTTCAGGAATTAACGAAAGGAGGGTGCTTTGGTTATGAGGTTGTTGTTCATTCGACCAAAATAGAAGAAAAAGAGTAGCAGTGTTGTGGTGTTGGTGTTGGTGAGGAATTCGAACGGGAAATAGAAGACAGAATTACATACGCGTAGCAGCAGTTTGGGTGATCAAGTTTGGGTCATTCATATATTAGAAACAGAAAGTAATTAGAAGTGGGATTGGGTTTGTGGTGGTTCATGAAGGAAGTAAAAAGACAACAAGGGTGTATTTGGTGGTTTAAACAAAACATATCTTTATTAAATCATCATCATCTTTATTGACTAAAACCAGAAAAATAAAGTAGCAGTGACGTTGTTTACTTGGGGTATGATTGAACCATAAAAGAAATAAGCAGCAACAGTAGTGGGTTGCAGTAGCAGCTACGAAGAAGAATGGTAGTGTGGTGGTCAACAAAGGTGGTATGTAGGTTGTGGTGGTTCGTGGTTAAGTTATGGCGTTTAAGGTGTTCGAAGATGAGTTATGGAATTTCTTATCGACAGAAACTAAACAAGTAGTAACAAGACTGCAGCTGTAATCATCGAGGAGAAGCAGAAAACATGGTGATTTATGATGGAGATTAAGAGAGAGATGAGGAGTGAGAGAGAGGTGGTTATTGATTTATGGTGGTATATGGTGATCGTGAGGTGGTGATAGTTCCCGGTGATGATTATAGAGTGGCGGTGGTGGTTGAGGATGGTGGTTGATCATTGTGTTTAATGAAGATAACAAAAGTGGTGGTGTTGGGTCTCGGCAAGGGTACAACCGAAGGTGGTGAACATGTTGAAGATGGCCGGTGGTGTGGTTGGACAATCTCGTATTGAGTTGGGCAAGAAGAAAAAGGAATGTGTTACTTGTTAGATTTTTGTTTGCCAAACTCATTTGGTGATGGTATATATCACTAATCATAGAGATATTAAAATAAGTAAAAAGGTGGCAACAGAATAAAAACGTGAAACCAGCTGTATTTTGGATATATTCCTACCGACGTTTATACCCGGATGCTATTTCGTGCTCCGTTGATAATTAGTGGCGGATAAAAGTCTTTCAGAAAAAAATCCCAAAATTTTAAATTAACTATATTTATTTATTTTGGTCATTATGATACAAAATTCAATCATTAATTTATTAAATAAAAATTAAATCAACTGTCCCTCTCATTTATGGGTGAAATATAAAAAGTGTTAAAACTTAACCAATAGTTCCTAAATACATTTTTAGTAAGCCTAAAATTTATAGAACTAATTTTTGGATCACCGTTTATTTTAAAATCACATATATTCATTTTTAACTCGTTTAATATCGATCGAATTACAATTGAGCGTTACTGTCGATTACAAAATAAATTCGAATATATATATATATATATATATATATATATATATATATATATATATATATATATATATATATATATATATATATATATATATATATATATATATATATATATATATATATTCAATATACTTCATTTATATATAGATACCTCTTAAATAATAGTTATTTTACATTTTTAGTTCTAACAATTACGTCATATAATATTTCAATTTATATTTCAAATTCATATATTTAAATATATATGTATCTATTTACAAATAGTGGTTCGTAAATCGTCGAGAGCAGTCGAAGGTCAATGAATATATGAAACGGTTCAAAATTTTTGAGACTCAACATTATAGACTTTGCTTATTGTGTCGGAAACATATAAAGATTAAGTTTACATTTGGTCGAAAATTTTCGGGTCGTCACAGTACCTACCCGTTAAAGAAATTTCGTCTCGAAATTTGATTGAGGTCGTCATGGCTAACAATAAAAATATTTTCATGACAAAAATGAGTTGATAAATAGAGTTTATCATCATTGAGTAATATGTATAAAACAATTCAATTATTTGAAGTGTACGAGTGAAGCTATCACAAAAGATTGAGATAGAGATTTAACTTTTGACGTAGTCATGGTGAATTTCATTCAAGGGATTTAGAGAAAATCTTCGTAATAAGATTTGATTCTTTAGTAATTAAGGAAATTAGAATCCTCTTTGGTTAAATGCGATAATTTGTTTCGATTGTTCTGTCGGATATTTCACTATAAATTCACCCCCTTCGTTTCCTTATTTTCACAGCTCATACTTTCAATTCTTTCTTTCTTAAATCATACTTTTGTTTTCTCTTCTTGACTTTAAGTGAAACGAATAATGGTCCAGAATTCGTAGGTATGAAATTCGGAGTGAACATAACTAATGTTCTAATAAAGAAATTGAAGTAGCACGATCTTGATTAATCAAATTACTAGAATTCAAGAGAAAGATAGAACTATCAGGAAGATATGTTCTCGATATGTTTGGAGATTAGATAGAATGTAAGAGTCATGTAACATGGCACATGATGATGTTATGATCTGTGAATCATCACGTTCCATTAGAAACTCAGCATGACTTATTGTAATATAATCACATTGATCAAGTGTCATTATATTATACTAACTCATGCATCAATTCCCAACATTACTTCAAATACATTCATACTTTAAATTTGAAGGGTTCAGAATTTAGAAACTAAAATAGTTTCTTTTATGATGTAACCCAGATAGCGCGAAGAGATAGGTGATTTCAGATAAGATTAGTCATGAAAATATCTTCAGAAATATCAAGGATATTTATAATGAAAGATATGATGATATCTTAAAATTTCTAATATCAGAGGATGATGAAGAATATTGTCCGTAGGGGTTTAGAGTCAGGAGCAAGGTATTCGTTAATGACTTCAGCAGATACTGAATCATTTGTATTCTTTGAAGGCAGGTTTAGTCTTTGTGATTTATCCACAGCCTCCTTCATACTTTGCTTATTCCATTTTCCAGTTCCAAACCTTCTCTTTTTCTGAGCTTTGCTAACAAACTAGTCTTTATCATTAAACTTTTTACTGTTAAGTTCGTTTACAGTTTTTGCTGCTTCATCAGCATTTTTCAAAATTTCGGGAACTAGTTCGCAGTTTTAGGGTGTTTTTCAGAAACTTAACATTCGAAGTATGTAAGTTTAGGAGATAGATGTTATATGTATATATATAACTGTTAAAGTAGAAACGCTACGAGATTTCAAAATGCTGATTGCTGATTCCCGGTAATTGGTATGGCAATTCTTGTGACAAGATGCGGATGAGTAGATGATGGGTTTTCATGAATAATATAGATATTTTTCAGAGAGACTAAAGCCGAAGTTGCTGGTACATCTACTGATAATATGGTGGAATACAAAAGATTCCCCGATAACGATGGCAACGTATATATCGAGGTTATAATAAGTTTAGTCCGACTGAAAAGTCGAAGTTGACCTGCTAGAGCTGTGACAAAATTAGCTACTTTGAAAAGGAATCGTAAAGTTATTTTTGCTAATAAATGCCAAAGGATCTGACGCGGGTACGGGTTAAACTATGACTTTGGTTTCAAGAGTTTTTCAGGTGCATGACTATGGGTAACATGTGGTTGGATCATCATCTCGATGATTCATTATTTGAAGTATCTTCAGGAATTTCGAGGAATTTGAACATAGATTGTAATCGTTAATATTCATATGATGTTCTAGGATTTTGAATGTTACGAATATTTTTCTGGGTTTTATGAATAAGAATGATGTTCTATCACAGTTTTGAAGTCAAAGTATAGCTTTGAAAGATGTAAGAATCTAAGAGTGATGATACCGGTTATATCTCAAATTGAATTCTGAGGTTTCAAAATTAGAATATGTAATTGGATTTGAATGAGTATGATTGTTTTGATTTCTATAAAAGAATGTATATTATTGTGAAAGTAGTGAATATAGTTGGTGATTGCTGAATCAGATTAAAAGAATGTAACATATTAATTGTGAATTTATATATCTCTCGGGTATTACCTACCCGTTAAAAAATTTCACAAGTAATATTTTGTACAAGAGAATTTTATTACAGTCTTCATGAAAATATATGTATATATATTTTCTTCAGATGTAATACAGATTTAATGAGTTAATATACTATTAAACTCATTTGATTTACGGTTAAGGCTAGAATAGATAATCTCTAAACTTTAGAAATTACATGCTCGCCGTAGAATGTTTCTCCGACGAAGTTATGAATTAATACTTCATCGTTTGTTGTTGTTGGTATTCCTTGATATCTACTGGGCATATGTCGTTGATGCTCGGGGGACAAATTGTGAAGTTGATATTCAAGATGCGGTTATTGTTGGTGGTGGTAATGGTACTGTTGATGCCGATGTTGATGGTGCCTGTGATGCCTGTAAGTTGTGCGCCATATTCTCCAAAGTCACTACTCGAGTGTGAAGCTCGTTGACTTCTGCTAGTATACCGGGATGATTGGCGGTCGGAACGAGCAGATGAATAAGATCTAGAAGTTTAGATAATATACAATCGTGGCAGGATACTCGGGAAATGAGGGTGTAAATGGTGTTTCGGACTGGTTCGTCGGTAAGTGCTTCTGGTTCTTCGCCGAGAGGTGAATGTGGTGGGTGGAAGGGATCGCCTTCTTCTTGCCTCCAATGACTGAGTTAGCTACGAACTCATCCCCAATCCATCCAGAATAGATGATGGCTGATAGGTTGGTCCATCCTGGTTACACTGCTTTCGGAGCTCAGAAGGATTTCCATATCGGAATAGCTATCAGAATCTGATGAACTCGAACTAGTTGAGGGGTTCGTTTCGTTCGGTTAGATAATGTGTTTTTCGATATGAAATGATTTTCGAATATCGGATGATATTCTAATTACATAGAATATATATATATATATATAGAACAAAAAATTTCGTAGATTACGGCGGAGTTTACGGAATGTCAGGCAAAGTTTACAGTAACAGATACGCTAAGATATGAATTAGCAGATACGCTAAGATATGAATTTTTTTCTATACACTATTAATGCAATTAATGCAGTAACATGTGTCTAGACTAAGAATGATAAGCAGGTACTTTCCTAAGGATGATAAGCAGGTAATTTTTGACACGAAATGATAAGCAAAACTTTTGACATGCAGACACGGTCGAAGTCCAGAATCACTAATGCATCCTAACGACTATCAGTTAGACACACTAATGCAGACCTGGTTCGCTAAGACCACTGCTCTGATACCACCTGTTGTGAGGTTCTGACCTCTATATGCCATGAACGACTCCATGTAATATGCATAGCGGAAGATTTCTTTCATACCTGAGAATAAACATGCTTTAAAGTGTCAACCAAAAGGTTGGTGAGTTCATAAGTTTATCATAAAACAATAAAATTCTGTAATTTTGATAGACCACAAGATTTAAATGTGCATGGTACAAATGGGCCCGAATCCTATACCCACCTGTAATGTACATGTGATATCTTTTAAATACAGTACACCTTTCTCGTGTACGAAACCATTTTCATAAATCTTAGTAACCGTACACATATCTCGTGTACAAAACATCATACACATAACCTGTGTATAAAATCATTCTCTCGATACATAACATTCACTTTTCATTCATTGCTTGGCTTGGTAACCGACCTTAACATATAATGCGCATCAATAATATCCCCAAAACAGAACATCTCTTCTGTATAATAATAATAAACCTCGAAGTACTAAACACCACGCCCACTAGCTCTTCCTTCTAGTGAACATTCTAGGTAGGGGTGTTAAACCCGGTAGCTACCTTTAGGATTCGCGTGAATTAGGGCCATACCCGATTCTAATTCTTAGGTTACCAAGCAATAATAATCAGGGAAAAATATTCACAACAATTAGTGGCAATTATAACGTCCAACTAATTCAATAATAATCCACAGAACTTCTATCTGCATAATAATTCATTCGAGGAATGTTTTGCTTATGTCTATCTCGTCAAACATTTATAAAAACATTTCATGTATTCTCAGTTCAAAATATATTTCAAAAGCATTTAATAAAGTAGTTGTAAAACATCGTATGTATTCTCAGTCCCAAAAATGTAAAGAGTAAAAGGGAGCAAATGAACTCACAATACTGTATTTTGTAGTAATTATGCATATGACGGTACTGAACAAGTGCAGGGTTGGCCTCAGATTCACGAACCTATATCATTTATATATATTAAAACATATAATTAACATATAATAATAATCAAACCAGTTTATATATATTATTTATTTAGTTTAGTCATATATTTGTTATTTTAAAAGTTATATATATTTATTTTGTATTTTAATATTTATACCTATAGTTATATTAATAATAAAGATAATACTACTAAAAATAAATAAAGAGTCATATGTTAATAATAATAATAATAATAATATTTATGATAATAATAATGTTAATGATATTAATAATAATAATAATACTTTTTCTTGTAATAATAATAATAATAATAATAATAGTAATAATAATAATAATAATAATACTTATAATAATAATAATAATAATAATAATAATAATAATAATAATAATAATAATAATAATAATAATAATAATAATAATAATAATTAAGACTACCTTAAAAGGTTTCCAAAAAAAAAAAAAATATGCCTCTGCCCAAGCTCGAACACACGACCTCCGGTTTGCCCAACACTATACTCAATCACTGCTCCGTTTATCCATTTCTCTTATTATCCCTCGTTTTTATTTATTTAATATGTATAAAGACCGTTTCCATTTCTCAACATTTATGATCATCTCTTCTTGGCCTGCATCTCTTTCGGCCCATAGGCAGTTTCCAAGCCCAAGAATAGAAAATACGGACCAACCATAGTCTCATGAGCCCATGTTGGAACTAATGCCCATATATATCCTATTTATTAAACTGAAACCCCATAATTTTATTTTTCGGTCAGGAAGCAATTTAATGAATCATCAATGCTTATAGTATTCCCACTCCTCTAATGAACTAAACAAGTGGAGTTGTTTCTTTAAAGTTTGTCGTTGAGTAGGAAACGGGAATCAAAATTGATAAGTTGGGGCCTAAGTTCACGTACATATACTTGTTTAAACGAATTCAAAAGAGTACTGCATGTTCTAATTTATCATGGATAGAGATTAGTGGGGTTCGATTAATTTTAAAAGTATAGAACGTGGCTGTGGTGCCTTCATGGGTTCGGTTCTTAATTGAGTGGTTTTCCTTATAAGCAAAATAGAGTAAACTAGCAGACACGCGTGTACCTCAATTGATTCGATGTTGGCCCCTCCACTAACCGATCGCCCCACAAGTTTAAAGTGATTGACACAGTGTCGGTTGTAGTCACATTATCAAGCTTTCTCTTTTTGCATTGGGGACTATGTGTGGGTCGAAGCTTTAGAAAAGTTAAACCAATCTATCACTTTACTCGTATTAAATTGACATGTTCTCGATTATCATTAACTTTATCATAATAAATATCACACAAAAGGATGCATCGATGGTTGTTCACGATTGAGCAAAAAAATTATGAAATCACATAGTGGCCGCTGCAGTAGTCTACGACGAGGGTGGCTTGGTTGTTCATATGTTAATAGCAACAAGTCACATGTTGTGTCTTGGGCTGCAAACAGAAAATGAAAACAGAAGGCGGTTGAACATGTTGATTATTAGGGTGCCGGGATAGTTCAGGAATTAACGAAAGGAGGGTGCTTTGGTTATGTGGTTGTTGTTCATTCGATCAAAACAGAAAAAAAGAGTAGCAGTGTTGTGGTGTTGGTGTTGGTGAGGAATTCGAAAGGGAAATAGAAGACAGAATTACATACGCATAGCAGCAGTTTGGGTGATCAAGTTTGGGTCGTTCGTATATTAGAAACAGAAAGTAATTAGAAGTGGGATTGGGTTTGTGGTGGTTCATGAAGGAAGTAAAAAGACAACAAGGGTGTATTTGGTGGTTTAAATAAAACATATCTTTATTAAATCATCATCATCTTTATCGACTAAAAATAGAAAAATAAAGTAGCAGTGACGTTGTTTACTTGGGGTATGATTGAACCGTAAAAGAAATAAGCAGCAACAGTAGTGGGTTGCAGTAGCAGCTATGAAGAAGAATGGTAGTGTAGTGGTCAACAAAGGTGGTATGTAGGTTGTGGTGGTTCGTGGTTAAGTTATGGTGTTTAAGGTGTTCGAAGATGAGTTATGGAATTTCTTGTCGATAGAAACTAAACAAGTAGTAACAAGACTGCAGCTGTAATCATCGAGGAGAAGCAAAAAACATTGTGATTTATGATGGAGATTAAGAGAGAGATGAGGAGTGAGAGAGAGGTGGTTATTGATTTATGGTGGTACATGGTGATCGTGAGGTGGTGATAGTTCCCGGTGATGATTATAGAGTGGCGGTGGTGGTTGAGGATGGTGGTTGATCATTGTGTTTGATGAAGATAACAAAAGTGGTGGTGTTGGGTCTCGGCAAGGGTACAACCGAAGGTGGTGAACATGTTGAAGATGGCCGGTGGTGTGGTTGGAACCTGGCTTCTGAATCACCAAATTAAACATGGACTGAAATAGGTTCCATTGAGGTCAGCCCAAAGGGAAGGTTTTACCGACCCGATCCGGGACTAAGGTCCGGCCCGCCTGCCCCTCGGGATGGTTTAAGGGTTCGGATCCCTGTGATCGTGGTTCGGGTTTCCTGTCCGAACGTGTGTGTGTGTGCAAATGATGACTAGGCTTCGGTCCGGACTGATGCAATCTTGCCGTTCAAAAAAAAAAGTTCTAACAATTACGTCATATAATAGTTCAATTTATATTTCAAATTCATATATTTAAATATATATCTATCTATTTACAAATAGTAGTTCGTGAATCGTCGAGAGCAGTCGAAGGTCAATGAATATATGAAACAGTTCAAAATTTTTGAGACTCAACATTATAGACTTTGCTTATCGTGTCGGAAACATATAAAATTAAGTTTAAATTTGGTCAAAAATTTCCAGGTCGTCAGACGACCCCCGCTATGGAAAGTGGCTAACTGAGCATCCCTCTTCTTGAAGAAAGAGTTTGCTACAACCAACTCGTGGGCAATGGCAAACTCAAGAATTGAGCGCCCTTCTTCATTTCTAGGACCAAACCCAAAGCCCCCATGGGCTCCCTTGTAACCTTCTGCCTCCGCTCCTATGTGTCCATTCAGGTCACCCCCTATGATCAATCGATGATCCGCAGGGCACCCCCTCACTACCTCATCTAACAATTCCCAAAAACTCTTCTTTTCCGCATCACTTAAACCCGCATGAGGTGCGTATGCGCTAATGACCGTGAAAGTCTCCTCCTTAATAATTAGACTAACCGACATAATCCTATCACTAAATCTACCTACGTCAACAATGTTATCCTTATGTAGATTTCCAAAAAAGATACCTACCCCGTTCCGTGCTATCCTAGAACCCGAGTACCACAACCTATAGTCCTTAATATTTACTGCCCCTTCACCCTTCCATCTAGTCTCTTGAACACACCCTATGTCCACATTACACTTAAGAAAGGTATCAATGAGCTCAATCCTCTTACCCGTCAAGGTTCCTAAATTCCAACTACTCACTCTAATCCTACCAAGGGTGGCCACCCTACTACCGCCTCTAACCCCTCTGGACCTACCCACCCCTAAACTAGGAGGACATGACCTCAAGTGACCATAAGTATGCATAAGATCTATACTAACCTATATACCAAAAGATGACTAGTAGAGACTAAAAATAAGAAAATATGACTATGCTAAAAAGTATTTGTTATGGGATGTTACATAATAGTACCTTATTAAAATGGGATGTTACACACCGATCCACTGCTCACTGTCTTCCTCTCCTCTTCAAATCAGAAGTCAAAACTTCAAAACTATTACGAGTTATTTACTTATTTAACAAGCTTGAGCAATTAAATTAGCGAGCTGAATTTATTGCTAAACGAGCCTAGATTATCTCCAGCTTATGCACATTATAGGTTTTTTTAAGAAAATCGAGTCGATGACGAGCCGAGCTCGAACTTTTATTATAGATCACGAGCCGAGCTCAAACTGCAATTCTAAAGTTCGAACCGAGCCGAGCTTGAGCTCGAGCTTTCTGAAACTCAAACGAGCCGAGCTCAAATACTACTAAGCTCGGGCTCGGCTTGGCTCGTTTACACATCTACGTTTAATTTATGAGGTCCTGTTAGAAAATTAAATATTTTCGTAAGTTTATAAAAAATAGATGTAATAGGACGGTTGATATTTAGGGTCGTATTATAAATTCGTTATCAACCGAATGTTCTAAATAATGTATTTAATAAAACGTTTTATTTGTGGGGTCCTATAATAATTTTTGTTATTAAAGTAGTATCCTAAAATAGGAAATAATATGACGGTTTACTTGTGGGTTCTTATTTGAAGAACCATTATTAACCGAGGGTCTTAAAAACATAGATATTATAGGACGATTTAGTGTTGGAGTTGTATTATAAATTTGAATATTAAGCTAGGGTGCTAAACTAATGGATTTAACAGGACTTATTATTTTTTTGGGGTCCTTTATTAATTTTTATTATCAACATAGGATCCTAAGAAATGTAATTAATAGGACGTTTTAGTTAGTAGAACATTCATTATTATTCAAAGTGAATAAAATATGGATTTAATACAATAACAACAACAAAACCCAATACTATATAAGTGGTGTATTAGAGAGGTGAAATGTAGACAATCCTTCCCCATCCGAGAATAAAGACAAGTCATTTCTCCACCCAGAGTGAAAACACTCTCAAAAGTAGAAAAGTCATTCATCTCTCCATTCAACGGATAGAGAGTTTGCTTTCGAGTGGACTGTGACGACCCGGGAATTTCCGACCAAATTTAAACTTAAATCTTATTATGATTACCGACACGATAAGCAAAGTCTGTATGCTGAGTCTCAAAAATTGTGGAATCATAATATATAATTAATCACCCTTTGATTGTGCTAGACGATTCACGAACAATAGTTTGTAAACTATATATATATATATATATATATATATATATATATATATATATATATATATATATATATATATATATATATAATAATCTAAAATTTATAAAAGATAAATCTTTAAAATTAAATATGTAAAGTAAAATACAAGTTAATAAAATAATTATTAAAGATAAAACTATATATAAGTGTATATGATATTTGAAAATAATTAACATGATGTATTTCAGAATGTAAATATAAAAGTTTAACTATTACAAGTAATTTAAAATGAATTTAAATAAATATGATATATATATATATATATATATATATATATATATATATATATATATATATATATATATATATATATATATATATGGTGTAAATAATTAATTATATACTTTACAAATAGTAAACATTACAAAAGTAGTAAATTGTAAAATGTATATATTAAATGTAATTACAAGTTTAATTATAGTTAGTATATCATTATTATTATAACATTAAAAAAATACCAGTACTATTAATGTCATTAAATTATAATATGAAATTTGATACATTTGATTTATTATATCATTAATAGCATTATTATTATCACAATTAGTAGTAAGATTACAACTTTAGTTGTTATTAATGGATATTTTTTATTATTAACTTTATCAATATTAGTATTAATAATATCATTAATATTATTATAGTTATTATTATTAGAAAATAATACAATTTATTACTATTAGTATCATTACTGATAGTAATATTAACACATTTGTTATCATTATTCTTAATTAAACTCAATAAAAATCATTACTACTGATATCATTATAGTATTATTACTTTTATTATTGTTATTATTAATATTAGTAATATAGATTATTATTAATATAATTATAATTATAATTATTAATTAATTAATCAGATAAAATCATACATATATGGAATAAAATCCTGAATCAGTGCACGTACCTTTCTACTGTAAATAAATTTTGTTCTTGTCTCTAACTTTGTTACAGAATCGAATAAAATCACAGAATCAAGCAAATCAGTTAACAATCGTATTCAAGTCTTATTTTTTTTTTATTTTTTTTCTGTCCTTGTGTCTGATTAATTTAAAATCCATTATATAATCAATCAATTCTTGTGTTAGGTTAATCATACAACATTCTTTCATCGATTAACAGCTATACATTACCCTTAGTTGCCATAAATCAATCGAATTTAAATGGATAAACCAAGAACAACCATCGGTGCCTCTGTTCTTGATCTTTTTGTCAAAAACCTCGAATCCAAATAAAATCTTAAAATGTAATAATGCAGTTGTCCTTGTAATCTCCAATTCAAACTACCTGCAAAGTTCCAAACATCAATTTTTCCTATCGAAATCAAATTCGTGAGTCAAAGTTTTGGTTTCAAAAGTCAACCGATTCGTTTTTAAAGAAATTCGAGTTCTCTGTTGTATTTCAAGTCCAATTGGTTATTGAGATAGTTTCTAGGTAAGATTTTAAACCTTTTTCATTTAGTAATCACGGTCTATTACAGCCTCAAATCACGAAGTCTATTTAAAGTTAATATCGTTATTATTTTGCTATTACAGTGTCATTTAAATTAATTTCTTGTTGTTTTAATCAGTCAAACGAACCAAATTGTTTTCTGTATAAAGTTTCAAATCATAAAACAAAATGGTAAAATTCGTATTGTTTGATTTATACCCCTGGTCGACTGAGTAATTGAGAAGAAGGAGAAGAAATAGAAATAAGAACAGAAAACGGTTATAAATATTTCAGTGGCATTTAATTCAGAAAAGCAGTAGGTAGAGCTATGGTTAAGTGATGGTGTCGGGTTTCGAGAGGTCGTGGGTTCGAGTCCCTCGGGTGGCAGTTTTCTTTTTAGGCCGAATTTTATTGAAGGTAGCTTCATTTTATTATTATTATTATTATTATTATTATTATTATTATTATTATTATTATTATTATTATTATTATTATTATTATTATTATTATTATTATTATTATAATAATAATAATAATTATTATTATAATTATTATAATTATTATTATTATTATTATTATTATTATTATTATTATTATTATTATTATTACTATTATTATTATTATTATTACTATTATTATTATTATTATTATTATTACTATTATTATTATTATTATTATTATTATTATTATTATTATTATTATTATTATTATTATTATTATTATTATTATTATTATTATGATTGTCATTGTTATTATTATGTATTATTAAGTATTGTTACTAATTCAAGTATTATTGTTATTATTATTATTATTATTAGCATTATTATTTAGTAATTATTAGTATTAATATTATTATTATATAAGTATTAAAATTATTGTTAATATTATTGTTATTATTAGCTATTATATTAATTATCATTATTTCTAATAAAAGTTATCATTTATTATTACTAACACAATTAAAAAAAAATTACAATTATGACTACTATTATTATCATTATCACTAGTATTATTATTATAAAAATGATACGATTTATTAGTACTTTCATAAATATTAGTATTATTATCATTTATATATATATATAGTAGAATTATTATTATTAACATAAGTATATTATTAACGTTATTATTATTTTTATCTTTACTAATATTAACTTAGTATAATAGAACTACTGTTTTGATAAACAAATTATATACATACATAAATATATACATATATTTAACACATATAACATAACAAAACTTAATATATATATATATATATATATATATATATATATATATATATATATATATATATATATATATATATATATATACAAAATGAACATATAAAACACACACACACACACACACACACACACACACACACATATATATATATATATATATATATATATATATATATATATATATATATATATATATATATATTATTAACATAAAAATGATATAACTAATACTTTTATATATACATATATATGTGTTCAATTACAACTATGAATATTAATAAATATACAAATGTTATAGGTTCGTGAATCCGAGGCCAACCCTGCATTGTTCAATATCGTCATATGTATTTTTACTACAAAATACAGTATTGTGAGTTTCATTTGCTCCCTTTTTAAATGCTTTTGCAATATATATTTTTGGGACTGAGAATACATGCGCTGCTTTTATAACTGTTTTACGAAATGGACACAAGTAATTGAAACTACATTATAGTAAGATATATTACGAAATGGTATGCATGTTGTCAACTTTCGATGTAATGAAAGATTGTCTTTTCAAAAACGAATGCAATGTTTGTAAAATGTATCATATAGAGGTCAAGTACCTCGCGATGTAATCAACTGTTGTGAATCGTTTATAATCGATATGGACTTCGTCCGGATGGATTAGGACGGGTCTCTACATGGACCTCTGGCCAATAAGTAGGAATTTAAAAAAAAAATAAAAAATTAAATCATAAATAAAATTGAGACGCTATAAAAATAGTAAAATTAAATTTTCATGACTTTAATATGACGGTTTAATTATTGGGTCGTATTATATAGTTCATTATTAACATAAGGTCCCTAGTAAATTGAATTTAATAGGACGGTTTAGTTTGGGGTTCTATTAATAAATCCGTTATTAAAAAGCGTGGTACGTAAATTCATTTAATAGGATGCTATATACTTTTTGGGTTCTATAATTTGGTTATAATGGCCATGACATTACATATTATTTGCATTGATGTGTCTCACACTAACACATCCAGTGTTTCTATAAAATCCGATTACTCGCCGATTAATTCCCGACTAATCATTTTTAATATATATATATATATATATATATATATATACATATATATATATATATATATATATATATATATATATATATATATATATATATATATATATATATATAAAGTTAAAAATAAAATGTGGTAAGTATATGAATTTTGTTTTCCCTTGCATAGACCATAAGCCCATAAACCTTCACGTCTATTCCTTTTCCCAAGTTCTAATGGCTAATTATTTTCCCTAAGTTTATATTATATTATATTATACTTATATACTCATCTTCATGAGATTTTACTATTCACCATGGTATAAGCGTAAATACCCTCAAAGTTGAGGGTCATTTAGTAAACTCTTTTTTTTCCTAACAATTTTTTAACTTATTTTTTCCAATTCCTTTTTATCCCATTTTTTTTAAACATTATACTTACCTACTAACCTTCATTAGATTTTACTGTTCACCATGGTATAAGGGTATTACCTACTAACCTTCATTAGATTTTACTGTTCACCATGGTATAAGCGTAAATACCCTCAAAGTTGAGGGTCATTTGGTAAACTCTTTTTTTTTTTTTTTTTTTTTTTTTTTTTTTTTTTTACTTTTTCTTACAATTTTTTAAATTATTTTTCCCAATTCCTTTTTACCCCATTTTTTTAAACACGTAGTTAACCGAACGCAAACCGTTTTTCATAAATCTTAAGTTAATCGACCGCTAATCCGAAAAAGTCACCCCGCAACGAAGTTATTTTTTTTAATAACTTTATTATACTTCATTTTTCCTTCCATTTTTTATCGTTTAATTATCTGACCGTTAACTTTTTTTTAAACGTTCAATTAATCGACTGTTAAACGATGAAAACAACTCCACAACGAAGCGTTCTTTATTAATGTCTAATACTTTTCCAATTTAGCCTATTCATTTCCCATCGTGGTTGGTACCTCAACCTAACTAAAGTCAAAGTTTAAGGATTAACCCCTCACATGTGCAATGCATGTCAAATTCGTCATTTTCCATTATTTTTGCTATGATACAAAGCAAAATTACAACCCTCTAGTACTAGTTTCCAGTCCCTTTATGAAACAAACCTTCTTAAAACTTTGTATGTTTAAATATATACTCCCACCCTATGTATTTCATGACAAAAGAAAGTAATAGATATTTTGAATATTCAGTTTCTCTCGGCTCTGTTCTTCGTTCCATGACAACATATCTTTTTGACCATCCTTATAATAGATTTCTCTCAGCTCTTTTCTTCACTACCCACTCCCATCTGTTACAATTCTTCCTCCCTATCTCTTTTTTACTTCATTCATCAAAAATAAAAAAATATATCACCTTGGAATCTTTTTCTTTTCTTAAGTATACCCACTCACATAATAATTGATATAAAATTTTAATCTTTATACCTCTACAACACACCCTATTTTTCAAAAATAATTTACTTGCGGGAAAAAGTGGTGGAGCATGTGATAGCATCGGAATTTAGAACAAATAAAAACATAAATAGAAACGCAAATCAATGATCAGAAATAAAAATAATAATCTCGTTGCCAGTAACGACAATCGAATTAACGAAGTCGTTCATAGAAGTCACGGATGGGTAAGTCGATCATAATCATAAGAGGCAAATAAAAAGACAAGAATCTTATTGACACATTAAGAAATTTAAGGATATGAATCATATGATCTCTTCCCAGAATAAATTGAGCAATAGATCTAGTGTTTATTGAAGATATTGTAATGATACAGGGGTGAGTAAGTTTGTTATGTAAATGGGGTTTTTAGATTTATAGTTGCCTTAGGTTTTTAGATTTATAATGGAAAAGGACGAATTTACCCTTACATGCATTGCGCATGTGAGAGGTTTGTTAAATATGAAGAAGAATTTAAACAAATTATGTGGGACACCTCGAGGTCACATTTGGTGACAAAGTATCACCATTGGTGACAATACGTGAGCTAGTAGGTCATAACGTAACAATTTAGTTCGAAGGGTAGACAAGCTGAAGGAACAACAAATGTTACGTTTGGGACATTTGCATCACCAAATGCGAGGTGACTCACGGCCAGGAACATTCTGGCTTGTCCAACAAGTTGTTTCTTTATTTAGTTTCTCCTATAAATATAACCCCTATGTAACATATACCGTGTGCACAAAAATAATAAAAAACAATCGATGGTTTACGCCCGTGGACTAAACCCTTCTCCGTGTTTGGAGTTGGGATATAACCACGTTAAATCCTTGTGTCGTTTTATGCTTTTATTTATCGTTCTTATGCTTTAATTATTCGTTTGTTGTTCGTGAGTTTGGTGATTGGTTTAAATCACCTGTCTTGTTGGGTCCCAAATTCCTTTCAAGTGGTATCAGGGCTTCAAGGTTTGAAGATCTGGGCACGATGGCGAATTAAAATCAAATGTTTTCGATTGTAACATCCCGTCTTTTTCCGTTTACTTTCCGTTTAATTATTTTAAAGTCCGTTATATAATTATAACATCTTCCGTTAAAATGCGTTTTTAAAATATTTCGTTTAGGTAATTCACGCACCCGCTTCAAACTTGAGGGACAAATCGTGTCAAGTGGCCAAAGTGGTGACTAGGTTAACTAGTCAACCACCTCACCACTTCCACTCATTCATTCATCTTCTCTTTTACTACTTCCACTTTATTCTCTCAAACACCAACTCAAAGAATCATCATCCATTTTGAATCTAGCAAGCGTTCTTCAAAACAAATTACATATTTGGAATCCTTGCATCTTCCTCTTCGAATCCATACCAACATCATCTCATTTGGGTAACTTTCTAAAAACACTAGATTTTATGTTCTTGATGTTTTTGACTTATAAAAGTGTTAGTTAGTGTCTAGCATGAACTTGACATGAGTGTGTTTAATCTTGAGTTTTGGATGATTAAATGATGTCGTTATGTTAAAGTTCATGTATTAAATGTGTTACTAGCATCACTAGCTCCATTTTGATGTGTAGGTTGATTAAGAAAGCTTCACTAACAACGATTATTGATTTTGTGATTTTGGTTAGGGTTTAATAGACTTAGTATGAACTTTCGATGCATTAAATGCTTGACAATGTTGTTTGTAAGTGTTTAGTTGTATTGTATGCGTAATTACTACGAAACGGCGTATTGAATGTAGGTAATAAGTTCCCGAGTCATCAAAGGGCATTTATGAACTTGAATGTAATTAATGATGAACATTTAATGCGGATTTGGTTATTATAAATGGTGAATTGATTGGTGAAATGTGCTTAGTTGTTTTCCTCGTCAAAATACCTTTCCAACGATATAAGATACATGTTTTGATTGTTTGCGGATCATAAATTGTGTTTGTTTGAGTTTTGGTTCGAGACTTGTGAAATTTCAGCAACTTTAAACTGTCCAGGTGTTTGGACGCCTTCCAACCCTTCACAGCTGGACGCCGTCCAGCCAATCTGGGCGCCGTCCAAATGAACTACCAGATTCTGCTTTGCTTGGTCATTTCACGAAAAATTCTAACTATGCTACGCACCTCCGATTAACATGTAACTTATTCTAACATGCTTATATATGATTTAAAACTTCGGAAAAAATTGTCCGAGACCCGACCCGAACTTGTTGACTTTTTTGTTGACTTTGACTCCACCAAAGTTGACTTTTAATCAAACTTAACCAAATGCTTATGCAATTATTCTAACGTGCTTTTATACTTGTATCTTACATGAAACTTGACAATTTGACTCACATGCTATATTAATCGAGTCGTAACGAGCCATATGACTAATTAAACACTTTGACCGACCGTGTTTACCGATATTGATACAACCTATTTGTTTAGGTCAAGACTAGCATTCGTTTCTTGCACACATTTACTTGTGAAGTACATTTATATTCGTGCACTCAAGGTGAGATCATAGTCCCACTTTTACTCTTTTATACTTATACTTGGGATGAGAAAACATAAACGATTTATACTTTTATACATTGAACACAAGTACAAAAACAAACATTCCACGTACGAGTTAGAACAAAAATCCTCAATTCAATTATCATTAGTTACACTTGTAGGGTGTAAGCGAGTAATTATGTTGTGTGGCCATACAGGTTTGAAGAACCCTCATTCGGACGGTTCGCTACCGTTAGCGATTGAAATATAATTTTATCGGTATAGTGTATGTTCTAACACTATAGATTCAGAGGTAACATTCAGTTAAGCCTTGATAATTGGGTGCTCGTGATACAAACAACATCTTTGGAATGCAAACGATTTGGATAATCAACTTATACTAAATCTTGTGGTTCAAATACATACATTTACTAATACACCTATGATTTCACCAACGTTTTTCATTTACAGTTTTCTATATGTTTTTCTCAGGTCCTTGAACGCTAAGTGATACATGCTTCTGCACATTATTTTGATACTTGCTTGGATGTCGAGTATACATGCATACATGGAGTGTCTTTTGACTTAACTTAAATTGTGTCGCATATGTTTCAATTGTACTTAAAACGTTGTAACATGTTTAGTCGTGGAACTACTTTGTAAACTTTGAAACATCGTTACTTTTGAAATGAATGCGACATATTTTGGTCAAACGTTGTTTTAAAGACTTATGACCACGTGACGGGACCTAAGTAGACGGCGCCGTCAATGAGGATTTTGTTAGGTCATTACAGATGGTATCAGAGCGATGGTTGTAGGGATTTAGAGTTCATTGGTGTCAACCCCGAGTCATAGGGTACATTAGTGAGTCTAGACTACAACCGGCATATAGATTTGAAGTAGGAATTACTTGACTACTTGTGAATTTATACTCGAACTCTTCTATTCATATATAACTCTTATTCCATCTTAATCTCACGTTGTTTAATTTGATTGACACGCCACCTTGACTATATGAAATAATGTCGAATGCACATATGAATTAGGGTAATATAATTGCTGGGATTATATTACAGTGACTCATATGGACGTTCCGACATTATGACATAAAGAATTTAAGGCGGGTCAAGGAAAATTTTCTCTCTATCTTTATTCCATGTCACGATTAGTATTATTTAGAATACTAATCAATGATATTCTTGTGTCTTGAAGGAACAATGCCTCCTCGCCAAGTTCCACGCAATGAAACTCCCGAACAAGCTCTTCAACTAATGATAGCCACCACCGTAGATGCGGCCATGGCCGGTCACTCATCCAACAACAACAGCAATAACAACAACAACAACAACAATGGAGTCGGTAACTCAAATGAGGGATGCTCCTACAAAGCTTTCATGGGGTGCAAACCTCATATTTTCGATGGGACCGGAGGGCCGGTTGCTCTCACTCGATGGTTTGAGCAAACGGAAGCCGATTTTAGCATAACCGGTAGCCGGGACCAAGACAAGGTCAAATATTCCACCCACACTTTCGCCGGTATCACTCTCACATGGTGGAATATATATGTACAATCGGTAGGTACCGATGAAGCCCACGCTCTCTCTTGGTCCGATTTAAAGGAAAAGATGATCACCGAATACTTTCCGCGTGAAGAGACCCGAAGGCTCGAAAGCGAGCTAAGAATTTTGAAAGCGGTCGGAAACGACCTCAACGCTTATAATCAACGGTTTGCCGAGCTAGCTCTAATGTGTTCAAACTTTGTAAATCCCGAGCCTCTACGAGTTGAACTTTACATGGATGGCCTTCCTAAGAGCATCAAACACGAGGTAATGTCATCCAAACCCGTCAACCTATAAGAAGCTTTAAAGAGAGCCCGCCAATTGATTGAAACGGTGGATGAAATCGCAGTACCGGCACCTAAGGCCGAGGATAAATCGGGTGACAACAAAAGAAAATGGGAAGCCACTTAATCAAGCAACTACAACAACAACAACTTCACCAAAAAGCCTTCCACCTCCGATGGCAAGAAGGGTTATGCCGGATATCTACCTTATTGTAACAAGTGCTACAAACATCATTTGGGTGAATGTTGCAAGCCATTTTGCCACAAATGTCTAAGAAGTGGTCATGTGGCCAACGATTGTAGAAGTGCCGCCCCCGTCGCTCAAAAGGGGCCCAATGCACCGAAAACGGGTGTTTGTTTCGAATGTGGCCAACCGGGTCATTTTAGAAATGCATGCCCAAAGAAGAAAGCTAACCCCAATGCACGCAGCTGAGCTTTCAACATTAACACCGAGGATGCCTGAGATGACAATGAACTAGTCACGGGTACGTTTCTTCTCAACAATTCTTATGTCTCTTGTTTATTCGATTCAGGTGCCGACAAGAGTTTTGTATCCAAGACTTTAGCTCATTCTTTTAGCACTCCACCACTCCCACTAGATACTACTTATACCATTGAAGTGGCCAACGGGAAACTATTGAGTGCCGAAAAATTTTATCGGGGGTGTACGTTAAATTTAATGGGTAAAGAGTTTAAAATTGACTTGATACCTATAGAACTAGGGAGTTTCGGTGCAATATTTGGTATGGATTGGTTAGCCAAAATGAAATCTCACATCCTTTGTGATCTTAAAGCGATTCAAATTCCTATCGAGAATGGTGAACCCTTGATTGTCTATGGCGATAAGAGTTGCACCGGGCTCAACCTCGTCTCGTGCCTTATAGTTAAAAAATATCTTCGTAAAGGTTTTTTCGCGATTCTAGCCAATGTTAAGAAAGTCGAGACAGATGAGAAGCATATCGATGATGTGCCAATTGTTAGTGAATTTTCCGATGTTTTTCTCGACGAATTGCCGGGTCTTCCACCTCATCGATCGGTAGGATTCCAAATCGATCTTATTTCGGGAGCCGCACCCATAGCACGTGCACCGTATAGACTTGCTCCATCCGAAATGCAAGAATTGCAAAGTCAAATCCAAGAACTACTTGACCGTGGTTTTATCCAACCTAGCCATTCACCTTGGGGTGCTCCGATTTTATTCGTTAAGAAGAAAGATAGATCCCTACGAATGTGCATCGACTATCGTGAATTAAACAAATTGACGATTAAGAACTGATATCCTCTTCCACGCATCGATGACCTCTTTGATCAACTACAAGGATCTTGTGTATATTCAAAAATCGATCTCCGCTCGAGTTATCATCAACTAAGGGTTAAGGGGGAAGATGTCTCCAACACCGCTTTCCGGATTCGCTATGGTAGTTACAAATTCTTTATCATGCCTTTTGGTCTAACTAATGCACTGGCGGTGTTCATGGATCTTATGAACCGCGTGTGCAAACCGTATCTCGACAAATTCGTTATCGTTTTCATCGATGATATCTTAGTCTACTCTAAAAGCGAAGAAGAACACGAACAACACCTCTGACTCGTGCTCGAACTCTTGAGACTAGAACGAATATATGCCAAATTCTCTAAGTGTGAATTTTGGTTGAAGGAAGTTCAATTTCTTGATCATGTTGTAAGCGATCAAGGTATTAAGGTCGTTCCCGCAAAAATCGAAGCCATTAGCAAATGGGAAACCCCTACTACTCCTACTCACATTCGTCAATTATTAGGCCTCGTCGGGTATTATCGTAGGTTCATCGAGAATTTCTCTTTGGTTGCTCATCCTTTAACCGCGTTAACTCACAAGGGAAAGAAATTCGTTTGGGCAACCGAACAAGAGTCCGCATTTCAAATCCTGAAGACAAAGCTAACCATCGCTCCTATCTTGTCACTTCCCGAAGGCAATAATGATTTTGTTGTATATTGTGATGCCTCGAAATATGGTTTTGGGTGTGTATTGATGCAACGAAAGAAAGTCATTGCTTATGCATCCCGACAATTGAAAGTCCATGAACGAAACTACACAACACATGATCTCGAACTCGGAGCCATTGTCTTTGCACTCAAAATGTGGAGACACTACCTTTATGGAACCAAAAGTACCATCATGTTCTTGATCTCGTTTTTAAACTGGAGATCATTCCTTGTGATTTCAGTTCCATCATAAGGTATTTAACAAGCGATTCCATGTTCTAATTCGAGTTAAAATCAGTGATTTTCTTAGTTTTTATGTCAAAGTGGATTTTGAATCAAAAGATGATTTGAATGTGTTGTTTATATCAAATTGATGTTAGAAAAATGTTTGTATATGACTTATATATGTTTTCTAAGTGATTTGTAGTGTCAAAATAGTGCAAAAACGAGATTTGGGTTTAAGAATGACGAAAACAGCGACCTGGTACTGATGAACAGCTCTCGTACGGTTGCAGGATGCATTCGTATGGTTACGGGGTGTATCCGGACCATTTATGATGCAACCGGGCGGTTGCAGGTGCAACCGGGCGGTTGCAGGTGCTCCCGCGCGGTTGCAGTCTGACAGCTTTTTGGAAAACTTATTTTGGTCGTAACTTTCAAACCGTAACTCCGTTTTTGATGAATAAACTACCATTGGAAATGTAATAGATTTAATTTCTAATGGTGAAGTTTTGAAATACTGAATCAAACTTTAATATGGATCAAAATGATGGGATAGCGTGTATGCCTCGTTCTACACGCGTGGGATATTTGCAATTGGATGGGAAACCATGTAAACTTATCATATATGGATATATTATGCTATATGATGTTGTTTAGAGTATGAATTGATGATATTATTGGTTAGATATCTGCTAACTTGAGATATGATATTCTCAGGTAATAAGGGAACAGAGAAGGCTCAGTAAAATAAGACTTCTGAGTTCTTGCTGTTTATCAGGTGAGTGGGACTATCTTAACTGTTGTATGTATGTAGTAGCGGGTTATGCTACTGTTGTCCTGCCATGTTATTCCTGATGAGTTAGCATATGATGTTTATGCTTATGTGATGATTATGTGCACTTGGGTGTTATCGGCTATGATGTCTAGTCGGTAATCAGCTTTGGGTATAAAGCTGAGCATAAGGTCAACCTTGCTGTCAGGTTGGGTCCAAGAGTTACTATTCGTGTAGTATAGTTTGAATGACGCATCCCCTGCGTCCGGATTACTATGTGAGGGAGAGAGTAACAGGAACTTTCGGTAAACTCTAGCTCGATCAACTAGTAGTTAATGGCCCGTACAAGCCGTCGAGCCTAGTGTTACCATTCTGGTTTACCTTGTTGATGCTATATCATTGTGATTAGCTTGATGCTAGATACCTATGACTGTTAGGATAACTTCATTCACTTAGCTTTATGCTGACCCCCCAACAGTTCCTCCCTTGCAGGTTAAGCTTTACATGCTATAGTTTTGAGAGTGGTTGTCTTTGGATATGTTTGACAGGCTACACTCTGATGTTTATATTTTGATACCTATATGTATGTAAAAGCTTTTGGTTAACGTAACACCTGGATGACTGTAATAAGTATGATTTAGTTAATTATTACGTATGGTTTGTAAATATCAATATATTATGTTTCCGCTGTGATTTAAAAAAAAAATGTACGGTGTTACAAGTTGGTATCAGAGCGTAGGTTTGGCAACGTGTACACATGGATGTCATGTTCCCAAACCTTGCTTATGTTCTGTCAAACACATCTAATGGGTTGAGTTAAGTGAATGTGGAAGTTGTATGTTAGTCTTAGGTACTAACAAGTTATCCACTAAGCTTTGGTGAGATGATGTGCAGTACAGGTTAAAGATGACTGACGGACAACAAAATGTTCATGCTCCCCGACCCCTGGTATCTTCAGAGCTCCGACAGAGGGTGAAATTTCAGATGAAGATCAAGGATATTACATCCAGAGGTTAGAAAGTGAGCTACAGGAAGCTCGGGAAAAGATTAAAGAACTAGAAAATACTCTTCCTACACGAGACTTAAGAGCAAATGTGGAACCGCAACCTCCTGGTTTTCCATTCCCCAAACATGGGCCTGCATCCACTAGAAATTCATCTCAGCAACAACAACAGTACCAGTTTTCGTTACCTCCCCAATTCCAAACACCACAGCCCAACCAGATACCCATCCAAACTGGAAACCAATATCCTAACCAGTTTATGTACACTTACCCAATATAAATGATACCGCAACCAACAACTGAAACTCGAAATAAATGTACATTCAAACAGTTCATGGATGTAAACCCCAGAGTATTCTGGAAGTACAAACCCGACAGACACCTTAGATTGGCTGCGTGAAGTAGATCGAGCATTGGATGCTTGTCAATGTGAACCTGAATTACGTGTTACTTATGCAAGATGACTTCTGAAAAAGAAAGCAATGGGCTGGTGGGATTCTTTGACCGCCCAGGTGTCCAAAGAACAGTTGAGTCAAGTCACGTGGGAACAATTTTCAGCCAAGGTGTGCGAGCAATATTGTACTCCTTACAAAATCTCCAAGATGAAGCGGGAGTTTATGAATCTAAGAATGACTGAGCAGATGTCAATTGATGAAGTGATCGAAAAGTACACAGACAAACTCCATTTTGTACAACAATGACTTCCTAACGAACAATCCAGAATTGATCAATTTGTTGAAATGATTATGCCTGAATACCGATCAATGGTGAGATTAGCAACAACCTTTCCTCAAGCGTTTGCTATGGCAAGAATGGTGGAAGGAGATGTCAAAGCCACCAAGAGTAAACAGAGAGAGCAGGTGTCGCAACCAAAATAAGCGACAAGCCAGACGAGCCAAATGAGTAGTAAATCTAGAAGATCTCATGGTAACCAACAAAGAGGTAGGGTTACTCAAAGCAGTTGTAGTAACTTGAGTCAGAAAACGTGGTGCAATGTGTGTAGGTCAACACACGCTGGTCCCTGTACAGAGTCGACAAAAAGGTGTATAAGGTGTGGAGTGATGGGTCATGATGTTCAAGTTTGTTCATTCTGAGAAAATGTTTGTTGGAATTGCAAAAAATCGGGTCATCGATCAGCTGATTGTCCTTCTGCAAGGCGAGCGAGCTCTGGGGTAGGGGCCGGAGCAAGAACAATGTCAGTCGGAGGATCATCTGCTTCTTCAACGGGACAGAAGCGAAAGAATCCTCCACCACCTGAAGTAAGAGCATTTCAAATGTCTGTTGATACAGCTACTGAAACCGACGATGCGATTACCGGTATGTTTCTGATAAATTCTTCGCCGGCTCGTGTGTTATTTGATTGTGGAGCAAATCGCTCTTTTATGTCTGTTACATTATGTGATAAGTTGAAATTGCCTATCAACGTATTATCTGAACCTTTAAGAATAGAAGTGGGTAATGGTAGAACGGTTGCAGTCACAACCTATGTGTCTGGAGTAACCATTGAAATAGATGGGAATGAATTCCCTATGACTTATCTTGTTATGCCTATAACCGAGCTTTGATGTCGTATTAGGTATGGATTGGTTAGGCCGCCATAAGGCAAGTATAAAATGTGATAAGAAAATAATTCATTTTCCTTTGGCCGATGGGACACGTAATGTGGCCCGAGGTGAACGGGCCAGGTTTAATTGTCCATTAATTTGGATGATGAAAGCTAAGAAATCGTTAGCTAAGGGGTGTGATTCGTTTCTAGCATATGTAATCAATGCAAAGAAAGAGAAGAAATCCGTGTCTGATATCCCGATAGTGTCCGAATTCCCAGAAGTCTTCCCAGATGAATTGCTGGGTTTACCGCCAGTTAGGGAAGTAGAATATAAAATCGAGCTGTTGCAAGGATCCACACCAGTTGCTAAAGCTCTGTATCGATTAGCACCGTCCGAGATTCGTAATATGATGTCTCAAATTTCGGAGTTGCTAGATCTTGGGATTATTCGGACAAGTTCTTCGCCATGGGGTGCTCTAGTGTTGTTCGTGAAGAAGAAAGATGGAACTCTCCGTATGTGCATTGATTACCGAGAACTAAATAAAAGAACGGTGAAGAACAAGTACCCGTTGCCAAGAATTGATGATCTGTTTGATCAGCTACAAGGGGCATCGTACTTCTCTAAAATTGATCTACGATCAGGTTATCACCAGGTTCGAGTAGCCGAGGAAGATATTCCAAAGACAGCTTTTCGTACAAGATACGGTCACTACGATTTTTTAGTTATGCCGTTCGGGTTGACAAATGCGCCAGCAATATTGATGGATTTAATGAATCGGGTGTGTAGACAGTTTCTCGACAAATTCGTGATAGTATTTATCGATGATATTTTGATTTATTCAAAGACAGAATCAGAACATGCTACACATCTGAGACAAGTATTAGAACTGTTGAAACGGGAAACGTTGTACGCTAAGTGTTCTAAATGTGAGTTCTGGTTAAGAGAAGTGCAGTTTTTGGGTCACGTTATCTGCCAAGAGGGTATTAAAGTCGATCCGTCTAAGATAGAAGCGGTAATGAATTGGAATTCACCGAAGACTCCGACAGAGATTAAGAGTTTTCTAGGTTTAGCCAGTTACTACCGAAGGTTTATTAAAGATTTCTCAAAGATCGCAGGTCCATTGACCAACTTAACCAGGAAAGATGTAACTTTTCAATGGAGCGATGAATAAGAAAATGCCTTTCATACATTGAAATGGTTATTGTGTCAAGCTCCGATTTTAGCGTTACCTGAGGGTACAAAAGATTTCGTTGTGTGCTGTGATGCGTCATTAGCCGGATTTGGTTGTGTGTTAATGCAGAGAGAGAAAGTTATTGCCTATTCTTCAAGACAGTTAAAAATGAATGAGAAGAATTATCCGACACATGATCTAGAGTTGGCTGCGGTTGTATTTGCGTTGAAATTATGGAGACATTATCTTTACGGCACTCATTGTGTGATTTGTACCGACCATAAGAGTCTTCAGCATATATTTTCGCAGAAAGAATTAAACATGTGTCAGAGACAGTGGCAAGAGCTAATCAAGGATTATGATTGTGAATTTCGTTATCATCTAGGAAAGGCAAATGTAGTTGCAGATGCTTTGAGTTGAAAGAAATCCACTGACAATGTAAAATTCATGCGAATTGAGATTGTGTCAGATTTGATTGATCGATTAAAGATAGCACAATTAGAAGCCTTGAAGGATGAACATTTGAAATCTGAGATATTAGTAAAGCAAAAAGTGGATTTAATTGACGATTCTCGTGGATTAGAGACTTTTAGTAACAGAATTTGGGTTCCTTTGCTCGGAGGATTGAGGGATTTAATCTTGAATGAAGCGCATAAATCGAGATTGTCTATCCATCCTGGAAGCACGAAGATGTATCATGATCTGAAACCTTTATATTGGTGGCCAACAATCGCGCATTACGTGGAAAAGTGTCATATATGCGCTCAAGTAAAAGCTGAACATCAGAAACCTTACGGGTCATTATGTCAACTTGAGATTCCTTAGTGGAAGTGGGATTTAGTGGAAGTGTCATATATTTCCTCCTCCGGTTCCTCCTCTTCCGGTTCTGATTCTTCTTTCGGTTCTGATTCTTCTTTCGGTTCCTCTTCGGGAACTTGTGAATCAGTCCAATATATATTCGACTCTTCGTTATTATTAGGTGAATCAATGGGATTTGTGCTAGAGGTAGACATCTATCACACAATATCAAACATGTTAAGAGATTAATATATCACATAATATATACATGTTAATAATATATAGTTTCCAACAAAAATGTTAAGCAATCATTTTTAAAGAAAACACGGTCGAAGTCCAGACTCACTAATGCATCCTAACAAACTCGATAAGACACACTAATGCAAATTTTCTGGTTCTCTAAGACCAACGCTCGGATACCAACTGAAATGTCCCGTTCTTATTGATTAAAAACGTTCCATATTAATTGATTTCGTTGCGAGGTTTTAACCTCTATATGAGACGTTTTTCAAAGACTGCATTCATTTTTAAAACAAACCATAACCTTTATTTCATAAATAAAGGTTTAAAAAGCTATACATAGATTATCAAATAATGATAATCTAAAATATCCTATTTACACACGACCATTACATAATAGTTTACAATACAAATATGTTACATCGAAATCAGTTTCTTGAATGCAGTTTTTACACAATATCATACAAACATGGACTCCAAATCTTGTCCTTATTTTAGTATGCAACAGCGGAAGCTCTTAGTATTCACCTGAGAATAAACATACTTTAAACGTCAACAAAAATGTTGGTAAGTTATAGGTTTAACCTATATATATCAAATCGTAACAATAGACCACAAGATTTCATATTTCAATACACATCCCATACATAGAGATAAAAATCATTCATATGGTGAACACCTGGTAACCGACATTAACAAGATGCATATATAAGAATATCCCCATCATTCCGGGACACCCTTCGGATATAATATAAATTTCGAAGTACTAAAGCATCCGGTACTTTGGATGGGGTTTGTTAGGCCCAATAGATCTATCTTTAGGATTCGCGTCAATTAGGGTGTCTGTTCCCTAATTCTTAGATTACCAGACTTAATAAAAAAGGGGCATATTCGATTTCGATAATTCAACCATAGAATGTCGTTTAACGTACTTGTGTCTATTTTGTAAATCATTTATAAAACCTGCATGTATTCTCATCCCAAAAATATTAGATTTTAAAAGTGGGACTATAACTCACTTTCACAGATTTTTACTTCGTCAGGAAGTAAGACTTGGCCACTGGTCGATTCACGAACCTATAACAAATATGTACATATATATATCAAAGTATGTTCAAAATATATTTACAACACTTTTAATACATTTTAATGTTTTAAGTTTATTAAGTCAGCTGTCCTCGTTAGTAACCTACAACTAGTTGTTCACAGTTAGATGTACAGAAATAAATCGATATATTTTATCTTGAATCAATTCACGACCCAGTGTATACATATATCAGTATTGATCACAACTCAAACTATATATATTTTGGAATCAACCTCAACCCTGTATAGCTAACTCCAACATTCACATATAGAGTGTCTATGGTTGTTCCGAAATATATATAGATGTGTCGACATGATAGGTCGAAACATTGTATACGTGTCTATGGTATCTCAAGATTACATAATATACAATACAAGTTGATTAAGTTATGGTTGGAATAAATTTGTTACCAATTTTCACGTATCTAAAATGAGAAAAATTATCCAATCTTGTTTTACCCATAACTTCTTCATTTTAAATCCGTTTTGAGTGAATCAAATTGCTATGGTTTCATATTGAAATCTATTTTATGAATCTAAACAGAAAAAGTATAGGTTTATTGTCGGAAAAATAAGTTACAAGTCGTTTTTGTAAAGGTAGTCATTTCAGTCGAAAGAACGACGTCTAGATGACCATTTTAGAAAACATACTTACACTTTGAGTTTAACCATGATTTTTGGATATAGTTTCATGTTCATAAGAAAAATCATTTTCCCAGAAGAACAACTTTTAAATCAAAGTTTATCATAGTTTTTAATTAACTAACCCAAAACAGCCCGCGGTGTTACTACGACGGCGTAAATTCGGTTTTACAGTGTTTTTCGTGTTTCCAGGTTTTAAATCATTAAGTTAGCATATCATATAGATATAGAACATGTGTCTATTTGATTTTAAAAGTCAAGTTAGAAGGATTAACTTTTGTTTGCGAACAAGTTTAGAATTAACTAAACTATGTTCTAGTGATTACAAGTTTAAACCTTCGAATAAGATAGCTTTATACGTATGAATCGAATGATGTTATGAAAATTATTACTAGCTTAAGTTCCTTGGATAAACCTACTGGAAAAGAGAAAAATGGATCTAGCTTCAACGGATCCTTGGATGGCTCGAAGTTCTTGAAGCAGAATCATGACACGAAAACAAGTTCAAGTAAGATCATCACTTGAAATAAGATTGTTATAGTTATAGAAATTGAACCAAAGTTTGAATATGATTATTACCTTGTATTAGAATGATAACCTAATATAAGAAACAAAGATTTTTTGAGGTTGGATGATCAACTTAGAAGATTGAAAGTGAGCTAGCAAACTTGAAAGTATTCTTGATTTTATGTAACTAGAACTTGTAGAATTTATGAAGAACACTTAGAACTTGAAGATAGAACTTGAGAGAGATCAATTAGATGAAGAAAATTGAAGAATGAAAGTGTTTGTAGGTGTTTTTGGTCGTTGGTGTATGGATTAGATATAAAGGATATGTAATTTTGTTTTCATGTAAATAAGTCATGAATGATTACTCATATTTTTGTAATTTTATGAGATATTTCATGCTAGTTGCCAAATGATGGTTCCCACATGTGTTAGGTGACTCACATGGGCTACTAAGAGCTGATCATCGGAGTGTATATACCAATAGTACATACATCTAAAAGCTGTGTATTGTACGAGTACGAATACGGGTGCATACGAGTAGAATTGTTGATGAAACTGAACGAGGATGTAATTGTAAGCATTTTTGTTAAGTAGAAGTATTTTGATAAGTGTCTTGAAGTCTTTCAAAAGTGTAAGAATACATATTAAAACACTACATGTATATACATTTTAACTGAGTCGTTAAGTCATCGTTAGTCGTTACATGTAAATGTTGTTTTGAAACCTTTAGGTTAACGATCTTGTTGAATGTTGTTAACCCATTATTTATTATAACAAATGAGATGTTAAATTTTTATATTATCATGATATTATGATATATAATATATCTTAGTATGATATATATACAGTTAAATATCGTTACAACTATAATCGTTACATATATGTCTCGTTTCGAAATCAATAAGTTAGTAGTCTTATTTTTACATATGTATTTCATTGTTAATACACTTAATAATATATTTAATTATCATTTAACATAATTAACCAAGTGTATCAATATCTTAATATGATTGATATGTACCTAGTAAGACGTTGTTATAACGATAATCGTTATATATATCGTTTTCGAGTTTCTTAAATTAATAGTCTCATCTTTATGTTTATAACTAATAGTTAAATTACCTAATGAGATACATAATTATAATAAAATCATGTTAACTATATATATAACCATATATATGTCATCGTATAGTTTTTACAAGTTTTAACGTTCGTGAATCACCGGTCAACTTGGGTGGTCAATTGTCTATATGAAACCTATTTCAATTAATCAAGTCTTAACAAGTTTGATTGCTTAACATGTTGGAAACACTTAATAATGTAAATAACAATTTCATTTAATATATATATAAACATGGAAAAGTTCGGGTCACTACAGATTCGAGGTTCGTGTCTAATTTTTGGCAGAGTTTACAGGAGAATTTGGGTACTCGAGTTAATCTCAGCACGGCGTATTGTGATGCCCCGTACAAAATCAACGTGTACGGATCATCAACAACAGGTCCATTACACGGTACAATACTACATGCTGTTTTAAAACAAGTTTTGCATTCATGAAAGGATAACGTTTTACAAAAGATAACGTGACACAAAGGTCGTTACAAAGCCATTAATCAAAATAACATAAGTTGTGAATGCAAGATAAAAGTTCCATGATTGAGACATCTCTAAGTAATGCAGCGGAAATCTAACACAGCGAGTATGTAACAGCAAGTCTATAACTCCAAGACAGCAAGTCTAACAGTGGAAGCAACAACGTCTAAGCACCTTAGAAATACATGCTTAAAAAGTCAACACGAATATTGGTGAACTATAGTTTTTTTGTAATCAGTAACGTAATGTAGACCATGAGATTTCGTATTCAAAACAGTATGAAAAGTATATGCTTAACAGTGGGCACCCAGTAACTAATTTAACGTATTATTACCCCCTAAAAGTACACTTGGCGAGTGAGTCTGTTTACAAAGTATTAAACACCCGTTAAATGCTAGCCCGACTAGCCCGAGTGGGGATGTCAAACCCTATGGATCCATATCTAAGATTCGCATTCAGCGGTTCAAAAACCAATGACTAAACGTTACCGTGCTAAGGGGAATCTTTGTGCCATTATATAACCCACGCATATATAAAGTTTAAGTACTCGTGTCTAGTATGTAAAACATAAAAAGCGCATGTATTCTCAGTCCCAAATATAGTGCGTGCTTCAAACGGCGCCATCTCAATGCTTGAATGGTAGCTGTTATTGTAGGAAAATTCTGCTAACGGTAGATGTCGATCCCAACTGTTTCCAAAATCAATAACACATGCTCGTAGCATGTCTTCAAGTGTTTGTATCGTCCTTTCGCTCTGCCCATCAGTTTGTGGATGATATGCAGTACTCATGTCTAGACGAGTTCCTAATACTTGCTGTAATGTCTGCCAGAATCTTGAAATAAATCTGCTATCTCTATCAGAGATAATAGAGATTGGTATTCCATGTCTGGAGACAACTTCCTTCAAATACAGTCGTGCTAACTTCTCCATCTTGTCATCTTCTCTTATTGGTAGAAAGTGTGCTGATTTGGTGAGACGATCAACTATTACCCAAATAGTATCAAAACCACTTGCAGTCCTTGGCAATTTAGTGATGAAATCTATGGTAATGTTTTCCCATTTCCATTCTGGGATTTCAGGTTATTGAAGTAGACCTGATGGTTTCTGATGCTCAGCTTTGACCTTAGAACACGTCAAACTTTCTCCTACGTATTTAGCAACATCGGCTTTCATACCCGGCCACCAAAAATGTTTCTTGAGATCCTTGTACATCTTCCCCGTTCCAGGATGTACTGAGTATCTGGTTTTATGAGCTTCTCTAAGTACCATTTCTCTCATATCTCCAAATTTTGGTACCCAAATCCTTTCAGCCCTATACCGGGTTCCGTCTTCCCGAATATTAAGATGCTTCTCCGATCCTTTGGGTATTTCATCCTTTAAATTTCCGTCTTTTAAAACTCCTTGTTGCGCCTCCTTTATTTGAGTAGTAAGGTTATTGTGAATCATTATATTCATAGATTTTACTCGAATGGGTTCTCTGTCCTTCCTGCTCAAGGCGTCGTCTACCACATTTGCCTTCCCCGGGTGGTAACGAATTTCAAAGTCGTAATCATTCAACAATTCAATCCACCTACGCTGCCTCATAATCAGTTGTTTTTGATTAAATATGTGTTGAAGACTTTTGTAGTCGGTATATATAATACTTTTGACCCCATATAAGTAGTGCCTCCAAGTCTTTAATGCAAAAACAACCGCGCCTAATTCCAAATCTTGCATCGTATAATTTTGTTCGTGAATCTACAATTGTCTAGACGTGTAAGCAATTACTTTTGTTCGTTGCATTAATACACAACCGAGACCTTGCTTTGAAGCGTCACAATATATCACAAAATCATCATTCCCTTCAGGCAATGACAATATAGGTGCCGTAGTTAACTTTTTCTTCAATAACTGAAACGCTTTCTCTTGTTCATCCTTCCATTCAAATTTTTTCCCTTTATGCGTTAATGCAGTCAAGGGTTTTGCTATTCTGGAAAAGTCTTGGATGAACCTTCTGTAGTAACCAGCCAATCCTAAAAATTGACGTATATGCTTCGGAGTTTTTGGGGTTTCCCACTTTTCAACGGTTTTGATCTTTGCCGGGTCCACCTGGATACCTTCTTTGTTCACTATGTGACCGAGAAATTGAACTTCTTCCAACCAAAATGCACACTTTGAAAACTTAGCGTACAGTTTTTCTTTCCTCAATACTTCTAGCACTTTTCTCAAATGTTCTTCGTGCTCTTGATCATTCTTTGAGTAAATAAGTATGTCATCGATGAAAACAATGACAAACTTGTCAAGATATGGCCCACACACTCGGTTCATAAGGTCCGTGAACACAGCTGGTGCGTTAGTCAATCCAAACGGCATAACCATAAACTCGTAATAACCATAACGCGTCCTAAAAGCAGTTTTTGAAATATCATCCTCCTTTACTCGCATTTGATGATATCCAGAACGTAAATCAATCTTCGAATAAGCTGACGAGCCTTGTAGTTGATCAAATAAGTCGTCAATTCTCGGCAGTGGATAACGGTTTTTGATGGTAAGTTTGTTCAACTCTCTGTAGTCAATACACAACCTAAATGTACCATCCTTCTTCTTGACAAACAAAACAGGAGCTCCCCATGGTGATGTGCTTGGTAGAATGAAACCACGTTCTAATAGTTCTTGCAGTTAGCTTTGCAGTTCTTTCATCTCGCTGGGTGCGAGTCTATAAGGAGCACGAGCTATTGGTGCAGCTCCTGGTACAAGATCTATTTGAAATTCAACAGATCGATGTGGAGGTAGTCCCGGTAATTCTTTCGGAAATACATCGGGAAATTCTTTTGCGACGGGAACATCATTGATGCTCTTTTCTTCAGTTTGTACTTTCTTGACGTGTGCTAGAATAGCATAGCAACCTTTTCTTATTAGTTTTTGTGCCTTCAAATTACTAATAAGATGTAGCTTCATGTTGCCCTTTTCTCCGTACACCATTAAGGGTTCTCCTTCTTCTCGTACAATGCGAATTGCATTTTTATAACATACAATCTCTGCTTTCACCTTCTTCAGTCAGTCCATGCCAACTATTACATCAAAACTCCCTAACTCTACTGGTATCAAATCAATCTTAAATATTTCGCTACCCAGTTTAATTTCTCGATTCTGGCATATATTATCTGCTGAAATTAATTTACCGTTTGCTAATTCGAGTAAAAATTTACTATCCAACGGCATCAATGGACAACTTAATTTAGCAAAAAAATCTCTACTCATATAGCTTCTATCCGCACCCGAATCAAATAAAACATAAGCAGATTTATTGTCAATAAGAAACGTACCCGTAACAAGCTCCGGGTCTTCCTGTGCCTCAGCCGCATTAATATTGAAAACTCTTCCGCGGCCTTGTCCATTCGTGTTCTCCTGGTTCGGGCAATTTCTAATAATGTGGCCTAGTTTTCCACATTTATAACAAACTACATTGGCATAACTTGCTCCGACACTACTTGCTCTGCCATTACTCGTTCCGACACCATTTGTTCCTTTCGTTCTGTTAACCCCTGATCCGTAGACCTCACACTTCGCCACGCTATGACCATTTCTTTTACACTTGTTGCAAAATTTGGTGCAGAACCCCGAGTGATACTTTTCACACCTTTGGCATAGCTGCTTCTGATTGTTGTTGTTGTTGTTGTTGTTGTTGTTGTGGTTGTTGTTGTTGCGGTTGTTATTGTTGTTGGGATGATTGTTGTAGTTGCTGTTGTTGTTGTTGTTGTTGTTGTTGTTGTTGTTGTTGTTGTTGTTGTTGTTTGTTGTTGTTGTTGTAGTTGCGATTGATGTTGCGATTGTTGGGATAATTGTTGCGATTATTATTGTAATTGCTGTTGTTGTTGTATAGGTGATTCTTATCACCGTTTTCCTCCCACTTTCTTTTGACTTGCTTCACATTGGCCTCTTCAGCCGTCTGTTCTTTAATTCTTTCCTCAATCTGGTTCACTAGTTTGTGAGCCATTCTACATGCTTGTTGTATGGAGGCGGGCTCGTGTAAACTTATATCTTCTTGGATTCTTTCCGGTAATCCTTTCACAAACGCGTCGATCTTCTCTTCCTCATCTTCGAACGCTCCCGGACACAATAGGCACAATTCTGTGAATCATCTTTCGTACGTGGTAATATCAAATCCTTGGGTTCGTAACCCTCTAAGTTCCGTCTTGAGCTTATTGACCTCGGTTCTGGGATGGTACTTCTCGTTCATCAAGTGCTTGAATGCTGACCACGGTAGTGCGTACGCATCGTCTTGTCCCACTTGCTCTAGATAGGTATTCCACCATGTTAACGCAGAACCTGTGAAGGTATGCGTAGCGTACTTCACTTTGTCCTCTTCAGTACACTTACTTATGGCAAACACCGATTCGACCTTCTCGGTCCACCGTTTCAATCCAATCGGTCCTTCGGTTCCATCAAATTCCAAAGTTTTGCAGGCAGGGAATTCTTTGTAGGTGCATCCTACACGATTTCCTGTACTGCTAGATCCAAGGTTATTGTTGGTATGTAGTGCAGCCTGTACTGTGGCTATGTTTGAAGCTAGAAAAGTACGGAATTCCTCTTCATTCATATTCACGGTGTGTCGAGTAGTCGGTGCCATTTCCTTCAAAATAGTCAAATGGAACAAGTTAATCATACAGAATATTAAGAGTAGTTAATAGTATTTCGTAGCATAATATGAACTCATTTATAAAAGCTTTTTCTTCATATTAGCATTTTATAAGTTTAAATTCGGGTAGTACCTACCCGTTAAGTTCATACTTAGTAGCTAATATATAATTCAACTACTACAATTCTTATATGAAAAACTGATTATAATAATATTTCGCGTTCAAACTTTTATACAATATTTTACAAACTTACAATACCGCTTATTTTACATAAAGCATGAAATATAGCACACAATAACTTTGATACAAGATAGTTGTGAAGATAATTCTAGCTAGTACACAAGTCATTCAGCAAAGGCAATAAAGACACGTAATTCATACGTCCAGAAACAAGTCATGCATTCTGGTTTTACTATGACTACTTCCCATCCTTGGTCTTGTGGAACATAACCGTTATGGCCGTTGATAAACAGCGTGTTGTAACGTTGTCAAAGGGACGAGGGTTACGTAATGTCCAACAGTCCTGTAACAATCTAAAAACCTCATTTCTTACTCCAATTACCGACTCCGTCACTTGTGGGAACATTTTGTTTAATAGTTGTAGCCCGATGTTCTTTTTCTCACTTTGGTGAGAAGCGAACATTACTAACCCGTAAGCATAACATGCTTCTTTATGTTGCATGTTAGCTGCTTTTTCTAAATCACGAAGTTCTATATTCGGATATGTTGAGTCAAAATAATTTCTTAACCCGTTGCGTAAAATAGCATTTGGGTTCCCCGCAATATATGCGTCAAATTAAACACATTGTAACTTATGGATTTCCCAATGTGATATCCCCCATCTTTCGAACGAAATCCTTTTATAAATCAAGACATTCTTGGAACGTTCTTCGAATGTCTTACAAACTGATCTCGCCTTAAATAGTTGTGCCGAGGAATTCTGACCGACTCTAGACAAGATTTCATCAATCATGTCTCCGGGTAGGTCTCTTAAAATATTGGGTTGTCTATCCATTTTGTGTTTTTATACTGTAAAATAGACAAGAGTTAGATTCATAAAAAAAATACATATTAATACAAGCAATTTTTACATATATCATAAAGCATAAGCACACTATATTACATATATTACATCACACGAATACAACTATCTTATTCTGACTCGCTCGTTTCTTCTTTTTTGGTTTTGGTTCGTTTTTCCAAGTTTCTAGGGATATATGATGTTTCCCTAATACGAGCCGTCAATTTCCACATTGGTTTAGAAAAACCTGGTGGTTTAGAGGTTCTCGGGTTATTGTTACAACTTAAGGACTTCGGGGGTTGACGATACATATAAAGTTCATCGGGGTTGGAATTAGATTTCTCTATTTTTATGCCCCTTCCCTTATTATTTTCTTTTGCCTTTTTAAATTCAGTTGGGGTAATTTCTATAACATCATCGGAATTCTCGTCGGAATCCGATTCATCGGAGAATTGGTAATCCTCCCAATATTTTGCTTCCTTGGCGGAAACACCATTGACCATAATTAACCTTGGTCGGTTTTTTGATGATTTTCTTTTACTTAACCGTTTTATTATTTCCCCCCACCGGTTCTATTTCCTCCTCCGGTTCCTCCTCTTCCGGTTCTGATTCTTCTATCGGTTCTGATTCTTCTATCGGTTCTGATTCTTCTTTCAGTTCCTCTTCGGGAACTTGTGAATCAGTCCAATATATATTCAACTCTTCGTTATTATTAGGTGAATCAATGGGATTTGTGCTAGAGGTAGACATCTATCACACAATATCAAACATGTTAAGAGATTAATATATCACATAATATATACATGTTAATAATATATAGTTTCCAACAAAAATTTTAAGCAATCATTTTTAAAGAAAACACGGTCGAAGTCCAGACTCACTAATGCATCCTAACAAACTCGATAAGACACACTAATGCAAATTTTCTGGTTCTCTAAGACCAACGCTCGGATACCAACTGAAATGTCCCGTTCTTATTGATTAAAAACGTTCCATATTAATTGATTTCGTTGCGAGGTTTTGACCTCTATATGAGACGTTTTTCAAAGACTGCATTCATTTTTAAAACAAACCATAACCTTTATTTCATAAATAAAGGTTTAAAAAGCTTTACGTAGATTATCAAATAATGATAATCTAAAATATCCTGTTTACACACGACCATTACATAATGGTTTACAATACAAATATGTTACATCGAAATCAGTTTCTTGAATGCAGTTTTTACAAAATATCATACAAACATGGACTCCAAATCTTGTCCTTATTTTAGTATGCAACAGCGCAAGCTCTTAGTATTCACCTGAGAATAAACATGCTTTAAACGTCAACAAAAATATTGGTGAGTTATAGGTTTAACCTATATATATCAAATCGTAACAATAGACCACAAGATTTCATATTTCAATACACATCCCATACATAGAGATAAAAATCATTCATATGGTGAACACCTGGTAACCGACATTAACAAGATGCATATATAAGAATATCCCCATCATTCCGGGACACCCTTCGGATATGATATAAATTTCGAAGTACTAAAGCATCCGGTACTTTGAATGGGGTTTGTTAGGCCCAATAGATCTATCTTTAGGATTCGCGTCAATTAGGGTGTCTGTTCCCTAATTCTTAGATTACCAGACTTAATAAAAAGGGGCATATTCGATTTCGATAATTCAACCACAGAATGTAGTTTCACGTACTTGTGTCTATTTTGTAAATCATTTATAAAACCTGCATGTATTCTCATCCCAAAAATATTAGATTTTAAAAGTGGGACTATAACTCGCTTTCACAGATTTTTACTTCGTCGGGAAGTAAGACTTGGCCACTGGTCGATTCACGAACCTATAACAAATATGTACATATATATCAAAGTATGTTCAAAATATATTTACAACACTTTTAATACATTAGATGTCCACAGTTATGAATCTAAACAAAAAAAGTATAGGTTTATAGTCAAAAATTTAAGTTACAAGTCGTTTTTGTAAAGGTAGTCATTTCAGTCGAAAGAACGACTTCTAGATGACCATTTTAGAAAACATACTTACACTTTGAGTTTAACCATGATTTTTGGATATAGTTTCATGTTCATAAGAAAAATCATTTTCCCAGAAGAACAACTTTTAAATCAAAGTTTATCATAGTTTTTAATTAACTAACCCAAAACAGCCCGCGGTGTTACTACGACGGCGTAAATTCGGTTTTACAGTGTTTTTCGTGTTTCTAGGTTTTAAATCATTAAGTTAGCATATCATATAGATATAGAACATGTGTTTAGTTGATTTTAAAAGTCAAGTTAGAAGGATTAACTTTTGTTTGCGAACAAGTTTAGAATTAACTAAACTATGTTCTAGTGATTACAAGTTTAAACCTTCGAATAAGATAGCTTTATATGTATGAATCGAATGATGTTATGAACATCATTACTACCTTAAGTTCCTTGGATAAACCTACTGGAAAAGAGAAAAATGGAAGCTTCAACGGATCCTTGGATGGCTCGAAGTTCTTGAAGCAGAATCATGACACGAAAACAAGTTCAAGTAAGATCATCACTTGAAATAAGATTGTTATAGTTATAGAAATTGAACCAAAGTTTGAATATGATTATTACCTTGTATTAGAATGATAACCTACTATAAGAAACAAAGATTTCTTGAGGTTGGATGATCAACTTAGAAGATTGGAAGTGAGCTAGCAAACTTGAAAGTATTCTTGATTTTATGTAACTAGAACTTGTAGAATTTATGAAGAACACTTAGAACTTGAAGATAGAACTTGAGAGAGATCAATTAGATGAAGAAAATTGAAGAATGAAAGTGTTTGTAGGTGTTTTTGGTCGTTGGTGTATGGATTAGATATAAAGGATATGTAATTTTGTTTTCATGTAAATAAGTCATGAATGATTACTCATATTTTTGTAATTTTATGAGATATTTCATGCTAGTTGCCAAATGATGGTTCCCAAATGTGTTAGGAGACTCACATGGGCTGCTAAGAGCTGATCATTGGAGTGTATATACCAATAGTACATACATCTAAAAGCTGTGTATTGTACGAGTACGAGTACGGGTGCATACGAGTAGAATTGTTGATGAAACTGAACGAGGATGTAATTGTAAGCATTTTTGTTAAGTAGAAGTATTTTGATAAGTGTCTTGAAGTCTTTCAAAAGTGTAAGAATACATATTAAAACACTACATGTATATACATTTTAACTGAGTCGTTAAGTCATCGTTAGTCGTTACATGTAAATGTTGTTTTGAAACCTTTAGGTTAACGATCTTGTTGAATGTTGTTAACCCATTGTTTATTATAACAAATGAGATGTTAAATTGTTATATTATCATGATATTATGATATATAATATATCTTAGTATGATATATATACATTTAAATGTCGTTACAATGATAATCGTTACATATATGTCTCGTTTCGAAATCATTAAGTTAGTAGTCTTATTTTTACATATGTATTTCATTGTTAATACACTTAATAATATATTTACTTTTCATTTAACATAATTAACCAAGTGTATCAATATCTTAATATGATTCATATGTACCTAGTAAGACGTTGTTATAACGATAATCGTTATATATATCATTTTCGAGTTTCTTAAATTAATAGTCTCATCTTTATGTTTATAACTCATTGTTAAATTACCTAATGAGATACATACTTATAATAAAATCATGTTAACTATATATATAACCATATATATGTCATCGTATAGTTTTTACAAGTTTTAACGTTCGTGAATCACCGGTCAACTTGGGTGGTCAATTGTCTATATGAAACCTATTTCAATTAATCAAGTCTTAACAAGTTTGATTGCTTAACATGTTGGAAACACTTAATCATGTAAATAACAATTTCATTTAATATATATATAAACATGGAAAAGTTCGGGTCACTACAGATTCGAGGTTCGTGTCTAATTTTTGGCAGAGTTTACAGGAGAATTTGGGTACTCGAGTTAATCTCAGCACAACGTATTGTGATGCCCCATACAAAATCAACGTGTACGGATCATCAACAACAGGTCCATTACACGGTACAATACTACATGCTGTTTTAAAACAAGTTTTGCATTCATGAAAGGATAACGTTTTACAAAAGATACAGTGACACAAAGGTCGTTACAAAGCCATTATTCAAAATAACATAAGTTGTGAATGCAAGATAAAAGTTCCATGATTGAGACATCTCTAAGTAATGCAGCGGAAATCTAACACAGCGAGTATGTAACAGCAAGTCTATAACTCCAAGACAGCAAGTCTAACAGTGGAAGCAACAACGTCTAAGCACCTTAGAAATACATGCTTAAAAAGTCAACACGAATATTGGTGAACTATAGTTTTTTTGTAATCAGTAACGTAATGTAGACCATGAGATTTCGTATTCAAAACAGTATGAAAAGTATATGCTTAACAGTGGGCACCCAGTAACTAACTTAACGTATTATTACCCCCTAAAAGTACACTTGGCGAGTGAGTCTATTTACGAAGTATTAAACACCCGTTAAATGCTAGCGCGACTAGCCCGAGTGGGGATGTCAAACCCTATGTATCCATATCTAAGATTCGCGTTCAGCGGTTCAAAAACCAATGACTAAACGTTATCGTGCTAAGGGGAATCTTTGTGCCATTATATAACCCACGCATATATAAAGTTTAAGTACTCGTGTCTAGTATGTAAAACATAAAAAGCGCATGTATTCTCAGTCCCAAATATAGTAAAGTAAAAAGAGAAGCTATAACTCACAGTGATAAATGCGGTAAAGTCGATATGAAAAGTATGCAAGTAGTAAGTCGGTCCGAAAGGTCATCAACCTAAGTCAAAGGTTACTGAATCAGTAAATTGTCCCAAAAGGTTTAAAAGTACGTAAGTAAAGTCCTAAGAAACATCCTCGTCATCATCATTCGTAAAAGACAAAGTAAGTTTTCATCAACAATATGAAAGGACCCGTTCATACCGATTATAAATGATTCACAATAGTTGATTTCATTACGAGGTACTTGACCTTTATATGATACATTTTACAAACATTGCATTCGTTTTTAAAAGACAATCTTTCTTTACATCGAAAATTGACGGCATGCATACCATTTCATAATATATCCAACTATAATTGACTTAATAATAATCTTGATGAACTCAACGACTCGAATGCAACATCTTTTGAAATATGTCATGAATGACTCCAAGTAATATCTTTAAAATGAGCAAATGCACAGCGGAAGATTTCTTTAATACCTAAGAATAAACATGCTTTCAAGTGTTAACCAAAAGGTTAGTGAGTTCATTAGTTTATCATAATCAATCATTTCCAATAATATAATAGACCACAAGATACTCATATTTTGAAAACAATCTGTGCAGGTCTGCTCACTGTTGTAAAAAAAATCATTCATATGAAGAACACCGGATAGAAATACGGAAAGTGCAAAACAATTTCACCAACGGTAGCTAATGCATTGTGGAATGCAAAAATTTCTCACCGTAAGCAATTTTACCAAAGGTAGCTAATGCATCGTGCAATGCAAAAATTTCTCACCGTAAGCAATTTTACCAAAGGTAGCTAATGCATCGTGCAATGCAAATCGTTCAATGCAAAAATTTCTCACCGTAAACAATCTCACCAACGGTAGCTAATGCATCGTGCAATACAAAAATTTCTCACCGAGGGTAGCTAATGCTATCTTTATAGAAATCGAACCACTAAATCCAAATAATTCTATCATAGAATGTAGTTTTTAGTACTTGTGTCTATTTCATCAAACATTTATAAAAGTAGTTCATGTATTCTCAGTTCAAAAATATATCTCAAAAAGCATTTAATAAAACAGTAATAAAAACACCGCATGTATTCTCAGTCCCAAAAATGTAAAGAGTAAAAGGGAATCAAATGAACTCACTATACTGTATTTCGTAGTAAAAATACATATGATGTCTTTTAACAAGTGTAGGGTTTGGCCTCGGATTCACGAACCTATATCATTTGTATATATATTAAAACATATAATGGAAATCTCATAATTTCATTTACTAATTATATAATTTTTATGTGTTTGTAGTTATATTTATTTTTATACTAAATTTTATTTAATACATATACTTTATTTATATGTATTATATCTTAAGTTATATGTTATATATATCTATTCTGTATATATACATTTAAAATAATTAAGATTTATTCATTTAGTCATATTAATATATATATATATATATATATATATATATATATATATATATATATATATATATATATATATATATATATATATATATATATATATATATATATATATATATATATATGTTTAGTATTATATTAAATACCGATAATTTGTTATATGTAAGTATTTATATAAATAATGTTCATAATAATAATACTAACCTAACTGAGATTTAAATAATCTTTAGTAAAAATGTTAATTTTTGATATAAAGGTAGTTTTAATAAAAATAATAATGATAATAGTAATAGTAATACTTATGTTAATAATAATAATAATAATAATAATAATAATAATAATAATAATAATAATAATAATAATAATAATAATAATAATAATAATAATAATGATCATTATAATTATAACTTGATACTAATATTAATGTTAATGATAATAATAATAGTTTATGTTATTTTCGTAATAAGAATAGTAATAATAATCATATTTATAATAATATTAATAATCATACTTATATTAATAATAATAATAATACTTAAATGATAAAATTTATATTAATATTAATAATACTTATAAAAATACTAATGATAATAATGTTTCTAATTCTTATAAATATAGATATGATATTAGTACTAATAATAATTACAATACTTACAATAACAACAATAATAATGATCATAATAATAATGATAACAAATAATAATAATAATAATAATAATAATAATAATAATAATAATAATAATAATAATAATAATAATAATAATAATAATAATAATAATAATAAGAATAATAATAAGAATAAGAATAAGAATAAGAATAATAATAAGAATAATAATAATAAGAAAAGAGAACTACCTTAATAAGCTTTTCTAAAAAAAAATGCCCCGAACCCTCGAACTCGAGACCTCCCGCTAACCCGTGACACCCTCTAACCGTTCCTCCAATTCTGTCTTTCTGAATTATGTCCTAAACCATTCTATATGACACGTTTTTCTATTTCTAATTCTTCTTCTTCCTCATCATAATGAAGTCGACCAGAGACAAGTTTTACATCGACACACTAATCTACGAATTTAAATTGAGACTAGAAATTGATTTATAAACAACCTAAGTTGATGAATTAAATAAAAAAATAAAAAAAATAAAGAAAACAAACACAGCAGTCGATATTTTTGAAGTGAAGAACACAAAAATGATTTTCGACATAAAGACTCTTTTTAACAGAAACTTTCTACATGAATTAGTTTGCAATTTGTGTATACAAACTTTAGGAATCATCAATTTAATTTAAAATATCAAAGTGAATCCGAATTTCACCAAGAACATTTTGTTTGACTTTTGGAACTCGAACTTTGACTCCAAAATTCGGATTCGATAATAAGAATTGAAAGTTGAGATTTTAGAGAAAGTTCACATAAACGATTCCTAACACAACTACATTAATGGATTTTGAAAACTGATTCGATTTTTAATTTTGGCCAAAAAGTGAAAATACAGAGGAACCGTCTGAGAGAAAAAAAATCTGTTTTTCGATTGTGATTGCTGAAGACGAGTTATAGCATGATTGTAGTCGACCATTCCAATCAGAAGAAACCAAAAAATTAAAAAGCAGAAAACGAAAGGTAACAAATTTCGTACGATTGATGATTCTGATATCTAATAATTTTGTTTCCATCCGATTATTACTGATTTATAAGTATAATTGTGTTAATAATTAAATACAGATAATTATTTAATAAAAATACTAATAATAATATTTATAGAAATAATAATAATATTAATAATAATAATAATATTATTATTAATAACAATAATACTACTACTAATATTAAAAATAATGATAATAATAATGTTAAATAATAAAATGATTATGAAACATATAATTATGATAATAATAATAATTATTATAATACTAATAATAATTATAATACTAGTAATAATAATATTACTAATAATCAATAAATGATACATGTGTTGATCATATTAGCGAATAATATCTAAATTACAACTAAATAATAATTTTAATCATTCTTATAGTAATATTTATATTTTAAATATTTATTTTGATAATCATTACATTAAATTTATTATTTTTTTTTAATTTTTAATATTTATTAATATTACTATTATTGATATTAATGAAATTAGTAATAATAATATTTGTCATAACAGTTATATTTTTAACTCGCAGTTACCTTTAATATATTTATTTTACAATTTATTACTTATGTAATGTCTACTAATTATATTCATATATTTAATATTTATATGTTTTAATATATTACAATATATATAAAATCATCAAATATATAGAAATCATATTCATATATATATATATATATATATATATATATCTTCATTTTAATGAACTTATTATCTTGCATATTATTTTACTTATTTGTTATTATTTCAAATTATTATATATATATATACCTACATTTATATATCTATATATATGTATATATTAATTTGCAACCAATAGTTCGTGAATCGTCGGTAATAGTCAAATGTTAACTGAATTCACATAAATAGTTCATAAATTTTTGAAACTCAATATTATAGACTTTGATTATCGTGTCGAAATCATATAAAGATTAAGTTTAAATTTATTCAAAAATTTTCGGGTCGTCACCGTACCTACCCGTTAAAGAAATTTCGTCCCGAAATTTGAGTGTGGTCGTCATGGTTAACAATAAAAATGTTTTTATGACAAATATGAGTTGATAAATAGAGTTTTATCATTATTGATTAATATAGATTATAACAATTCGAGTATGTGAAGCGTACGAGTGAAGTTGTCACAAAAGAATGAAATGAGTAAATGCAGGTTTGTCTTAACTGATGACATAGTCACGATTGATTTTCCGGAATTCAAGGGATTTAGAGAAAATCTTCGTAATAAGATTTGATGCTTCGGTAATTAAGGAAATTAGGATCTTCTTTGATTAAATGCAATAATCTGTTTCAATTGCTTTGTCAGATATTTCACTATAAATCCACCCTCTTCATTTCCTTTAAATTTTGGAGTTCCACACTTTTATTTTCTCTTCCCGACTTTAAGTCAAGCGAATAATGGTCCAAAATTCGTAGGTATGAAGTTTCAAATGAACAGGACTAACGTTCTAAGAGAGAAATTGTAATAGCACGATCTTGATTTGTTAAATTACCAGAAGTTACGGGAAAAGATATTGTGACACCGCTATATTTTTTTTATACGTGGCGGAAGCATAATATTAATTAATTACGATATCAACATTTGTACAAACCGATGTCACGTGTCATTAAAACAATTTACATATTAATAGGAAGAGACGTAAATACATTATGTTTTCAAAGGTACACGGTTCATATTCTAAAAGACCACATCAGAGTTAACCCTGTCAAACATAACATCATCATGCCCGTCTTCTCCCAAAAGCACTATCTACAAAAGCTAACAACCTGCAGGGAGGAGATGGAGGGGAATTAGCACGAAGCTAAGTGAGTACGACTAACTACAGGCCATAGTATACATAAGTGTTATACTAATCATGTCACTTAGTCTAACACACAAACATCACCCAAGTGCCGTCTACAGAGACTCTGGCGGCTCGGCCAAACCATTAACCACTAGCTGATCGGACTGGGGCTTACCAGAAGTTCCTCCACCACCGTATGTATATACATAATCCACACGTGACGGACGCGTCATTCACATATATATACACCACGGCTGTCTAGGCCACCACATGAGGAACCCAACCCGCAGGTTAATCTCTCCTACCGAGGCCACCACACAATAGGGACGCACTGGGCTCCAGCAGACAAGCATCAACCAACATGCAGTCATCACAATGTACCAACTATCCACAACAATAAGTATATCTAACAAGCATGACAGTCATAATATAACATGCTACTATATACTATATACTCCAGTTAGTCCCACTCACCAAATACCAGCAAACGAGAAGGTATTCAGCTATCTAATCACTGAACCTTCTCTTTCTCCTTTTCTCCTGAGAAAACATATACACAAGTTAGTTTTTGTCCGTTAACACCAAATAACACAATATAAAAATTTTTGTCAGAAAAACTGTCCGCTAAAATTTTTCTCCGTAGCACTTATGCACTTTCAAAATTTACATCGAAATTTACATCAAAATCATCAAAATACAAACGGGCAGCATAACGGCTAAAACTCAACACTTTGGTAAAATATTCTGCCCTGGACGCTCAGTCGGCCGACTGACTCTTACAGTCGGTCGACTGTCGACACAACCGGTTGACTGACTTTCCCAGTCGGCCGATTCATTTGGTATATCCACAATCGGCCGAAAGTCAATACTCAGTCGGTCGGTTGTCTGTTAATCGGTCGGTTCACTACGTCGGTCGGTCGACTGTCGACCGACAGTCGGCCGACTGTGTTCATCTTCTTCAGAAACTGAACATAGGCTACGGACTTCAAGCTAAATTCACCAAAACTCGATCTAGAGCTCGTTTTCGACATCAAAACTTACCACAACTCAATTACTACATGTTATAGACTATAAACCCACAACAATTTGACCATAACAACACTTAAATCACTTGTTTTGACCCATATTCAAGCTTCTGAACAAATACACTTAAAACACCATTTTCTTGAAGATTAAAGCATGAAAAGCTATGAATCTTACCTTGTTAGAATCAATAAACCACAAGGAACACGAAAATGTAAACGATTCGAGCTCTAGATCAAAGATTAGAATTAGGGTTTGATTGTAGGTGAAAGGGAGGGTACGGGAGTGTTTGGGATTTTTCTAGAAATGAGAAGAAGAACACAGCCCACTAGTCACTTAATTGGGTTTAATTCCCACACTGTGTGACACACGGGTATTTATCAGTTATCTGATATCTTTCGTACATCATTTGGCAACCCAAACGAAGTCCAAATTAGATAAACAAACCTGTTCTGTGACCCTTGTCACAAAATGGTCCTAACCACATCATTATTTAATAATAAATATTAAATAAAAATAAAAGCACATAGTAACACAATACTAACTTAAGGGTACTTTAGTAATCTTACATCTAGGCCCGATTGAGGATGTTACAAATCTACCCCCCCTTAAGAAGATTCCGTCCTCGGAATCTGGTCAAGGTCAAACAAATGGGGATAGCGCGCCCTCATTAACTCCTCGGTTTCCCACGTCAAGTTAGAACCTAAACTGTGTCGCCATTCCACTAACACCATTGGAATCTGTTTCTTTCTTAACTTTGTGACTTTCTTGTCCACTATTCTAACCGGCTCTTCTACTAGTTTCTTAGTCAAGTCGACTTTCAAATCTTTCAATGGAAGAATCTGACTTTCATCGTCTACTTTGCACTTTCTCAGATAGCACACGTTGAACGCGTTGTGAATTCCTGCTAACTCTGATGGAAGATCCAAAACAACAGTTTGATCATTCTGAATTTCTATGATTGGAAATGGCCCAATAAACCTCGGAGCTAGTTTACCACGTTTGCCAAATCTGATCACCCCTTTCCACGGTGATACCTTCAAGTATACACGATCACCTACATGAAATGTTACCAGATGTCTGCACGGATCAGCATACATCTTTTGTCGATCTCTAGCTGCCTTTAATTTCTCACGTGCAATTTCAACTTTTTCTGCAGTTATCTGAACAATCTCGGGACCTGCAAATTGTTTCTCACCTGCTTCTAACCAACACGTAGGAGCTCTGCATTTTCGACCATACAACATTTCATACGGTGGCATTCCGATACTCGAATGATATGAATTGTTGTAAGCAAACTCTATCAATGGAAGATGTGAATCCCAAGAACCACCATATTCTAAGACACATGCTCTTAACATATCTTCTAATGTCTGAATTGTCCGTTCACTCTGACCGTCTGTCTGTGGATGATATGCTGTACTCAGATTTACACGTGTACCCAAATTTTGTTGTAAACTGTTCCAGAAGTTCGATACAAACCTAGTATCTCTGTCGGAAACTATAGACAACGGTACACCATGTCGACTAACGATCTCTTTCAAGTACAATTCTGCCAAATCACTCAACGAGGCTGTTTCACGAGTAGCTAAAAAGTGAGCACTCATTGTTAAACGATCCACAATCACCCAGATCATGTCGTGTCCTTTCTGGGTTCGGGGTAACTTGGTTACAAAATCCATCGTTATATGATCCCATTTCCACTGAGGAATTTCTAACTGTCTTAGAGATCCATACAGTTTTTGATGTTTTGCCTTAACTTGCGCACAAATATGACATTTTTCGACAAAATTTGCAACATCTGTCTTCATTGTCGGCCACCAATACAATATTTTCAAGTCTCTATACATCTTTGTACTACCTGGATGCACTGATAATCTCGATTTATGCGCTTCAGTAAGGATTAAATCCCTCAAATCTCCAAGCATAGGCACCCAAATTCGATCTTTATAGGTTTTTAATCCTCTAGAATCATTGCATAGGTCAAATTTTCTTTTAGTCATTTGTTCAGTCTTTAGGTTTTCGTCATTCAAAGCTACTAACTGAACGGTTTTCAATCGATCAATCAAGTCTGAAACTATTTCAATTCTCATAAATCTAACATTTTCGATGGTTTTCTTGCGACTCAGAGCATCTGCGACCACATTTGCTTTACCCGGATGGTACTTAATCTCACAATCATAGTCTTTAATCAATTCTAAACATCGACGTTGACGTATATTTAATTCTTTCTGTGAAAAGATATATTGAAGACTCTTATGATCTATATAGATTTCACAATGTGTACCATACAAATAATGTCTCCAAAGCTTCAAAGCAAACACAACTGCAGTTAACTCTAAATCATGAGTAGGGTAGTTTCGTTCATGATTCTTCAACTGTCGTGAAGCATACGCTATAACTTTATTTCTCTGCATCAAAACACAACCCAGACCTGCACATGACGCATCGCAGTAGACCACAAAATCTTCTGTTCCCTCTGGTAAAGCTAAAACCGGCGCTTGACATAACAACTGTTTGAGAGTCTGAAAAGCCTTTTCTTGTTCATCAGTCCATCGAAAGGCTACATCTTTTCTAGTTAACTTATTCAATGGACCTGCTATTTTAGAGAAGCCTTTGATAAATCGGCGGTAATAACCTGCTAAACCCAGAAAACTCTTAATTTCTGTCGGCGTTTTCGGTGAGTTCCAATTCATTACGGCCTCTATCTTAGACTGATCTACTTTAATACCCTGTTCATAAATCACATGACCCAAAAACTGTACTTCCCGCAACCAAAATTCACATTTGGAGAACTTAGCGTACAATTGTTCCTGTTTCAAAAGTTCTAACATCAACCTCAGATGCGTAGCATGATCTTTCTCGGTTTTCGAATATATCAAGATATCATCTATGAAGACAATCACAAACTTGTCAAGATACTGACGACACACCCTGTTCATTAAATCCATAAACACTGCTGGCGCGTTTGTTAACCCGAATGGCATAACTAAAAATTCATAATGACCATATCTAGTTCTAAACGCTGTTTTCGGTATATCACTCTCTGCAACACGTACCTGGTGATACCCTGAACGTAAATCAATCTTTGAAAAGTAGGAAGCACCCTGTAACTGATCAAATAAGTCATCTATTCATGGTAACGGATACTTATTCTTGATTGTTCTCTTGTTTAAATCACGATAATCTATACACATACGAAGCGACCCATCTTTCTTTTTCACAAACAACACAGGAGCACCCCACGGTGAAGAACTTGGTCGGATAAACCCCTTATCTAACAATTCCTGAATCTGAGACATCATTTCTCGAATTTCTGATGGAGCTAATCTGTAAGGAGCTTTTGCAACTGGTGTAGCACCTGGAACCAAATCGATTTTATACTTTACTTCACGAACTGGAGGTAACCCTGGTAAATCATCTGGAAATACTTCTGGAAATTCTGACACAACGGGAATATCGGTCACCTGCTTTTTCTCTTTCTTAACATCAATCACGTAGGCTAAGAATGAATCACACCCTTTCGTTATCGACTTCTGAGCTTTCATTAGGGAAACCATAGGGAAGTTAAATCCACTGCGCTCTCCCCTAGCTATCACTCGGGATCCGTCGGCCAAACGGAAAGAAATCATCTTCTTATCACACTTAATATTAGCCCTATTAGCTCTTAGCCAATTCATGCCTATGACTACATCAAAGCTAGGTATAGGCATCAACAAACAGGTTAAAGGAAAAGAATGGCCGTCAATTTCGATTGTAATTCCAGACACAGATGATGTGCATGGAACCATTTTACCATCAGCTACTTCTATTCCCAAAGGCGCATCTAACATTCTAACAGGCAACTTCAACTTATCACAGAAGCCTAAGGACATAAAAGATCGATTCGCTCCTGAATCAAATAACACACGAGCTGGCAAGGAATTAACCAAGAATATACCGGTAATGACGTCATCGGTAGTGGTTGCAGTGTCTACCATCATCTGAAACGCCCTTGCCTCTGCTGTTGAAGGATTCTTTCTCTTCTGCCCGGCGGTAGAAGCAGAAGATCCCCCAGAAGTTGCTGACGTCGCCCCTGACCCTGCCCCAGAACCGGCTCTCGACGAGGATGGACAATTCGCCGATCTATGACCTACCTGATGACAAGTCCAACACACATCGGACTTAAAGGAACAAGTTGTTGTTTCATGACCTAGTACTCCACATCTCAAGCATCTTCGGGTCATTGGAGAACATGGAACGGCATGTGTCGACTTACAAACATTACACCAACCAGACTGACTAGAACCCGATCCACTCATACTGGACTTACTTCTCTGTTTAATCCCACCTGACTTCTTACCACGAAAACCAGATTGCTTACTCGACTGCTGAGTCGACTGTCCACCTGATTGACCTTCTGATTTACCCCCAAAAGGTCCACCTTTTGAACTTTCTCTTTTCGCTACCATTATATCACCTTCTGTAACTTTAGCCATCTCATGAGCTTGTGCCAATGAGGTTGCAAATCTTGCAACTGTCCTATATTCTGGCCTAATCACCCGCATAAAATGCTGAATCTTATCTTTCTCAGTTGGTACCCACTGTTAAACAAACCTTAACTTTGATGTAAAATCTCTGAAAACCTCATCAATCGTCATGTTTTCGGTCATTTTCATACTCAGAAACTCAGTTTTCAATCTTTCCATCTCATACTCAGAACAATACTGCTCCTGAACCTTAGCAGCGAACTGTTCCCAAGTTATCTGACTGATCTGTTCTTTGGGTAAATATGCAGTGATAGAGTCCCACCATTCCATTGCTTCACCCTTGAGAAGCCTACTAGCAAACAGTACCATAGATTCAGGCTCACAAAAACATGCTTCCAACGCTCTCTCTACTTCTCTTAGCCAATTAAGGGTCATTGTAGGGTTTGTGTGACCACTGTACTCAGGAGGTTTGCAGTCCATAAACTGTTTATAGGTACACTTCCTTCTTGTCTCAGGGACTTGAAATGGGTACATCATTTGATTAGGAAAAGTCTGGTTAAACGGAAATGGCATTTGATAGTTTTGATAGGTATTTTGTGGAAATTGTGACTGAGAACTCCCACCGGCTTGATTATAAAAATTAGGAGGAAAGGTTGTGTTCAACGCAGTGGTATTTAGGTTCCATTGCGCCCGTTCTTGTTCTAATTCCTTAATTTTCTCCTGAGCTTCTAATAACCGACTTTGAAGTTCTATTACTTCTTGAGAAGTTTCTTCTTCTGAAGACACATGTCCATCTTCGTCAGGGGCTCTAAAAGTACCAGTTCCAGGGACAGTGGGGCCAGTAGCGTTAGCTTCGTTATCTGCCATTACTGCACTACCACAACACTCACACCAAAGCTTAGTATAAACTCTGTTAGTACTAACAACTAACACATAACCTGTCCTAATACTCACTTAACCCATCCCCAGCATGTTATGTTTGACATGACTCTTCTAAGTTTGGGAACATGACATGTAGATCACAATGCACATGCTGCCAAACTCAGCTCTGATACCAACTTGTGACACCGCTATATTTTTTTTTATACGTGGCGGAAGCATAATATTAATTAATTACGATATCAACATTTGTACAAACCGATGTCACGTGTCATTAAAACAATTTACATATTAATAGGAAGAGACGTAAATACATTATGTTTTCAAAGGTACACGGTTCATATTCTAAAAGACCACATCAGAGTTAACCCTGTCAAACATAACATCATCATGCCCGTCTTCTCCCAAAAGCACTATCTACAAAAGCTAACAACCTGCAGGGAGGAGATGGAGGGGAATTAGCACGAAGCTAAGTGAGTACGACTAACTACAGGCCATAGTATACATAAGTGTTATACTAATCATGTCACTTAGTCTAACACACAAACATCACCCAAGTGCCGTCTACAGAGACTCTGGCGGCTCGGCCAAACCATTAACCACTAGCTGATCGGACTGGGGCTTACCAGAAGTTCCTCCACCACCGTATGTATATACATAATCCACACGCGACGGACGCGTCATTCACATATATATACACCACGGCTGTCTAGGCCACCACATGAGGAACCCAACCCGCAGGTTAATCTCTCCTACCGAGGCCACCACACAATAGGGACGCACTGGGCTCCAGCAGACAAGCATCAACCAACATGCAGTCATCACAATGTACCAACTATCCACAACAATAAGTATATCTAACAAGCATGGCAGTCATAATATAACATGCTACTATATACTATATACTCCAGTTAGTCCCACTCACCAAATACCAGCAAACGAGAAGGTATTCAGCTATCTAATCACTGAACCTTCTCTTTCTCCTTTTCTCCTGAGAAAACATATACACAAGTTAGTTTTTGTCCGTTAACACCAAATAACACAATATAAAAATTTTTGTCAGAAAAACTGTCCGCTAAAATTTTTCTCCGTAGCACTTATGCACTTTCAAAATTTACATCGAAATTTACATCAAAATCATCAAAATACAAACGGGCAGCATAACGGCTAAAACTCAACACTTTGGTAAAATATTCTGCCCTGGACGCTCAGTCGGCCGACTGACTCTTACAGTCGGTCGACTGTCGACACAACCGGTTGACTGACTTTCCCAGTCGGCCGATTCATTTGGTATATCCACAATCGGCCGAAAGTCAATACTCAGTCGGTCGGTTGTCTGTCAATCGGTCGGTTCACTACGTCGGTCGGTCGACTGTCGACCGACAGTCGGCCGACTGTGTTCATCTTCTTCAGAAACTGAACATAGGCTACGGACTTCAAGCTAAATTCACCAAAACTCGATCTCGAGCTCGTTTTCGACATCAAAACTTACCACAACTCAATTACTACATGTTATAGACTATAAACCCACAACAATTTGACCATAACAACACTTAAATCACTTGTTTTGACCCATATTCAAGCTTCTGAACAAATACACTTAAAACACCATTTTCTTGAAGATTAAAGCATGAAAAGCTATGAATCTTACCTTGTTAGAATCAATAAACCACAAGGAACACGAAAATGTAAACGATTCGAGCTCTAGATCAAAGATTAGAATTAGGGTTTGATTGTAGGTGAAAGGGAGGGTACGGGAGTGTTTGGGATTTTTCTAGAAATGAGAAGAAGAACACAGCCCACTAGTCACTTAATTGGGTTTAATTCCCACACTGTGTGACACACGGGTATTTATCAGTTATCTGATATCTTTCGTACATCATTTGGCAACCCAAACGAAGTCCAAATTAGATAAACAAACCTGTTCTGTGACCCTTGTCACAAAATGGTCCTAACCACATCATTATTTAATAATAAATATTAAATAAAAATAAAAGCACATAGTAACACAATACTAACTTAAGGGTACTTTAGTAATCTTACATCTAGGCCCGATTGAGGATGTTACAAATCTACCCCCCCTTAAGAAGATTCCGTCCTCGGAATCTGGTCAAGGTCAAACAAATGGGGATAGCGCGCCCTCATTAACTCCTCGGTTTCCCACGTCAAGTTAGAACCTAAACTGTGTCGCCATTCCACTAACACCATTGGAATCTGTTTCTTTCTTAACTTTGTGACTTTCTTGTCCACTATTCTAACCGGCTCTTCTACTAGTTTCTTAGTCAAGTCGACTTTCAAATCTTTCAATGGAAGAATCTGACTTTCATCGTCTACTTTGCACTTTCTCAGATAGCACACGTTGAACGCGTTGTGAATTCCTGCTAACTCTGATGGAAGATCCAAAACAACAGTTTGATCATTCTGAATTTCTATGATTGGAAATGGCCCAATAAACCTCGGAGCTAGTTTACCACGTTTGCCAAATCTGATCACCCCTTTCCACGGTGATACCTTCAAGTATACACGATCACCTACATGAAATGTTACCAGATGTCTGCACGGATCAGCATACATCTTTTGTCGATCTCTAGCTGCCTTTAATTTCTCACGTGCAATTTCAACTTTTTCTGCAGTTATCTGAACAATCTCGGGACCTGCAAATTGTTTCTCACCTGCTTCTAACCAACACGTAGGAGCTCTGCATTTTCGACCATACAACATTTCATACGGTGGCATTCCGATACTCGAATGATATGAATTGTTGTAAGCAAACTCTATCAATGGAAGATGTGAATCCCAAGAACCACCATATTCTAAGACACATGCTCTTAACATATCTTCTAATGTCTGAATTGTCCGTTCACTCTGACCGTCTGTCTGTGGATGATATGCTGTACTCAGATTTACACGTGTACCCAAATTTTGTTGTAAACTGTTCCAGAAGTTCGATACAAACCTAGTATCTCTGTCGGAAACTATAGACAACGGTACACCATGTCGACTAACGATCTCTTTCAAGTACAATTCTGCCAAATCACTCAACGAGGCTGTTTCACGAGTAGCTAAAAAGTGAGCACTCATTGTTAAACGATCCACAATCACCCAGATCATGTCGTGTCCTTTCTGGGTTCGGGGTAACTTGGTTACAAAATCCATCGTTATATGATCCCATTTCCACTGAGGAATTTCTAACTGTCTTAGAGATCCATACAGTTTTTGATGTTTTGCCTTAACTTGCGCACAAATATGACATTTTTCGACAAAATTTGCAACATCTGTCTTCATTGTCGGCCACCAATACAATATTTTCAAGTCTCTATACATCTTTGTACTACCTGGATGCACTGATAATCTCGATTTATGCGCTTCAGTAAGGATTAAATCCCTCAAATCTCCAAGCATAGGCACCCAAATTCGATCTTTATAGGTTTTTAATCCTCTAGAATCATTGCATAGGTCAAATTTTCTTTTAGTCATTTGTTCAGTCTTTAGGTTTTCGTCATTCAAAGCTACTAACTGAACGGTTTTCAATCGATCAATCAAGTCTGAAACTATTTCAATTCTCATAAATCTAACATTTTCGATGGTTTTCTTGCGACTCAGAGCATCTGCGACCACATTTGCTTTACCCGGATGGTACTTAATCTCACAATCATAGTCTTTAATCAATTCTAAACATCGACGTTGACGTATATTTAATTCTTTCTGTGAAAAGATATATTGAAGACTCTTATGATCTATATAGATTTCACAATGTGTACCATACAAATAATGTCTCCAAAGCTTCAAAGCAAACACAACTGCAGTTAACTCTAAATCATGAGTAGGGTAGTTTCGTTCATGATTCTTCAACTGTCGTGAAGCATACGCTATAACTTTATTTCTCTGCATCAAAACACAACCCAGACCTGCACATGACGCATCGCAGTAGACCACAAAATCTTCTGTTCCCTCTGGTAAAGCTAAAACCGGCGCTTGACATAACAACTGTTTGAGAGTCTGAAAAGCCTTTTCTTGTTCATCAGTCCATCGAAAGGCTACATCTTTTCTAGTTAACTTATTCAATGGACCTGCTATTTTAGAGAAGCCTTTGATAAATCGGCGGTAATAACCTGCTAAACCCAGAAAACTCTTAATTTCTGTCGGCGTTTTCGGTGAGTTCCAATTCATTACGGCCTCTATCTTAGACTGATCTACTTTAATACCCTGTTCATAAATCACATGACCCAAAAACTGTACTTCCCGCAACCAAAATTCACATTTGGAGAACTTAGCGTACAATTGTTCCTGTTTCAAAAGTTCCAACATCAACCTCAGATGCGTAGCATGATCTTTCTCGGTTTTCGAATATATCAAGATATCATCTATGAAGACAATCACAAACTTGTCAAGATACTGACGACACACCCTGTTCATTAAATCCATAAACACTGCTGGCACGTTTGTTAACCCGAATGGCATAACTAAAAATTCATAATGACCATATCTAGTTCTAAACGCTGTTTTCGGTATATCACTCTCTGCAACACGTACCTGGTGATACCCTGAACGTAAATCAATCTTTGAAAAGTAGGAAGCACCCTGTAACTGATCAAATAAGTCATCTATTCATGGTAACGGATACTTATTCTTGATTGTTCTCTTGTTTAAATCACGATAATCTATACACATACGAAGCGACCCATCTTTCTTTTTCACAAACAACACAGGAGCACCCCACGGTGAAGAACTTGGTCGGATAAACCCCTTATCTAACAATTCCTGAATCTGAGACATCATTTCTCGGATTTCTGATGGAGCTAATCTGTAAGGAGCTTTTGCAACTGGTGTAGCACCTGGAACCAAATCGATTTTATACTTTACTTCACGAACTGGAGGTAACCCTGGTAAATCATCTGGAAATACTTCTGGAAATTCTGACACAACGGGAATATCGGTCACCTGCTTTTTCTCTTTCTTAACATCAATCACGTAGGCTAAGAATGAATCACACCCTTTCGTTATCGACTTCTGAGCTTTCATTAGGGAAACCATAGGGAAGTTAAATCCACTGCGCTCTCCCCTAGCTATCACTCGGGATCCGTCGGCCAAACGGAAAGAAATCATCTTCTTATCACACTTAATATTAGCCCTATTAGCTCTTAGCCAATTCATGCCTATGACTACATCAAAGCTAGGTATAGGCATCAACAAACAGGTTAAAGGAAAAGAATGGCCGTCAATTTCGATTGTAATTCCAGACACAGATGATGTGCATGGAACCATTTTACCATCAGCTACTTCTATTCCCAAAGGCGCATCTAACATTCTAACAGGCAACTTCAACTTATCACAGAAGCCTAAGGACATAAAAGATCGATTCGCTCCTGAATCAAATAACACACGAGCTGGCAAGGAATTAACCAAGAATATACCGGTAATGACGTCATCGGTAGTGGTTGCAGTGTCTACAATCATCTGAAACGCCCTTGCCTCTGCTGTTGAAGGATTCTTTCTCTTCTGCCCGGCGGTAGAAGCAGAAGATCCCCCAGAAGTTGCTGACGTCGCCCCTGACCCTGCCCCAGAACCGGCTCTCGACGAGGATGGACAATTCGCTGATCTATGACCTACCTGATGACAAGTCCAACACACATCGGACTTAAAGGAACAAGTTGTTGTTTCATGACCTAGTACTCCACATCTCAAGCATCTTCGGGTCATTGGAGAACATGGAACGGCATGTGTCGACTTACAAACATTACACCAACCAGACTGACTAGAACCCGATCCACTCATACTGGACTTACTTCTCTGTTTAATCCCACCTGACTTCTTACCACGAAAACCAGATTGCTTACTCGACTGCTGAGTCGACTGTCCACCTGATTGACCTTCTGATTTACCCCCAAAAGGTCCACCTTTTGAACTTTCTCTTTCCGCTACCATTATATCACCTTCTGTAACTTTAGCCATCTCATGAGCTTGTGCCAATGAGGTTGCAAATCTTGCAACTGTCCTATATTCTGGCCTAATCACCCGCATAAAATGCTGAATCTTATCTTTCTCAGTTGGTACCCACTGTTAAACAAACCTTAACTTTGATGTAAAATCTCTGAAAACCTCATCAATCGTCATGTTTTCGGTCATTTTCATACTCAGAAACTCAGTTTTCAATCTTTCCATCTCATACTCAGAACAGTACTGCTCCTGAACCTTAGCAGCGAACTGTTCCCAAGTTATCTGACTGATCTGTTCTTTGGGTAAATATGCAGTGATAGAGTCCCACCATTCCATTGCTTCACCCTTGACAAGCCTACTAGCAAACAGTACCATAGATTCAGGCTCACAAAAACATGCTTCCAACGCTCTCTCTACTTCTCTTAGCCAATTAAGGGTCATTGTAGGGTTTGTGTGACCACTGTACTCAGGAGGTTTGCAGTCCATAAACTGTTTATAGGTACACTTCCTTCTTGTCTCAGGGACTTGAAATGGGTACATCATTTGATTAGGAAAAGTCTGGTTAAACGGAAATGGCATTTGATAGTTTTGATAGGTATTTTGTGGAAATTGTGACTGAGAACTGCCACCGGCTTGATTATAAAAATTAGGAGGAAAGGTTGTGTTCAACGCAGTGGTATTTAGGTTCCATTGCGCCCGTTCTTGTTCTAATTCCTTAATTTTCTCCTGAGCTTCTAATAACCGACTTTGAAGTTCTATTACTTCTTGAGAAGTTTTGTAACGACCCGACCAAAACCGTTATTGACGGCGCCGTTAACTTTGGTCCCGTTGCGTGGTCGTAGTCCCTATATGAGACTCGTTTGACCAAAATTATGTCGCATTCATTTGAAAGGCACAAGACTTGCAAGTTTAGTTTACAAAACCATTCGACAGCAAGTCTAAGTTTACAAAAGTCATAAAGTATAAATGAAATAACTTGCGACATAATATAAGTTGAAAAACACAGTTGCTATAAATAGCGTAAGTATGTAAACAAAAGTTTGAATCCAAAAGTGCTATCCCTAGCGTATGTATGTATGTATGCTTGACCCCAAGCAAGAAATCAGAGTGTATGCATGTATGCTTGACCCCAAGCAAGTATGAATGTACGCGGAAGCATGTATCAAATAGCCATGTATGAACCTGAGAAACATATAGAAAACTGTCAACGAAAAATGTTGGTGAGATCATAAATGTATTTGTAAAAGTATATTTTGAACCACAATAGTTTGTATAGATGATTATCCAAATCGTATTTATTCCGAAGAATGTAGTTTGTATTGCGAGCACCCAATTACCAAAGCTTAACTGAATCTTCCCTCTGAATTTTGAATATAGTGTCAGAACATACACTATGCACGTTGAAATTATATTTCATCCACTAACGGTAGCGAACCGTCTGAATGAGGGTTCGTTAAACCCGTATGGCCACACAACATAATCACTCGCTTACACTTACACCCTGCAAGTGGAACTAATGATAATTGGATTGAGGACTTTTGTTCTAACTCGCCTGTATCTTTGTATTCGTATTTGTGTTCAAAGTATAAAAGTAAGTAGTACAAAATGTAACAAAGTATATGTTTCTCAGCCCACAATTTAAAAGTATAAAAAGTTGTTGAAAAGGTGGGACTATGATCTCACCTCGAGTGCACGAGTATAAAGGTACTTCACAAAGTAAACGTGTGCATGAAAGTTGCTTAGTCTTGACCTAAACAAGTAAATTGTATCAATTAACCGGTTACGACACATGGTTGGGTGAAATGTGTTCAATTAGTCCTATGGCTCGTTACGACTCGAATAGTATAGCATGTGAATCACGTTGTCAAGTTTCATGCAAGAATCAAGTATAAAAGCATGTTAGAACGATTGTAATAAAGTTTGAGTTGACATTTCAAAACCTTACCATTAGAAAGGAAATCTTATTACGTTTCCAACGATATTTGATTCATCGAAAACGGAGTTACGGTCAAAAAGTTATGGCCAAAACAAGTTTGCTGAAGTTCGGATGAAACAGGCAATTGTCACGGCGCGACAAATTGCTCCGCGGCGCGACAAATGCCTATGTTGAAGGTCAGAAAGCTTGAAAAACATGTTCTAAAATCACCCTTTGGGCCACGGCGCGACAAATTGCTCCGCGGCGTGACAATGGCCGTGGCCTGGTCCCTGGCCTGTTTCACTTGTTCAAGGCTTGGTAAAATTTCAAACAAACGCAAAACTCAAACCGTAAACAATTAGGAAGCGTATCTTATACCGTTGGAAAGCTCTTTTGACAAGGAACACAACTAAACATGTTTCATCAAACAAAAACAACATTTTCCATAACCGATTTCTCGTCAAGTGATCGTTTAAAAGTCCATTTTCAAAGTTTCAAGTTCATCAATTGCATTTTAAGTTTCGGGAATCCAATTTACACATACGATATGCCGTTTCGAAGGTAATTAAGCATACATTACAACTAATCACTAACAATTAACATTCCATGGCATTCAAGCATCAAAAGTTCATGTCAAGAACTATCAAACCCTAGTCAAACATCACAAAATCAATATTCATGTTTTTGAAGTTTTCTTAATCAACCTACGCATCAAAACGAAGCTAGTGATACTAGTAACACAATTAAAACATGCAATTTAACAATCTAACAACATTAACTCATCCAAAATCAAGGATTAAGCAAACCCATTTCAAGTTCATGCTAGTTACTCCAAAAACAACAAATCGAGCAAACCAAACATATATTCATGTTAGACTTGAGCCATAGACACTAACTAACACCATTTCAAATCAAAAACACGAATTTAGAGAAATCTAGAGTTTTAGAAATGTTACCCAAACGAGATGAAGTTGGTATCAAATTGTAGAGGATGAAGAGAGGATTCCAAATATGTAATTTGTTTTGTTGTAAGCCTCCTAAATCGAATTTAGATGATGAATGATTGAATTGGGTGTTGTGTGTGTGTGTTCTTGCTAGAGAGAAAGAGAGATGAGGGAGATGGATGGAAATGGATGGAGGAGGTGAAGTGGTTGACTAGTTGACCTAGTCACCACTTTGCCCACTTGTCAACTTAAGTCCCTCATGTTTGTAGTCGGGTGCGGGAATTAACCAAACGAATATTTTTAAAACGCTCGAGTAAACGGGTGATGTCAAAATTAAATAGCGGGAATATAATGAACGTTACTCACGGAAACTATTAATTTAAATACGAAAGATTATGTTTTAAAAAAAAAAGACGGTGTTAAAATTAAATTTAACGGAAAAACGCGGGATGTTACAAGTTTCTTCTTCTGAAGACACATGTCCATCTTCGTCAGGGGCTCTAAAACCGTTATTGACGGCGCCGTTAACTTAGGTCCCGTTGCGTGGTCGTAGTCCCTATATGAGACTCGTTTGACCAAAATTATGTCGCATTCATTTGAAAGGCACAAGACTTGCAAGTTTAGTTTACAAAACCATTCGACAGCAAGTCTAAGTTTACAAAAGTCATAAAGTATAAATGAAATAACTTGCGACATAATATAAGTTGAAAAACACAGTTGCTATAAATAGCGTAAGTATGTAAACAAAAGTTTGAATCCAAAAGTGCTATCCCTAGCGTATGTATGTATGTATGCTTGACCCCAAGCAAGAAATCAGAGTGTATGCATGTATGCTTGACCCCAAGCAAGTATGAATGTACGCGGAAGCATGTATCAAATAGCCATGTATGAACCTGAGAAACATATAGAAAACTGTCAACGAAAAACGTTGGTGAGATCATAAATGTATTTGTAAAAGTATATTTTGAACCACAATAGTTTGTATAGATGATTATCCAAATCGTATTTATTCCGAAGAATGTAGTTTGTATTGCGAGCACCCAATTACCAAAGCTTAACTGAATCTTCCCTCTGAATTTTGAATATAGTGTCAGAACATACACTATGCACGTTGAAATTATATTTCATCCACTAACGGTAGCGAACCGTCTGAATGAGGGTTCGTTAAACCCGTATGGCCACACAACATAATCACTCGCTTACACTTACACCCTGCAAGTGGAACTAATGATAATTGGATTGAGGACTTTTGTTCTAACTCGCCTGTATCTTTGTATTCGTATTTGTGTTCAAAGTATAAAAGTAAGTAGTACAAAATGTAACAAAGTATATGTTTCTCAGCCCACAATTTAAAAGTATAAAAAGTTGTTGAAAAGGTGGGACTATGATCTCACCTCGAGTGCACGAGTATAAAGGTACTTCACAAAGTAAACGTGTACATGAAAGTTGCTTAGTCTTGACCTAAACAAGTAAATTGTATCAATTAACCGGTTACGACACATGGTTGGGTGAAATGTGTTCAATTAGTCCTATGGCTCGTTACGACTCGAATAGTATAGCATGTGAATCACGTTGTCAAGTTTCATGCAAGAATCAAGTATAAAAGCATGTTAGAACGATTGTAATAAAGTTTGAGTTGACATTTCAAAACCTTACCATTAGAAAGGAAATCTTATTACGTTTCCAACGATATTTGATTCATCGAAAACGGAGTTACGGTCAAAAAGTTATGGCCAAAACAAGTTTGCTGAAGTTCGGATGAAACAGGCAATTGTCACGGCGCGACAAATTGCTCCGCGGCGCGACAAATGCCTATGTTGAAGGTCAGAAAGCTTGAAAAACATGTTCTAAAATCACCCTTTGGGCCACGGCGCGACAAATTGCTCCGCGGCGCGACAATGGCCGTGGCCTGGTCCCTGGCCTGTTTCACTTGTTCAAGGCTTGGTAAAATTTCAAACAAACGCAAAACTCAAACCGTAAACAATTAGGAAGCGTATCTTATACCGTTGGAAAGCTCTTTTGACAAGGAACACAACTAAACATGTTTCATCAAACAAAAACAACATTTTCCATAACCGATTTCTCGTCAAGTGATCATTTAAAAGTCCATTTTCAAAGTTTCAAGTTCATCAATTGCATTTTAAGTTTCGGGAATCCAATTTACACATACGATATGCCATTTCGAAGGTAATTAAGCATACATTACAACTAATCACTAACAATTAACATTCCATGGCATTCAAGCATCAAAAGTTCATGTCAAGAACTATCAAACCCTAGTCAAACATCACAAAATCAATATTCATGTTTTTGAAGTTTTCTTAATCAACCTACGCATCAAAACGAAGCTAGTGATACTAGTAACACAATTAAAACATGCAATTTAACAATCTAACAACATTAACTCATCCAAAATCAAGGATTAAGCAAACCCATTTCAAGTTCATGCTAGTTACTCCAAAAACAACAAATCGAGCAAACCAAACATATATTCATGTTAGACTTGAGCCATAGACACTAACTAACACCATTTCAAATCAAAAACACGAATTTAGAGAAATCTAGAGTTTTAGAAATGTTACCCAAACGAGATGAAGTTGGTATCAAATTGTAGAGGATGAAGAGAGGATTCCAAATATGTAATTTGTTTTGTTGTAAGCCTCCTAAATCGAATTTAGATGATGAATGATTGAATTGGGTGTTGTGTGTGTGTGTTCTTGCTAGAGAGAAAGAGAGATGAGGGAGATGGATGGAAATGGATGGAGGAGGTGAAGTGGTTGACTAGTTGACCTAGTCACCACTTTGCCCACTTGTCAACTTAAGTCCCTCATGTTTGTAGTCGGGTGCGGGAATTAACCAAACGAATATTTTTAAAACGCTCGAGTAAACGGGTGATGTCAAAATTAAATAGCGGGAATATAATGAACGTTACTCACGGAAACTATTAATTTAAATACGAAAGATTATGTTTTAAAAAAAAAGACGGTGTTAAAATTAAATTTAACGGAAAAACGCGGGATGTTACAAGTTTCTTCTTCTGAAGACACATGTCCATCTTCGTCAGGGGCTCTAAAAGTACCAGTTCCAGGGACAGTGGGGCCAGTAGCGTTAGCTTCGTTATCTGCCATTACTGCACTACCACAACACTCACACCAAAGCTTAGTATAAACTCTGTTAGTACTAACAACTAACACATAACCTGTCCTAATACTCACTTAACCCATCCCCAGCATGTTATGTTTGACATGACTCTTCTAAGTTTGGGAACATGACATGTAGATCACAATGCACATGCTGCCAAACTCAGCTCTGATACCAACTTGTGACACCGCTATATTTTTTTTTATACGTGGCGGAAGCATAATATTAATTAATTACGATATCAACATTTGTACAAACCGATGTCACGTGTCATTAAAACAATTTACATATTAATAGGAAGAGACGTAAATACATTATGTTTTCAAAGGTACACGGTTCATATTCTAAAAGACCACATCAGAGTTAACCCTGTCAAACATAACATCATCATGCCCGTCTTCTCCCAAAAGCACTATCTACAAAAGCTAACAACCTGCAGGGAGGAGATGGAGGGGAATTAGCACGAAGCTAAGTGAGTACGACTAACTACAGGCCATAGTATACATAAGTGTTATACTAATCATGTCACTTAGTCTAACACACAAACATCACCCAAGTGCCGTCTACAGAGACTCTGGCGGCTCGGCCAAACCATTAACCACCAGCTGATCGGACTGGGGCTTTCCAGAAGTTCCTCCACCACCGTATGTATATACATAATCCACACGCGACGGACGCGTCATTCACATATATATACACCACGGCTGTCTAGGCCACCACATGAGGAACCCAACCCGCAGGTTAATCTCTCCTACCGAGGCCACCACACAATAGGGACGCACTGGGCTCCAGCAGACAAGCATCAACCAACATGCAGTCATCACAATGTACCAACTATCCACAACAATAAGTATATCTAACAAGCATGGCAGTCATAATATAACATGCTACTATATACTATATACTCCAGTTAGTCCCACTCACCAAATACCAGCAAACGAGAAGGTATTCAGCTATCTAATCACTGAACCTTCTCTTTCTCCTTTTCTCCTGAGAAAACATATACACAAGTTAGTTTTTGTCCGTTAACACCAAATAACACAATATAAAAATTTTTGTCAGAAAAACTGTCCGCTAAAATTTTTCTCCGTAGCACTTATGCACTTTCAAAATTTACATCGAAATTTACATCAAAATCATCAAAATACAAACGGGCAGCATAACGGCTAAAACTCAACACTTTGGTAAAATATTCTGCCCTGGACGCTCAGTCGGCCGACTGACTCTTACAGTCGGTCGACTGTCGACACAACCGGTCGACTGACTTTCCCAGTCGGCCGATTCATTTGGTATATCCACAATCGGCCGAAAGTCAATACTCAGTCGGTCGGTTGTCTGTCAATCGGTCGGTTCACTACGTCGGTCGGTCGACTGTCGACCGACAGTCGGCCGACTGTGTTCATCTTCTTCAGAAACTGAACATAGGCTACGGACTTCAAGCTAAATTCCCCAAAACTCGATCTAGAGCTCGTTTTCGACATCAAAACTTACCACAACTCAATTACTACATGTTATAGACTATAAACCCACAACAATTTGACCATAACAACACTTAAATCACTTGTTTTGACCCATATTCAAGCTTCTGAACAAATACACTTAAAACACCATTTTCTTGAAGATTAAAGCATGAAAAGCTATGAATCTTACCTTGTTAGAATCAGTAAACCACAAGGAACACGAAAATGTAAACGATTCGAGCTCTAGATCAAAGATTAGAATTAGGGTTTGATTGTAGGTGAAAGGGGGGGTACGGGAGTGTTTGGGATTTTTCTAGAAATGGGAAGAAGAACACAGCCCACTAGTCACTTAATTGGGTTTAATTCCCACACTGTGTGACACACGGGTATTTATCAGTTATCTGATATCTTTCGTACATCATTTGGCAACCCAAACGAAGTCCAAATTAGATAAACAAACCTGTTCTGTGACCCTTGTCACAAAATGGTCCTAACCACATCATTATTTAATAATAAATATTAAATAAAAATAAAAGCACATAGTAACACAATACTAACTTAAGGGTACTTTAGTAATCTTACATCTAAGCCCGATTGAGGATGTTACAGATATAACTATCAAGAAATATGTTTTTGATATGTTTGGAGATTAGGTAGAATGTAAGAGTCGTGTAACATGGCACATGATGACGTTATGGTCTGTGAATCATCACGTTTCATTAGAAACTCAGCATGACTTACTGTAATATAATCACGTTGATCAAGTGTCATTATATTATACTAACTCATGCTTCAGTTCCCAACACTTCTTCAAAAACATTCATTTTTAAATTCGAATTTTTTAGAATTTAGAAACTAAAACCAGTTTTCTTTCTGATGTAACACTATTATCGCAAAGAGATAAATGATTTCAGATAAGAATAGTTATGAAAATATCTTCAGAATTATCGAGGATATTTATAATGAAAGATACGATGATATCTTTGAATTTTAGAATCATAGTGTGATGAAGAAATTCATTCACAATGATTTAGAGCAATTAAGAAGTAAGGTATTCATTAAAGTTTTCAGCAGAACTGAATCATTTGGATTCTTTGAAGGTAGATTTAGTCTTTGTGGTTTGCCCACATCCTCCTTCATGGTTTGCTCAATCCGTTTTTCAATACCAACTTTTCTGAGCTTTACCAACACACTATTCCTTATCATCAAACTTTTGGCTGTTAAGGTCGTTTACAGTTGTCTACAGTTTCTGCTGCTTCATTCAGTTTTTTCAAAATTTAGAGTATTGATTTGTAGACTGAGTGCTTTTCAGATTTTCAGAATTGAAGTTTCGTAAATCCAGGAGATAGAAGTTATATATATATGTATATATATATATATATATATATATATATATATATATATATATATATATATATATATATATATATATATATATATATATATATATATATAAAATTGTTGTCGTAGAATCGCTGAGAAATTCGAGATTATCGATTGATGCCTCCCGGTATTTGGTATGGTAATTATCGTTACAAGATGTCGATGAGTTCATGATAAGACTTCAATAGATAAATATAGTGATTTGTCGGAGAGATTTAAGCCAAGGAGCAACGAGGTTGCTGGTATGTCTGCTGGTAATATGGTGGAATATAAAAGGTTCCTCCGGTAACAATAAAAGAGCACGCATATTTATCAAGGTTATAATAAGGTTGTTTCGAACGAAAAGTTGAAGTTGACTTGCTGGAGCTGTGACAAAACAGGCTATCTCGAACAGGAGTTGCAAAGTTATTTTTCGGTAATAATCACGCTAAAGGAATTAGCACAGCTATGTGTTAAACGTTTACTCAGTTTTCGAGAGTTTTTCAGGTGCATAACTATATGTATCAATCTTTCCTTCCGTAGATGAAGTGCAGTTGGTTCATCCTCTCGATTGAGGTATTTTCAAGAATCATGAAAGGTTTGAACGCAGACTGTAATCGTCAAGATACAAATGAGGTTTAAGATGAAATCAAGTGGCAAACTTGAAGAAATTTTTAGTTTCATATGTTATAATCAATATTTTAATTCTTTTTAATTGTCCAATGTTGGTAGTCCACACTTAGTAATCCACAGTTAGTAATTCAATAATTCATATATAGTTTAATATATAATATTCGAATTAATTAATACGTGTCGTGACCTATTGTATACATGTCTCAGACTCGATCACAACTCAAAGTATATATATTATTTAGAATCAACCTCGACCCTTTATATGCTAACTCGAGCATTACCGCGATATAGAGTGACTTACGGTTATTTCAAATAATATATATAAATGTCGTCGATATGATATGTCAAAACATTGTATATGTGTCTCGATTTATACGACGATATTTAAAGTGCGCAAAATAAATAACAGAAATTAAATGACGATAAATAAAATTGAAAGAATTAAAATTGCGATAAATAAATTGCGATAAATAAATTGTGATAAATAAAATGTAATAAGGAATTAACAGTTAGCTAGGAACAGTTAGCTAGGATTTTGTTAGCGTGGATTCTTAACAAAATTTCTCATAGTTAATTTGTTTATTTCTAACAAATTTTATTTTTGTCCAATGTTTTCTTCATTATGCCACTTGTTGGATTCAAATAGGTCGAAATTCCAAATTTGAAATTGAATGAAAATGGTTATTCTGTGGTGAACGGATTAGTATATCTGTGGATGTAAATAGGATAGTAAATGACTGTTGAATCAGATTCGAAGAATGTACAGTGTAACTTATTAATGTGAAATCTAAATATTCATCGGGTATTACCTACCCGTTAAAATATTTTCACCATTAACAGTTTGTACAAAAGAATTTTTAATTACAATCTTTATGAAAACATATGTACATATATATTTTCTTCAGATGTAATCATGGATTTAATGAGTTAATATGATATTAATCTCATTTGGTTTATCGTTAGAACTAGAATACATAATCTCTAAAACATTAGAGATTACATAATCGTCATGTCGAACGAAGATAAATGATGTAGAACGTCATGTAGAATGAAGATAATCGATGTAGGACATCATGTAGTATGATGATTATGCTGGAGGTACAGACTGTGAGTTTGAGGCATGTATTGTTGAGGCTTGTGCTGCGGATGTTGTTGTTGGTGGTACTGGTGTTGCCGGTGCTGTTGCTGAAGCTAGTAGGTTTTGCACCATGTTTTCAAAATTGATTACTCGAGCGTGAAGCTCGTTGACTTCTGCTATTACACCAGGATAATTGTCGGTTCGGACGAGCGGATGAATAAGATTTAGAATTTGAGATAGTGTATAATTGTGACGAGATACTCTGGAAGTGAGAGAGAAAATGGTATTACGAACAGGTTTTCCGGTAAGTGCTTTAAATTCTTCGCCAATAGGAGAATGTGGTGGATGGAAGGGATCGCCTTCTTCTTGTTTACAATGATTAAGTAGGCTACGAACCCATCCCCAATTCATCCAAAATAGATGATAGCTAATCGGTTGATCCATTCTGGTCACACTGCTTTCGAAGCTCGAGTGAAACTCCATATTGGAATTCGAGGGACTTCAACTAGCGGCGAGTTCCATTTCGTAAGATTGAATAAAAGATTTTTCGATATGGAATGATTTTCGGATATCGGATAGTATTCTAATTACATAGAATATCTATATATATAGAACAAAATATTTCGTAGATTACGGAGGAATTTACAGAATATGTCAGGAAAAGTTTATTGTAACAGATACGCTAAGATATGGATTAGCAGATATGCTAAGATATGAATTTTGTCTATACACTATTCATGCAATCACTGCAGTAAGATGTGTCTAGACTAAGAATGATAACCAGGTAATTTTTTAAGGATGATAAGTAGGTAATTTTTTACACGAAATGATAAGCAAAACTTTTGACATGCTGACACGGTCGAAGTCCATACTCACTAATGCATCTAAGCAACTATCTGTTAGACACACTAATGCAAGACCTGGTTCGCTAAGACCACCGCTCTGATACCAACTGAAATGTTAGGGATGCATCCCACTCAGTGCCTTCCCAGCTAACCGCCCAGTGACCACTGAGCGTACCTCAGACACTGATTTTACAGCCCTGCCTCTCGGCAAAGCCAACCATAATCGGACCGCGAGGAGTAAGAGCCAGTGCTTCGTCACAGGTAGCACTGTGAGAACCCCCTCTACGATTAAGCCAACGAGACAACTTAAACCAGCTCTGATACTAACTGAAAGGACCCATTCATACCGATTATAAACGATTCATAATAGTTGATTTCATTGCGATGTATTTGACCTCTATATGATACATTTTACAAATATTGCATTCGTTTTTAAAAGACAATCTTTCTTTACATTGAAAATTGATAGCATGCATACCATTTCATAATATATCCAACTATAATTGACTTAATAATAATCTTGATGAACTCAACGACTCGAATGCAACATCTTTTGAAATATGTCATGAATGACTCCAAGTAATATCTTTAAAATGAGCAAATGCACAGCGGAAGATTTCTTTAATACATGAGAATAAACATGCTTTCAAGTGTCAACCAAAAGGTTGGTGAGTTCATTAGTTTATCATAATCAATCATTTCCAATAATATAATAGACAACAAGATACTCATATTTCGAAAACAATCTGTGGAGGTCTGCTCACTGCTGTAAAAAAAATCATTCATATGAAGAACACCGGATGGAAATATGGAAAGTGCAAAACAATTTCACCAACGGTAGCTAATGCATCGTGCAATGCAAAAATTTCTCACCGTAAACAATTTTACCAACGGTAGCTAATGCATCGTGCAATGCAAAAATTTATCACCGTAAATAATTTTACCAATGGTAGCTAATGCATCGTGCAATGTAAAAATTTCTCACCGTAAACAATTTTACCAACGGTAGCTAATGCATCGTGCAATGCAAAAATTTCTCACCGTAAATAATCTCACCAACGGTAGCTAATGCATCGTGAATGCAAAAATTTCTCACCGAGGGTAGCTAATGCTATCTTTATAGAAATCGAACCACTAATGTAGTGACCCGAACTTTTCCATGTTAATATATATTAAATGAAATTGTTATTTACATGATTAAGTGTTTCCAACATGTTAAGCAATTAAACTTGTTAAGACTTGATTAATTGAAATAGGTTTCATATAGACAATTAACCACCCAAGTTGACCGGTGATTCACGAACGTTAAAACTTGTAAAAACTATATGATGACATATATATGATTATATATATAGTCAACATGATATTATGATAAGTAAATATCTCATTAGGTATTTTAACAATGAGTTATATACATAAAATTGAGTTTATTGAATTAAGAAACTCGAAACGATATATATAACGATTATCGTTATAACAACGTCTTACTAAATACATATGAATCATATTAAGATATTGATACACTATGTTTAATCATGATAAATGATAAGTAAACATGTCATTAAGTGTATTAACAATGAACTACATATGTAAAAACAAGACTACTAAATTAATGATTTCGAAACGAGACATATATGTAACGATTATCGTTGTAACAACATTTAACTGTATATATATCATACTAAGATATATTAATATATCATAATATCATGATAATGTAATAATTTAACATCTCTTTAGATATAATAAACAATGGGTTAACAACATTTAACAAGATCGTTAACCTAAAGGTTTCAAAACAACATTTACATGTAACGACTAACGATGACTTAACGACTCAGTTAAAATGTATATACATGTAGTGTTTTAATATGTATTCATACACTTTTAAAAGACTTCAAGACACTTATCAAAATACTTCTACTTAACAAAAATGCTTACAATTACATCCTCGTTCAGTTTCATCAACAATTCTACTCGTATGCACCCGTATTCGTACTCGTACAATACACAACTTTTAGATGTATGTACTATTGGTATATACACTCCAATGATTAGCTCTTAGCAGCCCATGTGAGTCACCTAACACATGTGAGAAGCATCATTTAGCAACTAGCATGAAATATCTCATAAAATTACCAAAATATTAGTAATCATTCATGACTTATTTACATGTAAACAAAATTGCACATCCTTTATATCTAATCCATATACCAATGACCAAAAACAATTACAAACACTTTCATTCTTCAATTTACTTCATATAATTGATCTCTCTCAAGTTCTATCTTCAAGTTCTAAGTGTTCTTCATAAATTCTATAAGTTCTAGTTTCATAAAATCAAGAATACTTCCAAGTTTGCTAGCTTACTTCCAATCTTGTAAAGTGATCATCTAACCTCAAGAAATCTTTCTTATTTACAGTAAGATATCTTTCTAATACAATGTAATACTCATATTTAAACTTTGTTTCAATTTCTATGACTATAACAAATCTTATTTCGAGTGGAAATCTTACTTGAATTTATTTTCGTGTCATGAATTTACTTCAAGAACTTTCAAGCCATCCAAGGATCCTTTGAAGCTAGATCTATTTTTCTCATTCCTAGTAGGTTTATCTACAAAACCTGAGGTAGTAATGATGTTCATAACATCATTCGATTCATTTATATAAAACTACCTTATTCGAAGGTTTAAACTTGAAATCACTAGAACATAGTTTAGTTAATTCTAAACTTGTTCGCAAACAAAAGTTAATCCTTCTAACTTGACTTTTAAAATCAACTAGACACATGTTATATATCTATATGATATGCTAACTTAATGATTTAAAACCTGAAAACACGAAAAATACCGTAAAATCGGATATACGCCGTCGTAGTAACACCGCGGGCTGTTTTGGGTTAGTTAATTAAAAACTATGATAAACATTGATTTAAAAGTTGTTCTTCTGGGAAAATGATTTTCTTATGAACATGAAACTATATCCAAAAATCATGGTTAAACTCATAGTGGAAGTATGTTTTCCAAAATGGTCATCTAGACGTCGTTCTTTCGACTGAAATGACTACCTTTACAAAAATGACTTGTAACCTGTATTTCCGACAATAAACTTATACTTTTGCTGTTTAGATTCATAAACTTAAGTTCAATATGAAACCATAGCAACTTGAAACACTCAAAACGGATTTAAAACGAAGAAGTTATGGGTAAAACAACATTGGATATTTTTGCTTGTTGTAGCTACGTGAAAATTGGTAACAAATCTATATTAATCATATCCTAGCTAACTTATATTGTATTATACATGTATTCTAATATATTATGTAATCTTGGGATACCAAAGACACGTATGTAAATGTTTTGACATATCATATCGATCCATCTATATATATTATTTGGAACAACCATAGACACTCTATATGCAGTAATGTTAGAGTTAGCTATACAGGGTTGAGGTTGATTCTAAAAATATATATACTTTGAGTTGTGATCTAGCCTGAGAAGTGTATACACTGGGTCATGGATTGATTCAAGATAATATATATCAATTTATTTCTGTACATCTAACTATGGACAACTAGTTGTAGGTTACTAACGAGGACAGCTGACTTAATAAACTTAAAACATCAAAATGTATTAAAAGTGTTGTAAATATATTTTGAACATACTTTGATATATATGTACATATTTGTTATAGGTTCGTGAATCGACTAGTGGCCAAGTCTTACTTCCCGACGAAGTAAAAATCTATGAAAGTGAGTTATAGTCCCACTTTTAAAATCTAATATTTTGGGATGAGAATACATGCAGTTTTATAAATGTTTTACGAAATAGACACAAGTAAATGAAACTACATTATATGGGTGAATGATCGAAGCCGAATATGCCCCTTTTGCTTGGTAGCCTAAGAATTAGTAAACCTATCTATTAATTGACACGAATCCTAAAGATAGATCTATTGGGCCTAACGAACCCCATTCAAAGTACCGGATGCTTTAGTACTCCGAATTCGTTTTTATCATGTCCGAAGGATTTTCCGGAATGATAGGGGATATTCTTATATGCATCTTGTTAATGTTCTTGTTAATGTTGGTTACCAGGTGTTCACCATATGAATGATTTTTTATCTCTATGTATGGGATGTATATTGAAATATGAAATCTTGTGGTCTATTATTATGATTTGATAATATATAGGTTAAACCTATAACTCACCAACATTTTTGTTGACGTTTTAAGCATGTTTATTCTCAGGTGATTATTAAGAGCTTCCGCTGTTGCATACTAAAATAAGGACAAGATTTAGAGTCCATGCTTGTATGATATTATGTAAAAACTGCATTCAAGAAACTTATTTTTGATGTAATATATTCTTATTGTAAACCATTATGTAATGGTCATGTGTAAACGGTATATTTTAGATTATCATTATTTGATAATCTACGTAATGCTTTTTAAACCTTTATAGATAAAATATAGGTTATGGTTGTTTTAAAAATGAATGCAGTCTTTGAAAAACGTCTCATATAGAGGTCAAAACCTCGCGACGTAATCAATTAATATGGAACGTTTATAATCAATATGAACGGGACATTTTAGTTGGTATCCGAGCGTTGGTCTTAGAGAACCAGAAATTTGCATTAGTGTGTCTTATCGAGTTTGTTAGGATACATTAGTAGTCTGGACTTCGACCGTGTTTTCTTTAAAAACGATTGCTTAACATTTTTGTTGGAAACTATATATTATTAACATGTAAATATTATGTGATATATTAACCTCTTAATGTGTTTGATATTGTGTGATAGATGTCTAACACTAGTACAAATCTCATCGATTCACCTAATAATAATGAAGAGTCGAATATATTTTGGGAAGATTCACAAATTCCCGAAGAGGAACCGGAAGAAGAGGAACCGGAAGAGGAGGAACCGGAAGAGGAGGAACCAGAAGAAGAGGAACTGAAATAGGAGGAACCGGAACAGGATGAACCGGAAGAAGAAGAGGTTCCGGAGGAAGAAATATTGATACCTATAGTAAATCGATTAAATAAAAGAAAATCCTCAACCAACGGACCAAAGTTAATAATGGTCAATGGTGTTTCCGCCGAGGAAGAAAAATATTGGGAAGATTACCAATTTTCCGATGAATCGGATCCCGATGAGGATTCCGATGATGTTATAGAAATTACCTCGACCCAATTTAATAAAGCGAAAGAAAATAATAAGGGAAAAGGTATAAAAATAGAGAAACCCGATTCCAACCCCGTTGAACTTTATATGTATCGGCAACATCCGTATTTCTTAAAATGTAACAATGACCCGGAAACCTCTAAACCACCATGTTTTTCTAAACCATTGTGGAAAATGACGGCTCGTATTAGAGGAACACCATATATTCCTAGAAAATTTAGAAAACGAACCAAGTCCGAAGAAGAAGAAACCAGTAATTCAGATTAGAAGGTTGTAATCATGTTGTGTATTATATGTATTGTAGTGTGCTTGTACTTTTATGTTCTATGTAAAAATTGCTTGTATTGTTTGTTAATTATCTTTTACGAATCTAATCCTTGCCTATTTTATAGTATAAAAACAAAATGGACGTTAAGGGTAGACAACCGAATATTTTAGAAGATCTACCAGAGGATATGATTGAGGAAATCTTGTCTAGAGTCGGTCAGAATTCATCAGCACAATTAATTATGGCAAAATTACCTTGTCAAACATTTGAAAGACTTTCCAGAAATGCCTTAGTTTATAAAAGGATTTCCTTTGATAGGTGGGGTATATCACATTGGGGAGACCGTAAGTTACGCCGTGTTTTCTTTAAAGCGTTAAATGTGGGGAACCCAAATGCAATTTTACGCTACGGGTTACGAACCTATTTTGACTCAACATATCCCAACATAGGATTTCGTGAATTAGAAAGTGCTTCTAGCATGCAACATAAAGAAGCATGTTATGCTTACGGGTTAGTGATGTTCGCTTCTTACCAAAGTGAGAAAAAGAACATCGGATTGCAGCTTTTAAATAAAACCTTCTCACAAGTGACGGATTCAGTAGTTGGGGTGAAAAACAAGGTTTTTAGATTATTACTGGGCTGTTGGACATTACGAAACCCTCGTCCTATTGACGACATTACAACATGCTGCCTAGCCAATGGTCATAACGTTTATTTTCCACAAGACCAAGGATGGGAAGTCGTCTTAGTAAAACAAGAATGCATGACTTGTTTCTGGACTTATGAATTACGTGTCTTTATTTTCTTTGCTGAATAACTTGCGTATTAACTAGATTTATCTTCAAAACTCTCCTGTATCAAAGTGTACTATATTTCATGTTATATGTAATATAGCGAAGTTGTAAGTTTGAAAAATATTTGTATGTGATATATTATTATAATCAGTTTTTCATATGGAATTGTAGTAGTTGAATTGTATATTAGCTACTAAGTATGAACTTAACGGGTAGGTAGTACCCGAATTTAAACTTATAAAACGCTAATATGAAGAAAAAGCTTTTATAAATGAGTTCATATTATGCTACGAAATACTATTGACTACTCTTAATATTCTGTATGATTAACTCGATTCAGTTGGCTATTTTGAAGGAAATGGCACCGACTACTCGACACACCATGAATATGAGTGAAGAGGAATTTCGTACCTTTCTTGCTGCAAACATAGCCGCAGTACAGGCTGCGCTACATACCAACAATAACTCTGAATCTAACAATGCAGCTAACGGCGCAAGAAATCGTGTAGGATGCTCCTACAAAGAATTCACTGCCTGCAAACCTTTGGAATTTGATGGAACCAAAGGACCAATTGGATTGAAACGGTGGACCGAGAAACTCGAATCGGTGTTTGCCATAAGTAAGTGTACTGAAGAGGACAAAGTTAAGTACGCTACGCATACCTTCACAGGTACTGCGTTAACGTGGTGGAACACCTATCTTGAACAGGTAGGACAAAATGCTGCTTACGCACTACCGTGGTCGGCATTCAAGCAATTGATGAACGAGCAGTACCGTCCTAGAAACGAAGTCAATAAATTCAAGGCAGAACTTAGAGAGTTACGAACACAAGGGTTCAACGTTACCACATATGAATGACGATTCACAAAGTTGTGCCTATTGTGTTCGGGAGCATTCGAAGATGAATAAGAGAAGATCGACGCATTTGTAAAAGGGTTACCAGTAAGAATTCAAGAAGATGTGAGTTCAAACGATCCCGCTTCTATACAGAAGGCAAGTCGAATGGCTCATAAACTCATAAATCAGATTGAGGGAAGAATTAAAGAGCAGGTGGCCGAAGAAGCCAACACGAAACAACTCAAGAGGAAGTGGGAGGAAAACGGTGACAAGAGTCACCAGTACAACAACAACAACAATTACAACCACAATCGCAACAACTATCCCAACAACCGCAACAACAATCGCAACAATAACCACAATCCTAACAATAACTACAACAAACATCCCAACAACAACAACAACTACAATGTGATGACCCGGGAATTTCCGACCAAATTTAAATTTGAATCTTATATGGTTTCGACACGATAAGCAAAGTCTGTAATCTTGAAGTCTCAAAACCTTTGAATTGTGTACATGTATACATTTGACCTTTGACAAATCCCGACGATTCACGAACAGTTGTTTGTAAATAAATATGTACATATACATAATGTAGAATATATAATAATTTGAAACTATAAAATATAATTTAAACATTAAAACTAAATATGTAAGATAAGATATAAAATAATTAAGTTATACTTAAAATGAATTTATATTAAATATATGATTTTTATAGATAATTACTACTATATGTACATTATAGTATAGATAAAATTTATAAACAAGAAATGTTCAATAAAAGTTAATATATAATATAAGTAATGATTCATATATATAATAGAGGTATAAATATAGCGATATAATAATATTGTTATTACTTCCAATATTAATATCAATATTAGTGTTAATAATATTATTTATATATATAATCTAAAGATATGAATTTGATATATATATATATATATATATATATATATATATATATATATATATATATATATATATATATATATATATATATATATATATATATATATATATATATATATATATATATATATATATATATATATATATATATATATATATATATATATAGATTAATATTGTATCATTACTGTTAATATTATAATTATTATTAATAATATTAGTATTATTAGTATTATTGTTATTTACAATATTATTGTAATGCATTTTATAGTAATTGATATCATTATCATTAGAAATATTATTATTGCTATTATATTATTAAAGATTTGTATTATTAATATTACAATATAAAGAGTAGTATTATATTTGTTATATTTATTAATAAGATTAAAAAAATATATATATTTTATAAATATAAGAGATATATAAACACGAAAATAAATACAGATATATTAGGAAAACAGTATTTATATTATTATTTAGTAATATTACAACCTATTATTATTAATGTATTATTAATTATAAATTGTTAATATTATATATAAATTAATTAATTTTATAAATAAAAATCAGGAAAAAATGATCCAAAACCGTTGCACATTCCTATCAATCCACATCTAAATTTTTGTTTATTGTCTGTAACTGGTTACCAGTCGATATCTGAAGCTCAGTACCATCCAAATGCAGTTGAAGGTCTATGTCACTTTTTATTTTTTTATATTTTGTTTTTCTTCTGATGGAATATATTATTGTCGATCGAATGCAGTTACAAAACAACTCCAATTAAGTCAAATTAACTGTAATGTTATCACTTAACCTTTATATAACTTTGTACTAATGCAATTCGAACATAAAGGAAGGGAATTAAATTGTAATTTTATAAAAAGGCAGCTAGTCCCCTGTTCGCTGGAACGTTTTATTAAAAAGATCGAATTCTATTATATTTTCAAAATCTTTAAATGTGGAGTTGTTAGGAGGTTTCTAAGCAAGTTCTCAGTAAATTTTCAAGTCTCAATTTTATATATTGAGTGTGAATTTTCGAGTCAAACACAATTTGTAAAAAGTCAAATATGTTCATTCATCGAGTAATTCGAAATCTAAAGGATGTTTCAGTAGCAATTGAGGGTCCAGATAGCTTCCAGGGGAGATTTGCAAACTCTTTCATTTTATAACCTTTGTCTAAAACACCTTAGAAATCAAAAACGCGATTTGTGTTCTTGTGTTCTTCAAACGAGCTGCTACATCAATTTTTTTATTTATTTATTCTGTTTTGTTTTAAATTAATTCAAATCAAACTATAAAGGTTGCTATTTATTGTTGAATCTTAAATCAAGAATTAAATTAGTTACTTAGATTGAGGGATTCTGGTCGATCACAGCTGAAGAGGTTGAAGGAGAAAATAAAACAGAAATTTAAAATGGTTTAAATAAATAATTTTATCTGATAAAACAGAAAAAGAGCAGTAGCTCAGCTGGTTCAATGACGTGTTCGGGTTTGCAAGTGGTCTCGGGTTCGAGCCTAGGAGTGGGTTGTTTTTCTTTATTTTTGGGATTCATTACAATGGAGGTAGTTTTTTTTTATCACTATTATTGTTTTTATTATTATGATTATTATTATTGATATTATTATTATTATGATTATTGATATGATTGTTATTATTAGTAATATAGTAATTTTTATTAACATCATAGTTGCAAGAATTAAAAGTATTACTAATATTATTATTATTAATATTAACTGTTATGAATATCATAATTATTATTATTGTTATTATCATTAGGTATTAAAATCATAATTATTAGTATTATTATTATTATTATTATTATGTATTATGAACTTTATCTATTAGTATTATCATTATTACTAATACAAGTGTTAGTTACCCTTTTATTATTATTATTAGCATAACCCTAATTACAACTATGATTATTATCATTATGATTACTATTATTGTTATTATTAATATTATTATTATTATTATAAGTTTTATTATTATTATTATTATCAACATCCTTACTATTAGTATGTGTATCATTTTAAAATTGTTAGTATTATTAATATGGACATAGGTAATATTATTAATATTAGCATTTTCGTTAATACGAATATCATTAACAAGTACTATTATAATTGAAAATTAATATAATTACTACTAAAAGTATCTTTACTTTAAATCTATATTTTTATAAAAACTATTATTAATACTATCATTAATATTATTAGTACTATGAAAATTATTATTATTATCAGTATAATTATTCTAGTGTTATTATAACTAATATTTTGTAAACAAGAGCGTAATTATATAAAAGTAAATTTAAAATACATAACTTAACCATATTAATATTGTTATATACAAAATGAATACATTTAATTAAATAATGAAATATATATAAATTATTAATATAAAAATTATATCACAAATAATAATATATATATTTATTCGATTACGATTACGATTATATATATATATATATATATATATATATATATATATATATATATATATATATATTAATGATTACACAAATAATATAGGTTCGTGAATCCGAGGCTAACCCTGCATTGTTCAGTTGTTCGATATAGTCATATGTATTTTTACTACAAAATACATTAGGTGAGTTTCATTATTCCCTTTTTATATACATTTTTGGGCTGAGAATACATGCAAATGCTTTATTAACTGTTTTACAATATTTATATGCGTGAGTTTCATTTGCCTTTTTACCCTTTATATTTTTGGGCTGAGAATACATGCGCAACTTTTTATAACTATTTTACAAAATATACACGAGTAAATGAAACTACATTCTATGGTTGGGTTGTTAAACTGAATATGCCCTTTTTTAGTCTGGTAATCTAAGAATTAGGGAACAGACACCCTAATTGACGCGAATCCTAAAGATAGATCTATCGGGCCCAACAGGCCTCATCCAAAGTACCGGATGCTTTAGTACTTCGAATTATATCATGTCTGAAGGAGGATCCCGGAATGATAGGGGATATTCTATATGCATAATTGTGAATGTCGGTTACCAGGTGTTCAATCCATATGAATGATATTTTTGTCTCTATGCATGAGACGTTTATTTATGAGAAATGAAAATCTTGTGGTCTATTAAAATGATGGAAACGATTGTTTATGTTAAACTAATAAACTCACTAACCTTTTGGTTGACACTTTAAAGCATGTTTATTCTCAGGTATGAAAGAAATCTTCCGCTGTGCATTTGCTCATTTTAAAGATACTACTTGGAGTCATTCATGACATATTTCAAAAGACGTTGCATTCGAGTCATCGAGTTCATCAAGATCATTATTAAATTAATTATAATTGGATGTATTATGAAATGGTATGCATGTCGTCGACTTTCAATGAAATGAAAGTTTGTCTTTTAAAACGAATGCAATGTTTGTAAAATGTATCATATAGAGGTCAAATACCTCGCGATGTAACTAACTATTGTGAATCGTTTATAATCGATGTGGACTTTGTCCGGATGGATTAGGACGGGTTCTTTCATACAACAACCGTTTCAACAACAATAACAATCCCAACAACAACCTCAATAACAACAACGGCAACAAAAACCAAAAACAGCCATGTCATAGGTGTGAAGAAAATTATCAGGTGTTTTGCACGACATTTTGCAACAGGTGTAAAAGAAATGGTCATAGCGCGACAAAGTGTGAGGTCTATGGACCAAAGTTTAACAGAACTAAAGGAACAAATAATGTCGGAATAAGTAATGCTGAAACGAATAGTGTCGAAGCAAGTAATACCAACGCTGTTTGTTATAAATGTGGAAAACCGGGCCACATTATTAGAAATTGCCCGAATCAGGGGAATACTAATGGGCAGGGCTGTGGAAGAGTTTTCAATATTAATGCGGCAGAAGCACAGGAAGACCCAGAGCTTGTTACGGGTACGTTTCTTATTGACGATAAATCTGCTTATGTTTTATTTGATTCAGGTGCGGATAGAAGCTATATGAGTAGAGAATTTTGTGCTAAATGAAGTTGCCCATTGACGCCTTTGGATAGTAAATTTTTATTCGAATTAGCAAACGGTAAATTAATTTTAGCAGATAATATATGTCGGGAGAGAGAAATTAAACTGGGGGATGAAACGTTTAAAATTGATTTAATACCAGTCGAGTTAGGGAGTTTTGACGTAATAATTAGCATGGACTGGTTGAAAAAGGTGAGAGCAGAGGTCGTTTGTTACAAAAATGCGATTCGCATTGTGCGTGAAAAAGGAAAACCTTTAATGGTGTACGGAGAAAAGAACAACGCGAAATTAAATCTTATTAGTAGTTTGAAGGCACAAAAACTAATAAGAAAAGGTTGTTACGTCATTCTAGCACACATCGAGGAAGTTAAACCTGAAGAAAAGAACATCAGTGATGTTCCCATCGCAAAAGAATTTCCCGATGTATTTCCGAAAGAATTACCAGGATTACCCCCACATCGATCCGTTGAATTTTAAATAGACCTTGTACCAGGAGCTGCACCAATAGCTCGTGCTCCATACAGACTCGCACCCAGCAAAATGAAAGAATTACAAAGTCAGTTACAGGAACTTTTAGAGCGTGGTTTCATTCGACCAAGCACATCACCATGGAGAACGCCTGTTTTGTTTATCAAGAAGAAAGATGGTACATTCAAGTTGTGTATCGACTACCGAGAGTTGAACAAACTTACCATCAAGAACCGCTACCCACTACCGAGAATCGACGACTTATTTGATCAACTACAAGGCTCATCTGTTTATTCGAAGATCGATTTACGTTCTGGATATCATCAAATGCGGGTGAAGGAGGATGATATTCCAAAGACTGCTTTTAGGACACATTACAGTCATTACGAGTTTATGGTTATGCCGTTTGGATTGACTAACGCACCAGCTGTGTTCATGGACCTCATGAACCGAGTGTGTGGGCTATATCTTGACAAGTTTGTCATTATTTTCATCGATGACATACTTATTTACTCGAAGAATGATCAAGAGCACGAAGAACATTTGAGAAAAGTGCTAGAGTTGCTGAGAAAAGAAAAATTGTACGCTAAGTTTTCAAAGTGTACATTTAGGTTGGAAGAAGTTCAATTCCTCGGTCACATAGTGAACAAAGAAGGTATTCAGGTGGATCCAGCAAAGATTGAAACCGTTGAAAAGTGGGAAACCCCGAAAACTTCGAAACACATACGCCAGTTTTTAGGACTAGCTGGTTACTACAGAAGGTTCATCCAAGACTTTTTCAGAATAGCAAAACCCATGACTGCATTAACGCATAAAGGGAAGAAATTTGAATGGAAAGATGAACAAGAGAAAGCATTTCAATTGTTAAATAAAAAGTTAACTATGGCACCTATATTGTCATTACCTGAAGGGAATGATGATTTTGTGATATATTGTGACACCTCAAAGCAAGGTCTCGGTTGTGTATTAATGCAACGAATGAAAGTAATTGCTTATGCGTCTAGACAATTGAAGATTCACGAGCAGAATTATACGATGCATGATTTAGAATTAGGTGCGGTTGTTTTTGCATTAAAGACTTGAAGGCACTACTTATATGGGGTCAAAAGTATTATATATACCGACCACAAAAGTCTTCAACACATTTAATCAGAAACAACTTAACATGAAGCAGTGCAGATGGATTGAATTTTTGAATGATTACGACTTTGAGATTCGTTATCACCCAGGGAAGGCAAATGTGGTAGCCAACGCCTTGAGCAGAAAGGACAGAGAACCCATTCGAGTAAAAGCTATGAATATAATGATTCACACTAACCTTACTACTCAAATAAAGGAGGTGCAACAAGGAGTTTTAAAAGAGGGAAATTTAAAGGATGAAATACCCAAAGGATCAGAGAAGCATCTTAATATACGGGAAGACGAAACCCAGTATAGGGCTGAAAGGATTTGGGTACCAAAATTTGGAGATATGAGAAAAATGGTACTTAGAGAAGATCATAAAACCAGATACTCAATACATCCTGGAACGGGGAAGATGTACAAGGATCTCAAGAAACATTTTTGGTAGCCGGGTATGAAAGCTGATGTTGCTAAATACTTAGGAGAATGTTTGACGTGTTCTAAGGTCAAAGCTAAGCATCAGAAACCATCAGTTCTACTTCAACAACCTGAAATCCCAGAATGGAAATGGGAAAACATTACGATAGATTTCATCACTAAATTGCCAAAGACTGCAAGTGGTTTTGATACTATTTGGGTAATAGTTGATCGTCTCACCAAATCAGCACACTTCCTGCCAATAAGGGAAGATGACAAGATGGAGAAGTTAGCACGACTGTATTTGAAGGAAGTCATCTCCAGACATGGAATACCAATCTCTATTATCTCTGATATGGATGGCAGATTTATTTCAAGATTATGGCAGACATTACAGCAAGCATTAGGAACTCGTCTTGATATGAGTACTGCCTATCATCCACAAACTGATGGGCAGAGTAAAAGGATGATTCAAATGCTTGAAGACATGCTACGAGCATGCGTTATTGATTTTAGAAATAGTTGGGATCGACATCTACCGTTAGCAAAATTTTCCTACAACAACAGCTACCATTCAAGCATTGAGATGGCGCAGTTTGAAGCACTTTATGGTAGAAAGTGCAGGTCTCCGATTTGTTGAAGTGAAGCGGGGGATAGACAGATTACGGGTCCGGAGATAATACAAGAAACTACCGAGAAGATCATCCAAATTCAACAACGGTTGAAAACCGCCCAAAGTCGACAAAAGAGCTACGCCGACATTAAAAGAAAAGATATAGAATTTGAAATTGGAGAGATGGTCATGCTTAAGGTTGCACCTTGGAAAGGCGTTGTTCGATTTGGTAAACGAGGGAAATTAAATCCAAGGTATATAGGACCATTCAAGATTATTGATCGTGTCGGACCAGTAGCTTACCGACTTGAATTACCACAACAACTCGCAGCTGTATATAACACTTTCCACGTCTCAAATTTGAAGAAATGTTTTGCTAAAGAAGATCTCACTATTCCATTAGACGAAATCCAAATCAACGAAAAACTTCAATTCGTCGAAGAACCCGTCGAAATAATGGATCGTGAGGTTAAAAGACTTAAGCAAAACAAGATACCAATTGTTAAAGTTTGATGGAATGCTCGTAGAGGACCCGAGTTCACCTGGGAACGAGAAGATTAGATGAAGAAGAAATACCCACACTTATTTCCAGAAGATACGTCAACACCTCCAACTGCTTAAAATTTCGGGACGAAATTTATTTAACGGGTAGGTACTGTAGTGACCCAAACTTTTCCATGTTAATATATATTAAATGAAATTGTTATTTACATGATTAAGTGTTTCCAACATGTTAAGCAATCAAACTTGTTAAGACTTGATTAATTGAAATAGGTTTCATATAGACAATTGACCACCCAAGTTGACCGGTGATTCACGAACGTTAAAACTTGTAAAAACTATATGATGACATATATATGATTATATATATAGTTAACATGATATTATGATAAGTAAATATCTCATTAGGTATTTTAACAATGAGTTATATACATAAAATTGAGTTTATTGAATTAAGAAACTCGAAACGATATATATAACGATTATCGTTATAACAACGTCTTACTAAATACATATGAATCATATTAAGATATTGATACACTATGTTTAATCATGATAAATGATAAGTAAACATGTCATTAAGTGTATTAACAATGAACTACATATGTAAAAACAAGACTACTAACTTAATGATTTCGAAACAAGACATATATGTAACGAATATCGTTGTAACAACATTTAACTGTATATATATCATACTAAGATATATCAATATATCATAATATCATGATAATGTAATAATTTAACATCTCTTTAGATATAATAAATAATGGGTTAACAACATTTAACAAGATCGTTAACCTAAAGGTTTCAAAACAACATTTACATGTAACGACTAACGATGACTTAACGACTCAGTTAAAATGTATATACATGTAGTGTTTTAATATGTATTCATACACTTTTGAAAGACTTCAAGACACTTATCAAAATACTTATACTTAACAAAAATGCTTACAATTACATCCTCGTTCAGTTTCATCAACAATTCTACTCGTATGCACCCGTATTTGTACTCGTACAATACACAGCTTTTAGATGTATGTACTATTGGTATATACACTCCAATGATCAGCTCTTAGCAGCCCATGTGAGTCACCTAACATATGTGGGAACCATCATTTGGCAACTAGCATGAAATATCTCATAAAATTACAAAAATATTAGTAATCATTCATGACTTATTTACATGTAAACAAAATTACACATCCTTTATATCTAATCCATATACCAATGACCAAAAACACCTACAAACACTTTCATTCTTCAATTTTCTTCATCTAATTAATCTCTCTCAAGTTCTATCTTCAAGTTCTAAGTGTTCTTCATAAATTCTATAAGTTCTAGTTTCAAAAAATCAAGAATACTTCCAAGTTTGCTTGCTTACTTCCAATCTAGTAAAGTGATCATCCAACCTCAAAAAATCTTTCTTATTTACAGTAATATATTTTTATAATACAAGGTAATACTCATATTCAAACTTTGTTTCAATTTCTATAACTATAACAATCTTAGTTCGAGTGGAAATCTTACTTGAATTTGTTTTCGTGTCATGAATCTACTTCAAGAACTTTCAAGCCATCCAAGGATCCTTTGAAGCTAGATCTATTTTGTTCCTTTCTAGTAGGTTTATCCATAAAACCTGAGGTAGTAATGATGTTCATAACATCATTCGATTCATATATATAAAACTACATTATTTGAAGGTTTAAACTTGAAATCACTAGAACATAGTTTAGTTAATTCTAAACTTGTTCGCAAACAAAAGTTAATTCTTCTAACTTGACTTTTAAAATCAACTAGACACATGTTATATATCTATATTATATGCTAACTTAATGATTTAAAACCTGAAAACACGAAAAACACCGTAAAATTGGATATACGCCGTCGTAGTAACACCGTGGGCTGTTTTGGGTTAGCTAATTAAAAACTATGATAAACATTGATTTAAAAGTTTTTCTTCTTGGAAAATGATTTTTCTTATGAACATGAAACTATATCCAAAAATCATGGTTAAACTCAAAGTGGAAGTATGTTTTCCAAAATGGTCATCTAGACGTCGTTCTTTCGACTGAAATGACTACCTTTACAAAAATGACTTGTAACCTGTATTTATTACTATAAACTTATACTTTTTCTTTTTAGATTCATAAACTTAAGTTCAATATGAAACCATAGCAACTTGAAACACTCAAAACGGATTTAAAACGAAGAAGTTATGGGTAAAACAAGATTGGATATTTTTGCTTGTTGTAGCTACGTGAAAATTGGTAACAAATCTATATTAATCATATCCTAGCTAACTTATATTGTATTATACATGTATTCTAATATATTATGTAATCTTGGGATACCATAGACACGTATGCAAATGTTTTGACATATCATATCGACCCATCTATATATATTATTTGGAACAACCATAGACACTCTATATGCAGTAATGTTGGAGTTAGCTATACAGGGTTGAGGTTGATTCTAAAAATATATATACTTTGAGTTATGATCTAGCCTGAGACGTATATACAGTGGGTCGTGGATTGATTCAAGATAATATATATCAATTTATTTCTGTACATCTAACTATGGACAACTAGTTGTAGGTTACTAACGAGGACAGCTGACTTAATAAACTTAAAACATCAAAATGTATTAAAAGTGTTGTAAATATATTTTGAACATACTTTGATATATATGTACATATTTGTTATAGGTTCGTGAATCGACCAGTGGCCAAGTCTTACTTCCGGACGAAGTAAAAATATGTGAAAGTGAGTTATAGTTCCCACCTTTAAAATCTAATATTTTGAGATGAGAATACATGCAGTTTTATAAATGTTTTACGAAATAGACACAAGTAAATGAAACTACATCGTATGGTTGAATGATCGAAGCCGAATATGCCCCTTTTGCTTGGTAGCCTAAGAATTAGTAAACCGATCTACTAATTGACGTGAATCCTAAAGATAGATCTATTGGGCCTAACGAACCCCATCCAAAGTACCGGATGCTTTAGTACTTCGAATTCGTTTTTATCATGTCCGAAGGATTTTTCGGAATGATAGGGGATATTCTTATATGCATCTTGTTAATGTCGGTTACCAGGTGTTCACCATATGATTGATTTTTTATCTCTATGTATGGGATGTATATTGAAATATGAAATCTTGTGGTCTATTATTATGATTTGATAATATATAGGTTAAACCTATAACTCACCAACATTTTTATTGACGTTTTAAGCATGTTTATTCTCAGGTGATTATTAAGAGCTTCTGCTGTTGCATACTAAAATAAGGACAAGATTTGGAGTCCATGCTTGTATGATATTATGTAAAAACTGCATTCAAGAAACTTATTTTTGATGTAATATATTCTTATTGTAAACCATTATGTAATGGTCATGTGTAAACGGTATATTTTAGATTATCATTATTTGATAATCTACGTAATTCTTTTTAATCCTTTATAGATAAAATAAAGGTTATGGTTGTTTTAAAAATGAATGCAGTCTTTGAAAAACGTCTCATATAGAGGTCAAAACCTCGCGATGAAATCAATTAATATGGAACGTTTATAATCAATATGAATGAGACATTTCAACTAAATCCAAATAATTCTATCATAGAATGTAGTTTTTAGTACTTGTGTCTATTTCGTCAAACATTTATAAAAGTAGTTCATGTATTCTCAGTTCAAAAATATATCTCAAAAAGCATTTAATAAAACAGGTATAAAAACAGCGCATGTATTCTCAGTCCCAAAAATGTAAAGAGTAAAAGGGAATCAAATGAGCTCACTATACTGTATTTCGTAGTAAAAATACATATGACGTCTTTGAACAAGTGTAGGGTTTGGCCTCGGATTCACGAACCTATATCATTTGTATATATATTAAAACATATAATGGAAATCTCATAATTTCATTTATTAATTATATAATTTTTATGTGTTTGTAGTTATATTTATTTTTATACTAAATTTTATTTAATACATATACTTTATTTATATGTATTATATCTTAAGTTATATGTTATATATATCTATTCTGTATATATACATTTAAAATAATTAATATTTATTCATTTAGTCATATTAATATTAATATATCTATATATATAAATATATGTTTAGTATTATATTAAAAACTGATAATTTGTTATATGTAAGTATTTATATAAATAATGTTCATAATAATAATACTAACCTAACTGAGAGTTAAATAATCTTTAGTAAAAATGTTAATTTTTGATATAAAGGTAGTTTTAATAAAAATAATAATGATAATAGTAATACTAATACTTATGTTAATAATAATAATAATAATAATAATAATAATAATAATAATAATAATAATAATAATAATAATAATAATAATAATAATAATAATAATTATAACTTGATACTAATATTAATGATAATAATAATAGTTTATGTTATTTTCGTAATAAGAATAGTAATAATAATCATATTTATAATAATATTAATAATCATACTTATATTAATAATAATAATAATACTTAAATGATAAAATTTATATTAATATTAATAATACTTATAAAAATACTAATGATAATAATGTTTCTAATTCTTATAAATACAAATATGATATTAGTACTAATAATAATTACAATACTTACAATAACGACAATAATAATGATCATAATAATAATGATAATAATAATAATAATAATAATAATAATAATAATAATAATAATAATAATAATAATAATAATAAAAATAAGAATAAGAATAAGAATAAGAATAATAATAATAATAATAATAATAATAATAATAATAATAATAATAATAATAATAATAATAATAATAATAATAATAATAATAATAATAATAATAATAATAATAATAAGAAAAGAGAACTACCTTAATAAGCTTTTCTAAAAAAAAATGCCCCGAACCGGGCTCGAACCCGAGACCTCCCGCTAACACGTGACACCCTCTAACCGTTCCTCCAATTCTGTCTTTTTGAATTATGTCCTAAACCATTCTATATAACACGTTTTTCTATTTCTAATTCTTCTTATTCCTCATCATAATGAAGTCCACCTGAGACAAGTTTTAAATCGACACTCTAATCTACGAATTTAAATTGAGACTAGAAATTTATTTATAAACAACCTAAGTTGATGAATTAAATAAAAAAAATAAAATAAAAATAAAGAAAACAAACACATCAGTCGCTGTTTTTGAAGTGAAGAACACAAAAATGATTTTCGACATATAGACTCTTTTAACAGAAACTTTCTACATGAATTAGTTTGCAATTTGTGTATACAAACTTTAGGAATCATCAATTTAATTTAAAATATCAAAGCGAATCCGAATTTCACCAAGAACATTTTGTTTGACTTTTGGAACTCGAACTTTGACTCCAAAATTCGGATTCGATAATAAGAATTGAAAGTTAGGATTTTAGAGAAAGTTTACATAAATGATTCCTAACACAACTACATTATTAGATTTTGAAAACTGATTCGATTTTTAATTTTGGCCAAAAAGTGAAAATACAGAGGAACCGTCTGAGAGAAAAAAATATAAATCTGTTTTTCGATTATGATTGCTGAAGACGAGTTATAGTATGATTGTAGTCGACCTTTCCAATCAGAAGAAACCAAAAAATTAAAAAGCAGAAAACGAAATGTAACAAATTTCGTACGATTGATGATTCTGATATCTAATAATTTTGTTTCCATCCGATTATTACTGATTTATAAGTATAATTGTGTTAATAATTAAATAAAGATAATTACTTAATAAAAATACTAATAATAATATTTATAGAAATAATAATAATATTAATAGTAATAATAATATTATTATTAATAACAATAATACTACTACTAATATTAATAATAATGATCATAATAATGTTAAATAATAAAATGATTATGAAACATATAATAATAATGATAATAATAATTATTATTATAATACTAATAATAATTATAATACTAGTAATAATAATAATATTACTAATAATCAATAAATGATACATGTGTTGATCATATTAGCTAATAATATCTAAATTACAACTAAATAATAATTTTAATCATTCTTATAGTAATATTTATATTTTAAATATTTATTTTGATAATCATTACATTAAATTTATTAATTTTTTTTTAATTTTTTTAATTATTAATATTACTCTTATTGATATTAATGAAATTAGTAATAATAATATTTGTCATAACAGTTATATTTTTAACTCGCAGTTACCTTTAATATATTTATTTTACAATCTATTACTTATGTAATGTCTACTAATTATATTCATATATTTAATATTTATATGTTTTAATATATTACAATATATATAAAATCATCAATTATATAGAAATCATATTCATATTCATATATATATATATATATATATATATATATCTTCATTTTAATAAACTTATTATCTTACATATTATTTTACTTATTTGTTATTATTTTAAATTATTATATATATACCTACATTTATATATCTATATATATGTATATATTAATTTGCAACCAATAGTTCGTGAATCGTCGGTAATAGTCAAAGGTTAACTGAATTCACATAAATAGTTCAAAAATTTTTGAAACTCAACATTATAGACTTTGCTTATCGTGTCGAAATCATATAAAGATTAAGTTTAAATTTAGTCGAAAATTTTCGGGTCGTCACACAATAGAGATCGAAACAAAAGCTTGATCTTATGATGATGATGATGTCGTGTACATGAAGAAGAGAAGGAGAAGGAGAAGGAGAAGAAGAAAATTTAAAACTTACACTTTTAAGAGTGAGAAAGACTAGAGAGAAAATTAGAGAGTAAGTGTGTGTAAAATGTGAATGAGATCAAGTGTGAAATGGGTGGAATTGGCTTGGTATTTATAGTGAGGATTGGTGGTGGTGACTGTGGGTATGGGGGGGGGGGGACAAGGGGGACACAGTTTTGCTTTTTGGTTAGTAGTGGTCTAAAGGTGGTGCTTATGTTAGGATCCCATGCAACATGTATGGTAATGGTGAACAAAAATGCTAGTATGTTGGCTCTTATTAATGGGTATTTGTCTTTCATATTAGTCGGTCATTAACTTATTAAAATTGAGCTAATTAAATGGTCCATTAGCTAGAGTAGGGTGGGCTAAAGTACAATAAGGTAGAAAGTCCAACAAGACTAACTAGTGAGCATAAGTAAATTACTAAGCATAATTAAGCAACTAATAACCCAAGTAATTGTCATTATAAAAATAACAATTAGTATTACGTAGTCATACTATTCCAATTATGACCAAAGTCAAACGTGTATCAAAATACATAGCTCGTTCCAAACGTCAAGTGACACTAACGGTCATAAAAGCATTCGGGGATCAAGTTAAGTAACTACGTACTTAATGGCACATTGTAAGGTATTAACGAAAGTAATTAACATGAATTAAGATCCCAGAACATAATATAGCTCAGTACGCACAAATACGCAGTTTCGTAAAAGTAACAAGCACAAAAGTAAGTCGAAAAAGTCGGGTCGTTACATTACCCACTATAATGAAAATTTCGTCCCAAAATTTTAAGCTGGGGTAGACGGTAGAGTTGGGAAAAGGTGAGGATACTTCTGCATCATCTGATCCTCTCATTCCCAAGTAAACTCATGTCCTCGTTTGGCATTCCATCGGACTCGAACGATCGGAATCTTGTTGCGTTTCAAGGTTTTAACCTCACGGTCCATAATTTCAACAGGTTCTTCCATGAAGTGGAGTTTGTCACCAATTGTAAGCTCCTCAAGAGGTATGAAAAGTTCTGGTTCACCAAGACATTTCTTCAGATTCGACACGTGGAAAGTGGGATGAACTGCACTCAACTGAGTTGGAAGGTCCAAACGGTAAGCAACGGGTCCAACACGCTCCAAGACTTCAAAAGGACCAATATATTGCGGATTTAGCTTCTGATGTTTCGCGAGGTGTATACGAAAATAGCTTATATTTTTACAGGAAATACTATTAAATACGATACAATTTTACACAAGATATTTATTTATTTAGAGAATGGATATACTTAAACCTTGCTACAACACTTATAGGCAGTGTACCTAATCGTACAGTAGTGTAGTTTTTAGTAAGTCCGGTTCGTTCCACAGGGAATCTTTTTAAACAAAGCTTAACGCTATATTAGTTTACTTTTATAAAAATACAAATATATATATAAGTAATATTATTATAAAGGGGGGTTTTTACCGTTTAATGACCGGTTTGTCGATTTTAAAACTTTAGTCGCAGTTAAAACCAAATGTAAAATAATAAATACAAGACTTAATTTAAAGCGTAAAGTAAATAACGATAATGAAATTGCGAATAATAAAAGTGCGATAAAATAAACTTGCGATAATTAAAAAGTACAATAATTAAAAGTGCAATTAAATACAATAACAATAAAAATGCGATAATTAGAAGTGAAATTAAATATAAAATAAAGGAAATTAAATATGAAATAAAAGAATTATGCTTATTTAAACTTCCGTAATCATGATGTTTGACGTGTTGATTTTAGTTTTATGCCCATGGGTTAATTGTCCTTTGTCCTGGATTATTTAATATGTCCATACGGATTTGTCCATAATAGTCCATCAGTCATAAATATAAAGAGCGAAAGCCTTCGTCAAATTATTCTTATTCCCGAAGTCAAATATTCCAACTAATTGGGGATTCGAATTGTAACAAGGTTTTAATACTTTGTTTAATGAATACACTAGGTTATCGACTGCGTGTAAACCAAGGTTTTACTACTTTGTTAACAATTACACCAATTACCCTTGAATGTAATCCACCCCTGTTTTAATGAGTCCATTGACTATTAATCCATCTCCGTGTCCGGTCAAATGAACAATAATTCGTACTTATAAATATCCCGCCCATCGTGTCCGATTAAGCGTATGTGGTAATATATAAATACGTCGAATTATAAGTTTGTATATTAAATTAACAAGGTATTTTTAGTTAATATAAAACCCATTAATAGCCCATAGTCTAATTTCCACAAGTGTCGTTCTTTTATCCAAACCCCAATTATGGTACAAAGCCCAATTACCCAATTTTTAGTAATTAGCCCAACATCATGATTACTTCGGATTAAATAAGCATAATAATAACTTAGCTACGAGACATTAATGTAAAAAGGTTGAACATAACTTACAATGATTAAAAATAGCGTAGCGTTACACGGACAGAATTTCGACTTACACCCTTACAACATTCGCTAACATACCCTTATTATTAGAATTATAATTAAAATTAAAATTAAAATATAAATAAATATAAATATTACGATATAGATAGAGAGATGGATGGATTTTTTGTGATTTTTTCGATCAGAATTCGTTTGCTTTTATAGGGATTTTCAACTTTTGGGGCTCCGCGACTCGCGGTATTTTTGGCCTTCAAACTCCGCGAGTCGCGGAGTTTACTTTTACAGCTCACACGAGTTTGGCTCTTTGTTTACCGACGGTTTTATAAATAAATATAATATATTAAATAATTATAAGAATTATTTAAATATTATATTATATTTATGTGCATAGTTGACTTGTAATTTTTAGTCCATTGCGTCGAGCGTTGAGAGTTGACTCTGGTCACGGTTCCGGATTTTTGAACGTCCTTGCGTACAATTTTATATTTTGTACTTTGCGTTTTGAATCTTGTACTCTTGTAATTTCGAGACGTTTCTTATCAATAATTGGAACCTCTTTGATTGTCTTTTGTACTTTTGAGCTTTTTGGTCGTTTGCGTCTAAAATTCGTCGAATCTGTCTTTTGTCTTCACCTTTTATTATTTAAACGAATATCACTTGTAAATAGAACAATTGCAACTAAAAGCTTGTCTTTCTTGAGGAATAATGCTATGAAATATATGTTCGTTTTTAGCATTATCAAATATTCCCACACTTGAGCATTGCTTGTCCTCAAGCAATATCGTCTTGAAATACTAGAATCACTTCTTTATTCTTCATACTTTGTACATCAGTGATTTCTTTACTGCGGTATAAACAATGGTAGTAACGATATGGTTTACAGTCCCACATGACTATAAAAATTTAGATCCATTAAGGAAATTGGATCTTTATGAAAACATTTGATCTTTTGAAAATTAAATCTAGTTTTTACCCTAGATAAGTTTTCCGGAATAACCCTTTACCGGTGTTTGAAAAATATTTTTGTGGTTTTGGTGGGTTTCAGATTTGAAAATTTTAGCTCAAAACTTGCGGTTTTGTGTCACCCACTTGCTAACCTTGTATTTGAAAAGCAACACGTCTAGTTTACTTGTCCCGTATATTACCTTTCGGTAAACTACCGTCCGGTTGTAAAGGAAAGCGTTGAACAAGCAACTGTTAAGGCAATGTCCCCTGACATGCTTTTAATTATGGTCTATAACGTGTCGGACGCACTTACTATCCTTGGTAGGAGCAATAGTAAAGCTCACCCTTATGATTTTTCGGTCTGGCACAAGGTCCTGTCTTTGACCATGCTATGCAACCACCGTTCTTACGGTTGACACCCGATTTAGTTCAGGTGACCTAATGAATTCCAGGTGAATTCCTAGGATTTTACGTTCAATGGTAATGAACGCATTGAAAATAGGGTTTTCAGAAAACAAATCGGTTTATAATTTTGATCAAAATATTTTCTCGTTCAAGCTCGAGTTTAGATATCATTGAATTCCATGAGTTTGAATTCTCAATCTTTAAGGTCAATCTCTAGGATTGAGTAATATCAGTCTTAAAAGCTGATTTTTGATCTTTTAAGGAGATTATCCTTCCTGGGGATCTGATTCATTAGTCTTATCCAGCTAATTTGCATGGTGCCCCCCATTGTACAAGACAGATCCTCTCATGGTTAGGATAAGTCTGACCACTTGGCGACCCTGTTTGATGCTGAGGTCCGTGGATTTCCTGCTGATTTTAGTGATGACTTTTCTAGATTTTTCGTCAACCTACAGCTGGTCTGGACGACAACTTCATGACCTAAATCAAGAAGCGCGTGTCTTTTTCGGAAGACTTTACTTCCTTTTAATGATGGAATTGATTCATCATGTAGATCCATCTCTTCTTTTCTTTCATCGAGTAAAGCAGTTTAGTTTAGTCCAAAGCAAAAGTATTTTCAGTTATTTGTACAAAAATATGTGACATATGTTTTGAATAACTTGGTAAATTTTCCCACACTTGGCTTTTATTTTCCTTTTTATCGTCCTCTATTCCATATTAAATGAATTTTAACATTTTGGTTTGTTTCTCAATTTATGTCCTTTCCAAGGTAACAATAATTTCGGTGTTAAAACCTAGTTTTATCGTTCATAAATATGTATAAACATGATTTTGAGTTCATTTAATTGAAAATTTTTAAAAATTTTACTAGAATTGGGTAGTCAGTATATAAGACTAGGGCTGTTCTTTATTATCAGAGAGCACTAGATTCTAATACAACTACTGCTTTACTAGTATTTTTAATGGTAACCAAGTGTATAAAGTAAAAATTTTAAAAATCCGAAGGAATTTAACCCCTTCCCACACTTAAGATCTTGCAATGCCCTCATTTGCAAGAAATTAGTAACAATTTAAATTATTGAGGGTGATTTGTGTGAAAATGATTAAATTTTACCAAAGTTTCCAAACATATTGGCGTTTGTTTGCTGAATGATAAATGGTGCACATCATTTGTTCATTCCGTCTTGTTGTTATTTCACATATATTTTGCATCTTGTCGTCAAAATTAGTTTCTTTTGCTGAACTTAATGCCAGTCTTTGAAAATGCGTTGTTTTACCCTGTTGTGTACATAAGATAAACTGCAAACATATATACATATTTTTGAAGCTTGGTATATTACCCCACATTCAAAAATTATTAAAATCTAAGAATAAAAGTTAGAAAATTATAAAAAAAAAAATTACAATATTAACATAAGTATTAAATGTATCAACATTACAAATTACAAAATAAATAAAACTAAGTAGACTAGGGATGATATTGATACCAATAGGGGTTCCAAGCATAACCATAGGTGCTATAAAATGCTTCGGCAGGGTTATACGTAGGATACGGTGGCTGCATCTCTATAGACCAGGGAGGGAAGATGGGTTTTGGTGTAGCAATATAGTTTCTACCTATATGTTGGCAATGAGCTATGATTTGGTTCTGATGAACTTGCCAATCTTCAAATGCTCTCTGTCTAGCATTTTCGTATTCCTGTGAAGCTATAAACCTTTGCATTTCTTGCATCTCATTTCCCCCTCCTACATTACCTTGCTGTTGGTTTCTCTCAACCTGTGGATGTCTACCATGGTATTGTACTGCGGCGTTATTTCGCCTCTTCAAAACTTTTGCACCATGGTATACATTTAAACCTATAGTATCGCGGGGTTCTGGTTCTTCTACTAATAATCCCCCCCGACTTATATCCACACCGAGATATTCAGCAATCAAAGTAATAAAAATACCACCTCCTATTATGCTATGCGGTCTCATCCCCCTAACCATAGCTGATAAATAATAACCCACACAATAAGGTATACTTACAGCGCTTTGTGGGTCTCGAATACACATATGGTAAAACAAATCCTGTTCATTTACATTTTCCTTGTTCTTACCTCTTTGTGTAATCGAATTAGCTAAAAACCTATGAATCACTCTTAATTCAGCTCTATCTATATCCAAATAAGAGTAATTTCCCCCTTTGAAACGGTGATGGCTTGTCATTTGACTCCACACACCGTGTGTATCAAAATTTTCATCTATCTTTCTACCGTTTAGTATCAACCCTCTACAATCGGCAGATGCTAACTCCTCAGGCGTATATATACGTAAAGCCTGAGCCATGTCTAGTAAAGACATGTGGCGCATCGAACCTCCTAACAAAAATCTAATAAAAGATCGATCGGTTAAACTAGCTACCCGATCATTTAATTCTATACTACACAACAATTCTTCACACCATACTTTATATACAGGTCTACGCATGGTGAATAAACGTACCCAGTCATTAAAAGTAGAATTACCATACCTCTGTACAAGTAATTCCCTAATTGGCCCGGCCAATTCTACAGCTTCTAAGGGTCCCCATTCTATGACCCTCGGTACCTCAACAACCTTAGAATGAAGAGTATGCAAACCCCTTTGATATTTTGGATAATCTATCCAAAGTCTGTCAAATCTCAGGTTCGGGTGCAAATCTTCCAAGTGCATATCAGAAAATGTCATGACTGGATGAGGTATATCCTGCTTGTAGTAGTTATCCACCTCCTGTTGTTCCGCATTCTCAGCAGGAGCATTGCGGGCTTGGGATGAAGATTCACCCCTTTCAGTCTGCAAAACACATCAAACACAATTTTTTGTGCATCCAAATATGCATTAGTGTCAGCAAAATCATCAATCAAAATAATTACAAAGACATGATCAATTTATATCAAACTTAAGCTCATTTTCACATTTTTATCAAATCTACACTTTTTCAAATAAGCATATACGAAAATGTTCGCCAAGTTCATAAGCATTCAACTCAAATAACATGTCAAAATAATCATTACTAGCAACTAAACAAGTTTCAAATGGCATTATCTCTCAAAAATCAAGTTCATGAATTTTAGACTTGAAAAAGTCCACTTTAATTCTCAAAATCATGTTTAGGCTCAAAGTTTGGATCATTTAACTACCTAAACATGTTACACTACTTAATTTAGCAACAATTCATGACAAAAATCGGCCATAACCTGTTTATATCAAAAAGCCCCAAATTTGCTCAAGAACACAAACCCTAGATTACTCAAAATTTGAAGTTTAAGGCTTCTAATCATGTTAAATAGCATCAATCTAGGTTATACAAGCATAATACATAAACAATTTAAGCCTAATTACACTAAAAAGCATCAAAATCAAATTGGGGAAAAAATTGCTCAAGAACACTAATTTCGGATTAAATGGTGTTTAGGTATAGAAATTTACCGTTTTTCTTGAGTAATTCCTTAATAGCATCCTTCTCAACATGATTTTAGTAAAAAATTTGATGATTAACGGTTAAAAATTGTGATTTTGGGGTGTATTTTTCGGGTTTTTTTCGAGCTTATTTTCGCAGTTTTTTTTTCTTTGTGGTGTGTTGGGACTGAGCTAATCGATCAGTTATATATTTTTTTCTGTATTTCGGTCCTCCCGCGAGTCGCGGGGATTAAACCTCCAAACTCCGCGAGTCGCGGAGTTTGGTATTATTTTTTTTTATATAATCTTTAACTTATTAAAACAATTAAGTAATTAATTTTAAAATTTTGTTTCCCTTGTTATTTAGGACGAGGTCGTTTCGGATCGATGTCCTAGTCCGTCCCTCGACAAAATTTTAAAATTTGTCTTTTTGTAGCGATTGTTTTAAAAGCTAAGATTTTTGAGTTTTTTTAATGTTTTTGGTATACTTTAATTCAATAAGATTAAAAATAATGATAATAAAAGTTCTCGTCCCTCCCTCGGGTAAAGCAATTTCGGTTCAAAGACCTAGTCTTCAACTTACGACGAATTTTAAAAATCATTTTTTTTAACTTAATGAGATAAAGTAAATTTTTTTATTTTTAAATTCACACAATTTAAATATAAAATTCAAAATTAATATTAAAAATTCACACCAAACTTAAAATTTGAAATGCATAAAATTAAAAATTCATATTTTTAAAAATTAAAAATTCACACCAAACTTAATTTTAAAAATTCATATTATAAATTCACACCAAACTTATAATAATTTTTCAAATATTTACAATTTTAAATATATTGTTTTTACAAAGTTTACAATATTAATTTAAGATTTATATATTAATTTTAAAAACATGGTAAAAATAAAATTAAAAATCTTTTTGGCTTTTTATCCCACTTTAATCAATCAAATATTATCAAAAATATGCGCCCCTCTTTTCGGTAAAGTAATTTCGGTTCCAAGACCTAATTTAACTCATGACGAATTTTTGAAATATTTTGGGTTGATTGTTTAAAGATATTTATACCTTAAGAATAAACGTTAAATTGCGCAGTGATGTAATAATTTTTTTTGAATGATATCAATAATTTCGGTCGCCAAACCTAATTTTATTCAATACCAATTTAATACTTTATAGCGAACAAATTATCGTTTATTATCAAAGGGTTAAAAATAAAAATAAAAATAAAGACTTTACAGACTTACCTGTGAAATAGATTTCTTAGTTATATGATCTATCCCATTCATAAGATAGTCGGTTTAATTGGTTTTCCATGGCTACATAGGCGTAACTTCGAGCATTCAGTGTCTTTTCTTCTAAACATATGAACGGTCCGTCTCTGCATAAAGTAACAAATTCGGTATTTGAATAGGTTTGATTATTTGAACATTTACCTCCATGTGACCATTTTCCGCATTTGTGACATCTTTCTAGGTGTCGTGCTCTTCTTTTCGCTGCGGATTTTGATTTTCCTTTACCAAATTGTAACTTATTATCTTCGCATCTGGATTTTTTTCTAACTCCGTCCATTCTTTCTCTAATTACTGATACTATTTCACTCGGAAGTGTGTCATTATTACGTTTAGTGATCAAAGCGTGTAGCATTAGACCATGGTTTAGTTCACAGGCAGTCTTCATTTTGTAAAAACCTAAAAAAATAAAAATTCAGAATGGGGGGAGAAGACTAGTTCTTTAGGGTCTGCTAGGGAAAGACCATTCGGGTTCCATTTTCGAGAACTACACGAAAACAGACAATCTAACTCTAACAGAAATACATAAACCCATTGATTCTCCCCACACTTAGTTAGCTGTGGTGTCGAAATTGTGATTAACTTCGTTGTCGACTTCCATCGGACCATGTATGTAATATTTAACTCTGTGACCATTAACTTTAAATTCAATCCTATTTGAGTTTATTAATTCTATCGTTCCGTATGGGAAAACTCTTTTAACTATGAATGGTCCAGACCATCTTGATTTCAATTTTCCAGGAAATAGCTTGAATCGTGAATTGAAAAGAAGAACTCTGTCTCCTTCCTTAAATTCTTTTGAACTTCTGATTCTTTTATCATGCCATTTCTTCGTTCTTTCCTTATAGATTAACTAATTTTCGTATGCTTCATGTCTTAATTCTTCTAATTCGTTTAGCTGACTTAACCGTAGACGTCCAGCTTCATGTAAATCAAGATTACATGTCTTCAAAGCCCAAAATGCTTTGTGTTCAATTTCTACTGGAAGATGACATGCTTTTCCATAAACAAGTCTAAAAGGTGTGGTTCCAATTGGAGTTTTGTAGGCTGTTCTAAAAGCCCAGAGTGCATCCTCCAATTTAATGGACCATTCCTTCGGATTTGATCCTACGGTTTTCTCTAGAATACGTTTTAAAGCTCGGTTGGTATTTTCAACTTGTCCACTTGTTTGTGGATGATATGCGGTGGAGATTTTATGAGTTACTCCATATCTTTTAAGAACTTTCTCAAGTTGATTATTACAGAAATGAGTTCCCCGATCACTTATTAAAGCTTTCGGTGTTCCAAACCTTGCAAAAAGACGTTTTAAAAAGTTGACTACAACTCGTGCATCGTTAGTTGGGAGAGCTTGTGATTCCGCCCATTTAGATACATAATCAATGGCTACGAGTATATATAGATTATTATGAGATTTTGGAAATGGACCCATAAAGTCAATACCCCAAATGTCAAATACTTCACATACTTGTATGACATTTTGTGGCATTTCATCACGTTGACTTATTTTTCCGGCCCTTTGACAAGCATCACAGGATTTGCAAAGAAGGTGTGCGTCTTTGTAAATTGTAGGCCAATAGAATCCAGCATCATAAACTTTTCTAGCTGTTAGTTGAGGCCCATAATGCCCTCCTGTTGGTCCTGTGTGACAATGGTTTAAAATTTTACTAGCTTCATCTCCGAATACACATCGGCGTATTATTCCATTGGGACAACTTTTAAACAGATGTGGATCTTCCCCAAAATAGTGTTTTATATCACTGAAGAATTTCTTTCGTTTTTGGTACGATAATCCTTTTTCAAGGAATCCACATACTAAGTAGTTTGCATAGTTTGCAAACCATGGAATTTCTTTATAATCTATCTTCAATAGATATTCATCAGGAAAGTTGTCTTGTATGGCCGATTCATTTAGAACTTCTAATTCGGGATTTTCAAGACGAGAAAGATGATCAGCGGCGAGATTTTCTGCTCCTCTTTTATCTCGGATTTCAATATCAAACTCTTGTAAGAGTAAGATCCAACGGATTAATCTTGGTTTAGCATCTTGTTTTGAAAATAGGTATCTAAGAGCAGAATGGTCGGTATAGACCACCGTTTTTGCTAGAACGAGATATGATCGAAATTTGTCAAAAGCAAAGACAATAGCAAGGAGTTCTTTTTCAGTAGTTGTATAGTTCGTTTGTGCTCCTTGTAACGTCTTACTAGCATAATATATAGGTTGAAATCGTTTTTCAATCCTTTGTCCTAAAACGGCTCCCATTGCAAAATCACTTGCATCGCACATTAGTTCAAATGGTAGATTCCAATTTGGTGTTATCATGATCGGCGCATTAGTGAGTTTTTCTTTAAGAATATTAAAAGATTTGATACACTCATCTGAAAAGATGAATGGAGCATCCTTTTCTAGGAGTTTATTCATAGGAGTGGCAATTTTAGAAAAATCTTTTAAGAAACGTCGGTAAAAACCGGCATGCCCTAGAAAACTCCTAACTCCTCTAACATTGGTAGGATGTGGAAGTTTAGCAATTACATCTACTTTAGCTCTATCCACTTCAATTCCTTCTTTTGAAATTTTATGTCCAAGAACGATGCCTTCTTTAACCATGAAATGGCATTTCTCCCAATTAAGTACTAGATTTGATTTTTCGCATCTAATTAGCATTCGTTCAAGATTAACTAGACATGATTCAAATGTATCACCGAAGACTGAAAAGTCATCCATGAAAACTTCCATGCATTCTTCTATCATGTCGTGAAAAATCGCCATCATGTACCTTTGAAAGGTTGCAGGGGCGTTGCAAAGTCCAAATGGCATGCGTTTGTAAGCAAAAGTACCATAAGGGCACGTGAATGTGGTTTTCTCTTGATCTTCGGGTGCTATTGGAATTTGAAAATATCCGGAAAATCCATCTAGAAAACAATAGTAACTATTTCCGGCTAATCTTTCCAACATTTGGTCAATGAAAGGTAAGGGAAAGTGATCTTTTCTGGTGGCGTCATTTAATTTTCTATAATCAATACATACACGCCATCCTGTTACAGTCCTAGTAGGAATAAGCTCATTTTTCTCATTTGTAATGACAGTCATGCCACCCTTCTTAGGCACACATTGAACTGGGCTTACCCATGGACTATCAGAAATTGGATAAATTAGACCTGCATCTAGCAGTTTAATAATCTCTTTCTTAACTACATCTTGCATATTAGGATTTAGTCTTCGTTGTCGTTGCACATACGTTTTATGACCTTCTTCCATAAGGATTTTATGTGTGCAATACGAAGGACTTATTCCTTTAATATCATGAATCTTCCATGCAATGGCTGGTTTATGAGCTTTCAACACAGAAATGAGTTGTGATTTCTCATTTTCAGTAAGAGAAGACGATATTATTACAGGTAATTCAGATTCACCATGTAAATAAGCGTATTCCAAATGGTTTGGAAGTGGCTTTAACTCTAATTTCGGAGGTTCTTCTATCGATGATTTGTATCGATATCTGTCTTCTTCTTTTAGCATTTGAATTTCTTCTATTGTTGGTTCATATCCATTAGCTATAAATGTAGCTAACATTTCAGCTTCATCAATTGGTTCATTACCTTCTCCTAAAGAACATTCTCCTGTTCCTTGTAATTCTGGAAATTCTTCTAATAATTCTGCATGTGCATCTATAGTTTGAATATAATAACATGTATCATCTGCAGATTGTGGTTGTTGCATTACCCTATCAACTGAAAAGGTAACACTCTCATCCTCTATACTTAGGGTCAGTTTCTTACCGAACACGTCTATCATTGCTTTAGCCGTGTTTAAGAATGGTCTTCCTAATATGAGAGGAACTTGAGAATCTTCTTCCATGTCTAAAACAACAAAATCTACTGGAAATACTAAAGTACCAACTTTAACTAGCATGTTCTCCATTATCCCTCTAGGATATTTTATTGATCTATCGGCTAGTTGTATGCTTATTCTGGTTGGTTTCAATTCTCCAAGGTCTAGTTTAGCGTATAGTGAATACGGCATTAGATTTATACTAGCACCTAAATCTGCTAATGCTTCTATTGAACTAAGAATACCCAGAAAACATGGAATTGTGAAACTTCCTGGATAAGATAGTTTTTCTAGTATCTTATTCAATAGCACTGCTGAACAATTAGCATTCATAGTAACAGCCGAGAGTTCTTCTATTTTCTTTCTATTTGAGATTAGATCTTTCAAGAACTTAGCATATCTAGGCATTCCTGAAATCACATCAATGAAAGGAAGATTTACATTTATCTGTTTAAACATATCCAAGAATTTGGATTGCTCGGCTTCAAGTTTCTCTTTCTTCATTTTACTCGGGTAAGGAAGTGGTGGTTGGTATGGTTTAACATAAGGTTTAGCCTTAACTGTGTTATCTTCATTAACCTTTTCTACTACCGGTTCTTTTTCCTTATCTTGATCAGGTTGTGGTTCTTGTGGAGTAGGAATAGCTTCATCAGAAGTTACAGGTATTTCAGGTGGTTTAAGTGTTGTACCACTTCTTGTGGTAATGGCTTTAGCTGTTTCATTTCGAGGGTTAGCATTTGTATCACTAGGTAGACTTCCCGGTTTTCTTTCACCTATTAACCTTGCTAAGTTACTTACTTCTTGTTCTAAGTTTTGAATAGAAGCTTGTTGATTTCTAAATGCTTGAGCATTTTGTTCATTGGTTTGTTTCTGAGATGTGAAAAATTGCATTTGAGTTTCAACTAGCTTCGTCATCATATCTTCTAAATTCGGCTTTTTATCATCGGTTTGTTGTGGTGGTTTGTTTTGAAAATTAGGTCTTTGCTGATTGTAAGTATTATTGGATACTTGTTGATTGCTAGGACCTTGTTGGTTGTTGTATGGAATATTTCGGTTATAGTTCTGGTTTTGATTGTAAATAGGTCTTGGCGGTTGATAATTATTCTGATAATTATTTCCAGGCCTTTGGTTTATGTATGAAATATTCTCTCTTTGTTCCATTGTTAATTCAATACTGAGACAATCTTTTGTCAAATGTGGTCCTCCACACTGCTCACAACTAATTCGTATTGAGTGAATATCTTTAGTCATCTTTTCCATTCGTCTCTCCACAGCATCTATCTTTGCGGAAATGGAATCTAAGTCATGGCTAGAATCGACTCTAGCTGCTTTAGATGATCTAACGATATCTTTTTCTTGGTGCCACTCGTGTGAGTGGGAAGCAGTGTTATCAATAATTTTGTAAGCATCAGTTTCGGTTTTCTTCATAATAGAACCACCAGCTGCTATATCTATGTCTTTCCTTGTAGTGATGTCGCATCCTTGGTAGAATATTTGTACTATTTGACAGGTGTCTAAACCATGTTGCGGACATCCTCTTAATAACTTTCCATATCTTGTCCACGCCTCATATAGAGTTTCATTTGGTTTCTGTGTGAATGTAACAATTTCTGCTTGAAGTCTTACGGCTTTAGATGCAGGAAAGAATTGTTTAAGAAATTTGTCAACTAAAACATCCCATGTATCAATCGCCCCTTCAGGTAACGATTCCAACCAATCTTTGGCTTCTCCCTTTAAAGTCCAGGGAAATAACATGAGATATATCTGTTCATCCTCCACTTCTCGGATTTTAAATAGTGTGCAGATCCTATTAAAGGTACGTAAATGTTCATTTGGATCTTCCTTCGGCGCACCACTAAATTGGCATTGATTAGTCACCATGTGTAGAATTTGTCCTTTGATTTCATAATCTGGCGCATTAATGTCTGGATGAGTAATTGCGTGACCTTGGCCAGTGCGTTTAGCTCTCATTCGGTCTTCCATACTTAAAAGTTCCAGATTCTCCATAATTGAATTTGTTGAATCGGAATCACTAGAGGATTCTGATTTAATGGTTCGTTCCTCAACAATCTCTGTTTGAATGATTGGTGGTTCCGGAGGAAAATTTAGTGGTTCGGGATCTACGAATTGTTCCTGAATATTCTCCGAATTCTCAATTGTGAGGTCGGGTTCAAAAAATGGATTATCGGAAATTTGAACTGAAGTACTTGGTCGACTGGATGACGATTCTAAAGAAAAATCAACGGCGGTTATATTTGCTAAATGTCTTGATCTAGTTACAGGGGTGAACGTACAAAAGGTGGTGAACGTCTTGCTCGGTGCATTCACTGAATATCCTATTAGTTTTTAAAAGGAAAGAAAAATTATAATAAGTTATCCAATCAATAGACTTTTCTGATTTTGCCCACGTTTTGAATAGCCAAAAGATGCAGCAGAGGGGCAGGATTCGTTTGGTCTCAATATAATTGAGGACTGGTTGGCTCCAATAACCCGGTCCACGTACAAATCCAACTATTACTACGAACCAGAAAATTTTGATGTCTATCAATTTAACCACTTAAAATAAATTTTCGTAATTTTAAGAAAATTAGATAATAAGTAGAATAAAAATCTATGTCCTAAAACTAGAATAGCGAGAAATAAGAAAGAAAAAGAGCTCATCGGAAAAAAATCGAAAAAGAAAAATGGTTGAAAAATAAAAGGTGACGGAAAAATAAAAGAAACTTATAAAACTTAAAAATACTTGACTAACCTAACCTTATTACTACAACTAACTTAAAATTATAATCGCAAATTGAGATTACTAATTGGAATGATAATTGATACATAGGTAAAAGTCGTCTAAAAATATTAAAGCTTACAGGAAAACTATATCCCAAATGGAAATAACTTAAAAAGAAACTAAAACTTAAAAAGGCGTCGCAAAATTCTAAAGCACCTAAATCTTAGTCTAAAGAAAAAGCACTTAAAAGATTTTACGGCAAAGCCTAAAAATCTAGAAGTAAAAATAACTATGGCAAAAACTAAGTTTAAAACTAAATATGAGCGAAAAATACAAATATTACGCTAAAACGATTAAAAAGGGACAAAATATAAAAATATACAAAAAGTTGTAAAAAAAATACAATTTTTATAAAAATATTATTTTTATATTATTTATTTATTAAAACTATTAATTTTACAATTTAATTAAACTAATTTAACAAAATATTAATAAAAACTAAAATAAATAAAAAGTAAAACTTAAAATAAAACTAATTATAATAATAATAATAATTAGGGTTAAATAATAATAATAATAATTAATTACCCGTAATTAATTGCAGTTTAGGGTTTCTGTCGCGTGTCAGAGTTACTCCGCGACTTGCGGTATTCAAAGCATCAAACCCCGCGAGTCGCGGGGTTCCAGAATTCAGCTGACAGGTTTAAATATTCGACGCGTTTTTCTTTTTATTTTTATTTTCTGTTTTATATTTTTAAAAGATATTTAAATAAAACTTATATTTTTATAAACTAAAATAAAAATAAAGAAACTTATAAAACTTTTTACAAACTCTTAAAAATATATAAATTTTTGTTTTTCTTTTTATATTTTCGAATATTTAAAACGTATTTTTATAAAAACGAATTTTAATAAAAGGAAACTAAAAATCTTTTTTTTTTCTATTAGCGTTGCGCTTCCGGCTTTTAAGAGAGTCCCCGGCAGCGGCGCCAAAAATAACTTGATGTTTCGCGAGGTGTATACGAAAATAGCTTATATTTTTACAGGAAATACTATTAAATACGATACAATTTTACACAAGATATTTATTTATTTAGAGAATGGATATACTTAAACCTTGCTACAACACTTATAGGCAGTGTACCTAATCGTACAGTAGTGTAGTTTTTAGTAAGTCCGGTTCGTTCCACAGGGAATCTTTTTAAACAAAGCTTAACGCTATATTAGTTTACTTTTATAAAAATACAAATATATATATAAGTAATATTATTATTATAAAGGGGGGTTTTTACCGTTTAATGACCGGTTTGTCGATTTTAAAACTTTAGTCGCAGTTAAAACCAAATGTAAAATAATAAATACAAGACTTAATTTAAAGCGTAAAGTAAATAACGATAATGAAATTGCGAATAATAAAAGTGCGATAAAATAAACTTGCGATAATTAAAAAGTACAATAATTAAAAGTGCAATTAAATACAATAACAATAAAAATGCGATAATTAGAAGTGCAATTAAATATAAAATAAAGGAAATTAAATATGAAATAAAAGAATTATGCTTATTTAAACTTCCTTAATCATGATGTTTGACGTGTTGATTTTAGTTTTATGCCCATGGGTTAATTGTCCTTTGTCCTGGATTATTTAATATGCCCATACGGATTTTTCCATAATAGTCCATCAGTCATAAATATAAAGAGCGAAAGCCTTCGTCAAATTATTCTTTTTCCCGAAGTCAAATATTCCAACTAATTGGGGATTCGAATTGTAACAAGGTTTTAATACTTTGTTTAATGAATACACCAGGTTATCGACTGCGTGTAAACCAAGGTTTTACTACTTTGTTAGCAATTACACCAATTACCCTTGAATGTAATCCACCCCTGTTTTAATGAGTCCATTGACTATTAATCCATCCCCGTGTCCGGTCAAATGAACAATAATTCGTACTTATAAATATCCCGCCCATCGTGTCCGATTAAGCGTATGTGGTTATATATAAATACGTCGAATTATAAGTTTGTATATTAAATTAACAAGGTATTGTTTAGTTAATATAGAACCCATTAGTAGCCCATAGTCTAATTTCCACAAGTGTCGTTCTTTTATCCAAACCCCAATTATGGTACAAAGCCCAATTACCCAATTTTTAGTAATTAGCCCAACATCATGATTACTTCGGATTAAATAAGTATAATAATAACTTAGCTACGAGACATTAATGTAAAAAGGTTGAACATAACTTACAATGATTAAAAATAGCGTAGCGTTACACGGACAGAATTTCGACTTACACCCTTACAACATTCGCTAACATACCCTTATTATTAGAATTATAATTAAAATTAAAATTAAAATATAAATAAATATAAATATTACGATATAGATAGAGAGATGGATGGATTTTTTGTGATTTTTTCGATCAGAATTCGTTTGCTTTTATAGGGATTTTCAACTTTTGGGGCTCCGTGACTCGCGGTATTTTTGGCCTTCAAACTCCGCGAGTCGCGGAGTTTACTTTTACAGCTCACACGAGTTTGGCTCTTTGTTTACCGACGGTTTTATAAATAAATATAATATATTAAATAATTATAAGAATTATTTAAATATTATATTATATTTATGTGAATAGTTGACTTGTAATTTTTAGTCCATTGCGTCGAGCGTTGAGAGTTGACTCTGGTCACGGTTCCGGATTTTCGAATGTCCTTGCGTACAATTTTATATGTTGTACTTTGCGTTTTGAATCTTGTACTCTTGTAATTTCGAGACGTTTCTTATCAATAATTAGAACCTCTTTGATTGTCTTTTGTACTTTTGAGCTTTTTGGTCGTTTGCGTCTAAAATTCGTCGAATCTGTCGTTTGTCTTCACCTTTTATTATTTAAACGAATATCACTTGTAAATAGAACAATTGCAACTAAAAGCTTGTCTTTCTTGAGGAATAATGCTATGAAATATATGTTCGTTTTTAGAATTATCAGCTTCCCACGCTTTCCAAAATGGATTACACCTTTCCAAGGTGCGATTTTCAACATTATACGGTCACCCACTTGAAATTCGCGATCTTTACATTTAAGGTCGGCGTAGCTCTTCTGACGATCACGGGCCGTCTTGAGCCTCGCTTGAATTTGGACAATCTTCTCAGTTGTTTCATGGACGAGTTCCGGTCCGGTGATTTGCTTTTCACCTACTTCGGCCCAACAGATAGGAGAACGACATCTACGACCATACAAGGCTTCGAAAGGTGCGGCTTTAATGCTTGCGTGATAGCTATTGTTGTAAGAGAATTCAGCCAGCGGCAGATGCTTTTCCCAAGCTTTTCCAAAATCAATAACACAAGCACGTAACATGTCCTCCAGGGTTTAAATCGTGCGTTCGCTCTGTCTGTCGGTTTGCGGGTGATACGCAGTACTCATATCTAAACGTGTTCCCAAAGCTTCTTGTAAAGAACGCCAAAATCTAGAATCAAAACGGGCGTCTCGGTCTGAAATAATCGATAAGGGTACGCCGTGATGAGATACAATTTCCTTTATGTATAGCTGCACCAGTCTCTCCATCATATCAGTTTCCTTCATGGCTAGGAAGTGTGCAGATTTGGTAAGACGGTCAACGATAACCCAGATGGTATCATAACCACCTTCCGTCTTCGGTAGCTTCATGATGAAGTCCATTGTTATTCCTTCCCACTTCCATTGCAGGATTTCGGGTTGCTGAAGTAGCCCAGACGGCTTCTGATGTTCGGGTTTGATCTTAGAACAAGTTAAACACTTTCCAACATACGTAGCAACATCCCTTTTAAGGTTTGGGCACCAATATTGAACCTTGAGGTCGTGGTACATCTTACCAGCTCCTGGATGAATCGAATACCTTGACTTGTGGGCTTCGTCTAGGATAAGGCTTCGTAAATCCACATAACTAGGCACCCAGATTCTTCCGGTAAAGTATCAAAGTCCAGTCTCCTTGACCTCGAACTGAGAGACGAGAATGTTCAAGTGCTCATGAGAAATATTCTCCTCCTTGAGAGCTTCCTCTTGGGCTACACGGATTTGGCTATTGAAATTCATGTGAATTTTGATGTTCAAGGCTCGGACATGAAGAGGTAACATTCTCTCCTTTCTGTTCAAGGAATCAGCTACAACATTTGCCTTGCCAGGGTGGTAACGAAGTTCACAATTGTAATCGTTCAAAGTCTCGATCCATCGACGCTGTCTCATATTCAGTTGCTTCTAATCAAAGATGTGTTGGGGGATTTTGTGGTCGGTGAAGATAGTGCTCTTGGTTCCATACAGATAGTGTCTCCACAGTTTGAGTTCAAATACGACGGCTCCAAGCTCGAGATTGTGAGTCGTGTAGTTTCGCTCATGAATCTTCAGTTGTCGGGAGGCGTAAGCAATAACTTTCTTCTGTTGCATTAAAACACACCCAAAACCTTATTGGGAGGCATCACAATACACAACGAAGTCATCACGGCCTTCGGGAAGGGACAAGATAGGTGCGGTGGTTAACTTCTGCTTCAGGGTTTGGAATGCTGACTCTTGCTCGGTTGCCCAAACGAACTTCTTCCCTTTGTGAGTTAATGCGGTCAAAGGACGCGCAATCAAAGAGAAACGTTCAATGAATCTACGATAGTAACCGGCGAGGCCTAAAATTAGCGTATATGAGTAGGAGTAGTGGGAGTTTCCCACTTGCTGATGGCTTCGATCTTCGTGGGATCAACTTTGATACCCTGATCGCTCACAATATGACCAAGAAATTGGACTTCCTTCAACCAAAATTCACACTTGAAGAATTTGGCATAGAGTTGCTCTTGTCTCAAGAGTTCCAACACGAGTCAAAGATGTTGCTCATGTTTTTCTTCGCTTCTGGAATAGATGAGGATATCATCTATGAAGACAATAACGAACTTGTCCAGGTACGGCTTGCATACGTGATTCATGAGATCCATAAACACGGCAGGTGCATTAGTTAAACTAAATGGCATCACAAGAAACTCAAAATGACCATAACGGGTTCTGAACACAGTCTTCATCACATCGCTCTCCTTCACCCTCAACTGGTGATAACCTGATCGTAAATCAATCTTAGAGTAGACGCTGGATCCTTGCAGCTGATCGAAAAGATCGTCAATTCTGGGAAGAGGATACCGATTCTTGATCGTCAACTTATTTAGTTCACGATAATCGATACACATGCGGAAAGATCCGTCCTTCTTCTTCACAAACAAAACAGGTGCGCCCCAAGGCGATGAACTCGGTCGGATAAATCCACGGTCTAGCAATTCCTGCAGTTGGCTCTGCAACTCTTGCAGTTCGGAAGGTGCTAGTCGATAAGGTGTGCGAGCTACAGGTGCAGCTCCCAGCACTAAGTAAATTTAAAACTCCACTGATCCAGGCAGCGGTAATCCCGGCAATTCTTCTGGAAAGACGTCGGGAAATTCGTTCACAATTCGTACTTCATCCGCGCTCTTATTCTCAGTTTCTAACTTCTTTACGTGCGCCAGAATAGCAAAACGCCCCTTTTTCATAACCTTTCGTGCCTTCATGCAACTAATAAGGTTCAGCTTTGGGCTACATCTCTCTCCGTAGACAATTAGTGGCTCACCATCTTCGCGTGGTATACGAAGAATCTTCTCTCCACAGATAACTTCAGCTCTTACCTTGGACAACCAGTCCATACCGACTATCACATCAAAGCTCCCCAACTTAATGGGTATCAAATCAATCTAAAAATCCACACCGGCTAGGTTTATAATACCTCCTCGGCCAATTTGGTCAACTTTCTCAAGCTTTTCATTGGCTACTTCGACAAGTATACTCTCATTTAAAGGCACTATCGACCAATCTATCTTAGAGCAAAAGTGTCTACATACATAACTCCTATCGGCACCGGTATCAAAGAGGACATAAGCTAATAGTTTATTGATTGTGAATGTACTTGTAACCAAGTCAGGATCCTCGCGGGCATTTTTGGCGTTCATGTTGAAAACTCTTCCTCGTGCTGGCCCGCCATCCTTCTTCTTGTTGGGACATTTATTCCTGAAGTGGCCCTGCTGACCACACTCATAGCACTTCCTTGGTCCACTTGGGTTTGTTGTCACAGCTGGGGTGGTGATCTTACAATATCTGTCGATGTGTCCAATCCTTTTGCACTTCTCACACACTACGTTGCAGTATCCAGTATGATGCTTGTAGCATCTCTTACACTGAGGAAGGGTACCTTTGTAGTTAGGTTTAGGACTAGGGTTCGGGTTAGGGTTTCTCCAGTCGTTATTTCCCTTAAAATTCTTATACCTCTTAGCTGGGTTCTGGTCAAAAGCTTTTCCCTTGTTTCCGTCCCACTTACGTTTCCCATTACTAGCTCCCGATTCTGATTTCGCCTTCTCTGGCTCTTGGCGGATAATTTGATTCATCAGGGTGTGCGCCATGCGCATAGCTTCCGGGACATTCGCTGGTTTCGAAGAAGTGACATTTCCCTAGATTTCCTTGGGGAGTCCCCACAGACACCATTCCATGCGCTTGAACTCAGGAGTAACCATTGTGGGGCACATCAAGGCTAATTCCAAGTACCTTCGGTTATAGCCATCAAGGTCAGTTCCTACAACTTTCAGTTCCTAAAATTCCGCTTCCATTTTTAGAATTTCAGTTCTGGGGCAGTATTCCTCGATCATAGCCCTCTTAAACTCCTACCATGGTGTAACATAAGCTTCGTCAATTCCCTGAGCCCGGGCGTACGTATTCCACCAAGTCAAAGCGCCATCCGAGAGTGTGCAGGATGCGAACTTCATCCTATTCACTTCGGAGCAGTTACTCACACGGAATACAGATTCTAACTTCTCAAACCATCTCGTCAGCCCAACTGGCCCTTCTATTCCACTGAAATTGTGGGGCTTGCAGCTCTGGAACTCCTTGTAAGTGCATCCATTCTGAATGTTCTGGTTAGCCGGTGGAGCTTGGGGGTTGGAATTCGCCATAGCTGCGGCTACTCGAGCAGTTATCATTTCCTCGATTTGCGCTGTGGTGGGTTCTCCTCTCACCATCGATCTTCCAGACAAAAATTTTGACTTAAGTCAAAATCCATTAATCATCAATCAACAACACGGCATACGGTAAAAACATGGAAGCAACACTGTATATGGTAACCAAGCATGGCAAACTAGTAGCAGATAGCACAAAAACCAACATGTAATAAAGTAAACGCCGCACAATAATTTAAACAACAGCAATTCCATTCATAACAAGAAAATTTCATACAACGGCATGAGGTTCGTACAATACATGAATGAAAAACAGGATACTACAAAAGGAATACATGAAGAAATCTAATACAACAGTCCTAGGGTGAGGGTGGGTAAATGATGTCCATCAAGTGGGACATCTGGTCCTCGAGCTCAGTTACCCAAGCACGGAGGGCATGCACTTCCCTCGTCAGCTCCTTGATGGTGGGAGATGCTGGTGGGGTAGGCGGTGCAGGTGGTGTAGATGGTCCAGATGTAGCACTAGAAGTAGATGGCACAGTGCGGGCAACCTTACGTATGAATGGATTGACAGGATACGGTACAACCCGCTTACGGGCTGTGACCCTAACCAACTTTCCATGTGCGTTCACGAACGACTTACCTCCATTAACCCCTGGAATAACAGTACCATCATAATGGTACCGCTTCTTCGGCGGGGTAGAGGGTGGCTGCATGGGCTCCTCCTCGGGGTCCTCCTCAGAATCCTCCTTGGGATCCTCCTCGTTGGTTTCATCAGATGATGAACCATCTGAATCATCTGAAGGTAGTGCAGGTACATCACGGGCGGGAGAAAGCGTCTGGCCGGTGGTCATGAGTCGATATCTGCCAGGTGTAATCGGCACGACTCGTCCGTCAGCGGTGCGTCTAGCCCAATGTCCATGCTCATTACAGAAGGGACCGTCTCCGTTTCCCCCAAGGATCACAGTACCATCGGAATGATGCTGTGATCCCAGGAGTCTAGGGCTGGGTGGAGCTGGAATCTCCTTGGGATCCTCGTCTCCGTCTGAGATGTCCATCAGGTCAAGCGCATGTCTACTATCTCTAGAAGACGAATCGTCAGAGTCGCTAGAGGGTAGCGGTGAGTCAGCAACAATAGTAGGCGAGGTAGCAGACGTATCTGAGTCACTCTCAGAGTTAAAGGTCATGGGTGGCATGTCTGACATCTGAACAAGGAAAAATATCTTTTTCCATGTCAGTAAGACATATAGCAAGCACGAAATCCGGCATAGTAACTACGGCAGCCTAGATCGTCTACAGTAGTACATAGCATGGCAATATTAACAGTACTAAACAGAAATAACATGAAATCAAAAGCAGATAGTAGCATGCAGTAACTAGAATAAGCAGTAGCATACAACAAGTTCACATAGCAGTAAAAGTAAGCAGTAGCATGCAGCAGTTCCGCAGAAACAAGTAAACGAGCAAGTTGTAGATTAGCCCTATTAGTGAATCCTACTCGGCCTGGTCTAGACTCACTAATGAAACCTAATTCCCTACAACCAATGATCTGATACCAAATGTGACGCCCCGTACAAAATCAACGTATACGGATCATCAACAACGGGTCCATTACACGGTACAATACTACATGCAATTTTAAAACAAGTTTTGCATTCATGAAAGTATAACGTTTTACAAAAGATAACGTGACACAAAGGTCATTACAAAGCCATTATTCAAAATAACATAAGTTTTGAATGCAAGATAAAAGTTCCATGATTGAGACATCTCTAAGTAATGCAGCGGAAATCTAACACAGCGAGTCTGTAAAATCAAGTCTATAACACCAAGACAGCAAGTCTAATAGCGGAAGCAACAACATCTAAGCACCTGAGAAATACATGCTTAAAAAGTTAACACGAATGTTGGTGAGCTATAGTTTGTTTGTAATCACTAACGTAATGTAGACCATAAGATTTCGTATTCAAAACAGTATGAAAAGTATATGCTTAACCGTGGGCACCCGGTAACTAAACGTATTATTACCCCCTAAAAGTACACTTGGCAAGTGCGTCTATTTACGAAGTATTAAACACCCGTTAAATGCTAGTGCGACTAGTCCGAGTGGGGATGTCAAACCCTATGGATCCATATCTAAGATTCGCATTCACCGGTTCAAAAACCAATGACTAAATGTTACCGTGCTAAGGGGAATCTTTATGCTGTTATATAACCCACGCATATATAAAGTTTAAGTACTCGTGTCTAGTATGTAAAACATAAAAAGCGCATGTATTCTCAGTCCCAAAAATAGTAAAGTAAAAAGGGGAAGCTATAACTCACAGTGATAAATGCGGTAAAGTCGATATGAAAAGTATGCAAGTAGTAAGTCGGTCCGAAAGGTCTTCAACCTAAGTCAAAGGTTACTAAGTCAGTAAATTATCCCAAAAGGTTTAAAAGTAAGTAAGTAAAGTCCTAAGCATCATCTTCATCATCATCATTCATAAAAGACAAAGTAAGTTTTCATCAAGAATAGAGATCGAAACAAAAGGCTGACTTTGGACAGCTGCTACGACCTCTATACAAACCAAAAAGATGCGTGGTCAGTGGCCAAGGCTCTGTATGTGAGTCCTCTAACCGCTGTCCAATTTTCAGAACCTAACTCGATGTTGTTTGACCGTGGCGACAGTTCAAGCACGAGTAGGTCAGAATTTTCAGCACGTCGTTACAAGGGCATAGTGACTTTCGGAAGGCTATAAATCCTAAACCGTATATCGGATTTAGGAGATTCTTGAACGAAAAGTCATCTACTCGAAACGAACTATCTGATAATAAATTTTCCAGAAGTCCTAGGAGTTTGATCAGATCCAAAAAAACAGCAAACAAGTGCTCCAGTGGGTTTCTTGGTGCTTGATGCTCATCACGGTTCTCATCCTTGATGCGTGTAAGCTTCAAGTGTACAACTCTTTGATGTTGTAGCATCACTTTGACCAAGTTTCAATCATCAACACACAACTAAGAGCAAAAGCTAATATTCTACAAGATTTGAACATCAAGGTTGCCTCTTTATTGCATAAACACCATAAAGCTTCAACCTTTGTCCTCTTGACACAAGTTTTATGCATCTTCATCATATGAGATGATGAAGACTTGATCTTTATCATCACAACAATCACAAAAAGGTTCCAAGTAAGTGAGATCTACAATGATAACTTAGATCTCAAGTATTAAGAAAACCCTAAGCTAAAAAGCTTGAATCTTTACAAGATTAATGAGACCATAAGCTAGAAAGCTAAGATCTAGTAAAAGTAATGAGACCATAAGCTAAAAAGCTAAGATCTTGAACAAAATAATGAAACCCTAAGCTAGAAATCTTGGATCTTTAATATTCTTGAAGATCCTTAAAGCAAAAAGCTAGATATACAAGTTACATGAAGATCATAAACACAAGTTTTGATCTTTTTAACAAAATAAAGAGATCATAAGCTAGAAAACTTAGATCTAACAAAGTAAATGAAGATTCAAAGCTAGAAAGCTTGAATCTGTTATGTTCTTGAAGGATTCAAATCAAAGTTTGAATCTACAAGATATAACAAGATCAAGAAGCTAAAAAGCTTGATCTTATGATGATGATGATGATGTCGTGTACATGAAGAAGAGAAGGAGAAGAAGAAAATTTAAAACTTACACTTTTTAGAGTGAGAAAGACTAGAGAAAAAATTAGAGAGTAAGTGTGTGTAAAATGTGAATGAGATCAAGTGTGAAATAGGTGGAAATGGCTTGGTATTTATAGTGAGGATTGGTGGTGGCGACCGTGGGTATGGGTGGGGGGACAAGGGGGACACCTTTTTGCTTTTTGGTTAGTGGTGGTATAAAGGTGGTGCTTATGTTAGGATCCCATGCAACATGTATGGTAATGGTGAACAAAAATGCTAGTATGTTGGCTCTTATTAATGGGTATTTGTCTTTCATATTAGTGGGTCATTAACTTATTAAAATTGGGCTAATTAAATGGTCCATTAGCTAGAGTAGGGTGAGCTAAAGTCCAATAAGGTAGAAAGTCCAACAAGACTAACTAGTGAGCATAAGTAAATTACTAAGCATAATTAAGAAACTAATAACCCAAGTAATTGTCATTATAAAAATAAAAATTAGTATTACGTAGTCATAATATTCCAATTATGACCAAAGTCAAACGTGTATCAAAATACATAGCTCGTTCTAAACGTCAAGTGACACTAACGGTCATAAAAGCATTCGGGGATCAAGTTAAGTAACTACGTACTTAATGGCATGTTGTAAGGTATTAACGAAAGTAATTAACATGAATTAAGATCCCAGAACATAATATAGCTCAATACGCACAAATACGCAGATTCGTGAAAGTAACAAGCACAAAAGTAAGTCGAAAAAGTCGGGTCATTACACGTATCATCCTCAAACAGATGATCAAAGTGAACGTACTATTCAGACGTTATAGGATATGTTAAGCGCTTGTGTATTAGAGTATGGAGGATTGTGGGATTCTCATCTATCTTTGATTGAATTCGCTTACAACAACTCGTATCACTCTAGTATAGGCATGCCGCCCTATGAAATGTTCTATGGTCGTCGCTGTAGAATTCTGACTTGTTGGTTAGAAGCTGGAGAGAAACAGTTTGCGGGTCCAGATATTGTACAGTTAACTGCCGAGAAAGTAGCAATTGCACGCGAGAAATTCAAAGCCGCAAGAGATAGACAAAAGATGTACGCCGATCCGCGCAGACGGCTAGTTATTTTCACCGTAGGTGAGCAGGTATACTTGAAAGTATCGCCCTGGAAAGGAGTCATTCGTTTTGGTAAAAGGGGCAAATTAGCTCCGAGGTACATTAGGCCGTTTAGAATACAATAGGTGTTGAATGATCAGACAGTAGTATTAGATCTTCCTACTGAGTTAGCGGGTATTCATAACACATTTAATGTGTGTTATCTTCGTAAGTGCAAGGTAGAAGATGAAAGTCAGATTCTACCACTGCAAGATTTGAAAGTTGATATGAATAGGAAGTTAGTGGAAGAGCCCGTAAGAATTGTAGACAAGAAGATTACTAAGTTACGGAATAAGTATATATTGATGGTATTAGTTGAGTGGAAGCATAGCTTAGGTTTAAACCTAACATGGGAGATAGAAGAGTTGATGAGAACTCGTTACCCTCGTTTGTTTTACCTTGACCAGATTCCGAGGACGGAATCTCTTTTAAAGGGGTTAGATTTGTAACAACCTCACATTGGGCCTAGTGGTAATTGTCCTAAATGCCCTTGGGTGTTATTATATGTTATTTTAATAATTATATGTTTATAATTATTTAATTATATAGTTGAGACCAATTTGTGACAATGGTCACAGAACAGGTTTGTTTATTTAATTTGGACCTCGTTTGGATCACTTAATGTGGTGTTTCGTATTTTAGATAACTGGTAAATACCCGTGTGTATCACGGAAGAGATTTCCTTCCAATGAAGGAAACCCCTTTTAGTTAAAACCTCTACTTCTCCTTAAATTTCCATTTTTGGAAATAATAACACATACATACACAAACGCTCCCAAATCTCACAAACCCTAATCCCTAATCTTGTTCTTGATCTCTTTTTTAAACTGGAAATCATTCCTTGTGATTTCAGTAACATCATAAGGTATTTAACAAGCGATTTTATGTTCTAATTCGAGTTAAAATCCGTGATTTTCTTAGTTTTTATGTCAAAGTGGGTTTTGAATCAAAAAGTGATTTGAATGTGTTGTTTATGTCAAATTGATGTTAGAAAACATTTTCATATGAGTTATATATGTTTCCTAAGCGATTTGTAGTGTCAAAATAGTGCAAAAACGAGATTTGGGGTTAAAAATGACGAAAACAACGACCTGGTACTGATGAACAGCTCCCGTACGGTTGCAGGATGCATTCGTATGGTTACGGGGTGTATCCGGACCATTTCTGATGCAATCGGGCGGTTGCAGGTGTAACCGGGTGGTTGCAGGTGCAACCGGACGGTTGCAGGTGCTCCTGCGCGGTTGCAGTCTGGCAGCTTTTTGGAAAACTTGTTTTGGCCGTAACTTTAAACCGTAACTCCGTTTTTGATGAATAAACTACCGTTGGAAGTGTAATGAGATTTACTTTCTAATGGTGAAGTTTTGTAATACTGGATTAACTTTAATTTGGGTCAAAATGATGGGATAGCGCGTATGCCTCGTTCTACACGCGTGGGATAGTTGCAATTGGATGGGAAACCATGTAAACTTGTCATATATGGATATATTAGGCTATATGATGTTGTTTAGAGTATGAATTGATGATATTATTGGTTAGATATGTGCTAACTTGAGATATGATATTCTCAGGTAATAAGGGAACTGAGAAGGCTCAGTAAAATAAGACTTCTGAGTTCTTGCTGTTTATCAGGTGAGTGGGACTATCTTAACTGTTGTATGTATGTAGTAGTGGGTTATGCTACTGTTGTCCTGCCATGTTATACCTGATGAGTTAGCATACGATGTTTATGCTTATGTGATGATTATGTGCACTTGGGTGTTATCGGCTATGATGTCTAGTCGGTAATCAGCTTTAGGTATAAAGCTGAGCAAAAGGTCAACCTTACTGTCAGGTTGGGTTCAAGAGTTACTATTCGTGTAGTATAGTTTAAATGCCGCATCCCCTGCGTCCGGATTACTATGCGAGGGAGACAGTAACATGAACTTTCGGTAAACTCTAGCTCGATCAACTAGTAGTTAATGGCCCGTCCAAGCCGCCGAGCCTAGTGTTAGCATTCTGATTTACCTTGTTGATGCTATGTCATTATGCTTAGCTTGATGCTAGATACCTATGAATGTTAGGATAATTCCATTCACTTAGCTTTATGCTGACCCCCCACAGTGCCTCCCTTGCAGGTTAAGTTTGCATGCTATAGTTTTGGGAGTGGTTGTCTTTGGATATGTTTGACAGGCTACACTCTGATGTTTATATTTTGATACCTATATGTGTGTAAAAGCTTTTGGTTAATGTAACAGATGGATGACTATAATAACTATGATTAAGTTAATTATTACGTATGGTTTGTAAATATCAATATATTATGTTTCCGCTGTGATTTAAAAAAAATGTACGGTGTTACAAATAATTTGCGACTGGACGGGTGGTATGAACCAAGTTTCTTCTCGAGTTGCAGCAATTTTATTTCTTACTCGTACAGTGGGAGCGCGCGAGGGTGAGAAGATGGGGTTTGTGAAATTCATTGCTATGAGGAGGCCAGTGAACCAATGAGAAAGTGGAAAGTTAAAAAGTTAGTAGATTTCAAGGTTGTGATTACATTCTCACTGGAGCCTTGATGAAGAGTCTACGAGGGCGTCTGTTGGATTTTCTGATTGCTGGGAAGGAAAAGGATAGATAGACAGTGAAATCATGTACGAGGGCGATCATTGACATGTGTGTTCGGGATTGGACATGTCTTGAGTGATTGGTGAGGCGGTGTAGTCTCGTGAAGAATCCAATAATTGAAGAGTCGCATACTTCAATTGGTCTTCTGGTGTAAGAAGATGATCTTCGTGTTAGAAGATGGTGGCGATAGAAACCGAGTGGCCCAAGCTAGTAACTAAGAGATTGGATTATCGCTCAGCGGTATTTTTTGGTGTCGAAAGACTTCATTTGCTCGTTGGTTAACGAGTGAAATATGGCATGATTTGGATGTCTCATTCGGTGGTATCAAAAGGAGTTGTTAATCAGCTAATCTGGGGTTACTATGGGTGTTTAAACATAGTTGACAGGTGTGATAAATTTTCTGTTGAAGATCGATGTGGGGTTTGTTTAAAGTCTCCTTCAAGTGGAAGATTGTTAGATATGAAGAAGAAATTAACCAAATTTTATGGGACACTTGAGGTCACATTTGGTGACAAAGCATCACCATTGGTGACAATAAATACGTGAGCTAGTAGGTCATAACGTGACAATTTAGTTCGAAGGGTTGACAAACTGAAGGAACAACAAATGTCACGTTTGGGACATTTGCATCACCAAATGCGAGGTGACTCATGGCCTGGAACATTCTGGCTTGCCCAACAAGTTGTTTCTTTATTTGTTTTCTCCTATAAATATAACCCCTATGTAACCTATATTGTGTGCACAAAAATAATAAAGAAAAATCTCTGGTTTGCGCCCGTGGACTAAACCCTTCTATGTATTTGGAGTTGGGATATAACCATGTTAAATCCTTTTGTCGTTTTATGCTTCTATTAATCGTTCTTATGCTTTAATTATTCGTTTGTCATTTGTGGGTTTGGTGATTGGTTTAAATCACCTGTCTTGTTGGGTCCTAAATTCCTTACAGGGTTAAACCCTTAAACTTTGACTGCAGTTAGGGTAGGATGCCAACCACGATGGTTAAGCAAAACTGAGATACCAACTACGCAAAAAAAGAGTTTAGGTGTTATGATGCACATGTGAACAAACCACAGGTACCAGCGGCATAATTGTTTCTAAATTAAATCAATATCCCCACTTCAAAGATCCTTTACGGTTGTATTTCTATAACACACAAAGTAACTATATATATAACTATAACCATTTTACTTACATGCACCACAAATACATCCAAAGGCTGATATAAACATTTGTATACACGTATAGCGTCAGTAGATAATGACACAATTATATATAAAACCTCAAAAACATAAGCAACAAAGATACAAACAATTGTAAACATGGATAAAGGGTCTTACATCATCATTACATAAGGATATTAATACACACCCATTACGTTGTAATGGGTTTAAGTAACCAAAAGTATCAAAGTATCATTACATGTTCACAACTCCAAAATACATTAACTATAAGTTCAAAGTAACCAAAAGTTTCAAAGTAACCTGAATTTTAAGCTTGCAAATATCCACATTTCACAACTCAAAACACATTAGTCATGATCAGCTCTCTCTCTCTCCAGCAGATAACATATGCGGTGGTGGATCAAATGAATATCAATGCTTTTAAATCAGAAAGTGAAGAGCTTTACTCACCCAATGTAACTTGCTCGCTATGGCAATGACACGGGTATTTATAGAAGCTACACTGGGAATTGTTCCTGAATCGCTGCCACGTTCCACAAATTGTACCAGGAGGTATTTCTCAACAATTTCAAGCTTCTCAAATGCCCAAAGAAATTAGTTTTGTCCAACACTGGTGATATCAGCTAAAAAGTCACATTTTCACCTTGGTATTAAGGCCCAAAAACAATAAAGTTCCAAAATTTATTGCCAAAATACCCGCTTCATCGGTTAAAATTGAAGAACAAGTGATTACAAAGATGGTGCAAAAAGAATCAGGAGAATCAGAGCTAAAACGAAGATTCTAGAGCGAAAACAGTGTAAGAAAAGAAATTAAGTTATGATCCAGTGAATTCAGCAAACCAGGGCAGGCCAAACGGCTTGCCAAACCCCCTGACACTATGGTAAATGGCCTGCCATATGGGACAAGCAAACCGGTACAGCAAACAGGCAAGCCAGGTAAACGGCCCCTGCAAACGGCTTGCCAAATGGCCTGCCATCCGTTTGCAGGAAAATATCAAGTCTATTTAAAGGGTCTTTGTCATCTATTTTTACACACACTTCAATTCACTTCTTTCTCTCTCTTTCTACAATATTAGTCATACTTTCAAGGTCTTCGACTCCGTGCGAGAAATCTAGTACCCGGAGAAGAATGCCGAAGATTGTATTAGGAGCGGTCTGACGTTTGAAGTTGTCACTTTAGTATTCGGAACTCATTTAATCTACTGGTACTTCTATCCTTTGGTCATACCTTACCGCCCTATTATGCTCACGCTGCTCTTCATGATATTGGTTGAATTATTGCCTTTGTTGCTCATATTGGTCATCCCTGTGTTGATAACCTACCCTCATGTCATGAAAACCAGAAATAACTTCCTCCAACTCTTCTTCCCTCGACCTTTGTGTCCGCCTACGTCTTCGCCTTTGAAATTGTGGTAACTCATCTTCGGTTTGAGGTTCTTCCATGTGAACCTCTTCCTCCGCATCATCTCTTCCAACACCGCTACCACCCGCTTCATGATCATGGGCACGGGGTGGATTTTGAGCTCGTTGTGGATCTTGTAGTGGAACCATCCTAGGAATAAATGGAATGAGCCTATTGCGATTGTTGTACTGTAAGAACTCGGCATTGACATAATACTTATTCCCAAGGGATCCATTCTTTCCTAATTTTCTACTAACCGATCAAAATTAATGCCAAACAACCTCGCTATCCGTGTGATATAGTGACCACCTACAATAGGGTTCACTCCGCGTGTCCCTACCTCGTTAAGATATCTCACTATGGTGGTTGGAATATCAACTGGATTTCTATTGAAGATTTTGTCAATTATAAAAACGTCGAGCCGGGTTACCTTGTTATTCCCGTCCCTTCTTGCATTGAATGTGCAAGCTACCAACCTTTGTATCAATCTTTTATCCTTATGAGTGATTTGACTAAATTTGCTTCGGCTAGCGGAGAATTCGTCATTACTCATGTTGTCCCAAAATGGTCTTGGATCGTAGGTGGATTCATAATATTCGGCTTGTCGGAGATATTTATCTAATTGATCATCATCAAGTTCGTTATATATATCTAAAGCTCGAGCTAGATCGATTTGGCTCATCGATCGAGCCACGCCATCCAATCTAAATCTCATAAATTGTTGCCCTCTTGGATTTAGAATACATTCAAAGTTCAGAGTTGCAATGAATTCCTTGCACAATTCGGGGTAAATGATGTCATGGATCCGCATGACATTTTCCCATGCCCTAATTGTAATTTCCTGTCGTGATGAAAATCGGTGGTTCACCTCTAACATATGTGCAACTCTATCCTACTCTCTTGCTTCAACTAACGGCGCGGGATCAAAATATCAAGCACCTTCACATTTCTTTCTTATAACCCAAGCAAACTTGTCCTCATAACCAAACTATATGATCATTTTGATCCGGTGTGGGTGCTCGTTGTCCTCCTTGATGTGAACCTTCTTCTTGTTGAGGTGATTGTCTTGTTGACCTTGTCTACACATGAGAAACAACACCAAAACAAAAGGCGTATTGAAATATTACCTTGTTGGTGTGAGTTTAAGTCAGAACAAATGTTCAAAGATACATATAGCACATAGTTATGTTAATCCTTCAAGCAAATAAATCCTTTAAAGAGCAAAGATTATCATGACTATCATAGCTTTATAGAAACCAAATTTGAACATAATCATCAAGCATAATCTATCCCATCATGTTATTGTTACCCAAAATCTTATTATTAATATCACAATAAGCATAATTAAGTGGAAAAACTAGAACTTTTCATCATCATTATCAATTTATCATTCAATTCATACTAGCATTCCGAACATTTATACCCATCTTAAAGTAACATTAACTTATGAAGTTTCTATAATCTCTTCAAACAAATCAAAATCACTAGTTACAAACGAATCTCAACACATAAATAAGCTAAAACTTTGATTTAAATAGGACATAAACCCTAAAATTATTAGAACATCCTAAAAATAAAAGTTAATATGAATTCATGGCATAGTAGGCATATAAATCACTTAGAGCATGTTAACATTCATAAAAAATCATGAATTGAAGAAAACCCACATAAATTCTTTAAACAAATCGAAATTAAGAAAATGAAATCGATGTATTAAAAAGAATAAAATGTAGAAGAACATTAACATACTCTCTTCATCTTGAATTAGCTTGAGATTGGAAGAGATTTGATGAAGATTGGAAGTAATTAGGTTAGGGTTTGAATGGATTTTAAAATAGAGAGAAAAGGATTCAGAAAATTAGGGTGAAGAATGGAAGAAATCGGGTTTGGGTTATTTATGGTTGAGATTAAAACGTAGACCCCACAATAATTGAACCGAGAAGTAGCTGAAAAAGGAGGTGCGTGGAGCACACACTTAAGTGTGCGCGGCGCGCACAAGCGTGCACGGAGTTTTTCTTTTCAATTTCGCGGAGTGCACAAGGCATGAGCTTAGAAAGCCTTCTGATCAAAATTTTCTCGAGTTCATGGAATGCAGAGGTGTGCGTGGGGCGCACACATAAAGGTGCACGGCGTGCACCATGTTTTCTTCATTGTTTTTCGATTTTGATCAGTTTAGTTTTGGTTGGTAACGTTAAAGTAATCACAGAAATAGTTTAAAGAATATTAACATCACACGGAATCAATAAAAATCATGCAATCCTAATTCTAACATTTGTGAAGGTTTTAAAAGCGAGTCGCTTCACCCGACTCTCCCCCAAACTTAGGTAGCTTTGGGGTTGAAGACGAGGTTGACCTCATCCTCAATGTTCCTGGGTACATCAACATATAGTTTGACCCTGTGTCCATTTATCTTAAAAATGTCACCCTTTGCATTCTTTAATTCCACCGTTCCATATGGGAAAACCTTGTTAACAACAAATGGTCGGTGGTCCCATCCATCGGGACTTGAGTTTTCCAGGAAAAAGTTTAAATCGTGAGTTAAATAACAAAATACGATCACCCTCTTTAAAATCTTTTAAATTCTTAAGACGGTTATCGTGCCAAACTTTGGTCTTTTCCTTGTATATGAGTGAGTTTTCATAGGCGTTATGTCTCAACTCATCCAACTCATTAAGTTGGTTCAAACGAAGGTTTCCCGTTTCTTCAAGATCAAGATTACATGTCTTAAGAGCCCAATGTGATTTATGCTCTATCTCCAAAGGGAGATGACATGCCTTCCTATAGACTAGGCGGTAAGGTGTGGTTCCAATAGGTGTTTTGTAGGCGGTTCTAAACGCCCACAAAGCATCGTCAAGCTTCGTTGACCACACCTTAGGATTGGATCCAACCGTTTTCTCAAGGATCCTTTTTAGTGCCCGGTTAGTATTTTCAACTTGCCCACTTATTTGTAGGTGATAAGATGTAGAAATTTTATGGGTTACCCCATATCGTTTCAATACCTTTTCCAATTGGGTGTTGCAAAAATGGGTACCACGATCACTAATTAAAGCCTTCGGGGTACCAAACTGGGCAAAAAGCTCTTTAAGAAAAGTTACAACAACTCGTGCATCGTTTGTGGGGAGAGCCTTTGCCTCCGCCCATTTTGACACGTAGTCAACAGCAATGAGTATGTATTGGTTGGAATGAGACTTTGTGAAATGTCCCGTTCATATTGATTATAAACGTTCCATATTAATTGATTTCGTCGCGAAGTTTTGACCTCTATATGAGATGTTTTTCAAAGACTGCATTCAGTTTTAAAACAACCATAACTTTATTTTATCGATAAAGTTTTAAAAGCATTACGTAGATTATCAAATAATGATAATCTAAAATATATCGTTTACACACGACCATTACATAATGGTTTACAATAAGAATATATTACATCAAAAATAAGTTTCTTGAATGCAGTTTTTACATAATATCATACAAGCATGGACTCCAAATCTTGTCCTTATATTAGTATGCAACAGCGGAAGCTCTTAATAATCACCTGAGAATAAACATGCTTAAAACGTCAACAAAAATGTTGGTGAGTTATAGGTTTAACCTATATATTATCAAATCATAATAATAGACCACAAGATTTCATATTTCAATATACATCCCATACATAGAGATAAAAATCATTCATATGGTGAACACCTGGTAACCGACATTAACAAGATGCATATATAAGAATATCCCAATCATTCCGGGACACCCTTCGGATATGATATAAATTTCGAAGTACTAAAGCATCCGGTACTTTGGATGGGGTTTGTTAGGCCCAATAGATCTATCTTTAGGATTCGCATCAATTAGGGTGTCTATTCCCTAATTCTTAGATTACCAGACTTAATAAAAAGGGGCATATTCGATTTCGATAATTCAACCATAGAATGTAGTTTCACGTACTTGTGTCTATTTTGTAAATCATTTATAAAACCTGCATGTATTCTCATCCCAAAAATATTAGATTTTAAAAGTGGGACTATAACTCACTTTCACAGATTTTTACTTCGTCGGGAAGTAAGACTTGGCCACTGGTCGATTCACGAACCTATAACAAATATGTACATATATATTAAAGTATGTTCAAAATATATTTACAACATTTTTAATACGTTTTACTGTTTTAAGTTTATTAAGTCAGCTGTCCTTGTTAGTAACCTACAACTAGTTGTCCATAGTTAGATGTACATAAATAATTCGATATATATTATCTTGAATCAATCCACGACCCAGTGTATACACCTCTCAGGCTAGATCACAACTCAAACTATATATATTTTTGGAATCAACCTCAACCCTGTATAGCTAACTCTAACATTACTGCATATAGAGTGTCTATGGTTGTTCCAAATAATATATATAGATGGGTCGATATGATATGTCAAAACATTTGCATACGTGTCTACAGTATCCCAAGATTACATAATATATTAGAATACATGTATAATACAATATAAGTTAGCTAGGATATGATTAATATAGATTTGTTACCAATTTTCACGTAGCTACAACAAGCAAAAATAACCAATCTTGTTTTACCCATAACTTCTTCATTTTAAATCTGTTTTGAGTGAATCAAATTGTTATGGTTTCATATTGAACTTAAATTTATGAATCTATACAGAAAAAGTATAAGTTTATAGTCAGAATTACAGGTTACAAGTATTTTTTGTAAAGGTAGTCATTTCAGTCGAAATAACGACGTCTAGATGACCATTTTGGAAAACATACTTCCACTTTGATTTTAATCTTGATTTTTGGATATAGTTTCATGTTCATAAGAAAAATCATTTTCCTAGAAGAACAACTTTTAAATCAAAGTTTATCGTAGTTTTTAATTATCCAAACCAAAACAGCCATCGGTTCCACTACGACGGCGTATATCCGATTTTATGGTGTTCATCGTGTTTCCAGATTCTAAATCATTAAGTTAGCATATCATATGGATATAGAACATGTGTTTAGTTGATTTTAAAAGTCAAGTTATAAATATTAACTTTTGTTTGCGAACAAGTTTAGAATTAACTAAACTATGTTCTAGTGATTACAAGTTTAAACCTTCGAATAAGATAGCTTTATATGTATGAATCGAATGATGTTATGAACATCATTACTACCTCAAGTTTTCTGGATAAAACTACTGGAAATGAGAAAAATGGATCTAGCTTCAAAGGATCCTTGGATGGCTTGAAAGTTCTTGAAACAGAATCATGACACGAAAACAGTTCAAGTAAGATTTTCACTCGAAATAAGATTGTTATAGTTGTAGAAATTGAATCAAAGTTTGAATATGAATATTACCTTGAATTAGAAAGATAACCTACTGTAAATAACAAAGGTTCCTTGATCTTAGATGATTACTTGGAATGGATTTGAAAGCTTGGAAGTAGACTTGCAAACTTGGAAGTATTCTTGATTTTTATGAAACTATACTTATGGAATTTATGAAGAACACTTAGAACTTGAAGATAGAACTTGAGAGAGATCACTTAGATGAAGAAAATTGAAGAATGAAAGTGTTTGTAGGTGTTTTTGGTCGTTGGTATATGGATTAGATATAAAGGATGTGTAATTTTGTTTTCATGTAAATAAGTCATGAATGATTACTCATATTTTTGTAATTTTATGAGATATTTTATGCTAGTTGCCAAATGATAGTTCCCACATGTGTTAGGTGACTCATATGGGCTGCTAAGAGCTGATCATTGGAGTGTATATATCAATAGTACATACATCTAAAAGTTGTGTATTGTACGAGTACGAATACGGGTGCATACGAGTAGAATTGTTGATGAAACTGAACGAGGATGTAATTGTACGCATTTTTGTTAAGTAGAAGTATTTTGATATGTGTCTTGAAGTCTTTCAAAAGTGTAAGAATACATATCAATACACAACATGTATATACATTCTAATGGAGTCGTTAAGTCTTCGTTAGTCGTTACATGTAAGTGTTGTTTTGAAACCTTTAAGTTAACGATCTCAATTAATGTTGTTAACCCAATGTTTATTATATCAAATGAGATGTTAAATTATTATATTATCATGATATTATGATGTATGAATATATCTTAATATGATATATACATTAAAATATCGTTACAACGATAATCGTTACATATATCATTTCGAGTTTCTTAACTTAGTAATCTCATTTCTTATGTATATCACACATTGTTAATATACTTAGTGAGATACTTACTCATCATAATATTATGTCAACCATATATATATGTCTATATATATACCACAACATGTAGTTTTTACAATTTTGTAACGTTCGTGAATTGCCGGTCAACATGGGTGATTAATTATCTATATGAAAATTATTTCATTTAATCAAGTCTTAATAAGTTTGATTGCTTAACACGTTAGAAACATTTAGTCATGTAAATATCAATCTCAATTAATATATATAAACATGGAAAAGTTCGGGTCACTACAGTACCTACCCGTTAAATAAATTTCGTCCCGAAATTTTAAGCTGTTGAAGGTGTTGATGAATCTTCTGAAAATAGATGCGGGTATTTCTTCTTCATCTGATCTTCACGCTCCCAGGTGAACTCGGGTCCTCTACGAGCATTCCATCGAACCTTAACAATCGGTATCTTGTTTTGCTTAAGTCTCTTAACCTCACGATCCATTATTTCGACGGGTTCTTCAATGAATTGAAGTTTTTCATTGATTTGGATTTCGTCCAATGGAATAGTGAGATCTTCTTTAGAAAAACATTTCTTCAAATTCAAGACGTGGAAAGTGTTATGTACAGCTGCGAGTTGTTGAGGTAGCTCCAGTTGGTAAGCTACTGGTCCGACACGATCTATAATCTTGAATGGTCCAATGTACCTTGGATTTAGTTTTCCCCGTTTACCAAATCGAACAACGCCTTTCCAAAGTGAAACCTTAAGCATGATCATTTCTCCAATTTCAAACTCTATATCTTTTCTTTTACTGTTCGCGTAGCTCTTTTGTCAACTTTGGGCGGTTTTCAATCGTTGTTGAATTTGGATGATTTTCTCGGTAGTTTCTTGTATTATCTCTGGACCCGTAATCTGTCTATCCCCCACTTCATTCCAATAAATCGGAGACCTGCACTTTCTACCATAAAGTGCCTCAAACGGCACCATCTCAATACTAGAATGATAACTGTTGTTGTAGGAAAATTCTGCTAACGGTAGGTGTCGATCCCAACTATTTCCGAAATCAATAACACATGCTCGTAGCATGTCTTCAAGCGTTTGTATCGTCCTTTCGCTCTGCCCATCATTTTGTGGATGATAGGCAGTACTCATGTCTAGATGAGTTCCTAATGCTTGCTGTAATGTCTGCCAGAATCTTGAAATAAATCTGCCATCCCTATCAGAGATAATAGAGATTGGTATTCCATGTCTGGAGACGACTTCCTTCAAATACAGTCGTGCTAACTTCTCCATCTTGTCATCTTCTCTTATTGGCAGGAAGTGTGCTGATTTGGTGAGACAATCAACTATTACCCAAATAGTATCAAAACCACTTGCAGTCCTTGGTAATTTAGTGATGAAATCCATGGTAATGTTTTCCCATTTCCATTCCGGGATTTCGGGTTGTTGAAGTAGACCTGATGGTTTCTGATGCTCCGCTTTGACGTTAGATGTAACACCCGTTTTTCAGTTACACGTTATTTCGAGCGTCATTCGAAATACGAGGCATGTAAACGTATATTTGGATCCCAAATAAAATTAGAGTTGATGTTCTAAAACCTTACCATTGGATAGTAAATCTCATTACGTTTCCAACGATATTTGGTTCATCAAAAACGGAGCTACGGTTTGAAAGTTACGACCAAAACAAGTTCAGTTTAAGGCTCAGTTCATTGGGACTCCGTCCAGACTTTGGGACGCCATCCAAGAATGAAGGGTGGGACGCCATCCGGCCATTTTGGATGCCGTCCAAAGTGCCTGACAGGCCAGCAGCTGTATTTTAAAGGTTTTAAAAGAGGGTATTTGAGTCTTTTCACTTGGGGGTCGGTTTTGAGCCATTAAAACTGATCCACTCTCATTCTTATCCACATTTCACCTTCTCAAACACTCTCATCAAACCCTAGTGAGAGAGAGAGGTTCTAGCGAGAGAGAGTTGGGGATTTGGAGAAGAAGAAGTGTGATTCGGGTCGGGTCTCAAGAGTTAAAGTTGTTCACCTCGTTCACGGCTACGTGGTGGTAGTGTTGGTAAGCTCTAAATCCGAATTTCTTTGTTAAGATTATTGTTTGAGTTAAAGTTTGTGCTAGTTAGAGTTATAACCCATTTATTGTGAAGTTTGGGGGTTTTTGGAGAAGATTCATGTATGTAAACCCGAATTGGTGACTTAGGGTTTCAATTGATTGAATTGTTAGTTTGGACCTTGCATGTGTTAGTTAAACCTTAGAACACTTGTGTTGACTTGATTTTTGGGTGTAAACCCTAATCTAGGTCAAAATGGGTCGAATGGGTATTTTGGGTCAAGTAAGCTTGATTCGGTGTCAAACTAAGTTATGGGTCAAGATTTGATGAACCAAGTATATAAATGTTTGATTCAAGTGTTAAATGGTATTTTGGAAAGTTAGTCACTAGCCGTTAGTGATTAAAGATGTTTTTGGGACGTATGTCAAAATGGGTTGACTTAGATGGGTCAAATTTGGTAATGACTTTAATTTTGGATTAATTGGATGATAAGCAATTTTGGTTAAGACCTAGATTGGTTTAAATGGTGTCAAATATAATTTTAGTTAAATTGTACTTGTTGGATGGGTCGGAATTACCACCCGTAGTGGTAATTGGTGAAGTCCACTTTATGCGTCTAAATGGGCGGTTTGTGGTGATAGGTGTAAACCCTTGGTTAAAGGTGTTGAAGTCGAATTCTCTCGTAGAGAATGTATGTTGATTGTTTGTATATCTATATGCGTATTATAGGTAAAAGGTTTGCTCGGTTGCTTTTGGAGGCGATTTACGTTTATGACTTGTGCGGGCAATTCGAGGTGAGTGGAATAATTATATGTGTAGGTATATAATGTATCTATTTGTTGTAGCGTGAAATGTGTAGTGTCGAGGTGCTAAGACACCATGTTTCACGTGAAGAGTGTAGCATCGAGGTGTTAAGATGCCACTCGGGTGTAGCATCGAGGTGTTAAGATGCCACCTAGGAGTGTAGTGTCGAGGTGTTAAGATACCACTCCGTAAAATAATGAGTGTTGCATTGAGGTGTTAAGATGCCACTCGGGGTGATGTGCCGAGGTGTTAAGGTGCCACCCTAGGGGTTAGTGGTGCGAGGTGTTAAGTGCCCTAACGGATGTTATGAACACCGATGGCGTTTTCGCGAGCGCCGTTCCCTTGTACTATTGGTTAACCATGGTTATTTGTGTTGTAGCGTAAGCATATTATATTTGTTCATATTATATATGCTTTTGTTATGCTAGCTTGATTATTGGAGGTTATAGCTTGTAATTGTGATGATAAGCTAATTGTGTTGCTAGCATGTATGCGGTATGTGAGTAAGTGTTTGTGTAAGAATCCGAAACTAATCCTCCCGGACGACGTCTTCAACAGTTGGTCCCATTGCGATGATCGACTCCAGGTAATGTCTTTAAAATGAGCAAATGCACAGCGGAAGACTTAATTCGTACCTGAGAATAAACATGCTTTAAAATGTCAACATAAAGTTGGTGAGATATATAGGTTTGATGCTAGCAGCGTTATAACTATGGACCACAAGATTTAAAGTTTATAAACATAATACACTCGCAAGTGTATGAAAAGCATTCTAAGTAGTGGGCACCCGGTAACTAGCCTTAACAAGAGTGTGTACCCCTGAGTTATAATAATATGTGCACCGAATCAAGTGCGTTCCGTTAACCTCGAAGTACTAAACACCCGTTCTTCTAGTTTAGTAGTGACTAGAACAACATCTGGGTGGGGGTGTAAAACCCGATAGATCTATCTTTAGGATTCGCGCCTACCAGTTCATAAACCAATAGTTAAAGTTACCAAGCTAGGGGATTTTTGATTCAAACCCATGTAGAACGTAATTTTAGTCACTTGTGTCCATAACGTAAATCATTTATAAAAATAGCGCATGTATTCTCAGCCCAAAAATATTTAAAGTTTAAAAGGGACTATATACTCACCTAATGTATTTTGTAGTAAAAATACATATAACATCATTGAACAAGTGTAGGGTTGGCCTCGGATTCACGAACCTATATCATGTGTTTATTTTATTAATACACATAATTGTAATCGAACACTATATATATAAATTTATTAGTTATATCATTTTCATATTTAAAATATGTATATATATATATATGTTCCATATATTCATTTTGTATATGAATTATGTATTAAATATATCTTTTATTTTAAACTAGTAATTATAATAATATTATCATAATGTTAGTAATAAAGATAATAATGTTAATAACTTTGTTAATGATAATAATATTGATATTAGTAATAATAATTGTAAAAATATTAATTTTACCGTTATTGATAGTTATAATAAAGGTTTCAAAATATTGTATGATAATACCTATGAACATATTAATGATAATAATAATAATTATTATAATGATTTGATTATAACAATAATAATAATAATAATAATAATATTAACAATGTTAATAAATGATAATATTAATATTTTTAGAGTATTGCTAATATTTATGAAAACAAATGCTAATAAGTTAAATTATTGTCTTAATTGATAATAATAATAATAATAATAATAATAATAATAATAATAATAATAATAACAATAATAATCATAATAACAAAACTAATCAAATTAAAAGATTTATACCCTTTTAAAACCTTGTGTAAAAAAAATTGCTCCCAACGAGACTCGAACCCAAGACCTCCCGAAACTCGACACGCCAACTAACCAACTGAGCTGGCTTACATTCTTGTTAAAATTCATGTCCCATTTATTTAATAGGCGTATCATCTGTTTTCCCTTTTCTTCTTCTCCCTCAAATATTAATTTGATCAGATTTCATATAATCATAACCATAAATACAAAATCGTGTTTTAGAATTTATATGTACAACAGAAACGTTATAAATTGAATTGGAAATCAATCTAAAACGAACGAAAAATAAAAAAAAAACTGAACGGAAGGATACATATACTCGACAATTAACTCAAACATTGATTTTAAAATTGATAACGTTTTAGCTTGAAATTCCTAAATGAAATACGTTCCAAATCCTTCGTAAAAACTTTCTGGGTTAATAATTTAACTAAAAACATCCGATTGAGTTCGAATTTCTGGATGAACAAATACTTTGACCGTTAGAAAAATTGCTTTGACTTTCAAAATTAAAGATCGATAGGTAAAACTGGAGTTTCATCTTTTGCAAATAGTTTGAGGGAATAATTACCAATAAAACTGCATTTTTACATTTTGAGATTTCATTCGATTTCCGAGTTTTGATAAAAAGGTATATAAACAGAGGTTAGTCGAATCCATTGCTTCTGTTTCTCAATTACAGTGGAGATAAAGGAGTGTGTCAGGTGAATACACGATTTGTAATCCCTTAAATTCGACCCCAATTTGTTTCATCAGTGAAGACGTCGACTAGTAACCAAAGAGTCAGAATAAAAAAAAAAATATAAAACTAATATGAATATGTGAAGAATCTGTTTAATCATGGAACTTTATAGAATTAATCGCACCAATTAAGCAGACAGGGACAAAAGTTAAATACAGTTTGATAGAGATTGAGGATCGATTTTTGGATTCCAGTATTCTATAATATCTAGATATTAACTTAATAAATATAAATATATAATAATAATAATAATAATAATAATAATAATAATAATAATAATAATAATAATAATAATAATAATAATAATAATAATAATAATATTAATATTAATATTACCTTTAATATCTTTAGTAAAATTTATAATATTATTATACTATAAATATTAATAATAATAATAAAGATAATAAAAGTCATGAAAATGATCATTTTAAATAAAAATAATAATAATAATAATAATAATAATAATAAAAAAAATAATGATTTTTAATGATATTAGTAAAAATTATATTAATAAATTATATATCAACTTTAAATCTATATATCTTGAAAATAATAACATTAATGCTAATATTATTACTGGTATTAATAATAATAATAATAATAATAATAATAATAATAATATTGGGAGTAAGATTAATAATATAACTTTAATATTTTAACTTGTACCCACTTTTGATATATATCATTATTACAAATTATCAATTTTATAATGTACAATAATTGCATACAATATATTTTTGAATACCTCCATATTTTATATATATATATAATGATATATACATATAATAATAATCATGTATAGAAATCACATATTTATATATTGATTCTTTGTAATACTATATTTTATTTTACACCATTAATTCCATCAATTACAATTTATAATAATTCATATTATTATATACATATATGTACATACATATATTTTTAAATATATACATCTCTATTTACTATTAATTGTTCGTGAATCGTCGGGCATGGTCAAAGGGTAACTGATTATCCGAATATAGATTTTAGACTTTCTAGACTCAACATTAAGGTTTTTGCTTATCGTGTCGGAAACATATAGAGTTTATGGTTTAAATTTGGTCGGAAATTTCCGGGTCGTTACAGTACCCACCCGTTAAAGAAATTTCGTCCCCGAAATTTGGTAGAGGTTGTCATAAATAACAATAGAAATGTTTTCATGACGAATATGAGGTAATAATAGAGTTTTATCATTATCGGAAGATATGGATAAAACGATTCGATCATGTGAGACGCACGAGTGAAGCTATCACAAAAGAATGTAATGAGTGAATATGGAATTGTTTCAACCGATGATATGACTAGAATTGATTTCCAGAATTTAAGGAATTTAAAGAAAATCTTATGTAATAAGATTTGGTTCTCCGACGATTTAGGAAACAGGATCTCCTTTGATTTAATGTGGCAAATCTATTTTGATTTCTCTGTCGGATATTTCACTATAAATTCACCTCCTTCCCGTCCTCGAGTCAAGCGAACAATGGTTCGGAATTTGTAGGTATAAGATTTGGAATGAACATAGTTAATGTTCTCAGAAAGGAAATGGCAATGACACGATTTTGATTTGTCAAATTACCAGAATATCTTGAAAATACCGAATCATCAAAAGATAATTTTCTTGATATGTTTAGAGATTATAAAATGTAAGAGTCGTGTAACATGGCATATGATGATGGTACTATGAATCATCACATCCCATTAGAAACTTAACATGACTTACTGTAATATAATGAAGTTGATCAAGTTTCATTATATTATACTAATTCATGCATCAATTCCCAACACTGCTTCAGAACATTCCTATTCTAAACTCGAAGGTTTTAGAACTTAGAAACTAACACAGTTTCTTTTATGTTGTAACGCAGATGTTACGGAGAGATAAATGATCCCAGATAAAAATAGTTGTGAAAATATCTCCAGAAATATGGAGAATATGTATAACGGAAGATATGAAGATATATTATAATATCTAAGATAAGATGATGATGATGAATATCATCTGGAAAGGTTTAGAATAAGGAGTATGATTCTTACTAACTGTTTCAGCAGGCATTGAATAATTTAAATTCTTTGAAGTCAAACTTATTCTTTGTGATTTGTTCATGGTTTTCTTCATATTTTTGCATAATCCACTTTTCGGTGCTAAATTTCTTATTGAGTGTTTCTAACACTTCCTTCTTTGTCATCAACTTTTGGCCATTAAGACCATATACAATATGCTGCTTCGTCAGCATTTTCAAAGTTAATGGATATGGGTAATCGGTTATCAAACCAAGGTGGTTTCGGGAGAATTGTGTTTTCAGATGATTAAACGCTGATGGTAATATTGTGGAATATAAAAACCGGTAACGATGAGGAAAGCTAATCGTATATATCAAAGTTATAATAAGGTTAATTCGAACGAAAAGTCGAAGTTAACTTGTTGGAGCTGTGACAAAATTGGCTACTTTGAAAAGGAATTGTAAGGTTGTTTTTACTAATAAATGGTAAAGAATCCAACACAGATACGTGTTAAATTATGAATTTGGGTTCGAGAGTTTTTCAGGTGCATACATATATGCAAAGATCTTTTCTTCCATAGATGAGGTGCGGCTGGTTCATCTTCTCGATCGAATTGTTTTCAAGAATTATGAAAGGTTTGAACGCGAATTGTAATTGTCAAGGTACAAATGAGGTTTAGAATGAAATCAAGTGGCAAGCTTGAAGAATTATTTAGTTTCATATGTTATAATCAATATTTTAATTAAATTCATTTTAATTGTCCATAGTTAGCAGTCCAATAGTCCGATGGTTCAATGATTCATATATAATTTAATATATAATATTCGAATTAAATAATACGTATCGTGACCCGTGTACCGGTCTCGGTGTCGATCACAACTCAAAGTATATATATATTTTGGAATCAACTCCGACCCTGTATAGCCAACTCCCACCTTCACATATAGAGTGTCTACAGTTGTTCCGAAATATATATATAGATGGGTCAATATGATAAGTCGAAACCTTGTATACGTGTCCCGTTAATTAAAGTGCGGAAATTAAATAACAATAAGTAAAGTTGCGAGAATGTAAATTGCGATAAATTAAATGTTAGCCGGGAACAGTTAGCTAGGAACAGTTAGCGTGGATTCCTAACAATATTTCAATTTAGTTAATTCGTCTGTTTCTAACAAATTTTATTTTGCCCAATGTTTTTCTTCTTTATGCCACTTGTTGGATTCCGATAGGTCAAAATCCAAATATGAAATTTGAATGAAAATGGTTATTTCGGGGTGAACGGATATGAATATTGGTGGTTGTAAGTAGGATAATAAATGACCGTTGAATCAGATTCGAAAAATGTACAGTGTAACTTATTAATGTGAATTCTAAATATTCCTCGGGTACTACCCACCCGTTAAAATATTTTCATCATTAACAGTTTGTACGAAAGAATTTTTAATTACAATTTTTATGAAAATATACTTGCATATATATTTTCTTCGGATGTAATTATAATTTGATGAGTTTATAAGGTATTAAACTCATTTGATTTATCGTTAATACTGGATTACATGATCTCTAAAACATTAAAGATTTCATAATCACCATATCGAACGAAGATATATGAGGTAGAACGTTACATAAAGCGAAGGTAATCGATGTAGAACAATATATAGAACGAAGATTATACTTGAAGTACAGATGATGATATTGAGGCGTGTGATGTTGATATCCGAGGTACAGGTTGTGATGAGATTTACGACACGGTTGTGGTTTTAGGGTGATAAGAGTATTGTCGGCGTTGATGATAGTGGTACGGATTATGATGCTGGTGTTGTTGCTGGTGTTTGTAACCTTCGCACCAGGTTCTCCAAAGCCATTACTCGAGCATGTAGTTTGTCAACTTCTTATATTATGTCGAGATGATTGACGATTGAAACGAGCGGGTGAGTAAAATTCAAATATAGGATAATATATAATCGTGACGAGATACTCTAGAAATGAGAGGGTAAAATGGTTTCTCGAGCAGGTTCACCGGTAAGTGCTTTCAGGTTCATCGCCAAGAGGGCAATTTGAGAAGGATCTTTGATGTGAAATGATTTTTGAATATAGGATGATATTCTAACTTCATAGAATATCTATAATACTAAAGATTTCGTAGCCTACAGAGGAATTTACGGCATAAGACAAGCAAGTCTACAGATGCGCTAAGATATGAATTTTTGTCTATACACTATCGATGCACTAAATGCAGTAAGACGTGTCTAGACTTGAGAATGATAGGCAGACAATTTCCTAAGGATGATAAGCAGATGATTTTCGACTAGAAATGATAAGCAAAACTTTTGACAGGCAGACACGGTCAAAGTCCAGACTCACTAATGTATCCTAACAACTACCAGTTAGACACACTAATGGGAGACCTGGTTCACTAAGACCACCGCTCTGATACCAACTGTAAGAATCCGAAACTAATCCTCCCGGACGACGTCTTCAACAGTTGGTCCCATTGCGATGATCGACTCCAGGTAATGTCTTTAAAATGAGCAAATGCACAGCGGAAGACTTAATTCGTACCTGAGAATAAACATGCTTTAAAATTTCAACATAAAGTTGGTGAGATATATAGGTTTGATGCTAGCAGCGTTATAACTATGGACCACAAGATTTAAAGTTTATAAACATAATACACTCGCAAGTGTATGAAAAGCATTCTAAGTAGTGGGCACCCGGTAACTAGCCTTAACAAGAGTGTGTACCCCTGAGTTATAATAATATGTGCACCGAATCAAGTGCGTTCCGTTAACCTCGAAGTACTAAACACCTGTTCTTCTAGTTTAGTAGTGACTAGAACAACATCTGGGTGGGGGTGTAAAACCCGATAGATCTATCTTTAGGATTCGCGCCTACCAGTTCATAAACCAATAGTTAAAGTTACCAAGCTAGGGGATTTTTGATTCAAACCCATGTAGAACGTAATTTTAGTCACTTGTGTCCATAACGTAAATCATTTATAAAAATAGCGCATGTATTCTCAGCCCAAAAATATTTAAAGTTTAAAAGGGACTATATACTCACCTAATGTATTTTGTAGTAAAAATACATATAACATCATTGAACAAGTGTAGGGTTGGCCTCGGATTCACGAACCTATATCATGTGTTTATTTTATTAATACACATAATTGTAATCGAACACTATATATATAAATTTATTAGTTATATCATTTTCATATTTAAAATATGTATATATATATATGTTCCATATATTCATTTTGTATATGAATTATGTATTAAATATATCTTTTATTTTAAACTAGTAATTATAATAATATTATCATAATGTTAGTAATAAAGATAATAATGTTAATAACTTTGTTAATGATAATAATATTGATATTAGTAATAATAATTGTAAAAATATTAATTTTACCGTTATTGATAGTTATAATAAAGGTTTCAAAATATTGTATGATAATACCTATGAACATATTAATTATAATAATAATAATTATTATAATGATTTGATTATAACAATAATAATAATAATAATAATAATAATATTAACAATGTTAATAAATGATAATATTAATATTTTTAGAGTATTGCTAATATTTATGAAAACAAATGCTAATAAGTTAAATTATTGTCTTAATTGATAATAATAATAATAATAATAATAATAATAATAATAATAACAATAATAATCATAATAACAAAACTAATCAAATTAAAAGATTTATACCCTTTTAAAACCTTGTGTAAAAAAAATTGCTCCCAACGAGACTCGAACCCAAGACCTCCCGAAACTCGACACGCCAACTAACCAACTGAGCTGGCTTACATTCTTGTTAAAATTCATGTCCCATTTATTTAATAGGCGTATCATCTGTTTTCCCTTTTCTTCTTCTCCCTCAAATATTAATTTGATCAGATTTCATATAATCATTACCATAAATACAAAATCGTGTTTTAGAATTTATATGTACAACAGAAACGTTATAAATTGAATTGGAAATCAATCTAAAACGAACGAAAAATAAAAAAAAAACTGAACGGAAGGATACATATACTCGACAATTAACTCAAACATTGATTTTAAAATTGATAACGTTTTAGCTTGAAATTCCTAAATGAAATACGTTCCAAATCCTTCGTAAAAACTTTCTGGGTTAATAATTTAACTAAAAACATCCGATTGAGTTCGAATTTCTGGATGAACAAATACTTTGACCGTTAGAAAAATTGCTTTGACTTTCAAAATTAAAGATCGATAGGTAAAACTGGAGTTTCATCTTTTGCAAATAGTTTGAGGGAATAATTACCAATAAAACTGCATTTTTACATTTTGAGATTTCATTCGATTTCCGAGTTTTGATAAAAAGGTATATAAACAGAGGTTAGTCGAATCCATTGCTTCTGTTTCTCAATTACAGTGGAGATAAAGGAGTGTGTCAGGTGAATACACGATTTGTAATCCCTTAAATTCGACCCCAATTTGTTTCATCAGTGAAGACGTCGACTAGTAACCAAAGAGTCAGAATAAAAAAAAAATATAAAACTAATATGAATATGTGAAGAATCTGTTTAATCATGGAACTTTATAGAATTAATCGCACCAATTAAGCAGACAGGGACAAAAGTTAAATACAGTTTGATAGAGATTGAGGATCGATTTTTGGATTCCAGTATTCTATAATATCTAGATATTAACTTAATAAATATAAATATATAATAATAATAATAATAATAATAATAATAATAATAATAATAATAATAATAATAATAATAATAATATTAATAATAATAATAATAATAATAATAATAATATTAATATTAATATTACCTTTAATATCTTTAGTAAAATTTATAATATTATTATACTATAAATATTAATAATAATAATAAAGATAATAAAAGTCATGAAAATGATCATTTTAAATAAAAATAATAATAATAATAATAATAATAATAAAAAAAAATAATGATTTTTAATGATATTAGTAAAAATTATATTAATAAATTATATATCAACTTTAAATCTATATATCTTGAAAATAATAACATTAATGCTAATATTATTACTGGTATTAATAATTATAATAATAATAATAATAATAATAATAATAATATTGGGAGTAAGATTAATAATATAACTTTAATATTTTAACTTGTACCCACTTTTGATATATATCATTATTACAAATTATCAATTTTATAATGTACAATAATTGCATACAATATATTTTTGAATACCTCCATATTTTATATATATATAATGATATATACATATAATAATAATCATGTATAGAAATCACATATTTATATATTGATTCTTTGTAATACTATATTTTATTTTACACCATTAATTCCATCAATTACAATTTATAATAATTCATATTATTATATACATATATGTACATACATATATTTTTAAATATATACATCTCTATTTACTATTAATTGTTCGTGAATCGTCGGGCATGGTCAAAGGGTAACTGATTATCCGAATATAGATTTTAGACTTTCTAGACTCAACATTAAGGTTTTTGCTTATCGTGTCGGAAACATATAGAGTTTATGGTTTAAATTTGGTCGGAAATTTCCGGGTCGTTACAGTTTGCAAGTAGGTATATTATATATGTATGTGTATAATTATTGCATTCACTAAGCCTCGGCTTACCCCTCTCGTTGTTTACCTTTTTACAGGTATTGTGTTATTGATGCTAGCTAGTTGTTAGACTAGACGTGCAGGAGCGGTTGGGCTTGATGGGGTAGCTTTCGGATAATTGGACGCGGATGGTGGTTTTGGTAGTCCCCGGGATTATGCTCTTGGTATCGGGTTGGGTTGTAGAGTTCTAATCCGTCTAAAGAGATAAATGGGTCGAAACTGCTACTTTATTTGTAAAACGGGTCATTGTGAGCCCGGGGTTGTAAAACTTGTTTTTATGGTGGCAATATCTTAGTTTTACTTAATATGCCATATTGTGAAAATGGTTTTGTTGAAAAGTGTCGGGGAGTGAGTTTTTCGCTCTCGTGTAAACAAAAAACTGATCAGTACTTTTTAGTTCATTGGGACGCCGTCCCAAATCCTTGGACGCCGTCCCAGTTGTAAAGGCTGGACGCCGTCCCGATTTCTGGACGCCGTCCAGATGGGCAGTCACAGAATTTTTTTTTTGTGTCGTGTTTTTGGTAAATCAATGTTGGGTTGTTACAAGTGGTATCAGAGCATAGTCTAAGGGAATTAGGTGACCTTGGAATAGGTGCCTAGTCTTAGACTTATTGGCGGTTGTGCGTTATTTGCGGGACTTGTAGGATTACGGGTCGGATTGAGATTAGTTAGTGCCTTAGAGTAGGTGACTAACTAGGACATGTTTTTGTCCAAAGTGTGATGATGTGGGGCCTTATTTCACATGTAAATTAGTGCCTTAGATTGCTAGTGCCTAAGGTAAGTAGGCGAACTTGGACGTTGTTTTAGTGATAGTCACCTAGGTTGTAGGTTGACTTGTCGTTGTGGTGTACTTGTGTACGTTTATTACTATTGTATATTGGTGTATATATATATACAGGTATCTAATTGGTGCGTTGTCTTAGAGATGAATCTATTGGAGAGATTCAAAGGTTTGGCGGTTTTGAGTGATCAAGTTCACGGTAAGGACTTTGGTCATTCGGGTACTAGGAGTTATCGCGTGTTATTTTGTGTGAATGTTGCGTCAGTCCGGGTAAAGTACTTTGCGTGACCATGTGGAAATGGTAAGGTACGCATTTGTAATAGTGATCGATCACCATTATTACGAAAGTATATCTTGACATCAAGCATGACATGACGAGTACCGAACGGAGGAAACGTGGCATGGTTGGGGTAGATTCGGGATAAATGAGGAATCTTTATTGGTTCCTAAGTGATAGTTGTCTCGGGTGATGTGCTTGTAATCTCATCGGGTTCGTTGCGAGTCGTGAAGTGTTACGATGGATTCGGTTAGTTAAGTGAGTGAGCCAACTCACAAGTTTGGTGCGTGCTTAGCCACCCTAAGTAGTGGGTGCATTATTGATGTTATGCGAGGTGTATATAAAATAGCTTTATATTTTACAAGGAAATACTATTAAATACGATACAATTTTACACAAGATATTTATTTATTTAGAGAATGGATATACTTAAACCTTGCTACAACACTTATAGGCAGTGTACCTAATCGTACAGTAGTGTAGTTTTTAGTAAGTCCGGTTCGTTCCACAGGGAAAATCTTTAAACAAAGCTTAACGCTATATTAGTTTACTTTTATAAAAATACAAATATATATATAAGTAATATTATTATTATAAAGGGGGATTTTTACCGTTTAATGATCGGTTTGTCGATTTTAAAACTTTAGTCGCAGTTAAAACAAAATGTAAAATATTAAATAAATAAAAGACTTAATTTAAAGCGTAAAGTAAATAACGATAATGAAATTGCGATAAATAAAAGTGCGATAAAATAAACTTGCGGTAATTAAAAAGTACGATAATTAAAAGTGCAATTAAATACAATAACAATAAATAAAAGTGTTATAATTAGAAGTGAAATTAAATATAAAATAAAGGGAATTAAATATGAAATAAAAGAATTATGCTTATTTAAACTTCCGTAATCATGATGTTTGACGTGTTGATTTTAGTTTTATGCCCATGGGTTAATTGTCCTTTGTCCTGGATTATTTAATATGTCCGTCTGGTTTTTGTCCATAACAGTCCATCAGTCATAAATATAAAGTGCGAGTGTCCTCGTCAAATTATCCTTATACCCGAAGTTAAATATTCCAACTAATTGGGGACTTAAACTGTAACAAGATTTTAATACTTTGTTTAATAATTACACCAGGTTATCGACTGCGTGTAACCCAAGGTTTTAATACTCTGTTATCAATTATGTCAAGTGTCCTTGTACATAATTTCACCCCTGTTTTAATTATTCTAGTGGCTATTAATCCATTCCCGTGTCCGGTTAAATGAACGATTATTCGTACATATAAATACCCCGCCCATCGTGTCCGATCGAGTGTATATGGTAATTTATGGGTACGTCCAATTATAAATCTTTATATTAACATTAACAAACTATCAATTAGTTAAACAAATATAAAGCCCATTAATAGCCCATAGTCTAATTTCCACAAGTGTCGTTCTTTTGTCCAAACCCCAATTATGGTACAAAGCCCAATTACTCAATTTTAGTAATTAGCCCAACATCATGATTACTTCGTTTTAAATAAGCATAATAATAATTTAGCTATGAGACAGTAAATTAAAAAGGTTGAACATAACTTACAATGATTAAAAATAGCGTAGCGTTACACGGACAGAATTTCAACTTACACCCTTACAACATTCGCTAACATACCCTTATTATTAGGATTAAAATTAAAATTAAAATTAAAATATAAATTATAAATATAAATATTACGTATAGATAGATGGATGGATATATATTGATATATAAAATGATCAGAATTCGTTTGCTTTTATAGGGAATTGAGTTCAGGGGGTCTCCGCGAGTCGCGGTACTTTTAGCCTTCAAACTCCGCAAGTCCCGGAGTTCGTTTTTACAGCTCATTCAGCCTTGGCTCTTTGTTTGCCGACAATTTTAAATAATAATATAATATATATATAATTTTTAAGAATTATTTATATATTATATTATATTCATGTGCATAATTGACTTGTAATTTTTAGTCCGTTGCGTCGAGCGTTGAGAGTTGACTCTGGTCCTGGTTCCGGATTTTCGAACGTCCTTGCGTACAATTTAATATCTTGTACTTTGCATTTTGAATCTTGTACTCTTGTAATTTCGAGACGTTTCTTATCAATAATTGGAACCTCTTTGATTGTATTTTGTACTTTTGAGCTTTTTGGTCGTTTGCGTCTTCAATTCGTCGAATCTGTCTTTTGTCTTCACCTTTTATTATTTAAACGAATATCACTAGTAAATAGAACAATTGCAACTAAAAGCTTGTCTTTCTTGAGGAATAATGCTATGAAATATATGTTCGTTTTTAGCATTATCAAATATTCCACACTTGAGCGTTGCTTGTCCTCAAGCAATATAGTCTTGAAATACTAGAATCACTTCTTTATTCTTCACACTTTGTACATCAGTGATTTCTATACGGCGGTATAAATAATGGTAGTAACGATATGGTTTACAGTCCCACATGACTATAAAAATTTAGATCCATTAAGGAAATTCGATCTTTATGAAAATATTTGATCTTTTGAAAATTAAATCTAGTTTTTACCCTAGATAAGTTTTCCGGAATAACCCTTCACCGGTGTTTGCAAAATATTTTTGTGGGTTTGGTGGGTTTCAGATTTGAAAATTTTAGCTTAAAACTTATGGTTTTGTGTCACCCACTTGCTAACCTTGTATTTGGAAAGCAACACGTCCAGTTTACTTGTCCCGTATATTGCCTTTCGGTAAACTACCGTCCGGTTGTAAAGGAAAGCGTTGAACAAGCAACTGTTAAGGCAATGTCCCCTGACATGCTTTTAATTTTGGTCTATAACGTGTCGGACGCAATTACTATCCTTTGTAGGAGCAATAGTAAAGCTCACCCTTATGATTTTTCGGTCTGGCACAAGGTCCTGTCTTCGACCATGCTATGCAACCACCGTTCTTACGGTTGACACCCGATTTGGTTCAGGTGACCTAATGAATTCCAGGTGAATTTCTAGAATTTTACGTTCAATGGTAATGAACGCATTGAAAATGGGTTTTCAGAAAACAAATCGGTTTATAATTTGATCAAAATATTTTCTCGTTCAAGCTCGAGTTTAGATATCATTGAATTCCATGAGTTTGAATTCTCAATCTTTAAGGTCAATCTCAAGGATTGAGTAATATCAGTCTTAAAAGCTGATTTTTAATCTTTAAAAGGAGATTATCCTTTCTGGGGATCTGATTCATTAGTCTTATCCAGCTAATTTGCACGGTGCCCCCCATTGTACGAGATAAATCCTTCTCATGGTTAGGATAAATCTGACCACTTGGCGACCTTGTTTGATGCTGAGGTCCGTGGATTTCCTGCTGATTTTAGTGATGATTTTTCTAGATTTTTCGTCAACCTACAGCTGGTCTGGACTACAACTTCATGACCTAAATCAAGAAGCGCGTTTCTTTTTCGAAAGACTTTACTTCCTTTTAACGATGGAATTGATTCATCGTGTAGATCCCTCTCTTCTTTTCTTTCATCGGGTAAAACAATTAATTATCGTCCAAAACAAAAGTATTTTCAATTATTTGTACAAAAATATGTGATATGTATTTTGAATAACTCGATGAAAATTTCCCACACTTGGCTTTTATTTTCCTTTTTATTGTCGTTTATTCCATTTTAAATGAATTTTAACATTTTGGTTTGTTTCTCAATTTATGTCCTTTCCGAGGTAACAATAATTTCGGTGTTAACACCTAGTTTTATCATTCATAAATATGTATAAACATGATTTTGAGTTCATTTAGTTGAAAATTTTGAAAAATTTTACTAGAAGTGGGTAGTCAGTATATAAGACTAGGGCTGTTCTTTATTATCAGAGAGCACTAGATTCTAATACAACTACTGCTTTACTAGTATTTTTAATGGTAACCAAGTGTATAAGATAAAAAAAATTTTTTTTTTTAAAAATTCGAAAGAATTTAACCCCTTCCCACACTTAAGATCTTGCAATGCCCTCATTTGCAAGAAATCAGTAGCAATTTAAATTATTGAGGGTGATTAGCGTAGAAATGATTAAATTTTATCAAAGTTTCCAAACATATTTGTGTTTGCTTGCTGAATGATAAATGGTGCATATCATTTGGTGCATATCATTTGTTCATTCCGTCTTGTTGTTATTTCACATATATTTTGCATCTTGTCGTCGAAATTAGTTGCTTTTGCTGAACTTAATGCCAGTCTTTGAAAATGCGTTGTTTTACCCTGTTGTGTACATAAAATAAACTGCAAACATATATACATATTTTTTAAGTTTGGTATATTACCCCACATTCAAAAATTATTAAAATCTAATAATAAAATTTAGAAAATTATAAAAACTAATACAAATCCAACATAAGTATTAAATGTATCAACATTACAAATAATAAAATAAAAAAAACTAAGTAGACTAGGGATGATACTGATACCAGTAGGGGTTCCATGCATAACCATAGGTGTTATAAAATGCTTCGGCTGGATTATACGTAGGATACGGTGGTTGGATCTCTATAGACCAGGGAGGGAATATGGGCGATGGAGTAGGAATATAGTTTCTACCTATTTGTTGGCAATAAGATATGATTTGGTTTTGATGAACTTGCCAATCTTCAAATGCTCTATGTCTAGCATTTTCATACTCTTGTAAAGCTATAAACCTTTGCATTTCTGCCATTTCATTTCCCCCTCCTACATTACCTTGCTGTTGGTTTCTCTCAACCTGTGGATGTCTACCATGGTATTGTTGTAGAGACCCGTCCTAATCCATCCGGACGAAGTCCATATCGATTACAAATGATTCACAACAGTTGATTACATCGCGAGGTAATTGACCTCTATATGATAAATTTTACAAACATTGCATTCGTTTTTAAAAGACAAACTTTCGTTACATCGACAGTTGACAGGCATGTAAAGCATTTCATAATATATCCAAATATAATTGACTTAATAATAATCTTGATGAACTCAACGACTCGAATACAACATCTTTTGAAATATGTCATGAATGACTCCAAGTAATATCTCTAATATGAGCAAATGCACAGCGGAAGATTTCTTTCGTACCTGAGAATAAACATGCTTTAAAGTGTCAACCAAAAGATTGGTGAGTTCATTAGTTTATCATAAAGAATTATTTCATAATTTTAATAGACCACAAGATTTCATACTTTCATTTCTCATAATCATACGTCCCATGCATAGAGACAAAAATATCATTCATATGGATTGAACACCTGGTAACCGACATTCACAATATGCATATAAGAATATCCCCATCATTCCAGGATCCTCCTTCGGACATGATATAAATTTCGAAGTACTAAAGCATCCGGTACTTTGGATGGGGCTTGTTGGGCCCGATAGATCTATCTTTAGGATTCGCGTCAATTAGGGTGTCTGTTACCTAATTCTTAGATTACCAGACTAAAAAGGGGCATATCCGGTTTAATAATCTAACCATAGAATGTAGTTTCGATCACTTGTGTCTATTTCGTAAAGCATTTATAAAAGCATCACATGTATTCTCAGTCCCAAAAATATATATTGCAAAAGCATTTAAAAAGGGAGCAAATGAAACTCACCATACTGTATTTTGTAGTAAAAATACATAGGACGACAATGAACAAGTATAGCGTTGGCTTCGGATTCACGAACCTCCAAGAAGTAGTCATAAAAAAAATGTCCAAGCCCGGGTTTGAACCCGCGACGTCCCGCTAACCCGCTAATACCCTTAATCATTAATCCAAGTCTATTTTTCTGATTTTTCTCATATCCAAATGTGTTTATCCCGTTTTTATTTCTTTCTTCTTCTAACCCTCATCATCTCATCGTGAATCACTATCATAATCCTATCATATACATACCATCATCATCACTACATCATCGGCATTATCATGACAGGATCATCACATCATCATCAACTATCTATAGCATCAAACAAAAAAATAATAATCATATCCCCGCGTCATTTTTTCAATATGGGTTGGCCATTACTTTATGTCTAGTTCCACTTGCAATTTACCCACTACACTTATCCATTAAAATGTATCCTTCACATCCTTAAAATAATACGGTGCATTATATATATACACCAATCATTATCTACTTCGTATCATCTTCAATACCACGCCATCATCTTCGAGTCATCATCTCATAATCATCATCAAATATCATAACCTTGTTTCCTCATCAAATGTTGCATTCATTAGCCATATTATTATAATCATACGCCATTACCAAAAAAATTTATAATGGATGTTCACTTTAGTGACCCCCATCTTGGTCGACCAATTTGACACTTTGTCCCACTAGATTTATTAATAAACCGTTATACAATAGAATCCTATAACAAATTGCGTTCGTTCATGATTTGGAGTTTGCCCCACAAACATAATCTAGTCGACCACTAGGTTGTATTTAATCCCACTTGCATAACTAGTTGGCGATATATAATCATATTCAGCACACCTAATAGGAAGTCCACTAAATAATAAATCCAACACATACTCCTGCCTGAGGTTTTTGTTATTCGACCCATAAGGAAGTCAAAAGATAAAATAAAATAGTTCAATCACGTATTAGGTGGGAATCACGTATTAGGTGGGGTTATTTGTTAAATTTTTGGTCGGCCAGTGAAGAATAAAAAATATACATGATAGCAGCCGCATGTTAATATTTTAATTAGATTATTTTCAATCAGATAGAAACAGGAATAGAAGACAGCGTAGTAGCAGTTATAGTGAGAAAAAAAATTGTAGGGTTTTTGAAATGGTGAAGTTTTATCGATAGTGGGTTTGATTGTAGAATTAATGTAGGGTGTTCGGGCTCGGTTGAGAGATTTCATAGAGCCATGAGTGCGTCCATGTTGAGCCGTAGTCTAAGATATCAACGAGATGATGGTGAAGTAATGGATCGATTATATTTGAGGGTGTTTCATGGTGATGAGCAATTGAAAAATTTTAAGATGAATATGATCAGAAGGTCGTGTTCGTGAAGGATGAATTGTGATGTTGTTGTTATTATAAGCCAAGTACATAAGTTGGATTGAAAGAACGAGAGTGGGTTGTATGTGTTGCTTGTCTCAATTAAAGAAACAAGAACATAGCTTCAAGTGGGTTGTCTAAAGATGAAAGTGGTGGAAGTGAGGTGGGTGTCATGTTGGTGATCAAATAGAAACAAAACAAAAGAACTTACAGTAAATGGCTTCGATGGTGTAGGTGTTGTTTGATGAACACGGTTGTGAGTGGCTCGAGAGTGTTCAAATGAAAAGAGTGGTGGCCGAAGGATTATGGTTGATTAACTAACGGAACAGTAGCATGGCGAGTGTCATAGTGATCGAAGGTTGTGGTTTGTGGGTGTTTGAAGAAAGAGACCGAGTGAGACGGTGACGGTTGTCCAAACAACAATGGAGGGGAAGGAGATGTGGGTTTGGTTTTGGTTCTAACGATTCAACAATTAAGGTGGTCATGGGTTTTGTGTTTTTAGAGTTATGTAAATATGTATGCTTATACAATGAAAGCATAATTAGATAGTGACAAAGTAGGACAACAACAGTAATATCTATGTATCAATTATACACGGTATTAATTGGTTGAATTGATTGAAAACAGAAAGTGATTCTAAATCACGGATGAATGAACTATTGCATTCTTTACAGCACATAATTTGTTTTGTGGACTTCAATAAGGCAGTAGGAAATGGGAGTCAAAAATTGACACCTGAATGTGATACATAATAAACTTCATATAATTATTTTATTTTTATATTTATATTTAACATTAATAATAATTAAATGTAGATATATTAAAAATATTAATAATAATAGGTTGTATTATAATATTAATTATAAAATTTTTACCAATTTTTAGTAATGATAATAATAATTATTAATAATAATGGTAGTAATAATAATAATAATAATATTAATATAACAAATTAATATTAACACATAATTATTTATATGGAATGAAATCTTATAAATTTCTATATATAATATTTATATATCGTTTATATATATAATTATTTATATTTACCTATTTATATATACCTACCTATTTATAAATAATGGTTCGTGAACCGTCGGAATTGGTCGAAGTCAAATGAATGTACGAAACAGTTCAAAATTTTTGAGACTCAACCTAACAGACTTTGCTTATCTTGTCGAACTCATATAAAGATTAAGTTTAAATTTGGTCAGAAATTTCCGGGTCGTCACAGTACCTATCCGTTAAAGAAATTTCGTCCCGAAATTTCAGTGTGGTCGTCATGGCTAGCAATAATAATGTTTTCATGACGAATATGAGTTGATAAATAGAGTTCTATCATTATTGATTAATACAGATAAAACGATTCGGTTATGTGAAGCGTACGAGTGAAGCTGTCACAAAAGAGTGAAATGTGAAAATAAAGTTTTGTCCTAGCTTTTGACGTAGTCACGTTTCAATTTAGAAAATAAGGTGCGTCTTTAATTTTGATGTTGTCTTGGTTGAATTCCGGAATTCAAGGGATTTAAAGAAAAACTTCGAAATCTAAATATGATATGATTCTTCGGTAAATGAGGAAATTAGGATCTCTTCAATTAAATGCGATGATCTGCCTCGATTGCTCTATCATGTACTTTCATTATAAATTTATCGCTTCCGTTTTATTATTCTCACCATTTCTATACTTTCTTTCTTAGTTCATACATCCAAAAGATTATGAAAATGCTTAATCCCGTTCTAATCCTTGATATTTTCCTAATTATCATTTCTGTCATTCTTCTTTTCAATCTTCCACCAGAAAAATCTGTTTACTTCTACTATTACCTTGGGGTGATACTATTCTTAATTCTACCGTGTCTTTATATTGCTATTCGTATTAATATTCACGGTTTGTAACCTCCGTGTTGTTATTGGGATTTATATCTTCTCTTATATTTTGGAGTTTTTTTTTTGTGCCTTTTTATTCTCTTCTCGACCCCTAGTAAAGCAAGTAATGGTCCAGAATTCGTAGGTATGGAGTTTTGAATGATCATAATATATTAAGCAGAAAAGATCGTAATAGCACGATTTGATTTGTTAAATTACCCAAAATCACTGAGGATTGAACTATCAAGAATATATTTTCTTGATATGTTCAGAGATTAAGTAGAATGAAAGAGTTATGTAACATGACACATGATGACGTTATGATCTGTGAATCATCACGTTCCATTCAGAAACTCAGCATGACTTACTATAATATAATCACGTTGGCCAAGCATCATTATATTATACTAACCCATGCTTCAATTCCCCATACTTCTCCACAATTCATTCATAATTTATACTTAGATTTTACAGAAGTTTCCAATATAATGGAATACAGATAGCACGAAGAGGTATATATTTTCGGACGAGAATATTTATGAAAATATCTTCAGAAATATCGAAGGTATTTGTGATGATATTTTGGAATTTCTAAGTTCGAACGTTAATGAAGAAAAATTTTCCGCAAGATTTTAACATGACTTCGGAACAAGATATTCTCTAAAGATTTCAGCGGATCCAGAATTACCTGGATTCTTTGAATATAGGGTTTGGTCCTTGTATTTATCCTTGGTCTCCTTCATGGTTAGCTCAATCCATTTTTCAGTACCAAATTTTTAATCGAGCGTTCCCAACACTCCATTCTTTATCATCAACCTCTTGGCCGTTCAGGCCATCTACAATTTTATTCTGCATTTAATGCAGCCATATCTGTATCATCGGTTATAAATCGAGGTGGTTTCAAGGAAATTGTGTTTTTTAGATGATTAAACGCTGATGGTAATATGGTGTAATATAAAAGGTTCCCTGGTAACAATAAAAGAGCACGCATATATTTCAAGGTTATAATAAGGTTGTTTTGAATGAAAAGTCGAAGTTGTCTTGCTGGAGCTGTGACAAAATTGGCTAATTTGAAAAAGAATTGCAATGTTATTTTTTTGATAATAACAATGCCAAAGGAGCTATCACAGATACGTGTTAAACGTTTACTCAGGTTCTGAGAGCTTTTCATGTGCATAACTATATGCATAAATCTTTTCTTCCGTAGATGAAGTGCGGTTAATTCATCCTCTCGATTGAGGTGTTTTTCAAGAATCACGAAAAGTTTAAACGCAGATTGTAATCGTCAAGATACAAATGGGGTTTAAGATGAAATCAAGTGGCCAAACTTGAAGATATGTTTAATTTCATATGTTATAATCAATATTTTAATTCATTTTAATTATCCAATGTCGACAGTCCATATTTGATAGTCCACAATTAACAGTCCGATAATACATATATAGCTTAATATATAATATCCGAATTAATTAATACGTATCGGGACCCGTGTACATGTCTCGGACTCGATCACAACTCAAAGTATATATATTATTATAGAATCAACCTCAACCCTGTATAGAGAACTCGATCATTACTGCATATAGAGTGTCTATGGTGATTCCAAATAATATATATAGATGCATCGATATGATATGTCAAAACCTTGTATACGTGTCCCGATATTTAAAGTGCGTAAAATAAATAACAGGAATTAAATAACGATAACTAAAGTGCGTAAAGTAAATAACAGAAATTAGATGACAATAAATAAAATTTCGAGAATGTAAATTGCGATAATTAAATTGCAATAAATAAAATGCGATAAATAGAATGTAATCAGTTAGCTAGGAACAGTTAGCTGGAACAGTTAGCATGGTTTCTTAACAAAATTCCATATTGTTAATTAGTCTGTTTCTAATCAATTTTTATTGTGTCCATTATTTCTTCATTATGCCACTTGTTGGATTCTGGTAAGTAAAAATCCAAATATGAAATTGAATTTGAATGAAAATGGTTATTCTGTGGTGAACGGATTCGTATATCGATAGATGTAGGTAGGATGGTAATCGACCGTTGTATCAGATTCGAAGACTGTACAATGTAACTTATTAATGTGAAATCTTAAATATTTCTCGGGTATTACCTACCCGTTAAAATATTTTTACCATTAACAGTTTGTACGAAAGAATTTTTAATCACAATCTTTATGAAAATATATTTACATATATATTTTCTTCAGATGTAATTATGGATTTAATGAGTCAATGTGATATTAAACTCATCAGATTTACGATTAGAACTATGATACATAATCTCTAAAACATTAGAGTTTACATAATCGTCATGTCGAACGAAGATAAATGATGTAGAATGATTTGTGGAACGATAATTATACTCGAGGTACAGAATGAGATGTTGAAGCATGGATTGTTAAAACTTGGGTTGTTGGTGGTACTGGTGCCATTGGTGCTAAGGCTGGTGATGTTACTAGTGTTGGTGATACTGTTGATGATTGCAAATTGTATACCGTACTCTCTAAAGTTAATACTCGAGCTCGGAGTTCTCTAACTTCTTCTACTAACCCGAGTTGTTTATCAATGTGAGGTAGAGGTCAGATATCTTTTCTAGTTCCATTAATGGTAGTTTCAAGACGAAAAATTCTTGCAAATAGGGTATAAACAGTATTGCGAACGGGTTCGCCGGTGAGCGGGTCAAGTACTCCAAGGTTAGGTGGTAGATTTGATTCATGATATGGAGTACCTTCTTCCTTTCTCCATAGGGTGAGTATGTCGCGAACCCATCCCCATTTTCTCCAGTAATCACGGTAGTTGATTGGTTGGTGTGCTCCTGTCACGCTGTCTTCGGAGTCAGAGGAACTTGGTCGATTCGTAGAGGCCATCTTAAACGATCTCAGGAAAGATTTTGGTATGAAGAGTTTAGTGGCATCAATTGATAGTTAGATGGTATTCTCAATGCATAATTTGCATAGATATATATAGTACCAGGATCCCTTAAATTAAGGAGAAATTTACGAGAGATATCAGGCAAGGTCTACAGTAACAGATACACTAAGATATGAATTGTCAGATACGCTAAGGTATGAATTTTGTCTATACACTATTCATGAAGTCAATGCAGTAAAATGTGTCTAGACTAAGAATAATGAGTAGGTAATTTCCTAAGGATGATAAGTAGATGTTTTCCGATAAAAATGATAAGCAAAACTTTTGACATGCAGACACGGTCGAAGTCCAGACTCACTAATGCATCCTAACGACTATCAGTTAGGCAAGCTAATGCAAGACCTGGTTCGCTAAGACCACCGCTCTGATACCAACTGTAGAGACCCGTCCTAATCCATCCGGACGAAGTCCATATCGATTACAAACGATTCACAACAGTTGATTACATCGCGAGGTAATTGACCTCTATATGATAAATTTTACAAACATTGCATTCGTTTTTAAAAGACAAACTTTCGTTACATCGACAGTTGACAGGCATGTAAAGCATTTCATAATATATCCAAATATAATTGACTTAATAATAATCTTGATGAACTCAACGACTCGAATCAAACATCTTTTGAAATATGTCATGAATGACTCCAAGTAATATCTCTAATATGAGCAAATGCACAGCGGAAGATTTCTTTCGTACCTGAGAATAAACATGCTTTAAAGTGTCAACCAAAAGATTGGTGAGTTCATTAGTTTATCATAAAGAATCATTTCATAATTTTAATAGACCACAAGATTTCATACTTCCATTTCTCATAATCATACGTCCCATGCATAGAGACAAAAATATCATTCATATGGATTGAACACCTGGTAACCGACATTCACAATATGCATATAAGAATATCCCCATCATTCCGGGATCCTCCTTCGGACATGATATAAATTTCGAAGTACTAAAGCATCCGGTACTTTGGATGGGGCTTGTTGGGCCCGATAGATCTATCTTTAGGATTCGCGTCAATTAGGGTGTCTGTTCCCTAATTCTTAGATTACCAGACTAAAAAGGGGCATATTCGGTTTAATAATCCAACCATAGAATGTAGTTTCGATCACTTGTGTCTATTTCGTAAAGCATTTATAAAAGCAGCGCTTGTATTCTCAGTCCCAAAAATATATATTGCAAAAGCATTTAAAAAGGGAGCAAATGAAACTCACCATACTGTATTTTGTAGTAAAAATACATAGGACGACAATGAACAAGTATAGCGTTGGCTTCGGATTCACGAACCTCCAAGAAGTAGTCATAAAAAAAATGTCCAAGCCCGGGTTTGAACCCGCGACGTCCCGCTAACCCGCTAATACCCTTAATCATTAATCCAAGTCTATTTTTCTGATTTTTCTCATATCCAAATGTGTTTATCCCGTTTTTATTTCTTTCTTCTTCTAACCCTCATCATCTCATCGTGAATCACTATCATAATCCCATCATATACATACCATCATCATCACTACATCATCGGCATTATCATGACAGGATCATCACATCATCATCAACTATCTATAGCATCAAACAAAAAAATAATAATCATATCCCCGCGTCATTTTTTCAATATGGGTTGGCCATTACTTTATGTCTAGTTCCACTTGCAATTTACCCACTACACTTATCCATTAAAATGTATCCTTCACATCCTTAAAATAATACGGTGCATTATATATATACACCAATCATTATCTACTTCGTATCATCTTCAATACCACGCCATCATCTTCGAGTCATCATCTCATAATCATCATCAAATATCATAACCTTGTTTCCTCATCAAATGTTGCATTCATTAGCCATATTATTATAATCATACGCCATTACCAAAAAAATTTATAATGGACGTTCATTTTAGTTACCCCCATCTTGGTCGACCAATTTGACACTTTGTCCCACTAGATTTATTAATAAACCGTTATACAATAGAATCCTATAACAAATTGCGTTCGTTCATGATTTGGAGTTTGCCCCACAAACATAATCTAGTCGACCACTAGGTTGTATTTAATCCCACTTGCATAACTAGTTGGCGATATATAATCATATTCAGCACACCCAATAGGAAGTCCACTAAATAATAAATCCAACACATACTCCTGCCTACGGTTTTTGTTATTCGACCCATAAGGAAGTCAAAAGATAAAATAAAATAGTTTAATCACGTATTAGGTGGGAATCACGTATTAGGTGGGGTTATTTGTTAAATTTTTGGTCGGCCAGTGAAGAATAAAAAATATACATGATAGCAGCCGCATGTTAATATTTTAATTAGATTATTTTCAATCAGATAGAAACAGGAATAGAAGACAGCGTAGTAGCAGTTATAGCGAGAGAAAAAATTGTAGGGTTTTTGAAATGGTGAAGTTTTGTCGATAGTGGGTTTGATTGTAGAATTAATGTAGGGTGTTCGGGCTCGGTTGAGAGATTTCATAGAGCCATGAGTGCGTCCATGTTGAGCCGTAGTCTAAGATATCAACGAGATGATGGTGAAGTAATGGATCGATTATATTTGAGGGTGTTTCATGGTGATGAGCAATGGAAAAATTTTAAGATGAATACGATCAGAAGGTCGTGTTCGTGAAGGATGAATTGTGATGTTGTTGTTATTATAAGCCAAGTACATAAGTTGGATTGAAAGAACGAGAGTGGGTTGTATGTGTTGCTTGTCTCAATTAAAGAAACAAGAACATAGCTTCAAGTGGGTTGTCTAAAGATGAAAGTGGTGGAAGTGAGGTGGGTGTCATGTTGGTGATCAAATAGAAACAAAACAAAAGAACTTACAGTAAATGGCTTCGATGGTGTAGGTGTTGTTTGATGAACACGGTTGTGAGTGGCTCGAGAGTGTTCAAATGAAAAGAGTGGTGGCCGAAGGATTATGGTTAATTAACTAACGGAACAGTAGCATGGCGAGTGTCATAGTGATCGAAGGTTGTGGTTTGTGGGTGTTTGAAGAAAGAGACCGAGTGAGACGGTGACGGTTGTCCAAACAACAATGGAGGGGAAGGAGATGTGGGTTTGGTTTTGGTTCTAACGATTCAACAATTAAGGTGGTCATGGGTTTTGTGTTTTTAGAGTTATGTAAATATGTATGCTTATACAATGAAAGCATAATTAGATAGTGACAAAGTAGGACAACAACAGTAATATCTATGTATCAATTATACACGGTATTAATTGGTTGAATTGATTGAAAACAGAAAGTGATTCTAAATCACGGATGAATGAACTATTGCATTCTTTACAGCACATAATTTGTTTTGTTGACTTCAATAAGGCAGTAGGAAATGGGAGTCAAAAATTGACACCTGAATGTGATACATAATAAACTTCATATAATTATTTTATTTTTATGTTTATATTTAACATTAATAATAATTAAATGTAGATATATTAAAAATATTAATAATAATAGGTTGTATTATAATATTAATTATAAAATTTTTACCAATTTTTAGTAATGATAATAATAATTATTAATAATAATGGTAGTAATAATAATAATAATAATATTAATATAACAAATTAATATTAACACATAATTATTTATATGGAATGAAATCTTATAAATTTCTATATATAATATTAATATATCATTTATATATATAATTATTTTTATTTACCTATTTATATATACCTACCTATTTATAAATAATGGTTCGTGAACCGTCGGAATTGGTCGAAGTCAAATGAATGTACGAAACAGTTCAAAATTTTTGAGACTCAACCTAACAGACTTTGCTTATCTTGTCGAACTCATATAAAGATTAAGTTTAAATTTGGTCAGAAATTTCCGGGTCGTCACAATTGTACTGCGGCGTTATTTCGCCTCTTCAAAACCTTCGCACTATGGTATACATTTAAACCTATTGTATCGCGGGGTTCTGGTTCTTCGAATAATAATCCCCCCGACTTATATCCACACCGAGATATTCAGCAATCAAAGTAATAAATATACCACCTCCTATTATGCTATGCGGTCTCATCCCCCTAACCATAGCTGATAAATAATAACCCACACAATAAGGTATACTTACAGCGCTTTGTGGGTCTCGAATACACATGTGGTAAAACAAATCCTGTTCATTTACCTTTTCCTTATTCTTACCTCTTTGTGTAATCGAATTAGCTAAAAACCTATGAATTACTCTTAATTCAGCTCTATCTATATCCAAATAAGAGTAATTTCCCCCTTTGAATCGGTGATGGCTAGTCATTTGACTCCATACACCATGCGTATCAAAATTTTCGTCTATCTTTCTACCATTTAGTATCAACCCTCTACAATCGGCAGATGCTAGCTCCTCAGGCGTATATATACGTAAAGCCTGAGCCATGTCTAGTAAAGACATGTGGCGCATCGAACCTCCCAACAAAAATCTAATAAAAAATCGATCGGTTAAACTAACTACCCGATCATTTAATTCTATACTACACAACAATTCTTCACACCATACTTTATATACAGGTCTACGCATGTTGAATAACCGTACCCAATCGTTAAAAGTAGAATTACCATACCTCTGTGCAAGTAATTCCCTAATTGGCCCGGCCAATTCTACAGCTTCTAATGGTCCCCATTCTATGACCCTAGGTACTTCAACAACTTTAGAATGAAGAGTATGCAAACCCCTTTGGTATTTTGGATAATCTATCCAAAGTCTGTCAAATCTCAGGTTCGGGTGCAAATCTTCCAAGTGCATATCAGAAAATGTCATGACTGGATGAGGTATATCTTGTTTGTAGTAGTTATCCACCTCCTGTTGTTTCGCATTCTCAGCAGGAGCATTGCGAGCTTGAGATGAAGATTCACTCCTTTCAGTCTGCAAAACACATCAAACACAATTTTTGTGCATCCAAATATGCATTAGTGTCAGCAAAATCATCAATCAAAATAATTACAATGACATGTTTAATTTATATCAAACTTAAGCTCATTTTCATATTTTCATCAAATCTACACTTTTTCAAATAAGCATATACGAAAATGTTCACCAAGTTCATAAGGATTCAACTCAAATAACATGTCAAAATAATCATTACTAGCAATTAAACAAGTTTCAAATGGCATTATCTCTCAAAAATCAAGTTCATGAATTTTAGACTTGAAAAAGTCCACTTTAATTCTCAAAATCATGCTTAGGCTCAAAGTTTGGATCATTTAACTACCTAAACATGTTACACTACTTAATTTAGCAACAATTCATGACAAAAATCGGCCATAACCTGTTTATATCAAAAAGCCCCAAATTTGCTCAAGAACACAAACCCTAGATTACTCAAAATTTGAAGTTTAAGGCTTCTAATCATGTTAAATAGCATCAATCTAGGTTATACAAGCATAATACATAAGCAATTTAAGCATAATTACACTAAAAAGCATCAAAATCGAATTGGGTATAAAATTGCTCAAGAACACTAATTTTCGAATTAAATGGTGTTTAGGTGTAGAAATTTACCGTTTTTCTTGAGTAATTCCTTGATAGCATCCTTCTCAACATGATTTTAGTAAAAGATTTGATGATTAACGGTCAAAAATTGCGATTTTGAGAGTTATTTTTCGTGTATTTTCGCAGAAAAATGGGTGTGGTAGTGTGCAGACTGATCTGTTCGGCCCTTTTATTTTTTCTGTATTTTTGGAACTCCGCGAGTCGCGGTGCTTTTTTTTTTTAATAATAAACCTTAACTTATGAAACAATTAAGTAATTAATTTTAAAATTTTGTTTCCCTTGTTATTTAGGACGAGGTCGTTTCGGATCGATGTCCTAGTCCGTCCTTCGACAAAATTTTAAAATTTGTCTTTTTCAAGCGATTGTTTTAAAAGCTTAGATTTTTTAGTTTTTTAATGTTTTTGTCATACTTTAATTCAATAAGATTAAAAATAATGATAATAAAAGTTCTCGTCCCTCCCTCGGGTAAAGCAATTTCGGTTCAATGACCTAGTCTTCAACTTACGACGAATTTTAAAAATCATATTTTTAACTTAATGAGATAAAGTAAATTTTTGTTTTTAAATTCACACCAAACTTAAAATAAAAATACATAAAATTCAAAATTAATATTAAAAATTCACACCAAACTTAAAATTTGAAATGCATAAAATTAAAAATTCTTATTTTAAAAATTAAAAATTCACACCAAACTTAATTTAAAAATTCATATTATAAAATCACACCAAACTTATATTAATTTTTCAAATATTTACAATTTTAAATATATTGATTTTACAAAGTTTACAATATTAATTTAAGATTTATATATTAATTTTAAAAACATGGTAAAAATAAAATTAAAAATCTTTTTGGCTTTTATCCTACTTTAATCAATCAAATATTATCAAAAATATGCGCCCCTCTTTTCGGTAAAGTAATTTCGGTTCCAAGACCTAATTTAACTCATGACGAATTTTTGAAATATTTTGGGTTGATTGATTAAAGATATTTATACCTTAAGAATAAACGTTAAATTTCGCCGTGATGTAATAAATTTTTGAATGATATCAATAATTTCGGTCGCCAAACCTAATTTTATTCAATACCAATTTAATACTTTATAGTGAACAAATTAGCGTTTATTATCAAAAGGTTAAAAATAAAAATAAAAATAAAAAAACTGTACAGACTTACCTGTGAGATAGTATTCTTAGTTATATGATCTATCCCATTCATAAGATAGTCGGTTTAATTGGTTTTCCATGGCTACATAGGCGTAACCTCGAGCATTCAGTGTTTTTTCTTCTAAACATATGAACGGTCCGTCTCTGCATAAAGTAACAAATTCGGTATTTGAATAGGTTTGATTATTTGAACATTTACCTCCATGTGACCATTTTCCGCATTTGTGACATCTTTCTAGGTGTCGTGCTCTTCTTTTCGCTGCAGATTTTGATTTTCCTTAACCAAATTGTAACTTATTATCTTCGCATCTGGATTCTTTTCTTACTCCGTCCAATCTTTCTCTGATTACTGATACTATTTCACTCGGTAGTGTGTCATTATTACGTTTAGTGATCAAAGCGTGTAGCATTAGACCATGGTTTAGTTCACAGGCAGTCTTCATTTCCTAAAAAAATAAAAATTCATAATGTGGGGAGAAGACTAGTTCTTTAGGGTCTGCTAGGGAAAGACCATTCGGGTTCCATTTTCGAGAACTACACGAAAACAGACAATCTAACTCTAACAGAAATACATATTATCCTTTAAAGACTTGATTCTCTCCACACTTAGTTAGCTGTGTTATCGAAATTGTGATTAACTTCATTGTCGACTTCCATTGGACTATCTATGTAGTGTTTAACTCTGTGACCATTAACTTTAAATTCAATCCCATTTGAATTTATTAATTCTATCATTCCGTATGGGAAAACTCTTTTGACTATGAATGGTCCAGACCATCTTGATTTCAATTTTCCAGGAAATAGCTTGAATCGTGAATTGAAAAGAAGAACTCTGTCTCCTTCTTTAAATTCTTTTAAACTTCTGATTCTTTTATCATGCCATTTCTTCATTCTTTCTTTATAGATTAACGAATTTTCGTATGCTTCATGTCTTAATTCTTCTAATTTGTTTAGTTGACTTAATCGTAGACGTCCAGCTTCATGTATATCAAGATTACATGTCTTCAAAGCCCAAAATGCTTTGTGTTCAATTTCTACTGGAAGATGACATGCTTTTCCATAAACAAGTCTAAAAGGTGTGGTTCCAATTGGAGTTTTGTAGGCTGTTCTAAAAGCCCAGAGTGCATCCTCCAATTTAATGGACCATTCCTTCGGATTTGATCCTACGTTTTTTTTAGAATACATTTTAAAGCTCGGTTGGTATTTTCAACTTGTCCACTTGTTTGTAGATGATAAGCAGTGGAGATTTTATGAGTTACTCCATATCTTTTAAGAACTTTCTCAAGTTGATTATTACAGAAATGAGTTCCCCGATCACTTATTAAAGCTTTCGGTGTTCCAAACCTTGCAAAAAGACGTTTTAAAAAGTTGACTACAACTCGTGCATCATTAGTTGGGAGAGCTTGTGCTTCCTCCCATTTAGATACATAATCAATGGCTACGAGAATATAGAGATTATTATGAGATTTTGGAAATGGACCCATAAAGTCAATACCCCAAATGTCAAATACTTCACATACTTGAATGACATTTTGTGGCATTTCATCACGTTGACTTATTTTTCCGGCCCTTTGACAAGCATCACAGGATTTGCAAAGAAGGTGTGCGTCTTTGTAAATTGTAGGCCAATAGAATCCAGTTTCATAAACTTTTCTTGCTGTTAATTGAGGCCCATAATGCCCTCCTGTTGGTCCTGCGTGACAATGGTTTAAAATTTTACTAGCTTCATCTCCGAATACACATCGGCGTATTATTCCATCTGGACAACTTTTAAATAGATGTGGATCTTCCTAGAAATAGTGTTTTATATCACTAAAGAATTTCTTTCGTTTTTGGTACGATAATCCTTTTTCAAGGAATCCACATACTAAATAGTTTGCATAGTCTGCAAACCATGGGATTTCATTATAATCTATCTTCAATAGATATTCATCAGGAAAGTTGTCTTGTATGGCCGATTCATTTAGAACTTCTAATTCAGGATTTTCAAGACGAGAAAGATGATCAGCGGCGAGATTTTCTGCTCCTTTTTTATCTCGGATTTCAATATCGAACTCTTGTAAGAGTAAGATCCAACGGATTAATCTTGGTTTAGCATCTTGTTTCGAAAATAGGTATCTAAGAGCAGAATGGTCAGTATAGACCACCGTTTTAGCTAGAACGAGATATGATCGAAATTTGTCAAAAGCAAAGACAATAGCAAGGAGTTCTTTTTCAGTAGTTGTATAATTTTTTTGTGCTCCTTGTAACGTCTTACTAGCATAATATATAGGTTGAAATCTTTTTTCAATCCTTTGTCCTAAAACGGCTCCCATTGCAAAATCACTTTCATCGCACATTAGTTCAAATGGTAGATTCCAATTTGGTGTTATCATGATCGGCGCATTAGTGAGTTTCTCTTTAAGAACATTAAAAGATTTGATACATTCATCTGAAAAGATGAATGGAGCATCCTTTTCTAGGAGTTTATTCATAGGAGTGGCAATTTTATAAAAATCTTTTATGAAACGTCGGTAAAAACCGGCATGCCCTAGAAAACTCCTAACTCCTCTAACATTGGTGGGATGTGGAAGTTTAGCAATTACATCTACTTTAGCTCTATCCACTTCAATTCCTTATTTTGAAATTTTATGACCAAGAACGATGCCTTCTTTAACCATGAAATGGCATTTCTCCCAATTAAGAACTAGATTTGATTGTTCGCATCTAATCAGCATTCGTTCAAGATTAGCTAGACATGTTTCAAATGTATCACCGAAGACTGAAAAGTCATCCATGAAAACTTCCATGCATTCTTCTATCATGTCGTGAAAAATCGCCATCATACACCTTTGAAAGGTTGCAGGGGCGTTGCAAAGTCCAAATGGCATGCGTTTGTAAGCAAAAGTACCATAAGGGCACGTGAATGTGGTTTTCTCTTGATCTTCGGGTGCTATTGGAATTTGAAAATATCCGGAAAATCCATCAAGAAAACAATAGTAACTATTTCTGGCTAATCTTTCCAACATTTGATCAATAAAAGGTAAGGGAAAGTGATCTTTTCTGGTGGCGTCATTTAATTTTCTATAATCAATATATACACGCCATCCTGTTACAGTCCTTGTAGGAATAAGCTCAATTTTTTCATTTGTAATGACAGTCATGCCACCCTTCTTAGGCACGCATTGAACTGGGCTTACCCATGGACTATCAGAGATTCGATAAATTAGACCTGCGTCTAGCAGTTTAATAATCTCTTTCTTAACTACATCTTGCATATTCGGATTTAGTCTTCGTTGGCGTTGCACATACGTTTTATGACCTTCTTCCATAAGGATTTTATATGTGCAATACGAAGGACTTATTCCTTTAATATCATGAATCTTCCATGCAATGGCTGGTTTATGAGCTTTCAACATAGAAATGAGTTGTGATTTCTCATTTTCAGTAAGAGAAGACGATATTATTACAAGTAATTCAGATTCACCATGTAAATAAGCGTATTCCAAATGGTTTGGAAGTGGCTTTAACTCTAATTTCGGTGGTTCTTCTATCGATGATTTATATCGATATCTGTCTTCTTCTTTTAGCATTTGAATTTCTTCTGTTGTTGGTTCATATCCATTAGCTATAAGTGTAGCTAACATTTCAGCTTCATCAATTGGTTCAGTTCCTTCTCCTAAAGAACATTCTCCTGTTCCTTGTAATTCTGGAAATTCTTCTAATAATTCTGCATGTGCATCTATAGTTTGAATATAATAACATGTATCATCTGCAGATTGTGGTTGTTGCATTGCTCTATCAACTGAAAAGGTAACACTCTCGTCCTCTATACTTAGGGTCAATTTCTTACCGAACACGTCTATCATTGCTTTAGCCGTGTTTAAGAATGGTCTTCCTAATATGAGAGGAACTTGAGAATCTTCTTCCATGTCCAGAACAACAAAATCTACTGGAAATACTAAAGTACCAACTTTAACTAGCATGTTCTCCATTATCCCTCTAGGATATTTTATTAATCTATCGGCTAGTTGTACACTTATTCTGGTTGGTTTCAATTCTCCAAGGTCTAGTTTAGCGTATAGTGAATACGGCATTAGATTTATACTAGCACCTAAGTCTGCTAATGCTTCTATTGAACTAAGACTACCCAGAAAACATCGAATTGTGAAACTTCCTGGATCAGATAATTTTTCTGGTATCTTATTCAACAGCACTGCTGAACAATTAGCGTTCATAGTAACAGCCGAGAGTTCTTCCATTTTCTTTCTATTCGTGATCAGATCTTTCAAGAATTTAGCATATCTAGGCATTCCTGAAATCACATCAATGAAAGGAAGATTTACATTTATCTGTTTAAACATATTCAAGAATTTAGATTGCTCGGCTTCAAGTTTCTCTTTCTTCATTTTACTCGGGTAAGGAAGTGGTGGTTGGTATGGTTTAACATAAGGTTTATCATAAGCTGTGTTATCTTCATTAACCTTCTCAACTACCGGTTCTGTTTCCTTATCTTGTTCAGGTTGTGGTTCTTGTGGAGTAGGAATAGCTTCATCAGAAGTTACAGGTATTTCAGGTGGTTTAAGTGTTGTACCACTTCTTGTGGTAATAGCTTTAGCTGTTTCATTCCGGGGGTTAGCATTTGTATCACTAGGTAGACTTCCCGGTTTTCTTTCACCTATTAATCTTGCTAGGTTACTTACTTCTTGTTCCAAGTTTTGAATAGAAGCTTGTTGATTTCTAAATGCTTGAGCATTTTGTTCATTAGTTTGTTTTTGAGATGTGAAAAACTGCGTTTGAGTTTCAACTAGCTTCGTCATCATATCTTCTAAATTCGGCTTTTTATCATCGGGTTGTGGTGGTTTGTTTTGAAAATTAGGTCTCTGCTGATTGTAATTATTGTTGACCACTTGTTGATTGCTAGGACCTTGTTGGTTGTTGTATGGAATATTTCGGTTATAGTTCTGGTTTTGATTGTAAATCGGTCTTGGCGGTTGATAATTATTCTGATAATTATTTCCAGGCCTTTGGTTTATGTATGAAATATTCTCTCATTGTTCCATTGTTAATTCAATACTGAGACAATCTTTTGTCAAATGTGGTCCTCCACACTGCTCACAACTAATTCGTATTGAGTAAATATCCTTAGTCATCTTTTCCATTCGTCTCTCGACAGCATCTATCTTTGCGAAAATGGAATCTAAGTCATGGCTAGAATCGGCTCTAGCTGCTTTAGATGATCTAACGATATCTTTTTCTTGGTGCCACTCATGTGAGTGGGAAGCAGTGTTATCAATAATTTTGCAAGCATCTGTTTCTGTTTTCTTCATAATAGAACCACCAGCTGCTATATCGATGTCTTTCCTTGTAGTGATGTCACATCCTTGGTAGAATATTTGTACTATTTGACAGGTGTCTAAACCATGTTGCGGACATCCTCTTAATAACTTTCCAAATCTTGTCCACTCCTCATATAGAGTTTCATTTGGCTTTTGTGTGAACGTAACAATTTCTCCTTAAAGTCTTACGGCTTTAGATGCAGGAAAGAATTGTTTAAGAAATTTTTCAACTAAAACATCCCATGTATCAATCGCCCCTTCAGGTAACGATTCCAACCAATCTTTGGCTTCTCCCTTTAAAGTCCAGGGAAATAACATGAGATATAACTGTTCATCTTCCACTTCTCTTATTTTAAATAGTGTGCAGATCCTATTAAAGGTACGAAGATGTTCATTTGGATCTTCCTTCGGCGCACCACTAAATTGGCATTGATTAGTCACCATGTGTAGAATTTGTCCTTTGATTTCATAATCTGGCGCATTAATGTCAGGATGAGTAATTGCGTGACCTTGGCCAGTGCGTTTAGCTCTCATTCGGTCTTCCATACTTAAAGGTTCCAGATTCTCCATAATTGAATTTGTTGAATCGGAATCACTAGAGGATTCTGATTTAATGGTTCGTTCCTCAACAATCTCTGTTTGAATGATTGGTGGTTCCGGAGGAAAATTTAGTGGTTCAGGATTTATGAATCGTCCCTGAATATTCTCCGGATTCTCAATTGTGAGGTCGGGTTCAAAAAATGGATTATCGGAAATTTGAACTGGAGTACTTGGTCGACTGGATGACGATTCTAAAGAAAAATCAACGGCGGTAATATTTGCTAAATGTCTTGATCTAGTTACAGGTGGTGAACGTACAAAAGGTGGTGTACGTCTTGCTCGGTGCATTCACTGAATATCCTATTAGTTTTTAAAAAGAAAGAAAAATTATATAAGTTATCCAATTAATAGACTTTTCTGATTTTGCCCACGTTTCGAATAGCCAAAAGATGCAGCAGAGGGGCAGGATTCTTTGGTCTCAATATAATTGAGGACTGTTTGGCTCCAATAACCCGGTCCACATACAAATCCAACTATTACTACGAACCAGAAAATTTTGATGTCTATCAATTTAACCACTTAAAATAAATTTTCGTAATTTTAAGAAATTTAGATAAGAAGTAGAATAAAAACCTATGTCCTAAAACTAGAATAGCGAGAAATAAGAAAGAAAAAGAGCGTGTCGGAAAAAGATCGAAAAATAAAAATAAGAAAGAAAAAGAGTGACTTATAGAACTTAAAAACACTCGACTAACCCAACCTTATTACTATCACTAACTTAAAATTATAATCGCAAATTGAAATTACTAATTGGAATGATAATTGATACATAGGTAAAAGGTGTCTAAAAATATTAAAGCTTACAAGTAAAACTATATAATAACAATATCTTAAAAAGAGGTACTAAAACTTAAAAAAGCGTCACAAAATTCTAAGCACCTAAATCTTAGTCTAAAGAAAAAGCACTTAAGGAATTTTACGGCAAAGCCTAAAAATCTAGAAATAAAAATATAACTATGGCAAAAACTAAGTTTAAAACTAAAAACTAGCGAAAAATACAAATATTACGCTAAAACAATTAAAAAGGGAAAAAATATAAAAATATACAAAAAGTTGTAAAAAGTACAATTTTTATAAAAATATTATTTTTATATTATTTATTTTATTAAACTATTAATTTTATATTTTAATTAAACTAATTTAACTAAATATATAAATTAAATAAAAAGAAACTTAAAACTAATTATAATAATAAGTAATTTAGGGTTAATAATAATAATAATTAATAATTACTCCGTAATTAATGCTGATTAGGGTTCCTGTCAAGTGTGTCAGGGAGGCTCCGCGAGTTGCGGTATTCGAAGCTGCAAAACTCCGCGAGTCGCGGGGTTCGAAAATTCAGATTAAGTAGCTTCGTTTAACAGGTTTCGGTTTTTTATTTATATATATATTTTTTTTTTCTTTTTTTTAATTTAATTAAAATATTTATATAATTTAAATAAAACTTATATTTTAAAAACTAGAATAGAAATAAAAATATGTTACAATTTTATAAATAAAAATCTTAAAACTAGATTTATATATAAAATTTTTTTTTCAGTTTTTTGATTTTATATTTTAAATAAACACAAAATATTTAAATAAAACTTATAATTTTTATAAAATAAAAATAAAGAAACTTTATAAAACTTAAATATTTAACAAAATCTTAAAAATATTTATATTTTTGTTTTTCTTTTTATGTTTTCGAATATTTAAAACGTATTTTTACAAAAGCGTATAAAAGTAAGCTAAAAAAAATAAATTTTTTATTTATTTATTATTATTAGCGTTGCGCATCTGGCTTTTAAGCTAGATTGTTCCCCGGCAGCGGCGCCAAAAATAACTTGATGTTATGCGAGGTGTATATAAAATAGCTTTATATTTTACAAGGAAATACTATTAAATACGATACAATTTTACACAAGATATTTATTTATTTAGAGAATGGATATACTTAAACCTTGCTACAACACTTATAGGCAGTGTACCTAATCGTACAGTAGTGTAGTTTTTAGTAAGTCCGGTTCGTTCCACAGGGAAAATCTTTAAACAAAGCTTAACGCTATATTAGTTTACTTTTATAAAAATACAAATATATATATAAGTAATATTATTATTATAAAGGGGGGTTTTTACCGTTTAATGACCGGTTTGTCGATTTTAAAACTTTAGTCGCAGTTAAAACAAAATGTAAAATATTAAATAAATAAAAGACTTAATTTAAAGCGTAAAGTAAATAACGATAATGAAATTGCGATAAATAAAAGTGCGATAAAATAAACTTGCGATAATTAAAAAGTACGATAATTAAAAGTGTAATTAAATACAATAACAATAAATAAAAGTGTTATAATTAGAAGTGCAATTAAATATAAAATAAAGGAAATTAAATATGAAATAAAAGAATTATGCTTATTTAAACTTCCGTAATCATGATGTTTGACGTGTTGATTTTAGTTTTATGCCCATGGGTTAATTGTCCTTTGTCCTGGATTATTTAATATGTCCGTCTGGTTTTTGTCCATAACAGTCCATCAGTCATAAATATAAAGTGCGAGTGTCCTCGTCAAATTATCCTTATACTCGAAGTTAAATATTCCAACTAATTGGGGACTTAAACTGTAACAAGATTTTAATACTTTATTTAATAATTACACCAGGTTATCGACTGCGTGTAACCCAAGGTTTTAATACTCTGTTATCAATTATGCCAAGTGTCCTTGTACATAATTTCACCCCTGTTTTAATTATTCTAGTGGCTATTAATCCATTGCCGTGTCCGGTTAAATGAACGATTATTCGTACATATAAATACCCCGCCCATCGTGTCCGATCGAGTGTTTACGGTAATTTATGGGTACGTCCAATTATAAATCTTTATATTAACATTAACAAACTATCAATTAGTTAAACAAATATAAAGCCCATTAATAGCCCATAGTCTAATTTCCACAAGTGTCGTTCTTTTGTCCAAACCCCAATTATGGTACAAAGCCCAATTACCCAATTTTAGTAATTTGCCCAACATCATGATTACTTCATTTTAAATAAGCATAATAATAACTTAGCTACGAGACAGTAAATTAAAAAGGTTGAACATAACTTACAATGATTAAAAATAGCGTAGCATTACACGGACAGAATTTCGACTTACACCCTTACAACATTCACTAACATACCCTTATTATTAGGATTAAAATTAAAATTAAAATTAAAATATAAATTATAAATATAAATATTACGTATAGATAGATGGATGGATATATATTGATATATAAAATGATCAGAATTCGTTTGCTTTTATAGGGAATTGAGTTCAGGGGGTCTCCGCGAGTCGCGGTACTTTTAGCCTTCGAACTTCGCAAGTCGCGGAGTTCGTTTTTACAGCTCATTCAGCCTTGGCTCTTTGTTTGCCGACGATTTTAAATAATAATATAATATATATATAATTTTTAAGAATTATTTATATATTATATTATATTCATGTACATAATTGACTTGTAATTTCTAGTCCGTTGCGTCGAGCGTTGAGAGTTGACTCTGGTCCTGGTTCCAGATTTTCGAACGTCCTTGCGTACAATTTAATATCTTGTACTTTGCGTTTTGAATCTTGTACTCTTGTAATTTCGAGACGTTTCTTATCAATAATTGGAACCTCTTTGATTGTATTTTGTACTTTTGAGCTTTTTGGTCGTTTGCGTCTTCAATTCGTCGAATCTGTTTTTTGTCTTCACCTTTTATTATTTAAACGAATATCACTTGTAAATAGAACAATTGCAACTAAAAGCTTGTCTTTCTTGAGGAATAATGCTATGAAATATATGTTCATTTTTAGCATTATCAATTATTGAGATTGTTATTGGTTTTAGTTGCCCATCGTAACTAGGAAGATCGATTTACGTTTGCGTGTGTGCGACGAGGACTTAAATTCTGTAATGGAATGCGACAAGTCTAATGATTGTAGTTTTGAGTTACACTCTGTAGAGTGTGTAGTTAGATAATCATGTTAGGATTCTTGTTGTGAGTTGCCTTGGAATTGGCGAATCGAGGAGTCTTCGGGTCGTTAAACTCATGGGAGTGGGACCCGTGTAATGTTGATTGCGTTAGTGTGTTGTAGATTATAGGGCAACATTCCTAATGGAATATCCCTTGTAGTAGTGGTTTTATCGATATGTAGAAGGGTGTAAGACTTGGTATCCCCGAGCATCTCCTTGTGTTAGATGAAGGGCCTCATTAGGCTATATCGTTTGGCCTTGTGGAAACTGTGGGTAGCGTGTGATCGCTAGGAACTTTCGATAAGACAATAAACCGTAAGGTTGTCGGGTAGGTATGACTTCGGGTCATTATTATAGAGAGATGGGTGACATCGGGTGTATGGAACCTAAAGATCAATTTTCTAAAATTCATTTGATTGTGGTGGGAGTCTGCATGACACTGCGTCAGGTGCCTTTTTATACCTGCTAGTGTAATGTTCAACTCCGGTAGTGGTGTGATCACTTTGTGCTTAGGGTGCCCGTGAGATACCCTTGGAAGCATCGGAGATTATAATCGTGATCGACGGGTGATAGTAATACGACGGTTGCAAAAGTCGAAGTTTAAGAGCATTGTGATGAATACTTCTTATGAAGTGACAGGTGAGCAAATCTTGTTGCTCTTAAGTGATAGATGGGTAAAGATGACCGGTGAGCCGGTGACGGACTTAATGGTCGGTTAGTCCGAAGGGTTTTGATGAAGTGTTGATATTGTGGTGGACGCAATTATGGTGTCAGAATTGGTCACTCTTCTCCATGAGAGTGAGCAATTGTTGATAACGATTCGTAAAGTGGAAGGTCGGGTGATCTCGACTGAGAATCATGACTAAGTAAGCGGCGTGACATATGCCTAGGCTTAGAGGCATATGTAAGACTTTGGTGAAGTTTGCTTTTCGAACGATTAAGGTAGTTAGTTGTGAATTGTGGTATGAAGGTGCGATTTCATCACGTATACGACGTCTCAAGTGATTGTGCATGTCGGCTCTGAGAGCCTAAAGCGAATTTGCGGTGAATTGATGTTTATGACCAACGGTGAGAATGGTCAGGTGTGACGTGGAATTACAATTCCGCGGGATGTTATCATCTTGGCGGTGAGAATAGGGAGATAAATCCTAAGTGGGGGAGTTTTTACTGCCGCCCGAGGAAAACTCCAGTGGTGTTATGTATAGTGAAATGTTGGAGCGTACCGTGCTAAGCCTCAATGGGTATTCGGAGCTCCTAACGAGGAAGAGTGACGGGTTGCTAATGTCAACTCGAGATCGTGCTTTACGATTGTGAGTTACAACTCGAGAATGTTATGCGTGAAGATTGTGATGATGGGATCGAAAGAAGTGTAAGACTTCCTATGTAAGGTGGTCGTGTAGTACCAATGTGCGGTATGAGACCAAATGTGAAGTTTGAGATCCCAGAGTGAGAGAATGAATTTGTCATTGCGGGTGCTCCCGTAGTGAAAAATCTGGGTTGTCGTGAAACCCGGACAGTATAATTGAATGAGAACAAGTTCGATATCGTGACGAATATCATATTTTCCCTGTCGGGAAACGCAATCGTGGAGATTGTCAGTAGATTATTCCACTTTATGGACGAATGTGAGGCGGAGAGTGTCGATTCTGATTGTCTCACATCGAGACACGCGGATGTTGTTTGTTTGCGAGAGTGTGTTCCCTAGTAATGCGACTGTTAGTTGCATTGAAATGTCGAGACCATCTTTAACGGACGGTCTAGGTAGGAAGGTCCACCCGGCGTGGTGAATATTTTTGTAGATCGTGTGGCGAATTGCGGAATTTTGTGATGATAATTTGCCTTGACGGGATTCTAGTATATGATTTGTCTCCATGCTAGTACTAGGAAGCCGTCTGGTGTGGTTGTGTCGTAGGGTTTAGAGGAGGAACCCTCGTCGAGTGTTGATGTTTTGCTCAGCACATGGTGTATTATTATCGTCCTGGATTAATCCAGTGACGTATAGTCGTGTGTGGATCGATCGGCGGGAAAGTGGTGCTTCCTAAGTGTTATTGCGGGGTTATTAAAATTTTTTCGTTGAAGGAATGATCCGGTGTAGAGTCGGAGGGAGTTTGGTTCTTGGCCTAAAGAATATTCAGGAATGATCGGTCGAGTAGTACGGTTATGAACCGAATGAGTACGAAATTTTAAGGAAGCATGAATCCTTCTCGATTTGGATTAATGTAAGACTTGGTTCGCGGCGTAGTGAATTTAGAAGATCGCATAGGGCGATATAGTTATGGATGACGCTTGTTGCGTGTTGCAGCCATGAGAACTTGAAGGAAAATGTGGTATTTTTCGTATTTCCTAAATGGAAATTCTGGACGTTGAGTGTATGAGATATCGTTTATTGCGGTAGTGCACGCTAGTGATCATTAGCGTGTGGTGGGATCTTAGAATTCACGGATGATGTTATGGATGACGGGCTTTGTTGTGTTTTGTAGGAATTGTGAGGTGTGACGACGATGTTTGCCGGTGAATTGTCCTTCTTTTAGGACGATTGTGAAGTACGGTTGTTGTATTATGATGCGTTAGTGCACGAAGCGAGGATTCAGATGAGTTTACTACTTGTGTGACTCTGCGTTGGAAGCGGAAATGTTCGTGGGAAAAGTGCTTAACTTCTAGTGTTTGTGCGGATCACGAGGACGTGATTCAATTTAAGTGGGGGAGAGTTGTAACACCCGTTTTTCAGTTACACGTTATTTCGAGCGTCATTCGAAATACGAGGCATGTAAGTGTATATTTGGATCCCAAATAAAATTAGAGTTGATGTTCTAAAACCTTACCATTGGATAGCAAATCTCATTACGTTTCCAACGATATTTGGTTCATCAAAAACGGAGCTACGGTTTGAAAGTTACGACCAAAACAAGTTCAGTTTCAGGCTCAGTTCATTGGGACTCCGTCCAGACTTTGGGACGCCGTCCAAGAATGAAGGGTGGGACACCGTTCGGCAATTTTGGACGCCGTCCAAAGTGCCTGACAGGCCAGTAGCTGTATTTTAAAGGTTTTAAAAGAGGGTATTTGAGTCTTTTCACTTGGGGGTCAGTTTTGAGATATTAAAACTGATCCACTCTCATTGTTATCCCCATTTCACCTTCTCAAACACTCTCATCAAACCCTAGTGAGAGAGAGAGAGAGGTTCTAGCGAGAGAGAGTTGGGGATTTGGAGAAGAAGAAGTGTGATTCGGGTCGGGTCTCAAGAGTTAAAGTTGTTCACCTCGTTCACGGCTACGTGGTGGTAGTGTTGGTAAGCTCTAAATCGGAATTTCTTTGTTAAGATTATTGTTTGAGTTAAAGTTTGTGCTAGTTAGAGTTATAACCCATTTATTGTGAAGTTTGGGGATTTTTGGGGAAGATTCATGTATGTAAACCCGAATTGGTGACTTAGGGTTTCAATTGATGGAATTGTTAGTTTGGACCTTGCATGTGTTAGTTAAACCTTAGAACACTTGTGTTGACTTGATTTTTGGGTGTAAACCCTAATCTAGGTCAAAATGGGTCGAATGGGTATTTTGGGTCAAGTAAGCTTGATTCGGTGTCAAACTAAGTTATGGGTCAAGATTTGATGAACCAGGTATATAAATGTTTGATTCAAGTGTTAAATGGTATTTTGGAAAGTTAGTCACTAGCCGTTAGTGATTAAAGATGTTTTTGGGACTTATGTCAAAATGGGTTGACTTAGATGGGTCAAATTTGGTAATGACTTTAATTTTGGATTAATTGGATGATAAGCAATTTTGGTTAAGGCCTAGATTGGTTTAAATGGTGTCAAATATAATTTTGGTTAAATTGTACTTGTTGGATGGGTCGGAATTACCACCCGTAGTGGTAATTGGTGAAGTCCACTTTATGTGTCTAAATGGGCGGTTTGTGGTGATAGGTGTAAACCCTTGGTTAAGGGTGTTGAAGTCGAATTCTCTCGTAGAGAATGTATGTTGATTGTTTGTATATCTATATGCGTATTATAGGTAAAAGGTTTGCTCGGTTGCTTTTGGAGGCGATTTACGTTTATGACTTGTGCGGGCAATTCGAGGTGAGTGGAATAATTATATGTGTAGGTATATAATGTATCTATTTGTTGTAGCGTGAAATGTGTAGTGTCGAGGTGCTAAGACACCATGTTTCACGTGAAGAGTGTAGCATCGAGGTGTTAAGATGCCACTCGGGTGTAGCATCGAGGTGTTAAGATGCCACCTAGGAGTGTAGTGTCGAGGTGTTAAGACACCACTCCGTAAAATAATGAGTGTTGCATCGAGGTGTTAAGATGCCACTCGGGGTGATGTGCCGAGGTGTTAAGGTGCCACCCTAGGGGTTAGTGGTGCGAGGTGTTAAGTGCCCTAACGGATGTTATGAACACCGATGGCGTTTTCGCGAGTGCCGTTCCCTTGTACTATTGGTTAACCATGGTTATTTGTGTTGTATCGTAAGCATATTATATTTGTTCATATTATATATGCTTTTGTTATGCTAGCTTGATTATTGGAGGTTATAGCTTGTAATTGTGATGATAAGCTAATTGTGTTGCTAGCATGTATGCGGTATGTGAGTAAGTGTTTGCAAGTAGGTATATTATATATGTATGTGTATAATTATTGCATTCACTAAGCCTCGGCTTACCCCTCTCGTTGTTTACCTTTTTACAGGTATTGTGTTATTGATGCTAGCTAGTTGTTAGACTAGACATGCAGGAGCGGTTGGGCTTGATGGGGTAGCCTTCGGATAATTGGACGCGGATGGGGATTTTGGTAGTCCCCGGGATTATGCTCTTGGTATCGGGTTGGGTTGTAGAGTTCTAATCCGTCTAAAGAGATAAATGGGTCGAAACTGCTACTTTATTTGTAAAACGGGTCATTGTGAGCCCGGGGTTGTAAAACTTGTTTTTATGGTGGCAATATCTTAGTTTTACTTAATATGCCATATTGTGAAAATGGTTTCGTTGAAAAGTGTCGGGGAGCGAGTTTTTCGCTCGCGTGTAAACAAAAAAATGATCAGTACTTTTTAGTTCATTGGGATGCCGTCCCAAATCCTTGGACGCCGTCCAAGTTGTAAAGGCTGGACGCCATCCCGATTTCTGGACGCCGTCCAGATGGGCAGTCACAGAATTTTTTTTTTTTGTGTCGTGTTTTTGGTAAATCAATGTTGGGTTGTTACATTAGAACATGTCAAACATTCCCCTACGTATTTAGCAACATCGGCTTTCATACCTGGCCACCAAAAATGTTTCTTGAGATCCTTGTACATCTTCCCCATTCCAGGATGTATTGAGTATCTGGTTTTATGAGCTTCTCTAAGTACCATTTCTCTCATATCTCCGAATTTTGGTACCCAAATTCTTTCAGCCCTATACCGGGTTCCATCTTTCCGAATATTAAGATGCTTCTCCGATCCTTTGGGTATTTCATCCTTTAAATTTTTCTCTTTTAAAACTCCTTGTTGCGCCTCCTTTATTTGAGTAGTAAGGTTAGTGTGAATCATTATATTCATAGCTTTTACTCGAATGGGTTCTCTGTCCTTTCTGCTCAAGACGTCGGCTGTAGTGACCCGAACTTTTCCATGTTTATATATATTAATTGAGATTGATATTTACATGATTAAATGTTTCCAACATGTTAAGCAATCAAACTTGTTAAGACTTGATTAATTGAAATATGTTTCATATAGACAATTGACCACCCAAGTTGACCGGTGATTCACGAACGTTAAAACTTGTAAAAACTATATGATGACATATATATGGATATATATATAGTTAACATGATACTATGATAAGTAAACATATCATTAAGTATATTAACAATGAACTACATATGTAAAAACAAGACTACTAACTTAATGATTTTTAAACGAGACATATATGTAACGATTATCGTTGTAAAGACATTTAATGTATATATATCATATTAAGAGATATTCATACATGATAATATCATGATAATATAATAATTTAAAATCTCATTTGATATTATAAACATTGGGTTAACAACATTCAACAAGATCGTTAACCTAAAGGTTTCAAAACAACATTTACATGTAACGACTAACGATGACTTAACGACTCGGTTAAAATGTATATACATGTAGTGTTTTAATATGTATTCATACACTTTTGAAATACTTCAAGACACTTATCAAAATACTTCTACTTAACAAAAATGCTTACAATTACATCCTCGTTCAGTTTCATCAACAATTCTACTCGTATGCACCCGTATTCGTACTCGTACAATACACAGCTTTTAGATGTATGTACTATTGGTATATACACTCCAATGATCAGCTCTTAGCAGCCATGTGAGTCACCTAACACATGTGGGAACCATCATTTGGCAACTAGCATGAAATATCTCATAAAATTACAAAAATATGAGTAATCATTCATGACTTATTTACATGAAAACAAAATTACATATCCTTTATATCTAATCCATACACCAATGACCAAAAACACCTAAAAACACTTTCATTCATCAATTTTCTTCATCTAACTGATCTCTCTCAAGTTCTATCTTCAAGTTCTAAGTGTTCTTCATAAATTCTACAAGTTCTAGTTACATAAAATCAAGAATACTTTCAAGTTTGCTAGCTCACTTCCAATCTTGTAAGGTGATCATCCAACCTCAAGAAATCTTTGTTTCTTACAGTAGGTTATCATTCTAATACAAGGTAATAATCATATTCAAACTTTGGTTCAATTTCTATAACTATAACAATCTTATTTCAAGTGATGATCTTCCTTGAACTTGTTTTCGTGTCATGATTCTGCTTCAAGAACTTCGAGCCATCCAAGGATCCGTTGAAGCTAGATCCATTTTTCTCTTTTCCAGTAGGTTTATTCAAGGAACTTAAGGTAGTAATGATGTTCATAACATCATTCGATTCATACATATAAAGCTATCTTATTCGAAGGTTTAAACTTGTAATCACTAGAACATAGTTTAGTTAATTCTAAACTTGTTCGCAAACAAAAGTTAATCCTTCTAACTTGACTTTTAAAATCAACTAAACACATGTTCTATATCTATATGATATGCTAACTTAATGATTTAAAACCTGGAGACACGAAAAACACCGTAAAACCGGATTTACGCCGGCGTAGTAACACCGCGGGCTGTTTTGGGTTAGTTAATTAAAAACTATGATAAACTTTGATTTAGAAGTTGTTATTCTGAAAAAATGATTTTTATTATGAACATGAAACTATATCCAAAAATTATGGTTAAACTCAAAGTGGAAGTATGTTTTCTAAAATGGTCATCTAGACGTCGTTCTTTCGACTGAAATGACTACCTTTAAAAAAATGACTTGTAACTTATTTTTTTGACTATAAACCTATACTTTTTCTGTTTAGATTCATAAAATAGAGTTCAATATGAAACCATAGAAATTTGATTCACTCAAGACGGATTTAAAATGAAGAAGTTATGGGTAAAACAAGATTGGATAATTTTTCTCATTTTAGCTACGTGAAAATTGGTAACAAATCTATTCCAACCATAACTTAATCAACTTGTATTGTATATTATGTAATCTTGAGATACCATAGACACGTATACAATGTTTTGACCTATCATGTCGACACATCTATATATATTTCGGAACAACCATAGACACTCTATATGTGAATGTTGGAGTTAGCTATACAGGGTTGAGGTTGATTCCAAAATATATATAGTTTGAGTTGTGATCAATACTGAGATACGTATACACTGGGTCGTGGATTGATTCAAGATAATATTTATTGATTTATTTCTGTACATCTAACTGTGGACAACTAGTTGTAGGTTACTAACGAGGACAGCTGACTTAATAAACTTAAAACATCAAAATATATTAAAAGTGTTGTAAATATATTTTGAACATACTTTGATATATATGTATATATTGTTATAGGTTCGTGAATCAACCAGTGGCCAAGTCTTACTTCCCGACGAAGTAAAAATCCGTGAAAGTGAGTTATAGTCCCACTTTTAAAATCTAATATTTTTGGGATGAGAATACATGCAGGTTTTATAAATGATTTACAAAATAGACACAAGTACGTGAAACTACATTCTATGGTTGAATTATCGAAATCGAATATGCCCCTTTTTATTAAGTCTGGTAATCTAAGAATTAGGGAACAGACACCCTAATTGACGCGAATCCTAAAGATAGATCTATTGGGCCTAACAAACCCCATCCAAAGTACCGGATGCTTTAGTACTTCGAAATTTATATCATATCCGAAGGGTGTCCCGGAATGATGGGGATATTCTTATATATGCATCTTGTTAATGTCGGTTACCAGGTGTTCACCATATGAATGATTTTTATCTCTATGTATGGGATGTGTATTGAAATATGAAATCTTGTGGTCTATTATTATGATTTGATATATATAGGTTAAACCTATAACTCACCAACATTTTTGTTGACGTTTTAAGCATGTTTATTCTCAGGTGATTATTAAGAGCTTCCGCTGTCGCATACTTAAATAAGGACGAGATTTGGAGTCCATGCTTGTATGATATTGTGTAAAAACTGCATTCAAGAAACTTATTTTGTTGTAACATATTTGTATTGTAAACCATTATGTAATGGTCGTGTGTAAACAGGATATTTTAGATTATCATTATTTGATAATCTACGTAAAGCTTTTTAAACCTTTATTGATGAAATAAAGGTTATGGTTTGTTTTAAAAATGAATGCAGTCTTTGAAAAACGTCTCATATAGAGGTCAAAACCTCGCAACGAAATCAATTAATATGGAACGTTTTTAATCAATAAGAACGGGACATTTCAGTTGGTATCAGAGCGTTGGTCTTAGAGAACCAGAATTTTGCATTAGTGCGTCTTATCGAGTTTGTTAGGATGCATTAGTGAGTCTGGAATTCGACCGTGTTTACTTGAAAAATGATTGCTTAACAAATTTTGTTGGAAACTATATATTTTTAACATGTGAATATTATGTGATATATTAATCTCTTAACGCGTTTGATATTATGTGATAGATGTCTACCTCTAGAACAAGTCCCATTGACTCACCTAATAATAATGAAGAGTCAAATGTAAATTGGAATGATTCGTGGACTGATTTACAAGTTCCCGAAGAGGAACCGGAAGAAGAGTCGGAACCGGAAGAAGAATCGGAACCGGAAGAAGAATCGGAACCGGATGAAGAAATAGAACCGGTGGGGGAAATTATAAAACGGTTACGTAAAAGAAAATCCTCAACCAACCGACCAAGGTTAATTATGGTCAATGGTGTTTCCGCCAAGGAAACAAAATATTGGGAGGATTACCAATTCTCCGATGAATCGGATTCCGACGAGAATTCCGATGATGTTATAGAAATTACCCCAACTGAAATTAAAAAGGCAAAAGAAAATAATAAGGAAAAGGGCATAAAAATAGAGAAATCTAATTCTAACCCCGATGAACTTTATATGTATCGTCTGTAGTGACCCGAACTTTTCCATGTTTATATATATATATATATATTAAATGAAATTGTTATTTACATGATTAAGTGTTTCCAACATGTTAAGCAATCAAACTTGTTAAGACTTGATTAATTGAAATAGGTTTCATATAGACAATTGACCACCCAAGTTGACCGGTGATTCACGAACGTTAAAACTTGTAAAAACTATACGATGACATATATATGGTTATATATATAGTTAACATGATTTTATTATAAGTATGTATCTCATTAGGTATTTTAACAATGAGTTATATACATAAAAATGAGACTATTAATTTAAGAAACTCGAAAACGATATATATAACGATTATCGTTATAACAACGTCTTACTAGGTACATATGAATCATATTAAGATATTGATACACTTGGTTAATTATGTTAAATTATAAGTAAATATATTATTAAGTGTATTAACAATGAAATACATATGTAAAAATAAGACTACTAACTTAATGATTTCGAAACGAGACATATATGTAACGATTATCGTTGTAACGACATTTAACAGTATATATATCATACTAAGATATATTATATATCATAATATCATGATAATATAACAATTTAACATCTCATTTTTTATAATAAACAATGGGTTAACAACATTCAACAAGATCGTTAACCTAAAGGTTTCAAAATAACATTTACATGTAACGACTAACGATGACTTAACGACTCAGTTAAAATGTATATACAAGTAGTGTTTTAGTATGTATTCATACACTTTTGAAAGACTTCAAGACACTTATCAAAATACTTCTACTTAACAAAAATGCTTACAATTACATCCTCGTTCAGTTTCATCAACAATTCTACTCGTATGCACCCGTATTCGTACTCGTACAATACACAGCTTTTAGATGTATGTACTATTGGTATATACACTCCAATGATCAGCTCTTAGCAGCCCATGTGAGTCACCTAACACATGTGGGAACCATCATTTGGCAACTAGCATGAAATATCTCATAAAATTACAAAAATATGAGTAATCATTCATGACTTATTTACATGAAAACAAAATTACATATCCTTTATATCTAATCCATACACCAACGACCAAAAACACCTACAAACACTTTAATTCTTCAATTTTCTTCATCTAATTGATCTCTCTCAAGTTCTATCTTCAAGTTCTAAGTGTTCTTCATAAATTCCAAAAGTTCTAGTTTCATAAAATCAAGAATACTTTCAAGTTTGCTAGCTCACTTCCAATCTTGTAAGGTGATCATCCAACCTCAAGAAATCTTTGTTTCTTACAGTAGGTTATCATTCTAATACAAGGTAATAATCATATTCAAACTTTGGTTCAATTTCTATAACTATAACAATCTTATTTCAAGTGATGATCTTACTTGAACTTGTTTTCGTGTCATGATTCTGCTTCAAGAACTTCGAGCCATCCAAGGATCCGTTGAAGCTAGATCCATTTTTTTCTTTTCCAGTAGGTTTATCCAAGGAACTTGAGGTAGTAATGATGTTCATAACATCATTCGATTCATACATATAAAGCTATCTTATTCGAAGGTTTAAACTTGTAATCACTAGAACATAGTTTAGTTAATTCTAAACTTGTTCGCAAATAAAAGTTAATCCTTCTAACTTGACTTTTAAAATCAACTAAACACATGTTCTATATCTATATGATATGCTAACTTAATGATTTAAAACCTGGAAACACAAAAAACACCGTAAAACCGGATTTACACCGTCGTAGTAACACCGCGGGCTGTTTTGGGTTAGTTAATTAAAAACTATGATAAACTTTGATTTAAAAGTTGTTATTCTAGGAAAATGATTTTTATTATGAACATGAAACTATATCCAAAAATTATGGTTAAACTCAAAGTGGAAGTATGTTTTCTAAAATGGTCGTCTAGACGTCGTTCTTTCGACTAAAATGACTACCTTTACAAAAACGACTTGTAACTTATTTTTTCGACAATAAACCTATACTTTTTCTGTTTAGATTCATAAAATAGAGATCAATATGAAACCATAGCAATTTGATTCACTCAAAACGGATTTAAAATGAAGAAGTTATGGGTAAAACAAGATTGGATAATTTTTCTCATTTTAGCTACGTGAAAATTGGTAACAAATCTATTCCAACCATAACTTAATCAACTTGTATTGTATATTATGTAATCTTGAGATACCATAGACACGTATACAATGTTTCGACCTATCATGTCGACACATCTATATATATTTCGGAACAACCATAGACACTCTATATGTGAATGTTGGAGTTAGCTATACAGGGTTGAGGTTGATTCCAAAATATATATAGTTTGAGTTATGATCAATACTGAGATACGTATACACTGGGTCGTGGATTGATTCAAGATAATATTTATCAATTTATTCCTGTACATCTAACTGTGGACAACTAGTTGTACGTTACTAACGAGGACCGCTGACTTAATAAACTTAAAACATCAAAATATATTAAAAGTGTTGTAAATATATTTTGAACATACTTTGATATATATGTATATATTGTTATAGGTTCGTGAATCAACCAGTGGTCAAGTCTTACTTCCCGACGAAGTAAAAATCTGTGAAAGTGAGTTATAGTCCCACTTTTAAAATCTAATATTTTTGGGATGAGAATACATGCAGGTTTTATAAATGATTTACAAAATAGACACAAGTACGTGAAACTACATTCTATGTTTGAATTATCGAAATCGAATATGCCCCTTTTTATTAAGTCTGGTAATCTAAGAATTAGGGAACAGACACCCTAATTGACGTGAATCCTAAAGATAGATCTATTGGGCCTAACAAACCCCATCCAAAGAACCGGATGCTTTAGTACTTCGAAATTTATATCATATCCGAAGGGTGTCCCTGAATGATGGGGATATTCTTAAATATGTATCTTGTTAATGTCGGTTACCAGGTGTTCACCATATGAATGATTTTTATCTCTATGTATGGGATGTGTATTGAAATATGAAATCTTGTGGTCTATTGTTACGATTTGATATATATAGGTTAAACCTATAACTCACCAACATTTTTGTTGACGTTTTAAGCATGTTTATTCTCAGGTGATTATTAAGAACTTCCGCTGTCGTATACTTAAATAAGGACGAGATTTGGAGTCCATGCTTGTATGATATTGTGTAAAAACTGCATTCAAGAAACTTATTTTGTTGTAACATATTTGTATTGTAAACCATTATGTAATGGTCGTGTGTAAAGAGGATATTTTAGATTATCATTATTTGATAATCTACGTAAAGCTTTTTAAACCTTTATTGATGAAATAAAGGTTATGGTTTGTTTTAAAATGAATGCAGTCTTTGAAAAACGTCTCATATAGAGGTCAAAACCTCGCAACGAAATCAATTAATATGGAACGTTTTTAATCAATAAGAACGGGACATTTCAGTTGGTATCAGAGCGTTGGTCTTAGAGAACCAGAATTTTGCATTAGTGTGTCTTATCGAGTTTGTTAGGATGCATTAGTGTGTCTGGACTTCGACCGTGTTTACTTGAAAAATGATTGCTTAACAAATTTTGTTGGAAACTATATATTTTTAACATGTGAATATTATGTGATATATTAATCTCTTAACGCGTTTGATATTATGTGATAGATGTCTACCTCTAGAACAAGTCCCATTGACTCACCTAATAATAATGAAGAGTCAAATGTAAATTGGAATGATTCGTGGACTGATTCACAAGTTCCCGAAGAGGAACCGGAAGAAGAGTCGGAACCGGAAGAAGAATCGGAACCGGAAGAAGAATCGGAACCGGATGAAGAAATAGAACCGGTGGGGGAAATAATAAAACGGTTAAGTAAAAGAAAATCCTCAACCAACCGACCAAGGTTAATTATGGTCAATGGTGTTTCCGCCAAGGAAGCAAAATATTGGGAGGATTACCAATTCTCTGATGAATCGGATTCCGACGAGAATTCCGATGATGTTATAGAAATTACCCCAACTGAATTTAAAAAGGCAAAAGAAAATAATAAGGGAAAGGGCATAAAAATAGAGAAATCTAATTCCAACCCCGATGAACTTTATATGTATCGTCAACCCCCGAAGTCCTTAAGTTGTAACAATGACCCGGGAACCTCTAAACCACCAGGTTTTTCTAAACCGTTGTGGAAAACGATAGCTCGTATTAGGGGAACATCATATATCCCTAGAAACTTGGCAAAACGAACCAAAACCGAAGAAGAAGAAACGAGCGAGTCGGAATAAGATAGTTGTATTCGTGTGGTGTAATATATGTAATATAGTGTGCTTATGCTTTATGATATATGTAAAAATTGCTTGTATTAATAAGTATTTTTTTTATGAATCTAACTCTTGTCTATTTTACAGTATAAAAACACAAAATGGATAGACAACCCAATATTTTAAGAGACCTACCCGGAGACATGATTGATGAAATCTTGTCTAGAGTCGGTCAGAATTCTTCGGCACAACTATTTACGGCGAAATCAGTTTGTAAGACATTCGAAGAACATTCCAAGAATGTCTTGGTTTATAAGAGACTTTCGTTTGAAAGATGGGGGATATCACATTGGGAAACCCATAATTTACGATGTGTTTACTTTGACGCATATATTGCGGGAACCCAAATGCTATTTTACGCAACGGGTTAAGAAATTATTTTGACTCAATGTATCCGAATATAAGACTTCATGATTTAGAAAAAGCGGCTAACATGCAACATAAAGAAGCATGCTATGCTTACGGGTTAGTAATGTTCGCTTCTCACCAAAGTGAGAAAAAGAACATCGGGCTACAACTATTAAACAAAACGTTCCCACAAGTGATGGAGTCGGTAATTGGGGTAAGAAATGAGGTTTTTAGGTTATTACGAGACTGTTGGTCATTACGTAACCCTCGTCCCTTTGACGACGTTACAACACGCTGTCTTATCAACGGCCATAACGGTTATGTTCCACAAGACCAAGGATGGGAAGTAGTCGTAGTAAAACCAGAATGCATGACTTGTTTCTGGACGTATGAATTACGTGTCTTTATTGCCTTTGCTGAACGACTTGTGTACTAGCTAGAATTATCTTCACAACTATCTTGTATCAAAGTTATTGTGTGCTATATTTCATGCTTTATGTAAAATAAGCGGTATTGTAAGTTGTAAAATATTGTATAAAAGTTTGAACGCGAAATATTATTATAATCAGTTTTTCATATAGAATTGTAGTAGTTGAATTGTATATTAGCTACTAAGTATGAACTTAACGGGTAGGTACTACCCGAATTTAAACTTATAAAATGCTAATATGAAGAAAAAGCTTTTATAAATGAGTTCATATTATGCTACGAAATACTATTAACTACTCTTAATATTCTGTATGATTAACTTGTTCCATTTGACTATTTTGAAGGAAATGGCACCGACTACTCGACACACCGTGAATATGAATGAAGAGGAATTCCGTACTTTTCTAGCTTCAAACATAGCCGCAGTACAGGGTGCGCTATATACCAACAATAACCTTGGATCTAGCAGTACAGGAAATCGTGTAGGATGCACCTACAAAGAATTCACTGCCTGCAAACCTTTAGAATTTGATGGAACCGAAGGACTGATCGGATTGAAATGGTGGACCGAGAAGGTCGAATCGGTGTTTGCCATAAGTAAGTGTACTGAAGAGGACAAAGTGAAGTACGCTACACATACCTTCACAGGTTCTGCGTTAACATGGTGGAATACCTATCTAGAGTAAGTGGGACAAGATGATGCGTACGCACTACCGTGGTCAACATTCAAGCACTTGATGAACGAGAAGTACCGTCCCAGAACCGAGGTCAATAAGCTCAAGACAGAACTTAGAGGGTTACGAACCCAAGGATTTGATATTACCACGTACGAAAGACGATTCACAGAATTGTGCCTATTGTGTCCGGGAGCGTTCGAAGATGAGGAAGAGAAGATCGACGCGTTTGTGAAAGGATTACCAGAAAGAATCCAAGAAGATATAAGTTCACACGAGCCCGCCTCCATACAACAGGCATGTAGAATGGCTCACAAACTAGTGAACCAGATTGAGGAAAGAATTAAAGAACAAACGACGGAAGAGGCCAATGTGAAGCAAGTCAAAAGAAAGTGGGAGGAAAACGGTGATAAGAATCACCAATACAACAACAACAACAATTACAACAATAATCGCAACAATTATCCCAACAATCGCAACATCAATCGCAACTACAACAAACGGCCCAACAACAATAACAACAACAACAACAGCAGCAGCAACTACAACAATCATCCCAACAACAATAATAACCGCAACAACAACAACAACAATCAGAAGCAGCTATGCCAAAGGTGTGAAAAGTATCACTCGGGGTTCTGCACCAAATTTTGCAACAAGTGTAAAAGAAATGGTCATAGCGCGGTGAAGTGTGAGGTCTACGGACCAGGGGTTAACAGAACGAAAGGTACAAATGGTGTCGGAACGAGTAATGGCGGAGCAAGTAGTGTCGGAGCAAGTTATGCCAATGTAGTTTGTTATAAATGTGGAAAACCGGGCCACATTATTAGAAATTGCCCGAACCAGGAGAACACGAATGGACAAGGCCGCGGAAGAGTTTTCAATATTAATGCGGCAGAGGCACAAGAAGACCCGGAGCTTGTTACGGGTACGTTTCTTATTGACAATAAATCTGTTTACGTTTTATTTGATTCGGGTGCGGATAGAAGCTATATGAGTAGAGATTTTTGTGCTAAATTAAGTTGTCCATTGACGCCGTTGGATAGTAAATTTTTACTCGAATTAGCAAACGGTAAATTAATTTCAGCAGATAATATATGCCGGAATCGAGAAATTAAACTGGGTAGCGAAATATTTAAGATTGATTTGATACCAGTAGAGTTAGGGAGTTTTGATGTAATAGTTGGCATGGACTGGATGAAGAAGGTGAAAGCAGAGATCGTATGATATAAAAATGCAATTCGCATTGTACGAGAAGAAGGAGAACCCTTAATGATGTACGGAGAAAAGGGCAACATGAAGCTACATCTTATTAGTAATTTGAAGGCACAAAAACTAATAAGAAAAGGTTGCTATGCTGTTCTAGCACACGTCGAGAAAGTACAAACTGAAGAAAAGAGCATCAATGATGTTCCCGTTGCAAAAGAATTTCCCGATGTATTTTCGAAAGAATTACCGGGACTACCTCCACATCGATCTGTTGAATTTCAAATAGATCTTGTACCATAAGCTACACCAATAGCTCGTGCTCCTTATAGACTCGCACCCAGCGAGATGAAAGAACTGCAAAGCCAACTGCAAGAACTATTAGAACGTGGTTTCATTTGACCAAGCACATCACCATGGGGAGCTCCTGTTTTGTTTGTCAAGAAGAAGGATGGTACATTTAGGTTGTGTATTGACTACAGAGAGTTGAACAAACTTACCATCAAAAACCGTTATCCACTGCCGAGAATTGACGACTTATTTGATCAACTACAAGGCTCGTCGGTTTATTCGAAGATCGATTTACGTTCTGGATATCATCAAATGCGAGTAAAGGAGGATGATATTCCAAAAACTGCTTTTAGGAAGCGTTATGGTCATTACGAGTTTATGGTTATGCCGTTTGGATTGACTAACGCACTAGCTGTGTTCATGGACCTTATGAACCGAGTGTGTGGGCCATATCTTGACAAGTTTTTCATTGTTTTCATCGATGACATACTTATTTACTCAAAGAATGATCAAGAGCACGAAGAACATTTGAGAAAAGTGCTAGAAGTATTGAGGAAAGAAAAACTGTACGCTAAGTTTTCAAAGTGTGCATTTTGGTTGGAAGAAGTTCAATTCCTCGGTCATATAGTGAACAAAGAAGGTATCCAGGTGGACCCGACAAAGATCGAAACCGTTGAAAAGTGGGAAACCCCAAAAACTCCGAAGCATATACGTCAATTTTTAGGATTGGCTGGTTACTACAGAAGATTCATCCAAGATTTCTCCAAAATAGCAAAACCCTTGACTGCATTAACGCATAAAGGGAAAAAATTTGAATGGAAGGATGAACAAGAGAAGGCGTTTCAATTATTGAAGAAAAAGCTAACTACTGCACCTATATTGTCATTGCCTGAAGGGAATGATGATTTTATGATTTATTGTGACGCATCAAAGCAAGGTCTCGGTTGTGTATTAATGCAACGGACGAAGGTGATTGCTTATGCATCTAGACAATTGAAGATTCACGAGCAAAATTATACGACACATGATTTGGAATTAGGCGCGGTTATTTTTCCATTAAAGACTTGGAGGCACTACTTATATGGGGTCAAAAGTATTATATATACCGACCACAAAAGTCTTCAACACATATTTAATCAGAAACAACTGAATATGAGGCAGCGTAGGTGGATTGAATTGTTGAATGATTACGACTTTGAGATTCGTTACCACCCGGGGAAGGTAAATGTGGTAGCCGACGCCTTGAGCAGAAAGGACAGAGAACCCATTCGAGTAAAATCTATGAATATAATGATTCACACTAACCTTACTACTCAAATAAAGGAGGCGCAACAAGAAGTTTTAAAAGAGAGAAATTTAAAGGATGAAATACCCAAAGGATCGGAGAAGCATCTTAATATTCGGGAAGACGGAACCCGGTATAGGGCTGAAAGAATTTGGGTACCAAAATTTGGAGATATGAGAGAAATGGTACTTAGAGAAGCTCATAAAACTAGATACTCAATACATCCTGGAACGGGGAAGATGTACAAGGATCTTAAGAAACATTTTTGGTGGCCAGGTATGAAAGCCGATATTGCTAAATATGTAGGAGAATGTTTGATGTGTTCTAAGGTTAAAGCTGAACATCAGAAACCATCAGGTCTACTACAACAACCTGAAATCCCGGAATGGAAATGGGAAAACATTACCATGGATTTCATTACTAAATTGCCAAGGACTGCAAGTGGTTATGATACTATTTGGGTAATAGTTGATCGTCTCACCAAGTCAGCACACTTCCTGCCAATAAGAGAAGATGACAAGATGGAGAAGTTAGCACGACAGTATTTGAAGGAAGTCGTCTCCAGACATGGAATACCAATCTCTATTATCTCTGATAGGGATGGCAGATTTATTTCAAGATTCTGGCAGACATTACAGCAAGCATTGGGAACTCGTCTAGACATGAGTACTTCCTATCATCCACAAACTGATGGGCAGAGCGAAAGGACGATACAAATGCTTGAAGACATGCTACGAGCTTGTGTTATTGATTTCGGAAACAGTTGGGATCGACATCTACCGTTAGCAGAATTTTCCTACAACAACAGCTACCATTCAAGCATTGAGATGGCGCCGTTTGAAGCACTTTATGGTAGAAAGTGCAGGTCTCCAATTTGTTGGAGTGAAGTGGGGGATAGACAGATTACGGGTCCGGAGATAATACAAGAAACTACCGAAAAAATCATCCAAATTCAACAAAGATTGAAAACTGCCCAGAGTCGACAAAAGAGCTACGCAGACAGTAAAAGAAAAGATATAGAGTTTGAAATTGGAGAAATGGTCATTCTTAAGGTTTCACCTTGGAAAGGCGTTGTTCGATTTGGTAAACGGGGGAAACTAAATCCAAGGTACCTTGGACCATTCAAGATTATAGATCGTGTCGGACCAGTAGCTTACCAACTGGAGCTACCTCAACAACTCGCGGCTGTACAAAACACTTTCCACGTCTCAAATTTGAAGAAATGTTTTGCTAAAGAAGATCTCACTATTCCGTTGAACGAAATCCAAATCAATGAAAAACTTCAATTCATTGAAGAACCCGTCGAAATAATGGATCGTGAGGTTAAGAGACTTAAACAAAACAAGATACCGATTGTTAAGGTTCGATGGAATCCACGTAGAGGACCCGAGTTTACCTGGGAGCGTGAAGATCAGATGAAGAAGAAATACCCGCATTTATTTCCAGAAGATATGTCAACACCTCCAACTGCTTAAAATTTCGGGACGAAATTTATTTAACGGGTAGGAACTGTAGTGACCCGAACTTTTCCATGTTTATATATATATATATTAAATGAAATTCTTATTTACATGATTAAGTGTTTCCAACATTTTAAGCAATCAAACTTGTTAATACTTGATTAATTGAAATAGGTTTCATATAGACAATTGACCACCCAAGTTGATCGGTGATTCACGAACGTTGAAACTTGTAAAAACTATACGATGACATATATATGGTTATATATAAAAACTATACGATGACATATATATGGTTATATATAAAGTTAACATGATTTTATTATAAGTATGTATCTCATTAGGTATTTTAACAATGAGTTATATACATAAAAATGAGACTATTAATTTAAGAAACTCGAAAACGATATATATAACGATTATCGTTATAACAACGTCTTACTAGGTACATATGAATCATATTAAGATATTGATACACTTGGTTAATTATGTTAAATTATAAGTAAATATATTATTAAGTGTATTAACAATGAAATACATATGTAAAAAATAAGACTACTAACTTAATGATTTCGAAACGAGACATATATGTAACGATTATCGTTGTAACGACATTTAACAGTATATATATCATACTAAGATATATTATATATCATAATATCATGATAATATAACAATTTAACATCTCATTTTTTATAATAAACAATGGGTTAACAACATTCAACAAGATCGTTAACCTAAAGGTTTCAAAATAACATTTACATGTAACGACTAACGATGACTTAACGACTCAGTTAAAATGTATATACAAGTAGTGTTTTAGTATATATTCATACACTTTTGAAAGACTTCAAGACACTTATCAAAATACTTCTACTTAACAAAAATGCTTACAATTACATCCTCGTTCAGTTTCATCAACAATTCTACTCGTATGCACCCGTATTCGTACTCGTACAATACACAGCTTTTAGATGTATGTACTATTGGTATATACACTCCAATGATCAGCTCTTAGTAGCCCATGTGAGTCACCTAACACATATGGGAACCATCATTTGGCAACTAGCATGAAATATCTCATAAAATTACAAAAATATGAGTAATCATTCATGACTTATTTACATGAAAACAAAATTACATATCCTTTATATCTAATCCATACACCAACGACCAAAAACACCTACAAACACTTTCATTCTTCAATTTTTTTCATCTAATTGATCTCTCTCAAGTTCTATCTTCAAGTTCTAAGTGTTCTCCATAAATTCCAAAAGTTCTAGTTTCATAAAATCAAGAATACTTTCAAGTTTGCTAGCTCACTTCCAATCTTGTAAGGTGATCATCCAACCTCAAGAAATCTTTGTTTCTTACAGTAGGTTATCATTCTAATACAAGGTAATAATCATATTCAAACTTTGGTTCAATTTCTATAACTATAACAATCTTATTTCAAGTGATGATCTTACTTGAACTTGTTTTCGTGTCATGATTCTGCTTCAAGAACTTCGAGCCATCCAAGGATCCATTGAAGCTAGATCCATTTTTCTCTTTTCCAGTAGGTTTATCCAAGGAACTTGAGGTAGTAATGATGTTCATAACATCATTCGATTTATACATATAAAGCTATCTTATTCGAAGGTTTAAACTTGTAATCACTAGAACATAGTTTAGTTAATTCTAAACTTGTTCGCAAATAAAAGTTAATCCTTCTAACTTGACTTTTAAAATCAACTAAACACATGTTCTATATCTATATGATATGCTAACTTAATGATTTAAAACCTGGAAACACGAAAAACACCATAAAACCGGATTTACGCCGTCGTAGTAACACCGCGGGCTGTTTTGGGTTAGTTAATTAAAAACTATGATAAACTTTGATTTAAAAGTTGTTATTCTGGGAAAATGATTTTTATTATGAACATGAAACTATATCCAAAAATTATGGTTAAACTCAAAGTGGAAGTATGTTTTCTAAAATTGTCATCTAGACGTCGTTCTTTCGACTGAAATGACTACCTTTACAAAAATGACTTGTAACTTATTTTTTCGACTATAAACCTATACTTTTTCTGTTTAGATTCATAAAATAGAGATCAATATGAAACCATAGCAATTTGATTCACTCAAAACGGATTTAAAATGAAGAAGTTATGGGTAAAACAAGATTGGATAATTTTTCTCATTTTAGCTACGTGAAAATTGGTAATAAATCTATTCCAACCATAACTTAATCAACTTGTATTGTATATTATGTAATCTTGAGATACCATAGACACGTATACAATGTTTCGACCTATCATGTCGACACATCTATATATACAACCATAGACACTCTATATGTGAATGTTGGAGTTAGCTATACAGGGTTGAGGTTGATTCCAAAATATATATAGTTTGAGTTATGATCAATACTGAGATACGTATACACTGGGTCGTGGATTGATTCAAGATAATATTTATCGATTTATTTCTGTACATCTAACTGTGGATAACTAGTTGTACGTTACTAACGAGGACATCTGACTTAATAAACTTAAAACATCAAAATATATTAAAAGTGTTGTAAATATATTTTGAACATACTTTGATATATATGTATATATTGTCATAGGTTCGTGAATCAACCAGTGGCCAAGTCTTACTTCCCGACGAAGTAAAAATATGTGAAAGTGAGTTATAGTCCCACTTTTAAAATCTAATATTTTTGGGATGAGAATACATGCAGGTTTTATAAATGATTTACAAAATAGACACAAGTACGTGAAACTACATTCTATGGTTGAATTATCGAAATCGAATATGCCCCTTTTTATTAAGTCTGGTAATCTAAGAATTAGGGAACAGACACCCTAATTGACGCGAATCCTAAATATAGATCTATTGGGCCTAACAAACCCCATCCAAAGAACCGGATGCTTTAGTACTTCGAAATTTATATCATATCCGAAGGGTGTCCCGGAATGATGGGGATATTCTTAAATATGCATCTTGTTAATGTCGGTTACCAGGTGTTCACCATATGAATGATTTTTATCTCTATGTATGGGATGTGTATTGAAATATGAAATCTTGTGGTCTATTGTTACGATTTGATATATATAGGTTAAACCTATAACTCACCAACATTTTTGTTGACGTTTTAAGCATGTTTATTCTCAGGTGATTATTAAGAACTTCCGCTGTCGCATACTTAAATAAGGACGAGATTTGGAGTCCATGCTTGTATGATATTGTGTAAAAACTGCATTCAAGAAACTTATTTTGTTGTAACATATTTGTATTGTAAACCATTATGTAATGGTCGTGTGTAAACAGGATATTTTAGATTATCATTATTTGATAATCTACGTAAAGCTTTTTAAACCTTTATTGATGAAATAAAGGTTATGGTTTGTTTTAAAATGAATGCAGTCTTTGAAAAACGTCTCATATAGAGGTCAAAACCTCGCAACGAAATCAATTAATATGGAACGTTTTTAATCAATAAGAACGGGACATTTCATCGTCAACCCCCGAAGTCCTTAAGTTGTAACAATGACCCGGGAACCTCTAAACCACCAGGTTTTTCTAAACCAATGTGGAAAACGACGGCTCGTATTAGGGGAACATCATATATCCCTAGAAACTTGGCAAAACGAACCAAAACCGAAGAAGAAGAAACAAGCGAGTCAGAATAAGATAGTTGTATTCGTGTGGTGTAATATATGTAATATAGTGTGCTTATGCTTTATGATATATGTAAAAATTTCTTGTATTAATAAGTATTTTTTTTTATGAATCTAACTCTTGTCTATTTTACAGTATAAAAACACAAAATGGATAGACAACCCAATATTTTAAGAGACCTACCCGGAGACATGATTGATAAAATCTTGTCTAGAGTCGGTCAGAATTCTTCGGCACAACTATTTAAGGCGAGATCAGTTTGTAACACATTCGAAGAACGTTCCAAGAATGCCTTGGTTTATAAAAGGCTTTCGTTCGAAAGATGGGGGATATCACATTGGGAAATCCATAAGTTACGATGTGTTTACTTTGACGCATATATTGCGGGGAACCCAAATGCTATTTTACGCAATGGGTTAAGAAATTATTTTGACTCAATATATCCGAATATTGGACTTCGTGATTTAGAAAAAGCAGCTAACATGCAACATAAAGAAGCATGTTATGCTTACGGATTAGTAATGTTCGCTTCTCACCAAAGTGAGAACAAGAACATCGGGCTACAACTATTAAACAAAACGTTCCCACAAGTGACGGAGTCGGTAATTGGGGTAAGAAATGAGGTTTTTAGGTTATTACGGGACTGTTGGACATTACGTAACCCTCGTCCCTTTGACGACGTTACAACACGCTGTCTTATCAACGGCCATGACGGTTATGTTCCACAAGACCAAGGATGGGAAGTAATCCTAGTAAAACCAGAATGCATGACTTGTTTCTGGACGTATGAATTACGTGTCTTTATTGCCTTTGCTGAACGACCTGTGTACTAGCTAGAATTATCTTCCCAACCATCTTGTATCAAATTTATTGTGTGCTATATTTCATGCTATATGTAAAATAAGCGGTATTGTATGTTTGTAAAATATTGTGTAAAAGTTTGAACGCGAAATATTATTATAATCAGTTTTTCATATAGAATTGTAGTAGTTGAATTGTATATTAGCTACTAGGTATGAACTTAACGGGCAGGTACTACCCGAATTTAAACTTATAAAATGCTAATATGAAGAAAAAGCTTTTATAAATGAGTTCATATTATGCTACGAAATACTATTAACTACTCTTAATATTCTGTATGATTAACTTGTTCCATTTGACTATTTTGAAGGAAATGACACCGACTACTCGACACACCGTGAATATGAATGAAGAGGAATTCCGTACTTTTCTAGCTTCAAACATAGCCGCAGTACAGGCTGCGCTACATACCAACAATAACCTTGGATCTAGCAGTACAGGAAATCGTGTAGGATGCACCTACAAAGAATTCACTGCCTGCAAACCTTTGGAATTTGATGGAACCGAAGGACCGATCGGATTGAAACGGTGGACCGAGAAGGTCGAATCGGTGTTTGCCATAAGTAAGTGTACTGAAGAGGACAAAGTGAAGTACGCTACGCATACCTTCACAGGTTCTGCGTTAACATGGTGGAATACCTATCTAGAGCAAGTGGGACAAGACGATGCGTACGCACTACCGTGGTCAGCATTCAAGCACTTGATGAACGAGAAGTACCGTCCCAAAACTGAGGTCAATAAGCTCAAGACAGAACTTAGAGGGTTACGAACCCAAGGATTTGATATTACCACGTACGAAAGACGATTCACAGAATTGTGCCTATTGTGTCCGGGAGCATTCGAAGATGAGGAAGAGAAGATCGACGCGTTTGTGAAAGGATTACCGGAAAGAATCCAAGAAGATATAAGTTCACACGAGCCCGCATCCATACAACAGGCATGTAGAATGGCTCACAAACTAGTGAACCAGATTGAAGAAAGAATTAAAGAACAGACTGCTGAAGAGGCCAATGTGAAGCAAGTCAAAAGAAAGTGGGAGGAAAACGGTGATAAGAATCACCAATACAACAACAACAGCAATTACAACAATAATCACAACAATTATCCCAACAATCGCAACATCAATCGCAACTACAACAAACGGCCCAACAACAACAACAACAACAACAACAACAACAACTACAACAATCATTCCAACAACAATGATAACCACAACAACAACAACAACAATCAGAAGCAGCTATGCCAAAGGTGTGAAAAGTATCACTCGGGGTTCTGCACCAAATTTTGCAACAAGTGTAAAAGAAATGGTCATAGCGCGGCGAAGTGTGAGGTCTACGGACCAGGGGTTAATAGAACGAAAGGAACAAATGGTGTCGGAACGAGTAATGGCGGAGCAAGTAGTGTCGGAGCAAGTTATGCCAATGTAGTTTGTTATAAATGTGGAAAACCGGGCCACATTATTAGAAATTGCCCGAACCAGGAGAACACGAATGGACAAAAGCCGCGGAAGAGTTTTCAATATTAATGCGGCAGAGGCACAGGAAGACCTGGAGCTTGTTACGGGTACGTTTCTTATTGACAATAAATCTGCTTACGTTTTATTTGATTCGGGTGCGGATAGAAGCTATATGAGTAGAGATTTTTGTGCTAAATTAAGTTGTCCATTGACGCCTTTGGATAGTAAATTTTTACTCGAATTAGCAAATGGTAAATTAATTTCAGCAGATAAAATATGTCGGAATCGAGAAATTAAACTGGTTAGCGAAACATTTAAGATTGATTTGATACCAGTAGAGTTAGGGAGTTTTGATGTGATAATCGGTATGGACTGGTTGAAAGAAGTGAAATCAGAGATCGTTTGTTACAAAAATGTAATTCGCATTATACGAGAAAAAGGAAAACCCTTAATGGTGTACGGAGAAAAGGGCAACACGAAGCTACATCTTATTTGTAATTTGAAGGCACAAAAACTAATAAGAAAAGGTTGCTATGCTGTTCTAGCACACGTCGAGAAAGTACAAACTAAAGAAAAGAGCATCAATGATGTTCCCATTGCAAAAGAATTTCCTGATGTATTTCCGAAAGAATTACCGGGATTACCCCCACATCGATACGCTGAATTTCAAATAGATCTTGTACCAGGAGCTGCACCAATAGCTCGTGCTCCTTGCAGACTCGTACCAAGCGAGATGAAAGAACTACAAAGCCAATTACAAGAACTTTTAGAGCGTGATTTCATTCGACCAAGCACATCACCGTGGGGAGCTCCTGTTTTGTTTGTCAAGAAGAAAGATGGTACATTCAGGTTGTGTATCGACTACCGAGAGTTGAACAAACTTACCATCAAGAACCGCTACCCACTACCGAGAATCGACGACTTATTTGATCAACTACAAGGCTCGTCTGTTTATTCAAAGATTGACTTACGTTCCGGGTATCATCAAATGCGGGTGAAAGAAGATGATATTCCAAAGACTGCTTTCAGAACACGTTACGATCATTACGAGTTTATGGTCATGCCGTTTGGTTTAACTAATGCACCAGCTGTGTTCATGGACCTTATGAACCGAGTGTGTGGACCATACCTTGACAAGTTTGTCATTGTTTTCATTGATGACATACTTATTTACTCAAAGAATGACCAAGAACACGGTGAACATTTGAGAAAGGTGTTAGAAGTATTGAGGAAGGAAGAATTGTACGCTAAGTTTTCAAAGTGTGCATTTTGGTTGGAAGAAGTTCAATTCCTCGGTCACATAGTGAACAAAGAAGGTATTAAGGTGGATCCGGCAAAGATAGAAACTGTTGAAAAGTGGGAAACCCCAAAAACTCCGAAACATATACGCCAGTTTTTAGGACTAGCTGGTTACTACAGAAGGTTCATCCAAGACTTTTCCAGAATAGCAAAACCCTTGACTGCATTAACGCATAAAGGGAAGAAATTTGAATGGAATGATGAACAAGAGAAAGCGTTTCAGTTATTGAAGAAAAAGCTAACTACGGCACCTATATTGTCATTGCCTGAAGGGAATGATGATTTTGTGATTTATTGTAACGCATCAAAGCAAGGTCTCGGTTGTGTATTAATGTAACGAACGAAGGTGATTGCTTATGCGTCTAGACAATTGAAGATTCACGAACAAAATTATACGACGCATGATTTGGAATTAGGCGCGGTTGTTTTTGCATTAAAGACTTGGAGGCACTACTTATATGGGGTCAAAAGTATTATATATACCTACCACAAAAGTCTTCAACACATATTTAATCAGAAACAACTGAATATGAGGCAGCGTAGGTGGATTGACTTATTGAATGATTACGACTTTGAGATTCGTTACCACCCGGGGAAGGCAAATGTGGTAGCCGATGCCTTGAGCAGGAAGGACAGAGAACCCATTCGAGTAAAATCTATGAATATAATGATTCATAATAACCTTACTACTCAAATAAAGGAGGCGCAACAAGGAGTTTTAAAAGAGGGAAATTTAAAGGATGAAATACCCAAAGGATCGGAGAAGCATCTTAATATTCGAGAAGACGGAACCCGGTATAGGGCTGAAAGGATTTGGGTACCAAAATTTGGAGATATGAGAGAAATGGTACTTAGAGAAGCTCATAAAACCGGATACTCAATACATCCTGGAACGGGGAAGATGTACAAGGATCTCAAGAAACATTTTTGGTGGCCGGGTATGAAAGCCGATGTTGCTAAATACGTAAGAGAATGTTTGACATGTTCTAAGGTCAAAGCTGAGCATCAGAAACCATCAGGTCTACTTCAACAACCCGAAATCCCGGAATGGAAATGGGAAAACATTGTGATGACCCGGGAATTTCCGACCAAATTTAAACTTAATCTTTATATGATTTTGATACGATAAGCAAATTTTATTAAACCAAGTCTCGAAATGTTTGAACTATTTTTTTTTATGTATACATTTGACCTTAACTAATCCCGACGATTCACGAACAATTGTTGTTAATAAATATGTATATATATATATATATATATATATATATATATATATATATATATATATATATATATATATATATATATATATATATATATATATATATATATATATATATATATATATATATAATTATATGTGTATAAATAATAATGTGAAATAATATGATGAATAGATATATAATTCATATATATAAAACATTATTAATGCATTCATATTTACATATATAATATATGATGAAACAACAATTTAAAAATACAATGGTAATGACAAATTATATTATTACTATTAATACCATTATTAGTGATACTAACAAATGTTAAATATTAAAAATTCTATTAAATTTAAGATTTTGATTATCAAAATAAATACTTAAATATAAATATTACTATAAGAATGATTAAAATTATCATTTAATTGTAATTTAAATATTATCTACTATCATGATTAATATTGTTATTATCATTAATATTATTAATTTTATAATTATAATTACCATTGTTATTAAAGTAATTACTAATTATTAATAATAACATAAAACTAATACAATTTGTCATTTATATTGTTAATGATTATTAATAGTATTATCATAATTGCTAATGTTATTACTAATTATTATTATTATGATTTATAAAATTATTAGTAATAATATTAATCTATTTAATTATCTATTTATCAATCATAAAAAGTAAAGCCGGTATTTATATAAAATGCTAATAGGAAATTATGCAGGTTGTTATCCATCTATTTCAAACTATTTAAAATTCGTACAAAACAGAATCAAACACAAGGTACACTCCAAAATTAGATTGCCATCTCTTTCAACTTTTTATTTTTTTTCTATATCCCTGTACAAGTTGATTCAAACTTGTCTGACTTATTGTATTTCTTTAAAGTCGATTAGTTATTGATCATAAACCACACACCATCATGAATCATTGCTATGCCTGCTTGATAGTTGTTAATCTTCGAACCATCTATCATCACCTTTATCAAAGACCATCTTCTTTAAACTCACTTCACTTTGCCATACTTCTGTCTTCAACCATCGACAACAACATAAACAATCACCCTTCCTGTTGCTGAATGCTCAACATCAACCACCATTTGAACATAAACACCACCATCATCCGTCCCTACTAGTCGAGCCTAACCCATCTGTTATCTGTTTCAAACAAATTAAAGCCAAACAAATCAACACTCTTACGAACATCAGTTAGAACTCATAATTATCCACTGTTATTTATGTACCTACCTGACTCACCATTTGGAAACAAATTGTATTAGGAGCTGCACTTATGTTCCTGTTCAGTCAACAAAATCACCACACAAATACGCCACCTGCAGCTGCTATAGAACAATAATATTGCTGTTTGGCAGTCTAAGAACCCCCACCTGCTGCTATCCATTTTCTATTATGGTTTTGAATAATTAAACACCAAAACACCACCTGCAATCCCACAAAATACTCGACAAATTATTACTTGTAAACTGCTGTAATGATTCGAGAACACTAACCTGAGAACAACAAACCAACTCCATCTTCGTTATCACCCCACACTACAATAACTTCATTCTTTAATCTTGTCTGACAATACAGCAGCCAAATGAAGTTCTTACTGATCGATCACCTATATATATAACTTGCAACTCTGTTATTAAATAAGATGTTTCTAACTTCTATCCAAGAACCACCACAAACACCACTATAATTATCTATTTAACCAATCACACATTACAACTTCTGTATTATTTTTCATATGTCACAAATCGTTCTATGTTAGCCGATTTTGCTGCAATAAATAATCAAAACATGTCATTAACTCTATTCAATTATCACTGAACCCTTCAAGAACACCAAATATCACTGCTCTTGTTCAAATCAAATAAAATACAGAACAAATATATTGAGAGATGAAGAAATTTAGAGACGTCAATGAACCAATTACCTATTACATCGATTAAGAACCGATTAATCGATCGACGAATGATGGATGATGATTAGTGATGAAAACGAAGACTGATGAAGATGAACGAGGATAATAACAAATCGAGAACCTGCTATCCATCGGTTATTGCTACTTGTTTGATCTGTGATGACGAAGGTGATTAATAATCGATTGATCGACGAAGATAATTCTCTTTCTCTGTTTAGGGTTCTTGTTATTGATCGAGCTGCTTGAGATCTGCCAGACGGTATCCCCTTTTATTAGGTATAACAATATTACTCCGTATATTTATTAACTTTATGTTATATATTATTATTATTATTATTATTATTATTATTATTATTATTATTATTATTATTAATATTAGTATTATTATTATTATTAATATTATTATTATAGTTAATATTATCATTACTTACTAAATTTATTGTATTAATAAATATTACCATTATAATTAATAACATGGTTACTAAAATTTTTATCACTTTTGTGACTATCGATATTATTATTCTTATAATTAAATAAAAGTATTATTAGTAAATAACATTATTATTATGAAAAGTATCTTTTTCAATAAATTTATTATAAATATTATTATTTTTATTATTATTAGTAAATCGTTAATATCAAAACTATCAATTTTTTTTAAAAACAAATAAATAATTTATACATAAAATCTACTTACTATATATACTATAGTTATATTAATATTATATATCACTAAAATTTTATTATTAAAAAGATGGTAAATAAACTATACATAAAATATATCAAGTAATATATACATATATACTTTATCATATATAAACCCTAATATAAATTATTATTATTAATACGTTATAATGAAAGATAAACACTAGTTAAATAAAATATGTAAATTAAATATATCTACACCTATATAACAAATAATTTAACAAGTATATCATTAATAATAAAATATATATTTATTCGATTACGATTATGTGTGTTAATATATATATAAATGATATAGTTTCGTGAATCCGAGGCCAACCTTGCATTGTTCAGTTTGTTTAATATCGTCATATGTATTTTTACTACAAAATACATTAGGTGAGTTTCATTTGCTCCCTTTTTACTCATTACATTTTTGGGCTGAGAATACATGCAAATGCTTTATTAACTGTTTTACAATATTTATATGTGTGAGTTTCATTTGCTCCCTTTTTACTCATTACATTTTTGGACTGAGAATACATGCAAATGCTTTATTAACTGTTTTACAATATTTATATGTGTGAGTTTCATTACTCCCTTTTTAAATGCTTTCGCAATATATATTTTTGGGACTGAGAATGCATGCGCTGCTTTTATAAATGTTTTACGAAATGGACACAAGTGATCGAAACTACATTCTATGGTTGGATTATCTAATCGAATATGCCCTTTTTATTAAGTCTGGTAATCTAAGAATTAGGGAACAGACACCCTAATTGACGCGAACTCTAAAGATAGATCTATCGGGCCCAACAAGCCCCATCCAAAGTACCGAATGCTTTAGTACTTCGAAATTTATATCATGTCCGAAGGAGGATCCCGGAATGATGGGGATATTCTTATATGCATATTGTGAATGTCGGTTACCAGGTGTTCAATCCATATGAATGATATTTTGTCTCTATGCATGGGACGTATGATTTTGAGAAATGGAAGTATGAAATCTTGTGGTCTATTAAAAATTATGAAATGATTCTTTATGATAAACTAATGAACTCACCAACCTTTTGGTTGACACTTTAAAGCATGTTTATTCTCCGGTATGAAAGAAATCTTCCGCTGTGCATTTGCTCATTTTAGAGATATTACTTGAAGTCATTCATGACATATTTCAAAAGACGTTGCATTCGAGTCATTGAGTTCATCAAGATTATTATTAAGTCGATTATATTTGGATATATTATGAAATGGTATGCATGTCTGTCAACTGTCGATGTAAATGAAAGTTTGTCTTTTAAAAACGAATGCAATGTTTGTAAAATGTATCATATAGAGGTCAAGTACCTCGCGATGTAATCAACTGTTGGGAATCATTTGTAATCGATATGGACTTCGTCCGGATGGATTAGGACGGGTCTTCACAGTTGGTATCAGAGCGGTGGTCTTAACGAACCAGGTCTGCATTAGTGTGTCTAACGGATAAGTCAAAAGGATGCATTAGTGAGTCTGGACTTCGACCGTGTCTGCATGTCAAAAGTTTTGCTTATCATTCCGTGTCAAAAAAAAATTTATTGCTTATCATCCTTAAAGTCTAGACACGTCTTACTGCCTCTATTGCATAGACAGTGTATAGATAAATTCATATCTTAGTATATCTGTTACTGTAGACTTTGCCTGACAACTTCCGTAGACTCCTCCGTAAATTATGGGATTTTAGTATTATATATGCATAAGTAAATTATGTATTGTAGGGTACTAATCTACATCCTATAATCTATTTCCTATAAAGAAAAAATCCTTCATCTGATTGTATGAGATGAATCCCTCAACCAGTTCGAGTCCCTCAGATTTCGATAGCTATTCCGCTAGTTATTCCGACAGCTATTCTGACATGGATTTTCACTCGAGCTCCGAAAGCAGTGTAACCGGAATGAGTCAACCAATTAGCCATCATTTATTCTAGATGAATTGGAGATGGGTTCGTAGTCAATTTAATCAATGGAGACGCGAAGAAGGCGATCCTTTTCATCAACCGAATTTATCTCTTGGCGATGAACCTGAAGCACTTATCAGCGAACCAGTCCGAAACGCCATATTTACCCTCAATTCCAGGATATCTCGCAATGATTGTATGATATCCCAAAATCCCCAACCTTATTTATCCGCTTGTTTCAACCGACAATCATCCCAGTGTAATAGAAGAAGTCAACTGAAATGTCCCGTTCTTATTGATTAAAAACGTTCCATATTAATTGATTTCGTTGCGAGGTTTTGACATCTATATGAGACGTTTTTCAAAGACTGCATTCATTTTAAAACAAACCATAACCTTTATTTCATCAATAAAGGTTTAAAAAGCTTTACGTAGATTATCAAATAATGATAATCTAAAATATCCTGTTTATACACGACCATTACATAATGGTTTACAATACAAATATGTTACAACAAAATAAGTTTCTTGAATGTAGTTTTTACACAATAACATACAAGCATGGACTCCAAATCGCGTCCTTATTTAAGTATGCGACAGCGGAAGCTCTTAATAATCACCTGAGAATAAACATGCTTAAAACGTCAACAAAAATGTTGGTGAGTTATAGGTTTAACCTATATATATCAAATCATAATAATAGACCACAAGATTTCATATTTCAATACACATCCCATACATAGAGATAAAAATCATTCATATGGTGAACACCTGGTAACCGACATTAACAAGATGCATATATAAGAATATCCCCATCATTCCGGGACACCCTTCGGATATGATATAAATTTCGAAGTACTAAAGCATCCGGTACTTTGGATGGGGTTTGTTAGGCCCAATAGATCTATCTTTAGGATTCGCGTCAATTAGGGTGTCTGTTCCCTGATTCTTAGATTACCAGACTTAATGAAAAGGGGCATATTCGATTTCGATAATTCAACCATAGAATGTAGTTTCACATACTTGTGTCTATTTTGTAAATCATTTATAAAACCTGCAAGTATTCTCATCCCAAAAATATTAGATTTTAAAAGTGGGACTATAACTCACTTTCACAGATTTTTACTTCGTCGGGAAGTAAGACTTGGCCACTGGTTGATTCACGAACCTATAACAATATATACATATATATCAAAGTATGTTCAAAATATATTTACAACACTTTTAATATATTTTGATGTTTTAAGTTTATTAAGTCAGCTGTCCTCGTTAGTAACCTACAACTAGTTGTCCACAGTTAGATGTACAGAAATAAATCGATAAATATTATCTTGAATCAATCCACGACCCAGTGTATACGTATCTCAGTATTGATCACAACTCAAACTATATATATTTTGGAATCAACCTCAACCATGTATAGCTAACTCCAACATTCACATATAGAGTGTCTATGGTTGTTCCGAAATATATATAGATGTATCGACATGATAGGTCAAAACATTGTATACGTGTCTATGGTATTTCAAGATTACATAATATACAATACAAGTTGATTAAGTTATGGTTGGAATAGATTTGTTACCAATTTTCACGTAGCTAAAATGAGAAAAATTATCCAATCTTGTTTTACCCATAACTTCTTCATTTTAAATCCGTTTTGAGTGAATCAAATTGCTATGGTTTCATATTGAACTCTATTTTATGAATCTAAACAGAAAAAGTATTGGTTTATAGTCAGAAAAATAAGTTACAGGTCATTTTTGTAAAGGTAGTCATTTCAGTCGAAAGAACGACGTCTAGATGACCATTTTAGAAAACATACTTCCACTTTGAGTTTAACCATAATTTTTGGATATAGTTTCATGTTCATAATAACAATAATTTTCTCAGAATAACAACTTTTAAATCAAAGTTTATCATAGTTTTTAATTAACTAACCCAAAACAGCCCGCGGTGTTACTACGACGGCGTAAATCCGGTTTTACGGTGTTTTTCGTGTTTCCAGGTTTTAAATCATTAAGTTAGCATATCATATAGATATAGAACATGTGTTTAGTTGATTTTAAAAGTCAAGTTAGAAGGATTAACTTTTTTTTGCGAACAAGTTTAGAATTAACTAAACTATGTTATAGTGATTACAAGTTTAAACCTTCAAATAAGATAGCTTTATATGTATGAATCGAATGATGTTGTGAACATCATTACTACCTTAAGTTCCTTGGATAAACCTACTGGAAAAGATAAAAATGTATTTAGCTTCAATGAATCCTTGGATGGCTCGAAGTTCTTGAAGCAGAATCATGACACGAAAACAAGTTCAAGTAAGATCATCACTTGAAATAAGATTGTTATAGTTATAGAAATTGAACCAAAGTTTGAATATGATTATTACCTTGTATTAGAATGATAACCTACTGTAAGAAACAAAGATTTCTTGAGGTTGGATGATCACCTTACAAGATTGGAAGTGAGCTAGCAAACTTGAAAGTATTCTTGATTTTATGTAACTAGAACTTGTAGAATATATGAAGAACACTTAGAACTTGAAGATAGACCTTGAGAGAGATCAATTAGATGAATAAAATTGAAGAATGAAAGTGTTTGTAGGTGTTTTTGGTCGTTGGTGTATGGATTAGATATAAAGGATATGTAATTTTGTTTTCATGTAAATAAGTCATGAATGATTACTCATATTTTTGTAATTTTATGAGATATTTCATGCTAGTTGCCAAATGATGGTTCCCACATGTGTTAGGTGACTCACATGGGTGCTAAGAGCTGATTATTGGAGTGTATATACCAATAGTACATACATCTAAAAGTTGTGTATTGTACGAGTACGAATACGGGTGCATACGAGTAGAATTGTTGATGAAACTGAACGAGGATGTAATTGTAAGTATTTTTGTTAAGTAGAAGTATTTTGATAAGTGTATTGAAGTCTTTCAAAAGTGTATAAATACATATTAAAACACTACATGTATATACATTTTAACTGAGTCGTTAAGTCATCGTTAGTCGTTACATGTAAGTGTTGTTTTGAAACCTTTAGGTTAACGATCTTGTTAAATGTTGTTAACCCAATGTTTATAATATCAAATGAGATTTTAAATTATTATATTATCATGATATTATCATGTATGAATATCTCTTAATATGATATATATATACATTAAATGTCTTTACAACGATAATCGTTACATATATGTCTCGTTTAAAAATCATTAAGTTAGTAGTCTTGTTTTTACATATGTAGTTCATTGTTAATATACTTAATGATATGTTTACTTATCATAGTATCATGTTAACTATATATATATCCATATATATGTCATCATATAGTTTTTACAAGTTTTAACGTTCGTGAATCACCGATCAACTTGGGTGGTCAATTGTCTATATGAAACATATTTCAATTAATCAAGTCTTAACAAGTTTGATTGCTTAACATGTTGGAAACATTTAATCATGTAAATATAAATCTCAATTAATATATATAAACATGGAAAAGTTCGGGTCACTACAGTACCTACCCGTTAAATAAATTTCGTCCCGAAATTTTAAGCAGTTGGAGGTGTTGACGTATCTTCTGGAAATAAATGCGGGTATTTCTTCTTCATCTGATCTTCACGCTCCCAGGTGAACTCGAGTCCTCTACGAGCATTCCATCGAACCTTAATAATTGGTATCTTGTTTTGCTTAAGTCTTTTAACCTCACGATCCATTATTTCGATGGGTTCTTCGATGAATTGAAGTTTTTCGTTGATTTGGATTTCATCTAACGGAATATTGAGATCTTATTTAGCAAAACATTTCTTCAAATTTGAGACGTGGAAAGTGTTATGTACAGCCGCGAGTTGTTGAGGTAACTCAAGTCGGTAAGCTACTGGTCCGACACGATCAATAATCTTGAATGGTCCAATATACCTTGGATTTAATTTCCCTCGTTTACCAAATCGAACAACGCCTTTCCAAGGTGCAACATTAAGCATGACCATCTCTCCAATTTCAAATTCTATATCTTTTCTTTTAATGTCAGCGTAGCTCTTTTGTCGACTTTGGGCGGTTTTCAACCGTTGTTGAATTTGGATGATCTTCTCGGTAGTTTCTTGTATAATCTCCGGACCCGTAATCTGTCTATCCTCCACTTCACTCCAACAAATCAGAGACCTGCACTTTCTACCATAAAGTGCTTCGAACGGCGCCATCTCAATGCTTGAATGGCAGCTGTTGTTATAGGAAAATTCTGCTAACGGTAGATGTCGATCCCAACTGTTTCCGAAATCACTAACACATGCTCGTAGCATGTCTTCAAGCGTTTGTATCGTCCTTTCGCTCTGCCCATCAGTTTGTGGATGATAGGCAGTACTCATGTCTAGACGAGTTCCTAATGCTTGCTGTAATGTCTGCCGGAATCTTGAAATAAATCTGCCATCCCTATCAGAGATAATAGAGATTGGTATTCCATGTCTGGAGACGACTTCCTTCAAATACAGTCGTGCTAACTTCTCCATCTTGTCATCTTCTCTTATTGGCAGGAAGTGTGCTGATTTGGTGAGACGATCAACTATTACCCAAATAGTATCAAAACCACTTGCAGTCTTTGGCAATTTAGTGATGAAATCCATGGTAATGTTTTCCCATTTCCACTCCGGGATTTCGGGTTGTTGAAGTAGACCTGATGGTTTCTGATGCTCAGCTTTGACCTTAGAACACGTTAAACATTCTCCTACGTATTTAGCAACATCGGCTTTCATACTCGGCCACCAAAAATGTTTCTTGAGATCCTTGTACATCTTCCCCGTTCCAGGATGTATTGAGTATCTGGTTTTATGAGCTTCTCTAAGTACCATTTCTCTCATATCTCCAAATTTTGGTACCCAAATCCTTTCAGCCCTATACCGGGTTCCGTCTTCCCGAATATTAAGATGCTTCTCCGATCCTTTGGGTATTTCATCCTTTAAATTTCCCTCTTTTAAAACTCCTTGTTGCGCCTCCTTTATTTGAGTAGTTAGGTTATTATGAATCATTATATTCCTAGATTTTACTCGAATGGGTTCTCTGTCCTTCCTGCTCAAGGCATCGGCTACCACATTTGCCTTCCCCGGGTGGTAACGAATCTCAAAGTCGTAATCATTCAATAATTCAATCCACCTACGCTGCCTCATATTCAGTTGTTTCTGATTAAATATGTGTTGAAGACTTTTGTGGTCAGTATATATAATACTTTTGACCCCATATAAGTAGTGCCTCCAAGTCTTTAATGCAAAAACAACCGCGCCTAATTCCAAATCATGCGTCGTATAATTTTGTTCGTGAATCTTCAATTGTCTAGACGCATAAGCAATCACCTTCGTTCGTTGCATTAATACACAACCGAGACCTTGCTTTGATGCATCACAATAAATCACAAAATTATCATTCCCTTCAGGCAATGACAATATAGGTGCCGTAGTTAGCTTTTTCTTCAATAATTGAAACTCTTTCTCTTGTTCATCATTCCATTCAAATTTCTTCCCTTTATGCGTTAATGCAGTCAAGGGTTTTGCTATTCTGGAAAAGTCTTGGATGAACCTTCTGTAGTAACCTGCTAGTCCTAAAAACTGGCGTATGTGTTTCGGAGTTTTTGGGGTTTCCCACTTTTCAACAGTTTCTATCTTTGCCGGATCCACCTTAATACCTTCTTTGTTCACTATGTGACCGAGGAATTGAACTTCTTCCAACCAAAATGCACACTTTGAAAACTTAGCGTACAATTCTTCCTTCCTCAATACTTCTAACACCTTTCTCAAATGTTCACCGTGTTCTTGATCATTCTTTGAGTAAATAAGTATGTCATCAATGAAAACAATGACAAACTTGTCAAGGTATGGTCCACACACTCGGTTCATAAGGTCCATGAACACAGCTGGTGCATTAGTTAAACCAAACTGCATGACCATAAACTCGTAATGACCGTAACGTGTTCTGAAAGCAGTCTTTGGAATATCATCTTCTTTCACCCGCATTTGATGATACCCGAAACGTAAGTCAATCTTTGAATAAATAGACGAGCCTTGTAGTTGATCAAATAAGTCGTCGATTCTCGGTAGTGGGTAGCGGTTTTTGATGGTAAGTTTGTTCAACTCTCTGTAGTCAATACACAACCTAAATGTACCATCCTTCTTCTTGACAAACAAAACAGGAGCTCCCCACGGTGATGTTCTTGGTCGAATGAAACCACGCTCTAAAAGTTCTTGTAATTGGCTTTGCAGTTCTTTCATCTCGCTGGGTGCGATTCTGTAAGGAGCACGAGCTATTGGTGCAGCTCCTGGTACAAGATCTATTTGAAATTCAACGGATCGATGTGGGGGTAATCCCGGTAATTCTTTCGAAAATACATCGGGAAATTCTTTTGCAATGGGAACATCATTGATGCTCTTTTCTTCAGTTTGTACTTTCTCGACGTATGCTAGAACAGCATAGCAACCTTTTCTTATTAGTTTTTGTGCCTTCAAATTACTAATAAGATGTAGCTTTGTGTTGCCCTTTTCTCCGTACACCATTAAGGGTTTTCCTTTTTCTCGTATAATGCGAATTGCATTTTTGTAACAAACGATCTCTGCTTTCACTTCTTTCAACCAGTCCATACCGATTATCACATCAAAACTCCCTAACTCTACTGGTATCAAATCAATCTTAAATGTTTCGCTAACCAGTTTAATTTCTCGATTCCGACATATATTATCTGCTGAAATTAATTTACCATTTGCTAATTCGAGTAAAAATTTACTATCCAAAGGCGTCAATGGACAACTTAATTTAGCACAAAAATCTCTACTCATGTAGCTTCTATCCGCACCCGAATCAAATAAAACGTAAGCAGATTTATTGTCAATAAGAAACGTACCCGTAACAAGCTCCGGGTCTTCTTGTGCCTCTGCCGCATTAATATTGAAAACTCTTCCGCGGCCTTGTCCATTCGTGTTCTCCTGGTTCGGGCAATTTCTAATAATGTGGCCCGGTTTTCCACACTTATAACAAACTACATTGGCATAACTTGCTCCGACACTACTTGCTCCGCCATTACTCGTTCCGACACCATTTGTTCCTTTCGTTCTGTTAACCCCTGGTCCGTAGACCTCACACTTCGCCGCGCTATGACCATTTCTTTTACACTTGTTGCAAAATTTGGTGCAGAACCCCGAGTGATACTTTTCACACCTTTGGCATAGCTGCTTCTGATTGTTGTTGTTGCGGTTGTTATTGTTGTTGGGATGATTTTCGTAGTTACTGTTGTTGTTGTTGTTGTTGTTGGGCCGTTTGTTGTAGTTGCGATTGATGTTGCGATTGTTGGGATAATTGTTGCGATTATTATTGTAATTGCTGTTGTTGTTGTATTGGTGATTCTTATCACCGTTTTCCTCCCACTTTCTTTTGACTTGCTTCACATTGGCCTCTTCAGCAATCTGTTCTTTAATTCTTTCTTCAATCTGGTTCACTAGTTTGTGAGCCATTCTACATGCCTGTTGTATGGAGGCGGGCTCGTGTGAACTTATATCTTCTTGGATTCTTTCCGGTAATCCTTTCACAAACACGTCGATCTTCTCTTCCTCATCTTCGAATGCCCCCGGACACAATAGGCACAATTCTGTGAATCATCTTTCGTACGTGGTAATATCAAATCCTTGGGTTCGTAACCCTCTAAGTTCTGTCTTGAGCTTATTGACCTCGGTTCTGGGACGGTACTTCTCGTTCATCAAGTGCTTGAATGCTGACCACGGTAGTGCGTACGCATCGTCTTGTCCCACTTGCTCTAGATAGGTATTCCACCATGTTAACACAGAACCTGTGAAGGTATGTGTAGCGTACTTCACTTTGTCCTCTTCAGTACACTTACTTATGGCAAACACCGATTCAACCTTCTCGGTCCACCGTTTCAATCCGATCGGTCCTTCGGTTCCATCAAATTTCAAAGGTTTGCAGGCAGTGAATTCTTTGTAGGTGCATCCTACACAATTTCCTGTACTGCTAGATCCAAGGTTATTGTTGGTATGTAGCGCAGCCTGTACTGCGGCTATGTTCGAAGCTAGAAAAGTATGGAATTCCTCCTCATTCATATTCACGGTGTGTCGAGTAGTCGGTGCCATTTCCTTCAAAATAGTCCTATGGAACAAGTTAATCATACAGAATATTAAGAGTAGTTAATAGTATTTCGTAGCATAATATGAACTCATTTATAAAAGCTTTTTCTTCATATTAGCGTTTTATAAGTTTAAATTCGGGTAGTACCTACCCGTTAAGTTCATACTTAGTAGCTAATATACAATTCAACTACTACAATTCTATATGAAAAACTGATTATAATAATATTTCGCGTTCAAACTTTTACACAATATTTTACAAACTTACAATACCGCTTATTTTACATATAGCATGAAATATAGCACACAATAAATTTGATACAAGATGGTTGTGAAGATAATTCTAGCTAGTACACAAGTCGTTCAACAAAGGCAATAAAGACACGTAATTCATACGTCCAGAAACAAGTCATGCATTCTGGTTTTACTAGGATTACTTCTCATCCTTGGTCTTGTGGAACATAACCGTTATGGCCGTTGATAAGACAGCGTGTTGTAACGTCGTCAAAGGGACGAGGGTTACGTAATGTCCAACAGTCCCGTAACAATCTAAAAACCTCATTTCTTACCCCAATTACCGACTCCGTCACTTGTGGGAACATTTTGTTTAATAGTTGTAGCCCGATGTTCTTATTCTCACTTTGGTGAGAAGCGAACATTACTAATCCGTAAGCATAACATGCTTCTTTATGTTGCATGTTAGCCGCTTTTTCTAAATCACGAAGTCCAATATTCGGATATATTGAGTCAAAATAATTTCTTAACCCATTGCGTAAAATAGCATTTGGGTTCCCCGCAATATATGCGTCAAAGTAAACACATCGTAACTTATGGATTTCCCAATGTGATATCCCCCATCTTTCGAACGAAAGCCTTTTATAAACCAAAGCATTCTTGGAACGTTCTTCGAATGTCTTACAAACTGATCTCGCCTTAAATAGTTGTGTCGAAGAATTCTGACCGACTCTAGACAAGATTTCATCAATCATGTCTCCAGGTAGGTCTCTTAAAATATTGGGTTGTCTATCCATTTTGTGTTTTTATACTGTAAAATAGACAAGAGTTAGATTCATAAAAAAAAATACTTATTAGTACAAGCAATTTTTACATATATCATAAAGCATAAGCACACTATATTACATATATTACACCACACGAATACAACTATCTTATTCCGACTCGCTTGTTTCTTCTTCTTCGGTTTTGGTTCGTTTTGCCAAGTTTCTAGGGATATATGATGTTCCCCTAATACGAGCCGTAATTTTCCACATTGGTTTAGAAAAACCTGGTGGTTTAGAGGTTCCCGGGTCATTGTTACAACTTAAGGACTTCGGGGGTTGACGATACATATAAAGTTCATCGGGGTTGGAATTAGATTTCTCTATTTTTATGCCCTTTCCCTTATTATTTTCTTTTGCCTTTTTAAATTCAGTTGGGGTAATTTCTATAACATCATCGGAATTCTCGTCGGAATCCGATTCATCGGAGAATTGGTAATCCTCCCAATATTTTGCTTCCTTGGCGGAAACACCATTGACCATAATTAACCTTGGTCGGTTGGTTGAGGATTTTCTTTTACTTAACCGTTTTATTATTTTCCCCACCGGTTCTATTTCTTCATCCGGTTCCTCCTCTTCCGGTTCTGATTCTTCTTCCGGTTCCGACTCTTCTTCCAGTTCCTCTTCGGGAACTTGTGAATCAGTCCACGAATCATTCCAATTTACATTTAACTCTTCATTATTATTAGGTGAGTCAATGGGACTTGTTCTAGAGGCAGACATCTATCACATAATATTAAACGCGTTAAGAGATTAATATATCACATAATATTCACATGTTAAAAATATATAGTTTCCAACAAAATTTGTTAAGCAATCATTTTTCAAGTAAACACGGTCGAAGTCCAGACTCACTAATGCATCCTAACAAACTCGATAAGACACACTAATGCAAAATTCTGGTTCTCTAAGACCAACGCTCGGATACCAACTGAAATGTCCCGTTCTTATTGATTAAAAACGTTCCATATTAATTGATTTCGTTGCGAGGTTTTGACCTCTATATGAGACGTTTTTCAAAGACTGCATTCATTTTAAAACAAACCATAACCTTTATTTCATCAATAAAGGTTTAAAAAGCTTTACGTAGATTATCAAATAATGATAATCTAAAATATCCTGTTTACACACGACCATTACATAATGGTTTACAATACAAATATGTTACAACAAAATAAGTTTCTTGAATGCAGTTTTTACACAATAACATACAAGCATGGACTCCAAATCTCGTCCTTATTTAAGTATGCGACAGCGGAAGCTCTTAATAATCACCTGAGAATAAACATGCTTAAAACGTCAATAAAAATGTTGGTGAGTTATAGGTTTAACCTATATATATCAAATCATAATAATAGACCACAAGATTTCATATTTCAATACACATCCCATACATAGAGATAAAAATCATTCATATGGTGAACACCTGGTAACCGACATTAACAAGATGCATATATAAGAATATCCCCATCATTCCGGGACACCCTTCGGATATGATATAAATTTCGAAGTACTAAAGTATCCAGTACTTTGGATGGGGTTTGTTAGGCCCAATAGATCTATCTTTAGGATTCGCGTCAATTAGGGTGTCTGTTCCCTAATTCTTAGATTACCAGACTTAATGAAAAGGGGCATATTCGATTTCGATAATTCAACCATAGAATGTAGTTTCACATACTTGTGTCTATTTTGTAAATCATTTATAAAACCTGCATGTATTCTCATCCCAAAAATATTAGATTTTAAAAGTGGGACTATAACTCATTTTCACAGATTTTTACTTCGTCGGGAAGTAAGACTTGGCCACTGGTTGATTCACGAACCTATAACAATATATACATATATATCAAAGTATGTTCAAAATATATTTACAACACTTTTAATATATTTTGATGTTTTAAGTTTATTAAGTCAGCTGTCCTCGTTAGTAACCTACAACTAGTTGTCCACAGTTAGATGTACAGAAATAAATCGATAAATATTATCTTGAATCAATCCACGACCCAGTGTATACATATCTCAGTATTGATCACAACTCAAACTATATATATTTTGGAATCAACCTCAACCCTGTATAGCTAACTCCAACATTCACATATAGAGTGTCTATGGTTGTTCCGAAATATATATAGATGTGTCGACATGATAGGTCGAAACATTGTATACGTGTCTATGGTATTTCAAGATTACATAATATACAATACAAGTTGATTAAGTTATGGTTGGAATAGATTTGTTACCAATTTTCACGTAGCTAAAATGAGAAAAATTATCCAATCTTGTTTTACCCATAACTTCTTCATTTTAAATCCGTTTTGAGTGAATCAAATTGCTATGGTTTCATATTGAACTCTATTTTATGAATCTAAACAGAAAAAGTATAGGTTTATAGTCGGAAAAATAAGTTACAGGTCGTTTTTGTAAAGGTAGTCATTTCAATCGAAAGAACGACGTCTAGATGACCATTTTAGAAAACATACTTCCACTTTGAGTTTAACCATAATTTTTGGATATAGTTTCATGTTCATAATAACAATCATTTTCTCAGAATAACAACTTTTAAATCAAAGTTTATCATAGTTTTTAATTAACTAACCCAAAACAGCCCGCGGTGTTACTACGACGGCGTAAATCCGGTTTTACGGTGTTTTTCGTGTTTCCAGGTTTTAAATCATTAAGTTAGCATATCATATAGATATAGAACATGTGTTTAGTTGATTTTAAAAGTCAAGTTAGAAGGATTAACTTTTGTTTGCGAACAAGTTTAGAATTAACTAAACTATGTTCTAGTGATTACAAGTTTAAACCTTCAAATAAGATAGCTTTATATGTATGAATCGAATGATGTTATGAACATCATTACTACCTTAAGTTCCTTGGATAAACCTACTGGAAAAGATAAAAATGGATTTAGCTTCAACGGATCCTTGGATGGCTCGAAGTTCTTGAAGCAGAATCATGACACGAAAACAAGTTCAAGTAAGATCATCACTTGAAATAAGATTGTTATAGTTATAGAAATTGAACCAAAGTTTGAATATGATTATTACCTTGTATTAGAATGATAACCTACTGTAAGAAACAAAGATTTCTTGAGGTTGGATGATCACCTTACAAGATTGGAAGTGAGCTAGCAAACTTGAAAGTATTCTTGATTTTATGTAACTAGAACTTGTAGAATATATGAAGAACACTTAGAACTTGAAGATAGAACTTGAGAGAGATCAATTAGATGAAGAAAATTGAAGAATGAAAGTGTTTGTAGGTGTTTTTGGTCGTTGGTGTATGGATTAGATATAAAGGATATGTAATTTTGTTTTCATGTAAATAAGTCATGAATGATTACTCATATTTTTGTAATTTTATGAGATATTTCATGCTAGTTGCCAAATGATGGTTCCCACATGTGTTAGGTGACTCACATGGGCTGCTAAGAGCTGATCATTGGAGTGTATATACCAATAGTACATACATCTAAAAGCTGTGTATTGTACGAGTACGAATACGGGTGCATACGAGTAGAATTGTTGATGAAACTGAACGAGGATGTAATTGTAAGCATTTTTGTTAAGTATAAGTATTTTGATAAGTGTATTGAAGTCTTTCAAAAGTGTATAAATACATATTAAAACACTACATGTATATACATTTTAAGTCATCGTTAGTCGTTACATGTAAGTGTTGTTTTGAAACCTTTAGGTTAACGATCTTGTTAAATGTTGTTAACCCAATATTTATAATATAAAATGAGATTTTAAATTATTATATTATCATGATATTATCATGTATGAATATCTCTTAATATGATATATATACATTAAATGTCTTTACAACGATAATCGTTACATATATGTCTCGTTTAAAAATCATTAAGTTAGTAGTCTTGTTTTTACATATGTAGTTCATTGTTAATATACTTAATGATATGTTTACTTATCATAGTATCATGTTAACTATATATATATATCCATATATATGTCATCATATAGTTTTTACAAGTTTTAACGTTCGTGAATCACCGATCAACTTGGGTGGTTAATTGTCTATATGAAACATATTTCAATTAATCAAGTCTTAACAAGTTTGATTGCTTAACATGTTGGAAACATTTAATCATGTAAATATCAATCTCAATTAATATATATAAACATGTAAAAGTTCGGGTCACTACATCAACGAGCTTCGCGCTTGAGTAATCAATCTAGAAAATATGGTGCAAAACGTACCAGCTTCAGCAACGTCACCGGCACCAACAGTACCACCAACATCAATACCTGTACCATCAACAATCCATGCCTTAACATCTCATTCCGTACCTCGAGTATAATCATCGTTCTACGTATCGTTCTACATCAATTATCTTCGTTCTTCATGACGATTAAGTAATCTCTAATGTTTTAAAGATTATGTACTCTAATTCTAACTGAAAAGCAAATGAGCTTAATGTCATATTAACTCATTTAAAATCTATGATTACATCTGAAGAAAATATATATGTAAGTATATTTTCATAAAGATTGTAATTAAAAATTCTTTCGTACAAACTGTTAATGGTAAAAATATTTTAATAGGTAGGTAATACCCGAGGAATATTTAGATTTCACACTAATAACTTACATTGTAAATTCTTCGAATCTGATTCAACAGTCATTTACTATCCTACTTACATCCACAGATATACGTATCCGTTTACCGCAGAATAACTATTTTCATTCAATTTCATATTTGGATTTTGACCTATCAGAATCCAACAAGTGGCATAATGAAGAAAACATTGGACAAAATAAAATTTGTTAGAAACAGACAAATTTAACTATGAGAAATTTTTTTAAGAATCCACACTAACTGATCCTAGCTAACTGATTACATTTTATTTATCGCAGTTTATTTATCGCAATCCAATTATCGCAATTTTATTTATCGTCATTTAATTTCTGTTATTTATTTTTACGCACTTTAAATATCGGGACACGTATACGGGTCACGACATGTATTAATTAATTCGAATATAATATATTAAACTATATATGAATTACTGGACTGTTAACTGTGGACTATCGTCTGTGGACTAATAATATTGGACAATTATAATGAATTAAAATATTGATTGTAACATATGAAACTAAACATTTCTTCAAGTTTGCCACTTGATTTCATCTTAACCTCATTCGTATCTTAACGATTACAATCTGCGTTCAAACCTTTCGTAATTCTTGAAAGCACCTCAATCAAGAGGATGAACCAACAGTACTTCATCTACGTAACAAGAGATTGATGCATATAGTTATGCACTTGAAAACTCTCGAAACCCGAGTAAATGTTTAACAAGTATCTGTGCTAGCTCCTTTGGCATTGTTATTACCGAAAATAACTTTACAATCCCTCTTCAAAGTAGCCAATTTTGTCACAGCTTAAGCAAATCAACTTCAACTTTCATTCGGATTAGCCTTATTATAATCTTGATTATATAAGTTACCTTTCTTCATCATTACTGGAGAATCGTTTATATTTCACCACCTTAGTAGTAAATTTACCAGCAATTTCATTGATCTCTGACCTTCCGAAGAATCATTATGTTCATTGAAACCCTATCATATACTCATCTGTATCTTGTAACGAAAATTTCCATACCAATTACCAGGGTTTAGCAATCAGTATTTTGAAATCTCGCAGCATGTCTACATCAACAGTTATATGTATACATATAACAATTATCTACTTGAATTACGATCTTCAATTCTAAAATTTTGAAAAGCACCCAGCCTACAAATCAATACATTGAACTTTGAAAAAGCTGAATGAAGCAGCAGAAACTGTAGGCAACCGTAAACGACCTTAATCGTCAAAAGTTTGATGATAAAGAATGGAGTATTGAAAGCACTCAATAGAAAATTTAGTACCGAAAAGCGAATTATGCGAAACTATGAAGGAAGCCGTGGACAAATCACAAAGAATAAGTTTGACTTCAAAGAATCCAAATGAATCAATGTCTGTTGAAGTCTTGAGCGAATATCTTGCTCCTTACTCTAAACCCTTGCGGACAATATTCTTCATCATCCTCTGATCTTAGAAATTCCAAGATATCATCGTATCTTTTATTATAAATATCCTCCATATTTCTGAAGATATTTTCGTAACTATTCTTATCTGAAATCATTAATCTATTAGTGCTATCAGTGTTACATCATATAGAAACTGTTAGTTTCTATATTCTGTAAACTTTCGAGCTTAAAATATGAATGTTATTGAAGTAATGTTGGGAACTGATGCATGAGTTAGTATAATATAATGACACTTGATCAACGTGATTATATTACAGTAAGTCATGCTGAGTTTCTAATGGGACGTGATGATCCACAGATCATAACGTCATCACGTGCCATGTTACATAACTCTTTCATTCAAATTAACTTCTAAACATATCAAGAAAATATATTCTTGATAGTTCTATTCTCAGTGATTCTGGTAATTTGAAAAATCTAATCGTGCTATTACATTCTTTCTCGTTTAGAACATTAAGTTCATTCGAAACTCCATACTTACGAATTCTGGACCATTACTCGCTTTATTAGAGGTCAAGAAGAGAATAAAAAGGCAAAGATCTCCAAAATATAAGATAAAATATAAAGCCCAAAAACAACACGGAGGTTACAAACCATGGATATTAATACGAATAACAATATAAAAACACGGTATAATTAAGAATAGTATCACCCCAAGGTAATAGTAGAAGAAAACAGATTCTTTTGATGGAAGATTTAAAAGAAGGATGACAGAAATGGTAATTAGAAAAATATCAAGGATTAGAACTGGACTAAGAATTTTCACAATCTTTTGAATGTATGAACTAAGAAAGAAAGTATAGGAATGGTGAGAATAATGGAATGGAGGATTTTAATTTATAATGGAAATATCAGATATAATGATCGAGGCAGATCTTCGTATTTAATTATAGAGATCTTAACTTCCTTACTCGCCGAAGAATCAAATCTTTTAGATATCGAAGATTTTCTTTAAATCCCTTGAATTTCGGAATTCAATCGTGACTACATCACCGGTTAAGTCGAATCTTTATTTACTCATTTCACTCCTTTGTGATAGATTCATTCGTACTCTTCGAATAATTGAGTTATTTTTATCTATATTACTCAATGATAATAAAACTCAAGTTATCAACTCATATTCGTCATGAAAACATTTTTATTGTTAGCCATGACCACCTCACTCAAATTTCGGGACGAAATTTCTTTAACGGGTAGGTACTGTGATGACCCGGGAATTTCCGACCAAATTTAAACTTAATCTTTATATGATTTTGATACGATAAGCAAATTTTATTAAACCAAGTCTCGAAATGTTTGAACTATTTTTTTTTATGTATACATTTGACCTTAACTAATCCCGACGATTCACGAACAATTGTTGTTAATAAATATGTATATATGTATATATATATATATATATATATATATATATATATATATATATATATATATATATATATATATATATATATATATATATATATATATATATATATAATTATATGTGTATAAATAATAATGTGAAATAATATGATGAATAGATATATAATTCATATATATAAAACATTATTAATGCATTCATATTTACATATATAATATATGATGAAACAACAATTTAAAAATACAATGGTAATGACAAATTATATTATTACTATTAATACCATTATTAGTGATACTAACAAATGTTAAATATTAAAAATTCTATTAAATTTAAGATTTTGATTATCAAAATAAATACTTTAATATAAATATTATTATAAGAATGATTAAAATTATCATTTAATTGTAATTTAAATATTATCTACTATCATGATTAATATTGTTATTATCATTAATATTATTACTTTTATAATTATAATTACCATTGTTATTAAAGTAATTACTAATTATTAATAATAACATAAAACTAATACAATTTGTCATTTATATTGTTAATGATTGTTAATAGTATTATCATAATTGCTAATGTTATTACTAATTATTATTATTATGATTTATAAAATTATTAGTAATAATATTAATCTATTTAATTATCTATTTATCAATCATAAAAAGTAAAGCCAGTATTTATATAAAATGCTAATAGGAAATTATGCAGGTTGTTATCCATCTATTTCAAACTATTTAAAATTCGTACAAAACAGAATCAAACACAAGGTACACTCCAAAATTAGATTGCCATCTCTTTCAACTTTTTATTTTTTTTCTATATCCCTGTACAAGTTGATTCAAACTTGTCTGACTTATTGTATTTCTTTAAAGTCGATTAGTTATTGATCATAAACCACACACCATCATGAATCATTGCTATGCCTGCTTGATAGTTGTTAATCTTCGAACCATCTATCATCACCTTTATCAAAGACCATCTTCTTTAAACTCACTTCACTTTGCCATACTTCTGTCTTCAACCATCGACAACAACATAAACAATCACCCTTCCTGTTGCTGAATGCTCAACATCAACCACCATTTGAACATAAACACCACCATCATCCGTCCCTACTAGTCGAGCCTAACCCATCTGTTATCTGTTTCAAACAAATTAAAGCCAAACAAATCAACACTCTTAAGAACATCAGTTAGAACTCATAATTATCCACTGTTATTTATGTACCTACCTGACTAACCATTTGGAAACAAATTGTATTAGGAGCTGCACTTATGTTCCTGTTCAGTCAACAAAATCACCACACAAATACGCCACCTGCAGCTGCTATAGAACAATAATATTGCTGTTTGGCAGTCTAAGAACCCCCACCTGCTGCTATCCATTTTCTATTGTGGTTTTGAATAATTAAACACCAAAACACCACCTGCAATCCCACAAAATACTCGACAAATTATTACTTGTAAACTGCTGTAATGATTCGAGAACACTAACCTGAGAACAACAAACCAACTCCATCTTCGTTATCACCCCACACTACAATAACTTCATTCTTTAATCTTGTCTGACAATACAGCAGCCAAATGAAGTTCTTACTGATCGATCACCTATATATATAACTTGCAACTCTGTTATTAAATAAGATGTTTCTAACTTCTATCCAAGAACCACCACAAACACCACTATAATTATCTATTTAACCAATCACACATTACAACTTCTGTATTATTTTTCATATGTCACAAATCGTTCTATGTTAGCCGATTTTGCTGCAATAAATAATCAAAACAGGTCATTAACTCTATTCAATTATCACCGAACCCTTCAAGAACACCAAATATCACTGCTCTTGTTCAAATCAAATAAAATACAGAACAAATATATTGAGAGATGAAGAAATTTAGAGACGTCAATGAACCAATTACCTATTACATCGATTAAGAACCGATTAATCGATCGACGAATGATGGATGATGATTAGTGATGAAAACGAAGACTGATGAAGATGAACGAGGATGATAACAAATCGAGAACCTGCTATCCCTCGGTTATTGCTATTTGTTTGATCTGTGATGACGAAGGTGATTAATAATCGATTGATCGACGAAGATAATTCTCTTTCTCTGTTTAGGGTTCTTGTTATTGATCGAGCTGCTTGAGATCTGCCAGACGGTATCCCCTTTTATTAGGTATAACAATATTACTCCGTATATTTATTAACTTTATGTTATATATTATTATTATTATTATTATTATTATTATTATTATTATTATTATTATTATTATTATTATTATTATTATTATTATTATTATTATTATTATTATTATTAATATTAGTATTATTATTATTATTATTATTATTAATATTATTATTATAGTTAATATTATCATTACTTACTAAATTTATTGTATTAATAAATATTACCATTATAATTAATAACATGGTTACTAAAAATTTTATCACTTTTGTGACTATCGATATTATTATTCTTATAATTAAATAAAAGTATTATTAGTAAATAACATTATTATTATGAAAAGTATCTTTTTCAATAAAGTTATTATAAATATTATTATTTTTATTATTATTAGTAAATCGTTAATATCAAAACTATCAATTTTTTTTAAAAACAAATAAATAATTTATACATAAAATCTACTTACTATATATACTATAGTTATATTAATATTATATATCACTAAAATTTTATTATTAAAAAGATAGTAAATAAACTATACATAAAATATATCAAGTAATATATACATATATACTTTATCATATATAAACCCTAATATAAATTATTATTATTAATACGTTATAATGAAAGATAAACACTAGTTAAATAAAATATGTAAATTAAATATATCTACACCTATATAACAAATAATTTAACAAGTATATCAGTAATAATAAAATATATATTTATTCGATTACGATTATGTGTGTTAATATATATATAAATGATATAGGTTCGTGAATCCGAGGCCAACCTTGCATTGTTCAGTTTGTTTAATATCGTCATATGTATTTTTACTACAAAATACATTAGGTAAGTTTCATTTGCTCCCTTTTTACTCATTACATTTTTGGGCTGAGAATACATGCAAATGCTTTATTAACTGTTTTACAATATTTATATGTGTGAGTTTCATTTGCTCCCTTTTTACTCATTACATTTTTGGGCTGAGAATACATGCAAATGCTTTATTAACTGTTTTACAATATTTATATGTGTGAGTTTCATTACTCCCTTTTTAAATGCTTTCGCAATATATATTTTTGGGACTGAGAATACATGCGCTGCTTTTATAAATGTTTTACGAAATGGACACAAGTGATCGAAACTACATTCTATGGTTGGATTATCTAATCGAATATGCCCTTTTTATTAAGTCTGGTAATCTAAGAATTAGGGAACAGACACCCTAATTGACGCTAACTCTAAAGATAGATCTATCGGGCCCAACAAGCCCCATCCAAAGTACCGGATGCTTTAGTACTTCAAAATTTATATCATGTCCGAAGGAGGATCCCGGAATGATGGGGATATTCTTATATGCATATTGTGAATGTCGGTTACCAGGAGTTCAATCCATATAAATGATATTTTGTCTCTATGCATGGGACGTATGATTATTAGAAATGGAAGTATGAAATCTTGTGGTCTATTAAAAATTATGAAATGATTCTTTATGATAAACTAATAAACTCACCAACCTTTTGGTTGACACTTTAAAGCATGTTTATTCTCAGGTATGAAAGAAATCTTCCACTGTGCATTTGCTCATTTTAGAGATATTACTTGAAGTCATTCATGACATATTTCAAAAGACGTTGCATTCGAGTCATTGAGTTCATCAAGATTATTATTAAGTCGATTATATTTGGATATATTATGAAATGGTATGCATGTCTGTCAACTGTCGATGTAAATGAAAGTTTGTCTTTTAAAAACGAATGCAATGTTTGTAAAATGTATCATATAGAGGTCAAGTACCTCGCGATGTAATCAACTGTTGGGAATCGTTTGTAATTGATATGGACTTCGTCCGGATGGATTAGGATGGGTCTTCACAAACATTACCATGGATTTCATCACTAAATTGCCAAGGACTGCAAGTGGTTTTGATACTATTTGGGTAATAGTTGATCGTCTCACCAAATCAGCACACTTCCTGCCAATAAGAGAAGATGACAAGATGGAGAAGTTAGCATGACTGTATTTGAAGGAAGTCGTCTCCAGACATGGAATACCAATCTCTATTATCTCTGATAGGGATGGTAGATTTATTTCAAGATTCTGGCAGACATTACAGCAAGCATTAGGAACTCGTCTAGACATGAGTACTGCCTATCATCCACAAACTGATGGGCAGAGTGAAAGGACGATACAAACGCTTGAAGACATGCTAAGAGCATGTGTTATTGATTTTGGAAACAGTTGGGATCGACATCTACCGTTAGCAGAATTTTCCTACAACAACAGCTACCATTCAAGCATTGAGATGGCACCGTTTGAAGCACTTTATGGTAGAAAGTGCAGGTCTACGATTTGTTGGAGTGAAGTGGGGGATAGACAGATTACGGGTCCAGAGATTATACAAGAAACTACCGAGAAGATCATCCAAATTCAACAACGGTTGAAAACCGCCCAAAGTCGACAAAAGAGCTACGCTGACATTAAAAGAAAAGATATAGAATTTGAAATTGGAGAGATGGTCATGCTTAAAGTTGCACCTTGGAAAGGCGTTGTTCGATTTGGTAAACGAGGGAAATTAAATCCAAGGTATATTGGACCATTCAAGATTATTGATCGTGTCGGACCAGTAGCTTACCGACTTGAGTTATCTCAACTACTCGCGGCTGTACATAACACTTTCCACGTCTCGAATTTGAAGAAATTTTTTGCTAAAGAAGATCTCACTATTCTGTTAGATGAAATCCAAATCAACGAAAAACTTCAATTCATCGAAGAACCCGTCAAAATAATGGATCGTGAGGTTAAAAGACTTAAGCAAAACAAGATACCAATTATTAAGGTTTGATGGAATGCTCGTAGAGGACCCGAGTTCACCTGGGAGCGTGAAGATCAGATGAAGAAGAAATTCCCGCATCTATTTCCAGAAGATTCGTCAACACCTTTAACAGCTTAAAATTTTGGGACGAAATTTATTTAACGGGTAGGTACTGTAGTGACCCGAACTTTTCCATGTTTATATATATTAATTGAGATTGATATTTACATGATTAAATGTTTCCAACATGTTAAGCAATCAAACTTGTTAAGACTTGATTAATTGAAATATGTTTCATATAGACAATTGACCACCCAAGTTGACCGGTGATTCACGAACGTTAAAACTTGTAAAAACTATATGATTACATATATATGGATATATATATATTTAACATGATACTATGATAAGTAAACATATCATTAAGTATATTAACAATGAACTACATATGTAAAAACAAGACTACTAACTTAATGATTTTTAAACGAGACATATATGTAACGATTATTGTTGTAAAGACATTTAATGTATATATATCATATTAAGAGATATTCATACATGATAATATCATGATAATATAATAATTTAAAATCTCATTTGATATTATAAACATTGGGTTAACAACATTCAACAAGATCGTTAACCTAAAGGTTTCAAAACAACATTTACATGTAACGACTAACGATGACTTAACGACTCGGTTAAAATGTATATACATGTAGTGTTTTAATATGTATTCATACACTTTTGAAAGACTTCAAGAAACTTATCAAAGTACTTCTACTTAACAAAAATGCTTACAATTACATCCTCGTTCAGTTTCATCAACAATTCTACTCGTATGCACCCGTATTCGTACTCGTACAATACACAGCTTTTAGATGTATGTACTATTGGTATATACACTCCAATGATCAGCTCTTAGCAGCCCATGTGAGTCACCTAACACATTTGGGAACCATCATTTGGCAACTAGCATGAAATATCTCATAAAATTACAAAAATATGAGTAATCATTCATGACTTATTTACATGAAAACAAAATTACATATCCTTTATATCTAATCCATACACCAACGACCAAAAACACCTACAAACACTTTCATTCTTCAATTTTCTTCATCTAACTGATCTCTCTCAAGTTCTATCTTCAAGTTCTAAGTGTTCTTCATAAATTCTACAAGTTCTAGTTACATAAAATCAAGAATACTTTCAAGTTTGCTAGCTCACTTCCAATCTTGTAAGGTGATCATCCAACCTCAAGAAATCTTTGTTTCTTACAGTAGGTTATCATTCTAATACAAGGTAATAATCATATTCAAACTTTAGTTCAATTTCTATAACTATAACAATCTTATTTTAAGTGATGATCTTACTTGAACTTGTTTTCGTGTCATGATTCTGCTTCAAGAACTTCGAGTCATCCAAGGATCCGTTGAAGCTAGATCCATTTTTCTATTTTCCAGTAGGTTTATCTAAGGAACGTAAGGTAGTAATGATGTTCATAACATCATTCGATTCATACATATAAAGCTATCTTATTCGAAGGTTTAAACTTGTAATCACTAGAACATAGTTTAGTTAATTCTAAACTTGTTCGCAAACAAAAGTTAATCCTTCTAACTTGACTTTTAAAATCAACTAAACACATGTTCTATATCTATATGATATGCTAACTTAATGATTTAAAACCTGGAGACACGAAAAACACCGTAAAACCGGATTTACGCCGTCGTAGTAACACCGCGGGCTGTTTTGGGTTAGTTAATTAAAAACTATGATAAACTTTGATTTAGAAGTTGTTATTCTGAGAAAATGATTTTTATTATGAACATGAAACTATATCCAAAAATTATGGTTAAACTCAAAGTGGAAGTATGTTTTCTAAAATGGTCATCTAGACGTCGTTCTTTCGACTGAAATGACTACCTTTAAAAAAACGACTTGTAACTTATTTTTCCGACTATAAACCTATACTTTTTCTGTTTAAATTCATAAAATAGAGTTCAATATGAAACCATAGCAATTTGATTCACTCAAGACGGATTTAAAATGAAGAAGTTATGGGTAAAACAAGATTGGATAATTTTTCTCATTTTAGCTACGTGAAAATTGGTAACAAATCTATTCCAACCATAACTTAATCAACTTGTATTGTATATTATGTAATCTTGAGATACCATAGACACGTATACAATGTTTCGACCTATCATGTCGACACATCTATATATATTTCGGAACAACCATAGACACTCTATATGTGAATGTTGGAGTTAGCTATACAGGGTTGAGGTTGATTCCAAAATATATATAGTTTGAGTTGTGATCAATACTGAGATACATATACACTGGGTCATGGATTGATTCAAGATAATATTTATCGATTTATTTCTGTACATCTAACTGTGGACAACTAGTTGTAGGTTACTAACGAGGACAACTGACTTAATAAACTTAAAACATCAAAATATATTAAAAGTGTTGTAAATATATTTTGAACATACTTTGATATATATGTATATATTGTTATAGGTTGGTGAATCAACCAGTGGCCAAGTCTTACTTCCCGACGAAGTAAAAATCCGTGAAAGTGAGTTATAGTCCCACTTTTAAAATCTAATATTTTTGGGATGAGAATACATGCAGGTTTTATAAATGATTTACAAAATAGACACAAGTACGTGAAACTACATTCTATGGTTGAATTATCAAAATCGAATATGCCCCTTTTTATTAAATCTGGTAATCTAAGAATTAGGGAACAGACACCCTAATTGACGCGAATCCTAAAGATAGATCTATTGGGCCTAACAAACCTCATCCAAAGTACTGGATGCTTTAGTACTTCGAAATTTATATCATATTCGAAGGGTGTTCCGGAATGATGGGGATATTCTTATATATGCATCTTGTTAATGTCGGTTACCAGGTGTTCACCATATGAATGATTTTTATCTCTATGTATGGGATGTGTATTGAAATATGAAATCTTGTGGTCTATTATTATGATTTGATATATATAGGTTAAACCTATAACTCACCAACATTTTTGTTGACGTTTTAAGCATGTTTATTCTCAGGTGATTATTAAGAGCTTCCGCTGTCGCATACTTAAATAAGGACGAGATTTGGAGTCCATGCTTGTATGATATTGTGTAAAAACTGCATTCAAGAAACTTATTTTGTTGTAACATATTTGTATTGTAAACCATTATGTAATGGTCGTGTGTAAACAGGATATTTTAGATTATCATTATTTGATAATCTACGTAAAGCTTTTTAAACCTTTATTGATGAAATAAAGGTTATGGTTTGTTTTAAAAATGAATGTAGTCTTTGAAAAACGTCTCATATAGAGGTCAAAACCTCGCAACAAAATCAATTAATATGGAACATTTTTAATCAATAAGAACGGGACATTTCATCGGCTACCACATTTGCCTTCCCCGGGTGGTAACGAATCTCAAAGTCGTAATCATTCAACAATTCAATCCACCTACACTGCCTCATATTCAGTTGTTTCTGATTAAATATGTGTTGAAGACTTTTGTGGTTGGTATATATAATACTTTTAACCCCATATAAGTAGTGCCTCCAAGTCTTTAATGAAAATACAACCGTGCCTAATTCCAAATCATGTGTCATATAATTCTGTTCATGAATCTTCAATTGTCTAGACGCATAAGCAATTACTTTTGTTCGTTGCATTAATACACAACCGAGACCTTGCTTTGAGGCGTCACAATATATCACAAAATCATCATTCCCTTCAGGTAATGACAATATAGGTGCCGTAGTTAACTTTTTCTTTAACAATTGAAACGCTTTCTCTTACTCATCTTTCCATTCAAATTTCTTCCCTTTATGCGTTAATGCAGTTAAGGGTTTTGCTATTCTGGAAAAGTCTTGGATGAACCTTCTATAGTAACCAGCTAGTCCTAAAAACTGGCGTATATGCTTCGGAGTTTTTGGGGTTTCCCACTTTTAAACGATTTCGATCTTTGCCGGGTCTACCTGGATACCTTCTTTGTTCACTATGTGACCGAGAAATTGAGCTTCTTCCAACCAAAATGCACACTTTAAAAACTTAGCGTACAGTTTTTCTTTCCTTAATACTTCTAGCACTTTTTTCAAATATTCTTCGTGCTCTTGATCATTCTTTGAGTAAATAAGTATGTCATCGATGAAAACAATGACAAACTTCTCAAGATATGGCCAACACACTCGGTTCATAAGGTCTATGAACACAGCTGTTGCGTTAGTCAATCCAAATGGCATAGCCATAAACTCGTAATGACCATAACGCGTCCTAAAAGCAGTTTTTGGAATATCATCCTCATTTACTCGCATTTGATGATATCCAGAACGTAAATCAATCTTCGAATAAATAGATGAGCCTTGTAGTTGATCAAATAAGTCATCGATTCTCGGTAGTGGATAACGGTTTTTGATGGTAAGTTTATTCAACTCTCTGTAGTCAATACACAACCTAAATGTACCATCCTTCTTCTTGACAAACAAAACAGGAGCTCCCCATGGTGATGTGCTTGGTCGAATGAAATCACGTTCTAATAGTTCTTGCAGTTGGCTTTGCAGTTCTTTCATCTCGCTGGGTGCGAGTCTGTAAGGAGCACGAGCTATTGGTACAGCTCCTGGTACAAGATCTATTTGAAATTCAACAGATCGATGTGGAGGTAGTCTCGGTAATTCTTTCGGAAATACATCAGGAAATTCTTTTGCGACGGGAACATCATTGATGCTCTTTTCTTCAGTTTGTACTTTCTCGACGTGTGCTAGAACAGCATAGTAACCTTTTCTTATTTGTTTTTGTGCCTTCAAATTACTAATAAGATGTAGCTTCGTGTTGCCCTTTTCCCTGTACACCATTAAGGGTTCTCCTTCTTCTCGTATAATGCGAATTGCATTTTTGTAACATACGATCTCTGCTTTCATCTCCTTCAGCCAGTCCATGCCAACTATTACATCAAAACTCCCTAACTCTATTGGCATCAAATCAATCTTAAATATTTCGCTACCCAGTTAAATTTCTCGATTTCGGCATATATAATCTGCTGAAATTAATTTACCGCTTGCTAATTCGAGTAACAATTTACTATCCAACGGAATCAATGGACAACTTAATTTAGCACAAAAATCGCTACTCATATAGCTTCTATTCGCACTCGAATCAAGTAAAACGTAAGCATATTTATTGTCAATAAGAAACGTACCCGTAACATGCTCCAGGTCTTCCTGTGCCTCTGCCGCATTGATATTGAAAACTATTCCGCGGCCTTGTCCATTCGTGTTCTCCTGGTTCGGGAAATTTCTAATAATGTGGCCCGGTTTTCCACATTTATAATTAACTACATTGGCATAACTTGCTTCGACACTACTTGCTCCGCCATTACTCGTTCTGACACCATTTGTTCCTGTCGTTCTGTTAACCCCTGGTTCATAGACCTCACACTTCGCCGTGCTATGACCATTTCTTTTTCACTTGTTGCAAAATTTGGTGCAAAACCCCGAGTGATACTTTTCACACCTTTGGCATAGTTGCTTCTGATTGTTGTTGTTGTTGCGGTTGTTATTGTTGTTGGGATTATTGTTGTAGTAGTAGTAGTAGTTGTTGTTGTTGTTGTTGTTGTTGTTGTTGTTGTTGTTGTTGTGACGTTTGTTGTAGTTGCGATTGATGTTGCGATTGTTGGGATAGTTGTTGTTGTTTTGGTGACTCTTATCACCGTTTTCCTCCCACTTTCTTTTGACTAACTTCACGTTGGCCTCTTCAGCCGACTGTTCTTTAATTCTTCCCTCAATCTGGTTCACTAGTTTGTGAGCCATTCTACATGCCTTTTGTATGGAGGCAGGCTCGTGTGAACTTATATCTTCTTGGATTCTCTCCGGTAACCCTTTCACAAACTCGTCGATCTTCTCTTCCTCATCTTCGAACGCTCTCGGACACAATAGCACAATTCTATGAATCGTCTTTCGTACGAAGTAATATCGAATCCATGTGTTCGTAACCCTCTAAGTTCTGACTTGAGCTTATTGACTTCGGTTCTAGGACGGTACTTCTCGTTCATCATGTGCTTGAATGCTGACCACGGTAGCGCGTAAGCAGCATCTTGTCCCATTTGCTCTAGATAGCTATTCCACCATATTAACGCAATACCTGTGAAGGTATGCGTAGCGTACTTTACTTTATCTCCTTCAGCACACTTACTTATGGCAAACACCGATTCAACTTTCTCGGTCCACCGTTTCAATCCGATTGGTCCTTCGGTCCCATCAAATTTTGAAGGTTTGCAGGCAGTGAATTCCTTGTAAGAGCATCCTACACGATTTCTTGCGCCGTTAGCTGTATTGCTAGATTCAGAGTTATTGTTGGTATGTAGCGCGGCCTGTACTGCGGCTATGTTTGAAGCAAGAAAGGCACGAAATTCCTCTTCGCTCATATTCAAGGTGTGTCGAGTAGTCGGTGCCATTTCCTTCAAAATAGTCAAATGAAACAAGTTAATCATACAGAATATTAAGAGTAGTCAATAGTATCTCGTAGCATAATATGAACTCAGTTATAAAAGCTTTTTCTTCATAGTAGCGTTTTATAAGTTTAAATTCGGGTACTACCTACCCGTTAAGTTCATACTTAGTAGCTAATATACGATTCAACTACTACAATTCCATATGAAAAACTGATTATAATAATATATCACATACAAATATTCTTCAAACTTACAACTTCTCTATATTACATATAACATGAAATATAGTACACTATGATACAGGACAGTTTTGAAGATAAATCTAGTTAATACGCAAGTTGTTCAGCAAAGGAAATTGTGACGATCGCTCCAAATCCATATGGACGAACACGTCATTCATTGATTTCATTGCGAGGTATTTGACCTCTATATGATACGTTTTGTAAACATTGCATTCTTTTCAAAAGGTACACAATAAATGAATATCAATTTCTAAGATTTTCAACGTTTGATGATTTCTACATATAGACAATCACCATAAATATTAGTTTACCATAATACATTCGTTGACAATGAAGTCAAAATAAGATACACGGTGATGATTTTGTGAATGCAAAGTTTTCTTGAATAAAGCATGTATGACTCCATGCACATAGCTTGTATCACACATAAGCAAACAGCGAAAGACTTATAGAAACCTGAGAATAAACATGCTTAAAAGTGTCAACACAAAGGTTGGTGAGTTCATAGTTTTAATGTTGCGAATAATCTGTATATAAAGGTGAATCACAAGTTTTCAGTTGTTTCATCCAGAAACGTTTATCAAAATATTCTACAAGATTGAGCACCCTGGTAACTAAGCTTTAACGTTATAATAAATACCCCTGTTTTAACATACATGCAACCAACATGTACAATACACGCAAACCAACGTGTACTAAACTCAAATAGCATACGTCTATTTATAGTTCAGGCTAGGGTTTCTAAACCTGGAACAGACGGGGATGTCAAGCCCTATGGATCCATATACTACTACTCGCGCCCACCAGTTCTTATAACTGGCAGTTACTAGTTACCAAAGCTAAGGGATTTTTGGTTCAAACTCAGTGTAGAATTTAGTATGTACTTGTATCCATTGCATTTAAAATAAAGTGCATGTATTCTCAGTCCAAAAATATAGATTGCAAAAGCAATTAAAAAGGGAGCAAATGAAACTCACCTTAGCAGCACATAAGGTCATTCATCAAAAAGTGACCGTAACTCGGAATGCAAGATTAACCGTAGATCTCAACCTAGAGAACATATGTTGGTCAATACATGTCTAATAAACTAGGTTGGGTTATAGTGTATCACAATCCTAATGCTCGAGATCGACATACAAAAGTTATCAAAAGTCATTTCAAAAAGTCAATTTTGACAATTGTTCAACAAAACGAGACGTGCCTTATATAAGGATTCATTTACTTGACTAGTAGTATTTTATCAATCTCATAAACAGGTTGTTTAAATATTAATTGCAGATTCAAAAGCAATTCCAATTAACGTCAATTATAATTCAGTTGACCATATATTTTGATTCGTTCATCGAAATTACGCGATTTCTAAATGAAAAGTTATTGATTTTTCGCCAGCTTTCCGAAAACATGTATATCATATACCTTTTACCAGTAATATATGTATTTAATTCGTGATTCATTATAAACTATTTAACGATGAAATTTAGCATACAAGCATGTATAAATATATACTCGAGCACTAGACATGCATACACTATTAATATATAAAAGATAAGATATGAATGCTCACGTATCAATATTGAGACTCAATATTGCAGGAAAGTACGTAGACGCAACAGAGATGATAAATACTATGTTTGACTTGCGAACAATACTCATGAACATTACCCATAACCTCCATAGCTATAACCCATAATTTGCTTAGTTCTATCCCGTTTGAAGCTTGTTTTGAAAGTGACACGCTCATGACCTCGTCGTAATATTTTATGTATAATATTACTAAAAATATTAAGATTAATATTAATAATAATCTTAATAATATAATAATAATAATAATAATAATAATAATAATAATAATTATAATAAATAAATACTTAAGGAGTACTATAAGTGTAAAAAAACTCGAGCAGAAACCTGATATTTATAGCCATAATTCCTGATTCTGATGCCCATGCGATCGCATGGGTTTTATGCCTATTTCTCATGCGATCGCATGGCCGTCAGATCCAGCTCACATATTTTTTATTTTCTTATTTGTCGACATAAATAAATATAATATATATAATATATATAATTTAAATAATTAATTATATATTATATTAAATTCATGTGCATAGTTGACTTGTAATTTTCGTTACAATGACTCGTACGTTGTCACTCGACTTATGTCCCGGTTCCGGTTTCTCGAATGCATTTTCGTACGCTTAGAAAACTCGCAATTTACGTTTTGTGACTCGTACCTTTGTCAAAATATAGTCTTAAATTATCAATAAACTATATCATTCTAAGTGTATCTTAAACTTTCGAGTGTTTTGGTCATTTACTTATATAAATCATTGTCTCGCTATTTGTTAATATATATATAATGACAAATCGTTTTATGACCAAGTTAATATATATTTTCAACATTCATAAACACGTTTTAAATATACATCGCAAGTTATTCATACAATTAATATTCCAAATTTTCATATCTTTCAAATAAATATTTAAACCAATAAGTTTAATGTACGGTATCAAACAATTAATACATTGTTACGTTTTCAAGTTATAGTATATATATATGTATCTATATACATATAATTGTTCGCGAATCATCAAGAACAACCGAAAGGTATTTGAATATATGAAAGTAGTTCAAAAATTTTGAGATTCAGTTTTACAGACTTTGCTTATCGTGTCAGAAATGTTAATCATACAAAGATTAAGTTTAAACTTGGTCAGAAATTTTTGGGTCATCACAGTACCTACCCGTTAAAGAAATTTCGTCCCGAAATTTGAGTGAGGTCATCATGACTAACAATAAAAATGTTTTCATGACGTATATGTGTTGATAAATAGAGTTTTATCACCATTGAATAATATGGATAAAACAATCCGATTATTCGAAGCGTATGAGAGAAGTTATCGTAAAAGAGTGAAATGATGAATAGAGATTCGTCTTAACTCTTGACATATTAACGATTGATTTACGTAATTTAAGGAATAGAAAATCTTCATAATCTAAATAAGATTTGATTCTTCGAAATTTAAGAAAATTAAGACTTCTTTTGATTAAATGCGTAATTTGCCTCGATTGCTATGTTTGATATTTCGCTATAAATTGACCTCTTCCGTTTCATTATTTTCATCACTCTTACATCTTCTTCCTCATTTCCTATTTTCAAAAGATTGTAAAAAAAAATGCTTCATCCAGTTCTGATTCTTGATATACTCCTAACTTTCATATCTGTCATTCTTCTTTTTCATCTACCACCGGAGGAAGTTATTTTCTTCTACCAATACCTTAGGGTTATAGTGTTTTTCATTCTCCCGTGTCTTTATATTGCTATACGCATTGATATACATGGTTTGTAATTTCTGGGTGGTTGTTGGGTTTTATATCTTCCCTTATATTTCGATGTCTCTGCTTCTGTCTTTCCATAATCATTGACATCCATAGTTAATACTCTCTCCAATTTACTGTGATTTATATATACTCCCATTGATATTTTGAAGCTTCATGCTTTTGTTTTATCTTCCCGACTTTAAATCAAGCGAATAATGGTCCAGAATTCGTAGGTATGAATTTTCGAATGAACATAACTAATGTTCTAAAAAAATGGTAATAGCACAATCTGACTTGTCAAATTACCAGAATACCTCAAAAAAAGACCGAATCATTAAGAAAATATTTTCTTGATAGTTTAGAGGTTAAATAGAATGAAAGATTTATGTAATATGGTTTATAATGAGGGTATGATCTGTGAACCTTTATCACATTCCATTAGAAACTCAGCATGACTTACTGTAATATAATCACGTTGATCAAGTGTTATTATATTATACTAACTCATGCTTCAGTTCCCAACACATCTTCAAAAATATTCATATTTTAAACTCGAAGGGTTCAGAATTTAGAAACTAAAATAGTTTCTTTTATGATGTTACACAGATATCGCAAGGAGAAAATTGATTTTTGATAAGAATGATTATGGAATTATCTCCAGAAATATGGAGGATATTTATAATGAAAGATACGATGATATCTTAGAATTTCTAATATCAGAGGATGATGAAGAATATTGTCCGCAAGGGGTTAGATTCGGAAGCAAGGTATTCGTTAATGGCTTCAGCAGATACTGAATAATTTGGATTCTTTGAAGGCGAGTTTAGTCTTTGTGATTTATCCACAGCCTCCTTCATACTTTGCTCAATCCGTTTTCCAGTTCCAAACTTCTCTTTTTCTGAGCTTTGCCAACACACTATTCTTTATCATCAAACTTTTAGCTGTTAAGGTCATTTACAGTTTTTGCTTCTTTATCAGCATTCAAAGTATCATAACCGAATCGTTGGTTATCAATCCGAGGTGTTTTCAAAAGTTTGAAGGGTTTGCATGAAGATTGTAATTGTCAAGATACATATGATGTTCTAGAATTTTGAACGATACAAATTTTTTTTTTCTGGGTTTATGAATAGAAGTGATGTTCTAGCACAGTTTTGAAGTCAAAGTATAGCATTTGAAAGATGTAAGAATCTAAGAGTGATGTTTTCTGTTAAATCTTGGCTTGGATTCTGATTTTTCAAAATCAGAATATGTAATTGAATTTGTATGGAAACGATTGTATATCGCTGTGAGCATAGTTAATAATTTTTGAATCAAAGTTGAAGAATGTACAGTATAACATATTAATTGTGAACTTATATATTTTCCGAGTATTACCTACCCGTTAAAGATTTCACAATTAATACTTTGTACAAAATATTTTTTTTTATTACCGTCTTTATGAAAATATATGTATGTATATCTTCTTCAGATGTAATACAGATTTGATGAGTTAATATCATATTAAGGTCATTTGATTTTTGAATTGAATGAATAATCTCTAAAACATTAAGGATTACATAATCTTCGCGGAGTATTTCACTAATGAAATCAATACTTCATTATTTATTCTTATTCCTCGGTGAAGGATGATGTTGATGCTCGTGGAATTCTTATGAACTTCATAAGATATAAATGATGTTTTCTAGAAAGTTTCGAGTACATCGAAGATAAAAGTGTAAAATCAAACATGTAATTGATTAATACACTAAGTTCATTATGAAATGGAATTCATTGAGTTGAAACGGATATTTGTAGTTAACGATGGTTAAGTTGTTAACGAAGGATGTACATCATAGCATATTAGTAATATGAATTAACCGAGTAGTATCTACCCCTTAAAATTCACACGTAATAGCTTAGTACAAAAAGATTCATGATGGTTTTAAAATTTATATATATAAGATATACATATAAATTCTTTAGATGAATAGAGTTATTACTTCATAACTCATTGATACAATATACTCGTTGTTGACTCGTAATGATGTCCACGGTGCTTTCTTGAACTGACGGAGCTTGTGATGTTAGAGGTGGTGCTGATTCTGACGATGTTGACAGCACTGACTGTGCTGGTGAGGCTAAGGGTACTGTTGATGCTGTTGGTAAAACAAGTCTAGCTTGTATCTTACATCATTCGGATAAGGGTTTCTACTCTATCTGATTTAGGGTTAAGGCTAGAATAGATAATCTCTAAACTTTAGAAATTACATAATCGCCGTAGAATGTTTCTCCGATGAAGTTATGAATCCATACTTCATCGTTTGTCGTTGCTGGTACTTCTTGGTACCTATGGTGCGTATGATGTTGATATCCGAGGTACAGATTGTGATGTTGAGGCGTGTGATGCGGATGTGGTTGTTGGGGGTGGTAATGATCCTGTTGGTGTGGATGATGGTGGTACCGGTTATGCTGTGGGTACTGCTACTAGTGTTCGTAACCCTTGCACCATATTCTCCAAAGCCACTACCCGAGCATGAAGCTCGTTGACTTCTTCTATTATACCGGGATGATCGGTGGTTCGGACGATCGGATAAATAAGATTTATAATATGGGATAGTATATAATTATGATGAGATACTCTGGAAATGAGAGAGAAAATAGTATTACGAATAGGTTCGCCGGTAAGTGCTTCAGGTTCTTCGCCAAGAGGTGAATGTGGTGGATGGAAGGGATCACCTTCTTCTTGTCTCCAATGATTAAGTAGGCTACGAACCCATCCCCAATTCATCCAGAATAGGTGATGGCTGATTGGTTGATCCATTTCGGTTACACTTTCTTCAGAGTTCAGGTGAATATCCATATCGGAATAGCTGTCGAAATTTAAGGAATTTGAACTAGATACGGGATCCATCTTGTATAATTAGAGAGATGATTTTTGATATGAAATAGATTATAGAATTTAGATTGGTACTCTTCAATACATAATTTACATATGTATATATAATACCAAAATCCCGTAAATTACGGAGAAATTTTCGAAAGATGGCAGTCAAAGTTTACTGTAATAGATATGCCAAGATATGAATTTTGTCTATACACTATCTATGCAATCAATGCAATAAGACGCGTTTAGACTTAAGATGATAGACAGGTAATTTCTGACAAGAAATGATAAACAAAACTTTTGACATGCATACACAGTCGAAGTCCAGACTTACTAATGCATTCTAACAACTATCAGTTAGACACACTTATGCAAGACCTGGTTCACTAGGACCAACGCTTTGATACCAACTGTGACGATCGCTCCAAATCCATATGGACGAACACGTCATTCATTGATTTCATTGCGAGGTATTTGACCTCTATATGATACGTTTTGTAAACATTGCATTCTTTTCAAAAGGTACACAATAAATGAATATCAATTTCTAAGATTTTCAACGTTTGATGATTTCTACATATAGACAATCACCATAAATATTAGTTTACCATAATACATTCGTTGACAATGAAGTCAAAATAAGATACACGGTGATGATTTTGTGAATGCAAAGTTTTCTTGAATAAAGCATGTATGACTCCATGCACATAGCTTGTATCACATATAAGCAAACAGCGGAAGACTTATAGAAACCTGAGAATAAACATGCTTAAAAGTGTCAACACAAAGGTTGGTGAGTTCATAGTTTTAATGTTGGCATAATCTGTATATAAAGGTGAATCACAAGTTTTCAGTTGTTTCATCCAGAAACGTTTATCAAAATATTCTACAAGATTGAGCACCCTGGTAACTAAGCTTTAACGTTATAATAAATACCCCTGTTTTAACATACATGCAACCAACATGTACAATACACGCAAACCAATGTGTACTAAACTCAAATAGCATACGTCTGTTTTATACTTCAGGCTAGGGTTTCTAAACCTGGAACAGACAGGGATGTCAAGCCCTATGGATCCATATACTACTACTCGCACCCACCAGTTCTTATAACTGGCAGTTACTAGTTACCAAAGCTAAGGGATTTTTGGTTCAAACTCAGTGTAGAATTTAGTATGTACTTGTATCCATTGCGTCTAAAATAAAGTGCATGTATTCTCAGCCTAAAAATATAGATTTCAAAAGCAATTAAAAAGGGAGCAAATGAAACTCACCTTAGCAGCACATAAGGTCATTCATCAAAAAGTGACCGTAACTCGGAATGCAAGATTAACCGTAGATCTCAACCTAGAGAACATATGTTGGTCAATACATGTCTAATAAACTAGGTTGGGTTATAGTGTATCACAATCCTAATGCTCGAGATCGACATACAAAAGTTATCAAAAGTCATTTCAAAAAGTCAATTTTGACAATTGTTCAACAAAACGAGACATGCCTTATATAAGGATTCATTTACTTGACTAGTAGTATTTTATCAATCTCATAAACAGGTTGTTTAAATATTAATTGCAGATTCAAAAGTAATTCCAATTAACGTCAATTATAATTCAGTTGACCATATATTTTGATTCGTTCATCGAAATTACGCGATTTCTAAATGAAAAGTTATTGATTTTTCGCCAGCTTTCCGAAAACATGTATATCATATACCTTTTACCAGTAATATATGTATTTAATTCGTGATTCATTATAAACTGTTTAACGACGAAATTTAGCATACAAGCATGTATAAATATATACTCGAGCACTAGACATGTATACACTATTAATATATAAAAGATAAGATATGAATGCTCACGTATCAATATTGAGATTCAATATTGCAGGAAAGTACGTAGACGCAACAGAGATGATAAATACTAGGTTTGACTTGCGAACAATACTCATGAACATTACCCATAACCTCCATAGCTATAACCCATAATTTCCTTATATCTATCCCGTTTGAAGCTTGTTTTGAAAGTGACACGCTCATGACCTCGTCGTAATATTTTATGTATAATATTACTAAAAATATTAAGATTAATATTAATAATAATCTTAATAATATAATAATAATAATAATAATAATAATAATAATAATAATAATAATAATAATAATAATAATAATAATAATAATAATAAAAATAAATAAATACTTAAGGAGTAATATAAGTGTAAACAAACTCGAGCAGAAACCTGATATTTATAGCCATAATTCCTGATTCTGATGCCCATGCGATTGCATGGGCTTTATGCCTATTTCTCATGCGATCGCATGGCCGTCAGATCCAGCTCATATATTTTTTGTTTTCTTGTTTGTCGACATAAATAAATATAATATATATAATATATATAATTTAAATAATTAATTATATATTATATTAAATTCATGTGCATAGTTGACTTGTAATTTTCGTTCCGATGACTCGTACGTTGTCACTCGACTTATGTCCCGGTTCCGGTTTCTCGAACGCATTTTCGTACGCTTAGAAAACTCGCAATTTACGTTTTGTGACTCGTACCTTTGTCAAAATATAGTCTTAAATTATCAATAAACTATATCATTCTAAGTGTATCTTAAACTTTCGAGTGTTTTGGTCATTTACTTCTATAAATCATTGTCTCGCTATTTGTTAATATATATATAATAACAAATCGTTTTATGACCAAGTTAATGTATATTTTCAACATTCATAAACACGTTTTAAATATACATCGCAAGTTATTCATACAATTAATATTCCAACTTTTCATATATATTCAAATAAATATTTAAACCAATAAGTTTAATGTACGGTATCAAACAATTAATACATTGTTACGTTTTCAAGTTATAGTATATATATATGTATCTATATACATATAATTGTTCGCGAATCGTCAAGAACAACTGAAAGGTATTTGAATATATGAAAGTAGTTCAAAAATTTTGAGATTCAGTTTTACAGACTTTGCTTATCGTGTCAGAAATGTTAATCATACAAAGATTAAGTTTAAATTTGGTCAGAAATTTCCGGGTCATCACGGAAATAAAGACACGTAATTCATAAGTCCAAAAACAAGTCATGCATTCTGGTTTTACTAAGATGACTTCCCATCCTTGGTCTTGTGGAAAATAACCGTTATGACCATTAGCTAGGCAGCATGTTGTAATGTCGTCAAAAGGACGAGGGTTTCGTAATGTCCAACAGCCCCGTAATAATCTAAAAACCTTGTTTCTCACCCCAACTACTGAATTCGTCACTTGTGGGAAAGTTTTATTTAAAAGCTGCAATTTGATGTTCTTTTTCTCACTTTGGTAAGAAGCGAACATCACTAACCCATAAGCATAACATGCTTCTTTATGTTGCATGTTAGAAGCTCTTTCTAATTCACGAAATCCTATGTTGGGATATGTTGAGTCAAAATAGGTTCTTAACCCGTAGCGTAAAATTGCATTTGGGTTCCCCGCATTTAACGCTTTAAAGAAAACACTGCGTAACTTACGGTCTCCCCAATATGATATACCCCACCTATCAAAGGAAAGCCTTTTATAAACTAAGGCATTTCTGGAAAGTCTTTCAAATGTTTGACAAGTTAATTTCGCCATAACTAAATGTGCTGATGAATTCTGACCGACTCTAGACAAGATTTCCTCAATCATATCCTCTGGTAGGTCTTCTAAAATATTTTGGTTGTCTACCCTTAACGTCCATTTTGTTTTTATACTGTAAAATAGACAAGGATTAGATTCGTAAAAGATAATTAACAAACAATACAAGCAATTTTTACATAGAACATAAAAGTACAAGCACACTACAATACATATAATACACAACATGGTTACAACCTTCTAATCTGAATCACTGGTTTCTTCTTCTTCGGACTAGGTTCGTTTTCCTAATTTTCTAGGAATATATGGTGTTCCTCTAATACGAGCCGTCGTTTTCCATAATGGTTTAGAAAAACCTGGTGGTTTAGAGGTTCCCGGGTCATTGTTACATTTTAGGAAATACGGATGTTGTCGATACATATAAAGTTCATCGGGGTTGGAATCGGGTTTCTCTATTTTTATACCTTTTCCCTTACTATTTTCTTTCGCTTTATTAAATTGGGTCGAGGTAATTTCTATAACATTATCGGAATCCTCATCGGGATCCGATTCATCAAAAAATTGGTAATCTTCCCAATATTTTGCTTCCTCGGCTGAAACACCATTGACCATTATTAACTTTGGTCCGTTGGTTGAGGATTTTCTTTTATTTAATCGATTTACTATAGGTATCAATATTTCTTCCTCTGAAACCTCTTCTTCTTCTGGTTCCTCCTCTTCCGATTCATCCTCTTCTGGTTCCTCTTCTTTCGGTTCCTCCTCTTCCGGTTCCTCCTCTTCCGGTTCCTCTTCGAGAATTTGTGAATCTTCCCAAAATATATTCGACTCTTCATTATTATTAGTTGAGTCAATGGGATTTGTACTAGAGGTAGACATCTATCACACAATATCAAACACGTTAAGAGATTAAAATATCACATAATATTTACATGTTAATAATATATAGTTTCCAACAAAAATATTAAGCAATCATTTTTAAAGAAAACACGGTCGAAGTCCAGACTCATTAATGCATCCTAACAAACTCGATAAGACACACTAATGCAAATTTTCTGGTTCTCTAAGACCAACGCTCGGATACCAACTGAAATGTCCCGTTCATATTAATTATAAACGTTCCATATTAATTGATTTCGTCGCGAGGTTTTGACCTCTATATGAGACGTTTTTCAAAGACTGCATTCATTTTTAAAACAACCATAACCTTTATTTTATCGATAAAGGTTTAAAAGTATTACGTAGATTATCAAATAATGATAATCTAAAATATACCGTTTACACACGACCATTACATAATGGTTTACAATAAGAATATATTACATCAAAAATAAGTTTCTTGAATGCAGTTTTTACATAATATCATACACGCATGGACTCCAAATCTTGTCCTTATATTAGTATGCAACAGCGAAAGCTCTTAATAATCACCTGAGAATAAACATGCTTAAAACGTCAAGAAAAATGTTGGTGAGTTATAGGTTTAACCTATATATTATCAAATCATAATAATAGACCACAAGATTTCATATTTCAATATACATCCCATACATAGAGATAAAAATCATTCATATGGTGAACACCTGGTAACCGACATTAACAAGATGCATATATAAGAATATCCCCATCATTCCGGGACACCCTTCGGATATGATATAAATTTCGAAGTACTAAAGCATCCGGTACTTTGGATGGGGTTTGTTAGGCCCAATAGATCTATCTTTAGGATTCACGTCAATTAGGGTGTCTATTCCCTAATTCTTAGATTACCAGACTTAATAAAAAGGGGCATATTCGATTTCGATAATTCAACCATAGAATGTAGTTTCACGTACTTGTGTTTATTTTGTAAATCATTTATAAAACCTACATATATTCTCATCCCAAAAATATTAGATTTTAAAAGTGGGACTATAACTCACTTTCACATATTTTTACTTCGTCGAGAAATAAGACTTGGCCACTGGTCGATTCACGAACCTATAACAAATATGTACATATATATCAAAGTATGTTCAAAATATATTTACAACATTTTTAATACATTTTACTATTTTAAGTTTATTAAGTCAGCTGTCCTTGTTAGTAACCTACAACTAGTTGTCCATAATTAGATGTACAGAAATAATTCGATATATATTATCTTGAATCAATCCACGACCCAGTGTATACACATCTCAGGCTAGATCACAACTCAAACTATATATATTTTTGGAATCAACCTCAACCCTGTATAGCTAACTCCAACATTACTGCATATAGAGTGTCTATGGTTGTTCCAAATAATATATATAGATGGGTCGATATGATATGTCAAAACATTTGCATACGTGTCTATGGTATCCCAAGATTACATAATATATTAGAATACATGTAAAATACAATATAAGTGAGCTAGGATATGATTAATATAGATTTGTTACCAATTTTCACGTAGCTACAACAAGCAAAAATAACCAATCTTGTTTTACCCATAACTTCTTCATTTTAAATCCGTTTTGAGTGAATCAAATTGCTATGGTTTCATATTGAACTTAAATTTATGAATATATACATAAAAATTATAAGTTTATAGTCAGAATTACAGGTTACAAGTCATTTTTGTAAAGGTAGTCATTTCAGTCGAAAGAACGAAGTCTAGATGACCATTTTGGAAAACATACTTCCACTTTGAGTTTAATCATGATTTTTGGATATAGTTTCATGTTCATAAGAAAAATCATTTTCCCGGAATAACAACTTTTAAATCAAAGTTTATCATAGTTTTTAATTATCCAAACCAAAACAGCCCCCGGTTTCACTACGACGGCGTATATCCGATTTTATGGTGTTCATCGTGTTTCCAGGTTTTAAATCATTAAGTTATCATATCATATAGATATAGAACATGCATTTAGTTGATTTTAAAAGTCAAGTTAGAAGGATTAACTTTTGTTTGCGAACAAGTTTAGAATTAACTAAACTATGTTCTAGTGATTACAAGTTTAAACCTTCGAATAAGATAGCTTTATATGTATGAATCGAATGATGTTATGAACATCATTACTACCTCAAGTTATCTGGATAAAACCACTAGAAATGAGAAAAATGGATCTAGCTTCAAAGGATCCTTGGATGGCTTGAAAGTTCTTGAAACAGAATCATGACACGAAAACAGTTCAAGTAAGATTTTCACTCGAAATAAGATTGTTATAGTTGTAGAAATTGAATCAAAGTTTGAATATGAATATTACCTTGAATTAGAAAGATAACCTACTATAAATAATGAAGGTTCCTTGATCTTAGATGATTACTTGGAATGGATTTGAAAGCTTGGAAGTAGACTTGCAAACTTGGAAGTATTCTTGATATTTATGAAACTATACTTATGGAATTTATGAAGAACACTTAGAACTTGAAGATAGAACTTGAGAGAGATCACTTAGATGAAGAAAATTGAAGAATAAAAGTGTTTGTAGGTGTTTTTGTTCGTTGGTATATGGATTAGATATAAAGGATGTGTAATTTTGTTTTCATGTAAATAAGTCATGAATGATTACTCATATTTTTGTAATTTTATGAGATATTTCATGCTACTTACCAAATGATGGTTCCCACATGTGTTAGGTGACTCACATGGGCTGCTAAGAGCTGATCATTGGAGTGTATATACCAATAGTACATACATCTAAAAGCTGTGTATTGTACGAGTACGAATACGGGTGCATACGAGTAGAATTGTTGATGAAACTGAACGAGGATGTAATTGTAAGCATTTTTGTTAAGTAGAAGTATTTTGATATGTGTCTTGAAGTCTTTAAAAAGTGTAAGAATACATATCAAAAAACAACATGTATATACATTCTAATGGAGTCGTTAAGTCTTCGTTAGTCGTTACATGTAAGTGTTGTTTTGAAACCTTTAAGTTAACGATCTCAATTAATGTTGTTAACCCAATGTTTATTATATCAATTGAGATGTTAAATTATTTTATTATCATGATATTATGATGTATGAATATATCTTAATATGATATATACATTAAAATATCGTTACAACGATAATCGTTACATATATCATTTCGAGTTTCTTAACTTAGTAATCTCATTTCTTATGTATATCACACATTGTTAATATACTTAGTGCGATACTTACTCATCATAATCTTATGTCAACTATATATATATGTCTATATATATACCATAACATGTAGTTTTTACAATTTTGTAACATTCGTGAATCGCCGGTCAACATGGGTGATCAATTGTCTATATGAAACTTATTTCATTTAATCAAGTCTTAACAAGTTTAATTACTTAACATGTTGGAAACATTTAGTCATGTAAATATCAATCTCAATTAATATATATAAACATGGAAAAGTTCGGGTCACTACACTTTGGAAATGGTACCATCAAATCAATGCCTCAAATATCGAAAACCTCACAAACTTGAATTATGTTTTGAGGCATTTCATCTCTTTGACTAATCTTTCATGCCCTTTGACAAGAATCGCATGATTTACATATTTGGTGGGCATCCTTAAAGATGGAAGGCCAATAAAAACTGGCCTCATAGACTTTTATCCCCGTGACTTGGGGTTCGAAATGTCCACCAGTGGGACCAAGATGACATTGGAGAAGAATTTGATTGCATTCTTTTTCGGAGACACAATGACAGATTATCCCGTCGGGACACCGTTTAAAGAGATACGGGTTTTCCCAAAAATAGTATTTCAAGTCACTGAAAAATTTCTTTCATTTTTGATGTGACATACCTGTTTCTAGGAATCCGCCCGCAAGATAGTTGGCTATGTCTACAAACCAAGGATCATCAATTTTCTCAATTTTCATGAGATTTTCATCAGGAAAATTATCTTGAATAACGGTCTCATGAAGAACCTCAAGATTTGGGTTCTCAAGGCGAGAAAGGTGATCGGCTGCAAGGTTTTCGGCCCCCTTTTTGTGATGACCTGGAAATTTCCAATCAAATTTAAACTTTAATCTTTATATGTTTCCGACACGATAAGCAAAATCTGTAGTGTTGAGTCTCGAAAGTTTTGAAATCTATATTCATGTAATCAATTACCCTTTGACCATGTCTGACGATTCACGAACATTTATGTGTATATAGATATGTATATATAATATATACTTATTAATTGGAAATGTTAACAAAGTACTAGATACATAATACTTTACATGAACATATTTTGTTTCAATATAAGTTTATTATAGTTATCGACGAGATTAAAAAATAATATCAAATGATTGATTTATCAGATACATTGTATGATTATGAGTCTCTGTTACGAGGCCCACGTTGATTTGAGAAATCTGTTCTTTTTAACAATATTCGGAAAATATTAAAGTGAGTTACATGTAAGAGCAAAAGTGTCAATTATCAGGAACTAGACAAGGGTTAGTGGAGTTTCCTGTTCGATTTCCTATATATGTGTTAACTATTAAGCTTCTATATTATTTAATGAGAAAGTGAAATTTTTAGAATATATATATATATATATATATATATATATATATATATATATATATATATATATATATATATATATATATATATATATATATATATATATTATATGTCAAAATATATAATAGTTATTATGAAATAACATAATACCTTAAATAAATATATAATACTTAAATATATAAAACATGGTTAATATGTTCATATTTATATGTATAGTTATAATATAATTAATATGCAAACACATATTATATAATAATACATAGATATATTAAAATGCATAAATATTAAACATTCAATATATGTTATTATATATTACATAATTAATAATAAGTAATATTAATATAATCAGTTTGATTACAGGTTAAAACATAATTGCTATAGTTACTCTCATTATTATTATTAGTATCGATATCTGTATTGTTAATAATAATTTAATATATAATATATAGATATAAAAATTGAAATACGTAACTTGTTATTATTAGTAATACTACTATTATGTTTTTTTTCCAATAAGAATCATTATTAATATTATTATTATTATCATTATTATTATTATTATTATTATTATTATTATTATTATTATTATTATTATTGTTATAAAAACAATACAATTCATTATTATTAAAAGTATCATTATTATGATAAATATTGTTATTATTAGCATAATTATTATTAATTGTATTATTATTATGTTGTTATTGTTAATAATATTTATTATTATTTATTATTAAGAGAATTATTATTATTATTATTATTATTATTATTATTAATATACTTACTAATGCTAATTATATATATAATATAAATACATATATATATCCCATATATAGTGGATTAAGTTATGCATCACCATCACACTGTATCCAAGTTTTGTTTCTGTCTAAATGGATTATATATCAAAAAAATCAAATTCGTACGATTTGGTTTGAAATCGTTTTTTTTTTTTTTTTTTTTTTGTAGTATCTGAATGATTAATTTTCCTTATCGACAGAATTTGTTTTACATAATAATGGATCACTTTATATCAAGAATAATGATTATTCAATTCCCTACCATTTTATCACAAACCATCAATCTCATCATCTTCATTAAATTTATCAACAAACCGCCACTCTAAGATCACCTTCATTCCGCCACCATCAAGAAGAACCACCACCACCGGTTACCTCACCACCATCGGTTATCATTTTTCTATCTCTCTTCTTTTCCTCTGCGTTAAATCACCAATTCCCTATCATTCTTTTTCTGTTTCTAATCAAGTTGAGAAATTACCACTTACATCATAACAACCAACATTATCGTGTTTCTCTTCTTGAAGTGAATACTATCACTGCTATTCTTGCATTTGTTTTCTCTATAAACAGATACCATATTATGTTTCTTGTTGCTGTTACACCGGTTTCTGGTTTCTGTTTTACGACCACCACAAGCCACCCATTAATCACCTGCAACCCTACCATACATCATAACCGTTGCACATAATTTTGTTCTCTTCTTCTGTTCGAATTTTAATACTATTACAGCCTAATTTGCAGCTAACTGCTGCTAGTACTATTGCAGCCGTTATTGTTTCTATTCCGATCAAACCCATGAAACCCTCTACTGTTGCTATTCGAGTTTTATTCAAACGAAAACCATCATCTTCACCACTATAATATACTGCTGTGTGTTTCCTGTTTCTAGCTCGATCTAACAAAAACCAAACACCTCTTGCTACGTTATAATTTTTCTGTTTCTTTCTGCCTGATCAAACAACAGTTCCTACGGATGCGTTTATCTTTCTGTTTCATCTTCCTTAAGCTCAACATCCAAAACAGTCACCAACATTTTTTTTTCCTGTTTACAGCCGGAACTCATGTTACCACCATCGTTATTTTCTTTTTCCTCTTTACTCTTCCTGTTAACTGTCGTTGCTACTCCTTTCTGGTTCGAACAGTTCAATTACCAATCATTAACTGTTGCTATGATGCTATCCGTAATCTGTTTTGCCGATTCAGTTTTCAATTTTGTTTCTATTTTGAACGGAAGGGATGTAAGATAAATAATGAGGCTTTTCCTATTCTCCATTGGAATAAATAAACATCCACTTGATGTTTTGCACTACTTTTCTGTTGTGGGCCAAAAAGATCAAAACATAATCACATGGGCTTGTTGAGTGTGCTACCACTACCACGTTCCTTTATTTTTTTTTGATGATGTTATATGATCATGATGTGGGACAGATTGATGATGATGGGTATGATATAATAAACACGATAATGTGCTGGATATTGTTAATTACAGATGATGATGTATGCTAACGATGATTAAGATTAATGATGATGATCATAGAATTATGATTATGATTATGATTATGATAATTATGATAACGAAGATGACGTGATTCGAAATATGATAATTATGATCGTGAAACATATGGGGTTAATGATAAGATGATAATGATCATGATGATCATTAAGATGATGTCGATATACGAATGATGATGATAATGCTCTTAAAAATAAAAGGATGATGATGATGACTAACATAAAGTTTAAGGATGAAAAACGTTTAGATAATAACATTGTTTTTTTTTCTGTTCCACTCCACTGCCATTCAAAAACTACCAAATAAAATCACTATATCTACTTTTGGACCAAACTAATTTTTGGGCTTGATTAATTTGTTATCGGGCCGTTCGAAAAAGGCCAAGCCCAACAGAGGTTCGAATGGGCTTTGTCTGAACAACATGGGTCGTACATGGTCTGAACTTTGGCTAACCATCTTCTGTTTCTATTTCGGTCGTGACCCAGAGTCCCACACACGCTCGGTTGCTCATTTTTCTCGATTACACATCCTCTCATTAAGGGTACGAATTATTAGAACTTGAATTTCGATTACTTATATATATATAATTATATGTATAATTATGTTATGCAAATGTTTATGGTTATAACCATAAAAATGGTTATGTATGAAGTTTATAAGGAAATAAATACATGTATAACATGTAATTTAAGATATAATATATATTAGAATTTAATACAAATTATATATAAACTACAACACTAAATATATAAATATTATATAATTAATAGATGGAATTATTTGATTTTCATTATATGTTTTAATATATAATTAATATAGATTCGTGAATCCGAGGTCAACCCTACACCTGTTAAATGACGTCATATGTATTTTTACTACAAAATACAGTATGGTGAGTTTCATTAATCCCTTTTTAAATGCTTTTGCAATATATATTTTTGGGACTGAGAATACATGCGTTGTTTTTATAATTGTTTTATGAAATAGACACAAGTAATTGAAACTACATTATATGGTTGAATGATCGAAATCGAATATGCCCCTTTTTATTAAGTCTGGTAATCTAAGAATTAGGGAACAGACACCCTAATTGACGCGAACTCTAAAGATAGATCTATCGGGCCCAACAAGCTCCATCCAAAGTACCGGATGCTTTAGTACTTCGAAATTTATATCATGTCCGAAGGAGGATCCCAAAATGATGGGAATATTCTTATATGCATATTGTGAATGTCGGTTACCAGGTGTTCAATCCATATGAATGATATTTTTGTCTCTATGCATGGGACGTATATTTATGAGAAATGAAAATCTTGTGGTCTATTAAAATTATGTAAATGGTTATTTATGTTAAACTAATGAACTCACCAACCTTTTGGTTGACACTTTAAAGCATGTTTGTTCTCAGGTACGAAAGAAATCTTCCGCTGTGCATTTACTCATTTTAGGGATATTACTTGGAGTCATTCATGACATATTTCAAAAGACGTTGCATTCGAGTCGTTGAGTTCATCAAGAATATTATTAAGTCAATTATAGTTAGATTTATTATGAAATGGTATGCATGTCTGTCAACATTCGATGTAATGAAAGTTTGTCTTTTAAAAATGAATGCAATATTTGTAAAATGTATCATATAGAGGTCAAGTACCTCGCGATGTAATCAACTATTGTGAATCGTTGTAATCGATATGGACTTCGTCCAGAGGGATTAGGACGGGTCATTAGACTTTTTGTCCTTAATATCAATGTCGAATTCCTACAAAAGCAAGACCTAACCTATTAATCAGGGTTTAGCATCTTGCTTAGCAAGCAAGTACTTTAAGGCCGAGTGGTTCGTGTAGACAACCGTCTTTGCTAGTACCAAGTAAGATCGGAATTTGTCAAATGAAAAGACAATTGCCAGGAGTTCTTTCTCGGTGGTAGTGTAATTAAGTTGGGCTCCTTGCAATGTCTTACTAGCATAATAAATGGGCTGTAAATGTTTTCCAATTCTTTGCCCCAAGACGGCACCAATAGCAAAGTCACTCGCATCACACATAAGTTCGAATGGAAGTGACCAATTTGGTGATATGAGAATGGGTGATTGTGTGAGCTTTGCTTTCAGAAGATTAAAGGCATTTAAACACTCGTCTGTAAATACAAATGGAGCGTCTTTCTCTAGAAGTTTGTTCATAGGGGTTGCAATTTTTGAAAAATCCTTAATGAACCGACGGTAAAAACCGGCGTGCCCTAGAAAACTTCTTACACCTTTTACATTCGATGGTGGTGGTAATTTGGCTATGACTTCCACTTTAGCTCTATCCACCTCCATACCTGCACAAGAAATTTTATGACCCAATACAATGCCCTCTTTTACCATAAAATGGCACTTTTCCCAGTTTAGTACAAGATTTAATTTTTCACACCTAATCAACATACGCTCAAGATTATGAAGACATGAGTCAAAAGAATCACCGAAAACTGAGAAGTCATCTATGAATACTTCCATAAAGTCCTCAATCATATCATGAAAAATGGCTACCATACACCTTTGAAAGATAGCAGGAGCATTGCATAAGCCAAAGGGCATACGTCGATAGGAGAAAGTACCATAAGGGCATGTAAAGGTGGTTTTCTCTTGGTCCTCGGGTGCTATAGGGATTTGGAAATATCCCGAGAAACCGTCAAGAAAACAATAAAAGATCTTTCCTGCTAACCTTTTCAACATTTGATCAATGTAAGGAAGGGAAAAATGGTCTTTTCGGGTAGCATCATTTAATTTTCTATAATCAATACATACCCTCCAACCCGTGACAGTCCTAGTAGAAATTAATTGGTCATTTTCGTTGGTGATAACGGTCATGCCACCCTTTTTTGGTACACATTGGATCGGACTCACCCAAGGACTATCCGAAATTGGGTAAATAAGACCCCCATCAAGGAGTTTGACAATCTCCTTTTTAACGACTTCTTGCATATTAGGGTTCAGTCGCCTTTGTCTTTGTACACATGGCTTATAGTTATTTTCCATTAATATCTTATGTGTATAATAAGAGGGACTTATACCCTTGATGTCATGAATTTTCCATGCTAGAGACGGTTTATGAGCTTTTAACATGGAAACAAGTTTAGACTTCTCACTTACAGAGAGTTCGAATGAAATGATAACCGGTAGAGTAGAATCCTCTTGAAGGTAAGCATATTCCAAGTGACTTGGAAGTGGCTTTAGTTCCAAAACGGGAGGTTCTTCAATCGACGTTTTATATCGGTACTCATTTTCTAAATCCAACTTTCTGTATTCTTCATCATTTGGCTCAAAACCGTTAGCCATCAAGGTGGTCAACATCTCTACTTCTTCCACCATGTTCTCTTCATCACCTTCCGTAAAAATGCATTCTTCCAAACCTTTCAATTCTGGAAATTCCTGCAACAACTCTGAATATGTGTCTACGATTTGCAAATAATAACATTTATCATCAGTAGACTCGGGGTATTGCATGGCATGGTCAACGGAAAAAGTTACCTTGACATCCTCAATACTATGGGTCAATTTCTGCCCATAAACATCTATCATAGCCCTAGCGGTTTTGAGGAAAGGTCGACCCAATATAAGAGGCACACGTGTGTCCTCTTCCATATCCAAAATTACAAAATCGGCCGGAAATACTAGGGTACCCACTTTTACTAACATATTCTCTAAAATTCCACGATGGAATTTAATAGAGCGGTCCACTAGTTGAATTGCCATTCAGGTTGGTTTTAGTACCCTGGGGTCTAGCTTAACATACAATGAATAAGGCATTAAATTTATGCTAGCCCCTAAATCCGCTAATGCTTTAATGCATTCCAAATCTCCTAGGAGACATGGTATGGAAAAACTCCCAGGATCCACTAACTTCTTTGGTATTTTGTTCATTAAAATTGCTGAACAATTAGCATTCATGGTGACGGATGAAAGTTCCTCCATTTTCTTCCGATTAGTAAGTCTTTTAAGAAGTTAGCATACTTTGGCATACCTGAAATCACATCAATAAAAGGCATATTTATGTTAATTTGTTTAAACATATCTAGAAATTTTGACCTTTTGGCTTCGAGCCTTTCTTGTTGTTGCTTCCTTGGGTATGGGAGCGATGGTTGATATGGCTTCACTACGGGTTTCTCCCGTTCTTCCTTCTCAACCACTTGTTCCGGCTTCTTAACCGGTTCATCATTTTTGTTCAACGGAACACTGAAATCAGAATCTTCGGGCATTATTGGAGCTTCATATGTTAGACCACTCTGTGTGGTGATAACATTGGCGTGCTCATTTCGGGGGTTCTTATTAGTATCGCCCGGTAAACTGCCTGGTTTTCTTTCACTAAGTAAACTAGCCAAACCACTCATTTGCTTCTCCAAATTCTGAATTGCAGCTTGTTGGTTTTTGAATTGGTGTTCGTTTTTCTTGTTTGTTTGGCTTATATTGGTAACAAGCTGGGTCTGAGATGCAATTAACTTCTCCAACAAACTCTCCATATTTGACTTTTTCTCTTCGTTTTGGGGTTTTTGATAGAAACCCGGAGATTGTTGTTGGAACCCATTACTTGACCCTTGTTGGTAATTAAAATTTGACCTTGAGGGTTGTATGGGTTGTTGAAGTTTCGGTTAAATTGGGCTCTTCCTTGAAATTGATTATTATTTCTTTGGCTTATGAAAGCCACTTCTTCTTTCTGAGCCATTGTTAAACTGGCATCATAATCTTTTCCTAAATGGAGACCACCACAGTATTCACAATCTACCTTCATACTATGGATTTCCTTGGTGATCTTTTCCATGTTTCGAGCAACACCGTCTATTTTCACACTTAGGGAACTAAGTTCATCATAAGCACCGGCGCTTTGGACTTGAGCATGACGAGTAATTGTTCGTTCTTGATGCCACTCATGAGAATAATCGGCTTGCTTCTCGATTATCTCATAAGCTTCTTGCTCGGTTTTGTCCATGAGTGAACCTCCGGCCGCTTGATCAATGGAAATTCGGGTTACAACAACACAACCCTTGTAAAAGATTTGAACTTTTTGGAAGGTATCTAAACCATGGTTTGGACAACCTCTTAGCATTTTGGAAAATCGATTCCATGCTTCATACAAGGTTTCCATCGGCTTTTGACAAAATTGAGTAATTTCTTGTTGGAGTCTCGCGGACTTAGAAGCTGAAAAATATTTCTTAAGAAATTTTTCCAACATACCATCCCAAGTTTCTATCGTAGCCTCGGGCAATGAATCTAACCAACTCCGTGCTTCCCCGTGGAGTGTCCATGGGAAAAGTTTTAAAAATACATTTTGGTCGGTGTCTGCTTGAAGCTTGAATAGAACACATATCTCTTGAAAAAGAAGAATATGTTCATTAGCATCTTCATTCAGACCTCCACCAAATTGACATCTGTTGTTAATCATTTGGAGAATAGGTCCTTTTATTTCAAATTTTATCTCACCAGGTGGCTGAGTAATTACACTTCCTTGTCCGGTTCGAGTTGCCTTCATCTTGGCCGCCATTGATTGTCTTGGTACCACCGGTTGGTACCTCTCATTCCATTTCAAAATTTGGAGGATGAACGAGTTCAGCAAATTCAGAATATCGAGGCTTGGTTGTTCTTGATGATTCGGAATCAAAATTTTCCTGCTTTGATGAAGACTCAAAAATTTCAAGTACTTCTTTTGGTATCCTACCAAGCTTTCTATCAGGTTCTGTAAGCGGTGTAAGTAATGGAAAATCTGAATTTCGGGTATGTCGCATATGCAACCTAAAATCTATCAAACATACAACTAACAAAACCATTAAACGCACCGATTCTATAAGTTTAAAAATCAAAGACTATTAATAATTTAAAAGAATTAAGAAACTATTTTAATCACAAATTAGTTAACAATTCTATTTTGACACAAAACTGTCCCCGGCAGCGGCGCCAAAAACTTGATGTACGAAACGTGGTATACGAATTGTTGTATGAAATAGTATGGAAAAATACCGATTAAAGATTGCTACACACTAGCGGGCAGTGTACCCGATCGTGTAGTAGTATAGTAAATGGTAAAATCCGTGTATCGTTCCAAGGACAATATCTAAGTCAAATTAGGATTATAAACTAAATTGTGATTAACTAAGAAAATTACAATTACAAGATATTTTGGTTTTCCCTTTAAAGATGGGCGAATCAAGTGGCGAATAATATTTAAATACAATATTTTTGGTATTTTAAATTTAAGAAAACAGAAAGATAGTTTTGATATCAAATTGAGGTAATATGTTCATCTAGATTTTTTACCCTCAATGTTGAATGTTATTTAGGATTAAGATCGGACTGATTGGTTATGCACGAGAACTAATTAATTGGTTTACCAAGAGTAGTCTTGCGCAAACACTCAAATAGGATTACACGATGCAAGTGATGTTCTTGTCATCTAAGACCTCCTATATGTAATCAACTAATTCAACTAGTTTGAAGACTTGAAGAATGATCAAGTCAATGGTGTGTTGTACATGATCCACTCCTATATCAACTAATGGTTTAACTTAGTTCATTCCCTTGGTCCGGTTAAATGATCAATTTACCCAACCCAAGTAATTAACTAAATGATATAATAAGATCCTTATAAACGTCACTAGATAAGGCAAATCAATAACACATGTTGATTAATGGAACTAGGTAGTTGAAAGTGTGTATAACAAATTCTAAGGAATTGGTCATTCTCCTAGAAAATTACACATACTAATTAAGCTATTCCAAAGTATCTACAAGAGTCGTTCTTACATTCTTATGTAAATTAACCATTTGAACTCAACTTATCCCTTTTGGTAAAAGATGGATAAACACATGTCACTAGGTGTAAATCAATATACTAACTTAACAAGATGGTGTTTCTTAACCAAATGAATATATCAACTAGTTGAATCGAAAAGATTAAACTTAACAAGAATGGTTCTTGTATTCAAACATCAAACTATCACGCATAAGAACAATCAATCAATAGTAAACATTCAACATTTCGGTTATTTATCTAGATGAACATAAAATGGACTAGCCAACTATCATGCTTGAAAACTTAAACAAAACAGTAACAAAGATAGAATTCATTGTAATACAAGATTGACCTTTTTGGAGTAATCTTGGATGAAGCTCTTGAATGATCCTTGTTTCTTCAATGATTTGAGTGCATAGATGCACTTTGATAAGTCCAAGAATTACTTTGATTCGTATGTTTTTGTCTCATAACAGAAAGGAAACTGGTACCCTTTGAAATGAAGCTGGACATGGAATTAAATAGGAAGAGCCAGGCTAAAAAGTGGTTGAAAAGTGTTGTGCGCGGCGCGCACTTTTCACCTGCTACATTTTAACTTTACAGCTAATGATCGCACCTTTAGTTCTGTGTTCTAGGTCCTTGTGCGCGGCAGGGGTGCGCGACGCGCTCAATTGTGCGCGGCGCGCACAGGTGAATTTGCACGGGGCGCACGCTGGTTTCAATTTTAGCCGTTCTCTGATCAAAATAAGTGTGCGCGGCTATGTGCGCGGTTACTGTGCGGGACGCGCACAGTACAAACTTTATCTTTTTGGTCTTGTTTTTTGATCTCTGAGCTGTTTCATCTTCATTCTAGCATGTTTCTTCAAGTTTATCATGATTATGGACTGAATTACAATAATAATGAAATATGAATGTAAAATCTAAGTTTACATACGAAATGAACATCAAATGAACTTGATATTACAACTAAAGATATGACTAATTTGAGTAACATCAAGGGGTTAGCACAAGGCTAAGTGAATGGAACTATCAACAAGTCTAGCATATAGTACAAACTTGTACTCCTACAGCAACAACTATATTCAACCACATACAACAAGCAACAACTAGCAACTGGCAAGTATGCTCCAACTAGAGGATCGACGGCTTGTACGGGCACATGACCACTAGCTGATCAGGCTAGAGTCTACCGATAGTCCTTACTACTAAATCCCTAGTATAGTCATCCACACGTAGGTGATGCGCCGTTCAGCACTATACTCAACAAACAGTAGCCAACTAGACCCAACCACAACTAGGTTGACCTCTCTGAGCTGAACCTAATAGATCAAGGTTCCAACAACAACAACAACAACTTGTTCACATGCAACCAGTCAACTATTACTACTACTACTACAAGCAACTATTACTACTAAAAGCATGGCAACCCTAACTATGACCAATTGTACAATATAACTACTAAACATGGCAACTAATAACAATATAAACATAGTAGCGCAACTTGCTACTCTATACTACACCAAGTGATAATCCCACTCACTGAATACCAGCAACAGAAGGCACTCAGAATTCTAATCTTACTGAGCCTTCTCTTCGTCCTTTCCACCTGACAACAGCATAAACGAAGTAAGTTTCTGTTTGTTAGCACAAAACAGCACAATACATCGAATCAGTATCAAAAGCGCCACAAAAATGTCTACTTAACATTTATGCATTTTCAGAATTTACATTCTGATTATCATAAGTCACGCGGGCAGCATAACGGCTAGAAAACTGCCAAATTAAACAACATTGCAGTACTGATCTGCATCCATACAGTTGCACATGCATCTGTACGGTTAGAGGTCCATCCGTACGGTTGCATCGTGCACCCGTACGGTTGCACACCCACTGCCCGGTTGCATCAACACCCCTGCATCCGTACGGTTGCACATGCACCCGTACAGTTGTACAGTCTACCCGTGTGGTTGCAAGCTGCAACCATACAGTTGTATTCATCGAGCAACAGCAGCAGAAACTGACAGGTTTCGAACCAAAATCACCCAAATCTCGATCTCTAAACGTTTTGACACCTAACAAAGCTTAGAAAACGTTTATAACAACTAAAGGAACATAAACCATAACGTTTTACACCAAACCAACATCAAAATCAACCAATTTGACATCAAAACACACTTAGATAAAAACCTAACTAAAGACTCCATTTAAACACAGATTACATCATGAAAACGAATGATTCTTACCTTGTTATGACCACGAAATCAGTAGCAACTGATTACACAATACAATTTAGACTCTAAATCAAGATTCAAGAGATTAGGGTTTCAAGGAGTGAAAGTATTAGGTACGGGATGATTTAGAAGATTCAAGAAAATGAGAAAGAGAAGCTGATATCTTGCTTATATACTAGTGTTAAACACAATACTCCATCACACACGGGTATTTACCAGTTATCTAATATCTTTCATACTTAATTTGACTGTCCTAACGGAGTCCAAATTAAACAAACGAACCTGTTATGTGACCCTTGTCACAAACTGGTCTCAACTAAACAACCAAATAATTATAAATATATAATTATTATACTAACATACAAACACACCCAAGGTCAAAAGGGTCTTTTTAGCTAGGCCCGATTACAGGATGTTACATCAGCAAATCAACGAGCACTACTGACTCTCATCCGAAAGCATATGGATCTTTCCACCGGACGCCCGACTTATCACTCTGATTTGCAAATGATCGAGGATATTCACAGCTTTTTCGCTCTCTTGGAAAGAGATAATTTAGAAAGCACACCAAACATGCTAGTGATTTATGTAACAATTGATCTCCACGCTGATCTGATTATCAAAGAGTTACGAGACGCAGTCACAGATTAAGTAAGACACAACAATTCGTTTTCTCATCTTGAACCAGACCGAGTCAACATTGCCACCTACGTTACGAAGCAGATAGCACGTATCTTCCACGAGTCCATAGATCCAAGTTTCATATTTAAAGCTGGATGTTGGGAGATATACTCAAAGACAGTGACATTAATGCTCTTCACCTATTTTCAGCTTCTCCTCTTGACTAATCTGTGCAAGGCTACAGACTCCTACTGTGGAGATCACCGATAAGAAGATTTTGAGATACTAAAGATACAATTTCTGACACTATTTGAAGATCTTCGAAATGAACATCCTATCAGAGAAGTAATCACCACCAGCACCGCCTCAATGATTGACATTCATGGATCAATCAGAAGAGCAGTGGATCATATTCTTATCGGACTTCAAGATCTGTCACGATCTGAAACCGCGCATTATCTCTCTTTTAGAAGACCTTCAAGAGAAGTACCGAATCTGCTACCACTTTTGATCCGACACTTTCTCAGGATTTATCCACCAAAACTCACATTCCCTCGAGAAAACCAAGATCACAACTACCAGAGAGGAATGTCTGATTTTTAGGCATCATTACGGTCGAGCCAACGACCTTAAACAAAAGCACTTCTCGGGAGGCAACCCGTGCAATAAAGTAGACTAGAAGAACAAAGAATGATAAATGAGCCGATAAATAAAGGACGTAACTTCCAAGATTGCAAGCCAGCCAGTTTCTTCACAAGCAACCACACGTGCTTGAGGTACTCCTTTCTTCCCATTACAAGCTCAAATTTTAAATTATGCCACATCCTAGCTTATCACTAAGTGTGAGATTCCAACCCAAATAAACACTGGACAAATATTCCCAAATCTTTAACTAAAACTTCTAAGTGTGAGATACACTGGGAACATTGAGGACAATGTTCGTCTAAGTGTGGAATGTTGGTATAAACTTTTAGCTATATTAAAATAACCCATTATGAAGATTCCAAATTCTTAAGCAAAATTTCAAAATTTTTAACAAGAGAAAGCTTTTCCGAAAAAGTATTTTTGAAAACCTGAAGCGTTTGTAAATAAAATTAAGGCTTAAGTAAGATAGAAATCTTGTTGGACGAACCAAATCTCTAATAGATAATTGCATGACTAGGCATTATCGATCAAAATTGATTATGATGAGGCACCCAAATAAGACCAGCATTCATTTTTAATGCTTTGCTGTTTTCCGTTGAAAGTGCCGATGTCTGTGCTCAGAATCAGCTTGCTCTAGATCTGCATTTTCAAGTAACGAAATGTGATTCGGTTATAATCAGAAGAGCTAGTCATTTAACAAAATAAGCCTTTCACGCCTTCACCACTTCTACCACACCAACTAATCTTTACTATCACTCGAAAAATTCAGAAAATGAGATTCCTTTCGAAAACTCGATGTTATAAACCTCTCAAGTATCATGGCAAAGGTCTTGAAAATAGTTTACCGGCAAAAAGTTTCTCGAGAATAAATCTCCAAAAAAAAAATATTTTTTCAAAGTTCTGAAAAAAGGAGTAGAACTTATGAAGAGAAACGCCGAAGAAGAACTTGAACGCAAATGCTTATCAAAGGAAGAAAAGTTCAAAAGTGCTTCTTAAAAATATTAGCACTCCTATATATCTTAAATTCTGAATAAAAGACTGCAAAAAGACTATACTACCCTTTTTTTTCTCAACCCTCTTAAAACAACTTCACCACCACTCAAAAATTCCTTTCCGTCATTGACAAATGACCTAGAAGCCATGGTTATTACCGTTTTCACATTAGTAGCAAGGATTTGAGTCTTTATCAAGCATATGACGATGGGTGCAACATGACTGACTATGAGTGAATTCATTTCTTAGATCTATAGGGAACTCTAAACACTTGTGTCATTTGAGTGACCCGTGAAAGCTAGCCTAAGTCATGTAACCTCCTCGCATGCTTGCAGAGATAGTTTCAACCCTAACATAGATGACTCACCTTATCTTTTGCACTTATAATAAAAAACAAACCGCTTAGGCTAGTAGAAAAGAAACTTCGAAAAGATTTCTTAAGGTAAAAACAAGAAGTTTGTTTGAGGACAAGCAAAGTCTAAGTGTGGAATATTTGATATCGGCTAAAAAGTCACGTTTTTACCTCGGTATTAAGGTCCAACAAAATAAAGTTCCAAACTTTATCGCCAAAATAACCGTTTCGTTAGTTGAAATTGAAGAACAAGTGATTACGAAGATGGTACAAAAAGAATCAAGAGAATCAGAGATAAAACGAAGATTCTAGAGCGAAAACGATGAAAGACAAGAAACTAAGTTACGATCGAGTGAATTTAGCAAACCAGGGCAGGCCATACAGCTTGCCAAATGGCCTGCCACTATGGAAAACAGCCTGCCACACTGGACAAGCAAACGGGCACATCAAATGGGAAAGTCAGGCAAACGGCCCCTGCAAACGGCTTGCCAAACGGCTTGCTAAACGGCCTGTCAGCCGTTTGCAGGCAAATTTCAAGTCTATTTAAAGGGTCTTTTTCATCCATTTTTACACACACTTCAATTCACTTCTTTCTCTCTCTTTCTACAATATTAGTCATACTTTCAAGGTCTTCGACTCCGTGCGGGAAATCTAGTACCCGAAGAAGAACGCCGAAGATTGTATTAGGAGCGGTCTGAAGTTTGAAGTTGTCACTTTTGTATTTGGAACTCGTTTAATCTACCGGCACTTCTATCCTTTATCTTTATATAATGTCTTCCATTTTTATGTTTTGTGATGTTGTTGCCATGATTAGCGAGTAGTTATCTTTAGTGTATGTTATGACGTAGTAAGTTATAATGCCAAAATAATATCATGGCTTGTGTATGTGATGACCAGGAAATTTTCGACCAAATTTAAACTTGATCTTTATATGATTTCGACACGATTAGCAAAGTCTGTTAAACTGAGTCTCAAAATTTTTGAATTCTGTTTATGTATTTAATTGGCCATTGACTATTTCCGACGGTTCACGAACATTGGTGTATAAATAAATATGTAAATATATATGAGTTCTATACGTAAGTAATATCATATATATATATATATATATATATATATATATATATATATATATATATATATATATATATATATATATATATATATATATATATATATACATTGTAATATATGTATGTATATATATAAATAATAAGTATTAAAAATTCACTAAATTATAAATTTTTTGGATATAATATAATAAATAGTAATATATTAAACTTAACTACAAGGTTAAATATAATTGTTACATTAATATTATTATCATTATTGGTATTATTATTAATATCATTAATAAGATTGTTATTATTATTATTATTATTATTATTATTAATTGTATATCTATTGTAATGTATAAATATAGTTGTTATACAATTTATTACTTTCATTATTAACAAAATATATATTAATATAAATACTATTATATATATATATATATATATATATATATATTATTTATATGAAATTGGATACATTTAATTTGTTATATTACTATTATTGTAACTAATATTGTTGTTAACATTACTAATAACATTATAGAATTTAAATTTAAATTTAATTTATTATTGTGATTATTTTTTTTTATCATATCATTAGAATAGTTATTATTACTATAGTTATCATTATTACTACAAATAATACAAATTATTATTATTATAAATAATATCATTATTATTATTTTTATGGTTAATATCATTATTTTTATTTATATAATTATTATTAGTAGTATTATTAATATTAATATATTTATTAAATATAAAAATTAACATATATGATTATCTAATCAGCTTCAGAAAAATCGTTATCTTAACTATTAATATTGTCTGTTAATCGAATCTGTTAAGAAGAACAAAACAAAATCTGTTTTGAGTCAATCTCAAACTTTATTTACTTGTCTGCTCCAATAATTACCTGGCAATTCATAATCTGCTATAAACCAAAACGTTTTCTCACAAGCTATTATCAAATACCATTCGACTTCTCACCTCAATATCAATTTACAATTTCCTATGATTTATTACATCTGTTAAAGTATTTTTTTTTTTATAACAGCTCGACAACTCTGTTTCATTTTCTTAAAATCAAAAGCTCGATTTTGTAATTAATCTCAAATTCTGTAAATGTGGAAGTGTTAGAAATCTAATGAACGATCTTTCTGTGAAGATTGAATTTCCAATTCGTCAATTCAAAGTCGAATTTTAAAGTCAAAGTTATATATAAAAAGTCAACAAATTATGTTCATCGAGAAATTCAGGTTTGTCTTGATGTTTGGAATTAAATTGATGATGCAGAAAGATTTCATAAACGATTTGGAACCTTTTTTGTGTTATAAGTTGAAAGGACCCGTCCTAATCCACCTGGACGAAGTCATCAACATTTGGTCCCATTGCGATGATCGGCTCCAAGTAATGTCCTTATATTGAGCAAATGCATAGCGGAAGACTTAATTCGTACCTGAGAATAAACATGCTTTAAAGTGTCAACCAAAAGGTTGATGAGTTCATAGGTTTATCATAACAATCATTTCAATATGTTAATCGACCACAAGATTTCATAATCATAAACATAATACACTCGCAAGTGTATGTAAAGCATTCTAAGTGGTTGAGCACTTGGTAACCATACTTAACATTTAATCAACGTCGCATATTCCCTTTATTATGAAATCTCACTACACCGTACCAAGTGTAGTCACCAAAACGAAGTACTGTGCAACTGTTGAATACTGGTCGTCCAGTCCGGTTGGGGTTGTCAGGCCCGATAGATCTATCAACAGGATTCACGTTTACAATACCCATGTAAATAGTAGTTACCAAGCTACAGGGAAATATGCCAGTGGTACAACTCAACGTACAATATATTTTTAAGTACTTGTGTCTATTTTGTAAACATTTATAAAAGTAGCGCATGTATTCTCAGCCCAAAAATATATATTGCAAAAGCAATTAAAAAGGGAGCAAATGAAACTCACTTTTGCCTTGAAGGTATTTAATTCGACTTGGTCTCCGATAGATATCACGAACCTAACCATATATATAATATATCAACATATTTTCTTTTTAAGTAATCGTTACATATATATATACTTTTAATACTTTTAATATTTTCTTAGTCCGTAGTTAGCAGTCCGATGTTAGTGGTCCACAATTAGTTGCTTAAATAAAATAAATAAAGACCCCATCGTATTCATATTGATCAGAATTAATCTCGACCCATGGTATCATGTTGTCAAATGATGTGTTGCGTACATAAAGTACCGTGTTGTCAAATGACGTGTTGCGTACAATCATGAGGTCTTATGATTAATCTTCTCGTGTTGTTTACGGGTGGTCCTGAAATATATAAAATCAAATCATAAGTAATTATATATAAAATATCATATTAATTAGAAAAGATATGATTAATTTACTTTTTCTCCAAATATTTTCGTAGCTAAACTAGCTTCGGATACCCAATCTTGTTTTAGTCGTAGTTTCTTCATTACAAATCCGTTTTTGTTGGTTCAACTTGCCACTTCCTTGGATCGAGTCAAATTTTAAGAATATGAACTAAAAATACCTTAGTTTGTATTCTAAATCATAGGTTATAGGTCAAACTTTGGTGAAACTTATGAAAGTGATCATTTTCCATTATAAAAACAACATTTAATGATCATTTTTCTAAAAATACTTACACTTTGAGTTAAACCATGAAATTTTTATGTGTTAACATATTCATAAGAAATATCATTTTTCCAGAACATGAACTTCCAATTCAAAGTTCAAGATGGTTTTTAATTATCCAACCCAAAACAGCCCCCGGTTGCACTCCGACGACGTAGATTCAGTTTTTAAGATGTTCTTTGTAAAACTAAGTTATATCTTGTTAGGTTAGCATATCATTATGATATATTACAGGTCTTGAAGTATTTTAAAAGTCAAGTTAGAAGGATCTATTTAGTTTGCGAACAAGTTTGAAATCATTCAAACTATGTCCTTGTTGTTAAAATTTTATACCACAAAATAAGATAGCTTTATGAATATGAATTGAATAAGATTATGAACAAGGTTACTACCTCAAGTTACTTGGACAAAGTTACTGCAAAAGATAAGAAATAATCTTGGAATCAAAGAGTTGTGGAGTTAGATCAAAAGGTTGGAACTAAACTTCTTCAAATGGGTGGTTATTTTGATATGTTCTTGAAAGAGTTTTCTTATGGTGTTTAAGGCTTGTAATTGAAGCTAAATGATGGGGAAAATTCTTGGAGATGATCAAGTATGAAGTTAGGAGTATTTTGAGAGAGAAAATAGGGTGTAGGTATGAGAAAATGGAGTGAAGAAATGGTGTTCATTTATAAAAAAGTTTTTAGTTTATAAAGAAAGAAAATGATTCCTAATTTTGTTTTCTTACTAATAATTCATACTACTTGACAAATTATAGTTACCTCATATCTAGGGCAGTAATAATGTTGATTAGGATGTTGATTTGATGTGTATATACCAATAGTAAATACGTATAGAAGTTGGGTATGATACGGGTACATATACCCTAGATATACGTATAGAAATCTTGAGGAAACGGAACGAGAATTCAAATATAGCTATCTTTTGTGAATATACTTATATTGTTTTATGTATTTAAGTCCTTAAAAAGTGATTAAATACATTATATATATGATACATGTATAAGCATTATAGATTATAAGTATATATATCAAAGAATGTTACGTATAGTTATCGTTTTGAAAACTTAACTTAGTAGTTTCAAAATATACTTATAACTCATTGTCATTAGTACACAATGAGATGTTAAACCATCCTTAGATCATGTTAAATATATATAAATATATATATATACACAAACGTATAATTATCGTATGTTATATAGTTCGTGATATCATCGGTCATATTGGACGGTCAAACGTTGTGTAAAACTCTTTTCAAAAACACAAGTCTTAACAATTTGGATTTCTTATCATGTTGGTATGGTTTAATTTATGTAAATATTAATCTCATAAGTATAATTTGGTCGGAAAATTCCGGGTCATTACAGTACCTACCCGTTAAATAAATTTCGTCCCCGAAATTTGATAGAGGTTGTTATGGATAACAATAAGAAGGTTTTCATGACAAATATAAGGTGATAATGGAGTTTTATCATCATTGAGTAATGTAGATAAAACGATTCAATTATGCGAAGAATATAAATGAGACTATCGTAAAAGAGTGAGATGAGAAAAATATATTCGTCTTAACCGATGACGTAGTTATGATTGATTTCCGGGATTTAAGGGATTTAAAGAGAATCTTACGTAATAAGATTTGGTTCTTTGGTGATTAAGGAAATCATGATTTTCTTTGATTATATGCAATAATCTGTTTCGATTGCTCTGTCGGATATTTCACTTTAAATTCACCCCTTCGTTTCCTTATTTTCCACGACTCACACCTTCTATTCTTTCTCCCTTGATTCTTACTTTAAAGCATTCATCAATATGCTCCATCTAGTCCTGATTCTTGATATACTCCTAACTTTTATATCTGTCATTCTTCTTTTTCATCTACCACCAGAAGAATCTATTTACTTCTACTATACTCTTGTGTTTATAGTGTTTCTAATTCTCCCGTGTCTCTATATTGCTATCTGCATCGATATACACGGTTTGTAATTTCGGGGTTATTATCGAAGTTTATATTCTTCATTATTTTTCGGAGCTTCATGCTTTCGTTTTCTCTTCCCGACTTCGAGTCAAGCGAGTAATGGTCCGGAATTCGTAGATATGAAATTCAGAATGAACATAGCTAATGCTCTAAGAAGAAAATGGTAATAGAACGATTTTGATTTGTTAAATTACCAGAATACCCTGGAGAAGACCGAGTCATCCAGAAAAATATTCTCTTGATATGTTTAGAGATTAGATAGAATATAAGAGTCGTGTAAATGGCACATGATGACGGTACTGTGAATCATCATGCTTCATTAGAAACTCAGCATGACTTACTGTAATATAATGACATTGATCAAGTGTCATTATATTATACTAATCCATGCTTCAGTTCCCAACACTACTTAAAAACATTCATATTTTAAACTCGAAGGTTTCAGAATTTAGAAACTAACACAGTTTCTTTTATGTTGCAGATATTACGGAGAGATAAATGATCTCAGATAAGAATAGTTGTGAAAATATCGCTAGAAATATGGAGGATATTTATAATAGAACATACGAGAATATCTTAGAATTTCTAATATCAATGGATGATGAAGAAGATTTGTCTGTGAAGGTTTAGAATGAGAAATAAGATGTTTGCTAACGATTTCAGCAGGCACAGAATCATTTGGATTCTTTGAAGGCAAACTTATTCTTTGTGATTTGTCCACGGCTTTCTTCATAGTTTCACATAATCCGGTTTTCGGTACTAAATTTTCTATCGAACGTTCCTAACACTCCTTTCTTTATCATCTAACTTTTGGCCATTAAGATCATCTACAATATGCTGCTTCGTCAGCATTTTCAAAGTTAACTGATCTGGGTCATCGGTTATCAAATCGAGGTAGTTTCGGGAGAATTGAGTTTTTAGAATGATTAATCGCTGATGGTAATATTGTGGAATATAAAAGGTTCTCCAGTAACAATAAAGAGTACGCATATATATCGCGGTTATAATAAAGTTGTTTCGGATGAAAAGTCGGAGTTGACTTGCTGGAGCTGTGACAAAATTAGCTACTTTGGAAAGGGATTGCAAAACGATCTTCGGTAATAACAATGTCAAAGGAACTAGAACAGATACGTGTCAAACGTTTACTCAGTTTCTGAGGTTTTTTTTCAGGTGCATAACTATATGCATCAATCTTTTCTTCCATAGATGAAGTGCGGTTGGTTTATCCTCTCGATTGAGGTGTTTTTAAGAATCATGATCGATTTGAACGCTGATTGTAATCGTCGAGATACAATGAGGGTTAAGATGAAATCAAGTGGCAATCTTGAAGAAATGTTTAGTTTCATATGTTATAATCAATATTTTAATTCATTTTAATTGTCCAATGTCATTAGTCCACAGTAACAGTCCAATAATTCATATATAGTTTAATATATAATATACGAATTAATTAATACGTGTCGTGACCCGTATACGTCTCAGACTCGATCACAACTCAAACTATATATATTATTGTAGAATCAACCTCAACCCTGTATAGAGAACTCGATCATTACTGCATATAGAGTGTCTATGGTGATTCCAAATAATATATATAGATGCGTCGATATGATATGTCAAAACATTGTATACGTGTCCCGATATTTAAAGTGCGTAAAATAATTACAGAAATTAAATGACGATTAATAAAAGTGCGATAATTAAATTGCGATAAATAAACTGCGATAAATAAAATGTAATCAGTTAGCTAGGAACAGTTTGCTGGAACAGTTAGCGTGGATTCTTAACAAAATTTTTCATAGTTAATTTATTTGTTTCTAACAGATTTTATTTTGTCATATGTTTTCTTCATATGCCACTTGTTGGATTCTGGGAAGTCAAAATTCAAATATGAAATTGAATGAAAATGGTTATTCTACAGTGAACGGATACGTATATCGGTGGTTGTAAGTAGGATAGTAAATGACTGTTGAATCAGCTTCGACGAATGTACAATGTAACTTATTAAGATGAAATCTAATTATTCCTCGGGTATTACCTACCCGTTAAAAAAAAATTTCACCATTAATATTTTGTACAAAAGAACTTTTAATTACAATCTTTATGAAAACATATATACATATATATTTTCTTCATATGAAATCATGAATTTAATGAGTTAATATGATATTAATCTCATTTGCTTTTCGGTTTGAGCTAGAATAAGAAATCTCTAAAACTTTTTGAAACCACATATTCTTCGCAGAATATCAATGAAGTTATGGATCAATACTTCATCGTTCATTATTGTTGGTACTCCTTGGTATCTATGGTGCGTATGATGTTGATGTTTGTGGGACAGATTATGATGTCGAGACGTGTGATGCGGATGTTGTTTGTTATTGGTGATGATGGTATTGTTGATGTTATTGATGGTGGTGCTGATTATGCTGCTGGTGTTTGCAACCTTCGCACCATGTTCTCCAAAGCCGTCACGCGGGCGCGAAGTTCGTTAACTTCTGCTAGTACACCGGGATGATTGGCAGTTGGAGCGAGCGAATGAACAAGATTTGTAATATAGGATAGTATATAATCGTGACGAGATACTCTAGAAATGAGAAAGAAAATGGTGTTTCGAATAGGTTCGCCGGTAAGTGCTTCAGGTTCATTGCCAAGAGGGCAATTTGGTGGATGAAATGGATCACCTTCTTCTTGTCTCCAGTGATTTAGTATATTACGAACCCATCCCCAATTCATCCAGAATAGATGATGGGAAATTGGTTGATCCATTCCGGTGACGCTGCTTTAGGAGCCCGAATGGAAATCCATATCGGCATAACTGTCGGAATCTGAAAAATTCGAACTAGATGCGGAATCCATCTTGTATAATGGGGAAAATGAATTTTTGGTATGGAATAGATTATAGGAGTTAGAGTTGGTACTCTTCAATACATAATTTACATATGTATATATAATACCAAAATCTCGTAAATTACGGAGAATCTTTGAAAAGATATCAGTCAAAGTTCGCAATAACAGATATACTAAGATAAGAATTCGTCTATACACTATCAAGCAGTAAATGCAGTAAAACATGTCTAGACTTATGAATGATAAGTAGGTAATTTCCTAAGGATGATAAGCAGATGATTTCCGACTAGAAATGATAAGCAAAACTTTTGACATGTAGACACGGTCGAAGTCCAGACTCATTAATGCATCCTAACAACTACTAGTTAGACACACTAATGCAAGACCTGGTTCGCTACGACCACCGCTCTGATACCAACTGAAAGGACCCGTCCTAATCCACCTGGACGAAGTCATCAATATTTGGTCCCATTGCGATGATCGGCTCCAAGTAATGTCCTTATATTGAGCAAATGCACAGCGGAAGACTTAATTCGTACCTGAGAATAAACATGCTTTAAAGTATCAACCAAAAGGTTGATGAGTTCATAGGTTTATCATAACAATCATTTCAATATGTTAATCGACCACAAGATTTCATAATCATAAACATAATACACTCGCAAGTGTATGTAAAGCATTCTAAGTGGTTGAGCACTTGGTAACCATACTTAACATTTAATCAACGTCGCATATTCCCTTTATTTTGAAATCTCACTACACCGTACCAAGTGTAGTCACCAAAACGAAGTACTGTGCAACCGTTGAATACTGGTTGTCCAGTCCGGTTGGGGTTGTCAGGCCCAATAGATCTATCAACAGGATTCGCGTTTACAATACCCATGTAAATAGTAGTTACCAAGCTACAGGGAAATATGCCAGTGGTACAACTCAACGTAGAATATATTTTTAAGTACTTGTGTCTATTTTGTAAACATTTATAAAAGAAGCGCATGTATTCTCAGCCCAAAAATATATATTGCAAAAGCAATTAAAAGGGGAGCAAATGAAACTCACTTTTGCCTTGAAGGTATTTAATTCGACTTGGTCTCCGATAGATATCATGAACCTAACCATATATATAATATATCAACATATTTTCTTTTTAAGTAATCGTTACATATATATATATACTTTTAATACTTTTAATATTTTCTTAGTCCGTAGTTAGCAGTCTGATGTTAGTGGTCCACAATTAGTTGCTTAAATAAAATAAATAAAGACCCCATCGTATTCGTATTGATCAGAATTAATCTCGACCCATGGTACCATGTTGTCAAATGACGTGTTGCGTACATAAAGTACCGTGTTGTCAAATGACGTGTTGCGTACAATCATGAGGTCTTATGATTAATCTTCTCTTGTTGTTTACGGGTGGTCCTGAAATATATAAAATCAAATCATAAGTAATTATATATAAAATATCATATTAATTAGAAAAGATATGATTAATTTACTTTTTCTCCAAATATTTTCGTACCTAAACTAGCTTCAGATACCCAATCTTGTTTTAGTCGTAGTTTCTTCATTACAAATCCGTTTTTGTTGGTTCAACTTGCCACTTCCTTGGATCGAGTCAAATTTTAAGAATATGAACTGAAAATACCTTAGTTTGTATTCAAAATCATAGGTTATAGGTCAAACTTTGGTGAAACTTATGAAAGTGATCATTTTCCATTATAAAAACAACATTTAATGATCATTTTTCTAAAAATACTTACACTTTGAGTTAAACCATGAAATTTTTATGTGTTAACATATTCATAAGAAATATCATTTTTCCAGAACATGAACTTCCAATTCAAAGTTCAAGATGGTTTTTAATTATCCAACCCAAAACAGCCCCCGGTTGCACTCCGACGACGTAGATTCAGTTTTTAAGATGTTCTTTGTAAAACCAAGTTATATCTTGTTAGGTTAGCATATCATTATGATATATTATAGGTCTTGAAGTGTTTTAAAAGTCAAGTTAGAAGGATCTATTTAGTTTGCGAACAAGTTTGAAATCATTCAAACTATGTTCTTGTTGTTAAAATTTTATACCACAAAATAAGATAGCTATATGAATATGAATTGAATAAGATTATGAACAAGGTTACTACCTCAAGTTACTTGGACAAAGTTACTGCAAAAGATAAGAAATAATCTTGGAATCAAAGAGTGGTGGAGTTAGATCAAAAGGTTGGAACTAAACTTCTTCAAATGGGTGGTTATTTTGATATGTTCTTGAAAGAGTTTTCTTATGGTGTTTAAGGCTTGTAATTGAAGCTAAATGATGGGGAAAATGCTTGGAGATGATCAAGTATGAAGTTAGGAGTATTTTGAGAGAGAAATGAGGGTGTAGGTATGAGAAAATGGAGTGAAGAAATGGTGTTCATTTATAAAAACGTTTTTAGTTTATAAAGAAAGAAAAGGATTCCTAATTTTGTTTTCTTACTAATAATTCATACTACTTGACAAATTCTAGTTACCTCATATCTAGGGCAGTAATAATGTTGATTAGGATGTTGGTTTGATGTGTATATACCAATAGTAAATACGTATAGAAGTTGGGTATGATACGGGTACATATACCCTAGATATACGTATAGAAATCTTGAGGAAACGGAACGAGAATTCAAATATAGCTATCTTTTGTGAATATACTTATATTGTTTTATGTATTTAAGTCCTTAAAAAGTGATTAAATACATTATATATACGATACATGTATAAGCGTTATAGATTATAAGTATATATATCAAAGAATGTTACGTATAGTTATCGTTTTGAAAACTTAAGTTAGTAGTTTCAAAATATACTTATAACTCATTGTCATTAGTACACAATGAGATGTTAAACCATCCTTAGATCATGTTAAATATATATAAATATATATATATATACACAAACGTATAATTATCGTATGTTATATAGTTCGTGATATCATCGGTCATATTGGACGGTCAAACGTTGTGTAAAACTCTTTTCAAAAACACAAGTCTCAACAATTTGGATTTCTTATCATGTTGGTATGGTTTAATTTATGTAAATATTAATCTCATAAGTATAATTTGGTCGGAAAATTCCGGGTCATTACATAAGTTTTGTCTAAAATCTTCTAAAAATTCGAAATTGATTTGAGGTTGAGCTCGTGTTCTTCACAGGCTGATCAGCATATTTTTTTTATTTTTTTTCTGTTTTAAATTATTTTGATCAATCTCTAAACGTTTTTATATAAACAATAAATCTTTAAAAACTAATTGTAACTTGTTGCTTAATTAATTTAGGATTTTATGGTCGATTTGAATTTGGTAAAGAAGAAGAAGAAAGAGAGGATCAGTTAATACGGGCTAAATCTATTTAAGTTCTGATTTGAATCCGTAAAACAGATATGGTCCATTGGTTTAGGCGTGGTGTCGGGTTTCGAGAGGTCTCAGGTTCGAGACTAGTTGGTGGCCTGTTTTTTTTTATAAAAAAACTCAATCTTTTTGAGGTAGTTATTTAAGTTCCTTATTTCTTTTATTATTATTATTATTATTATTATTATTATTATTATTATTATTATTATTATTATTATTATTATTATTATTATTATTATTATTATTATTATTGTCATTATTAGTTATTGTTATTAGGATTAGTATTGTAGTTATTATCATTATCTAACTATATCTAAAAGTTGACTCCTAGGATTATAAATATGATTTACCCCTTATGTATTAAATAATAGTAAAAATGATGAAAATAACTTCTATATAAAAGTTGACTTCTAGGATTATAAATATGATTTACCCTTTATGTATTGAATAATGGTAAAAATGATAAAAAGGTAACTTACTCTCTAGCATTTAAAAGTTAAGTCTTGAAAATGATATATATAAAAAAAAAAAAAAAAAAAAAGGAACTAAAGTTTTCTACTTGCACCCGTTCGTTTTTCTTAATAATAGATAGATAAGAAACTCTAGAGTTTCTCTACTTGCATTAACAATTGAAAACACTTTATTACTCATGCATTTTAAATAGCAAATTAAATTAAAATAAGTTATTATTATTAATGATAAAACTTTTCATTTTCTTCGTGGAACACTCAAGGCACATTATAAAACATATAGTATTACGATGAGCATCCCAGCAGGTGGCATGAGGTGAAGTTGGTTGGTTAGCAAAATTCAAGCTTAATAGCCGAGTCTACATGAACTTTTTTTATGTTGGGATATTATTATATATGTATTCTTTTCGTCTCATTGAATATTATAAAGCTTTTGTTTAATTTTATCATAGCTTTTGCTTACATGATCTTATCAACACTTGGTTTGATTATGTTTATAGTATATGAGAGTATCCATGCCCTCATATTTTATATATTAACCATACTAATTGTCGGTGCAGGACAAGTCGATATGTAGTCTACATGAACTATACGATTCAATTATCCCAATCATCATCTTATTCAATAATTTTGAAAAATAATTGCCAATATGTAAGATAAGTGGATATATAGTGTAATTGTTATATATTTACACATATATGCATAATCTACACGGTTTAATTATATCACCCCTCATCTTATTCGTCACTTTATTTCACTATAGGAATAGGAAGGTCTCATAGAAACAAACTTGAATTGTGAGTTTTCAATGGAACTAAAGTTAAGTGAGATGGAGAATTAGAAATACGTACTTAAATCAGATTCATAGTTGTTTCTAAAAGGTAATTATTGTAGTCAACTTATCATCTTGAATGATATTATAGTTTTTTCTTTAAATTATAAGTGACTTATTATATTAATTTATACAAAATGACTTTGGATCTTAGTTATCAAGTTGTTTCTATCAAGAGTTTGATGAATAGTAAATTTTTATTTTTATTAATTAACATGATGTTGTTGCTTAGGTTATTTGAAACTTTTCATGCGGTTGATTTTTATGAGAAAATTAGAATATCTAAAGAAGTGTAACTACGTTGAGACATAGTTTACTAATCATGGAACAAAAAATTGTGATAAATTTGAAATATTAGAACAATCTATAATCTATGTTTCTACTTCTAATGTTGAATTATGCATTACATTTTAATTGAGTATCTCCATCAATGGTCTTTTTGAGAAAACATTTAATAATATATAAACGTTTGAGTGAATTAATTTGATGTGTCTCTCAAAAGAGTAGGCAATTGAAAAGTTAAAATAAAATTATAAATTTCATGTATAGAGAAGAAAAGATAGTTAACTCTAATACATTTGATTGACGAGTTAGTTTTTGATAAATATATCTGCAATAAAAATATAATCGGGTTTTAATGTCGATCATAAATAGAAAAGGAACCGTGTAAATTCAAACTTCATTAAAAGCTATTAATATTATCCTTAATTTAATAATTTTTATCATATAGTTTTGGATATGGTTAGTAGTAGCTTGATGACATGAATAGAGTCTTTACTTGCAATAAGCTTAGAGACTTGGTCATACTTCTTACGCAAGATTGAATTTACTAGCATCAATTTTCATACGACAAAAGAAAACATATGTTACTATTGATACACTCTTGAATCACTTATATATGTTTTTCCCATATATGTGTAACACATGCAGTATAATTGTAGCTCGAGTAAGCATTTTATGTATTTATTCAAGTTTATACATGAAATGTAATGTAAATATTTATGTGAGAGCTTTCGTGTTTATCTTATATCAATTCGTATGAATAACATAATATTAAAATATGGAGCAAGACGTGCAACGCATGGGCTTTTCCACCTAGTTATTACTAATAAAAGTTACCATTTGTTATTATTAACCTAATTAAAATTACAATTAAAATTACTATTATTATTGTTATTACTAATATTATTATTGTTACTAGTATTATTAGAAAGTAATATTATTAATATTATCATTAGTATTATGTTATAAATATTAGTATTATTAGGATTGACATAAGTATAATTATTAATATTATCATTTTCACTAATATAATTATCATAACCGGTATTATATTATTAAAGATTAACATAACTATTAATAAAAGTATCATTACTTTTAATCTATCATTTTGTTAAAACTACTATTAATACTATCATTATTTTTACTAATACTATTAAAATTATTTTATTATCATTATACTCATTTTAGTACTATTATAACTGGTACTTGGTAAATAAAAGATTAATTATATAAAAATATATTTAATGTTCATATTTTAAATATATAAAGATTTTCATATATAAAATGAATATATAATGAAGTAGTTAATTTAGTAATATAAAAATTATATCAAAACTAATAATATATATATAATTATTCGATTACAATTACGTGTATTAATATACATACATGATATAGGTTCGTGAATCCGAGGCCAACCCTACTTTTGTTCAATATCGTCATGTGTATTTTTACTACAAAATACATTAGGTGAGTTTCATTTGATTCCCTTTTACTCTTTACATTTTTGGGACTGAGAATACATGCGCTGTTTTTATAACTGTTTCCTAAATGCTTTTGAGATATATTTTTGAACTGAGAATACATGAACTGCTTCTATAAACGTTTGACGAAATAGACACAAATATTCAAAACTACATTCTATGATAGAATTATTTAGATTCAGAGGTTCGATTTCTATAAAGATTGTATTATCGACCATCGGTGAGATGATTTCGTCATTGCACTACGCGTTAGCTACCGATATGGTTCGATTTAGTAGTTAGTAACGGTGAGATGATTTCGTCATTGCACTACGCGTTAGCTACCATTTTAACTACCATCGGTGAGATGATTTCATCATTGCACTACGCGTTAGCTACCGATGTATTGTATTGTATTGTATTGTATTGTATTGTATTGTATTGTATTGTATTGTATTATAGTCGACTTTGTAGTTGGTAACGGAGGGATGATTTTGCATTGCGTACGCATTAGCCCCCGTTTCAGCTACCCTCGGAGGGATGATTTTGCATTGCGTACGCATTAGCCCCCGTTGTAAGAATTATATTGTATTAACTACCACGGTGAGATGATTTTGTCATTGCATTACGCATTAGCTACCGTTGGTAAGTTGTTTGAAAGGTTCCGGTGTTCTTCATATGAATGATTTTATAGCAGGAATAGACCTGCATAGATTGTTTTCTAATTATGAGTATCTTGTGGTCTATTATATTATTGAAAATGATTAATTATGAAAAACTAATGAACTCACCAACCTTTTGGTTGACACTTTAAAGAATGTTTATTCTCAGGTATGAAAGAAATCTTCTGCTGTGCATTTGCTCATTTTAGAGATATTACTTGGAGTCATTCATGACATATTTCAAAAGACGTTGCATTCAAGTCATTGAGTTCATCAAGATTATTATTAAGTCAATTATAGTTGGATATATTATGAAATGGTATGAATGCCGTAAACTTTCGTTGTAAAGCAAGTTTGTCTTTTAAAAACGAATGCAATGTTTGTAAAATGTATCATATAGAGGTCAAGTACCTCGCGATGTAATCAACTATTATGAATCATTTATAATCGATATGGACTTTGTTCGGATGGATTAGGACGGGTTATGAAAGTGTATGTTGTCGAGATGCTTTCCAATTATGCTTTAAACTCAGTCACTTTTCCAACTAATAGAACTTAGTTATTGGCTCTGATATTGGGAAGTCGCGAACCCCGATTCAGAGTACACTATCTGTGTCACCCCTTGGTAAGAGAAGTTTATCGGATACAACGTTAGTTTGACTGAGGCACACCGAGCTTTGGATTCCGACTGAGGACTCTTTCATAGTGAAACATCTAACTAGACCGCTAGTACATTGTCGGTACTAGACCATGCTAGTGTAGTCACCAAGCATATAAACTTCGTACGTGCACGCTGAAGCATAACGGTTATTGTAAGATGTACCTCTACTAAGTAAGGCCATGGAACCCGGTCAATGCTGATTAGTTCACTTCACCATAACGCGGTCTCAAGCATTGCACCCCGCTTGAGGGATTATTGGTTAATTAAGGAACTGTTTGTTTAAACACATAAAGGATTGGACCGTTAGGATAACCGAACATATTCATGGAAGTCAACTTGACTTGGCCATGGTGTTCTTTATGGTTGAACTCTTTTTAAGGGCCTAACTATCTTTTAAACTCAATCATCAACGAAAGCATCGAAACACATTACGTCTCTCGGATACGGTAAACCATGTATTCTATTATGCTTAAGAAAGTTTAGACCTTTGTGGAATGTTAATACGTCACCCAACTGAGTAGCTCAATTGGATGAGCCGCCTGAACGTGTATGCCTGTAGTCAGACTGCACGGTCGTCGGGGGTAAGGGGCGTTTCTGTCTATTCAGAATCTTCAAGCCTATCGCATTACCCAGTGACATGTCTTATGACAGGGGCGTTTTGGACTAGTGTAATGAATACAAGGTCACTTCCTATTCATGAGCCAGCATTCCATAATTCCGGCAAAGTAACTGACGAAATCATAGCATGCACTTCTTTTAACCTTATCTGAATTACAAATTTTATCGCATTTACTTTATCTGTCTTATAAATTAGAAAACCCAAAATTAGGTAAACACTACTCCTCCACCTTAGAATTATCTTAAGCTTTAAATATAGGTTCGATTCTACTGATATCTTAAAATACGACTCTAGATCATACTTCCCTTACTCATAATAAGGAGTAGTACGATTTAGGCCCCGCTAAATATAAATTTAAAACAATTACCCCCTGTTGGTGGTTGATTTTGACGCCTTGCGGCCTAACGACACCGCATATATAAAACCGTCCGTTTCGGTCATATCAACTGGCACGTTAATTAGATCCTCCTCAATAACAACCTCCAGACCTAAAGCTAAGTGTGTTATATTTGTACCCCCATAAACTCTGCGACTATTATTCTTACTCGTGCTTTTAAAACGTTACTTAGCTAAACACTTAACTAAATTGCAGGGCTTATTTTGAACAATACACCACATGTAAAACATGTATCCATCGTAACATGGTTTGTGCAGCTACTACGTTGATTAATGGATTAAGAGATGGCTCGAAGAATGATCCTAAAACATGGGTTTGTGATAGACGTACAAGATGAATGTTTGTTATAGTCACCTGATCCAAAAGTTTTCTAAAAATCGCTTGGCGAAGCATCACTAGGCCAAGTAGTTAAACATGTTTTAAAGGCTTCATCCTTCACTTCCTCAACAGAGAAGTTAAAGGTATGAAATAGTGTTCCACTTCATTAACAATATTAATGTATTTCGCATCCTGATAAATCAATATAATTTCCGTGTTCAGGATGTTAGTGATCAGTATAAGTCCAACCGGGCTAAGAAGAAGTTGTAAGGATTATAGGACCCAAACGATAGAGTAATTCCAGAGAATTACCCTTCCACAATCAACAAACGAAAGAATAATAAATAAAAGAATTAAAAACGCGAGATTTAACGTGGTTATATGTAATCGAATGTCGATTACTTTAATCCACAGACCAACTAGAGAGATTTTATTGATATAATTCATAGATACAACTGAGGGTTGCATTAGGATGCTTATATAGGCCAAAAATACCTTAGAGAACAAGAAAAACATAAATTTAGAAACTTCTCCCCAAACGAAGCTGCGCCGCGCCATGTGTGGCAGCGCCGCGCCTCCAAGTCTAAACTCCGGATAGTCGTTTTCCAAAACTGATGCTCTGTTCCATTTACTAGGCCGCGTCGTGCCTTCCAAGGCCGCGGCACGGCTTCCTCTGGCGAGAAGTTTCCAAATTTATGTTTTTCTTGTTCTTCAAGGTGTTGTTGGCCTATATAAGCATCCTTATGTAACCCTCAGTTGTATCTATGAATTATATCAATAGAATCTCTTTAATTGGTCTGTGTATTAAAGTAATCGACATTCGATTACATATAACCACGTTAAATCTCGCATTTTTAATTATTTTATTTATTGTTCTTTCGTTTGTCGATTGTGGAAGGGTAATTCTCTGGAATTACTCTATTGTTTGGGTCCTATAATCCTTACAATTGGTATCAGAGCATCAGTTTTGGAAAACGACTGTCCGGAGTTTAGCCTTGGAGGCGTGGAGCAGCCTCAAATGGCGCGGCGCGGCTTCGTCTGGCGAAAAGTTTCCAAATTTATGTTTTTCTTGTTCTCCAAGGTGTTTTTGGCCTATATAAGCATCCTAATGTAACCCTCAGTTGTATCTACGAATTATATTAATAAAATCTCTCTAGTTAGTTCGTGGATTAAAGTAATCGACATTCGATTACATATAACCACGTTAAATATCGCATTTTTAATTCTTTTAGTTATTGTTCTTTCGTTTGTCGATTGTGGAAGGGTAATTCTCTGGAATTACTCTATCGTTTGGGTCTGTTGTAAGGATCGCATAGCCCAAACACAATGTCCTGCAATACAAGACCAAGAGTCCATCCTTTTCTAAAACCAATTGGTGATAAAGGAACTTTCCCTTAGACTTATATACATACATTTGTTTTGTCCCATGACCGATGTGGGACTTTGGTTTTGTCCAACCTTTACTACCGCCAACTCGGAACTCTCGACCCGGTGGGAGGGCAGGGAGATTTTGATACAAGGCTTCCAGGATCAACTCATCGTGTCAGGGTCCCCTCGAACGATAGTGTAGCGACCCGACAAAATCGTTATTGATGGCGCCATCTACTTAGGTCCCTTTACGTGGTCATAAGTCTTTAAAACAACGTCTGACCAAAAGTATGTCACATTCATTTCAAAAGTAAGGATGTTTCAAGGTTTACAAAGTAGTTCGACAACTAATTACATTACAATGTTTAAAGTACAATTGAAACATATGCGACACAATTTAAAAGTAGCCAAAAGACGCTCCATGTATGCATATATACTCGACATCCAATGCAAGTATCAAAATAATGAGCGGAAGCATGTATCACAACACGTTCAAGGACCTGAGAAAATACATAGAAATCTGTCAACGAAAACGTTGGTGAAATCATAGATTTAAGTAAGTAAGTAAGTACAAATGAACCACAAGATTTGTATCATTGAAATAATAATAAACCATTCTAAAATTTGTTATCACGAGCACCCAATTATCAAGGCTTAACTTTCCATCCATAGAACCCCATCACAATAGTGTTAGAACATACACTGTTTCTCGAAAATATATTTCATCCGAATAACGGTAGTGAACCGTCCGAATGAGGGTTTGTCAAACCCATGTGGCCATACAACATAACTTCTCGCTTACGCCCGGCAAGTGTAACTAATGATAATCGAATTGAGGATTTTTGTTCTAACTCGTATGTAGAATGTTTGTTTTTGTACTTGTGTTCACTTTGTAAAATGAAATGTTTATGTTTTCTCATCCCAAATGTAAGTTTAAAAGAGTAAAGGTGGGACTATGATCTCACCTTGAGTGCACGAGTAAATAAGGTACTTCACAAAGGAACTTGTGCAAGAACGAGTGCTAATCTTGACCTAAACAAGTAGGTTGTATCAATAACGGTAAACACGGTTGGTCAAAGATGTTCAATTAGTCCTATGGCTCGTTACTACTCGATTATATAGCATGTGAATCAAATTATCAAGTTCCATGCAAGATACAAATATAAAAGCATGTTAGAACGATTGCACAAACATTTGGTTAAGTTTAATTAAAAGTCAACTTTGGTCGGGTCAAATCAACGAAAAAGTCAACACGTTCGGGTCGGGTCCCGAACTATTTTTCTGAGGTTTTTAATCATATATGAGCATGTTAGAACAAGTTACATGTGAATCGGAGGTACGTAGCATAGCAAACATTTTTTGTAAAAGTGTAAGCTTGATCAGAAACCAAACATGGAAAATGCCGCGTCGCGACCAAGGAGTGCCGCGCCGCGGCAATCAATGTGAACTGGTGCCTGGTCAGTTTCAATTGTTCAAGTCTAAATCCAAACTTCAATTAAGCACAATTCACAAACCGTAAACACTTAGAACATGTATCTTATATCATTGGAAAGGTAATTTGACGAGGAACACAACTAAACACATTTTATTAATCAAAAACATCATTTGCAAAAATCGAATTTCCAAGTTGATAGTTCATTAAATGTTCACCATAAATGCTTTCAAGTTCATAGATGCACTTTAATGATTCGGGAATTTAATGCACACATATAATATGTCGTTTCGTAGGTAATTGCGCATACAATACAGCTAAACACTTACAAACAATATTGCATAGCATTTGGTGCATCAAAAATCCATTTTACTTCTATCAAACCCTAACTCAAAATCACAACTTTTGCAATTAAGTTTATGGAGTCTTTCCAAGTCAACCTACACATCAAATTGGAGCTAGTGATGCTAGTAACACATTTAATACATGCACTTTTAACATCTAACAACATTTAAACAACCAAAACTCAAGATCAAATACACCCATTTCAAGTTCATGCTAGTTACACTAAAACAACAAATCGAGCAAACCAAACACATATTCATGTTAGACTTGAGCCATAGACACTAATTAACACTTTTAAAAGTTAAAAATATCAAGAACAAAGAATCTAGTGATTTTAGAAAGTTACCCAAACTTGATGAAATCGGTATGGAATTGAAGAGGAAGATGCAAGGATTCCAAATATGTAATTTATTTTGATGTTTGATTGCTAGATTGGAAATGGATGATGAATCTTTGAATTGGAGTTTGAGAGAATATGTTAAAAGTATTAAGGAAAGTGGAAAAAGAAAAAGGATAATGAATGGATGAGCATGGAGTTGACCTAGTCATGAGTTTGGTCAAATGACAACATTGGTCCCTCAAGTCTGAAGCGGGTGCGTGAATTACCAAAACAAAATATTGTAAACGCGTATTAACAGAAGATGTTATAATTATATAACGGACTTTAAATAAGTAAGCGGGAAAGTAAATGGAAAAAGGCGGGATGTTACATTACCTACTCCTTAAAAGAAATTTCGTCCTGAAATTTAAGTAGGCGTAGTAGTCGTTGTTTCTTCCTCGAGATCTTGCGTTTCCGAACCCGCGAAAAAATGAGGGTATTTCTTTTGCATTTGATCTTGTCTTTTCCAAGTAAACTCGGGTCCCCTTTTGGCATTCTAACGGACCTTAACAATTGGAATTCGACTTTGTTTTAGCGTCTTGATGGAGGTATCCACAATTTCAACCGGTTCTTCCACAAAATGAAGTTTGTCATCAATAGTAAGCTCTTCGAGAGGGATGACGATATCGGGTTCGGCAAGGCACTTTTTCAAGTTGGATACATGGAAAGTAGGATGAACGGAGCTCAGTTGAGGCGGAAGATCTAAACGATAAGCAACGGTTCCAACACGCTCCACAATTTCGAAAGGACCAATATACCGCGGGTTTAGCTTCCCGCGTTTCTCGAAACGGATTACACCTTTCCAAGGTGCAACTTTTAACATTACGCAGTCACCGACTTGAAATTTGAGGTCGTTGAGTCTTTTGTCGGTATAGCTCTTTTGACGACTTCGGGCCGTCCGAAGCCTATCTCGGATTTGAACGATCTTCTCGGTTGTTTCATGAATGAGTTCAGGTCCGATGATTTGTGTGTCACCTACTTCGGATCAACAAAGAGGAGAACGACATTTTCGGCCATATAACGCTTCGAATGGTGCGGCGTTAATACTCGCATGATAACTATTGTTGTAAGAGAACTCGGCTAGTGGCAAATACTTTTCCCAAGCCTTTTCGAAATCAACAACGCAAGCTCGTAACATATCTTCCAATGTTTGGATTGTGCGTTCGCTTTGTCCGTCGGTTTGTGGATGATATGCGGTGCTCATGTCTAAACGCGTTCCCAACGCTTCTTGTAAGGTACGCCAAAATCAAGAAACAAAACTTCCATCTCGTTCAGAAATAATCGATAAAGGCACACTGTGACGGGCAACGATCTCTTTAATGTAAAGTTGTGCAAGTTTTTCCATGTTGTCGGTTTTCTTCATGGCTAGAAAGTGCGCGGATTTGGTGAGACGGTCAACAATAACCCAAATAGCATCATAACCGCCCACCGTCTTTGGTAGTTTGGTGATAAAATCATCGTTATCCTTTCCCACTTCCATTGCAGGATTTCGGGTTGTTGAAGTAGTCCGGACGGTCTTTGATGTTCGGCTTTGACTTTGGAGCAAGTTAGGCACCTTCCAACATAAGTAGCAACGTCCCTTTTAATGTTCGGCCACCAATATTATTCTTTGAGGTCGTGGTACATCTTATTTGCACCGGGGTGAATCGAATATCTTGACTTATGGGCTTCGTCTAAAATAAGGCTTCGTAGGTCCCCATAACTAGGTACCCAAATTCTTCCGACGAAATATCGGAGTCCGATTTCTTTAACTCCGAATCGAGAGGTGAGGACGTTCAAGTGTTCGAGAGAGATGTTTTCATCCTTGAGAGCCTCGTCTTGGGCTACACGAATTTGACTATTGAGGTCGGTGTGAATGGTGATGTTTAAAGCTCGGACACGAAGAGGCACCGCTCTTTCCTTTCGACTTAAGGCATCGGCTACCACGTTTTCCTTCCCGGGATGGTAACGAAGCTCACAATCATAATTGTTTAAAGTTTCAATCCACCATCGTTGTCACATGTTTAGTTGTTTTTGATCGAAGATGTGTTGGAGGCTTTTGTGATCGGTGAAGATGGTACTTTTGGTTCCATAAAGGTAGTGCCTCCACATTTTAAGTGCAAAGACAACGGCTCCATGTTTGAGATCATGTGTCGTGTAGTTCCGTTCGTGGATTTTCAATTGTCGGGATGCATAAGCGATAACCTTCTTTCGTTGCATTAGTACGCACCCAAAACCATGTTTCGAGGCATCGCAATACACAACAAAGTCATCATTGCCTTCCGGAAGCGACAAGATAGGGGCGGTGGTTAACTTTTTCTTCAAGATTTGAAACGCGGATTCTTGCTCGGTTGACCAAATGAATTTTCTTCCCTTGTGAGTTAATGCAGTTAGAGGACGTGCAACCAAAGAGAAGTTTTCGATGAATCTACGATAGTATCCGGCGAGACACAAGAATTGACGTATGTGAGTAGGAGTAGTAGGAGTCTCCCATTTGCTATGAAATGTCCCGTTCTTATTGATTAAAAACGTTCCATATTAATTGATTTCGTTGCGAGGTTTTGACCTCTATATGAGACGTTTTTCAAAGACTGCATTCATTTTAAAACAAACCATAACCTTTATTTCATCAATAAAGGTTTAAAAAGCTTTACGTAGATTATCAAATAATGATAATCTAAAATATCCTGTTTACACACGACCATTACATAATGGTTTACAATACAAATATGTTACAACAAAATAAGTTTCTTGAATGCAGTTTTTACACAATATCATACAAGCATGGACTCCAAATCTCGTCCTTATTTAAGTATGCGACAGCGGAAGCTCTTAATAATCACCTGAGAATAAACATGCTTAAAACGTCAACAAAAATGTTGGTGAGTTATAGGTTTAACCTATATATATCAAATCATAATAATAGACCACAAGATTTCATATTTCAATACACATCCCATACATAGAGATAAAAATCATTCATATGGTGAACACCTGGTAACCGACATTAACAAGATGCATATATAAGAATATCCCCATCATTCCGGGACACCCTTCGGATATGATATAAATTTTGAAGTACTAAAGCATCCGGTACTTTGGATGGGGTTTGTTAAGCCCAATAGATCTATCTTTAGGATTCGCGTCAATTAGGGTGTCTGTTCCCTAATTCTTAGATTACCAGACTTAATAAAAAGGGGCATATTCGATTTCGATAATTCAACCATAGAATGTAGTTTCATGTACTTGTGTCTATTTTGTAAATCATTTATAAAACCTGCATGTATTCTCATCCCAAAAATATTAGATTTTAAAAGTGGGACTATAACTCACTTTCACAGATTTTTACTTCGTCGGGAAGTAAGACTTGGCCACTGGTTGATTCACGAACCTATAACAATATATACATATATATCAAAGTATGTTCAAAATATATTTACAACACTTTTAATATATTTTGATGTTTTAAGTTTATTAAGTTAGCTGTCCTCGTTAGTAACCTACAACTAGTTGTCCACAGTTAGATGTACAGAAATAAATCGATAAATATTATCTTGAATCAATCCACGACCCAGTGTATACGTATCTCAGTATTGATCACAACTCAAACTATATATATTTTGGAATCAACCTCAACCCTGTATAGCTAACTCCAACATTCACATATAGAGTGTCTATGGTTGTTCCGAAATATATATAGATGTGTCGACATGATAGGTCGAAACATTGTATACGTGTCTATGGTATCTCAAGATTACATAATATATAATACAAGTTGATTAAGTTATGGTTGGAATAGATTTGTTACCAATTTTCACGTAGCTAAAATGAGAAAAATTATCCAATCTTGTTTTACCCATAACTTCTTCATTTAAAATCCGTTTTGAGTGAATCAAATTGCTATGGTTTCATATTGAACTCTATTTTATGAATCTAAACAGAAAAAGTATAGGTTTATAGTCGGAAAAATAAGTTACAAGTCGTTTTTGTAAAGGTAGTCATTTCAGTCGAAAGAACGACGTCTAGATGACCATTTTAGAAAACATACTTCCACTTTGAGTTTAACCATAATTTTTGGATATAGTTTCATGTTCATAATAAAAATAATTTTCTCAGAATAATAACTTTTAAATCAAAGTTTATCATAGTTTTTAATTAACTAACCCAAAACAGCCCGCGGTGTTACTACGACGGCGTAAATCCGGTTTTACGGTGTTTTTCGTGTTTTTCGTGTTTCCAGGTTTTAAATCATTAAGTTAGCATATCATATAGATATAAAACATGTGTTTAGTTTATTTTAAAAGTCAAGTTAGAAGGATTAACTTTTGTTTGCGAACAAGTTTAGAATTAACTAAACTATGTTCTAGTGATTACAAGTTTAAACCTTCGAATAAGATAGCTTTATATGTATGAATCGAATGATGTTATGAACATCATTACTACCTTAAGTTCCTTGGATAAACCTACTGGAAAAGAGAAAAATTGATCTAGCTTCAACGGATCCTTGGATGGCTCGGATGGCTCGAAGTTCTTGAAGCAGAATCATGACACGAAAACAAGTTCAAGTAAGATCATCACTTGAAATAAGATTGTTATAGTTATAGAAATTGAACCAAAGTTTTAATATGATTATTACCTTGTATTAGAATGATAACCTACTGTAAGAAACAAAGATTTCTTGAGGTTGGATGATCACCTTACAAGATTGGAAGTGAGCTAGCAAACTTGAAAGTATTCTTGATTTTATGTAACTAGAACTTGTAGAATATATGAAGAACACTTAGAACTTGAAGATAGAACTTGAGAGAGATCAATTAGATGAATAAAATTGAATAATGAAAGTGTTTGTAGGTGTTTTTGGTCGTTGGTGTATGGATTAGATATAAAGGATATGTAATTTTGTTTTCATGTAAATAAGTCATGAATGATTACTCATATTTTTGTAATTTTATGAGATATTTCATGCTAGTTGCCAAATGATGGTTCCCACATGTGTTAGGTGACTCATATGGGCTGCTAAGAGCTGATCATTGGAGTGTATATACCAATAGTACATACATATAAAAGCTGTGTATTGTACGAGTACGAATACGGGTGCATACGAGTAGAATTGTTGATGAAACTGAACGAGGATGTAATTGTAAGCATTTTTGTTAAGTAGAAGTATTTTGATAAGTGTCTTGAAGTCTTTCAAAAGTGTATTAATACATATTAAAATACTACATGTATATACATTTTAACTGAGTCGTTAAGTCATCGTTAGTCGTTACATGTAAATGTTGTTTTGAAACCTTTAGGTTAACGATCTTGTTGAATGTTGTTAACCCATTGTTTATTATAAAAAATGAGATGTTAAATTATTATATTATCATGATATTATGATATATAATATATCTTAGTATGATGTATATACAGTTAAATGTCGTTACAACGATAATCGTTACATATATGTCTCGTTTCGAAATCATTAAGTTAGTAGTCTTATTTTTACATATGTATTTCATTGTTAATACACTTAATAATATATTTACTTATCATTTAACATAATTAACCAAGTGTATCAATATCTTAATATGATTCATATGTACCTAGTAAGACGTTGTTATAACGATAATCGTTATATATATCGTTTTCGAGTTTCTTAAATTAATAGTCTCATTTTTATGTATATAACTCATTGTTAAAATACCTAATGAGATACATACTTATAATAAAAACATGTTAACTATATATATAACCATATATATGTCATTGTATAGTTTTTACAAGTTTTAACGTTCGTGAATCACCGGTCAACTTGGGTGGTCAATTGTCTATATGAAACATATTTCAATTAATCAAGTCTTAACAAGTTTGATTGCTTAACATGTTGGAAACATTTAATCATGTAAATATCAATCTCAATTAATATATATAAACATGGAAAAGTTCGGGTCACTACATGCTAATGGCTTCGATTTTCGATGGATCAACCCTAATACCTTGATCACTTACGACATGACCAAGAAATTGAACTTCCTTCAACCAAAATTCACACTTGGAGAATTTGGCATAGAGGTGTTCTTGTCTCAAGAGTTCAAGCACAAGTCGGAGATGTTGTTCGTGCTCTTCTTCACTTTTAGAATAGACCAAGATGTCATCGATGAACACAATAACGAATTTATCGAGATACGGTTTGCACACGCGGTTCATAAGATCCATGAACACCGCCGGTGCGTTAGTGAGCCCAAATGGCATTACAAGAAATTCATACCTACCATAACGAGTCCGGAAAGCGGTTTTGGAGACATCTTCCCCCTTAACCCTTAATTGATGATAACCCGAGCGGAGATCGATTTTCGAATATACACGAGATCCTTGTAATTGATCAAAGAGGTCGTCGATGCGTGGAAGAGGATATCGGTTCTTAACCGTCAATTTATTTAGTTCACGATAGTCGATACACATTCGTAGGGATCCATCTTTCTTCTTAACGAATAAAATCGGAGCGCCCCATGGTGAATGGCTAGGTTGGATAAAACCACGGTCAAGTAGTTCTTGAATTTGACTTTGCAATTCTTGCATTTCAGATGGAGCAAGTCTATACGGTGCACGTGCTACGGGTGCGGCTCCCAGAATAAGATCGATTTGGAATTCAACCGGTCGATGAGGTGGAAGACCCGGCAATTCGTCGGGGAATACATCGGAAAAGTCACTAACAATTGGCACATCATCGATATGCTTCTCATCGGACTCGACTTTCTTAACGTGGGCAAGGATCGCAAAACAACCCTTACGGAGTAGTTTTCTAACTTTAAGGCACGAAACGATGTTGAGTCCGGTGCAACTCTTATCGCCATAAACAATCAAAGGTTCACCATTCTCGATAGGAATTCGGATTACGTTAAGATCACAAAGGATGTGAGATTTTGTTTTTGCTAACCAATTCATACCAATTATTACATCGAAGCTTCCTAGTTCCATGGGTATCAAGTCAATTTCAAATTCCTTACCCAATAAGTTTAACGTACACCTCCGATAATATTTGTCGGCACTCAATAGTTTTCCATTGGCCACTTCAATGGTATAAGTGGTATCTAGTGGAAGTGGTGGAGTGCTAAAAGAATGAGTCAAAGTCTTGGATACAAAACTCTTATCGGCACCCAAATCGAATAAACAAGAAACATAAGAATTGTTGAGAAGAAACGTACCCGTGACTAGTTCATTGTCATCTCGGGCTTCCTCGGTGTTAATGTTGAAAGCTCGGTCGCGCGTATTGGGGTTATCTTTCTTCTTTGGGCATGCATTTCTATAATGACCCGTTTGGCCACATTCATAACAAGTGACCGTCTTTGGTGCATTGGGTCCCTTTCGAGTGACGGGGGCAGCACTTTTACATTCGTTGGCCTTATGACCAATTCCTTGACACCGATGGCAAATTAGCTTGCCACATTCACCAAAGTGATGCTTGTTGCATTTGTTGCAAAGAGGTAGGTTTCCGACATAACCCTTCTTGCCGTCGGAGGTGAAAGGCTTCTTGGCAAAGTTGTTGTTGCTTGATTGGGGGCTTCCCATTTTCTTTTGTTGTTACCCGACTTATCCTCGGCTTTAGGTGTCGGCACTACAATTTCGTCCACCGTTTCTATCAATTTGCGGGCCATGTTCAAAGATTCTTGATGATTAGTGGGTTTGGATGACATTACTCCGTGTTTGATGCTCTTTGGAAGACCATCCATGTAAAGTTCAACCCTTAAGGATTCGAGGTTCACAAGGTTTGAGCACATCAAGGCTAGTTCGGAAAATCGTTGATTATAGGCCTTGAGATCGTTTCCGACCGCTTTTAAAGTTCTTAGCTCTTGTTCGAGCCTTCGGGTTTCTTCACGAGGGAAATATTCGGTGATCATATTTTCCCTTAAATCGGCCCAAGAAAGGGCGTGAGCTTCATCGGTACCCACCGATTGTACATAGGTGTTCCACCACGTAAGAGCGACACCGGCGAAAGTGTGAGTGTAGTACTTGACCTTGTCTTGGTCCCGACAACCGCTTATGCTAAATTCGGCTTCCGTTTGTTCAAACCATCGGGTGAGCACAACCGGTCCTCCAGTTCTATCGAAAGTGTGAGGTTTGTACCCCATGAAAGCTTTATAGGAGCATCTCTCGTTTGAATTACCGGCTCCATTGTTGTTGTTGTTGTTGTTGGTGTTGTTGTTGTTGTGGTTGTTGTTATTGTTGTTGTTGTTGGATGAGTGTCCGGCCATGGCAACATCTACGGCGGTGGCTATCATTCATTGTAGAGCTTGTCCGGGTGTTTCATGGCGTGGTACACGGCGAGGAGGCATTGTTCCCTTCAAAACACAAGAATACCGTTGATCAGTATTTTCAATAATACTAATCATGACATGGAATAAGGATAGAGAGAAAATTTTCCTTGACTCGCCTTAAATTCTTTATGTCATAATGTCGGAACGTTCATATGAGTCACCGTAATATAATCCCGGAAATTATATTACCCTGATTCATATGTGCATTCGACATTATTTCATATAGTCAAGGTGGCGTGTCAATCAAATTAAACAACGTGATATTAAAATGAAATAAGAGTAGATATGAGTAGAAACGTTCGAGTATAAATGCACAAGTAGTCAAGTAATTCCTACTTTAAGTCTATATGCTGGTTGTAGTCTAGACTCACTAATGTACCCTATGACTCGGGGTTGACACCAATGAACTCTAAATCCCTACAACCAACGCTCTGATACCATCTGTAGCGACCCGACAAAATCGTTATTGACGGCGCCGTCTACTTAGGTCCCTTTACGTGGTCATAAGTCTTTAAAACAATGTTTGACCAAAAGTATGTCGCATCCATTTCAAAAGTAAGGATGTTTCAAGGTTTACAAAGTAGTTCGACAACTAGTTACATTATAAGGTTTAAAGTACAATTGAAACATATGCGACACAATTTAAAAGTAGCCAAAAGACGCTCCATGTATGCATATATACTCGACATCCAATGCAAGTATCAAAATAATGAGCGGAAGCATGTATCACAACACGTTCAAGGACCTGAGAAAATACATAGAAATCTGTCAACGAAAACGTTGGTGAAATCATAGGTTTAAGTAAGTAAGTAAGTACAAATGAACTACAAGATTTGTATCATTGAAATAATAATAAACCATTCTAAAATTTGTTATCGCGAGCACCCAATTATCAAGGCTTAACTTTCCATCCATAGAACCTCATCACAATAGTGTTAGAACATATACTGTTTCTCGAAAATATATTTCATCCGAATAACGGTAGCGAACCGTCTGAATGAGGGTTTGTCAAACCCATATGGCCATACAACATAAGTTCTCGCTTACACCCGGCAAGTGTAACTAATGATAATCGAATTGAGGATTTTTGTTCTAACTCGTATGTAGAATGTTTGTTTTTGTACTTGTGTTCACTTTGTAAAATGAAACGTTTATGTTTTCTCATCCCAAATGTAAGTTTAAAAGAGTAAAGGTGGGACTATGATCTCACCTTGAGTGCACGAGAAAATAAGGTACTTCACAAAGGAACGTGTGCAAGAACGAGTGCTAATCTTGACCTAAATAAGTAGGTTGTATCAATAACGGTAAACACGGTTGGTCAAAGATGTTCAATTAGTCCTATGGCTCGTTACGACTCGATTATATAACATGTGAATCAAATTGTCAAGTTCCATGCAAGATACAAGTATAAAAGCATGTTAGAATGATTGCACAAACATTTGGTTAAGTTTGATTAAAAGTCAACTTTGGTCGGGTCAAAGTCAACGAAAAAGTCAACACATTCGGGTCGGGTCCCGAACTATTTTTCTGAGGTTTTTAATCATATATAAGCATGTTAGAACAAGTTACATGTGAATCGGAGGTGCGTAGTATAGCAAACATTTTTCGTAAAAGTGTAAGCTTGATCAGAAATCAAACACGGCAAATGCCGCGCCGCGACCAAGGAGTGCCGCGCCGCGGCAATCAACGTGAACTGGTGCCTGGTCAGTTTCAATTGTTCAAGTCTAAATCCAAACTTCAATTAAGCACAATTCACAAACCGTAAACACTTAGAACACGTATCTTATATCATTGGAAAGGTAATTTGACGAGGAACACAACTAAACACATTTCATCAATCAAAAACATTATTTGAAAAAATCGAATTTCCAAGTTGATAGTTCATTAAATGTTCACCATAAATGATTTCAAGTTCATAGATGCACTTTGATGATTTGAGAATTTAATGCACACATATAATACGCCGTTTCGTAGGTAATTACGCATACAATACAACTAAACACTTACAAACAATATTGCATAGCATTTGATGCATCAAAAATCTATTTTACTTCTATCAAAACCTAACTCAAAATCACAACTTTTGCAATTAAGTTTATGGAGTTTTTCCAAGTCAACCTACACATCAAATTGGAGCTAGTGATGCTAGTAACACATTTAATACATGCACTTTTAACATCTAACAACATTTAAACAACCAAAACTCAAGATCAAACACACCCATTTCAAGTTCAAGCTAGTTACACTAAAACAACAAATCGAGCAAAGCAAACACATATTCATGTTAGACTTGAGCCATAGACACTAATTAACACTTTTATAAGTTAAAAACATCAAGAACAAAGAATCTAGTGATTTTAGAAAGTTACCCAAACTTGATAAAATCGGTATGGAATCGAAGAGGAAGATGCAAGGATTCCAAATATGTAATTTATTTTGATGTTTGATTGCTAGATTGGAAATGGATGATGAATCTTTGAATTGGAGTTTGAGAGAATATGTTGAAAGTATTAAGGAAAATGGAAAAAGAAAAGGATAATGAATGGATGAGGATGGAGTTGACCACTTTGACCTGGTCATGAGTTTGGTCAAATGACAACATTGGTCCCTCAAGTCTGAAGCAGGTGATTGAATTACCTAAACGAAATATTTTAAACGCGTATTAACGGAAGATGTTATAATTATATAACGGACTTTAAATAAGTAAGCGGAAAAGTAAACGGAAAAAAGCGGGATGTTACAGATAGCTGTCTCCACTCATCGCTAACAACACCGAGGGGTGCGCCACATCACACTGTGCGCTCAGGGGTGCGCCCTACTGCGCCTTCCACCACATCGGGCCTATAGCCTAGTCCTGATACCAGTTGTAAGGATCGCATAGCCCAAACACAATGTCCTGCAATATAAGACCAAGAGTTCATCATTTTCTAAAATTAATTGGTGATAGAGGGACTTCCCCTTAGTTATATACATACATTTGTTTTGTCTCATGACCGATGTGGAACTTTGGTTTGCACCTTACAGAAGTTGGTACCATTATCCGGGAAAGAAAGTTACGCTAGAGTCCGTGAAGAGGTAAAGGTAGTTTAATTAGAATGTTAATAGTTTAATATACTGGAGTGGTAAAAACTTGTACGTTAAACATTATTTTGTTTTTATCAAAACAGAGAACTTTGGGAAAAGAACCAAGTAGATATGATATGTTTAAAAGGTATTTCTTCAAAGATTGTGCTAATGGCACTGCAAAAACTTTGGAACCTAAAAACGCAATTGTAAGTACCCACTCTTTCATTATCGTTATCTTACTAGCTTAACATGAGGTTTCTAAATTATTGTGTGTTACATTCAATACAGGTGGAAATGTACAATCTGAAGAAGAACCTTCCTGTTGATTCGGTCGATATACCTGGACTGGAAGATGTGTTTTCAAAAGTTTTGGGTACCGATAAATATGGTGAAGCGGAGATGTACAGTTTAGGTGTTCGTGCTTCAGATTTATGGGGTGAAAAAAAAGAGTCGTTTAGCTATTCAAAGAGAGAACGCTATCTTGAAGGCTAAACTTGAGAAGTACAAAGCATAGTCTGCCGAGAAGAATGGTTCGAAAAATGATTACGAGGATCGACCTGTTACACCTCCACAAAATACCATTGTAGCGATTAGCGAATGTGCCAACTAAACCTCTACGGGTATGTTTTTCTATACACATTTATTTGTTCTTCACCTATTAAAAATATATTTTTTTAACAAATATTAGTTGAAAAATAAATTTAGGTTGGGAATGTAGTTTATCTAAAGAGAATTTTTAACCCTACCGAGAATGTAACAAAAGGAAGGGTTATGAGTTTAGACCCGACTGCGTTAGTTAATGAAACACCGCTTAGTAAAAAGTATTGTGAAGTCCGTGTTAAGGAGGTGATCAAAAGAAATGAAGAATTGGTAACCATTTGATTTGTTCGATACTATTGGAGATCTAATTGGTGCATCAACTGCATGGCCATGTAATTTCGTCAGGTATGTCCTTGTATGACTTGTGATGTTTTTTAATCTAGTAAGTTCGAGATAATTTATATGAATGATTTTTTTGTAGGGAGTGTCTTTATATCTTTAAACAAACAGTTCCTAAGAAATAACTAAAGAATCCCTCATCTTAGTGCAATGTTGAGGCCATGTTATGATGTGATGTACTTAGTCTACCCTAGACACCGTTTCCATGGTTATAAATAGCAGGGATACAACTTACAACAATCGTTGTGCCTCAACGTGTGTGCTTATATGCTAGTGACTACACATGTATAACTCCAGGCCAACCTCTCCTAGTGTCTAGGCAGAGTTTCCTTTACAAAAGCGTCGTCTGCTTGAATCCATGGCGTAGGTTGACGTACTACAACCGTTGTGCCTCTGTCAAGCGCACTATGTATCTGTCAGAGTTTTCTTACCAAAGAAGGACACGAATAGTGTACTATGAATTGGGGTTCGCGTCGTCCCAATGACAGAGTCTAACCACGTTCTATTAGTTGGAAAAACAATTGAGTTTAAAGCATAATCAGAAAGCATTTCAACAGCATTTCATTATTTTAGCATCGTATATAACTACGTCGTAACATACACTTAAAGATAACTATTCGCTAATCATGGCAACAATATCAACTATCATAATAATAATAATGGAAAACATTATAACAGATAGATAAATGGGATAGAAGTACCAGTAGATTAACCGAGTTCTGAAAGTACGAAAGTGACAACTTCAGACACACTTCCAATAGTTTACAGATTCCGTTTACCGCTAACTCTAGGTAATTATCGCTAATCGATAATTATTTCATAATCCTAGAGAGAGAAACTAGAGAGAGAAGTGAGATTGAGAGAATAGTTGTGTGTTGAAGTGTGGAAAATGAGAAAACAAGTGGCCTTTAAATAGGACACTTCTGACCCAGGCAGGCCGTTTGCCAAGGCCGTGTGGAATGGCAGGCCGTGTGCACTGTCCGCATTCCATGGTCGTGCACACTGGCAAGCCGTTTTGCTGGGCCGTTTGTATCTGGTCATGGCGGCCCGTATGGCTGGTGACAAGCCGTATGGCTAGGCCGTGTCTCAAGGCTGTTTGGCTCTGATTTTTTTGTCTCCGAGATCGTAACTTGGTTACCACCGTTTTCGCTCTACATTTTTCGTTTTAAGTCCGTTTTCTTCGATTCTTCTTGCATCGTCTTCGTAATCATTTGATCTATCAAATAAAGCAAACAAACGCTTATTTCTTCAATAAAGTTAATTACTTTATTGTTTTAGGGCAAAATATCGAGGGTAAAATCGTGATTTTCTAGCCGATATCAATAACTGACTTCAAACTTGTAGTAGAAAACAAAACGCGTACAAAATATGTTTCTAAATCTCTTTGATACGTGAACAATAGGAAACAATTCCTTTAACTTAAATTCGTTAATTAATATTAATTAATTAAATATTTTAACTTGTTTGGTTATATATATATATATATATATATATATATATATATATATATATATATATATATATATATATATATATATATATATATATATATATATATATATATACTAGGAAGTCTTATGCCGTGCAAATGCACGGCCCAGTTTGCAACTAAGAAAGCCCTCAAATGTGTCTCTGAGTACATTGAAAATAAAAAAAAGTCCAGCAACAATTGTTCATAGCAGACGAGAGTAATATAGGCTACAAGTACGATGTTCCAAAATGATGCAAGAGGGTTACAAGTAATCCGCCATTAAATGAGCTTAACAAGAACAAGTCGTCAAACTTATAGAGTTTCTCATTTCACCTTAATCCAAGGATTAAATGAAGTGATAAAGAATTTCAGAAATTGTAGTCTTCAACAACCAGATCTTGCCGCTTGGTCCAGAAACTTAAAAATCGACATATAGGTTCAACTGCAAGTGAGAACAAACGATCATCTCATTCTCATGCTGATAGTAAACCATGAACAATTTGTTTGCCTGCAGATACGACTCTATCTGATATCTAAATGTAATTTGTTTGCCTGCAGATACGACTCTATCTGATATTTAAATGTTCATGAGACTTAGCATTCAGAATGTATACATGAAGCCTTTGTAATTTTTGATTTCCTTCCTAGCATCTTGCTAGGGGGTCATATTTATAATAGTATCTGTTTGCTGGTAAAGAAAATGCATGAAGTATTTACCAGATTCGTTTCACTTATATGTCAGTTTCAAATGCTCTCTTTATTCCCATTTTCGACTGGTACATGGGCCATCTTAGACTCAACACAATAAGCATGACCTTTTATTTCAAATGATATTTAACTTAAATAGCCTGCTGCTACTACTTACAATAAGACAATCAACATGTACACACCCAACCAATCTCTCTTCCACATCCTTCATTCCTTTATTAGTTTTATACCATATCATCAATCATCAATTTCGAAACACTTTCCTAAAAGTGCTAATGCTTTTAACAATGCAATACAATTATACAGTTCACCTTGCTTAGTTACTAAATATGGGGTTAGGTCCTGTAATAAGCATACTCTTTTCAAACTAACGGGGAATCTAAAACCGCTTGCTTAGTTACTAAATATGCGTTTATTTGTTAATCGGTTCAAGAAAAGGTGCATTTTTACGCTTTACACACTAAGTACGCTTACCATACCTAAGAATTGTGGTAACCCCTAAACCCAATAATTGGCAAATTAAGAAACATACATAAGTGGAATCAATCACTATACTAAACTACCACTCAACACAAGTTCTCAATTACTCGAAAACAATACAAAAAAGGGAGAAAAAAAGAAGAACAAATCGAAACCTCACCTTTTTCTTCTCTTCTTTAAAACACGTCCTGATGTTCTTGAGAATACTGCATACACTTGAAAAAACATCAAATATTTGAAACTTCATACGTATTTAGGTTTAAACAAAGTCAAAACAGGAAGCTAAATTTTCTAAATTAATAAACATATTAAGCGTTAAATTCAAGAATTAATGTATATACACAACGCATCATCCATTAGCATGCATCCATAATCGAAACCCTACCTGTACTGTATGACACTGTCGATGTGGCAACGTCAGGTTGTATATTTTAATTATGCCTGGCAAACGGGTCAGGTTGGGTCGGTTTGGGTAACGGGTCAAAATGGTTTTAGGTTGAAATGGGTCATAGGTCAAACGGGTCAATTTTTTAAACGGGTCAAAATGGGTCAGGTTGGGTTGGTTTGGGTAACGGGTCAAAACGGGTCACGGGTCAATTGGGTCAAATGGGTCAAACGGGTTACACCACTTTTTTGTTTTTTTGTTTTTTTTTTTTTTTTCATTTTTTACATTATTTTAGTTATTATTATTTATTACATATACATAATAAACATTAATATACATAATAAATGATATAAACATGAATGCTTTATAAATTTTTGACGGATGGAACTTTTTATGCTTGACCCATTTGACCCATTCACAAAACCCATTAGACCTATTTCTATTTATTGATCTTTGAGTATTGATACCCATTAGACCCGTTCATTAATTTTTTGTATAGGACTCAATAGGTCGGAGAGAAACACATTTTAATCTTTTTTTAAGTTTTGATTTACATTATTAGGCCTAATTTTTTTCAAGACCCAATTGACCCGAAAGCTTGACCTATATGACCCGAATTTGAGTGTGTGGGTCATAATTGCCAGGTATAATTTTAATACATACTGTTGCACCATATAATCAACAAAAGGATGAACAAGTAAAAAGAGTAAGTGGTAGCTTACCAAATTAGTGTCCCATATAAACCTAAAGAAGCAAAGCAACATGGATTAGTGAACTCGAAATAGAAATCAAATTCAGAAATTCCATTGTAATTTTGTGTAGCTAGAATTCAACCCGTGACTATACTAACCGCTCCGTTGATGCAGCGAAAATTGAATCTGCTAACAATTGAAAGGCAACAACAATTGTATAATTAACAATCAAATTAATATTGGCATAAGAAAAGATACCCAATTTCAATTTCTAAAAGGATAAAGGGCTGTGCGAAAGATAATAATGGAAAATCTAATTTTAGTTTGAGTAGGTTTCTGTTAATAAAGAAGAAACGTGGAAGTAAAACGTTGAGGGGGGAGAAGCATGTGGTGGCAGGTTGAGAATTGAGATAACTTTGAAAGAAGCTAACCAAATAGAAAAGAAAAAAATACCAACATCACAAAAGACAAATGTTGAACAGTAAAAAAATAGCCCTTCTTATGAGTAGGTATATATATATATATATATATATATATATATATATATATATATATATATATATATATATATATATATATATATATATACTAGCTTAAGACCCGCAAAATTTGCGGGTTTCGGCAATAAAAATTACAAATATGATATATTAAATGTGAGCCTATCAATTAAATCGACAAAAATTGTGTACAAGAATAAATCAAGGCAAAGCAAGAAGTAGAACAAAATTGTAGATATAAATCAATTATTACAAAAAGTCAGAATATAAGTAAAGTTCAAACGATTAATAAAAAAGGATAATTGATAACTCCATATCAGATATTTAGCTATAGTCGGAGTTATTGATATCGGTTAGTGTTGTGGGTCAATAGCAGATATCATGATTCAAAAACATTTAGGAGTAAAGATATTGGGTTAGACTCGCCTTTGACTTTAACATGTCAATTATGTCCAACTCACAAACCACTACTTAAGTACTTATGATCATACCAGCACTTTCTGTTGAACTTTCTATTAATATTACTCTGAGTAAACTCATTATGACCCATATTGATCCACCTAGTGTCAATTTCAATCACCATTGACCAATGTCCCGTTTAAAAGGTTTTAGTGTATGTTCTAGAATAGCTATATATATCATTTGACTTTTCTAAGTATGCATGTCTAGGTAATCCGGATCGTTAAAAGATTGTCCTATTTTGACTTTTCGAGTCTTTTTTCTTCAACATTGACTTTAAATATATTTCTTTGTGTTATATAATATCGAATCAAAGTTATACCAAATGAAAACACATTCGAAAATCAACCTATTCATATAAATTTTATCAGCCATTTACTTAAAACACAACAATAACTATCTATAGAATGTGCTTAAGCTCGTACTATCATTTCATGTATGTGTACTTTCATGTATGCACTGAGATTGCACATGCGATAACTTTCCTGAAAGCTTAACCTGGTAAATATTGAAATAACAGCATTAATTATAGCACTGAAAGAGCATATAGTAAAAATGATAGCTCCTCAACTGATTATAATAGATAAAAAGGTGCATCAAGGCACTAACCACTTGTGTCGTGCCGAGGATTTTTGAATCATACCAGTTGATTTCCCAATAACACCCACAATCCTCCTTGATTCTCATGAGCACCTAACACAAGTTGCTAACGATTTAATAGCACGGTTAGTGAGCGAGGGAACATTTGTAATAGTGGCCAATATTGCCACCTGTGAGAACATTTAATTGATATATAACGTATTAGCACATTTACATTCACAAACCAAGGCCTTCTAAGAGTTTGAATCACAACTAAATTTAATAAATTAGTTAATTATGCATATGTTTTTTGATTAATTATATTATATACTAATATTATATATAGGTATTTGAGCCCCTGCGTTGAACAGTTTAGGCTAAAAATATAAAAAGGTAGTTATTATATCGAATATAAATAAAATGTGTAGTAAAATTAGTATAGACAACCTCTTATTGTACTAAAATTTGATTTTATTACCAAATACTGCTCTACTAAACCACAATTAACAAATATAAATTGTACAAACTAAAAGCTAAGTACAACTGAAGATGAGAATTGGTAGTGAAGAAATTAACATTATCTTGAGATCGATGTTATGAATCTATATGTTCTTAAAAAGACATGTTAAACTACAACAGCTGATAAAGAGAATTGGTACTTCGACAAGAGTTCTTGAACGGTTCTTGCCCCGGTGGACAGGTCTTTCACATTATTTATGATCAGCAACATCTTTTGAACCTGTCCAGTTTTTACCATCAGTTCTCTACACCTTCCTGGTTATGCATCCATTCTGCCTCTTCCCCAATACCCTCGCTTAGGTACACTGAACAAAATACAATATATTTCGAAATTTAAAGTTTTGTGTTACTTTAGGCTAAAAAATGAAGATTGATCGTGTACATTATCAAAATTTAAAGTCTCGTGTACTAACGCATTGTGTTCCTCCACAATGTGTAGAATATTAATGCGATGCATGTCCAATATCCATATGAGGACTTGTTGTCTTCACTTTAGTCACTTGCAATTATAAGAATGGCATACATCATAAATATCAATTTTATAAGCACAAATATTATGCTACATTTAATCAAGTATCATCAATTTTTAAAACGCATTTCCACGTCTCAAAGTAAATACCTTACGGTAAAAATGATAATCATATAAAAAAAGCTTTAGTTAACATTTAAAACAACTTTAGTTAACGTTTTCTTCATGCTTATCAGTTGCTCTCTCTTTAGCATACAACATTACTAAAAGTGCGTACCCGGAAAAGTTTGTTTGGAAACCTTTATGCTATGAGCTTCAAGCATTCCTTCTTCAATCCAAAATTTGATAAAAAGCTTGAGTTTGGACGCTTGGGCCTACTTATATCAAATTGGAGCTCTATCTAAACAATACTGAAACTCTTCCACATATTCTAGCAGAAACAATGTGGGAGCTTTCTGTTAGATGATATAGTTAGACTTCATGAAACATTAGATAGTATTATAATTATAATACTATTATTATAAATTGATGATGGTAGAATGGGACCATGACAAAACGAACCGACAGATACATGAATTCACAGGAACTCACCTGAAAGAATATGATATAAGCAGCCCCAAGCGTTCAAGAAATTTATGAAGGTAAAGTGGGGACACCATTACGATTTCAAGCTGTGAAGGAATTCCATGAGGTGAATTTCTGGACTGCAATACAATTCCATCATCATTTTCATTTAGTTTAAGATCATAATCTAAATGGATACATATACAGAGGTGTTAAATGTGATATCTCTTTTTAAAGTAATAAAAGATGACAAATGAAGTAATAGGCTAGCTAAATAAAGTAAAAATATGAATTTATGTATGCCTTTGTTCAACCTACCAAACTGTTAAGAGATTAAGGAAATGCCATTTGTTACAATAACAAAAAAACAAATGACATTCGTCAATTTAAAGCTCAAAACATGCGTCCAAAAAGGTTTGTCACTGATTGCATACATAATAGTACCCATACATCACAAAAAGAAATGAAAATAACCTGCTGCCATTGACAGAAACATGAGCTTTTGACTGACCTCTTCTTTGACTATGAAATTCCAATATCAAAAAGTAGAACGGATGCAAGTGAACCAAAAACCACAAATCAAATGATTGATAAAAGAATATTAAAACCTGAAGCATATCATATATTCCGATTTAACGTATATGGTAACTTAAAATCCCAATCATTAATAACAAAATAATTTTGAACAAAACCATTACATGCAAACAATTAACAATTACTGAATTCAGAGTAAATATACAGAAATCCTACCCGTTCAAAAATTGCAACCGATACAAACGGCATAGAATTGTTACTGACATTATGTCGAACACCATATATGCATCCATAAACCTTCAAAAATGTAAGAAAGTAAACTTTAAAAACCCATTTAGTAAACACAAAATATATTGAACAAAACTTACCAAACAAAAAACTACGGAGTATCTAACAAACATATATAAACCCAAAAATGTTAAACAGCAACATGACACACCAACATTAAGACAACAGATGGGAAAAAGTTAACTCACCTATAAAATAAAGTAAACAACCGTAGAATGCGAACGACCTGAAATAAAACTTCAAAAAGCTTAAATGAGATAAACAACCACATGTTTAGTCGCTTGTCGTAACTTATCTTTAGATTTTTCTATTGTATCGGTTGAACATATACAATAAAGACCACATACAGATTCAAATGATTCAATACTGCAGCACCTCAAAAAGTTAGCTGCATATTCAAAGGACTTTTCTATTATATGGCTTGTTGTTACTTCAAAAAGCTCAGAGTTGGATTTTTCATATTGAAGAGAACGACCACCTACACATACAATAAAAGAATTGAAAAATAATCAAAAGAGTGAAGATTATTCATTTAAACAAATTATAACAACCTGAAGCACCATCAACTGTATTTTCTTAGCTCTATACACCAATGAAAACACCAAACCAAGACACCTGTAACATCCCACATGTTTGCATAGATCGAGCATATAGATTCACTAAAGAATTAATCGGTTTGTACAGAATACATAAAATTGATACTAAATATGAAATTAAATCGATTGTTAACCCAATTCAATGTGAAACCCTAGATTGAGCGTTATACAAATACACTTGGTGAAAATACCTTGTGTAACGATGACTTTCAATGCGTTCGGAAAGCCCTAATCTAATCAGATTAATAATATCTGATCGTTTTCTCTGTGAAACCCTAGATAGACTCTTCTTATTCAATCTTCTTCAATTGGTTGATTGATTGTTGAATCTGTATCGAGGGATACGAAGAATGATTTCATAAAGTCTAATCCTTGTTTGAGAAGAAGATTGATTAGGATCTCAATCGAGTGATATGAGTAGTCTGATTAGGGTTTAGAAGACGATTTGAGGATCTTTATGAATTAATTTGAGGGAGAAAGGAGAAGTAGATAGAGATCTGTGGAGGATGACAATTTTAGGGAAAAATTTGGGTTAGAAGGTTGTAAGAATGTGTCAACTGACATGATTAGGGTAACCCCTATTCAGTGTTTTCTCTCCCGTATCTCTAAGGTCAATTATGGTAGTTTAACATTAAAATTAAAATGTAACTTATTGCTCGATAATAGAAATGGATGGTTAGATGATGAGGGTATGAGATGTCTTTTTAGTGATCTAATGGCTATAATTGAAGGAAACTTTTTAAGATATCTCAATTCAATTAAGCTTTTATTATAATTATAATTATTATATTATATAATATAATTATAATTATAAATTATAAATATAAATTATAATAATAATTATAATTATAATTATAATATAATTATAATTATAATAATTATAATTATAATATAATATAATAATTATAATTATAATTATAATTATAATAATAATAATAATAATAATAATGTAATAATGTATAGTGTAGATGTATATATATATATATATTGTAACATCCCGTTTTTCCTTGTACATGATCCAAAGGTGCGTATTTAACCTTCTGAACGTTTAACTTTAACCGTAGTCGATTTAAATGGATTAAATCATGGAAATTGGACTGAACTGGCAAACCATCGCGTTTTAAGCAGGTGTATCACGTTTCAGGTCGTCGCGGAACGCGACAGGGTCGGTCGAAACGCGACAGCTTAAAACCATTGACCTGACCACTTTATCGCGTTTTGGTTAGCATTATCGTGTTTGGGTCGTCGCGAAATGCGGCACGTGGGCAGACTTGCTTTTCCAGCTCGTTTTTAAAGGGTATTTTTGGGGGTGTTTTGGTCTTTTCACTTTGTGGACGGTTTGAGACCATAAAAAACTGACCAAAACTTATCCTTATCTCACGTCTCACTCTTTCACCTACACACTTCCATTTTAGAAAGAGAAATAGAGTTTTAGAGAGAGATAGCTCATTTTGGAGAAGAAGGAACCCTATTCTTGCTCAAGTCCAAGCTTTAAAGTTGTTCCCTACATCTCTAGCTACGTTTTGGTAGTGTTGGTAAGTTTTAACTCCGAGTTTTAAGTTCAACTTGATTTATAGCTAGGGTTTGTTCATTTGTAGCTTGTAAGACCCATTTTAGTGTTAAAGGGGTGAATTTGGGTAAGCTTGATGAATGGAAACCCTAAGGGTTGTAATCTAGGGTTTAGCCTTGTGATTTGAAGTTTGTAGGGTTATTGTGTTGTTGAATCACTAACACACTTATGTGTTAGTGGGAGTTTGCAAATGGGATTCAAGTTTGACCCAATTATGGGTATTGACTTTAAAATGAGTCAAGTGGGTAATGTTTGACTTAGTTGGGCAAGACGTGTATGATAATACCCCAAATTTGTGTTAATTGGTGTTATTGGACTTTAATCACTAGCTTTTAGTGATTAATGATAGTCTTGACTTTAAATGGGCGGTTTTGTGTAAATGGGTCATTAAATGCAATTAAGTCATTAAATGCATAAGGGTTAAGTGTTGGTGTCTAGTCCAACTAGTTTGTATGTTGATTGTGTATCTAATGTAATAGGTACTTTACATTGAAGCTTGCGGAGCGTATAATCATCACCTAGACGACCAGGTGAGTGGAATAATTATATGCGTAGGTATATAGTTTATTTACTTGTGGGATATGGGTTTGAAGTTCGATGTGACGATATCATATCCTTGTGTGTAATTTGTGATGAGGGCTTAAAGTTCGATGTTGATGATACCTCATATGTATGGATTTTAAAGTTCGATGTTGACGATGTCATACCACTATTGTAGTGACTTGTGATGAGGGTTTAAAGTTTGATGTTGACGATACCTCATATGTAGGTTTTAAGTTCGATGTTGATGATACCACATTAAGTGGGGCGAATGGGGCTTAAGTTTGATGTTGACGATACCATTTGCGGAGCTAGTATTGAATACTTACGGATGTTTTGAACATCGATGTTTCGTGTGTTGCTTATTATTTTAGTAGATTATATTGTTCGGGTTAAATGCTTTTGTTGTGCTAGCTTGAGTATTCTAGATTTAGCGTTACACTTTGGATTGGTATGCTAAATTATTTTGCTAGTGTATGCGGTAATTGTATAAGTGATTGCAAATAGGTAAATTATATATGTATGTGTATAATTATTGCATTCACTAAGCGTTTTGCTTACCCTCTCGTTGTTTACACTTTTTAGGTACAAGTATGGAGAAAGAGAAAGGGGTTGCCGGGGATTAGATATTCCCATGATGGTTGCGTAGGCATAGTTTTTGGAAGACGGCCTATTGTTTTGGGTAGTTTAGTCCCAAACCATGCTCATGTGTCATTTGGTTTAAAACTATCATTTTAAGGTCGAACTTGTAACACATTCGATTAAGGGCCTTCGTGCCTATCATGTAAACTTTAAACTTGTTGAACGTTTAAATGTTTTGTATGAATCGATCGACGTCATGTAACCATTTAATGTGGCGTGTTAATGGTTTACTATTATAAAAAAATATTCGGGTTAAAGACGGGTTGGGTCGTTTCAAGTGGTATCAGAGCATGGTTTAAGAGATTTATGCGGCTTAAGATAGGTGCCTAGACTTAGACTTTATTGTGTGTACATTTTATGCGGGACTTGTAGGAGGCGGGTCGGACCAGAATTGGTTAGTGCCTTAGCGTAGGATAACTAACTATAGGATAATTGTATTGTGTTGTGGTTGTTATCATCGAACGAGCTGATCGTTGTACTAACGAGTTGATGCGACGTACTCGCGTAGCAATGACTAGCTACCATTGCTACGGGATCCAAATAGTATTAAACGAGCGATGTACGATGATTATCAAGAAAGATGGGATGGTGTGTGTATTTTGTGTGTGCATCGCTAATTAATCTATTTTGTTTCTTAGAATGAAGATGAGAAACGGACACGATACTGATAACGAAGGTACGAGCGAGGACTCCGAGTTCACGGCTAAGGTTGAGGCCATCTTTAAGAGTCAAAAAGTGGAACTTCTTGCGGATGTCAAAAAGGTCTTCCAAGAATCGATCGATGAGCAAATAACCGAGTTAATCAATGAACGAATGAATGCTGCGATCGAAGAGGCATTCGAGGCTAGAAAAATTAATCATCATGGTGAAGGGGTGATGGTAATGGTGGACATGGAAGGCGAGACTTCCATTTTAAGAACTTCAAGGATGCTTAACCTCCTATGTTTAATGGGGTGAGAGATCCGTTGAAAAGTACATGTTGGATCTCCGACATCGAGGGGGCTTTTTGTATCGGTGGATGTCCTCCCGGGAAGAAGACGAGATATGGTTCTAGTATGTTGCGTGAAGAGGCTAAGTTGTGGTGGGATGATAAAATTCAATTGTATGGTGAAGAGCAATGTATGAGCTTGTCGTGGGAAGAGTTTAAAAAGGAATTCTTTAACGAATACCGAACTTAAGCCGACCTTAATAGAATCTGGGACGAGTTGCGCAATTTGCAACAAGGTTCGATGGACTTGGTTACTCTCAAGTCTACCTTCTTGTCAAAGACTCGTTTTTGTCCGGAGTATGTCGGTGATGATCAAATGTTGATGCAAGATTTCTATCGTACTTTAAGCGATGAGTTGAAGGGTAAGATTAGTCGGGGAATGGCTAAGTCTTTTGAAGAGTTGTTTGAGTTGGCTCGGGGTTTCGAATCGGAGGTCCCGAAAAGAAGTGATTTCTCCCTCTCTAAGAGAAAATTTAAAGGTTCAAGTCATTCGAACTTTTCAAACAAAAAGAACAAGAAGGGTTCCGAAAGTGTGAATAGCGTGAAGAAAGGTCGTTTCGGGAGTTATATCCCTACTTGTTACAATTGTGGGGTACGGGGACATTTGTCCCGAGATTGTACAAAGCCATCTTCAACAAACAAAATCACTTTTTTTTAATTGTCAAAAAGAAGGACACCGAAAGTCGGAGTGTCCCGATTTGCGGGGTGATCAAGTTAAGAGGTTAGAGAAGGCGGTGGGTACGGCTAGAGGACGAAACTATTTGATGACCAATGATGAAGCCAAACAATCCAATGAAGTTGTCTTAGGTACTTTCATGGTTAACTCTAATCCGGCAAGGATACTATTTGATAGTGGTGCAAATTTATCGTTTGTGTCTCCGAGATTTGTGCCTAAACTTAATAAACCGCTAGCTAAGTTGAGTCATCTGGTAGAATTCGAAATAACGGATGGTAAGACGGTGTTAGGGGTTGATGTGTGTTAAAATTTCAATGTTGTGTTTGGTGCTGAAACCTTTAAAATCGACCTTATCCCGATGACTTTGGGTGAGTTTGATATCGTTGTGGGTATAGATTGGCTCGACCATTATAGAGCCAATATTGCATGCCATGAGAAGTCCATTCGTGTAAAGACCCCAAGTGGGGGAGAGTTAATTATTCATGGCGACAAGAGAAGGAGACTCGTACCGTTATGCACTTATGCGCAGGCACGCTGTTTCCTTAGTGGTGGTGGCATGGCTTTTCTTGCCGATGTTATTGATACTCGTGAAGAGCCACCATCCATTCGTGAAATTTCGGTAGTTAATAAATTCGAAGACGTTTTTCTGGACGAGTTACCGGGTGTTCTGGCGGAAAGACAGGTTGTATTTCGCATCGAGTTGGTTCCGGGGGCTACTCCCATTGCTAAAACTCCTTATCGTTTAGCACCAACGGAAATGCAAGAGTTGTTGAATCAAACCCAAGAGTTGCCTGAAAAGGGTTTCATCCGACCGAGTGCTTCGCCATAGGGCGCTCCGATTTTATTCATGAAGAAGAAAGATGGTAGTATGAGGATGTGCATTAATTATCGGGAGTTGAATCAAGAATCGTTATCCATTGCCTCGGATTGACGATTTGTTTGACCAACTCCAAGGTGCGACGTATTTTTCTAAAATTGACTTACGGTCCGGCTATCACCAAATGCGGGTCCGTGAGGAAGATATTGAGAAAACGGCCTTTTGCTCGTTACGGGCATTTTGAATTTGTATTTATGCCTTTCGGTCTTACGAATGCACCAGTGGCATTCATGGATCTTATGAACCGAGTATGCCAACCTATGTTGGACAAGTCGGTAATTGTGTTCATTGACGACATACTTGTCTATTCTAAGAGTATGAAGGAACATGAACGACATTTGCGCGAGGTGTTGAAAACGTTGCGAAAGGAGAAGTTGTATGCTAAATTCTCCAATTGTGAATTTTGGCTAAGGGAAGTGCAATTCCTTGGCCATATTGTGAATAAAGAAGGCATCCAAGTATATCTGAGGAAGATATAGATGGTAAAGAGTTGTGGACAACCGACTACACCTACGGAAATCCGAAGTTTTCTCGGATTAGCCGGTTATTATCGTCGGTTTTGTGACGACCCGGAGATTTTCCGACCAAATTTAAACTTAATTTTTATATAGTTTTGACATGATAAGCAAAGTTGTAATGATTGAGTCTAAAAAATTTTGAACTATTTACATGGATTCAGTTAACCTTTGGCTATGCCCGACGATTCACGAACAATTGTTGTAAGTAAATAAATATGTAAATTAATATATAAGATAAGAAATTTTTTATTAAAATAAATCTATGAATAGATATATATGATTTCTGTAATAATTATTCTCATAGGAATATTGGAATATATATATATATATATATATATATATATATATATATATATATATATATATATATATATATATATATATATATAAATTATAAAGATTATATATTTTAATTTATTTCTATGATGAGAAAGTATAATAATATAACTAAACATATATACAATATGTTGGAATATTAAGTATTAGAGTTAAATATATAAATAACTCGCAACGTGTATTTAAAATGTGTTTACGAATACTGTAATATATATAAAAAGTATAAATATTAAATATTCAAATGAGTAATATCATACAAAATATTATATAATTTATAAATTTTAATATTAATATATTAAAGAGAATTACAAGTTAAAAATATAGTTGCATACTAATATTATCATTACTTCATTAATATTAATATTAATATTAGTATTTATATCAGTATTGTAATACTACTATATATGACAGTTAGATATAAAGTTTGATGCAATTAATGTATTTTAGTTACTAAAATTATTATTATTATTATTATTATTATTATTATTATTATTATTATTATTATTATTATTAATAGAAAAATTATAATTATTATAATTATTATGATTATCATTATATTATTATCAAAAATTATAAAAATTATATTTAAAATTATTATTATCATTATTACTTTTAGTCTTATTATTATTATTATTGAGTTTATTTTGATAATATTATTATCATTATCATCATTAGTATGTTTATTATTAATAATAATATCAATATTATTATTATTAATTTAATCAATAATTATTAAAATTATAATAATATATATATAGAAACAGTTATATCACGAGTAATTTGGCTATATGTCATATTCTGTTTTGAATTTTTTTAACTTCTTCTTTTTGTTTGAGAATTCTTGTCTGCCTTTTGTTTATACGTCGAAATCAAAAAATCAATTAGGATCATTTTAACTGCCACTTCATGTAGTCAATCCTAATAGATAAGTACTGCATTATAATCCAATAATTTCAAAAACAGAAAAGAGAGTAAATTAAATCATCATCCATTTTCACTCATTCACCTTGATTATCACTTAACCATCTTCTCCATTTGATCACCACAAACTTCTCCATAATCAAACCGTCGGCTTTCATCACCGTGACCTTCCTTTCAATTGTAAATCTCTCTTCTCTCTCTCTTAATTATTTTCTAAAATTCGATCACCATTTTCTTTCTTAGCTTTTTCTTCATGAACTTCACATCATCACCTTCACTCTAATCACCTGCCAATCGAAACAATAACACTAGTTGATGCTACATATACTACACTTTTACTCTTATTTCCTGTTGCAAACTGAACTATCGAAAACCAATCCAGACCCATACCTTTGTGAACTGCTTCCACCCAACCCCCATGAACGTCACTAGAAAACAATTTGCAACGGCTACTATCAATGTTTCTTTTTGTTACTATATAAACCGTGTAACCACCATAAAACCCACCCAAAGTAACCCTCACATACGACATACTGTTTTTGCTGTTTGTATTTCTGTTTTGTTCGATGCAACACCAACCGAACTAAACCACTGCTACTATGGTTCAATGGGACGAGGTGACGAAAGTAATCAATTAAATGAATGTTTTCTTTTCTTTTCCTTGCCGACACATAACTAAAACATTAACAACTCCATTTCACCACTTATTAGTTTTTAATGATATGCAAGTATTATTAATTATTGTTTAGTGCGATTATGATATGAAAACCGTTCCCCACATGCACCTTTTTGAAAGTGAGGCTTATTAAAATAGTCTTGATTAATTGCTAGTGGAAATTAGATATGGAGACTTCTATTTTCATTTTGTGTGTGGCGTATAAAGGAGATACAACGGACCACTTGAATTTAAATTGGGTTGCAAGTTGAATGGTCATGTTATTACTAGGTCGATAACAATTAAAAGGAAGTGGACCGTATTATTAGTAGGTTATGTTCGTAATTAGATGAGCCGAAAACCCAATTTTAAATAGATGAGGGGGACGATTATCGAATGGTGATGATTTCAATATTAGATAAAGATGATGAATAAGTTATGAAGTTATGTTGATGTATAGAGATGAAAACAGTTAAAGGTTAAATAGATTTAGGTTACGAATAATTTCAGAAAGATACCAACGGAGTAAATGGTTAAGTGTCTTGGTACTAAACAGAAGGTCCTGAGTTCGAAACTAGAGTGCTGCGGTTTATTTTTTTTATTTTTTTTATCAATAAGTAGCTGGGCCAAGGGTATTTGGGCTGTTGATTAAATCGAATTGGGCTTTGTTAATTTAATTCTAGGGCCATTATAGGATCATCATATAGTGTTGGATCATGGGCTTGCTTTGTTTAGTGAGTTGGGTCGATTCTATAACAATATTCATAATTAACGTCTTCTGTTAATATTCGATGATATTGATGATGTGATGATGAATATGGTTTGATGCTAACCGAGATTGATGGTTCAAATAATTAAAAGTGGGAATTAATTCAAGAAAAAAAAGAGTAGATAAATGGTTAAGGGTGTTGTTGGGTATGCGAAAGGTCGCGGGTTCGAGCCCGGGCGAGGGCAGTTATTTTTGGCTTACTCTTGTGAGGTAACACTCCTTTTATTATTATAATTATTATTATTATTATTATTATTATTATTATTATTATTATTATTATTATTATCATTATTATTATTATTATTATTATTATTATTATTATTATTATTATTATTATTATTATTATTATTATTATTATTATCAAAACTAGTATTTTCATTATTAAAAACTAATTATTATTAGTATTATTAATATTATTTTAGTATTAGTAAATCATTATTTTAATAAACCAAAAGTTATTTATATAAAAATATATCAAATACATATATAATAACTATATAAATATTACATTACTAATTTAAATGGGTAATATATAATTAAAATATACAAACAAGTTTGATTATTATTACATGTTAATTATATGTGTCAATATATAAATAAATGATATAGGTTCGTGAATCCGAGGCCAACCCTGCATTGTTCAGTTTCGTCGTATGAATATTTTTACTATAAAATATTGTAGAGTGAGTTTCATTTGCTCCCTTTTTAAATGCTTTTGCAATATATATTTTTGGGACTGAGAATACATGCGCTGTTTTATAAATGTTTGACGAAATAGACACAAGTACTTAAAACTACATTCTATGGCTGGATTATTAAACCGAATATGCCCCTTTTTAGTCTGATAATCTAAGAATTAGGGAACAGACACCCTAATTGACGCGAATCCTAAAGATAGATCTATTAGGCCCAACGATCCCCATCCAAAGTACCGGATGCTTTAGTACTTCGAATTCATCATGTCCGAAGGGAGTCTCGGAATGATAGGGGATATTCTATATACATCTCGTTAAGGTCGGTTACCAGGTGTTCAATCCATATGAATGATTTTTGTCTCTATGCATGGGACGTATATTTATGAAAAATGGAAATGAAATTCTTGTGGTCTATTAAAATGATGAAAATGATTGATTATGATAAACTAATGAACTCACCAACCTTTTGGTTGACACTTTAAAGCATGTTTATTCTCAGGTATGAAAGAAATCTTCCGCTGTGCATTTGCTCATTTTAGAGATATTACTTGGAGTCCTTCATGACATATTTCAAAAGACGTTGCATTCGAGTCGTTGAGTTCATCAAGATTATTATTAAGTCAATTATAGTTGGATATATTATGAAATGGTATGCATGCCATCAACTTTCGATGTAATGAAAGTTTGTCTTTTAAAAATGAATGCAATGCTTGTAAAATGTATCATATAGAGGTCAAGTACCTCGCGATGTAATCAACTATTTAGAATCGTTTATAATGTATATGAATGGGTCCTTTCAGTTGGTATCAGAGAGATGGTCTTAGCGATCCAGGTCATGCATTAGTATGTCTAACTGATAGTTGTTTAGATGCATTAGTGAGTCTGGACTTCGACCGTGTCTGCATGTCAAAAGTTTTTCTTATCATTTCTAGTCGGAAATCATCTGCTTATTATCCTTAGAAAATTACCTACTTATCATTTTTAGTCTAGACACGTCTTACTGCAGTTAGTGCATCGATAGTGTATTGACAAAATTCATATCTTAGCGTATCTGTTACTATAGACTTTACCTAACAGCTTCCGTAGATTCATCCGTAACTTATGAGATTTTAGTATTATATATGCATATGCAAATTATGTATTCCAGGGTACTAATCTACATCCTATAATCTATTTCTTATCAGAAATCCTTCATCTGATCGTACGAGATGAATCCCTCAACCAGTTCGAATTCCTCGGATTCCGACAGCTATTCCGATATGGAGTTTCACCTAAGCTCCGAAAGCAGTGTCACCAGAATGAATCAACCAATTATCCATCCCCAATTCATCTGATGAGTTCGTAATCGACTTAACCGATGGAGATGAGAAGAAGGTGGTCCTTTCCACCCACCAACTTGCACTCTTGGCGATGAACCTGAAGCACTTACCGGCGAACTCATTCGAAACACCATTTTCACCCTCATTTCCTGAATATCTCGCCACGATTATATTCTATCTAAAATTCTAAACCTTATTCATCCGCTCGTTCCAACCGACAATCATCCCGGAATAATAGAAGAAGTCAACGAATTTCACGCTCGGGTAGTGACTTTGGAGAATATGATGCAAAATTTACCAGCTCCAGCAACATCACTAGCACCACATCAATACCAGTACCACCAACAACCTAAGTTCAAAATCAATGTACCTCGAACATAATCATCGTTCTACATGACATTTTACATCATTTATCTTTTTTCGACATGGCGATTATATAATCTCAAATGTTTTAGAGATTATATATTCTTATTGTAACGGAAAATCAAATGAGTCTAATATCATATTGACTCATTAAATTCATGATTACATCTGAAGAAAATATATATGTATATATGTTTTAATAAAGGTTATAATTAAAATTCTTTCGTACAAACTGTTAATGATGAAAATATTATAACGGGTAGGTAATACCCGAGAAATATTTAGATTTCACATTAATAAGTTACATTGTACATTCTTCGAATCTGATTCAACAGTCATTTACTATCCTACTTACATCCACAGATATACGTATCCGTTCATCGCAGAATAACCATTTTCATTCAATTTCATATTGGATTTTGACCTATCAGAATCCAACAAGTGGCATAATGAAGAAAACATTGGACAAAATAAAATTTGTTAGAAACAAATAAATTAACTATGAGAAGAACTTTTTTAAGAATCCACGTTAATTGTTCATAGCTAACTATTTCTAGCTAACTGGTTACATTTTATTTATCGCAATTTAATTATTGCAATTTATATTCTCGCAATTTTATTTATTGTCATTTAATTTCTGTTATTTATTTTACGCACTTTATTTATCGTCATTTAAATACTGTTATTTACGCATTTCAAATATCGGGACATGTATACAAGGTTTTGACATATCATATCGACGCATCTATATATATTATTTAGAATAACAATAGACACTCTATATGCAGTAATGCTTGAGTTAGCTATACAGGGTTGAAGTTGATTCTATAATAATATATATACTTTGAGTTGTGATCGAGTTTGAGACATGTACACGGGTCACGATACGTATTAATTAATTCGAATATTATATATTAAATTATATATGAATTATTGGACTGTTAACTGTGGACTATCGACTGTGAACTAATGACATTGGATAATTAAAATGAATTAAAATATTGATTATAGCATATGAAACTAAACATTTCTTCAAGTTTGCCACTTGATTTCATCTTAAACCTCATTTGTATCTTGACGATTATAATCTACGATTCAAACCTTTCATGATTCTTGAAAACACCTCAATCGGGAGGATGAATCAACCGCACTTTATCTACGGAAGGAAAGATTTATGCATACAGTTATGCACCTGAAAACACTCGCAAACAGAGTAAACATTTAACACAAAGCTGTGTTAATTCCTTTAGCGTTATTATTATCAAAAATAACTTTGCAAATCCTGTTTGAGATAGCCAGTTTTGTCACAGCTCCAACAAGTCAACTTCGACTTTTCGTTCTAAACAACCTTATTATAACCTTGATAAATATGCGTGCTCTTTTATTGTTACCGGGGAACCTTTTATATTCCATCATATTACCAGCAGACGTACCAGCAACCTCGTTGCTCCTTGGCTTAAATCTCTTCGACAAATCACTATATTTATCTATTGAAGTCTCATCATGTACTCATCCTCATCTTGTAACAAGAATTGCCATACCAATTACCGGGAATCAGCAAATCTGTATTGTAAGTCTCGCAACGTTTCCACATCAACAGTTATATGTATTCATATAACATTTATCTCTTAGAACTATGATCTTCCATTCTAAAATTCTGAAAAGCACCCAGTCTGCGAATTAATGCTCTGAATTTTGAAAAGTTGAATGAAGCAACAAAAACTGTAAACGACCTCAACATCCAAAAGTTGATGATAAAGAATTGTATGTTGGCAAAGCTCAGAAAAAGTTTGAAACTAAAAAACTGATTGAGCAAACTACGAAGGAGTCTCTAAACAAATCACAAGGACTAAACTTATACATTAAGAATCCAGATGATTCTGTTTCTGATGAAATCTTTAGCGAATACCTTGATTTTGACTCCAAACTCTTGCGGATAAATTTTCTTCACCATCCTTCGATATTAGAAATTACAAGATATCATCGTATCTTTCATTATAAATATCCTCCATATTTCTGAAGATACTTTCATAACTATTCTTATCTAAAATGATTAATCTCTTCGTGATATCAGTGTTACATCATATAGAAACTGTTAGTTTCTATATTCTGTAAACTTTTGAGCTTAAAATATGAATGTTATTGAAGTAATGTTGGGAACTGATGCATGAGTTAGTATAATATAATGACACTTGATCAACGTGATTATATTACAGTAAGTCATGCTGAGTTTCTAAATGGAACATGATGATTCACAGATTATAACGTCATCATGTGTCATATTACATAACTCTTTCATTCTGATTAACTTCTGAACATATCAAGAAAATATATTCTTGATAGTTCTATTCTCAGTGATTCTGGTAATTTGACAAATCAAATCGTGCTATTACGTTCTTTCTCATTTAGAACATTAAGTTCATTCGAAACTCCATACTTACGAATTCTGGACCATTACTCGCTTTACTAGAGGTCGAGAGGAGAATAAAAAGGCAAAGAGCTCCAAAATATAAGAGAAAATATAAAGCCCAATAGCAACACGGAGGTTACAAACTGTGGATATTAATACGAATAGTAATATAAAGACACGATAGAATTAAGAATAGTATCACCCCAAAGTAATAATAGAAGGAAACAGATTTTTCTGGTGGAAGATTGAAAAGAAGAATGACGGAAATGATAATTAGGAAAATATCAAGGATTAGAATTGGATTAAGCATCTTCACAATCTTTTGGATGTATGAACTAAGAAGGAAAGTATAGGAATGGTGAAAATAAGGGAACGAAAAAGTTTAATTTATAATGGAAATATCAGACAGAGTAATCGAGGCAAATCACCGTAATTAATTATAGAGATATTGAGTTCCTTATTCGCCGAAGAATCAAATCTTTTAGATTCCAAAGATTTTCTTTAAATCCCTTGAATTCTGGAATTCAACCAAGACAATGTCAAAAGTTAAGACGAAACTTTATTTATTCATTTCATTCTTTTGCGATAGCTTCATTCGTACTCTTCACATAAACAAATTGTTTTATCCATATTACTCACTAATGATAAAACTCTATTTATCAACTCATATTCGTCATGAAAACATTTTTATTGTTAGCCATGACAACCTCGATCAAATTTCGGGACGAAATTTCTTTAACGGGTAGGTACTGTGACGACCCGGAGATTTCTGACCAAATTTAAACTTATTTTTTATATAGTTTTGACATGATAAGCAAAGTTGTAATGATTGAATCTCAAAAATTTTGAACTATTTACATGGATTCAGTTAACCTTTGGCTATGTCCGACGATTCACGAACAATTGTTGTAAGTAAATAAATATGTAAATTAATATATAAGATAAAATTTTTTTTATTAAAATAAATCTATGAATAGATATATATGATTTCTGTAATAATTATTCTCATAGGAATATTGGAATATATATATATATATATATATATATATATATTATATATTATATATTTTAATTTATTTCTATGATGAGAAAGTATAATAATATAACTAAACATATATACAATATGTTGGAATATTAAGTATTAGAGTTAAATATATAAATAACTCGCAACGTGTATTTAAAATGTGTTTGCGAATACTGTAATATATATAAAAAATATAAATATTATATATTCAAATGAGTAATATCATACAAAATATTATATAATTTATAAATTTTAATATTAATATATTAAAGAGAATTACAAGTTAAAAATATAGTTGCATACTAATATTATCATTACTTCATTAATATTAATATTAATATTAGTATTTATATCAGTATTGTAATACTACAATATATGATAGTTAGATATAAAGTTTGATACAATTAATGTATTTTAGTTACTAAAATTATTATTATCATTATTATTATAATTAGTAGAAAAATTATAATTATTATGATTATCATTATATTATTATCAAAAATTATGAAACTTATATTTAAAATTATTATTATCATTATTACTTTTAGTCTTATTATTATTATTATTGAGTTTATTTTGATAATATTATTATCATTATCATCATTAGTATGTTTATTATTAATAATAATATCAATATTATTATTATTAATTTAATCAATAATTATTAAAATTATAATATATATATATATATATATATATATATATATATATATATATATATATATATATATATATATATATATATATATATATATATATATATAGAAACAGTTATATCACGAGTAATTTGGCTATATGTCATATTCTGTTTTGAATTTTTTTAACTTCTTCTTTTTGTTTGAGAATTCTTGTCTGCCTTTTGTTTATACGTCGAAATCACAAAATCAATTAGGATCATTTTAACTGCCACTTCATGTAGTCAATCCTAATAGATAAGTCCTGCATTATAATCAAATAATTTCAAAAACAGAAAAGAGAGTAAATTAAACCATCATCCATTTTCACTCATTCACCTTGATTATCACTTAACCATCTTCTCCATTTGATCACCACAAACTTCTCCATAATCAAACTGTCGGCTTTCATCACCATGACCTTCCTTTCAATTGTAAATCTCTCTTCTCTCACTCTTAATTATTTTCTAAAATTCGATCACCATTTTCTTTCTTAGCTTTTTCTTCATGAACTTCACATCATCACCTTCACTCTAATCACCTGCCAATCGAAACAATAACACTAGTTGATGCTACATATACTACACTTTTACTCTTATTTCCTGTTGCAAACTGAACTACCGAAAACCAATCCAGACCCACACCTTTGTGAACTGCTTCCACCCAACCCCCATGAACGTCACTAGAAAACCATTTGCAACGACTACTATCAATGTTTCTTTTTGTTACTATATAAACCATGTAACCACCATAAAACCCACCCAAAGTAACCCTCACATACGACATACTATTTTTGCTGTTTGTATTTCTGTTTTGTTCGATGCAACACCAACCGAACTAAACCACCGCTACTATGGTTCAATGGGACGAGGTGACGAAAGTAATCAATTAAATAAATGTTTTATTTTCTTTTCCTTTCATTGCCGACACATAACTAAAACATTAACAACCCCACTTCACCACTTATTAGTTTTTAATGATATGCAAGTATTATTAATTATTGTTTAGTGCGATTATGATATGAAAACCATTCCCCACATGCACCTTTTTGAAAGTGAGGCTTATTAAAATAGTCTTGATTAATTGCTAGTGGAAATTAGATATGGAGACTTCTATTTTCATTTTGTGTGTGGCGTATAAAGGAGATACAACGGACCACTTGAATTTAAATTGGGTTGCAAGTTGAATGGTCATGTTATTACTAGGTCGATAACAATTAAAAGGAAGTGGACCGTATTATTTGTAGGTTATGTTCGTAATTAGATGAGCCGAAAACCCAATTTTAAATAGATGAGGGGGACGATTATCGAATGGTGATGATTTCAATATTAGATAAAGATGATGAATAAGTTATGAAGTTATGTTGATGTATAGAGATGAAAACAGTTAAAGGTTAAATAGATTTAGGTTACGAATAATTTCAGAAAGATACCAACGGAGTAAATGGTTAAGTGTCTTGGTTCTAAACAGAAGGTCCTGAGTTCGAAACTAGAGTGCTGCAGTTTATTTTTTTTATTTTTTTTATCAATAAGTAGCTGGGCCAAGGGTATTTAGGCTGTTGATTAAATCGAATTGGGCTTGGTTAATTTAATTCTAGGGCCATTATAGGATCATCATGTAGTGTTGGATCATGGGCTTGCTTTGTTTAGTGAGTTGGGCCGATTCTATAACAATATTCATAATTAACGTGTTCTGTTAATATTCGATGATATTGATGATGTGATGATGAATATGGTTTGATGCTAACCGAGATTGATGGTTCAAATAATTAAAAGTGGGAATTAATTCAAGAAACAAAAGAGTAGATAAATGGTTAAGGGGGGTGTTGGGTATGCGAAAGGTCGAGCCCGGGCGAGGGCAGTTATTTTTGGCTTACTCTTGTGAGGTAACACTCCTTTTATTATTATTATTATTATTATTATTATTATTATTATTATTATTATTATTATTATTATTATTATTATTATTATTATTATTATTATTATTATTATTATTATTATTATCAAAACTAGTATTTTCATTATTAAAAACTAATTATTATTAGTACTATTAACATTATTTTAGTATTAGTAAAGTCATTATTTTAATGAACCAAAAGTTATTTATATAAAAATATATCAAATACATATATAATAACTATATAAATATTACATTACTAATTTAAATAGGTAATATATAATTAAAATATAGAAACAAGTTTGATTATTATTACATGTTAATTATATGTGTTAATATATAAATAAATGATATAGGTTCATGAATCCGAGGCCAACCCTGCATTGTTCAGTTTCGTCGTATGAATATTTTTACTACAAAATATTGTAGAGTGAGTTTCATTTGCTCCCTTTTTAAATGCTTTTGAAATATATATTTTTGGGACTGGAATACATGCGATGTTTTATAAATGTTTGACGAAATAGACACAAGTACTTAAAACTACATTCTATGGCTGGATTATTAAACCGAATATGCCCCTTTTTAGTCTGGTAATCTAAGAATTAGGGAACAGACACCCTAATTGACGCGAATCCTAAAGATAGATCTATTGGGCCCAACGTGCCCCATCCAAAGTACCGGATGCTTTAGTACTTCGAATTCATCATGTCCAAAGGGAGTCTCGGAATGATAGGGGATATTCTATATGCATCTTGTTAAGGTCGGTTACCAGGTGTTCAATCCATATGAATGATTTTTGTCTCTATGCATGGGACGTATATTTATGAGAAATGGAAATGAAATTCTTGTGGTCTATTAAAATGATGAAAATGATTGATTATGATAAACTAATGAACTCACCAACCTTTTGGTTAACACTTTAAAGCATGTTTATTCTCAGGTATGAAAGAAATCTTCCGCTGTGCATTTGCTCATTTTAGAGATATTACTTGGAGTCCTTCATGACATATTTCAAAAGACGTTGCATTCGAGTCGTTGAGTTCATCAAGATTATTATTAAGTCAATTATAGTTGGATATATTATGAAATGGTATGCATGCTGTCAACTTTCGATGTAATGAAAGTTTGTCTTTTAAAAACGAATGCAATGCTTGTAAAATGTATCATGTAAAGGTCAAGTACCTCGCGATGTAATCAACTATTGAGAATCGTTTATAATGTATATGAACGGGTCCTTTCAGGTTTATCCAAGACTTTTCTAAGATCGCCTCTCTATTGACAAAGTTGATAAGGAAGAACGCGAGATTTAATTGGGAAAATGAGCAAGAAATTGCTTTCCAATTGTTGAAAGAGAAATTGTGTCAAGCTCTGATGTTGGTATTACCGGAAGGAAGTGAATATATATGACGGTTTATTATGATGCCTCGATAAATGGGCTCAGGTGTGTTCTAATGCAACGGGGTAAAGTCATCGCTTATGCCTCGAGACAATTAAAGGAGCACGAAAAGAGATATCCGACTCATGATCTCGAATTAGCGGCGGTAGTTCATGCGTTGAAAATTTGGCGCCACTACTTGTATGGTGCCAAGAGTACGAGTTATTCGGATCACAAAATTTTGAAACATCTCTTTGACCAACGAGATTTGAATTATCATCAACATTGATGGATGGATGTGGTAAAAGATTACGATTGCGAGATACTTTACCGTCCGGGTAAGGCGAATGTGGTCGCAGATGCTTTGAGTCGAAAGAGTCAACATCCGGTGATACGAGTAGGATCGTTATGCATGACTATTACTAACGACTTTCTCGTAAAGCTTGGTGAAATACAAATTGAAGCTTTTGTTAACAACAAGCATGAAGAGCGAATCATGGGGCAAATGGAGTCTATTACCTTAGGCCCGCATGGTTTGTTATCCTTTCAAGGAAGAGTGTGGGTGCCTAGAATGGGAGATCACCGACAAGTGGTACTTGATGAAGCACATAAGTCAAAGTATTTCATTCATCCCAGTGCGACAAAGATGTATCTTGATTTGAAAAAAAGAGTATCGGTGGCCCGGCATGAAACGTGATGTTGTTAAATATGTTGAACAATGTGTCACGTGTTTGCAAGTTAAGGCCCAACACCAAAAGCCGTATGGTACGTTACAACCGTTAGAAATTCCAAAATGGAAATGGGAGCACATTACCATGGATTTCATTACAAAGTTACCGAAGACGGCAAGAACTCAATTTGATACGATTTGGGTAATAGTTGATCGGTTGACAAAAAGTGCATTGTTTCTTCCTATCCGGGAGACGATATCGTCAGAGACTTCGTCTACGCTGTTTATCAAGGAGGTGATATCAAGGCATGAGGTTCCTATATCCATTGTTTTGGATCGAGATACTCGTTTCACGTCTCGATTTTGGAATAAGTTTCATGAAGATATGGGTACGCAATTGAAGATGAGAACGGCGTATCATCCTCAAACGGACGGTCAAACCGAGCGTACAAATCAAACATTGGAGGATATGTTACGGGCGTGTGTTATTGATTTCGGTGGTAGTTGGGATGAGCACTTACCTTTGGTGAAATTCATATACAACAATAGTTATCATGCTAGTATCGGAATGCCACCGTATGAGATGCTTTATGGGCGAAGGTGTCGAACTCCTATTTGTTGGGGTGAAGTGGGACAAAGGGAAATCGGGAGTACCGATTTAGTTTTAGAGACGAATAGTAAGATTGAGATGATTCGGGCTCGACTTAAGGCAGCGCAAGATAGGAAAAAATCTTATGCCGATAAACGTAGGCGACCAATTGAGTTCCAAGAAGGTGACATGGTGATGCTTAAGGTTTCACCGTGGAAGGGTGTTATTCAGTTTCGAAAACGGGGAGAGTTAGCTTCTCGGTTTATTGGGCCTTTCAAAATATTGGCTCGTATTGGTAAGGTTGCTTATAGACTAGAGTTACCCGAAGAGCTTGCAGGAATTCATAACACATTTCATGTTTCCTATCTCCGTAAGTGTCTTTCGGATGACTCGACTTGGGTACCATTAGAAGAAATTGCTCTAAATAACAAATTAGAGTACGTTGAAGAACCGATAGCCATTCTTGATGAGAAGGTCAAGTTAGTGCGTAATAAAGAGGTGAAAACTTACAAAGTGCAATTGCAACATAGAAAGGGTTCGGAGTTTACATGAGAACCCGAAGAGTTCGTTGTGGTATATCTTCTGGCTTGTCATGCAGCTTGATCGCGAGGGTGCACTCCGATTCAAGTGGGGGAGAGTTGTAACATCCCATTTTTCCTTGTACATGGTCCAAAGGTGCGTATTTAACCTTGTGAACGTTTAACTTTAACCGTGGTCGATTTAAATGGATTAAACAATGGAAATTGGACTGATATGGCTGTACTGTGTCCAAAGGTGTGTACTTAACCCTAACTGTACTGTATGACACTGTCGATGCGGCAACATAAGGTTATATATTTTAATACATACTGTTGCACCATATAATCAACAAAAGGATGAACAAGTAAAAAGAGTAAGTAGTAGCTTACCAAATTAGTGTCCCATATAAACCTAAAGAAGCAAAGCAACATGAATTAGTGAACTCGAAATAGAAATCAAATTCAGAAATTCAATTGTAATTTTGTGTAGCTAGAATTCAACCCGTGACTATACTAACCGCTCCGCCGATGCAGCGAAAATTGAATCTGCTAACAATTGAAAGGCAACAACAATTGTATAATAAACAATCAAATTAATATTGGCATAAGAAAAGATACCCAATTTCAATTTCTAAAAGGATGAAGATCGGTGCGAAAGATAATAATGGAAAATCTAATTTTAGTTTGAGTAGGTGTCTGTCAATAAAGAAGAAATGTGGAAGTCAAACATTGAGGGGGAGAAGCATGTGGCGGCAGGTTGAGAATTGAGATAACTTTGAAAGAAGCTAACCAAATAGAAAAAAAAATACCAACATCACAAAAGACAAATGTTGAACTGTAACAACCTGACTTTTTCGACTTGCTTTTGTGCTTTGTGCTTTCACGAAACTGCGTATTTGTGCGTACTGAGCTATACTATACTCTGGGACCTTACTACATGTGGATTTCTTTTGTTTATATGTTTAAATGTGCCTTTAAGTACGTAGGGTATTTAACTTGATTCCCGGAAGCCTTTATGACTGTTGGTGTTACTTGACGTTTAGAACGAACTGTGTACTGTGTGCACGTTTAACTTTGGTCATAATCGGAATATTATGACTACGAAATACTAATTGTTATTTTATAATAACAATTACTTGGGTTTTTGGATGCTTAATTACGTTTAGTAATTTACTAGAGCACACTAGTTAGTCTTGTTGGACTTTCTACCTTGTTGGACCTTAGCCCACCCTACACTAGCTAGTAGACTATTTAATTAGCTCAATTATAATAAGTTAGTGACTCATAATAATGAAAAACAAATTTCCATTTATTAGAGAGAACATACTAGCATTTTTGTTAAGCATTAACCTTAATGTTGCATGAGATCCTAACATAAGCACCTACTTTAGACAACCATTAACCAAAAAGCAAAAGTTTGTCCCCCTTATCCCCCCCACCTTACCCACGGCCTAAACACCCCTCCCATACCCTCACCTCCTATAAATACCAAGCTTAACCCATTCATTTCACACTTGATTTCATTTACAAATTACACACTTACTCTCTAATTCTCTCTCTAGTCTTTCTCACTCTAAAAAGTGTAAGTTTTAAATTTTCTTTCTCTTCTTCTTCCCTTCATCTACATGACATCATCATCATCATTTATTGGATCTAGCTTTTAGCTTTTGATCTTGTTATATCTTGTAGATTCAAACTTGGGTTTGAATCCTTCAAGAACATGAAAGATTCAAGCTTTCTAGCTTGGAATCTTCATTTACTTGTTAGATCTAGCTTGAAATTTCTTTGTTTTGTTATAAAGATCAAAACTTGTGTTTATGATCTTCATGTATCTTAAAGATCCAAGCTTTATGCTTCAAGATCTTCAAGAACACTAAAGATCCAAGCTTTCTAGCTTAGGGTTTCATTATTATGTTAAAGATCTTAGCTTTTTAGCTTATGGTCTCATTACTTTCATTATTTTGTTAAAGATCTTAGCTTTCTAGCTTATGGTCTCATTAATCTTGTAAAGATCCAAGCTTTCTAGCTTAGGGTTTTCTTAATACTTGAGATCTAAGTTATTATTGTAGATCTCACTTACTTGGAACCTTTTTGTGTTTGTTGTGATGATAAAGATCAAGCCTTCATCATCACATATGTTGGAGATGCATAAACTTGTGTAAAATGGACAAAGGTTGAAGCTTTATTGGATCTATGCAATAAAGAGGCGATCTTGATGTTCAAAACTTGTAGAATGATAGATTTTACTCTTAGTTGTGTATTTATGGTTGAACCTTGGTCAAAGTGATGCTAAAATATTAATGAGTTGTACACTTGAAGCTTACAAGCATCAAGGATGAGAACCGTGATGAGCATCAAGCACCAAGCACCAAGAACCTCACTGGAGCACTTATTTGCTGTTTTTAGGGGTCTTATCAGACTCCTGGGCTTCTGGAAAATTGATTTCACATAGTTCGTTTCGAGTATATGACTTTTCGTTTAGGCCTCGACTTAATCCGATATACGGTTTAGGATTTATAGCCTTCCGAAAGTCACTACGCCTTTGTAACGTTGTGCTGAAATTTCTGACCTACTCCCACTTAAACCGTCGCCACGGTCAAACGAAGACGAGTTAGGTTCTGAAAATTGGTCAGCGGTTAGAGGACTCACATAACGAGACATGTCCACTGACTACGTGTCTTTTAGATTTGTATAGAGGTCGTAACAGCTGTCCGAAATTAGACTTTTATTTCGATCTCTATTCTTGTTAAACTTACCTTAGTGTTGATGAATGATGATGATAATGATGATGTTGATGATGACACTTATACTTAATTTATTCACTTTTACACTTATTGGGACAACATACTGACCTAGTGACCTTTGACTTAGGTTGATGACCTTTCGGACCGACTTACTACATGCATACGTTTCATATCGACTTTTACTACTTATTCACTGTGAGTTATAGCATCCCTTTTACTACTTTTTACTATTTTTGGGACTGAGAATACATGCGCTTTTTACGTTTTACATACTAGACATGAGTACTTAAACTTTACATATGTGTGGGTGATATAACGGCACAAATATTCCCCTTAGCTCGATAACGTTTAATCATTGGTTTCTGAACCGTGAACGCAAACTTAGATATGGATTCATAGGGTTTGACAACCCCACTCGGGCTAGTCGCGCTAGCATTTAACGGGTGTTTAATACTTCGAGGAAAAATGCACTCGCCAGGTGCACTTTTAGGGGTTGATATACATACGTTAAGTCTAGTTACCGGGTGCCCACGGTTAAGCATATACTTTGCATACTGATTTTTACTGCAGATTGAAGCACTGAAATCTCGTGGTCTACATTACTTTACTGATTACAAACTATAGCTCACCAAAATTCGTGTTGACTTTTAAGCGTGTATTTCTCAGGTGCTTAGACGATGTTGCTTCCGCTGTTAGACTTGCTATCTTAGTGTTATAGACTTGCTGTTATGGACCTGCTGTGTTAGATTTCCGCTGCATTACTTAGAGATGTCTCAATCATGGAACTTTTCTTTTGCATTCGTAACTTATGTTATTTTCAAATAATGACTTGTAACGACCTTTGTGTCACGTTATCTTTTGTAAAACGCTATATTTTATGAATACAAAACTGGTTTTCAAACAGCATATAGTGTTTGACCTTATAATGATCCTGTTGTTGATGAATCGTACACGATGGTTTTGTACGGGGCGTCACATTTGGTATCAGAGCATTGGTTGTAGGGAATTAGGTTGCAATAGTGAGTCTAGACCAGACCGAGTAGGATTCACTAATAGGACTAAACTACAACTCGCTCGTTTACTTGTTACTGCTTACTACTGCTGCATGTTACTGCTTACTTATACTGCCGTATGATCTTGCTGCATGCTACTGCTTACCCTTACTGCTATGTGAACTTGCTGTATGCCATTGCTTATCCTCGTCACTGCATGCTACTGTCTGCTTACGATTGCATGTTACTTTGTTTAGTACTGTTGTTATTGCCATGCTATGTACTGCGGTAGACGATCTAGGTTGCTGTAGTGCCTGATTTCGTGCTTGATATATGTCTTACTGACATGGAAAAAGTTATTTTTCCTTGTTCAGATGTCAGACATGCTGCCCATGACCTTTGCCTCGGAGAGTGACTCAGAGACGACTGTTGCCTCGCCTACGATTGTTGCTGATTCACCGCTACTCTTCGACGACTCTGTTGATTCGCCTTCTGGAGATTGTGGACTCGTGCTTGACCTAATGGACGTCTCAGACGAAGACGATGTCACGACCCTACTTTTTCCGTTATATTTTATCGTTAATTATTTAACGACCGTTAACTGTTAATTGTGCTACGTCATTTCTATGACCTATATTATTATTTTTATAATAATATATATATTAATTATTAAGTGTTATGTGAATAATTGTATTCATATTTTAATTTATACGTTTCATCGTGTCGCTGATTTCTATCCGGCGAATCTTTTCAGTTTTCAAACCAACGGTCGCGTTTTTAGGATTTTTAAATCCTAATTATTTTAAATATGATATTTTAAGATCATATAATTATATAGAGTATTTATATTTATTTTTCGTCGCGCGTTTGTTATCTCTCCGAATTTTTAATCGCGTAATCGTGTTTTCGTGTTTCGGGATTCGTTCGGACTTTTGGGCCATAAGGAATTGATCACTTAGCAAGTTGGGCTAGTGGGGGCAACCCCACATACCCCCCATCGGCCAAAATCAAGAGGGGAGGGAGTAATACTCCCCATTTTTCTTTTTTTTGGCATTTTATTTTATCACATCTATTTTTATCAAAACAAAAAATTCTTTTTGGTGCTCTCCTCTTCTCCCTCTCCCTTTGCTATCACCACACATCACCACCATCATCATCATCCTTCATCAAATCAAGGCTTGGATCATCCATTGTTATACATCAACGCATTCCTCATTCCGTTCTTTACGCGATTATACTTCTTGATTATCGTTTAGGGTATAAACCCTAACCCTAGAACTTTTGAATTTTCTTTATTTTTCTGTATTTTGATTATATATTAATAGTATGATGATTACTTGTTGTTGTAATGGTGTTTGTATGCGTAGAATTACTCGAATACATATGTTTTCGATTTGATATAATTGGGACAGCAGATTTTTATTTAATTCTGGAATTGTGTGATATAAAAATTAAAATAAAGTATCTAGATGAGTTCCTCTCATCAATACATTAATTTTAGACTCCGAATTCATGTCGTTTCGATTCCCGGAGCCCTAGTTATGATCAAAATGATATTTTGTTAAGATAGAAATGTGATATTGGTATGAACCAGGTTTGGTCCGACTTTGTGACCATATTTGGTGACTTTAGGGTGTGTTAGTGTGTTAGTATCAATGATGGGATGAACTTTCATGTTCGGGTCATCTAAATCCGAGCCACGAATCACCCGTTACGTCTAAAACACGATTTTGATTGAGTTAAAGTTTCAAGTGTTGTCATGGCTGATCACCATGACTTGTGGCCTGTTCTTGGTGTGTTCTTGAGTGTACAAAAGTTTCGGGTGGTTTGATTAGGCGGAGATATATGTAAGGCTCGCCGAAAACCGACAACCGGGGCTCAAGATACAACCCGATGAACTTTTGATTTAAAACTTATGACTAATTATTAAACTTATGATATAAATAATGAACTTCATTATCATTTAATTACTTATGATATAAAAAGTAATTATTAAAATTTTAAGACTTATGATATATATATTTATTATATCATTTAATTATTACTTATGATTTAATTAACATTTTAATTAAACTTATGATTAATAATACTTTTATTATTAATGGAAAATACTTATGATAAGTATTAAACTTATATTATAAGATTAGTATAATAAGACTTATAATAAGGATTAATTAATTATTTAATTATTATAAGGATTAGTTATTATTTAATTATTATTTAATTATTAAATACTTATGATTTAATAATTATAATTAGAAACTTATGATATGATTAATAATTCATTATTAATTAATAATACTTATGATATGATTTAAAATTTATTATTAATTAATAATACTTATATTATGACTAATATTTAATTAATTAATTAAATACTTATGTTATATTAATTATTTCATCTAAACTTATATTAACTTTAATAATTCATTTTAATTTAATTAAACTTATGTTATGACATAATTAGACATATTTAAATTTAATAAACATTATAACTTACATTATTATTACAACTTACACTTTTAAAATTAACGTTGACTATGTTTGACCAAGGTTGACTTTTGAGTTGACTTTCAGTTGACTTTGACTTTCAGTTGACTTTTGTTGACTTTCTAATTAAGGAAACTTTCCTAACTTATAAACTTTCCTAAAATAGTAACTTTCTAAATTTGGAAACTTCCAAAAAATAGAAACTTTCCAAAAATAGAAACTTTCCAAAAATAGAAACTTTTCAAAAATAGAAACTTTTCAAAAATAGAAAGTGTGTGTCTGTACGCTGTTCTGATCAAACCGATGCATATTGAGTATTGTTCTATGTCTACTTGCAACATGTACAATAGCTATTGTACTAGGACTTGACCTAAGTTAGTTATTTATATCGACCTGCTTTATTTATAGGTCGGCGCTATGATCATTCCTGATCATTGTTCTCATTTGCTGTTCGCTTAATTGTGTTGGTTACTTCGTTACTATTAAGGTGAGTTATAGTCCCGTTTTTGCATATATTTCAAAGTATATTTTTGGGATGTGATTACATGCATTTTATATTACGTTTAGACACAAGTGACAATTAAATTTAAATTATTCATTGTGAGTTGAACAAAAATATTCCCTAGTCTAGTAACTGTAATCATTGGTTTCTACCGGTGAACGCGAATCCTACGGATAGATCTATCAGGTTTGACAACCCCATTTCGAGCTAGTCGCGCTAGCAATTTATAATCGGAATGTTTAGTACTTCGTATTTTGTTATAGATACATTGTCTAGTGTATATTATTATTGTGTTTGGCAAGGGTAAATAAAGGGTTAAGTGGTTACCAGGTGGCTCATTGATAATGAAATAATGTTTAATGTTTTCTAACATTTTTAAATCTTGTGGTCTAAAGTTTATTCAATTATTTAAACCTATAATTCACTCAACCTTTGTGTTGACAGTTTACTCGCATGTTTTCACAGGTAGTTGGGTTTATGTGATGCTTCCGCTGTGTTTAAAAGAGTCTGCATGCATTTGGGCAGATTTTTATGAAACAATTATGAAACTTTGGCTTGCATTCTGTTTTTGGATAATTTAAATTTGTGGGTTTGTTGACAATGTTTTGTGTCAACTTTGGTTAACTAATATGTTGGGTTACTTTTAAACTACATATTTTGGTATGCTTTCCTTTTTGGGAAACTTTTGAAATAAAAGAATGCAATGTCGTTTGTTAAATTCATTTAAGTTCGATCAAGCTGTGGGACCAAGTGACAGAGCCGTTAAGTGTTTTGACGGGGCCATCACAGACGAGGATCCCTAGATGATTCCAGTACCACCCAGCCCTAGACTCCCAGAGCCACAGCACCATTCCGGTGATACAGTGATCCCTGGGGGAAATGGAGACGGTCCTTTCCGTAACAAGCATGGACATTGGGCTAGACGCACCGCTGATGGACGTGTTGTACCGATTCCACCAGGCAGATATCGACTTATGACCACCGGTCAGACGCTTTCTTCCGTTCGCGATGATCCTGCATTTCCTTCCGACGATTCAGACGGATCATCATCCGACGACTCCAGCGAGGAGGATTCTGAGGAGGACCCTGAGGAGGAGCCCGTGTAACCTCCCTCTACCCCGCCGAAGAAGCGGTATCATTTCGATGGTACTGTTATTCCAGGGATTAACGGAGGAAGACCGTTCGTGGATGCACATGGACAGTTGGTTAGGGTCACAGCCCGTAAGAGGGTCGTACCATATCCTGCCGATCCATTCGTACGGAAGACCGCCCGCACTGTGCTATCTACATCTGCATCATCTGCACCATCCACACCACCTGCCCCACCAGCATCCCCCGTCGTTAAGGAACTAATGAGGGAAGTGCATGCCCTCCGTGCTTGGGTAACTGAGCTCGAGGATCAGATGTCCCACCTGATGGACAACATTTACCCGCCTTCGCCCTAGGACTGTTGTATTAGATTTCCTTATGTACTCGGTTTGTAGTTTCCTGTTTTTCATTAATGTAATGTACGAACCTCATGCCATTGTATGCAACTTTCTTATTATGAATGGAATTACTGTTACTTAATTATTGTACGACGTTTTATTACATGTTGGTTTTTGTTGTGACGCCCCGTACAAAACCATCGTGTACGATTCGTCAACAATAGGATCTTTACATGATCAAATACTACATGCCGTTTGAAAAACAGTTTGCATTCATAAAAAGACATAGCGTTTACAAAAGATAACGTGACGCAAAGGTCGTTACAAAGTCATTATTTGAAAATAACATAAACTACGAATGCAAAAGAAAAGTTCCATGATTGAGACATCTCTAAGATTATGCAGCGGAATTCTAGAACAGCAGGTCCTTAACAGCAAGTCTAAACAGCAAGACAGCAATTCTAAACACCAAGACATCAAGTCTAAATAGCGAAAGCAACAAACCTCTAAACACCTGAGAAAACATGCTTAAAAACGTCAACAATAATGTTGGTGAGCTATAGTTTAAGTTGTAACAGTAATATAAGATTGACCACGAGATTTCAATGTTTCAAAACAGTATGAAAAGTATATGTATAACCGTGGGCAATTGGTAACTAGACTTAACGTAAATATAAATATCACCCCCTAAAAGTACACCTGGCGGGTGCGTATATCCTCGAAGTATTAAACACCTGTTAAATGCTAGCGCGACTAGCCCGAGTGGGGATGTCAAACCCTATGGATCCATATCTAAGATTCGCATCTACCGGCTCAAAAACCAATAGTTAAACGTTACCGTGCTAAGGGGAAAGTTTATGCCGTTATATAACCCACACATATGTAAAGTTTAAGTACTCGTGTCAAATAAGTAAAACATAAAAAGCGCATGTATTCTCAGTCCCAAAAATAGTATAAGTAAAAAGGGAAGTTATAACTCACAGTGAATAAGTAATACAAGTCGATACGAAAGTGTGCAAGTAGTAAGTCAGTCCGAAAGGTCGTCAACCTAAATCAAAGGTTACTAGGTCAGTAGGTTGTCTTTATAAGTTCTAATAGTGCAAAAAATAAGTTTAAGTGTCATCATCATCATCATTCATCATCATAAAAGCTAAGTAAGTTTGACAAGAATAGAGATCGAAACAATAGGCTGAGTTCGGTCAGATGTTACGACCTCTACGTAAATCGAAAAGACGAGTAGTCGGTGGCTATGGCTCCATATATGAGTCCCCTAACCTCTGACCAATTTTCAGAACCTAACTCGTCTTCGTTTGACCGTGGCGACGGTTTAAGTGTGAGTAGGTCAGAAATTTCAGCACAACATTACAACGGCGTAGTGACTTTCGGAGGGACGTAAATCCTAAACCGTAGCTCGGATTAAGAAGAAGCCTAAATGGAAAATCATCTACTAGAACCGAAATAACTGAAAATTAACTTTCCAGTAGCCCAGGTGGTCTGATCAGTTACAAAAAATAGTAGGTAAGGTGCTCCGGTGGGGTTCTTAGTACTTGATGCTCATCACGGTTCTCATCCTTGATGCTTGTAGCTTCAAGTGTACAACTCGTTGATGGGTTAGCATCACTTTTGACCAAGATTCTACCATCAATACACAATATATTAAGACCAAGTAATAACACAACTCATTTAAGAGTCTTAGATGGATGATGAACCAAGGTTACATCATATCCTTAGTCTTAACACAATTACAAGTTACATTTACAACTAAAGCTACAAACTTTACAACAATTAAACAAGTATGAACATAATCTAAGTCAAATGAGGTGATGGAACCCTAAGCTAGAGAGCTTGGATCCCTTTCACACAAGTTATAAGGTCACAAAGCTAGAAAGCTTGAACCTTTAGTGTTCTTGAAGAACTTGAAGCATAAAGCTTAGATCTTTAAGTTATATGAAGACCATAAACACAAGTTTTGATCTTTATATCAAAATAATGAGATCATAAGTTAGAAAACTTAGATCCAACAAAATATATGAAGATCCAAGCTAGAAAGCTTGCATCTTGATTGTTCTTGAAGATCTTGAAGCATAAAGCTTGAATCTTTAAGTTACATGAAGATTACAAACACAAGTTTGAATCTTTATAACAAAATAACAAGATTTAAAGTTAAAAGATATAGATCTACAAAGTGGGTGAAGATTCAAAGCTAGAAAGCTTGAATCTTCCATGTTCTTGAAGGATTCAAATCCATGTTTGAATCTACAAGATATAATCAAGATCAAAAGCTAAAAAGCTAGACCCATGATGATGATGATGATGATGAATTTATGGTGATGAGAAGGAGAAGAAGAAGAAAAGTTCAAAATACTTACACTTTTAGAGAGAGAAAGAACTAGAGAGAATTAGAGAGGGTGTGTGTGAATTACAAATGATAGCAAGTGTTAAATGGATGGAATAAGGGTGGTATTTATAGGTGAATGGGGGAGGGTGGTGGTGAAGGTGGCCGTGATTTTTGGAGGGGGACAAAGGGGACAAAAGTTTGCTTTTTGGTTAATGGTTGTCTAAAGTTGGTGCTTATGTTAGGATCCCATGCAACATTAAGGATAATACTTGACATAAATGCTAGCATGTTCCCTCTAATAAATGGGCATTTGTCTTACTTATTATTGGGTCACTAGCTAATAATAAGTGGGCTAAATAAATGGGCTACTAGCTAGAGTAGGGTGGGCTTAAGTCCAACAAGGTAGAAAGTCCAACAAGACTAACTAGTAAGCATAATTAAATTACTACGCATAATTAAGCATCCAAAAACCCAAGTAATTATTATTATAAAATAATAATTAATATTTCGTAGTCATAATATTCTGATTACGAAAAAATTTAAACGTGTGCGCGGTTCGCAGTTTATTCGAAACGTCAAGTGACACTAACGGTCATAAAAGCTTCCGGTGATAAAGTTAAGTATCCTACGTACTCTAAGGCACGTTTTAATATATAAATGAAAGCAAACCATGTAATTAAAGATTCCAGAGTATAAAGTAGCACAGTACACACAAATACGCAGTTTCGCTAAAATCACAAGGCACAGAAACAAGTCAAAAAAGTCGGGTCGTTACATTACCCACCTGTTAATGGAAATTTCGTCCTGAAATTTAAGCTGAGGAAGGTGTTGAAGTCGGGAAGAGGTGAGGATACTTCTGCATCATTTGATCCTCTCATTCCCAAGTAAACTCAGGTCCTCGTTTGGCATTCCATCGAACTCGGACGATCGAAATCTTGTTGCGTTTCAAAGTTTTGACCTCACGGTCCATAATTTCGACAGGTTCTTCCACGAAGTGGAGTTTGTCATCAATTGTGAGTTCTTCCAGTGGTATGACAAGTTCTGGTGCAGCAAGACATTTCTTCAAATTCGACACGTGAAAGGTAGGATGAACATCACTCAACTGAGTCGGAAGATCCAAACGGTAAGCAACTGGTCTGACATGCTCCAAGATTTCAAAAGGACCAATATATCGCGGGTTTAACTTTCCGCACTTTTCAAATCGGATCACACCTTTCCAAGGTGCGACTTTCAACATCACACAGTCACCCACGTTGAATTCGAAGTCTTTACGTTTAAGATCAGCATAACTCTTTTGGCGATCACGGGCCGTCTTAAGTCTCGCTTGAATCTGGGCAATCTTTTCCGTCGTTTCATGGACTATCTCGGGTCCGTTGATTTGCACTTCGCCTAACTCGGCCCAACAAATAGGAGAATGACACTTGCAGCCATACAACGCTTCAAAAGGTGCGGCATTAATACCCGAGTGATAATTGTTGTTGTAAGAGAATTCGGCTAACGGAAAATACCTTTCCCAAGACTTTCCGAATTCAATAACATAGGCACGCAACATGTCCTCTAAAGTCTGAATTGTTCGTTCACTCTGACCGTCAGTCTGTGAGTGATATGCAGTACTCATGTCGAGACGAGTTCCCAAGGCTTCTTGCAAAGAACGCCAGAATCTGGAAGCAAAACGGGGATCGCGATATGAGATAATTGATAAGGGCACACCATGATGGGATACAACCTCTTTGATGTATAGTTGAGCGAGTCTCTCCATTGTATCTATTTCCTTCATGGCTAAGAAGTGTGCAGATTTTGTAAGTCGGTCAACGATAACCCAGATGGTATCATAACCTCCTACCGTCTTCGGTAGCTTTGTGATGAAATCCATCGTTATCCTTTCCCACTTCCATTGTGGAATTTCCGGTTTTTGAAGTAATCCAGATGGACTCTGATGTTCAGCCTTAACCTTCGAACAAGTCAAACACCTCCCAACATAAGTTGCAACATCCTTCTTAAGATTAGGCCACCAATACTGTTCCTTGAGATCGTGGTACATTTTACCGGCTCCTGGATGAATTGAATATCTCAACTTGTGGGCTTCATCAAGTATAAGGCTTCGTAAATCTCCATAACGAGGTACCCAAATTCTTCCGGCAAAGCATCAGAGTCCAGACTCCTTAACCTCGAATTTAGAGACGAGAATGTTCAAGTGTTCACGGGATATGTTCTCCTCTTTGAGAGCCTCTTCTTGGGCTACTCGGATCTGACTATTGAGATTTGAATGAATGATGATGTTCAGAGCCCGAACACGAAGAGGTACCGTTCTCTCCTTTCGACTCAGAGCGTCGGCTACAACATTGGCTTTGCCAAGATGGTAACGGAGTTCACAATCATAGTCGTTCAGCATCTCGATCCATGATGTTGTCTCATATTCAGCTGCTTCTGATCAAAGATGTGTTGGAGGCTTTTGTGATCGGTGAATATGGTACTCCACAACTTCAAAGCGAAGACAACGGCTCCAAGTTAGAGATCATGGGTAGTGCAGTTTTGCTCCTGTATCTTTAGTTGACGAGAAGCATAAGCAATGACCTTCGTTCTTTGCATCAATATGCAACCAAAACCATTTTTTGAAGCATCGTAGTACACAACGAAGTTGTCACTGCCTTCAGGAAATGACAAGATAGGTGCGGTGGTTAACTTCTACTTCAGGGTTTGAAATGCTGATTCTTGTTCCTTCTCCCAAACGAACTTCTTCCCTTTGTGAGTCAGTGCGGTCAAAGGACGCGCAATCAACGAAAAACCTTCAATAAATCTCCGGTAATAACCGACAAGACCTAGAAATTGGCGGATGGGAGTTGGAGTAGTGGGTGTCTCCCACTTGCTGATAGCCTCGATCTTTGCGGGATCAACTTTGATACCTTGATCGCTCACAATATGACCCAGAAATTGGACTTCCTTCAACCAAAATTCACACTTGGAGAATTTGGCATAAAGTTGCTCTTGTCTCAAGAGTTCAAGCACTAGTCGAAGATGTTGCTCATGTTCTTCTTTGCTCTTGGAGTAGATGAGGATATCATCTATGAAGACGATAACGAACTTATCCAGGTATGGCTTGCATGAGGTCCATGAATACAGCGGGTGCGTTGGTTAAAATGAACGGCATCACGAGAAACTCATAATGACCATAGCGAGTTCTGAATGCCGTCTTCATCACATCACTCTCCTTCACCCTCAACTGGTGATAACCAGATCGCAAATCCATCTTAGAGTAAATGCTTGATCCCTGCAGCAGATCAAAAAATCGTCAATTTGGGGAAGAGGATATCGGTTCTTGATCGTCAATTTGTTGAGTTCGCGGTAGTCGATACATATGTGGAAAGATCCGTCCTTCTTCTTCACGAATAGAACAGGCGCGCCCAAAGGCGATGAACTCGGTTGGATAAATCCACGGTCTAGCAATTCCTGCAGTTGACTCTGCAACTCTTGCAGTTCGGAAGGTGCTAGTCGACAAGGCGCGCGAGCTACGGGTGCAGCTCCCAGCACCAGATCGATCTGGAACTCCACGGCTCTCGGTGGCGGTAATCCAGGCAGTTCTTCTGGAAAGACGTCGGGGAATTCATTCACGATTCGCACATCATTCACGCTCTTCTCTTCTATTTCTAAAGCCTTCATGTGTGCTAAAACAGCAAGACGTCATTTCTTCATGATCTTCTGCGCTTTGATACAACTAATGAGGTTCAGTTCCGAGTTACATCTCTCTCCGTATATAACCAGTGGCTCACCATCTCCTTGTGGTATACGAAGAGGTTTATCTCCACAGATAATGTCGGCCCTCACTTTGGTCAACCAGTCTATGCCGACAATCACGTCAAAGACTCCCATTTTGATGGGTATCAAGTCAATTGCAAAATCCACACCAGCTATGTTGATAATAGCTCCTCGGCCAAATTGGTCGACTTTCTCAAGTTTCCCATTGGCTACCTCAACTAGCATTCTCTCCTCTAAAGGCACTAACGACCAATCTATCTTAGAGCAAAAGTGTCTACAAACATAGCTCCTATCGGCACCAGTATCAAATAGGACAGAAGCTAATAGATTGTTGATAGTGAATATACCTGTAACCAAGTCAGGGTTCTCACGGGCATCCCTTGCATTTACATTGAAAGCTCTTCCACGCGGGGGTCCGCCGTCCTTTCGCTTATTGGGACACTCATTCCTGAAGTAGCCCTGTTGTCCACACTCATAACACTTTCTTGGTCCATTGGGGTTGGTCCTCACAGCTGGGATGAGAATCTTGCAGTCCTTGCCAATATATCCGGTCCTTCTGCACTTTTCACAGACCACATTACAGTACCAGGTATAGTGCTTGTAGTACCCCTTGCACTGCGGTAGAGTACACCTGTAGTTGGGGTTCGAGCTAGGGGTTGGGTTGGGGTTCCTTCTGTCGTTATGCCTCTTAGCAGGGGTTTGATCATAGACTCTCCCCTTGTTGTTTTCCCACTTACGCTTCTCACCACTGGCTCCCAATTTGGATTTTGCCTTTTTCGATTCCTTGCTGATAATTTGGTTCATAAGGGTTTGCGCCATGCGCATAGCTTCTTGGACGTTGGGTGGATTAGAAGAGGTGACATTTCCTTGAATGGACTTGGGAAGTCCCCACAAGTATCGCTCCACTCTCTTAAATTCTGGGGTAACCATCGTGGGACACATCAGTGCTAATTCCAGATACCTACGGTTGTAACCATCAAGATCGTTTCCCACAACCTTCAACTCCCAGAACTCAGCCTCCATTTTCTGTATCTCTGCTCTGGGGCAATACTCTTCTATCAGGGCACCCTTAAATTCTTCCCAAGGAGTGGCATAAGCCTCGTCAACACCCTTAGCTTGAGCCAGTGTGTTCCACCAGGTTAGGGCGCCGTCTGACAGCGTACATGAAGCATACTTGGTTTTGTTCGCCTCTGAGCAGTTGCTTACACGGAACACAGCTTCTAATTTCTCAAACCACCTAGTCCGACCAACTGGCCCCTTAGTAACACTAAATTTGTGGGGCTTGCAGCTTTGAAACTCTTTGTATGTGCACCCGTTACGAATGGGTTGGTTAACTGGTGAAGCTGGGGGGTTGATTTCCGCAATAGCTGCGGCTACTCTTTCAGCAATCATTTCCTCAATTTGTGCTGCTGTGGGCACCGCTCTTCCGTTTGCCATTGCTCTTCTAAACAAAAATTTTGACTTAAGTCAAAATCCAGCATTTAATAAATAATAATATAGTATATGGCAACCAACATGGAATCAACGCAACACATGTTAACTAAGTAATGCAACTAGATACAGATACCACAGAAACACCATATAGTAATGTAATTAGAACACCGTACAAAAAGTAAACAACACTAAGTTCCATTCATTAATAATAAGTTGCATACATCCGCATAAGTTCGTACAGTGCATGAGTAAAACATGAAACTACAACGAGATTACATAATGAAATCTACTACAACGCCCTATGGTGATGGTGGGTAAAGGATGTCCATTACGTGGGACATCTAGTCCTCGAGCTCAGTTACCCGAGCACGGAGGATCTCCACTTCCCTCGTCAGTTCCTCGATGGAGGGAGATGGTTGGGCAGGCCGTGCAGTCGGTACAGGTGGTGCAGATGGTCCAACGTCAGAAGTAGATGGTGCGCAATGGTAAGCCTTACGCACAAATGGATCGGCAGGATACGACATAACCAGCTTGTGGGCGGTGACCCTAGTCCTCAGTCCATGTGCGCTAACGAATGACCTACCTCCGTTAACCCCTGGAATAACGGTACCATCGAAACGATACCGCTTCTTCGGTGGGGTAGAGGGTGGCAGCACGGGCGCCTCCTCAGGGTCCTCGTCAGAACCCTCGTCACTGGAGTCATCATAGGATGAGTCGTCGGATGATGAGTCGTCAACAACAGCTGGAGGTGGCTCTGCTCGGTCGGTAGTCACAATCCGGTATCTGAAAGGTGGGATCGGTATGACACGTCCATCAGGAAGGCGTAGGCACCAATGGTTATGCTCATTACGGAACGGAACGTCCCCGTATTCCCCGGGAATTACAACACCACTGGAATGGTGCTGTGGCTCCGAGGGTCCTGGGATGAGTGGAGCTAGAATCTCTGGTGGATCCTCGTGTCCGTATGAGGTAATCACTGGGTCGGGTGCATGGCCAATCGCTCCAGAGGACGAAGCGCCAGAGTCACTGGAGTGTGTCGACGACGGGATCTGTGAATCGGCAACAATGGCAGGCGAGGTAGAGGGTGAGTCTGAGTCGCTCTCCAAAATGATAACGAGCGGGACATCCGACATCTGAACAGGAAAAAATAACTTTTTCCGTGTTAGTAAGTCATAAAGCAAGCACGTATTAGGCACTACAGCAACCTAGGTTGTCTAAAACAGTATACAGCATGGCAATAATAACAACGCTAAACAGAAACAACATGTGAAAGCAGATAGTAATCATGCAATAGTGGAAATAAGCATACAGCAAGTTCGCATGGCAGTAAAGATAAGCAATAGCATGCAGTAATATCACATAGCAGTAAAAGTAATCAGTAGCATGTAGTAAGTTTCGCAGAAACAAGTAAACTAGCAAGTTGTAGATTAGTCCTATTAGTGAATCCTACTTGGTCCGGTCTAGACTCACTAATGCAACCTAATTCCCTACAAACAATGCTCTGATACCAAATGTGACACCTCGTACAAAACCATCGTGTACGATTCGTTAACAACAGGATCTTTACACGGTCAAGTACTACATACCATTTGAAAACCAGTTTGCATTCATAAAAACACATAGCATTTACAAAAGATAACGTGACTCAAAGGTCATTACAAAGTCATTATTTGAAAATAACATAAACTACTAATGCAAAAGAAAAGTTCCATGATTGAGACATCTCTAAGATTATGCAGCGGAATTCTAGCACAGCAAGTCCTTAACAGCAATTCTAAACACCAAGACAGCAAGTCTAAACAGCGGAAGCAATAAACCTCTAAGCACCTGAGAAAACATGCTTAAATACATCAACAATAATGTTGGTGAGCTATAGTTTAAGTTGTAACAGTAATATAAGATTGACCACGAGATTTCAATGTTTCCAAATAGTATGAAAAGTATATGTATAACCGTGGGCACATGGTAACTAGACTTAACGTAAATATAAATATCACCCCCTAAAAGTACACCTGGAGGGTGCGTATGTCCTCTAAGTATTAAACACCCATTAAATGCTAGCACGACAAGTCTGAGTGGGGATGTCAAACCCTATGGATCCATATCTAAGATTCGCGTCTACCGGTTCAAAAACCAATAGTTAAACGTTACCGTGCTAAGGGGAAAGTTTATGTCGTTATATAACCCACACATATGTAAACTTTAAGTACTCGTGTCAAATAAGTAAAACATAAAAAGCGCATATATTCTCAGTCCTAAAAATAGTATAAGTAAAAAGGGAAGCTATAACTCACAGTGAATAAGCAATACAAGTCGATACGAAAGTGTGCAAGTAGTAAGTCGGTCCAAAAGGTCGTCAGCCTAAATCAAAGGTTACTAGGTTAGTAGGTTGTCTTTATAAGTTCTAATAGTGCATAAAATAAGTTTAAGTGTCATCATCATCATCATTCATCATCATAAAAGTTAAGTAAGTTTGACAAGAATAGAGATCGAAACAATAGGCTGACTTCGGTCAGCATTTAAGACCTTTATGTAAATCAAAAAGACGCATAGTCAGTGGCTATGGCTCCGTATATGAGTCCCCTAACCTCTGACCAATTTTCAGAACCTAACTCGTCTTCATTTGACCGTGGCGACGGTTTAAGTGCGAGTAGGTCAGAAATTTCAGCACAACGTTACAACGGCGTAGTGACTTTCGGAGGGCCGTAAATCCTAAACCGTAGCTCGGATTAAGACGAGGCCTAAATGGAAAATCATCTAATCGAACCGAAATAACTGAAAATTAACTTTCCAGTAGGACAGGTGGTCTGATCAGATACAAAAAACAGTAGGTAAGGTGCTCCGGTGGGGTTCTTAGTACTTGATGCTCATTACGGTTCTCATCCTTGATGCTTGTAGCTTCAAGTGTACAACTCGTTGATGGGTTAGCATCACTTTTGACCAAGATTCTACCATCAATACACAATATGTTAAGACCAAGTAATAATACAACTCATTTAAGAGTCTTAGATGGATGATGAACCAAGGTTACATCATATCCTTAGTCTTAACACAATTACAAGTTACATTTACAACTAAAGCTATAAACTTTACATCATTCAAACAAGTATGAACATAATATAAGTCAAATTAGGTGATGGAACCCTAAGCTAGAGAGCTTGGATCCCTTTCACACAAGTTATAAGGTCACAAAGCTAGAAAGCTTGAACCTTTAGTGTTCTTGAAGAACTTAAAGCATAAAGCTTAGATCTTTAAGTTATATGAAGACCATAAACACAAGTTTTGATATTTATATCAAAATAATGAGATCATAAGTTAGAAAACTTAGATCCAACAAAATATATGAAGATCCAAGCTAGAAAGCTTGCATCTTGATTGTTCTTGAAGATCTTGAAGCATAAAGCTTGGATCTTTAAGTTACATGAAGATTACAAACACAAGTTTGAATCTTTATAACAAAATAACAAGATTTAAAGTTAAAGGATATAGATCTACAAAGTGGGTGAAGATTCAAAGCTAGAAAGCTTGAATCTTCCATGTTCTTGAAGGATTCAAATCCATGTTTGAATCTACAAGATATAATCAAGATCAAAAGCTAAAAAGCTAGACCCATGATGATGATGATGATGATGATGAATTCGTGGTGATGAGAAGGAGAAGAAGAAGAAAAGTTCAAAATACTTACAATTTTAGAGAGAGAAAGAACTAGAGAGAATTAGAGAGAGAGAGTGTGTGTGTGTGTGAATTACAAATAAAAGCAAGTGTTAAATAGATGGAATAAGGGAGGTATTTATAGGTGAATGGGGGAGGGTGGTGGTAAAGGTGGCCGTGATTTTTGGAGGGGGACAAGGGGGACAAAAGTTTGCTTTTTGGTTAATGGTTGTCTAAAGTTGGTGCTTATGTTAGGATCTCATGCAACATTAAGGATAATACTTGACATAAATGCTAGCATGTTCCCTCTAATAAATGGGCATTTGTCTTACTTATTATTGGGTTACTAGCTAATAATAAGTGGGCTAAATAAATGGGCTACTAGCTAGAGTAGGGTGGGCTTAAGTCCAACAAGGTAGAAAGTCCAACAAGACTAACTAGTAAGCATAATTAAATTACTACGCATAATTAAGCATCCAAAAACCCAAGTAATTATTATTATAAAATAATAATTAATATTTCATAGTCATAATATTCTGATTACGACAAAAGTTAAATGTGTGCGCGGTTCGCAGTTTATTCGAAACGTCAAGTGACACTAACGGTCATAAAAGCTTTCGGTGATCAAGTTAAGTATCCTACATACTCTAAGGCACGTTTTAATATATAAATGAAAGTAAACCATGTAATTAAAGATTCCATAGTATAAAGTAGCACAGTACGCATAAATACGCAGTTTCGCTAAAATCACAAGGCACAGAAACAAGTCGAAAAAGTCGGGTCGTTACATTTGTGCTACCTGCTACTTGTTGCCATGCTTAGTTATCGTGTGTTATGTTGTTTCTGTACTGTTTACCTTCTGCTATGACGTTACCGATTGTGAGATTTTGACTTAAGTCGAAATTTTTGTTTGGAAGATCGATGGCTAACGGAAGAGGTCCGCGAGAAATCCCCACCGCAGCTTAGATCGAGGAGATGATAGCTACTCGAGTCACCGCGGCTATAGCAAATGCCAACCCTGCTCCAGCTCCACCGGCTAACCCAGCTATTCATAACGGGTGTACTTACAAAGAGTTCCAGAGCTGCAAGCCCCACAATTTCAGTGGAACAGAAGGGCCAGTTGGGCTGACGAGATGGTTTGAGAAGTTAGAATATGTGTTCCGTGTGAGTAACTGCTCTGATGGTAATAAGACTAAGTTCACATCTTGCACTTTGTCGGATGGCGCTTTGACTTGGTGGAATACGCTTGCCCAGGCGTGAGGAATCGACGAAGCTTACGCTACACTATGGGAAGAGTTTAAGAGTGCCATGATCGAGGAGTACGGCCCCAGAACCAAAATTCAGAAGATGGAAGCGGAGTTTTGGGAACTGAAAGTTGTAGGAACTGACCTTGATGGCTATAACCGAAGATACTTGGAGTTAGCTTTAATGTGCCCCACGATGGTTACTCCGGAGTACAAGTGGATGGAGAGGTCTCTGTGGGGACTCCCCAAGGGCATTCAAGGAAATGTCACTTCATCAAAACCAGCGAATGTCCCAGAAGCTATGCGTATGGCGCACACCCTGATGAATCAAATTACCCACCAAGAGCCAGAGTAGGCGAAATCAGAATCGGGAGCTAGTAATGGGAAACGTAAGTGGGACGAAAGCAAGGGAAAAGGTTTTGACCAGAACCCGACTAAGAGGTATGAGAATTTCAAAGGGAACAACGACTGGAGGAACCCGAACTCGAATCCTAGCTCTAATCCTAACTACAAAGATACCCTTCCTTAGTGTAAGAGAGGCTAAAAGCATCACACTGGATACTGCAACGCAGTGTGTGAGAAGTGTAAGAGGATTGGACACATCGGCAGAGACTGTAAGAGCATCGCCCCAGCAGTGATGACAAACCTAAATGGACCAAGGAAGTGCTATGAGTGTGGACAGCAGGGCCACTCTAGGAATGAATGTCCTAACAAGAAGAAGGATGGTGGGCCAGCACGTGGAAGAGCTTTCAACATGAACGCAAGAGATGCCCGCGAGAATCCTGACTTGGTTATAGGTACATTCACTATCAATAACCTATTAGCTTATGTTCTGTTTGATACTGGTGCCGATAGCAGTTACGTATGTAGACACTTTTGCTCTAAGATAGATTGGTCGTTAGTGCCTTTGGAGGAGAGTATGTTGGTTGAGGTAGCCAATGGAAAACATGAGAAGGTTGACCAAATTGGCCGAGGATGTATTATCAACCTATCCGGAGTGGATTTTGAGATTGATCTAATACCCATCAAGTTGGGAAGTTTTGATGTGATTGTCGGCATGGACTGGTTTTCCAAGGTAAGAGCCGAAGTTATCTGCGGAGAGAAGATTCTTCGTATACCTCGCGAAGATGGTGAGCCTCTGATTGTTTACGGGGATAGATGTAGTTCGAAGCTGAACCTTATTAGTTGCTTGAAGGCAAAAAAGGTTATGATGAAGGGACGCTTTGCTACTCTGGCACATGTGAAGAAGCTAGAAGTTGAAGAGAAGAGCGTGGATGATGTGCGAATTGTAAACGAATTTTCCGACGTCTTTCCAGAAGAGTTGCCTGGATTACCGCCGCCGAGATCAGTAGAGTTTCAGATCGTTCTAGTGCCAGGAGATGCAACTGTAGCTCGCACACCTTATCGACTTGCACCTTCCGAACTACAAGAGTTGCAGAGTTAACTGCAGAAATTGCTAGACCGTGGATTTATCCAACCGAGTTCATCGCCTTGGGGCGCACTTATTTTTTCGTGAAGAAGAAGGACGGATCTTTCCGCATGTGTATCGATTATCGTGAACTGAACAAGTTGACGATCAATAATCAGTATCCCCTTCCTAGAATTGATGATCTTTTCAATCAGCTACAAGGATCCAGCGTTTACTCCAAGATCGATTTATGATCAGGTTATCACCAGTTGAGGGTGAAGGAGAGCGATGTGCTAAAGACTGTATTCCGAACTCGTTATGGCCATTATGAGTTTCTTGTGATGCCATTCGGTTTAACCAACGCACCTGCCGTATTTATGGATCTCATGAATCGCGTATGCAAGCCATATCTGGACAAGTTCGTAATTATTTTCATAAATGATATCCTCATCTATTCCAAAAGTGAAGAAGAACATGAGCAACATCTTCGACTCATGCTAGAACTCTTGAGATAAGAGCAACTTTATGTCAAATTCTCTAAGTGCAAATTTTGGTTGAAGGAATTTCAATTTCTCGGTCATATCGTGAGCAATCAAGGTATTAAAGTCGATCCCGCGAAGATCGAAGCTATCAGCAAGTGGGAAACCCCCACTACTCCTACTCATATCCACCAATTCTTAGGCCTCGCCGGTTACTATCGTAGATTCATCGAAGGTTTCTCTTTGATTGCGCGTCCTTTGACTGTGTTAACTCATAAGGGGAAGAAGTTCGCTTGGGAAACCGAGCAAGAGTCGGCATTCCAAACCCTGAAGCAGAAGTTAACCACCACTCGTATTCTATCCCTTCCCGAAGGCAGTGATGACTTCATTGTGTATTGCGATGCCTCCCGAAAAGGTTTTGGGTGTGTATTGATGCAACAGAAGAAGGTTATTGCTTATGCCTCCCGACAACTAAAGATTCACGAGCGAAACTACACTACTCATGATCTTGAACTTAGAGCTGTTGTCTTTGCGCTCAAACTGTGGAGACATTATCTGTATGGAACCAAGAGTACTATCTTCACCTATCACAAAATGTTACAACCCGGAAATTTCTGACCAAATTTAAACTTAATCTTTATATGATTTCAACAAGATAAGCAAAGTTTGTAATATTGATTCTCAAACTTTTTGAACTAATGTTATATATTCAGTTAACCTTTGACTATTGACCGACGATTCACGAACATCTATTTGTATATATATATATATACACACACACACACAATAAGTTAGAATATTTATTATTCATAAATAACTTGCAATGTGTATTTAAAAACTGATTTATGTATATTAAATAAAGATATATACATATATATAATTTCAAGTTAATTAGTAAACGATAGTAACATTCGTTTATTGATTCGATTGATATTTAGATAAGTTAACTAAAACGTTTAAGATGAACAAGTAAGATACTAATTTACTACAGTATTTTCGAATTGCTACAGTACCCGAAAAGCTACAGTGTTTTAGAAAATCATTATTTGCTACAGTAAAAATCATTTTGCTACAGTTTTCGAAAATCACTATTTGCTACAGTACTTGTGTAAAATCACTGTAGATAACCATTAACCAAAAAGCAAAAGTTTGTCCCCCCCACCTTACCCACGGCCTAAACACCTCTCCCATACCCTCACCTCCTATAAATACCAAGCTTAACCCATTCATTTCACACTTGATTTCATTTACAAATTACACACACTTACTCTGTAATTCTCTCTCTAGGCTTTCTCACTATAAAAAGTGTAAGTTTTAAATTTTCTTTCTCTTCTTCTTCCCTTCATCTACATGACATCATCATCATCATTTATTGGATCTAGCTTTTAGCTTTTGATCTTGTTATATCTTGTAGATTTAAACTTGGGTTTGAATCCTTCAAGAACATGAAAGATTCAAGCTTTCTAGCTTGAATCTTCATTTACTTGTTAGATCTAGCTTGAAATTTCTTTGTTTTGTTATAAAAATCAAAACTTGTGTTTATGATCTTCATGTATCTTAAAGATCCAAACTTTATGCTTCAAGATCTTCAAGAACACTAAAGATCCAAGCTTTCTAGCTTAGGGTTTCATTATTATGTTAAAGATCTTAGCTTTTTAGCTTATGGTCTCATTACTTTCATTATTTTGTTAAAGATCTTAGCTTTCTACCTTATGGTCTCATTAATCTTGTAAAGATCCAAGCTTTCTAGCTTAGGGTTTTCTTAATACTTGAGATCTAAGTTATTATTGTGGATCTCACTTACTTGAAACCTTTTGTGTTTTTTGTGATGATAAAGATCAAGTATTCATCATCACATATGTTGGAGATGCATAAACTTGTGTAAAATGGACAAAGGTTGAAGCTTTATTGGATCTATGCAATAAAGAGAAAATCTTGATGTTCAAAACTTGTAGAATGATAGATTTTACTCTTAGTTGTGTATTTATGGTTGAACCTTGGTCAAAGTGATGCTAAAACATCAATGATTTGTACACTTGAAGCTTACAAACATCAAGGATGAGAACCGTGATGAGCATCAAGCACCAAGAACCTCACCGGAGCATTTGTTTGCTGTTTTTGGGGTCTGATCAGACTCCCGGGCTTCTAGAAAATTTATTTTCAGATAGTTCGTTTCAAGTAAATGTCTTTTCGTTTAGGCCTCTACTTAATCCGATATACGGTTTAGGATTTATAGCCTTCCGAAAGTCAATACGCCTTTGTAACGTTGTGCTGAAATTTCTGACCTACTCCCACTTAAACCATCACCACGGTCAAACGAAGACAAGTTAGGTTCTGAAAATTGGTCAAAGGTTAGAGGACTCACATACGGAGCCATAGCCACTGACTACTCATCTTTTCAATTTGTATAGAGGTCGTAACAGCTGTCCGAAGTCAGCCTTTTGTTTCGATCTCTATTCTTGTTAAACTTACCTTAGTGTTGATGAATGATGATGATAATGATGATGTTGATGATGACACTTAAACTTAAATTATTCACTTTTACACTTATTGGGACAACATACTGACCTAGTGACCTTTGACTTAGGTTGACGACCTTTCAAACCGACTTACTACCTGCATACGTTTCATATCGACTTTTACTGCTTATTCACTGTGAGTTATAGCATCCCTTTTACTACTTTTTACCATTTTTGGGACTGAGAATACATGCGCTTTTTACATTTTACATAATAGACACAAGTACTTAAACTTTACATATGTGTGGGTGATATAATGGCACAAAGATTCCCCTTAGCTCGGTAACGTTTAATCATTGGTTTCTGAACCGTGAACGTGAATCTTAGACATGGATCCATAGGGTTTGATGAAACGACCCGTTCATATTACTATAAATGCAGTACGTTATTCATTGGTCCCATAGCGAGGTATTTGACCTCTATATGATACGTTTTAGAAAATATTGCATTCGTTTCTTAAAAAGCACACCATTATTTTACATAATACATGTTTTAAACAAGTGGGCGATTATTTAAGAAATAATCCCCAAAATACATCAGTTTCCAAATACTACACACGTGACATAACAGTCGAATATAATACATGACAAAGGTTTTATTGAATGCAACACTTCATTTATACAAAAGCATGAGACTCCATGCACAGCTTGCTCAGGTAATGCAACAGCGGAAGACTTTCTTAAGGACCTGAGAATAAACATGCTTAAACAGTCAACACAAAGGTTGGTGAGATATATAGGTTTAAAGCTAGCATCAATATAAGTATATACAACAAGATTTCATTTTCCATAAATATCCGTACACTCGCAAGTGTATAATAGTATTCTATAAGTTGTTGAGCGCTTCGGTAACCATACTTAACAATTAATGTGGCATATTCTCTTTATTATGAAATCTCCCTACACTGTACCAAGTGTAGTAAAAATGAAGTACTATGGAACCGTTTACGATACTAGAGCGACTAGCCCGGTTAGGGTTGTCAAACCCGATAGATCTATCAATAGGATTCGCGCTTACATGTTCTTACAGCATGTAAATATTAGTTACCAAGCTATTAGGGAAGATATGCAAGGTGGTACAACTCAACGTAGAATATATTTTAAGTACTTGTGTCCATGGCGTAAAACATAAAATGCATGTATTCTCATCCCAAAATATTTTTAGAGTTTAAAAATGGGACTATATACTCACGGTTGTAAAAGTATATTAATAATAAGTTTTCAGCTTATTAAAAATATGGTCGTCATCCTTGGATTCACGAACCTATAACAATAATAATGATTCAGATAATAATACGACATGTGAATAAAATAAAACAAGTTCATAGAATACTTATATATTAATTTTTAACATTTTTATGTTAGTAGTCCAAAATAGTCCGAAATGTCCAACAGTCCAATAATCGGTATATATATAATCTTAGAATTACCCCACGACGTATTGTATACGTATTGTCTTTGCATCAACCCAGAGACGTATTGTATACGTATTGTCTTAGAATTTATCAAAACGTATTGTATACTCATTGTCTTAGGATTTATCAAAACGTATTGTATACTTATTGTCATGGAATGTACCAAGATTATTATATATATACAATCTCGGAATTAACTAAGAGTATAATATTTTGTTATACTAATGATAACATGTCCAAATATATACCGGATATAGGAAAAGTTAGCAAGAATATGGTTAATATAGTTTTTACAATATAAATTTCGTCCATACAACGTTAATTTTAGCAGATTTTGTTTTGCTCGCCAAATATTCATTATAACTTCGTTTAAAGTGAATCAAATTGCTATGGATTCCTTAAGAAGTTAATTTTTCAAAAACAATTCGAAAAGTTCAGCCCATGTATTAATATTCAGAGTTTTACGCTCTTTTTGTGCCAGTGGACAGATTTGGAAGAATCCCGGCACCCACCCAATATATGATTTTTAATAAAATACTTCCACTTTGTCTAAAATCATGAAAAAAATACTGGAAGTCTTATTTACATATATTAACATATTTCCAAAGTCTTAGCCTCGAACTCAAAGTCTAAGATAGGTTTTTAATTCCCAACCCAAAACAGCCCGCTTTTTACCGAATAGAGGTTAAACGATATATGTTAAGTTTCAAGGTATTCTTCATATGTACAAGCTATAAGTTCTTATATTAACTTAATATAACATCATAATACATATAAATAAGTGTTATTAGAGTTAAGTTAGAAAGATTAGATTAGTTTTTCAAACAAGTTTAGAATCAACTAAACTATGTTCTAGTTTATAAACTCTTATATAGATAGCTATAAACATATGAATTGAACAAGAGTTGAAGTAGAGTTTTTACCTTAAGTTTAGAATGTAAAGTTGCTGGAAAGAAGTAGTATAACAAAACTTGAGAGAGTTCTTGCAAGTGTGTGTGAGAATTGGAAGTAAAATTTGGAAAATGAATGTGTAAAAATGAGTTAGAAATGGTGCTTATTTATAGGCTTGAAAATTTGGTTTTTAGTGAAAATATCTAAGATAAGTTAAAATGTAATATTTCATGGATGACATATTAAATTGATTAGGTCATGGATGACATATTACACAAAAAATTGCAGATTTCTATTGGTATATACTAATAGTAAATATTTCTAGAAGCTGTGTATAATACGGGTAAAAATACCGTATGAATGCGAGTAGAATTCTTGAGGAAATTGAACAAAAATACTAGTATAGCTATTCTTTATATGTATTGGTATATTATAAAGTGTATTCAATACTTGTAAGGATGTATTTACACTCGTAATACATTATATGTAAATACATTTTAACATAAGTTAATTACGTCGTTTAAATAGTAACATATATATTGTTCAAAAACTCTTTAAATTAGTAGTATGAAAATATATATAATACTTTGTTAATATACATAATGATATATTTAATTATCATATTTTCAAGTTAAATATATATAAATCCATATATATATATATATATACACACAATAATTAAACAATTAAACAATTAAATCAAGTTATGACGTTCGTGAATCGTCGGAATAAAAGGGTGACCAAAAGCTTGTGTAAAACTCTTTTCGGAGGTTCAAGACTTATTAAAATTCATTGCTTATCAAGTTGGAATTATATAAAGATTAAGTTTAAATTTGGTCAGAAATTTCCGGGTCGTTACAGTACCTACCCGTTAAAGAAATTTCGTCCCGAAATTTGATCGAGGTCGTCATGGCTAATGTGACACCGCTAAATTTTTTTTTTTAATAAATACGTGACGGAAGCATTATATTATTTAAATAAGATATCAACATTTGTACAAACCGATGTCACGTGTCATTATAACAAATTCCATACGTAACTGGAAAAGACGTAAATACATTAAGTTTTCAAAAGAACATAGTTCAAACTATAAAAGACCATATCAGAGTTAACCCTGTCAAACATAACATTACCATGCCCGTCTTCTCCTAAAAAGCACTATCTACAAAAGCTATCAACCAGCAGGGAGGAGATGGAGGGGAATTAGCACGAAGCTAAGTGAGTACGACTAACTACAGGCCATAGCATACACAAGTGTTATAATAATCATGTCACATAGTCTAACACACAAACATCACCCAAGTACCGTCTACAGAGACTCTGGCGGCTCGGCCAAACCATTAACCACCAGCTGATCGGACTGGGGCTTACCAGAAGTTCCTCCACCACCGTATGTATATACATAATCTACACGCGACGGACGCGTCATTCACATATATATACACCACGGCTGTCTAGGCTACCACAGAGGAACCCAACCCGTAGGTTGATCTCTCCTACCGAGGCTACCACACAATAGGGACGCACTGGGCTCCAGCAGACAAGCATCAACTAACATGCAGTCATCACAACAACTAACTAACCACAACAATAAGTATATCTAATAAGCATGGCAATCATAATATAACATGCTTCTATATACTATATTCTCCAGTTAGTCCCACTCACCAATTACCAGCAAACGAGAAGGTATTCAGCTATCTAATCACTGAACCTTCTCTTTCTCCTTTTCTCCTGAGAAAAACATATCCACAAGTTAGTTTATGTTCGTTAACATCAAATAACACAATATATAAATTTTTGTATCAAAAATTGTCCGCTAAATTTTTTTGCTTAACACTTCAAAATTTACATCCAGAACATCAAAATACAAACGGGCAGCATAACGGCTAAAAATCAACACTTAGGTAAAATATTCTGCCCTGGACACTCAGTCGGTCGACTGACCCTTACAATCGGTCGACTGTCAACACAACCGGTCGACGGACCCTCCCAGTCGGTCGATTCATTTGGTATTACATCAATCGATCGAAGGTAAATCTCAGTCGGTCGGTTCACTCAACAGTCGGTCGGTTGTCTTAGTCAATCGGCCAGTTTAACCCTCGATCGGTCGACTGTCGACCGACAGTCGGCCGACTATGTTCATCTTCATCAGAAACTGAACAAAGGCTACGAACTTCACGATGAAATCCTCAAATCTCGATCTAGAGCTCGATTTTAACACCAAAATCGACCACAACTTGTTCACTACTTGTTATAGACTCAAAACCCACAACAATTTGACCATAACAACACTTAAATCACTTGTTTTGACACAAATTTACACTTTTATGAAAACTAACACAAAAACTCCATTTTCTTGAAGATTAAATCATGAAAAGCTGTGAATCTTACCTTGTTAGAATCAGTAAATCACAAGGAACACAAAGATATGAACAATTTGAGCTCTAGATAAAGATTAAGGATTAGGGTTTGATGTATGATGAAGGTTAGGTACGGTTGGTGATATTTGGGAATAATTGGAAAATGGAAGTATTATCCTACACTTAATCACTTAAGACTGCTATATTCCCCACCTCACTACACACGGGTATTTATCAGTTATCTGATATCTTTCGTACGTCATTTGGCAACCCAAACTGAGTCCAAATTAAATAAACAAACTTGTTCTGTGACCCTTGTCACAAACTGGTCCTAACCACATCATTAAATAATAATAATTATTAAATAGAAATAAAAGCATATAATAACGCAATACAAACTTAAGGGCAAAATAGTAATCTTACAACTAGGCCCGATTGAGGATGTTATAAATCTACCCCCTTAAGAAGATTCCGTCCTCGGAATCTGGTCAAGGTCAAACAAATGGGGATAGCGCGCTCTCATTAACTCCTCGGTTTCCCACGTCAAGTTAGAACCTAAACTGTGCCGCCATTCCACTAACACCATAGGAATCTGTTTCTTTCTTAACTTTGTGACTTTCTTGTCCACTATTCTAACTGGTTCTTCCACTAATTTCTTAGTCAAATCAACTTTCAAATCCTTCTACGGAAGAATCTGACTTTCATCATCCACTTTGCACTTTCTCAGATAGCACACGTTGAACGTGTTGTGTATTCCTGCTAACTCTGATGGAAGATCTAAAACAACAGTCTGATCATTCAAAATTTCTTTGATCGAAAATGGCCCAATAAACCTCGGTGCTAGTTTACCACGTTTACCAAATCTGATCACCCCTTTCCATGGCGAAACTTTTAGATAAACACGATCACCTACATTAAATGTCACAGGATGTCTGCGAGGATCAGCATACATCTTTTGTCTATATCTAGATGCTTTTAACTTTTCACGTGCAATTTCGACCTTTTCTGCGGTTATCTGAACAATTTCGGGACCTGCAAATTGTTTCTCACCTGCTTCTAACCAACATGTCGGAGTTCTGCATTTTCAACCATACAACATTTCATACGGTGGCATTCCGATACTCGAATGATATGAATTATTGTAAGCAAACTCTATCAATGGAAGATGTGAATCCCAAGAACCACCATATTCTAAGACACATGCTCTCAACATGTCTTCTAATGTCTGAATCGTCTGTTCACTCTGACCGTCTGTCTGTGGATGATATGCTGTACTTAGATTCATACGTGTACCCAAATTCTGTTGTAAACTGTTCCAGAAGTTCGATACAAACCTAGTATCTCTATCAGAAACTATTGACAACGGTATACCATGTCGACTAACGATCTCTTTCAAGTACAATTATGCCAAATCACTTAACGAAGCTGTTTCATGAGTAGCTAAAAAGTGAGCACTCTTTGTTAAACGATCCACAATCACCCAGATCATGTCGTGTCCTTTCTGGGTTCGGGGTAACTTGGTTACAAAATCCATCGTTATATGATCCCATTTCCATTGAGGAATTTCTAACTGTCGTAGAGATCCGTATGATTTCTGATGTTCTGCCTTAACTTGCGCACAAATATGACATTTCTCAATGAAACCTGCAACATCTGTCTTCATTGTCGGCCACTAATACAATGTTTTCAAGTCTCTATACATCTTAGTAATGCCTGGATAAACTGATAATCTCGATTTATGCGCTTCAGTAAGGATTAAATCCCTCAAATCTCCAAGCATAGGCACCCAAATTCGATCTTTATAGGTCTTTAATCCTCTAGAATTATTGCATAGGTCAAATTTTCTTTTGGTCATTTGTTCAGTCTTTAAGTTTTCGTCATTCAAAGCTACTAACTGTACGGTTTTCAATCGATCAATCAAGTCTGAAACTATTTCAATTCTCATAAATCTAACATTTTTGATGGTTTTCTTACGACTCAGAGCATCTGCGACCACATTTGCTTTACCCAGATGGTACTTAATCTCACAATCGTAGTTTTTAATCAGTTCTAAACATCGACGTTGACGCATATTTAATTCTTTCTGTGAAAAGATATATTGAAAACTCTTATGATCTGTATAGATTTCACAATGTGTACCATACAAATAATATCTCCAAAGCTTCAAAGCAAACATAACTGCAGTTAACTCTAAATCGTGAGTAGGGTAGTTTCGTTCATGATTCTTCAACTGTCGTGAAGCATACGCTATAACTTTATTTCTCTGCATCAAAACGCAACCCAGACCTGCACATGACGCATCGCAGTAGACTACAAATCTTCTATTCCCTCTGGTAAAGCTAAAACCGGCGCTTGACATAACAACAATTTGAGAGTCTGAAAAGCCTTTTCTTGTTCATTAGTCCATCGAAAGGCTACATCTTTTCTAGTTAACTTATTCAACGGACCTGCTATTTTAGAGAAGTCTTTGATAAATCAGCAGTAATAACCTGCTAAACCCAGAAAACTCTTAATTTCTGTCGGCATTTTCGGTGAGTTCCAATTCATTACAGCCTCTATCTTAGACTGATCTACTTTAATACCCTGTTCACAAATCACATGACCCAGAAACTGTACTTCCCACAACCAAAATTCACATTTGGAAAACTTAGCGTACAACTGTTCCTGTTTCAGAAGTTCTAATACCAATCTCAAATGTGTAGCATGATCTTTCTCGATTTTCGAATATATTAAGATATCATCTATGAAGACAATCACAAACTTGTCAAGATACTGCCGACATACCCTGTTCATTAAATCCATAAACACTGCTGGCGCATTTGTTAACCCAAATGGCATAACTAAAAATTCATAATGACCATATCTAGTTCTGAACGCTATTTTTGGTATATCGTTCTCTGCAACACGTACTTGATGATACCCTGAACGTAAATCAATCTTTAAAAAGTAAGAAGCACCCTGTAACTGATCGAATAAATCATCTATTCTCGGTAAGGGATACTTATTCTTTATTGTTCTCTTATTCAAATCACGGTAATCTATACACATACGAAGCGACCCATCTTTCTTTTTCACAAACAACACAGGAGCACCCCATGGTGAAGCACTTGGTCGAATAAACCCCTTATCTAACAATTCCTGAATCTGAGACATCATTTCTTGGATTTCTGATGGAGCTAATCTGTAAGGAGCTTTTGCAACTGGCGTAGCACCTGGAACCAAATCAATTTTATACTCTACTTCACGTACAGGAAGTAACCCTGGTAAATCATCTAGAAATACTTCTGGAAATTCTGACACAACGGGAATATCGGTCACCTGCTTCTTATCTTTCTTAACATCAATCACGTAGGCTAAGAATGAATCACACCCTTTTTTTATTGCCTTCTGAGCTTTCATTAAGGAAACCATAGGGAAGTTAAATCCACTGCGCTCTCCCCTAGCTATCACTCGGGATCCGTCGGCCAAACAGAAAGAAATCATCTTCTTATCACACTTAATATTAGCCCTATTAGCTCTTAACCAATTCATGCCTATGACTACATCAAAGCTAGGTATAGGCATCAACAAACAAGTTAAAGGGAAGGAATGGCCGTCAATTTCGATGATAATTCCAGACACAGATGATGTGCATGGAACCATTTTACCATCAGCTACTTCTACTTCTATTCCCAAAGGCTCATCTAACATCCTAACAGGCAACGTCAACTTATTACAGAAGCCTAAGGACATAAAATAACGATTCGCTCCTGAATCAAATAACATACGAGCTGGAAAGGAATTAACCAAGAACATACCGGTAATGACGTCATTGGTTGCGGTTGCAGCGTCTACCGTCACCTGAAACGCCCTTGCCTCTGCTGTTGGAGGGTTCTTTCTCTTCTGCCCGGCAGTAGAAGCAGAAGATCCCCCAGAAGTTACTGACCTCACCCCTGACCCTGCCCCAGAACCGGATCTTGACACAGATGGACAATTTGCTGATCTATGCCCCTCTTAATGGCAACTCCAACAAACATTAGACTTAAAAGAACAAGCTGTTGATTCATGACCTAACACTCCACATTTCAAACACCTTCTGGTCATTGGAGAACACGGGCCGGTATGGGTTGACTTACAAACATTACACCACCCAGACTGACTTTAACCTGATCCACTAATACCAGACTTACTTTTCTGTTTAAACCCGCCTGACTTTTTACCATGAAAATCGGATTGCTTACTCGACTGCTGATTTGACTGTCCACCCGATTGACCTTCTGATTTACCCCCAAAAGATCCACTTCTCGAACTTTGTCTTTTTGCTGCCATTATATCACCTTCTGTAACTTTAGCCATCTCATGAGCCTGTGCCAAGGTTGTTGCAAATCTTGCAACGGTTCTGTACTCCGGCTTAATCACCCGCATAAAATGCTGAATCTTATCTTTCTCAGTTGGTACCCACTGTTGAACGAACCTTAGCTTAGATGTGAAATCTATGAAAACCTCATCAATCATCATACTTTCTGTCATCTTCATACTCAGAAACTCGATTTTCAATCTTTTCATCTCATACTCAGAACAATACTGCTCACGAACTTTAGCAGCAAATTGTTCCCAGGTAATTTGAGTGATCTGTTCTTTAGGTAAATATGCAGTGATAGAGTCCCATCATTCCATTGCTTCACCTTTGAGAAGCCTACTAGCAAATAACACCATGGATTCTGGCTCACAAAAACATGCTTCTAACGCCCTCTCCACTTCTCTTAGCCTATTGAGGGTCATTGTAGGGTTTGTGTGTCCGCTGTACTTAGGAGGTTTGCAGTCCATAAACTGTTTATAGGTACACTTCCTTTTTGTCTCAGGGAATTGAAATGGGTACATCATTTGATTAGGAAAAGTCTGGTTAAACAAAAATGGCATTTGATAGTTTTGATAGGTATTTTTTGGAAACTGTGATTGGGAACTGCCACCAGCTTGATTATAAAGGTTTGAAGGAAAAGTTGTGTTTAACGCAGTGGTATTAGGGTTCCATTGCGCCCGTTCTTGTTCCAATTCCTTAATTTTCTCCTGAGCTTCTAGTAACCGACTTTGAAGTTCTATTACTTCTTGAGAGGTTTCTTCTTCTGAAGACACATGTCCATCTTCGTCAGGGGCTCTAAAAGTACCAGTTCCAGGGACAGTAGGGCCAGTAGCGGTTGCTTGATTATCTGCCATTACTGCACTACCACAACACTCACACCAAAGCTTAGTATAAATTCTGTTAGTACTAACAACTAACACATATCATGTCCTAATACTTACTTAACCCATCCCCAGCATGTTATGTTTGACATGACTCTTCTAAGTTTGGGAACATGACATGTTGATCACAATGCACATGCTGCCAAACTCAGCTCTGATACCAACTTGTGACACCGCTATTTTTATTTTTTTTATAATAAATACGTGACGGAAGCATTATATTATTTAAATAAGATATCAACATTTGTACAAACCGATGTCACGTATCATTACAACAAATTCCATACGTAACTGGAAAAGACGTAAATACATTAAGTTTTCAAAAGAACATAGTTCAAACTATAAAAGACCACATCAGAGTTAACCCTGTCAAACATAACATCACCATGCCCGTCTTCTCCCAAAAAGCACTATCTACAAAAGCTATCAACCTGCAGGGAGGAGATGGAGGGGAATTAGCACGAAGCTAAGTGAGTACAACTAACTACAGGCCATAACATACACAAGTGTTATAATAATCATGTCACATAGTCTAACACACAAACATCACCCAAGTGCCGTCTACAGAGACTCTGGCGGCTCGGCCAAACCATTAACCACCAGCTGATCGGACTGGGACTTACCAGAAGTTCCTCCACCACTGTATGTATATACACCACGGCTGTCTAGGCTACCACAGAGGAACCCAACCCACAGGTTGATCTCTCCTACCGAGGCTACCACACAATAGGGACGCACTGGGCTCCAGCAGACAAGCATCAACTAACATGCAGTCATCACAACAATTAACTAACCACAACAATAAGTATATCTAACAAGCATAGCAATCATAATATAACATGCTTCTATATATTATATTCTCCAGTTAGTCCCACTCACCAATTACCAGCAAATGAGAAGGTATTCAGCTATCTAATCACCGAACCTTCTCTTTCTCCTTTTCTCCTGAGAAAAACATATCCACAAGTTAGTTTCTGTTCATTAACATCAAATAACACAATATATAAATTTTTGTATCAAAAACTGTCCGCTAAAATTTTTTGCTTAACACTTCAAAATTTACATCCAGAACATCAAAATACAAACGGGCAGCATAACAGCTAAAAATCAACACTTAGGTAAAATATTCTGCCCTGGACACTCAGTTGGTCGACTGACCCTTACAATCGGTCGACTGTAAACACAACCGGTCAACTGACCTTCCTAGTCGGTCGATTCATTTGGTATTACATCAATCGACCGAAGGTAAATCTCAGTCTGTCGGTTCACTCAACAGTCGGTCGGTTGTCTTAGTTAATCGGCCGGTTCAACCCTAGGTCGGTCGACTGTCGACCGACAGTCGGCCGACTGTGTTCATCTTCATCAGAAACTGAACAAAGGCTACGGACTAAACGATGAAATCCTCAAATCTCGATCTAGAGCTCGTTTTTAACACCAAAATCGACCACAACTTGTTCACTACTTGTTATACACTCAAAACCCACAACAATTTGACCATAACAACACTTAAATCACTTGTTTTGACACAAATTTACACTTTTATGAAAACTAACACAAAAACTCCATTTTCTTGAAGAATAAAGCATGAAAAGCTATGAATCTTACCTTGTTAGAATCAGTAAATCATAAGGAACACAAAGATATGAACAATTTGAGCTCTAGATAAAGATTAAGGATTAGGGTTTGATGTATGATGAAGGTTAGGTACGGTTGGTGATATTTGGGAATAATTGGAAACTGAAAGTATTATCCTACAGTTAATCACTTAAGACTGTTATATTCCCCACCTCACAACACACGGGTATTTATCAGTTATCTGATATCTTTCGTACGTCATTTGGCAACCCAAACAGAGTCCAAATTAAATAAACAAACTTGTTCTGTGACCCTTGTCACAAACTGGTCCTAACCACATCATTAAATAATAATAATTATTAAATAGAAATAAAAGCATATAATAACGCAATACAAACTTAAGGGCAAAATAGTAATCTTACAACTAGGCCCGATTGAGGATGTTACAGCTAACAATATGAATGTTATTATGATGAATATAAGTTGATTCATAGGGTTTTATCATGATTGAGAAATATGGATAACATAATTCGATTACTCGAAACGTATGAGTGAAGCTATCGTAAAAGAGTGAAATGAGAAAATAGGGATTCGTCTTATCTTTTGATGTCATCACGGTTGATCTCCGTATTAAAGAAAATCTTTGTAATCTATATAAGATTTGATTCTTCGGAGATTAAGGAAATTATGATCCTCTTCGATTTAATGCAATAATCTGTCTCAATTTCTCTGTCGGATATTTTACTATAAATCAACCTCCTACGTTTCCTTATTTACGCATCTCTCATCTTTTATACTTTATTCCTTTCTTCGTAATTCCAAAACATTCATCAATATGCTCCATCCAGTTTTAATTCTTGATATATTCTTGACTATCACATCTGTCATTCTTCTTTTTCATCTTCCATCGGAGGAATCCGTTAATTTCTACAATGCTCTTGGGTTTATAGTGTTCTTAGTTTTCCCGTGTCTTTATATTGCTATACGCATCAATATACACGGTTTGTAATTTCTGCGTTGTCGTCGTGCTTATATTTTTCCTTATATTTTGGAGTTTCATGCTTCCGTCTTCTTTTCCCGATTTCAAGTCAAGCGAATAATGGTCTAGAATTCATAGATATGAAATTCGAAATGAACATAGCTAATGCTCTAAGAGAGAAATTGTAATAGCACAATTTGACTTGTGAAATTACCAGAATCCAAAGGAAAAGATAGAACTATCAAGAGAATATGTTCTTGATATGTTTAGAGATTAGATTGAATGCAAGAGTCGTGTAACACGGCGCATGATGACATTATGGTCTGTGAATCATCATGTTTCATTAGAAACTCAGCATGACTTACTGTAATATAATCACGTTGATCAAGTGTCATTATATTATACTAACTCATGCTTCAGTTCCCAACATTACTTCAAAAACATTCATACTTTATACTAAGAGGTTTCAGATGTTTAGAAACTAAAACAGTTTCCTTTATGATGTGATACAGATAACGCGAGGAGATAAATGATTTTAGATAAGAATGGTTATGAAAATATCTTTAGAAATATCGAGGATATTTATAATGAAAGATATGATGATATCTTAGAATATCTAAGATCAGAGGATGATGAAGAATATTGTCCGCAAGGGTTTAGAGTAAGGAGTAAGGTATTCGCTAAAGACTTCAGCAGACACTGAATCATTTGAATTCTTTAAAGGCAGATTTAGTCTTTGTGATTTGTCCACAACCTCCTTCATGGTTTGCTCAATCCATTTTCTAGTTCCAAACCTTCTCTTTTTCTGAGTTTTGCCAACACACTATTCTTTATCATCAAATTTTTTACTGTTACGGTTGTCTACAGTTTTTGCTGTTTCATTCAGCTTTTTTCAAAATTCAGGGTATTGATTCATAGATTGGGTGCTATTTAGAATTTCAGAATTGAAGGTCATAATTTCCAAGAGTGACACGTTATATGTATATATATATATAATTATTGAGGTGAAAACGCTGCGAGATTCAAGATTGATGATTGATGATTCCCGGTAGTTGGTATGGAAATTATTGTTATAGGATGTAGATGAGTACATGATAGGGTTCATGAATAATATAGATATTTTTTAGAGAGACTAAAGTCGAAGTTGCTGATACATCTGCTGATAATGTGGTGGAATATAAAAGTTTCCCCGGTAATGATGGCGAAAGGGCAACATATATATCGAGGTTATAATAAGGCTAGTCCAACTGAAAAGTCGAAGTTGACTTGCTGGAGCTGTGACAAAACTGGCTACTTTGAAAAGGGATTGAAAAGTTATTTTTGGTAATAAATACCAAAAGATCTGACCCAGATACGTGTTAAACTTCTACTTAGGTTCCGGGAGTTTTCCAGATGTATGACTATATGCATAAGTCTTTCTTTTTGTAGGTAACATGTAGTTGGATCATCCTCTCGATTGTTTCTTAATTGAGGTGTTTTCAAGAATTATGAAGGGTTTGGATGCAGATAGTAATCGTCTATATACCTATGATGTTCTAGAATTTTGAATGATACGAATATTTTTCTGGGTTTTATGAATAGAAGTGATGTGCTATCACAGTTTTGAAGTCAAAGTATAGCTTTGAAAGATGTAGGGATTTAAGGGTGATGTATCCTGTTAAATATTGACTTAGATTCTGATATATCAAAATCAGAATATGTAATCGAATTTGGATGAAAATGATTGTTTCGGATTTTTATGAAAGAATGTATATTGTTGTGAAAGTAGTGAGTATAGTTGATGATTTACTGAATCAGAATCGAAGAATGTAACATATTAATTGAGAATTCATATATCTCTCGGGTATTACCTACCCGTTAAAAGTTTCACAAATAATATTTTGTACAAGAGAATTTTCATTACAGTCTTTATAAAAATATATGTATATTTTCTTTAGATGTAATACATAGTTAATGAGTTAATATTAAATTAAACTCATTTGATTTTTGGCTGGAATTTGAAACGAATTATCTCTAAAACTTCGTAATCTTCACGGATTATTTCTTAAACGTAAATAAAATTATGAATCAATACTTCATTATTCATTTTTATTGATATTTCCTCAGTGAATGATGTTGGAGCTCGTAGAATTCTTGTGAACTTCACAAGGCACGAATTTCGAATACATCGAAAAGGAAAGTGTAAAATCAAACATATATTTGAATAATACACTTGGTTTATTATGAATGGAATCTATTGAGTTGAAGCAGAGAGTATAGTTAACGATTGTTAAGTCATTAACAAAGGATGTATGTCGTAGCATATTAGTAATATAAATTAACCGAGTAGTATCTACCCTTTTTCAATTCATACATAATAGTTTAGTTTGAACAGATATATTATGGTTTCAAAAATTCATATAATATATAAATTTTCTGGGAATAATGAGTTAATACTTCCATAACTCATTATTTCAATATACCCATTGGTGATTGTGGTGTCGATATCGTCGGTGGTTATGGAGCTGGTGTAGCTTGTGGTGTTACAGATGTTGCTGGTGTGGGTGATACTGATGGTGATGCTGATGTTACTTTTGGTGGCACTTGTGTAACAAGTCTAGTTTTTAAATCACGCTCCATTCTTGTCAGGGTTTTTATTCTCTCTTATTTCTATCCATTCATCTGATTTGCGGTTTGAATACATAATCTCTAAGACTTTGGAGATTACATAATCGCCGCAGAATGTTTCTCCAATGAAGTTATGAATCAATACTTCATTGGTTATTGTTGTTGGTACTCATTGGTATCTATGGTGCGTATGACGTTGATGCTCGAGGTACAGATTGTGATTTTTGAGGTGTGGGATGCGGATGTTGTTGTTGGTTGTAGTGGTACTGTTGGTGTTGATAATGGTGGTACTGTTGATGCCGGTGATGCTGCTGGTGCTTGTAACCTTTGCACCATATTTTTCAAAGCCACTACCCGAGCGCGAAGCTCGTTGTCTTCTTCTATTACACCGGGATGATTGTCGGTTCGGACGAGCGGATGAATAAGATCTAAAATGTGAGATAGTATATATAATTGTGACGAGATACTCTGGAAATGAGAGAGAAAATGGTTTTTCGGGCAGGTTCGCCGATAAGTGCTTCAGGTTCTTCGCCAAGAGGGAAACGTGGTGGATGGAAGGGATCACCTTCTTCTTGTCTCCAATGATTAAGTAGGCTACGAACCCATCCCCAATTCATCCAGAATAGATGATGGCTAATTGGTTGATCCATTCCGATCACACTGCTTTCGGAACTTGAGTGGAACTCCATATCGAAATCCGAGGGACTTGAATTAGTGGCAAGTTCCATTTCGTACGATTGAATAAAGGATTTTTCGATATGAAATAATTTTTGGCTATCAGATGGTATTCTAATTATATAGAATATCTATATATATAGAACAAAAGATTTCGTAGATTACGGAGGAATTTACGGAATATGTCAGGCAAAGTTTACAGTAACATATACGCTAAGATATGATTTAGCAGATATACTAAGATATGAATTTTGTCTATACACTATCTATGCAATAATTGCAGTAAGACACGTCAAGACTTAAGATGATAAACAGGTAATTTCCGACAAGAAATGCTAAGCAAAACTTTTGACATGTAGACATGGCCGAAGTCCAGACTCACTAATGCATCCTACCAACTATTAGTTAGACACACTAATGCAAGACCTGGTTCGCTAAGACCACCGCTCTGATACCAACTAAAACGACCCGTCCATATTACTATAAATGTAGTACGTTATTCATTGGTCCCATAGCGAGGTATTTGACCTCTATATGATACGCTTTAGAAAATATTGCATTCGTTTCTTAAAAAGCACACCATTATTATACATAATGCATGTTTTAAACAAGTGGGCGATTATTTAAGAAATAATCCCCAAAATACATCGGTTTCCAAATACTACACACGTGACATAACAGCCGAATATAATACATGACAAAGGTTTTATTGAATGCAACACTTCATTTAGACAAAAGCATGAGACTCCATGCACAGCTTGCTCAGATAATGCAACAGCGGAAGACTTTCTTAAGGACCTGAGAATAAACATGCTTAAACAGTCAACACAAAGGTTGGTGAGATATATAGGTTTAAAGCTAGCATCAATATAAGTATAGACCACAAGATTTCAGTTTCCATAAATATCCGTACACTCGCAAGTGTATAAAAGTATTCTATAAGTTGTTGAGCGCTTCGGTAACCATACTTAACAATTAATGTGGCATATTCCCTTTATTATGAAATCTCCCTACACTGTACCAAGTGTAGTAAAAACGAAGTACTATGCAACCGTTTACGATACTAGAGCGACTAGCCCGATTGGGGTTGTCAAACCTAATAGATCTATCAATAGGATTCGCGCTTACATGTTCTTACAACATGTAAATATTAGTTACTAAGCTATTAGGGAAGATATGCAAGGTGGTACAACTCAACATAGAATATATTTTAAGTACTCGTGTCCATGGCGTAAAACATAAAATGCATGTATTCTCATCCCAAATTATTTTTAGAGTTTAAAAATGGGACTATATACTCACAGTAGTAAAAGTATATTAATAATAAGTTTTTAGCTTATTAAAAATATGGCCGTCGTCCTTGGATTCACGAACCTATAACAATAATAATGATTCAGATAATAATACGACATGTGAATAAAATAAAACAAGTTTATAGAATACTTATATATTAATTTTTAACATTTTTATGTTAGTAGTGCAAAATAGTCCGAAATGTCCAACAGTCCAATAATCGGTATATATATAATCTTAGAATTACCCCACTGAAATGTCCCGTTCATATCGATTATAAACGTTCCATATTAATTGATTTCGTTGTGAGGTTTTGACCTCTATATGAGACGTTTTTCAAAGACTGCATTCGTATTTAAAACAAACCATAACCTTTATTTTATCAACAAGGTTAAAAAGACACCACCTAGATTATCCAGAAATGATAATCTAAAAATATCACACTTACACACTACCAATACATATTGGTTTACAATATTAATATGTTACAACAAAATAAATCTCGAATGGAGTTTTAAACAATATTATACAAGCATGCTGACACCAAATCTTGTCCACATATTAGCATGCAACAGCGGAAGCTCTTAATAATCACCTGAGAATAAACATGCTTTAAACGTCAACAAAAATGTTGGTGAGTTATAGGTTTAACCTATATATTTATCAAATTGTAATAATAGACCACAAGATTTCATATTTCAATATAAATCCCATACAAAGAGATAAAAATCATTCATATGGTGAACACCTGGTAACCGACATTAACAAGATGCATATAAGAATATCCCCTATCATTCCGGGAAATTCATCGGACATGATAAAACAACATCGAAATACTAAAGCATCCGCAACCATGGATGGGGTTCGTTAGGCCCAATAGATCTATCTTTAGGATTCGCGTCAATTAGTAGATCGGTTTACTAATTCTTAGGTTACCAAGCAAAAAGGGGCATATTCGGCTTCGATCATTCACATATATAATGTAGTTTCATTTACTTGTATCTATTTCGTAAAACATTTATAAAACTGCATGTATTCTCATCCCAAAATATTAGATTTTAAAAGTGTGGCTATAACTCACTTTCACAGATTTTTACTTCGTTGGGAAGTAAGACTTGGTCACTGGTCGATTCACGGACCTATAACAAATATGTACATATATATCGAAGTATGTTCAAAATATATTTACAACATTTTTAATACGCTTATGTTTTAAGTTTATTAAGTCAGCTGTCCTCGTTAGTAACCTAAAACTAGTTGTCCACAATTAGATGTACAGAAATAAATCGATATATATTATCTTGAATCAATCCACGACCCAGTGTAAACACGTCTCAGGCTAGATCACAACTTAAAGTATATATATTTTTGGAATCAACCTCAACCCTGTATAGCTAACTCAAACATTACTGCATATAGAGTGTCTATGGTTGTTCCAAATAATATATATACATGGGTCGATATGATATGTCAAAACATTTGCATACGTGTCTATGGTATCCTAAGATTACATAATATATTAGAATATATGTATAATACAATATAAGTTAGATAGAATATGATTTGTATAGAAATGTTACAATATTTCCCGTAGCTAAAACAATCAAAAAATATCCAATCTTGTTTTACCCATAACTTCTTCGTTTTAAATCCGTTTTGAGTGAATCAAATTGCTATGGTTTCATATTGAACTCTATTTTATGAATCTAAACAGAAAAAGTATAGGTTTTTAGTCAGAAATATAAGTTACAAGTCATTTTTGTAAGAGGTAGTCATTTCAGTCGAAAGAACGACGTCTTGATGACCATTTTGAAAAACATACTTCCACTTTGAGTTTAACCATGATTTTTGGATATAGTTTCATGTTCATAAGAAAAATCATTTTCCCAGAAGAACAACTTTTAAATAAAAGTTTATCATAGTTTTTAATTATTAAACCCAAAACAGCCCGCAGTGTTACTACGACGGCGTATATCCGGTTTTACGGTGTTTTTTTCGTGTTTTCAGGTTTTAAATCATTAAGTTAGCATATAATATAGATATATAACATGTGTTTAGTTGATTTTAAAAGTCAAGTTAGAAGGATTAACTTTTGTTTGCGAACAAGTTTAGAATTAACTAAACTATGTTCTAGTGATTACAAGTTTAAACCTTCGAATAAGGTAGTTTTATATATATGAATCGAATGATGTTATGAACATCATTACTACCTCAATTTTAGTAGGTAAACCTACTGGAAATGACAAAAAAATAACTTGAGCTTCAAAGGATCTTTGGATGGCTTGAAAGTTCTTAAAGCAGAATCATGACACGAAAACACGTTCAAGTAAGATTTCCACTCGAAATAAGATTGTTATAGTTATAGAAAGTGAATCAAAGTTTGAATATGAGTATTACCTTGTATTAGAAAGATATCTTACTGTAAATAAGAAAGATTTCTTGAGGTTGGATGATGATAATGCTAAAAACGAACATATATTTCATAGCATTATCCCTCAAGAAAGACAAGCTTTTAGTTGCAATTGTTCTATTTACAAGTGATATTCGTTTAAATAATAAAAGGTGAAGACAAAAGACAGATTCGACGAATTGAAGACGCAAACGAACAAAAAGCTAAAAAGTACAAAGTACAATCAAAGTTATTCAAATTATTAATGAGAAACGTCTCAAAATTACAAGAGTACAAGAAGCAAAATGCAAAGTACAAGATATTAAATTGTACGCAAGGACGTTCGAAAATCCGGAACCGGGACTCACATCTTCTTGAATCCTTTCCGGTAACCCTTTTACAAATGCGTCGATCTTCTCTTCTTCATCTTCGAACGTTCTGGGGAACAATAGGCACAATTCGGTGAATCGTCGTTCGTACGTGGTGATATCAAAACCTTGCGTTCGTAATCCTCTAAGCTCTACCTTGAGCTTGTTGACCTCGTTTCTGGGACGATACTGCTCGTTCATCAATTGCTTGAATGCTGACCACGGTAGTGCATAAGCAGCATCTTGTCCTACCTGCTCGAGATAGGTATTCCACCATGTTAGCGCCGTACCTGTGAAGGTATGAGTAGCGTACTTTACTTTGTCTTCTTCAGTACATTTACTTCTGGCAAACACTGATTCAACCTTCTCGGTCCACCGTTTCAATCCAATTGGACCCTCGGTTCCATCAAATTCCAAAGGCTTGCAGGCAGTGAATTCTTTGTAGGAGCATCCTACACGATTTCTTGTGAAATTAGTTCCACTGCTAGATCCAGAGTTATTGTTATTTTGCATCGCAGCCTGTACTGCGGCTATGTTTGCTGCAAGGAAAACACGGAAGTCTTCCTCGCTCATGTTCAAATTCTGACGAGTCACCGGTGCTATTTCCTTCAAAAATAGGCCAAAAGAATTAAGTTAATCATATAGAATTTTAAGAGTAGTCAATAGTATTTCGTAGCATAGTATGAACTTATTTATAAAAGCTTTTTCTTCATATTAGCGTTTTATAGTTTTTAATTTGGGTACTACCAACCCGTTAAGTTCATACTTAGTAGCTAATATACAATTCAACTACTACAATTCCATATGAAAAACTGATTATAATAATATATCACATACAAATATTCTTCAAACTTACGACTTCGCTATATTACATATAACATGAAATATAATACACTTTGATACAGGACAGTTTTGAAGATAAATCTAGTTAATACGCAAGTTGTTCAGCAAAGAAAATAAAGACACGTAATTCATAAGTCCAGAAACAAGTCATGCATTCTGGTTTTACTAAGACGACTTCCCATCCTTGGTCTTGTGGAAAATAACTGTTATGACCATTGGCTAGGCAGCATGTTGTAATGTCGTCAAAAGGACGAGGGGTTCGTAATGTCCAACAGCCCCATAATAATCTAAAAACCTTGTTTCTCACCCCAACTATTGAATCCGTCACTTGTGGGAAGGTTTTATTTAAAAGTTGCAATCCGATGTTCTTTTTCTCACTTTGGTAAGAAGCGAACATCACTAACCCGTAAGCATAACATGCTTCTTTATGTTGCATGTTAGAAACTCTTTCTAATTCACGAAATCCTATGTTGGGATATGTTGAGTCAAAATAGGTTCTTAACCCGTAGCGTAAAATTACATTTGGGTTCCCCGCATTTAACGCTTTAAAGAAAACACGGCGTAACTTACGGTCTCCCCAATGTGATATACCCCACCTATCAAAGGAAAGCCTTTTATAAACTAAGGCATTTCTGGAAAGTCTTTCAAATGTTTGACAAGTTAATATTGCCATAATTAATTGTGCTGATGAATTCTGACCGACTCTAGACAAGATTTCCTCAATCATATCCTCTGGTAGATCTTCTAAAATATTCGGTTGTCTACCCTTAACGTCCGTTTTGTTTTTATACTGTAAAATAGACAAGGATTAGATTCGTAAAAGATAATTAACAAACAATACTATCAATTTTTACATAGAACATAAAAGTACAAGCACACTACAATACATATAATACATAACATGATTACAACCCTCTAATCTGAATCATTGGTTTTTTCTTCTTCAGACTTGGTTCGTTTTCCTAATTTTCTAGGAATATATGGTGTTCCTCTAATACGAGCCATCGTTTTCCACAATGGTTTAGAAAAACCTGGTGGTTTAGAGGTTCCCGGGTCATTGTTACATTTTAGGAAATACGGATGTTGCCGATACATATAAAGTTCATCGGGGTTGGAATCGGGTTTATCTATTTTTATACCTTTTCCCTTATTATTTTCTTTCGCTTTATTAAATTGGGTCGAGGTAATTTCTATAACATCATCGGAATCCTCATCGGGATCCGATTCATCGGGACCCGATTCATCAGAAAATTGGTAATCTTCCCAATATTTTGCTTCCTCGGCGGAAACACCATTGACCATTATTAACTTTGGTCCGTTGGTTGAGGATTTTCTTTTATTTAATCGAATTACTGTAGGTATCAATATTTCTTCCTCTGAAACCTCTTCTTCTTCCAGTTCCTCCTCTTCCGGTTCCTCCTCTTCCAGTTCCTCCTCTTCCGGTTCTTCTTCGGGAATTTGTGAATCTTCCCAAAATATATTCGACTCTTCATTATTATTAGGTGAATCTATGGGATTTGTACTAGTGGTAGACATCTATCACACAATATCAAACACATTAAGAGGTTAATATATCACATAATATTTACATGTTAATAATATATAGTTTCCAACAAAAGTGTTAAGCAATCGTTTTTAAAGAAAACACGGTCGAAGTCCAGACTCACTAATGTATCCTAACAAACTCGATAAGACACACTAATGCAAATTTCTGGTTTTCTAAGACCAACGCTCGGAAACTAACTGAAATGTCCCGTTCATATCGATTATAAATGTTCCATATTAATTGATTTCGTTGCGAGGTTTTAACCTCTATATGAGATGTTTTTCAAAGACTGCATTCATTTTTAAAACAAACCATAACCTTTATTTTATCGACAAGGTTAAAAAGACACCACCTAGATTATCCAGAAATGATAATCTAAAAATATCACACTTACACACTACCAATACATATTGGTTTACAATATTAATATGTTACAACAAAATAAATCTCGAATGCATTTTTAAATAATATTATACAAGCATGCTGACACCAAATCTTGTCCACGTATTAGCATGTAACAGCGGAAGCTCTTAATAATCACCTGAGAATAAACATGCTTTAAACGTCAACAAAAATGTTGGTGAGTTATAGGTTTAACCTATATATTTATCAAATTGTAATAATAGACCACAAGATTTCATATTTCAATATACATCCCATACAAAGAGATAAAAATCATTCATATGGTGAACACCTGGTAACCGAAACTAACAAGATGCATATAAGAATATCCCCTATCATTCCGGGAAATCCATCGGACATGATAAAACAACATCGAAGTACTAAAGCATCCGCAACCATGGATGGGGTTCGTTAGGCCCAATAGATCTATCTTTAGGATTCGCGTCAATTAGTAGATCGGTTTACTAATTCTTAGATTACCAAGCAAAAAAGGGGTATATTCGGCTTCGATCATTCACCCATATAATGTAGTTTCATTTACTTGTGTCTATTTCGTAAAACATTTATAAAACTGCATGTATTCTCATCCCAAAATATTAGATTTTAAAAGTGGGACTATAACTCACTTTCACAGATTTTTACTTCGTCGGGAAGTAAGACTTGCCCACTGGTCGATTCACGAACCTATAATAAATATGTACATATATATCAAAGTATGTTCAAAATATATTTACAACATTTTTAATACGCTTATGTTTTAAGTTTATTAAGTCAGCTGTCCTCGTTAGTAACCTACAACTAGTTGTCCACAATTAGATGTACAGAAATAAATCGATATATATTATCTTGAATCAATCCATGACCCAGTGTAAACACGTCACAGGCTAGATCACAACTCAAAGTATATATATTTTTGGAATCAACCTCAACCCTGTATAGCTAACTCAAACATTACTGCATATAGAGTGTCTATGGTTGTTCCAAATAATATATATACAAGGGTCGATATGATATGTCAAAACATTTGTATACGTGTCTATGGTATACCAAGATTACATAATATATTAGAATACATGTATAATATAATATAAGTTAGCTAGGATATGATTTGTATATAATTGTTACAATATTTCCCGTAGCTAAAACAATCAAAAAATAACCAATCTTGTTTTACCCATAACTTCTTCGTTTTAAATCCGTTTTGAGTGAATCAAATTGCTATGGTTTCATATTGAACTCTATTTTATGAATCTAAACAGAAAAAGTATAGGTTTATAGTCGGAAATATAAGTTACAAGTCATTTTTGTAAGAGGTAGTCATTTCAGTCGAAAGAACGACGTCTTGATGACCATTTTGAAAAACATACTTCCACTTTGAGTTTAACCATGATTTTTGGATATAGTTTCATTTTCATAAGAAAAATCATTTTCCCAGAAGAACAACTTTTAAATCAAAGTTTATCATAGTTTTTAATTATTAAACCCAAAACAGCCCGCGGTGTTACTACGACGGCGTATATCCGGTTTTACGGTGTTTTTTCGTGTTTTCAGGTTTTAAATCATTAAGTTAGCATATCATATAGATATAGAATATGTGTTTAGTTGATTTTAAAAGTCAAGTTAGAAGGATTAACTTTTGTTTGCGAACAAGTTTAGAATTAACTAAACTATGTTCTAGTGATTACAAGTTTAAACCTTCGAATAAGGTAGTTTTATATATATGAATCGAATGATGTTATGAACATCATTACTACCTCAATTTTAGTAGGTAAACCTACTGGAAATGATGAAAAAATAACTTGAGCTTCAAAGGATCTTTGGATGGCTTGAAAGTTCTTAAAGCAGAATCATGACACGAAAACACGTTCAAGTAAGATTTCCACTCGAAATAAGATTGTTATAGTTATAGAAATTGGATCAAAGTTTGAATATGTATATTACCTTGTATTAGAAAGGTATCTTACTGTAAATAAGAAAGATTTCTTGAGGTTGGATGATGATAATGCTAAAAACGAACATATATTTCATAGCATTATCCCTCAAGAAAGACAAGCTTTTAGTTGCAATTGTTCTATTTACAAGTGATATTCGTTTAAATAATAAAAGATGAAGACAAAAGACAGATTCGATGAATTGAAGATGCAAACGACCAAAAGGCTAAAAAGTACAAAGTACAATCAAAGTGGTTCAAATTATTGATGAGAAACGTCTCAAAATTACAAGAATACAAGACGCAAAACGCAAAGTACAAGATATTAAATTATACGCAAGGACATTCGAAAATCCGGAACCGGGACCAGAGTCAACTCTCAACGCTTGACGCAACGGAGCAAAAATTACAAGTCAACTATGCACATAAATATAATGTAACGACCCTGGATTTTCCAACATTATTTTATTAATAATTATTATTATTAATACGTGTGATTAAACGAATGTATGTTATTACATTTACTTGTTGCCATGATTGCCCGTACTTGATTCTTTAATTGCCCGAAACGTCTTTGTGACACCCGGAACTTGCACGAATAAAATTTTCAAGTATTATTTACATTCATAATTAATTTTATTAATTATTTTAATGAACTATGGTGATTAGTTAGTTACTTGGGCTTTAATTGGATTTATTTGTTAAATACTTGAACTTGGGCCTTTATTAATGTTAATGGACATAAGAGCCCACCCTACCTCACCTTAATGGACTTACTAGCCCATTTTAATTATGCTAGTAACTAGTAACTTGATTAATATAAGTCTTGGATTAACTAGCCTAAATTAGCAATAATACTTACAAGCATGCTAACCCTTTTCCCATGAATTCAACTTTTACCATTCAAACACCAACACCACACCCCATGTAAAGATTCTTGCATGTTGACCACCCCATTTGAGGCTTGTGGCCGTGACCATGGGGGTATGGGGGGGAGGATTCCAAGTTTTTTTTTTACTACATATTACTTGCATGCCTCATTCAAACTCACACTTCAATCTTGCATTCCATTTTTCTCTTCTTTCTCTCTAAACATTGTAAGTTACAAGGCTCTTCTTCTCTTCCTCTTTCCCTCTAAAAACCGAACCAAACCCCCCTAAATCATCATCATCTTTTGTTCTTCATTGTTACTTAATTCATTGTTGTTGTTAGTTGTTGTTTACTCACTTGTTACCTTAGTTATTTCTTACTAGTATCAAAGAATCAAACTCTTTAGTTTGATTCTTCATTTATCTTGTTATTCAAGAACATGTAAGGATCTAAACTCTCTAGTTTATGGTTCTACAACTAGTGTTTCAAAGATTTCAAGTTCATAAGTTCTAAAAATCATGCATGCATTCATGTTAGTAAACTTAAAGTTTACTTTCTAAAGATCAAGACCTAGGCTTGAATCTTTAAAAGTATGAAACTCATGAACTTGTTATTTGTTTATCTATTTTATCCCTCCCATTCTTGCACCTTAATTAAATTTTACTAGTTGAAAATCAAAGTTTTGTAACTTATGGTTTCACTAAAGTAAAGATTCAAGGGATGGTAATTATGATTTAACTTAATGGCTTTACTTAGACTTTCACTTGGGTTATGATGGTCAAGACTTGGTTAAAATGATGTAAACACATCCATGAGTTGTACACTTGAAGCCATATGCATCAAGGATGAGAACCATGATGAACATCAAGCACCAAAACCGCCGGAACTCCCTTAAACTTACTGTTTCTGTCCAACTTTCTGATCAGCTGAATTCGTAATAGATCAGTAGGTCTGGGCTGATATAACCTTGATTTTTGGATAGAACTTTTCGAGTAGATAACTTTTCATGTAAGACTCGTCTTCATACGAGTTACGGTTTAGAGTCTATGGCCCTCCGATCGTCACTAGGTCCACTTACTTTTCTGTTTCCTGTTTCTGTTTTCTGTTTACTGTTTTCTGAGTCAGACCCGAACACCTGGGCTACTGTAACTGTGATATCCAGTTAGCTCTGTTCGAGTAGATAATTTTTCGTTTAGGACTCGTCTTAATACGAGTTACGGTTTAGGATTTATGGCCCTCCGATCGTCACTAGGTCATTTAACGTTGTGCAGGAATTTCAGACCTACTCGCACTTATACCGTTGTCACGGTCAAACGAAGACGAGTTAGCTTCTGTAATTTTAAACACACTTAAGCGACTCATAGACGGAGCCATGGCCACTGATCTCACCTTATTTCAGTAGGTATAGAGACCGTGGTGACTGACCGAAGTCAGCCTTTGTTTAAAACTTCTTTTATGAACAAAACATACTTATACCTTTCGTTTGATGATGTTTGATGATGACCCTTATGACCTTATTTACATACTTATAAACCTTTTAAGACAAACTACTGACTTAGTACTATTTGACTTAGGTTGAGGACTTTTGGACCGATTACTTGCACACCTTCCCGACTCTACACTACTACTATTTTACCGCTACTTATCATTGTGAGTTATAGCTTTCCCTTTTTACTTTAACTTATTTTGGGAACTGAGAATACATGCGCATTTTATGTTTTACATAATAGGCACGAGTACTTAAACTTTATATATGTGTGGGTTATATAACGGCAGAAACATTCCCTTTAGCTCGGTAACGTTTAATCATTGGTTTTTGAACCGGTGAACGCGAATCTTAGATATGGATCCATAGGGTTTGACATCCCCACTCGGGCTAGTCGCGCTAGCATTTAACGAGTGTTTAATACTTCGAGGTTATACGCACTTGCCATGTTCACTTTCAGGGGGTACATAAACGTTAAGTTAGTTACCGGGTGCCCGCGGTTAAGCATATACTTTTGCATACTTTTGAACGCTCGTTGTAGCACTGAAATCTCGTGGCCTACTTACATTACTGTTATACTTAAACTATAGCTCACCAACCTTTGTGTTGACCTTTTTAAGCGTGTATTTCTCAGGTGCTTGAAGTCGCTTCCGCTATCATACTAGTCGTGCTGTAGAACCCGCTGCTTAGAGTTGTTATCGCATGACTACTTATCTTGCATTCAAACTTATTTACTTTTGAAACTATGTTATGTAACGGCCCTTGTGGTCACGTACACTTATTTAATGCTTCTACTTAGTGAAGCATACTTTTGGATTGTAAAACATTCGACGTTTGTTATGACGTCACTTTTATTAATGAATACAACTCTGTTTTGAAAACGCATATAGTACTTAACCTTGTAATGATCCTGTTGATGATGGTCCGTACATGATGAATTAGTGCGGGGCGTCACATTTGGTATCAGAGCGTTGGTTGTAGGGAATTAGGATGCATTAGTGAGTCTAAGACCGACCCGAGTAGGATTCACTAATAGGACTAATCTACAACTTGCTAGTTTACTTGTTTCCGCTGTGTTTACTACATGTTGTTGCTTACCTTTACTGCTATATGCCGTATGTTACTACATGTTTTCACTACTGCATGCTATTATTTGCTTTCGATTGCATGCTACTTTCATACGATTTGCTGTTATTGCCATGCTAGTTACTATTATACATGATTTAAACTATTGGCCAATTATTTGCGTGCTTTATGACTTACTGACATGGAAAAATTTATTTTTCCTTGTTCAGATGTCGGACGTTCCACCTGCTGGCATTCCGGGCAGTACAGGCTCAGACCCCGTTGTCCCACCTACTGCTATACCTGCTGCTGCTGCTGCTGCTGCCGATATTCCGGCCCCGACACCCACTGGCGATCCCGGCGCTTCCACTTCCGGAGCTAGCTCTAGTGCACCTGCCCCAGCGTCTTCTTCCAGACCCCCGAGGCAACTGGCTCGCATTGGTGGTATGGAGATCCCCGCGGAGTTCGGGGAGGGTCCTTTTCGTAATCACTGGCGCACTCCCTGCCGACGCACTCCCGATGGATACCTAGCAGTGATTACGCCAGGCCGACACCGACATATGTTGGCCGCCTTCGGATATCCAGTTGAGCCACCCGTGTCACCACCACATGATTCAGACGACGGGTCTTCCACCGATGCTCCTTCAGACGACACCACATCTGATGACTCCAGTGATGAGGAGGATCCCGCTGACAGACCGATTCAGGCACCCTCTACCCCGCCGAAGAAGCGGTATCGCTTCGCTGGCATTATTCCGGGTCGTACTATCACTGACGCTTTTGGTCGGCGTCAGAGGATTACTGCTCGTAAACGGCTGGTGCCGTACCCTGCTGACCCACTGATATTACCATCTCCACCCAGAGCCGGACCATCTACTTCAGCACCACTAGCACCACCTGCACCACCAGCACCACCTGCACCGCCAGCACCACCTGCCCCACCATCTTCCTCTAATGAGAGACTGAGGCGGGAGATTGAGATTCTTCAGGCCCGAGTTACTGAGCTTGAGGAGCAGTTGGCTCAGGTTTTGGACATCTTGCACCCACCATCACCGTAGGACTTTGTATTAGATTCTGTATTGTAATCTCTTTTGAAATTTCATATTTCACTTATGTATCGTACGAACTTATTGTAATGTATGGAACTTATTATCTTTAATGAATGGAAATTTGTGTTGTTTACTTTTTGCACAAGTGTTCTATTTACATTATCATGGTTTTGTGGTACTTATATCTGCTTGCGTTACTTAATCAACATGTGTTGTGCTGTTTTCATGTTGATTGTTATACACTATATTATTATTATTTGCATACTGGATTTTGACTTGAGTCAAAATGTTTGTCTAGAACATCATGGCCAACGGGAGATCAACCCCTACCGCAGCACAAATTGAAGAAATGATTAATGAGCGTGTTGCTGCTGCTCTAGCTGAAAGGCAACCCCAAGCTCCACCACCACCACCACCGATTGTTCCACCCGTCCAAATTGGGTGTACATATAAGGAATTCCAAAGCTGTAAGCCGCACTACTTCAGTGGCACTGAGGGACCAGTCGGTCTCACAAGATGGTTCGAAAAGTTAGAATCGGTATTCAGGGTTAGCAATTGCTCTGAGGCTAACAAAACGAAATTTGCATCTTGCACGCTTTCCGATGGCGCGCTTACATGGTGGAATACCATGGCCCAAGCGCAAGGAATTGATGAGGCGTATGCTACGCCTTGGGAAGAATTTAAATCTGCTATGATCGAGGAATACTGTCCTAGGACCGAAATCCAAAAGATGGAAATTGAATTTATGCAATTGAAGACCGTAGGGAACGACCTTAACAGTTACAATCGTAGGTTTTTGGAGTTGGCTCTTATGTGCCCGACCATGGTCACCCCCGAATTTAAGCGCTTGGAAAAATACTTCTCGGGACTTCCTAAGTCCATCAAGGGCAATGTTACCTCATCCAAGCCACCAAGTGTTCCCGAAGCAATGCGCATGGCGCATACTCTCTTGAATCAAATCATCCTTGACGAGCCGGAGAAGGCTAAGTTTGAAACTGGTAGTGGCGAGAAGAGGAAATGGGACAACAACCACAACAACAACAACCGAGGTAGAAACTACGATCAAAACCCGGCAAAGCGACATGAAGGTTTCAGGCAAAACAACAACAACACCAACCCCAACAACAACAACAGCTCCAACCCGAACTACAAAGGAACTTTACCACAATGCAAGAGGTGTTATAAGCACTACACCGGGTATTGCAATGTTGTCTGTGAGAAATGCCAACGGACTGGGCATGTTGGTAAGGATTGTAAGGTTACTACATTGAACGTGAAGCCAAACCACAACAACAATGGGCCTAGGAAATGTTATGAGTGTGGAAAGACGGGCCATTTCAGGAACGAGTGCCCAAACAAGCGTAAGGATGGCGGACCACCACGTGCTAGAGCCTTCAATGTTAATGCAAGGGACGCCCGCGACAACCCCGACTTGGTGACAGGTATATTCAAAATCAACAATCTTTTAGCTTCTGTCCTATTTGATACTGGTGCCGATAGAAGCTATGTGTGTAGACATTTTTGTGATAAGTTAGATTGGTCGTTAGTTCCTTTAAAGGAAAGTATGCTTGTCGAGGTAGCCAACGGAAAACTTGAAAAAGTGGACCAAATTGGCCGAGGGGCTATTATCAACATAGCCGGTGTAGACTTTGAGATAGACTTAATACCCATTAAGTTGGGAAGTTTTGATGTTATTGTTGGCATGGATTGGTTGACTAAGATAAGAGCCGAGATTATTTGTAGAGACAAAGCTCTTCGTATACCGCAAGGAGATGGCGAGCCATTGATCATTTATGGAGAGAGATGTAGCTCTCAATTGAACCTCATCAGTTGCATTAAAGCACAGAAAATAATGAAGAAAGGACGCCTTGCTGTCCTAGCTCATGTGAAAACCGTAGGAACCGAGGAGAAGAAAGTGGAAGATGTGCATATTGTGAACGAGTTCTCCGATGTCTTTCCTGAAGAATTGCCTGGATTACCGCCACCGAGGGTAGTAGAATTTCAAATCGACTTAGTGCCAGGAGCTGCACCTGTAGCTCGCGCACCCTATAGACTTGCACCTTCCGAGATGCAAGAATTGCAAAGCCAGCTACAAGAGTTACTTGATCGAGGGTTTATTCAACCGAGGTCTTCGCCGTGGGGCGCGCCTGTGTTGTTTGTAAAGAAGAAGGATGGATCTTTCCGAATGTGTATCGACTACCGTGAGCTCAACAAATTAACAATCAAGAATCGATATCCTCTCCCACGAATTGACGATCTTTTTGACCAACTGCAAGGATCGTGTGTTTACTCAAAGATCGATTTACGGTCCGGCTATCACCAGTTGTGGGTGAAGGAAAGTGACGTGATGAAAACTGCATTTAGAACCCGCTATGGTCATTATGAGTTTCTTGTAATGCCATTCGGTCTAACCAATGCACCTGCTGTATTTATGGACCTTATGAACCGTGTTTGCAAGCCATACTTGGACAAGTTTGTTATAGTCTTCATTGATGATATCCTCATCTACTCTAAGAGTGAAGAAGAACACGAGCATCATCTCCGATTAGTACTTGAGCTCTTGAGACGAGAGCAACTCTACGCGAAGTTTTCTAAGTGTGAATTCTGGTTGAAGGAAGTTCAGTTTTTGGGTCATGTTGTGAGTGACCAGGGCATCAAAGTTGATCCCGCCAAGATAGAAGCGATCAGCAAGTGAGAGACCCCCACTACTCCGACTCACATCCGCCAATTTTTGGGTCTTGCCGGTTATTACCGAAGGTTTATCGAAGGTTTCTCTCTGATTTCACGTCCGCTAACCGCACTCACTCAAAAAGGAAAGAAATTTGTTTGGGGAGACGAGCAAGAGAAAGCGTTTCAATTCTTGAAACGGAAGTTAACCACCGCGCCTATCCTATCACTTCCTGAGGGTAATGACGATTTTGTTGTTTACTGCGACGCCTCGAAAACTGGTTATGGTTGTGTGCTTATGCAACGCACGAAGGTCATCGCCTATGCTTCTCGTCAACTTAAGATCCACGAACGAAACTATACTACACACGATCTTGAACTTGGAGTCGTTGTCTTCGCGCTCAAATTGTGGAGGCACTACCTTTATGAAACTAAATGCACTATCTTCACCGATCACAAGAGTCTCCAGCATATATTCGATCAGAAACATTTGAATATGAGACAACGAAGGTGGATTGAGACGCTAAATGATTACAAGTGTGAACTTCGCTATCATCCGGGTAAAGCCAACGTTGTTGCTGACGCCTTAAGCTGAAAGGAGAGGTCGGCACCTCTTCGCGTTCGAGCATTGAACATCACGATTCATTCCAATCTCCAGAACCAAATCCGAGCAGCCCAAGAACAGGCTCTCATAGAGAAGCACTTACGATATGAATATTTGAACATTCTCGTCTCTAAATTCGAGGTTAGAGAATCCGGACTCCGATGTTATGCCGGAAGAATTTGGGTACCACGCTATGGAGACTTACGGAGCCTCATATTGGATGAAGCTCATAAGTCAAGATATTCGATTCATCCCGGAGCGGGCAAGATGTACCATGATATTAAAGAACAATATTGGTGGCCGAATCTCAAGAAAGACGTTGCAGCTTATGTTAGTAAGTGTTTGACTTGCTCAAAGGTTAAAGCCGAGCATCAAAAACCTTCTGGGTTACTTCAACAGCCGGAAATCCCACAATGGAAGTGGGAGATGATAACTATGGACTTTATCACCAAACTGCCAAAGACAGTGGGCGGATACGATACCATTTGGGTTATTGTTGATCGTCTTACCAAGACTGCACATTTCTTAGCAATGAAAGAAACCGATACAATGGAGAGACTTGCTCAACTTTATATTAAAGAGGTTGTATCACGACACGGTATACCCTTATCGATCATCTCCGATCGCGATCCTCGATTTGCTTCTAGATTTTGGCGTTCTTTGCAAGAAGCCATGGGAACTCGTCTCGACATGAGCACTGCATATCACCCTCAGACTGACGGGCAAAGTGAACGAACAATTCAAACCTTGGAGGACATGCTACGTGCATGTGTTATTGATTTTGGAAAGGCCTGGGAAAGGCATTTGCCACTCGCCGAATTCTCCTACAACAACAGTTATCACTCGAGCATTAAAGCTGCACCTTTTGAAGCATTGTATGGCCGCAAGTGCCGTTCTCCTCTTTGTTGGGCCGAACTAGGTGAAGTGCAACTCACCGGGCCCGAGATAGTCCACGAAACATCAGAAAAGATTGCTCAGATTCAAAACAGAATCAAGGTAGCCCGTGACCGCCAAAAGAGTTATGCTGATCTTAAACGTAAAGACTTTGAATTCAACGTTGGTGATCGTGTTATGTTGAAGGTTGCACCTTGGAAGGGTGTGATTCGTTTTGGGAAGCGCGGAAAGTTAAACCCGCGGTACATTGGTCCTTTTGAAATTTTGGAACGTGTTGGACCCGTTGCTTATCGTCTTGATCTTCCAGCACAATTGAGTTCAGTTCATCCTACCTTCCACGTGTCAAACTTGAAGAAGTGTCTTGCTCCACCTGAACTTATCATACCATTGGAAGAACTTACTATCGATGACAAACTCCACTTTGTGGAAGAGCCCGTTGAAATCATGGAAAAAGAAGTCAAGGAGTTGAAACACAATAGGATTCCGATCGTCCGAGTTCGATGAAATTCCAAACGAGGACCTGAGTTTACTTGGGAACGAGAGGACCGCATGAGACAGAAGTATCCTCACCTTTTCCCACCTCCGCCATCACCTTCAGATTCAGCTTAAAATTTCGGGACGAAATTTTCTTTAACAGGTGGGTAATGTAACGACCCTGGATTTTCCAACGTTATTTTATTAATAATTATTATTATTAATACGTGTGATTAAACGAATGTATGTTATTACATTTACTTGTTGCCATGATTGCCCGTACTTGATTCTTTAATTGCCCGAAACGTCTTTGTGACACCCGGAACTTGCACGAATAAAATTTTCAAGTATTATTTACATTTATAATTAATTTTATTAATTATTTTAATGAACTATGGTGATTAGTTAGTTACTTGGGCTTTAATTGGATTTATTTGTTAAATACTTGAACTTGGGCCTTTATTAATGTTAATGGACATAAGAGCCCACCCTACCTCACCTTAATGGACTTACTAGCCCATTTTAATTATGCTAGTAACTAGTAACTTGATTAATATAAGTCTTGGATTAACTAGCCTAAATTAGCAATAATACTTACAAGCATGCTAACCCTTTTCCCATGAATTCAACTTTTACCATTCAAACACCAACACCACACCCCATGTAAAGATTCTTGCATGTTGACCACCCCATTTGAGGCTTGTGGCCGTGACCATGGGGGTATGGGGGGGAGGATTCCAAGTTTTTTTTTACTACATATTACTTGCATGCCTCATTCAAACTCACACTTCAATCTTGCATTCCATTTTTCTCTTCTTTCTCTCTAAACATTGTAAGTTACAAGGCTCTTCTTCTCTTCCTCTTTCCCTCTAAAAACCGAACCAAACCCCCCTAAATCATCATCATCTTTTGTTCTTCATTGTTACTTAATTCATTGTTGTTGTTAGTTGTTGTTTACTCACTTGTTACCTTAGTTATTTCTTACTAGTATCAAAGAATCAAACTCTTTAGTTTGATTCTTCATTTATCTTGTTATTCAAGAACATGTAAGGATCTAAACTCTCTAGTTTATGGTTCTACAACTAGTGTTTCAAAGATTTCAAGTTCATAAGTTCTAAAAATCATGCATGCATTCATGTTAGTAAACTTAAAGTTTACTTTCTAAAGATCAAGACCTAGGCTTGAATCTTTAAAAGTATGAAACTCATGAACTTGTTATTTGTTTATCTAGTTTATCCCTCCCATTCTTGCACCTTAATTAAATTTTACTAGTTGAAAATCAAAGTTTTGTAACTTATGGTTTCACTAAAGTAAAGATTCAAGGGATGGTAATTATGATTTAACTTAATGACTTTACTTAGACTTTCACTTGGGTTATGATGGTCAAGACTTGGTTAAAATGATTTAAACACATCCATGAGTTGTACACTTGAAGCCATATGCATCAAGGATGAGAACCATGATGAACATCAAGCACCAAAACCGCCGGAACTCCCTTAAACTTACTGTTTCTGTCCAACTTTCTGATCAGCTGAATTCGTAATAGACCAGTAGGTCTGGGCTGATCTAACCTTGATTTTTGGATAGAAATTTTTGAGTAGATAACTTTTCATGTAAGACTCGTCTTCATACGAGTTACGGTTTAGAGTCTATGGCCCTCCGATCGTCACTAGGTCCACTTACTTTTCTGTTTCCTGTTTCTGTTTTCTGTTTACTGTTTTCTGAGTCAGACCCGAACACCTGGGCTACTGTAACTGTGATATCCAGTTAGCTCTGTTCGAGTAGATAATTTTTCGTTTAGGACTCGTCTTAATACGAGTTACGGTTTAGGATTTATGGCCCTCCGATCGTCACTAGGTCATTTAACGTTGTGCAGGAATTTCAGACCTACTCGCACTTATACCGTTGTCACGGTCAAACGAAGACGAGTTAGCTTCTGTAATTTTAACCACACTTAAGAGACTCATAGACGGAGCCATGGCCACTGATCTCACCTTATTTCAGTAGGTATAGAGACCGTGGTGACTGACCGAAGTCAGCCTTTGTTTAAAACTTCTTTTATGAACAAAACATACTTATACCTTTCGTTTGATGATGTTTGATGATGACCCTTATGACCTTATTTACATACTTATAAACCTTTTAAGACAAACTACTGACTTAGTACTATTTGACTTAGGTTGAGGACTTTTGGACCGATTACTTGCACACCTTCCCGACTCTACACTACTACTATTTTACCGCTACTTATCATTGTGAGTTATAGCTTTCCCTTTTTACTTTAACTTATTTTGGGAACTGAGAATACATGCGCATTTTATGTTTTACATAATAGGCACGAGTACTTAAACTTTATATATGTGTGGGTTATATAACGGCAGAAACATTCCCTTTAGCTCGGTAACGTTTAATCATTGGTTTTTGAACCGGTGAACGCGAATCTTAGATATGGATCCATAGGGTTTGACATCCCCACTCGGGCTAGTCGCGCTAGTATTTAACGAGTGTTTAATACTTCGAGGTTATACGCACTTGCCATGTGCACTTTCAGGGGGTACATAAACGTTAAGTTAGTTACCGGGTGCCCGCGGTTAAGCATATACTTTTGCATACTTTTGAACGCTCGTTGTAGCACTGAAATCTCGTGGCCTACTTACATTACTGTTATACTTAAACTATAGCTCACCAACCTTTGTGTTGACCTTTTTAAGCGTGTATTTCTCAGGTGCTTGAAGTCGCTTCCGCTATCATACTAGTCGTGCTGTAGAACCCGCTGCTTAGAGTTGTTATCGCATGACTACTTATCTTGCATTCAAACTTATTTACTTTTGAAACTATGTTATGTAACGGCCCTTGTGGTCACGTACACTTATTTAATGCTTCTACTTAGTGAAGCATACTTTTGGATTGTAAAACATTCGACGTTTGTTATGACGTCACTTTTATTAATGAATACAACTCTGTTTTGAAAACGCATATAGTACTTAACCTTGTAATGATCCTGTTGATGATGGTCCGTACATGATGAATTAGTGCGGGGCGTCACATATAATATAATATTTAAATAATTCTTAAAATTATTTATATATTATATTTATTTATTAAACCGTCGGCAAGAAGTAAACAAAATCATGTGAGCTGGAAAAGCAGGCCATGCGATCGCATGGCCTGGAGGTTATAATTCCATGCGGTCGCATGGCCCTGAAATGCTGGCCACATCTATAAAAGGCGACGAGTTTCAGCAACAAAAACACATCTTTTTCTTTATCTATCTCTCACTCGTATATATATATATATATATATATATATATATATATATATATATATATATATATATATATATATATATATATATATATATATATATATATATATATATATATATATATATATATATATATATATATATATATATATATTAATTCTAATAATAAGGGTATGTTAGCGAATGTTGTAAGGGTGTAAGTCGAAATTCTGTCCGTGTAACGCTACGCTATTATTAATCATTGTAAGTTATGTTCAACCTTTTTAAATTAATGTCTCGTAGCTAAGTTATTATTATGCTTATTTAAGACGAAGTAATCGTGATGTTGGGCTAAATATTAAAATTGGGTAATTGGGCTTTGTACCATAATTGGGGTTTGGATAAAAGAACGACACTTGTAGAAATTAGACTATGGGCAATTAATGAGCTTTATATTAACTAAATGATACCTCGTTAATTTAATATATAGACTTATAATTTGACGTATTTATATATAACCACATACGCTTGACTGGGTACGGTGGGCGGGATATCTATAAATACCAATAATTGTTCATTTTACCGGACACGGAACTGGATTAATAGTTAATGGACTAGTTGAAACAGGGGTGGATTACATTCAAGGGTAATTGGTGTAATTGTTAACAAAGTAATAAAACCTTGGATTACACGCAGTCGATAACCTGGTGTATTCATTAAACAAAGTATTAAGACCTTGTTACAATTCGAATCCCCAATTAGTTGGAATATTTGACTTCGGGTATAAGGATAATTTGACGAAGACTCTCGCACTTTATATTTATGACTGATGGACTATTATGGACAAAACCGTATGAACATATCAAATAATCCAGGACAAAGAACAATTAACCCATGGTAATAAACTAAAATCAACACGTCAAACATCATGATTACGGAAGTTTAAATAAGCATAATTCCTTTATTTCATATTTAATTTCCTTTATTTCATATTTAATTGCACTTTTAATTATTGCACTTCAATTTATTGGCATTTTAATTATCGTACTTTTTAATTATCGCAATTTTATTTACCGTTATTTTATTTATCGCACTTTAATTATTGTCATTTACTTTACGCTTTAAATTAAGTTATATTTATTTTTAATATTTTACATTAGGTTTTAACTGCGACTAAAGTTTTAAAATTGACAAACCGGTCATTAAACGGTAAAAACCCCCTTTTATAATAATAATACTACTTATATATTTATATATTTACAAATATAGTTTTAAAAAAATATAGCGTTAAACTTGGCGAGTTCCCTGTGGACGAACCGGACTTACTAAAAACTACACTACTGTACGATTAGGTGCACTGCCTATAAGTGTTGTAGCAAGGTTTAGGTATATCCAATCTATAAATAAATAAATAACTTGTGTAAAATTGTATCGTATTTAATAGTATTTCCTTGTAAAAATATAACTATTTTGTATACACCTCTACGCACATCAAGTATTTTTAGCGCCGCTGCCGAGAAAGCTAAAACCGAAAGCGCAACGCTATATAAAATTTTTTTCTAAAGTTTTTATTAAGTTGTTTTGTAAAAATACGTTTTAAATATTAAAAATACAAAAATATAAAAAGAAAAATAAAGTATATATTTCTAAGAGTTTTTTAAAATACATAAATTATAAAGTATTTTTATTTCTATTTTAGTTTTTAAAATTTAAGTTTTTATTTATTTTATATAAATAATTTAAATAATTATAAAACAGAATTTTAAAAACAGAAAAAAATATATATATATATAAAAGCCTCGGCCCGAGAACTGTAGCAGCCCAACTCCTGGCCCGAAACTCTACTCGATGCGATCGCATGGAAATATAACCTCGAAGCCATGCGATTGCATGGCTTGAGTTGACAGGTCTGTAACCTCAGCCGACCAGTTTAGGGTTTAATTTAATTTTAATTAATATTATTAACCCTAATTAGGGTTTATTAATTAATTAATTTTTAATTTTTAGTTTTAGTTTTATTATTATTTTGTATTATTTAGTTTTAATCTAGTTTTAATTAATATATAAAATTAATAGTTTTATAAAATAAATAATATAAAAATAATATTTTTATAAAAATTGTATTTTTACAACTTTAAGTTTATTTTTTATTTTTTGTATCTTTTTATTTGTTTTAGCGTAATATTTGTATTTTTCGTTCGTATTTAGTTTGAAATCATAGTTTTTGCCGTAGTTAGTTTTATTTCTAGATTTTTTGGCTTTGCCGTAAAATCCCTTAAGTACTTTTTCTTTAGACTAAGATTTAAGTGCTTTAGAATTTTGCGACGCCATTTTAAGATTTTAGTACTTACTAAGTTATTGCCGTTTTAAATATAGAATTCCTTTTAAGCTTTAATATCTTTAGACGTAACCTTTAGTTTTTAGACTTTTAAGTTTCGAAGCGCTACGTTCTTTTTATTATTTTTGACCTTTTATTTTTCGACATTTTTTGACGCGCTCTTTTTCTTTCTTATTTTTCGCCGCTCTAGTTTTTAGAACATAGAATTTTCTATTTCTTATCTAAAATTTCTTTAAATTTCAACGAAAAATTATTTTAAGTGGTTAAATTGATAGACATCCAAAATTTTCTGCTTCGTAGTAATAGTTGAATTTGTTAGTGGCTGAGTTGTGAGCTTCCGATTTAAAGGGTTCTGGCTCCCTGCTGCATCTATTGGCTATTCGAAACGTGGGCAAAAACATAAAAGTCTATTAATTTGATAACTTATATAATTTTTATTTTTATAACTAAAAGAATATTCATTGAATGTACCGAGCAAAACGTTCACCACCTTTTATACGTTCACCACCTGTAACTCGATCAAGACATCTAGGCAATATTGTCGCCATTGATTTTTCTTTAGAATCATCATCCAGTCGACCAAGTACTCCAATTTAAATTTCCGATAATCCATTTTGAACCAGACCTCACAATTAATAATCCGGAGGATATTCAGGGACAATTCAGAGATCCTGAACCATTAATCTTTCCTACAGAACCACCAATCATTCAAATAGATTTTGTTGAGGAACAACCCATTAAATCAGAATCCTCTAGTGATTCAGATTCAATAAATTCAATAATGGAGAATCTGGAACCTCTAAGTATGGAGAAAACCGCAACTGACGCTTACAAAATTATTGATAATATTGCTTCCCACTCACATGAGTGGCATCAAGAAAAAGATATCGTTAGATCATCTAAAGCAGCTAGAGCCGATTCTAGCCATGACTTTGATTCCATTTCCGCAAAGATAGATGCTGTCGAGAGACGAATGGAAAAGATGACTAAAGATATCCACTCAATACGAATTAGTTGTGAGCAGTGTGGAGGACCACATTTGACAAAAGATTGTCTCAGTATTGACCTAACAATGGAACAAAGAGAGAATGTTTCATACATGAACCAAAGGCCTAGAAATAGTTATCAGAATAATTATCAACCGCCAAGACCAATCTACAATCAAAATCAGAACTATAACCGAAATATTCCATACAACAACCAACAAGGTCCTAGCAATCAACAAGTATCCAATAATACTTACAATCAGCAAAGACCTATTTTTCAAAACAAACCACCACAAACCAATGATAAAAAGCCAAATTTAGAAGACATGATGTCGAAGCTAGTTGAATCTCAAACGCAGTTTTTCATATCTCATAAACAAACCAATGAACAAAATGCTCAAGCATTTAGAAATCAACAAGCTTCTATTCAAAATTTGGAACAAGAAGTAAACAACCTAGCAAGGTTAATAGGTGAAAGAAAACTGGGAAGTCTACCAAGTGATACAAATGCTAACCCCCGGAATGAAACAGCTAAAGCCATTACTACGAGAAGTGGTATTACACTTAAACCACCTGAAATACCTGTAATTTCTGAGGACACTATTCCTATTCCACAAGAACCACAACCTAAGAAAGATAACAAAACAGAACCGGTAGTTGAAAAGGTTAATGAAGATAACACGGTTAAGGCTAAAACTTATGTTAAACCATACCAACCAACACTTCTTTACCCGAGTAAAATGAGAAAAGAGAGACTTGAAGCCGAGCAATCCAAATTCTTGGATATGTTTAAACAAATAAATGTAAATCTTCCTTTCATTGATGTGATTTCAGGAATGCCTAGATATGCTAAATTTTTGAAAGATCTAATCACAAATAGAAAGAAAATGGAAGAACTCTCGGCTGTTACTATGAATGCTAATTGTTCTGCAGTACTGTTGAATAAGATACCAGAAAAATTATCAGATCCAGGAAGTTTCACGATTCCATGTTTTCTGGGTAGTCTTAGTTTAATAGAAGCATTGGCAGACTTAGGTGCTAGTACAAATTTAATGTTGTATTCACTATACGCTAAACTAGACCTTGGAGAGTTGAAACCAACACGAATAAGTATACAACTAGCCGATCGATCAGTAAAATATCCTAGAGGGATAATGGAGAACATGCTAGTTAAAGTTGGTACTTTAGTATTTCCAGTAGATTTTGTAAATCTGGACATGGAAGAAGATTCTCGAGTTCCTCTCATATTAGGAAGACCATTCTTAAACACGGCTAAAGCAATAATAGACGTGTTCGGTAAGAAACTGACCCTAAGTATAGTGGACGAGAGTGTTACCTTTTCAGTTGATAGAGCTATGCAACAACCGCAATCTGCAGATGATACATGTTATTATATTCAAACTATAGATTCACATGCAGAATTGTTAGAAGAATTTCCAGAATTACAAGGAACAGGAGAATGTTCTTTAGGAAAAGGAACTGAACCAATTGATGAAGTTGAAATGTTAGTTACACTTATGGCTAATGGATATGAACCAACAACAGAAGAAATTCAAATGCTAAAGAAGAAGACAGATATCGATACAAATCATCGATAGAAGAACCACCGAAATTAGAGTTAAAGCCACTTCCAAACCATTTGAAATATGCTTATTTACATGGTGAATCTGAATTACCTGTAATAATATCATCTTCTCTTACTGAAAATGAAAAATCTCAACTCATTTCTGTGCTAAAAGCTTATAAACCAGCTATTGCATGAAAGATTCATGACATTAAAGGCATAAGTCCTTCGTATTGCACACATAAAATCCTTATGGAAGAAGGTCATAAAACATATGTGCAACGCCAAAGAAGACTAAATCCTAATATGCAAGATGTTGTTAAGAAAGAAATTATTAAACTGCTTGATGCAGGTTTAATTTATCCAATCTCTGATAGTCCATGGGTAAGCCCAGTTCAATGCGTACCTAAGAAGGGTGGCATGACTGTCATCACAAATGAGAAAAATGAGCTTATTCCTACTAGGACTGTAACAGGATGGCGTGTTTGTATTGATTATAGAAAATTAAATGACGCCACCAGAAAAGATCACTTTCCCTTACCTTTCATTGATCAAATGTTGGAAAGATTAGCCGGAAATAGTTACTATTGTTTTCTCGATGAGTTTTCCGGATATTTTCAAATTCCAATAGCACCCGAGGACCAAGAGAAAACCACGTTCACGTGCCCTTATGGTACTTTTGCTTACAAACGCATGCCATTTGGACTTTGCAACGCCCCTGCAACCTTTCAAAGATGCATGATGGCGATTTTTTACGACATGATCGAAGAATGCATGGAAGTTTTCATGGATGACTTTTCAATCTTCGGTGATACATTTGAATCATGTCTAGTTAATCTTGAACGAATGCTTATTAGATGCGAACAATAAAATCTAGTTCTTAATTGGGAGAAATGCCATTTCATGGTTAAAGAAGGCATCGTTCTTGGTCATAAAATTTCAAAGGAAGGAATTGAAGTGGATAGAGCTAAAGTAGATGTAATTGCTAAACTTCCACATCCCACCAATGTTAGAGGAGTTAGGAGTTTTCTAGGGCATGCCAGTTTTTACCGACGTTTCATAAAAGATTTTTCTAAAATTGCCACTCCTATGAATAAACTCCTAGAAAAGGATGCTCCATTCATCTTTTCAGAAGAATGTATCAAATCTTTTAATATTCTTAAAGAAAAACTCACTAAAGCGCCGATCATGATAATTCCAAATTGGAATCTACCATTTGAACTAATGTGCGATGCAAGTGATTTTGCAATGGGAGCCGTTTTAAGACAAAGGATTGAAAAACGATTTCAACCTATTTATTATGCAAGTAAGACGTTACAAGGAGCACAAACGAATTATACAACTACTGAAAAAGAACTCCTTGCTATTGTCTTTGCTTTTGACAAATTTCGTTCATATCTCGTTCTAGCTAAAACGGTGGTCTATACCGACCATTCTACTCTTAGATACCTATTTTCGAAACAAGATGCCAAACCAAGATTAATCCGTTGGATCTTACTCTTACAAGAGTTCGATATTGAAATTCGAGATAAAAAGGGAGCATAAAATATCGCCACTGATCATCTTTCTCGTCTTGAAAATCCTGAATTAGAAGTTCTAAATGAATCAGTCATACAAGACAACTTTCCTGATGAATATCTATTGAAGATAGATTATAGTGAAATTCCATGGTTTGCAGACTATGCAAACTACTTAGTATGTGGATTCCTTGAAAAAGGGTTGTCTTACCAAAAACGAAAGAAATTCTTTAGTGATATAAAACACTATTTCTGGGAAGATCCACATTTGTTTAAAAGTTGTCCCGATGGAATAATACGCCGATGTGTATTCAGAGATGTAGCTAGTCAAATATTAAACCATTGTCACACAGGACCAACAGGAGGGCATTATGGGCCTCAACTTACAGCAAGAAAAGTTTACGATGCTGGATTCTATTGGCCTACAATTTTCAAAGATGCACACCTTCTTTGCAAATCCTGTGATGCTTGTCAAAGGGCCGGAAAAATAAGTCACTGTGATGACCCGGAAATTTCTGACCAAATTTAAACTTAATCTTTGTATGATTAACATTTTCGACGAGATAAGCAAAGTTTGTAAAACTGAATCTCAAAAGTTTTGAACTACTTTCATATATATTCAAATACCTTTCGGTTGTTCTTGACGATTCGCGAACAATTATATGTATATAGATACATATATATATATATATTATAACTTGAAAACGTAACAATGTATTAATTGTTTGATACTGTACATTAAACTTATTGGTTTAAATATTTATTTGAATATATATGATAAGTTGGAATATTAATTATATGAATAACTTGCGACGTATATTTAAAACGTGTTTATGAATGTTGAAAATATATATTAACTTGGTTATAAAATGATTTGTTATTATATATATATATATTAACAAATAGCGAGACAATGATTTATAGAAGTAAATGACCAAAACACTCGAAAGTTTAAGATACACTTTGAATGATATAGTTTATTGATAATTTAAGACTATATTTTTACAAAGGTACGAGTCACAAAATGTAAATTGCGTGTTTTCTAAGCGTATGAAAATGCGTTCGAGAAATCAAAACCGGGACATAAGTCGAGTGACAACGTACGAGTCATCGGAACGTAAATTACAAGTCAACTATGCACATGAATTTAATATAATATATAATTAATTATTTAAATTATATATATTATATATATTATATAATAATATGTCGACAAACAAGAAAACAAAAACATTTTGAGCTGGATCAGGCGGCCATGCGATCGCATGGAAAATACACTAAAAACCCATGCGATCGCATGGGCATCAGATTCCAAAAAGTTGCCTATAAAAGGCCAGTTTCTGCTCGAGTTTATTTACACATATATTACTCCCTAAGTTATTTATTTATTTAAATTATTATTATTATTATTATCATCATTATTATTATTATTAATAGTATTATTATTATTATTATTATTATTATTATTAATTATATCACTTAAAATACTACGACGAGGTCATGAGCGTGTCACTTTCAAAATGGGGTTTCAAGCGGGATAGAGCTAAGGAAACTATGGGTTACTACTAAGGAGGTTATGGGTATTTTCGAGGGTATTGCTCGTAAGTCAAACTAGTGTTTATCATCTTCGTTGCGTCTACGTACTTTTCTGAAATATTGAATCACAATATTGATACGTAAGCATTTATATTTTATCTTTTATAAATTAATAGTGTATCCATGTCTAGTGCTCGAGTATATATGTTTATGCATGCTTGTATACTAAATTTCGTCGTTAAACGATTTATAATGAATCACTAATTAAATACATATACTACTGGTAAAAGGTATATGATATACATGTTTTTGGAAAGCTGGCGAAAAATCAATAACTTTTCATTTAGATATCGAATAGTTTCGATGAACGGATTAAAAGATATGATCAACTGAATTATGATAGACATTAATTGAAATTGCTTTTGAATCTGCAATTAAGATTTAAACAATTTATTTACGAGATTGATAAAGTGAACTTTTAACTATTACCAACCGAGTAAATGAATCCTTATATAAGGTACGTCTCGTTTGTTGAACTATTGTCAAAATTGACTTTTTGAAACGACTTTGGATAACTTTTGTATGTCGATCTCGAGCATTAGGATTGTGATACACTATGACCTGACCTAGCTTGATAGACATTTATTGACCAACATATGTTCTCTAGGTTGAGATCTAGGATTATTTGATATTCCGAGTTTCGGTCACATTACGATGAACAACTTTATGCGCTGCTAAGGTGAGTTTCATTGCTCCCTTTTTAATTGCTTTTGCAATATATATTTTTGGGCTGAGAATACATGCAATTTATTTTAAACGCAATGGATACAAGTACATACTTAATTCTACACTGATTTTGAACCGAAAATCCCTTAGCTTTGGTAACTAGTAGCTGCCAGTACATAAGATATGGACTGGTGGGCGCGAATAACAGTATATGGATCCATAGGGCTTGACATCCCCATCCGAGCTAGAGCGCTAGCCTTTTAACGGACGTGTGTTATTTGAGTTTAGGACACGTTGGTTTGCGTGTATTAAAACGAATGGGGTATTTATCATTATAACGTTAAAGCTTAGTTACCAGGGTGCTCTGTTACGTAGAATCTATTGACAAACTTTTGATAAACGTTTCTGGATGAAACAACTGAAATCTTGTGATCCACTTTTATATACAGATTATACGAAACAATAAAATTATGAACTCACCAACCTTTGTGTTGACACTTGTTAGCATGTTTATTCTCAGGTTTCCTAGAAGTCTTCCGCTGTTTGCTTATATGTTATACAAGATATGTGCATGGAGTCTTACATGACATACTTTTCAAGGAAACGTTGCATTCACCAAATCATCACCATGTATCTTATTTTGACTGCATTGTCAACGGAAGTATCATTGTAAACTATTATATTACAATGATTGTCTATATGTAGAAATCATTAGATGTCGAAAACCTTTGATTTAAATATTCATTTATGGTGTGCCTTTTCAAAAGAATGCAATGTTTACAAAACGTATCATATAGAGGTCAAATACCTCTCAATGAAATCGATGAATGACATATTGTCCATATGGATTTGGAGCGATCGTCACAGTTGGTATCAGAGCGTTGGTCCTAGCGAACCAGGTCTTGCATGAGTGTGTCTAACTGATAGTTGTTAGGATGCATTAGTAAGTCTGGACTTTGACTGTGTCTGCATGTTAAAAGTTTTGCTTATCATTTCTTGTCGGAAATTACATGTTTATCATTCTTAAGTCTAGACACGTTTTCCTGCATTTATTGCATAAATAGTGTATAGACAAAAATTCATATCTTAGCGTATCTGTTACTGTAAACTTTTCCTGACATCTTCCGAAAATTTCTTCGTGATTTATGAAATTTGGTATTATATATACATATGTAAATTATGTATTGAAGAATACCAAACTAAATTCTATAATCTAATTCATATCAAAAATCATCTCCCTAATTATACAATATGGATCCCGTATGTAGTTCAAATTCCTTAAACTCCGGTAGCTATTCTGATATGGATATTCACCTGAACTCCGAAGACAGTGTAACCGGAATGAATCAACCAATCAGCCATCACCTATTCTGGATGAATTGGGGATGGATTCGTAGCTTACTTAATCATTGGAGACAAGAAGAAGGCGATCCCTTCCATCCACCACATTTCCCTCTTGGCGAAGAACCTGAATCACTTACCGGCGAACCTGTTCGAGACACCATTTTCTCTCTCATCTCCAGAGTATCTCGTCATGATCATATACTCTCTCAAATTCTGGATCTTATTCATCCACTCGTCCGAACCGCCAATCATCCCGGTGTAGTAGAAGAAGTCAACGAGCTTCGCGCTCGGGTAGTAGCTTTGGAGAATATGGTGCAAAGGTTACAAGCACCATCAGAATCATCGGCATCAACAGTACCACCGACAACAACACCAACAGTACCATTACCACCACCAACAACATCCGCACCGCAAGCCTCAACATCACAACATGTACCTCGAACATCAATGTCATACGCACCATAGATACCAAGGAGTATCAACAACAATAACCGATGAAGTATTGATTCATAACTTCATTGGAGAAATATTCTGTGGCAATTATGTAATCTCTAAAGTCTTAGAGATAATCTATTCCAGCCGTAACCGTAAATCAGATGAGTGGACCGAAATGATAGAAGGAAGAGTAGAAACCCTGATTGGAATGGTGCACGATTTACAAGCTAGACTTGTTTTACCAGTAGCATCAACAGTATCGTCAGTATCACCAACACCGGAAAAACCTGTAGCACTACAAGTTTCGCCAATTTCATAATCACCAACATCATCACAAATCAACAACGCGTATATTGTATCAATGAGTTATGAAGTATTAACTCATTTTCCCTGAAGAAATTATATGTATATTTTATATATATATATATATATATATATATATATGTGAAATTTGAAAACAAAATAAATCTTTTCGTACTAAGCTATTACATGTGAATCATAACTGGTAGGTACTACTCGGTTAGTTCATGTTACTAATATGCTATACATCCTTCGTTAATGACTTAACAATCGTTAACTACAATCTCTGTTTCAACTCAATGAATTCCATTTCCTAATAAACCAAGTGTATTATTCAATTACATAATTGATTTTACATTTTCATTTTCGATGTACTCGAAACTTTCCAGAAGACATCATCCGTGCCTTGTAAGGTTCACAAAAATTTCACGAGCATCAACATCCTTCACCGAGGAATATCAATAAGAATAAATAATGAAGTATTGATTTCATTAGTGAAATACTCCGCGAAGATTAGGTAATCTCTAATGTTTTGGAGATTATTCATTTCTAATTCAAGCCAAAAATCAAATGAGCTTAATATGATATTAACTCATTAAATCAGTATTACATCTGAAGAAAATATACATACAGATATTTTCATAAAGACTGTAACAAAAATTCTTTGTACAAAGTATTAATTGTGAATTTTTTTTAACGGGTAGGTAATACCCGAAAAATATTTAAGTTTGCAATTAATATGTTACACTGTACATTCTTCAACTTTGTTTCAAAAATTATTAACAATACTCACAACGATATACAATCATTTTCATACAAATTCAGTTACATATTCTGATATTGACGGATCAGAATCCAAGTCATAACTCTGAACCGGTGATATCATTCTTAGATCTCTACATCTTTCAAAGCTATACTTTGACTTCAAAACTGTGCAAGATCCTTTAATTTTGTTAATACCGAAAATAATCTTGCAATTCTTTTCAAGATATCAATTTTCATCACACTTCCAACCAGTCAACTTCAACTTTTTAGATTAACTTTATTGTAACCTTGACATATATGTTCTTGTTACTGGGGAACCTTTCATGTTCCACCACATTAGCAGTAAATTTACCAGCAACTTCATTAATCTGTGACTTAAGTTTCTTCGAAAAGTCACTATAATTATTCATTGAAACCCTATCATGTACTCATCCACATCTTGTAACAATAGTTTCCGTTCCAACTACCGGGAATTAGCAATCAGTATTTCGAATTTCGCAGCAATTCTACGCCAACAGTTATATATACATATAATGTCTATCTCCTAGACTTAATTACTTCGAATGTGAAGTTTCTGAAAAACACCCCAAACTGTGAAACTAGTCCTCCGAATTTTGGAAAAATGCTGATGAAGCAGCAAAAACTATAAACGACCTTAACAGTCAAAAGTTGGATGATAAAGAGTAGTGTGTTGGAAAAGCACAGAAAAAAGAAGGTTTGGAACTGGAAAACGGATTGAGCAAACTATGAAGAAGGCTGTGGACAAATCACAAAGACTAAAGGTGCCTTCAAAGAATCCAAATAATTTAGTGTCTGCTGAAGTCATTAACGAATACCTTGCTCCTGACTCTAAACCTTCACAGACAAATCTTCTTCACCATCCGTTGATATTAGAAATTCTAAGATATTATCATATCTTTCATTATAAATATCTTCGATATTTCTGAAGATATCTTCATAACTATTCTTATCTGAAATCATTCATCTTTTCGCGCTATCTGTGTTACATCATAAAAGAAACTATTTTAGTTTCGAAAATCTAAAAATTCTTAAAAGGGATGTTTGAAGTATTTTTGGGAATTGAAGCATGAGTTAGTATAATATAATGACACTTGATCAATGTGATTATATTACAGTAAGTCATGCTGAGTATCTAATGGAACGTGATAAAGATTCACAGATCACACCCTCATCATGAACTATGTTACATAACTCTTTTATTCTATTTAACCTCTAAACATATCAAGAAAATATTTTTCTTGATGATTCGGTCTTTTTCGAATATTCTGGTAATTTGACAAATCAAGATCGTGCCATTACGATTACCTTCTCATAACATTAACTATGTTCATCCAAAACTCCATACCTATGAATTCTGGACCATTATTCGCTTGACTTAAGGTCGGGAAGAGAAAACGAAAGCATGAAGCTCCGAAATATAATGGAGAATATAAAGCCCGATAACAACCCCGAAATTACAAACCGTGTATATCAATGCATATAGCAATATAAAGACACGGGAGAATGAAAAACACTATAACCCCAAGGTAATGGTAGAAGAAAATAACTTTCTCTGGTGGTAGATGAAAAAGAAGAATGACAGATATAAAAGTTAGGAGTATATCAAGAATCATAACTGGATGAAACATTTCACAATCTTTTGGAAATATGAAATAAGGAAGAAGATGTAGGAGTGGTGAAAATAATGAAACGGAAGTGGTTAATTTATAGCGAAATATCAAGCATAGCAATCAAGGCAAATTACGCATTTAATCAAAAGAAATCTTAATTTCCTTAAATTTCGAAGAATCAAATCTTATTTAGATTATGAAGATTTTCTATTCCTTAAATTACGGAAATCAATCGTTAATATGTCAAGAGTTAAGACGAATCTCTATTCTTCATTTCACTCTTTTACGATAACTTCTCTCATACGCTTCGAATAATCGGATTGTTTTATCCATATTATTCAACGGTGATAAAACTCTATTTATCAACACATATACGTCATGAAAATATTTTTATTGTTAGTCATGACGACCTCACTCAAATTTCGGGACGAAATTTCTTTAACGGGTAGGTACTGTGATGACCCGGAAATTTCTGACCAAATTTAAACTTAATCTTTGTATGATTAACATTTCCGACGAGATAAGCAAAGTCTGTAAAACTGAATCTCAAAATTTTTGAACTACTTTCATATATATTCAAATACCTTTCGGTTGTTCTTGACGATTCGCGAACAATTATATGTATATAGATACATATATATATACTATAACTTGAAAAACGTAACAATGTATTAATTGTTTGATACCGTACATTAAACTTATTGGTTTAAATATTTATTTGAATATATATGATAAGTTGGAATATTAATTATATGAATAACTTGCGACGTATATTTAAAACGTGTTTATGAATGTTGAAAATATATATTAACTTGGTTATAAAATGATTTGTTATTATATATATATATATATATTAACAAATAGCGAGACAATGATTTATAGAAGTAAATGACCAAAACACTCGAAAGTTTAAGATACACTTTGAATGATATAGTTTATTGATAATTTAAGACTATATTTTTACAAAGGTACGAGTCACAAAACGTAAATTGCGAGTTTTCTAAGCGTATGAAAATGCGTTCGAGAAACCGGAACCGGGACATAAGTCGAGTGACAACGTACGAGTCATCGGAACGAAAATTACAAGTCAACTATGCACATGAATTTAATATAATATATAATTAATTATTTAAATTATATATATTATATATATTATATAATAATATGTCGACAAACAAGAAAACAAAAACATTTTGAGCTGGATCAGGCGGCCATGCGATCGCATGGAAAATACACTAAAAACCCATGCGATCGCATGGGCATCAGATGTAGTGACCCGAACTTTTCCATGTTTATATATATTAATTGAGATTGATATTTACATGATTAAATGTTTCCAACATGTTAAGCAATCAAACTTGTTAAGACTTGATTAATTGAAATATGTTTCATATAGACAATTGACCACCCAAGTTGACCGGTGATTCACGAACGTTAAAACTTGTAAAAACTATACGATGACATATATATGGTTATATATATAGTTAACATGTTTTTATTATAAGTATGTATCTCATTAGATATTTTAACAATGAGTTATATACATAAAAATGAGACTATTAATTTAAGAAACTCGAAAACGATATATATAACGATTATCGTTATAACAACGTCTTACTAGGTACATATGAATCATATTAAGATATTGATACACTTGGTTAATTATGTTAAATGATAAGTAAATATATTATTAAGTGTATTAACAATGAAATACATATGTAAAAATAAGACTACTAACTTAATGATTTCGAAACGAGACATATATGTAACGATTATCGTTGTAACGACATTTAGCTGTATATACATCATACTAAGATATATTATATATCATAATATCATGATAATATAATAATTTAACATCTCATTTGTTATAATAAACAATAGGTTAACAACATTCAACAAGATCGTTAACCTAAAGGTTTCAAAACAACATTTACATGTAACGACTAACGATGACTTAACGACTCAGTTAAAATGTATATACATGTAGTGTTTTAATATGTATTCATACACTTTTGAAAGACTTCAAGACACTTATCAAAATACTTCTACTTAACAAAAATGCTTACAATTACATCCTCGTTCAGTTTCATCAACAATTCTACTCGTATGCACCCGTATTCGTACTCGTACAATACACAGCTTTTAGATGTATGTACTATTGGTATATACACTCCAATGATCAGCTCTTAGCAGCCCATGTGAGTCACCTAACACATTTGGGAACCATCATTTGGCAACTAGCATGAAATATCTCATAAAATTACAAAAATATGAGTAATCATTCATGACTTATTTACATGAAAACAAAATTACATATCCTTTATATCTAATCCATACACCAACGACCAAAAACACCTACAAACACTTTCATTCTTCAATTTTCTTCATCTAATTGATCTCTCTCAAGTTCTATCTTCAAGTTCTAAGTGTTCTTCATATATTTTACAAGTTCTAGTTACATAAAATCAAGAATACTTTTAAGTTTGCTAGCTCACTTCCAATCTTGTAAGGTGATCATCCAACCTCAAGAAATCTTTGTTTCTTACAGTAGGTTATCATTCTAATACAAGGTAATAATCATATTCAAACTTTGGTTCAATTTCTATAACTATAACAATCTTATTTCAAGTGATGATCTTACTTGAACTTGTTTTCGTGTCATGATTCTGCTTCAAGAACTTCGAGCCATCCAAGGATCCGTTGAAGCTAGATCCATTTTTCTCTTTTCCAGTAGGTTTTTCCAAGGAACTTAAGGTAGTAATGATGTTCATAACATCATCCGATTCATACATATAAAGCTATCTTATTCGAAGGTTTAAACTTGTAATCACTAGAACATAGTTTAGTTAATTCTAAACTTGTTCGTAAACAAAAGTTAATCCTTCTAACTTGACTTTTAAAATCAACTAAACACATGTTCTATATCTATATGATATGCTAACTTAATGATTTAAAACCTGGAAACACGAAAAACACCGTAAAACCGGATTTACGCCGTCGTAGTAACACCACGGGCTATTTTGGGTTAGTTAATTAAAAACTATGATAAACTTTGATTTAAAAGTTGTTATTCTGAGAAAATAATTTTTATTATGAACATGAAACTATATCCAAAAATTATGGTTAAACTCAAAGTGGAAGTATGTTTTCTAAAATGGTCATCTAGACATCGTTCTTTCGACTGAAATGACTACCTTTACAAAAACGACTTGTAACTTATTTTTCCGACTATAAACCTATACTTTTTCTGTTTAGATTCATAAAATAGAGTTCAATATGAAACCATAGCAATTTGATTCACTCAAAACAGATTTAAAATGAAGAAGTTATGGGTAAAACAAGATTGGATAATTTTTCTCATTTTAGCTACGTGAAAATTGGTAACAAATCTATTCCAACCATAACTTAATCAACTTGTATTGTATATTATGTAATCTTGAGATACCATAGACACGTATACAATGTTTCGACCTATCATGTCGACACATCTATATATATTTCGGAACAACCATAGACACTCTATATGTGAATGTTGGAGTTAGCTATACAGGGTTGAGGTTGATTCCAAAATATATATAGTTTGAGTTGTGATCAATACTGAGATACGTATACACTGGGTCGTAGATTGATTCAAGATAATATTTATCGATTTATTTCTGTACATCTAATTGTGGACAACTAGTTGTAGGTTACTAACGAGGACAACTGACTTAATAAACTTAAAACATCAAAATATATTAAAAGTGTTGTAAATATATTTTGAACATACTTTGATATATATGTATATATTGTTATAGGTTCGTGAATTAACCAGTGGCCAAGTCTTACTTCCCGATGAAGTAAAAATCTGTGAAAGTGAGTTATAGTCCCACTTTTAAAATCTAATATTTTTGGGATGAGAATACATGCAGGTTTTATAAATGATTTACAAAATAGACACAAGTACGTGAAACTACATTCTATGGTTGAATTATCGAAATTGAATATGCCCCTTTTTATTAAGTCTGGTAATCTAAGAATTAGGGAACAGACACCCTAATTGACGCGAATCCTAAAGATAGATCTATCGGGCCCAACAAGCCCCATTCAAAGTACCGGATGCTTTAGTACTTCGAAATTTATATCATATCCGAAGGGTGTCCCGGAATGATGGGGATATTCTTATATATGCATCTTGTTAATGTCGGTTACCAGGTGTTCACCATATGAATGACTTTTATCTCTATGTATGGGATGTGTATTGAAATATGAAATCTTGTGGTCTATTATTATGATTTGATATATATAGGTTAAACCTATAACTCACCAACATTTTTGTTGACGTTTTAAGCATGTTTATTCTCAGGTGATTATTAAGAGCTTCCGCTGTCGCATACTTAAATAAGGACGAGATTTGGAGTCCATGTTTGTATGATATTGTGTAAAAACTGCATTCAAGAAACTTATTTTGTTGTAACATATTTGTATTGTAAACCATTATGTAATGGTCGTGTGTAAACAGGATATTTTAGATTATCATTATTTGATAATCTACATAAAGCTTTTTAAACCTTTATTGATGAAATAAAGGTTATGGTTTGTTTTAAAATGAATGCAGTCTTTGAAAAACGTCTCATATAGAGGTCAAAACCTCGCAACAAAATCAATTAATATGGAACGTTTTTAATCAATAAGAACGGGACATTTCAGTTGGTATCAGAGCGTTGGTCTTAGAGAACCAGAAAATTTGCATTAGTGTGTCTTATCGAGTTTGTTAGGATGCATTAGTGAGTCTGGACTTCGACCGTGTTTTCTTTAAAAATGATTGCTTAACATTTTTGTTGGAAACTATATATTTTTAACATATGAATATTATGTGATATATTAATCTCTTAACGTGTTTGATATTATGTGATAGATGTCTACCTCTAGAACAAGTCCCATTGACTCACCTAATAATAATAAAGAGTTAAATGTAAATTGGAATGATTCGAGGACTGATTCACAAGTTCCCGAAGAGGAACCGGAAGAAGAGTCGGAACCGGAAGAAGAATCAGAACCGGAAGAAGAATCGGAACCGGAAGAAGAAATAGAACCGGTGGGGGAAATAATAAAACGGTTAAGTAAAAGAGAATCCTCAACCAACCGACCAAGGTTAATTATGGTCAATGGTGTTTCCGCCAAGGAAGCAAAATATTGGGAGGATTACCAATTCTCCGATGAATCGGATTCCGACGAGAATTCCGATGATGTTATAGAAATTACCCCAACTGAATTTAAAAAGGCAAAAGAAAATAATAAGGGAAAGGGCATAAAAATAGAGAAATCTAATTCCAACCCCGATGAACTTTATATGTATCGTCAACCCCCGAAGTCCTTAAGTTGTAACAATGACCCGGGAACCTCTAAACCACCAGGTTTTTCTAAACCAATGTGGACAACGACGGCTCGTATTAGGGGAACATCATATATCCCTAGAAACTTGGCAAAACGAACCAAAACCGAACAAGAAGAAACGAGCGAGTCGGAATAAGATAGTTGTATTCGTGTGGTGTAATATATGTAATATAGTGTGCTTATGCTTTATGATATATGTAAAAATTGCTTGTATTAATAAGTATTTTTTTTATGAATCTAACTCTTGTCTATTTTACAGTATAAAAACACAAAATGGATAGACAACCCAATATTTTAAGAGACCTACCTGGAGACATGATTGATGAAATCTTGTCTAGAGTCGGTCAGAATTCCTCGGCACAACTATTTAAGGTGAGATCAATTTGTAAGACATTCGAAGAACGTTCCAAGAATGTCTTGGTTTATAAGAGACTTTCGTTTGAAAGATGGGGGATATCACATTGGGAAACCCATAAGTTATGATGTGTTTACTTTGACGCATATATTGCGGGGAACCCAAATGCTATTTTACGCAACGGGTTAAGAAATTATTTTGACTCAATATATCCGAATATTGGACTTCGTGATTTAGAAAAAGTGGCTAACATGCAACATAAAGAAGCATGTTATGCTTACGGATTAGTAATGTTCGCTTCTCACCAAAATGAGAACAAGAACATCGGGCTACAACTATTAAACAAAATGTTTCCACAAGTGACGGAGTCGGTAATTGGGTAAGAAATGAGGTTTTTAGATTGTTACGGGACTGTTGGACATTACGTAACCCTCGTCCCTTTGACGACATTACAACACGCTGTCTTATCAACGGCCATGACGGTTATGTTCCACAAGACCAAGGATGGGAAGTAATCCTAGTAAAACCAGAATGCATGACTTGTTTCTGGACGTATGAATTACGTGTCTTTATTGCCTTTGCTGAACGACTTGTGTACTAGCTAGAATTATCTTCACAACTATCTTGTATCAAAGTTATTGTGTGCTATATTTCATGCTTTATGTAAAATAAGCGGTATTGTAAGTTTGTAAAATATTGTATAAAAGTTTGAACACGAAATATTATTATAATCAGTTTTTCATATAGAATTGTAGTAGTTGAATTGTATATTAGCTACTAAGTATGAACTTAACGGGTAGGTACTACCCGAATTTAAACTTATAAAATGCTAATATGAAGAAAAAGCTTTTATAAATGAGTTCATATTATGCTACGAAATACTATTAACTACTCTTAATATTCTGTATGATTAACTTGTTCCATTTGACTATTTTGAAGGAAATGGCACCGACTACTCGACACACCATGAATATGAATGAAGAGGAATTCCGTACTTTTCTAGCTTCAAACATAGCCGCAGTACAGGCTGCGCTACATACCAACAATAACCTTGGATCTAGCAGTACAGGAAATCGTGTAGGATGCACCTATAAAGAATTCACTGCCTGCAAACCTTTGGAATTTGATGGAACCGAAGGACCGATCGGATTGAAACGGTGGACCGAGAAGGTCGAATCGGTGTTTGCCATAAGTAAGTGTACTGAAGAGGATAAAGTGAAGTACGCTACGCATACCTTCACAGGTTCTACGTTAACATGGTGGAATACCTATCTAGAGCAAGTGGGACAAGACGATGCGTACGCACTACCGTGGTCAGCATTCAAGCACTTGATGAACGAGAAGTACCGTCCCAGAACCGAGGTCAATAAGCTCAAGACAGAACTTAGAGGGTTACGAACCCAAGGATTTGATATTACCACGTACGAAAGACAATTCACAGAATTGTGCCTATTGTGTCCGGGAGCATTCGAAGATGAGGAAGAGAAGATCGACGCGTTTGTGAAAGGATTACCGGAAAGAATCCAAGAAGATATAAGTTCACACGAGCCCGCCTCCATACAACAGGCATGTAGAATGGCTCACAAACTAGTGAACCAGATTGAAGAAAGAATTAAAGAACAGACTGCTGAAGAGGCCAATGTGAAGCAAGTCAAAAGAAAGTGGGAGGAAAACGGTGATAAGAATCACCAATACAACAACAACAACAACAACAACAACAACAACAACAGCAACTACAACAATCATCCTAACAACAATAATAACCGCAACAACAACAACAATCAGAAGCAGCTATGCCAAAGGTGTGAAAATATCACTCGGGGTTCTGCACCAAATTTTGCAACAAGTGTAAAAGAAATGGTCATAGCGCGGCGAAGTGTGAGGTCTACGGACCAGGGGTTAATAGAACGAAAGGAACAAATGGTGTCGGAATGAGTAATGGCGGAGCAAGTAGTGTCGGAGCAAGTTATGCCAATGTAGTTTGTTATAAATGTGGAAAACCGGGCCACATTATTAGAAATTGCCCGAACCAGGAGAACACGAATGGACAAGGCCGCGGAAGAGTTTTCAATATTAATGTGGCAGAGGCACAGGAAGACCCGGAGCTTGTTACGGGTACGTTTCTTATTGACAATAAATCTGCTTACGTTTTATTTGATTCGGGTGCGGATAGAAGCTATATGAGTAGAGATTTTTGTGCTAAATTAAGTTGTCCATTGACGCCTTTGGATAGTAAATTTTTACTCGAATTAGCAAATGGTAAATTAATTTCAGCAGATAATATATGTCGGAATCGAGAAATTAAACTGGTTAGCGAAACATTTAAGATTGATTTGATACCAGTAGAGTTAGGGAGTTTTGATGTGATAATTGGTATGGACTGGTTGAAAGAAGTGAAAGCAGAGATCGTCTGTTACAAAAATGCAATTCGCATTATACGAGAAAAAGGAAAACCCTTAATGGTGTACGGAGAAAAGGGCAACACGAAGCTACATCTTATTAGTAATTTGAAGGCACAAAAACTAATAAGAAAAGGTTGCTATGCTGTTCTAGCACACGTCAAGAAAGTACAAACTGAAGAAAAGAGCATCAATGATGTTCCCATTGCAAAAGAATTTCCCGATGTATTTCCGAAAGAATTACCGGGATTACCCCCACATCGATCTGTTGAATTTCAAATAGATCTTGTACCAGGAGCTGCACCAATAGCTCGTGCTCCTTACAGACTCGCACCCAGCGAGATGAAAGAACTGCAAAGCCAATTACAAGAACTTTTAGAGCGTGGTTTCATTCGACCAAGCACATCACCGTGGGGAGCTCCTATTTTGTTTGTCAAGAAGAAAGATGGTACATTCAGGTTGTGTATCGACTACCGAGAGTTGAACAAACTTACCATCAAGAACCGCTACCCACTACCGAGAATCGACGAATTATTTGATCAACTACAAGGCTCGTCTGTTTATTCAAAGATTGACTTACGTTCCGGGTATCATCAAATGCGGGTGAAAGAAGATGATATTCCAAAGACTGCTTTCAGAACACGTTACGGTCATTACGAGTTTATGGTCATGCCATTTGGTTTAACTAATGCACCAGCTGTGTTCATGGACCTTATGAACCGAGTGTGTGGACCATACCTTGACAAGTTTGTCATTGTTTTCATTGATGACATACTTATTTACTCAAAGAATGACCAAGAACACGGTGAACATTTGAGAAAGGTGTTAGAAGTATTGAGGAAGGAAGAATTGTACGCTAAGTTTTCAAAGTGTGCATTTTGGTTGGAAGAAGTTCAATTCCTCGGTCACATAGTGAACAAAGAAGGTATTAAGGTGGATCCGGCAAAGATAGAAACTGTTGAAAAGTGGGAAACCCCGAAAACTCCGAAACACATACGCCAGTTTTTAGGACTAGCTGGTTACTACAGAAGGTTCATCCAAGACTTTTCCAGAATAGCAAAACCCTTGACTGCATTAACGCATAAAGGGAAGAAATTTGAATGGAATGATGAACAAGAGAAAGTGTTTCAGTTATTGAAGAAAAAGCTAACTACGGCACCTATATTGTCATTGCCTGAAGGGAATGATGATTTTGTGATTTATTGTGACGCATCAAAGCAAGGTCTCGGTTGTGTATTAATGCAACGAACGAAGGTGATTGCTTATGCGTCTAGAAAATTGAAGATTCACGAACAAAATTATATGACGCATGATTTGGAATTAGGAGCGGTGGTTTTTGCATTAAAGACTTGGAGGCACTACTTATATGGGGTCAAAAGTATTATATATACCGACCACAAAAGTCTTCAACACATATTTAATCAGAAACAACTGAATATGAGGCAGCGTAGGTGGATTGAATTGTTGAATGATTACGACTTTGAGATTCGTTACCACCCGGGGAAGGCAAATGTGGTAGCCGATGCCTTGAGCAGGAAGGAAAGAGAACCCATTCGAGTAAAATCTATGAATATAATGATTCATAATAACCTTACTACTCAAATAAAGGAGGCGCAACAAGGAGTTTTAAAAGAGGGAAATTTAAAGGATGAAATACCCAAAGGATCGGAGAAGCATCTTAATATTCAGGAAGACGGAACCCGGTATAGGGCTGAAAGGATTTGGGTACCAAAATTTGGAGATATGAGAGAAATGGTACTTAGAGAAGCTCATAAAACCAGATACTCAATACATCCTGGAACGAGGAAGATGTACAAGGATCTCAAGAAACATTTTTGGTGGCCGGGTATGAAAGCCGATGTTGCTAAATACGTAGGAGAATGTTTGACGTGTTCTAAGGTCAAAGCTGAGCATCAGAAACCATCAGGTCTACTTCAACAACCCGAAATCCCGGAATGGAAATGGGAAAACATTACCATGGATTTCATCACTAAATTGCCAAGGACTGCAAGTGGTTTTGATACTATTTGGGTAATAGTTGATCGTCTCACCAAATCAGCACACTTCCTGCCAATAAGAGAAGATGACAAGATGGAGAAGTTAGCACGACTGTATTTGAAGGAAGTCGTCTCCAGACATGGAATACCAATCTCTATTATCTCTGATAGAGATGGCAGATTTATTTCAAGATTCTGGCAGACATTACAGCAAGCATTAGGAACTCGTCTAGACATGAGTACTGCCTATCATCCACAAACTGATGGGCAGAGCGAAAGGACGATACAAATGCTTGAAGACATGCTACGAGCATGTGTTATTGATTTCGGAAACAGTTGGGATCGACATCTACCGTTAGCAGAATTTTCCTACAACAACAGCTACCATTCAAGCATTGAGATGGCGCCGTTTGAAGCACTTTATGGTAGAAAGTGCAGGTCTCTGATTTGTTGGAGTGAAGTGGGGGATAGACAGATTACGGGTCCGGAGATTATACAAGAAACTACCAAGAAGATCATCCAAATTCAACAACGGTTGAAAACCGCCCAAAGTCGACAAAAGAGCTACGCTGACATTAAAAGAAAAGATATAGAATTTGAAATTGGAGAGATGGTCATGCTTAAAGTTGCACCTTGGAAAGGCGTTGTTCGATTTGGTAAACGAGGGAAATTAAATCCAAGGTATATTGGACCATTCAAGATTATTGATCGTGTCGGACCACTAGCTTACCGACTTGATTTACCTCAACAACTCGCGGCTGTACATAACACTTTCCACTTCTCGAATTTGAAGAAATGTTTTGCTAAAGAAGATCTCACTATTCCGTTAGATGAAATCCAAATCAACGAAAAACTTCAATTCATCGAAGAACCCGTCGAAATAATGGATCATGAGGTTAAAAGACTTAAGCAAAACAAGATACCAATTGTTAAGGTTCAATGGAATGCTCGTAGAGGACCTGAGTTCACCTGGGAGCGTGAAGATCAGATGAAGAAGAAATACCCGCATCTATTTCCAGAAGATTCGTCAACACCTTCAACAGCTTAAAATTTCGGGACGAAATTTATTTAACGGGTAGGTACTGTAGTGACCCGAACTTTTCCATGTTTATATATATTAATTGAGATTGATATTTACATGATTAAATGTTTCCAACATGTTAAGCAATCAAACTTGTTAAGACTTGATTAATTGAAATATGTTTCATATAGACAATTGACCACCCAAGTTGACCGGTGATTCACGAACGTTAAAACTTGTGAAAACTATATGATGACATATATATGGTTATATATATAGTTAACATGTTTTTATTAGAAGTATGTATCTCATTAGGTATTTTAACAATGAGTTATATACATAAAAATGAGACTATTAATTTAAGAAACTCGAAAACGATATATATAACGATTATCGTTATAACAACGTCTTACTAGGTACATATGAATCATATTAAGATATTGATACACTTGGTTAATTATGTTAAATGATAAGTAAATATATTATTAAGTGTATTAACAATGAAATACATATGTAAAAATAAGACTACTAACTTAATGATTTCGAAACGAGACATATATGTAACGATTATCGTTGTAACGACATTTAACTGTATATACATCATACTAAGATATATTATATATCATAATATCATGATAATATAATAATTTAACATCTCATTTGTTATAATAAACAATGGGTTAACAACATTCAATAAGATCGTTAACCTAAAGGTTTCAAAACAACATTTACATGTAACGACTAACGATGACTTAACGACTCAGTTAAAATGTATATACATGTAGTGTTTTAATATGTATTCATACACTTTTGAAAGACTTCAAGACACTTATCAAAATACTTCTACTTAACAAAAATGCTTACAATTACATCCTCGTTCAGTTTCATCAACAATTCTACTCGTATGCACCCGTATTCGTACTCGTACAATACACAGCTTTTAGATGTATGTACTATTGGTATATACACTCCAATGATCAGCTCTTAGCAGACCATGTGAGTCACCTAACACATGTAGGAACCATCATTTGGCAACTAGCATGAAATATCTCATAAAATTACAAAAATATGAGTAATCATTCATGACTTATTTACATGAAAACAAAATTACATATCCTTTATATCTAATCCATACACCAATGACCAAAAACACCTACAAACACTTTCATTCTTCAATTTTCTTCATCTAATTGATCTCTCTCAAGTTCTATCTTCAAGTTCTAAGTGTTCTTCATATATTTTACAAGTTCTAGTTACATAAAATCAAGAATACTTTCAAGTTTGCTAGCTCACTTCCAATCTTGTAAGGTGATCATCCAACCTCAAGAAATCTTTGTTTCTTACAGTAGGTTATCATTCTAATACAAGGTAATAATCATATTCAAACTTTGGTTCAATTTCTATAACTATAACAATCTTATTTCAAGTGATGATCTTACTTGAACTTGTTTTCGTGTCATGATTCTGCTTCAAGAACTTCGAGCCATCCAAGGATCCGTTGAAGCTAGATCCATTTTTCTCTTTTCCAGTAGGTTTATCCAAGGAACTTAAGGTAGTAATGATGTTCATAACATCATTCGATTCATACATATAAAGCTATCTTATTCGAAGGTTTAAACTTGTAATCACTAGAACATAGTTTAGTTAATTCTAAACTTGTTCGCAAATAAAAGTTAATCCTTCTAACTTGACTTTTAAAATCAACTAAACACATGTTCTATATCTATATGATATGCTAACTTAATGATTTAAAACCTGGAAACACAAAAAACACCGTAAAACCGGATTTACGCCGTCGTAGTAACACCGCGGGCTGTTTTGGGTTAGTTAATTAAAAACTATGATAAACTTTGATTTAAAAGTTGTTATTCTGAGAAAATGATTTTTATTATGAACATGAAACTATATCCAAAAATTATGGTTAAACTCAAAGTGGAATTATGTTTTCTAAAATGGTCATCTAGACGTCGTTCTTTCGACTGAAATGACTACCTTTACAAAAATGACTTGTAACTTATTTTTCCGACTATAAACCTATACTTTTTCTGTTTAAATTCATAAAATAGAGTTCAATATGAAACCATAGCAATTTGATTCACTCAAAACAGATTTAAAATGAAGAAGTTATGGGTAAAACAAGATTGGATAATTTTTCTCATTTTAGCTACGTGAAAATTGGTAACAAATCTATTCCAACCATAACTTAATCAACTTGTATTGTATATTATGTAATCTTGAGATACCATAGACACGTATAAAATGTTTTGACCTATCATGTCGACACATCTATATATATTTCGGAACAACCATAGACACTCTATATGTGAATGTTGGAGTTAGCTATACAGGGTTGAGGTTGATTCCAAAATATATATAGTTTGAGTTGTGATCAATACTGAGATACGTATACACTGGGTCGTGGATTGATTCAAGATAATATTTATCGATTTATTTCTGTACATCTAACTGTGGACAACTAGTTGTAGGTTACTAACGAGGACAGCTGACTTAATAAACTTAAAACATCAAAATATATTAAAAGTGTTGTAAATATATTTTGAACATACTTTGATATATATGTATATATTGTTATAGGTTCGTGAATCAACCAGTGGCCAAGTCTTACTTTCCGACGAAGTAAAAATCTGTGAAAGTGAGTTATAGTCCCACTTTTAAAATCTAATATTTTTGGGATGAGAATACATGCAGGTTTTATAAATGATTTACAAAATAGACACAAGTACGTGAAACTACATTCTATGGTTGAATTATCGAAATCGAATATGCCCCTTTTTATTAAGTCTGGTAATCTAAGAATTAGGGAACAGACACCCTAATTGACGCGAATCCTAAAGATAGATCTATCGGGCCCAACAAGCCCCATCCAAAGTACCGGATACTTTAGTACTTCGAAATTTATATCATATCCGAAGGGTGTCCCGGAATGATGGGGATATTCTTATATATGCATCTTGTTAATGTCGGTTACCAGGTGTTCACCATATGAATGACTTTTATCTCTATGTATGGGATGTGTATTGAAATATGAAATCTTGTGGTCTATTATTATGATTTGATATATATAGGTTAAACCTATAACTCACCAACATTTTTGTTGACATTTTAAGCATGTTTATTCTCAGGTGATTATTAAGAGCTTCCGCTGTCGCATACTTAAATAAGGACGAGATTTGGAGTCCATGTTTGTATGATATTGTGTAAAAACTGCATTCAAGAAACTTATTTTGTTGTAACATATTTGTATTGTAAACCATTATGTAATGGTCGTGTGTAAACAGGATATTTTAGATTATCATTATTTGATAATCTACGTAAAGCTTTTTAAACCTTTATTGATGAAATAAAGGTTATGGTTTGTTTTAAAATGAATGCAGTCTTTGAAAAACGTCTCATATAGAGGTCAAAACCTCGCAACGAAATCAATTAATATGGAACGTTTTTAATCAATAAGAACAGGACATTTCATCAGATTCCAAAAAGTTGCCTATAAAAGGCCAGTTTCTGCTCGAGTTTATTTACACATATATTACTCCATAAGTTATTTATTTATTTAAATTATTATTATTATTATTATTATTATTATTATTATTATTATTATTATTATTATTATTATTATTATTATTATTATTATTATTATTATTATTATTATTATTATTATCATCATTATTATTATTATTAATAGTATTATTATTATTATTATTATTATTATTATTATTATTATTATTATTATTATTATTATTAATTATATCACTTAAAATACTAAGACGAGGTCATGAGCGTGTCACTTTCAAAATGGGGTTTCAAGCGGGATAGAGCTAAGGAAACTATGGGTTACTACTAAGGAGGTTATGGGTATTGTTCGAGGGTATTGCTCGTAAGTCAAACTAGTGTTTATCATCTTCGTTGCGTCTACGTACTTTTCTGAAATATTGAATCACAATATTGATACGTAAGCATTTATATTTTATCTTTTATAAATTAATAGTGTATCCATGTCTTGTGCTCGAGTATATATGTTTATGCATGCTTGTATACTAAATTTCGTCGTTAAACGGTTTATAATGAATCACTAATTAAATACATATACTACTGGTAAAAGGTATATGATATACATGTTTTTGGAAAGCTGGCGAAAAATCAATAACTTTTCATTTAGATATCGAATAGTTTCGATGAACGGATTAAAAGATATGATCAACTGAATTATGATAGACGTTAATTGAAATTGCTTTTGAATCTGCAATTAAGATTTAAACAATTTATTTACGAGATTGATAAAGTGAACTTTTAACTATTACCAACCGAGTAAATGAATCCTTATATAAGGTACGTCTCGTTTGTTGAACTATTGTCAAAATTGACTTTTTGAAACGACTTTGGATAACTTTTGTATGTCGATCTCGAGCATTAGGATTGTGATACACTATGACCTGACCTAGCTTGATAGACATTTATTGACCAACATATGTTCTCTAGGTTGAGATCTAGGATTATTTGATATTCCGAGTTTCGGTCACATTACGATGAACAACTTTATGCGCTGCTAAGGTGAGTTTCATTGCTCCCTTTTTAATTGCTTTTGCAATATATATTTTATGGCTGAGAATACATGCAATTTATTTTAAACGCAATGGATACAAGTACATACTTAATTCTACACTGAGTTTGAACCGAAAATCCCTTAGCTTTGGTAACTAGTAGCTGCCAGTACATAGGATATGGACTGGTGGGCGCGAATAACAGTATATGGATCCATAGGGCTTGACATCCCCGTCCGAGCTAGAGCGCTAGCCTTTTAACGGACGTGTGTTATTTGAGTTTAGGACACGTTGGTTTGCGTGTATTAAAACGAATGGGGTATTTATCATTATAACGTTAAAGCTTAGTTACCAGGGTGCTCTGTTACGTAGAATCTATTGACAAACTTTTGATAAACGTTTCTGGATGAAACAACTGAAATCTTGTGATCCACTTTTATATACAGATTATACGAAACAATAAAATTATGAACTCACCAACCTTTGTGTTGACACTTGTTAGCATGTTTATTCTCAGGTTTCCTAGAAGTCTTCCGCTGTTTTCTTATATGTTAGACAAGATATGTGCATGGAGTCTTACATGACATACTTTTCAAGGAAACGTTGCATTCACCAAATCATCACCATGTATCTTATTTTGACTGCATTGTCAACGGAAGTATCATTGTAAACTATTATATTACAATGATTGTCTATATGTAGAAATCATTAGATGTCGAAAATCTTTGATTTAAATATTCATTTATGGTGTGCCTTTTCAAAAGAATGCAATGTTTACAAAACGTATCATATAGAGGTCAAATACCTCGCAATGAAATCGATGAATGACGTATTGTCCATATGGATTTGGAGCGATCGTCACAGTCATCGTGATGAAATGCCACAAAATGTCATTCAAGTATGTGAAGTATTTGACATTTGGGGTATTGACTTTATGGGTCCATTTCCAAAATCTCATAATAATCTCTACATTCTCGTTGCTATTGATTATGTATCTAAATGGGCGGAAGCACAAGCTCTCCCGACTAACGATGCACGAGTTGTAGTCAATTTTTTAAAACGTCTTTTTGCAAGGTTCGGAACACCGAAAGCTTTAATAAGTGATCGGGGTACTCATTTTTGTAATAATCAACTTGAGAAAGTTCTCAAAAGATATGGAGTAACACATAAAATCTCAACCGCTTATCATCCACAAACAAGTGGACAAGTTGAAAATACCAACCGAGCTTTAAAACATATTCTAGAGAAAACCGTAGGATCAAATTCGAAGGAATGGTCTATGAAATTGGAGGATGCACTCTGGGCTTTTAGAACAGCCTACAAAACTCCAATTGGAACCACACCTTTTAGACTCATTTATGGAAAAGCATGTCATCTTCCAGTAGAAATTGAACACAAAGCATTTTGGGCTTTGAAGACATGTAATCTTGATTTACATGAAGTCGGACGTCTACGATTAAGTCAACTAAACGAATTAGAAGAATTAAGGCTTGAGGCATATGAACATTCCTTAATCTATAAGGAAAGAACGAAGAAATGGCATGATAAAAGAATCAGAAGTTCAAAAGAATTTAAAGAAGGAGATAGAGTTCTTCTTTTCAATTCACGATTCAAGCTATTTCCTGGAAAATTGAAATCAAGATGGTCTGGACCATTTATAGTCAAAAGAGTTTTCCCATACGAAACAATAGAGTTAATAAATTCAAATGAGATTGAATTTAAAGTTAATGGTCACAGAGTTAAACATTACATACATGGTCCGATGGAAGTTGACAATGAAGTCAATCATAATTTCACCACTCAAGAAAACCCTCAAAATGAAAACATAAATATGTTATCAACAACATATGAAAAATCAAAAATTGGAAAATAGGGAGGATTCAAATTGGAGTGATAAAGAAGAATTCTTATACAAACCTCCCATTCCAAGAAACGAAGAAAAATGTGAACAAGAAGTTCAAATAGAAGTGAAAGAACCAAGAAAAGAACACCCAAAAAAGGTTTACAAACCAACTTGACTTATTAAAGCAGGAGACCCGGGCGAATTTATCATTTCTTGCTTGCTTAATGATGGTGCTATATATAATGGACTCGCAGATTTAGGAGCAAGTGCAAATATTATGCCTCTTTCCTTATACAAAAGATTAGGTATGGGTAAATTAAAACCAACTAAAATAGGTGTTCAATCATTTGACCTAACCATTAAGCACCCGGTTGGAATAGCAAATAATTTACTTGTTAACGTGGGAAGTTTGACTTTTGTTGCAAACTTCATAGTTATTAATATGGAGGAAAACCTTGATATTCCTCTAATTTTAGGTCGCCCATTTTTAGCAACCACCGAGGCATTCATTGATGTAAGAGAAGGTAGAATGACACTTAGGGATGGTGATAAATCGGCCACCTTTGTGAACCGAAAGTTTAGATCTCCACCAACCAAAACTGTTAGACCAATAAAAACGCATAAGTGTAGGGAAGATGAAGAAACACTTAATGATGATCCGATCACAAAGAACCCCGTTGATGATACGAAATTAGATGAACATGTTTTTAACAGTTCAACGAAGAAACTTTATAAACGGATTCACGATGCTAGGATTAAGGGAAACTTTAAGTTATGTAACCGATTAGTATCCAATTTATCACCAAAAGAAAAGGCAATGTTAGTTGAATTTGTGAAAGTTACGGAGGAAATCAACAAATGGATTGAAGCAAAAGTCAGAGATATACAAGTTGTAGATGATCCAATTGAAAATAACGTTAATCACAATTTCAACACCACATCTAACTAAGTGTGGGGAGGTTCGAATCTTTTTAGGGTAATATGTATTTCTGTTAGAGTTAGATATTCTGTTTTCGTGTAGTTCTCAAGAATGGAATCTGAATGGTCTTTCCCTAGCAGACCCTAAAGAACTAGTCTTCTCCCCTCATTCTGAATTTTTATTTTTTTTAGGTTTTACGAGATGAATAATTCCTTTGATCTGAACCATGGTCTAATGCTACATGCTATGATTACTAAACGTAATAATGACACACTTCCGAGTGAACTGGTATCATTCATAAGAGGCAAAATGGATGGAGTAAGAAAAGAACTCAGAAAAAATCATCATAAGATATATTTTGGTAAAGAAAAATCAAAATTCGCAACAAAAAGAAGAGCACGACACCTTAAAAGATGTTACAAATGCGGAAAATGGTCACACGAAGGTAAATGTTCAAATAATCAAACATATTCAAACACCGAATTTGTTACTCTATGCAAAGAAGGACCGTTTATATGTTTAGAAGAAAAGATATTGAAGATTCGAGGTTATGCTTACGTAGCTATGGAGAACCAAATCACACGACTCTCCTATGAGTCAACTAAAGCAGGTCTCTGAGAATTCTTTCTCATAGGTAAGTATGTACAGTTTTTATTTTTATTTTTATTGCTTTTAACCTTTTGATAATAAACGCTGAATCGTTCGCTATAAAGTATTAAATTGGTATTCAATAAAATTAGGTATGCATAACCGAAATTATTGATATCATACAAAAATTTATTACATCACTGCGAAATTTATCGTTTATTCTTAAGGTATAAATATCTTTAATCAATCAACCCAAAATATTTCAAAAATTTGTCAAGAGTAAAACTAGGTAATATAGCTGAAATTACTTTACTGAAAAGAGGGGCGTATATTTTTGACAATATTTGATTGATTAAAGTGGGATAAAAGACCAAAAAGATTTTTAATTTTATTCTTACCTTGTTTTTAAAATTAAAATAAATATTAAATTATTATTGTAAACTTTTTAAAATCAATATAATTAAGTTTGTAAATATTTAAAAAATTAATATTTTTAATATAAGTTTGTATGTATAAAAACAAAAATATAATATAATTTGGTGTGAATTTTTAAAATTTTAATAATATGAATTTTTAATTTTATGCTTTTTAAATTAAAGTTTGGTGTGAATTTAAAAACAAAAATTTACTTTATTTCACTAAGTTAAAAATTTGATTTTTAAAAATTCGTCGTAAGTTGAAAACTAGGTCGTTGAACCGAAATTACTTTACCCGACGGAGGGACGAGAAATTTTATTATCATTATTTTGAATCTTATTGAATTAAAGTATGCCAAAAACAATAATAAAAAAGCCAAAAATCTTTGCTTTTAAAACAAACGCCAATATGTTTGGAAACTTTGGTAAAATTTAATCGTTTTTCTACGCTAATCACCCTCAATAATTTAAAATGTTACTGATTTCTTGCAAATGAGGGCATTGCAAGATCTTAAGTGTGGGAAGGGGTTAAATTCTTTCGGATTTTTAAAATTTTAAACTTAAACACTTGGTTACCATTAAAAAATACTAGTAACGTAGTAGTTGTATTAGAATCTAGTGCTCTCTGATAATAAAAAACAGCCCTAGTCTTATATACTGACTACCCAATTCTAGTAAAATTTTCAAAATTTTCAATTAAATGAATTCAAAATCATGTTTATACATATTTATGAACGATAAAACTAGGTGTTAACACCGAAATTATTGTTACCTCGGAAAGGACATAAATTGAGAAACAACCTAAAATGTTAGAATTCATTTAAAATGGAATAGAGGACAATAAAAAGGCAAAGAAAGGAAAATAAAAGCCAAGTGTGGGAAAAATTTACCAAGTTATTTAAAACATATATCACATATTTTTGTACAAATAACTGAAGATACTTTTGTTTTGGACAATTTTATCAGTTTTACCCAATTTCTTATAATATATTTGAAAGAAAGATGGATCTACACGATGAATCAATTCCATCATTAAAAGGAAGTAAAGTCTTCCGAAAAAGACACGCGCTTCTTGATTTAGGTCAGGAAGTTTTCGTACAGACCAGTTGTAGAGTCTACGAAAAACCTTGAAATTTTTTCTCGAAAATCAGCTGGAAATCCACGGACCTCTGCATCAAACAGGGTCACCAAGTGGTCAGACTTATCCTAACCATGAGAGGATCTGTCTCGTAAAATAGGGAGGGCGCCGTGCAAATTAGCTTGATAAGACTAATGAATCTGATCCCAGAAAGGATAATCTCCTTAAAGATCAAAAATCAGCTTTTAAGACTGATATTACTCAATCCTAGAGATTGACTTTTAAAGATTGAGAATTACAAACTCATGGAATTCAATGATATCTAAACTCGAGCTTGAACGAGAAAATATTTTGATCAAAATTGCAAACCGATTTGTTTTCTGAAAACCCATTTTTAACGCGTTCATTACCATTGAACGTAAAATCCTAAGAATTCACTTGAAATTCATTAGGTCACCTGAACCAAATCGGGTGTCAACCGTAAGAACGGTGGTTGCATAGCATGGTCAAAGACAGGACCTTGTGCCAGACCGAAAAATTATAGGGTGAGCTTTACTATTGCTCCTACAAAGGATAGTAATTGCATCCGACACGATATAGACCATAATTAAAAGCATGTCAGGGGACATTGCCTTAACAGTTGCTTGTTCAACGCTTTCCTTTACAACCGGACGGTAGTTTACCGAAAGGTAATATACGAAGAAAGTAAACTGGACGTGTTTCTTTCCCAATACAAGGTTAGCAAGTGGGTGACACAAAACCGCAAGTTTTGAGCTAAAATTTTCAAATCTGAAACCCACCAAACCCACAAAAATATTTTGCAAACACCGGTGAAGGTTTATTCAGGAAAACTTATCTAGGGTAAAAGCTAGATTGAATTTTCAAAAAGATCAAATGTTTTCATAAAGATCCAATTTCCTAAAGGATCTAATTTTTCATAGTCATGTGGGACTGTAAACCACATCGTTACTACCATTGTTCATACCGCCGTATAGAAATCACTGATGTACAAAGTGTGAAGAATAAAGAAGTGATTCTAGTATTTTTATTTCAAAACAATATTGCTTGAGGACAAGCAACGCTCAAGTGTGGGAATATTTGATAATGCTAAAAACGAACATATATTTCATAGCATTATCCCTCAAGAAAGACAAGCTTTTAGTTGCAATTGTTCTATTTACAAGTGATATTCGTTTAAATAATAAATGGTGAAGACAAAAGACAGATTCGACGAATTGAAGACGCAAACGACCAAAAAGCTAAAAAGTACAAAGTACAATCAAAGTGGTTCAAATTATTGATGAGAAACGTCTCAAAATTACAAGAGTACAAGACGCAAAATGCAAAGTACAAGATATTAAATTGTACGCAAGGACGTTCGAAAATCCGGAACCGGGACCAGAGTCAACTCTCAACGCTCGACGCAACGGAGCAAAAATTACAAGTCAACTATGCACATAAATATAATATAATATTTAAATAATTCTTAAAATTATTTATATATTATATTTATTTATTAAACCGTCGGCAAGAAGTAAACAAAATCATGTGAGCTGGAAAAGAAGGCCATGCGATCGCATGGCCAGGAGGCTATAATTCCATGCGGTCGCATGACCCTGAAATGCTGGCCACATCTATAAAAGGCGACGAGTTTCAGCAACAAAAACACATCTTTTTTCTTTATCTATCTCTCACTCGTGTATATATATATATATATATATATATATATATATATATATATATATATATATATTAATTTTAATTTTAATTTTAATTTTAATTTTAATTTTAATTTTAATTTTAATAATAAGGGTATGTTAGCGAATGTTGTAAGGGTGTAAGTCGAAATTCTGTCCGTGTAACGCTACGCTATTATTAATCATTGTAAGTTATGTTCAACTTTTTTAAATTAATGTCTCGTAGCTAAGTTATTATTATGCTTATTTAAGCCGAAGTAATCGTGATGTTGGGCTAAATATTAAAATTGGGTAATTGGGCTTTGTACCATAATTGAGGTTTGGATAAAAGAACGACACTTGTGGAAATTAGACTATGGGCTATTAATGGGCTTTATATTAACTAAATAATACCTCGTTAATTTAATATATAGACTTATAATTTGACGTATTTATATATAACCACATACGCTTGACTGGGTACGGTGGGCGGGATATCTATAAATACCAATAATTGTTCATTTTACCGGACACGGAACTGGATTAATAGTTAATGGACTAGTTGAAACAGGGGTGGATTACATTCAAGGGTAATTGGTGTAATTGTTAATAAAGTAATAAAACCTTGGATTACACGCAGTCGATAACCTGGTGTATTCATTAAACAAAGTATTAAGACCTTGTTACAATTCGAATCCCCAATTAGTTGGAATATTTGACTTCGGGTATAAGGATAATTTGACAAAGACTCTCGCACTTTATATTTATGACTGATGGACTATTATGGACAAAACCGTATGGACATATCAAATAATCTAGGACAAAGAACAATTAACCCATGGTAATAAACTAAAATCAACACGTCAAACATCATGATTACGGAAGTTTAAATAAGCATAATTCCTTTATTTCATATTTAATTTCCTTTATTTCATATTTAATTGCACTTTTAATTATCGCACTTCAATTTATTGTCATTTTAATTATCGTACTTTTTAATTATCGCAATTTTATTTACCATTATTTTATTTATCGCACTTTAATTATTGTCATTTACTTTACGCTTTAAATTAAGTTATATTTATTTTTAATATTTTACATTAGGTTTTAACTGCGACTAAAGTTTTAAAATCGACAAACCGGTCATTAAACGGTAAAAACCCCCTTTTATAATAATAATACTACTTATATATTTATATATTTACAAATATAGTTTTAAAAAAATATAGCGTTAAACTTGGCGAGTTCCCTGTGGACGAACCGGACTTACTAAAAACTACACTACTGTACGATTAGGTGCACTGCCTATAAGTGTTGTAGCAAGGTTTAGGTATATCCACTCTATAAATAAATAAATAAATAAATAAATAACTTGTGTAAAATTGTATTGTATTTAATAGTATTTCTATGTAAAAATATAACTATTTTGTATACACCTCTACGCACATCAGATGATCACTTTACAAGATTGGAAGTAAGCTAGCAAACTTGGAAGTATTCTTGATTTTATGAAACTAGAACTTATAGAATTTATGAAGAACACTTAGAACTTGAAGATAGAACTTGAGAGAGATCAATTAGATGAAGAAAATTGAAGAATGAAAGTGTTTGTAGGTGTTTTTGGTCATTGGTATATGGATTAGATATAAAGGATGTGTAATTTTGTTTACATGTAAATAAGTCATGAATGATTACTAATGTTTTTGTAATTTTATGAGATATTTCATGCTAGTTGCCAAATGATGGTTCCCACATGTGTTAGGTGACTCACATGAGCTGCTAAGAGCTAATCATTGGAGTGTATATACCAATAGTACATACATCTAAAAGCTGTGTATTGTACGAGTACGAATACGGATGCATACGAGTAGAATTGTTGATGAAACTGAACGAGGATGTAATTGTAAGCATTTTTGTTAAGTAGAAGTATTTTGATAAGTGTCTTGAAGTCTTTCAAAAATGTATGAATACATATTAAAACACTACATGTATATACATTTTAACTGCGTCGTTAAATCTGTTGGGATTTAACAAGTTCATAATATACTTAAACCATTTTAAGAATTAAGATAGCGGAAGCATGTAAATTACCATTTTTGAACATGTTAATCTTTAACCTTTTAAAGTTAAATCCCAAATAGGATCAAGTTGTGAAATATACTTACAAACTACAAGCAAGTAAAGAGTTTATACCTACTCCAAGCTAGGTAGTAAGTGATGAAGATGATGATGAAGAATGGAGCCTCAAATGGATGAAACCTCAAGTAGTTATACCCCAAGCTAACCACCAACACCTTGTACTTTTGGTTAGGATTTATTTTTACTTGAAAATAAGCTTGTAAATGAACCAAAATTCCTTCCCTTTGAGCTGAAAATTTCGGACAGAATAGGGAGAGAAATAGAGAGGTTTTGCAAGTTTACTTGATATCTTTCAATGCATGTGTCTTATTTTTCAAGGAGTCAAAGAACATACATGTTGATAACTGGAAAAAATGGCCAACTAAAAGAATCTAGGAGAAGTAAAATACTACTTCCAAGGCCACCCATATTTTATATAAAAGATAGTTTTATAAAAGTTAAATTTTATAAAACTTATTTTATAAAACTTCCATTTAATTTGTTATGTACATTTTTATTCATAAAACCAGTTTTATAAAATGTAACATAACAAAATTAATTATTTAACCTATAAATAATTAAATTCTTATTATATAAATTATTCCATAATTTATATACACATCAAGTAATATTTCAGAAAACTATTTTTCTTAAAGTTCAAGTGTCGCGTACTTAATCAACGATCCAATCGCTAAGATCAAATACGAATAAGGTGTCGGTAAGCTTGTTATTGGGTATGACCCGACTTGGATCAAAACATATTAGCCACATTAATTTAATATGTCTATCGGGCATACGAAATACCTTCAATCTCCCACTTGCACGAGAAACATAAGAAATTAATGCAAGTGATGGATACCACCTAACGACCGTCCATCACCCCTAATATGTTATGACTTTGTGCCATTTAATAACATCATCCCTTTCGAGTTCCCATCTCGAATATGAATAGGTGAATCTTTCATTATATCCTTTCGTCCTAGATGTCATGTTAAATCTAAGAGATACAGAGTGATCACTCTCTTTTAGATTTAACTTTATCAGGCCTTAGACATCTGACTCTCAACGAATAAGAGGGACAAATTCCATCTTGACTACATACGTCCTAGATATATACTTTGTATCACACCTGAGCTCTTCCTTATGAACTACCATATTTTAGAATAGCGAAAGAAAGAATCAAGGCATAATACTTAGTGAATATCCGAACCCAATATGTATCTCAGGTCAGAGGATACAATTATATTCGCCTTTACTCAAGATTACATGTGATCAACCACAAAGGCTCCATTTAGTAAATCTTGAGAGTGGGTCTTCCAATATTTGTATTCCACAAATATCTATGAACTTTGGTTGCAACCTTGCCCCACATTCAACCTGTGAATGTATACCAATCCAAGTTCATAATAGTCTAAAACCTCACACTTGTTCCCACAAATGTTATCGACTACGGAATTTAGAATAATAGCTTATTCATGGATAAAATATGCAAAATAGGAACATAACTCAAATTTAATAAATTAACACCATAATTATATTAATGAGTTTGAACAACTTCGTTCCGTTATAATACTTAAAACAGATCATGTCCAATCACTAGAATATCGAAGCCCTAATGCACAAACATGTCCTTCATGTTTTGTTCCATGTAAGAGTTTCGTGAGTGGATCCGCTATATTAAGATCTGTGTGAACTTTGTGAATACATATCTTTCCCTTTTCAACTTCATCCCTTTTGTAGTTGAATCTCTGCTCAATGTGACGGGTCTTTTGGTGAGCACGAGGTTCCTTGATTTGAGCAATCGCACCCTCGTTGTCACAAAAGATCTCAAGAGGGTCCTAAATGGAAGGGACCACTCCTAAGTTGTCGATGAATTTCTTCATCCATGCAGCTTCCTGAGCTGCCAATGAGGCGGCAATGTACTCTGAATCTGTAGTGGATAATGCAACAACATCCTGTTTTGAACTCTTCCAAGAGACCGCACCTCCATTTAACGTGAAGACATAACCGAACTGTGATCGAGAATCATCTCGATCAGTTTAGAAACTCGCGTCCATGTAACCTTTTACAGCGAGTTTCTCCTCACCAGACCCGTATATAAGAAACATATCCTTAGTCCTCCTAAGGTATTTCAATATACTTTTAACCGCAATCCAATGATTGTTTCCTGGGTTATTCTGGTATCTACTTGTCAAGCTAAGAGCGCATGACACATCCGGTCTAATACATATCATTGCATACATGATTGACCCAATAGCAGATGCGTACGAGACTTTCTTCATTCTCTCTTGTTCATATTTTGTGGTAGGGCACTGAGATGAACTGAGAAGCGTTCCTCTTTGAATAGGTACCAAACCTTTCTTAGAGTTCTCCATCTTGAACTTTTTCAAGATCTTTTCAATGTATGCACTTTGATTCAAACCTATCAGTTTCTTGGATCTATCCCTGTAGATCCCAATCCCCAAAATGTATTGTGCTTCTCCAAGATCCTTAATGGAGAAGCATTTACTTAGCCAAGTTTTAACACCTTGCATTGCCGGAATATCATTTCCAAATAACAATATATCATCCACATATAGTACAAGGAACATGATAGTGCTCCCACTAGCTTTCTTTTATACACAAGCTTCATCACCATTTTTAATGAAGCCAAATTTCTTGGCCTCCTTATTAAAATGATGATTCCACATTCTAGATGCTTGTTTCAATCCGTAGATTGATTTCTTTAACTTGCATACCTTTTTAGGATATTTCGGATCAACAAAACCTTCAGGCTGAACCATATAGACATCTTCCTCAAGATGCCCATTTAGGAAAGCAGTCTTGACATCCATTTGCCATATTTCATAATCATAATGAGCAGCAATGGCAAGTAATATCCTAATAGACTTTAGCATTGCCACAGGTGAAAAAGTTTCATCATAGTCAACCCCTTGAGTTTGAGTGAAACCTTTTGCTACAAGTCTAGCTTTATATGTATCCAAGTTTCCATGTATGTCGGTTTTCATTTTGAAAAGCCACTTACAATCAACTAGCCTTGAGCCAGTAGGTTGTGCAACAAGTTCCCAAACTTGGTTGTCATACATGGATTGCATCTCAGTGTTCATGGCTTCCTGCCATTTATCTTTATCAATCCTTGATAAAGCATCTTGGTAGTTTGTTGGTTCATCCAAATCAAACATATATCAACCATCCATGAAAAACCCATATCTCTCAGGAGGATTACTAATCCTACCAGATCTGTGAACGTCTTGTATACTTTGATCATCCATTTGATCATTCTCAACATTTTCATGTTGAGTGCTAGTGTCAACCAATTGTATATCATCTACTTGATCTTGAACCTCTTCAAGATCTATCTTCCTTTCACTATTACCTTCCACTAGAAACTTAGTTTCAAGGAATTCAGCCTTCCGAGCAACAAATACGTTCTGCTCGGAAGGATCATAGAAATAGTATCCCATATCATCCTTGGAATATCCTATGAAGATACACTTCATGGATCGAGCATTCAACTTATTAGGGACGTAGCGCTTAGGGTAAGCTTCACATCCCCATACCTTTAAGCATGACAGAGATGGAGGTTTTCCAAACCACATCTCATGAGGTGTTCGTTCCACTTTCTTGGTTGAGGCCATATTTAAAATACGAGCTGCGGAGCATAGACAATAACCCTAAAATGATAGAGGTAACGAGCTTCTAGCCATCATAGATCGAACCATATCCATTAGGGTTCGGTTCCTCCTTTCGGAAACTCCATTAAATTGGGGTGTTCCAGGAGGAGTGAGTTACGAGATAATCCCACAACCTTTGAGATGATCTTGGAAAGCATCGCTTAGGTATTCACCTCCTCTATCGGTACGAAGTACCTTGATTGTCTTATTGAGTTGATTTTGTACTTCGTTTTGATATTCTTTGAATGCTTCAAAAGTTTCGTCCTTGTGTCTTAATAAGTAGACATATCCGAAACGACTAAAGTCATCAATGAAAGTAACGAAGTATCTTTCACCATTCCTAGTTATGGGCTTAAAGGGTCCACATACATCCGAATGTATTAATCCCAATAAGTATTTAGCCCTTTCATAGGTCCCTTTGAAAGGTGCTTTAGTCATTTTGCCTTGTAAACAAGATTCACATACATCAAAGGAGTCTAGTTCATTTGATTTCAAAAGTCCATTCTTTTGAAGTGTATGCATTCGATTCTTGTATGTGACCAAGGCGACAATGCCATAAGTAGGAATCACTCAAATCCCTTTTGAGTTTCTTGGTGTTTGCATGGTATATTGAGCTATTGTATGATGTGTCATCATGAACCAATTCATAAATACCATTCAAAGGCGAAGCCTTGAAATAGAACACATTATCTAAAGAAACATGGATATCATCATTAATGAAATTAAGATTAAAACCATATTGTTTCAAACGGGATACAGAAATAATGTTTCGAGATAAATCGGGTGCATACAAAACATTTTTCAAAATAAGTTCCAAACCACTTGGAAGCTTCAATATAAAGTCTCCTTGAGCTACTACGTGCACCTTAGCTCCATTTCCCATGAAGAGACTTGATGTTCCCGCTTCTTATTTACTTCTTTTGAACCCCTGCAGAGAATTTCAAATATGAGTTCCACATCCTGTGTCTAATACCCATGTATTAGAAGAAGTAATACTAAGCTCAACGTATACCATATATACATTACCTGAGGTTTGCCATGCATCCCACTTTTATTTCAACTCCTTTAGATAGATCGGGCAGTTACGTTTCTAGTGACCCATCTCACCGCAACCAAAGCACGGATCTTCCTTGGGGCTTGCTTTACCAGCAACCTTTTGCTTCTTGTTATTGTTGGTTGGGGTAACCATCTTCCCTTTTCCCTTACCCTTGCCTTGGTAGTCGGGTCCTTCCCTCTTAGCCACCTTTGGCTTAGAAGTGTTATTGTTTTTAGACCCGCCTTCATTGATCATAAACACGGGTGAAGCCCTTTTACCCATGCTTGCTTCGGCCGTCTTAAGCATGGTATGTAATTCACCAATGCTCTTATCCCAACCATTCATGTTGTAATTCATTACAAATGTGTCAAACTTCTTTGACATGGAATTAAGGATAAGGTCCGTGGCTAATTCATTAGACACGTTGCAGTTTAGACAGTTCGCTCGATCAATTAGGCTTTTCATCTTAAGGACATAAGATGAAACGGATTGGGAGTCATCCATACGAAAAGCATGAAGCGCTCGGACCGTTTCAAAGCGCTCGACACGAGTTTGTTGAAGGAACATCTCCTTCAACTGAGTGATCATGTCATATGCTCCATGATGTTCGAAGTCCTTTTGGAGTTCGGGTATCATGGTCCCAAGCATGAGGCAAGAAACTTGCACCGAATCGGTGCAATATTTCTCCCAATAAGCCATGCCTTCTGTATCATCCTCGTCGGGTTGATCGGGAATGGGGTCTTCCAACACATACGCCCTATCCTCAAGTTTGAGGACAATTCTTAGATCACGAAACCAATCCATGAAATTCGTATGGTTGAGTTTTTCCTTTTCGAGGATTGACCCCAACGATAGGTTGTTAAAGTTGATTGGTGCATTTGGAATGTTGTTGTTATTGGCGGCCATCTACAAAATTTAACAAAGTTGTTTAAGTATCAATTTTAATTTAACAATCAATACCCTTTAAATCCAATTGATATTTATTAAATTTTAGAATCCAACGGTAAATCAAATTTCGGTTAGGTGACCTTTATCCCGTCATTTGATTTAGCTAGGTAGTCATTATATAACAATTGCAATCCTTTTGCAACTTCTAAGTTATGGGATCATGCAATCCTTTTGTATGGCATATTTATCCCATCAACGCCTATTTGTTCCTCATGCTTCGGTGACCCTAAGTTCATGATTCCCAAATCAAGTTGTCCTACTTGTGTAAATGTGTAAATTCAACATACAAGTGGTTAGGTGACATTTATCCCACAAGTGTGCGAAATTCACCTTAATCATATTAGTTTGCTCATAATGATTAGGTGACCTTTATCCCATCATGAGTTCCCTAATATGCCTAAGTGTCACACAATAAGGATGGCGTTTAACTTGTTTACCTTGTTAATTAAGGGATTTTAAGTTTTCATAATTTCTAGTTTAAGAAAACTATTGTACCATACACTAACATGCATTTAGTGTGTGGTTCATGTGAAAATCAATTTTTCATATTATGTAATAAAGCCAATTTTATTACTTTGAAAATAAACCATTTTATTGTGTCTTAATGACCAATTATTAAATCCTTTTCATGTTCTTAATAACCGTTTATTAATGTCCTTTTGCCACTTTTAATTTAACCAATTAAATTTTCGTTTTGCATGTCGTTAATAATGTTTAATTTAACCAATTAAATTGTCATTTTGCTTGTTGTTAACTTGTGATTTACTTGTAGCAACCAAACATACAAACACAATAAACAACCATGCATGCAAAACAAATATGTTCACAATCAAGCCAATTTGGTAGACATTTGTTTAGCCGAAAACAAATGCCACCCGTTAAGGGGTTATAACACAAAGTAGGAGATTTCAAAATCTCCCACTTAATCTTGTATCTTCCTTGTCTTCATCTTGCATCTTCATCTTTTACAAAAAATATATGCTAATACATTTTTCTAAAAAATGAAAATACAACCTAATCTATTTTACATACCAAATATAAAATAAATTACATCACCAAAAGAATAAATATTACAAACCAAATGAATGAATTAATATTACATACCAAATGAATGAATTAATATTACATACCAAATGAATGAATTAAATCAACCAAATATTCAACCATTCAAACACAAGGTCAAGGCTTAGATTGTGAACATCATCATACAACCAAACATGACCAAAATGGAAGAATCCAAACCCATTTTTGGGTCTCCCAAATTCGGCCAAAAAAGAAACCCACCCGAAACCTTTAATTTTTGCATTTTACTTTCATGCATGTACATAAAATGCAAAATATATAGTGAGTTTAATAACCATATCGAAGCATATTTCAACAACTTCGGCTCTAGATACCATTGTTGGGATTTAACAAGTTCATAATATACTTAAACCATTTTAAGAATTAAGATAGCAGAAGCATGTAAATTACCATTTTTGAACATGTTAATCTTTAACCTTTTAAAGTTAAATCCCAAATAGGATCAAGTTGTGAAATATACTTACAAACTACAAGCAAGTAAAGAGTTTATACCTACTCCAAGCTAGGTAGTAAGTGATGAAGATGATGATGAAGAATGGAGCCTCAAATGGATGAAACCTCAAGTAGTTATACCCCAAGCTAACCACCAACACCTTGTACTTTTGGTTAGGATTTATTTTTACTTGAAAATAAGCTTGCAAATGAACCAAAATTCCTTCCCTTTGAGCTGAAAATTTCGGACAGAATAGGGAGAGAAAGAGAGAGGTTTTGCAAGTTTACTTGATATCTTTCAATGCATGTGTCTTATTTTTCAAGGAGTCAAAGAACATACATGTTGATAAATGGAAAAAAATGGCCAACTAAAAGAATCTAGGAGAAGTAAAATACTACTTCCAAGGCCACCCATATTTTATATAAAAGATAGTTTTATAAAAGTTAAATTTTATAAAACTTATTTTATAAAACTTCCATTTAATTTGTTATGTACATTTTTATTAATAAAACCAGTTTTATAAAATGTAACATAACAAAATTAATTATTTAACCTATAAATAATTAAATTCTTATTATATAAATTATTCCATAATTTATATACACATCAAGTAATATTTCAGAAAACCATTTTTCTTAAAGTTCAAGTGTCGCGTACTTAATCAACGATCCAATCGCTAAGATCAAATACGAATAAGGTGTCGGTAAGCTTGTTATTGGGTATGACCCGAATTGGATCAAAACATATTAGCCACATTAATTTAATATATCTATCGGGCATACGAAATACCTTCAAAATCATCGTTAGTCGTTACATGTAAATGTTGTTTTGAAACCTTTAGGTTAACGATCTTGTTAAAAGCTGTTAACTCATTGTTTATTATATCTAAAGAGATGTTGAATTATTACATTATCATGATATTATGATATATTAATATATCTTAGTATGATATATATACAGTTAAATGTTGTTACAATGATAATCGTTACACATATGTCTCGTTTCGAAATCATTAAGTTAGTAGTCTTGTTTTTACATATGTAGTTCATTGTTAATACACTTAATGACATGTTTACTTATCATTTATCATGAATAAACATAGTGTATCAATATCTTAATATGATTCATATGTATTTAGTAAGACGTTGTTATAACGATAATCGTTATATATATCGTTTCGAGTTTCTTAATTCAATAAACTCAATTTTATGTATATAACTCATTGTTAAAATACCTAATGAGATACTTACTTATCATAATATCATGTTAACTATATATATAATCATATATATGTCATCATATAGTTTTTACAAGTTTTAAAGTTCGTGAATCACCGGTCAACTTGGATGGTCAATTGTCTACATGAAACTCATTTCAAATAATCAAGTCTTAACAAGTTTGATTGCTTAACATGTTGGAAATATTTAATCATGCAAATATAGTTTTCAATTAATATATAATCATGGAAAAGTTCGGGTCACTACACCCACAACGTATTGTATACGTATTGTCTTTTCATCAACCCAGAGACGTATTGTATACATATTGTCTTAGAATTTATCAAAAAGTATTGTATACTTATTGTCTTAGGATTTATCAAAACGTATTGTATGCTTATTGTCATGGAATGTACCAAGATTATTATATATATACAATCTCGGAATTAACTAAGATTATAATATTTTGTTATACTAATGATAACATGTCCAAATATATATAGGATATAGGAAAAGTTAGCAAGGATATGGTTAATATAGTTTTTACAATATAAATTTAGTCCATACAACGTTAATTTTAGCAGATTTTGTTTTGCTCGCCAAATATTCATTATAACTTAGTTTAAAGTGAATCAAATTGCTATGGATTCCTTAAGAAGTTAATTTTTCAAAAACAATTCGAAATGTTCAGCCCATGTATTAATATTCAGAGTTTTACCCTCTTTTTGTGCCGGTGGACAGATTTGGAAGAATCCCGACACCCACCCAATATATGATTTTTGATAAAATACTTCCACTTTGTCTAAAATCATGAAAAAAATACTGGAAGTCTTATTTACATATATTAACATATTTCCAAAGTCTTAGCCTCAAAATCAAAGTCTACGATAGGTTTTTAATTCCCAACCCAAAACAGCCCGCTTTTTACCGAATAGAGATTAAACGATATATGTTAAGTTTCAAGGTGTTCTTCATATGTACAAGTTATAAGTTCTTATATTAACTTAATATAACATCATTATACATATAAATAAGTGTTATTAGAGTTAAGTTAGAAAGATTAGATTATTTTTTCAAACTAGTTTAGAATCAACTAAACTATGTTCTAGTTTATAAACTCTTATATAGATAGCTATAAACATATGAATTGAACAAGAGTTGAAGTAGAGTTTTTACCTTAAGTTTAGAATGTAAAGTTGCTGGAAAGAAGTAGTATAACAAAACTTGAGAGAGTTCTTGTAAGTGTGTGTGAGAATTGGAAGTAAAATTTGGAAAATGAATGTGTAAAAATGAGTTAGAAATGGTGCTTATTTATAGACTTGAAAATTTGGTTTTTAGTGAAAATATCTAAGATAAGTTAAAATGTAATATGTCATGGATGACATATTAAATTGATTAGGTCATGGATGACATATTACACAAATAATTGCAGATTTATATTGGTATATACCAATAGTAAATACTTCTAGAAGCTGTGTATAATACGTGTAAAAATACCTTATGAATGCGAGTAGAATTCTTAAGGAAATTGAATGAAAATACTAGTATAGCTATCCTTTATATGTATTGGTATATTATAAAGTGTATTCAATACTTTTAAGGATGTATTTACACTCGTAATACATTATATGTAAATACAATTTAACATAAGTTAATTACGTCGTTTAAATAGTAACATATATATTGTTCAAAAACTCTTTAAATTAGTAGTATGAAAATATATATAATACTTTGTTAATATACATAATGAGATATTTAATTATCGTATTATCAAGTTAAATATACATATAAATCCATATATATACACAATAATTAAACAATTAAACAATTAAATCAAGTTATGACGTTCGTGATGTGATTACCCGGTAATTTCCGATCAAATTTAAACTTTAATCTTTATATGATTTAATGTTTCCGACACGATAAGCAAAGTCTGTAATGTTGAGTCACAAATATTTTGAACTGTTTCATATATTCGTTTGACTTTCGACCATTCCCGACGATTCACGAACAACTATTTGTAAATAGATAACGTATATATTTAAATAGGTATTTATAATTTGAAATATAATTTAGAATATTATATAATATGATTATTAGGATTTATATTGTAAAATAAATAAAATAAAATGCAAGTAATGGAAACCAAAGAATATATAGATATATATATAAAAAAAAATATGTATATAAATATTACTTGTAAATATATAATATTATATTTAGTTGTTTAAAAGAATATAATTAATATGTTATTTACTTAAACTTGTTAATTAAGATTGGATATGTATATATATATATATATATAGAATGTGTGTGTGTGTGTATATATATATATAACATAAAATAAAAAAATAAAATATTAAATGATTGTTATACTCGTTGGACGTTTCGATTATTATTTAGAGAAGTTCAATTCGAACTTATGTGAGTTTAAAAAAATAAACTTTGATATTTCTGAGCAAGATGGCATAAAGATTCTTGTTACCATCCGATGATTGTATTAATATGTATATTGAATTTGTGGAAAAGCAAGACATATGATCACAATCACCATCACTTTTGGCTTTAACTTCCTACTCCCACTAGTGTCTTAGTTCTTGTTTTTACTCGATTTCTTTTTCAAGATATTTAATCCAATCACCAAATGTTTTAGATTACAAAGAAAAAGGTGGCAATTAGTTGTTTGTTTTTGTTTCACACATTATGAATTGTAAATAATATATATAATTCTATTTCCTTTTTGACAAATCAATACTCATTTGTATTTGTCTGTTTGTTTTGTTCGATGGAGATAGAACCATCACCAATTTAACCTTCCATACTATCTCTGATTATTGACTTTAAAAGCAACACAAACAAATTCAGTTATCCATATCCATCTACTTTAGTTTTTTTCTTAATCTTCTGTATCTAATTGATTGTCCCACAAACCAATTTGATTGTCCTTATAATCATTCTATAATCATTTGTAAGTCATCTTCTTCTCTCATAGAAATAAATATACATACAATACATGAGGATGAACCTTAAAACATTCACCGAAGCCACAACCATCGTTTACTACTATCGTGAATCTCCATCATCCTACAAAATGCATTGGATAGAAAAGCAGTCAACTCATTTAAACTCTTCTCCTTTCTCTATTATTTATGTTGTGAACCGTTACACAACCAAACACCAAAAATCAAGAACTTCATTTTCATTAATCCATCACAATATAGCTTTTGCTCGATGAAACCATAACCATCTCATTAAACCACCACCCTTTGTGGGTCACCACTTCCAATTTGACATTTTTACTCTTTCTTTTCTTTCTCTCTGTTAATTAATCCCGACTTCTGTAACTTCCCTTCCACTTTCTTCTATCACGATCACCACAATTAACATACATCTTACTTTAACCCGATCAACAAACACCCTAGACTACCATCTTTACCGATGTCATCATCATACAATCACAATGAACTATCGTAAACCGCCACCTGCCCTTCTGTTTTCAAATTGTGGCACATGCTGTTCTGTATCGTTTGAGATCGAAAACCATCCCACCATTCATCACCATAGCTCACCATTTATCACCACCGTAAGTCTTTTTTTTACTACTGCTTCTTCATTACAGATTATCATCATCAAACACCACTTAAAATAAACATCATCATTGTAAGTATCACACAACCACCTAATTTTTTTTTATTGATGCTGCTGCACTTTCTAGCTATTTTCCTGTTCTATTCGAAACCCTATCAAAAACCATCACCAATTATAACTGGTGCTAACGATTCTATTTCCTAGCACTTTATTCGAAAACAACAACCCAAAACCATCAAGAACCGTACCTGTATGTTTACTTAATGATTTCTGTTTCCGGTTTCTACATCTGGCCTATTCCGGTTATCAATAACCATCACCAAACCTGCAACTACAAGTTGCTACTACACACTGCTGTTTCTATTTAAAATTTCTATTCGATCAGATAAGAATACAGAAAAGATAAAGAGTAAATTTACCTACTTGATCAATTACTGAATCGACTTCATGATCGATTGATCTGTTGATGAATTGAAGATCCCTTAAACCGTGATATGTTCTTCTGCGTGTTCTGTTCTGCTACCTCGATCCAATTTTGAGCCGACAACAGAAATATAGATGGGGTAAAGTGAACCTGTTATGCCACGATGTTGATTGTTTGATCGATTGATCGATTAATGAACCGGAGATCCCATGTTATGCACTTCATCTGCGTTTTTGATTTCTGCCTTGTTCGATCTATTGTGACTAGGGTTAATGTCATATACCATAGCAGATTACTCCTTAAACGGGCCACTTAACCTACTTTTGGATTGAGCTTTGTTTGGACCGAAGTAAATTTGGCCAAACGGGTTATAGATTATTCAGTGGGGATTTAAATCAGAAATTAACAGTTGGTCAATTGGTCAAGGGGTATGTTTGGTGGACGAGAGGTCTCGAGTTCGAGCCTGGGCAGAAGCATACTTTTTTTTTTTTGGAAAGCTTTAAGGTAGTTTTAATTATTATTATTATTATCATTAATATTACTAATTATTGTTATTATTATGAAAATGGTTATTATTTTCTAACCTTTAGAAGTATAATTATTATAATCATCTAATTAATAGTATTATCATTATTGTTATTACCAGTATTATTATTAAGTATTATTATTATGATTATTATAGTTATTATTATATTATTACTAGTATTAGTATTACTATTATTAACATGATTTTAAGACTATTATTATTATTATTATTATTATTATTATTATTATTATTATTATTATTATTATTATTATTATTATTATTATTATTATTATTATTATTATTATTATTATTATTATTATTATTATTATTATTATTATTATTATCATTATTATTATTATTATTATTATTATTATTATTATATTTATTATTATTATTATTATAGGTATTATTATTATTATTATTATTATTAAGAGAACCTTTATTTTTAAAATTATCATTTTTATTAAAATTATCATTTTCATTATAATTATTAGTAATAGCAAAAGTATCATTTAAAATTATTATTACTAGGATTTATATTATTATTATAGCTATTATTATTAAAACTACCTTTTTAGTTAAAATTTCATTACCATTATTATTATTATATTATCATAACAAATAAGTATTTGTATATAAAAATATAGTTATACTAAAATTATATTAATATTACCTATAATTATATATTAAAAATATTAACATTTCTATTATGTATATACAAAATAAATACATATATAACATGCAATTTAAGATATAAAATATATTAGAATTTAGTACAAATTATATATAAACTACAACACTAAATATATAAATACTATATATTTAATAGATGAAATTATGTGATTTCTATTATATGTTTTAATAGATATACAAATGATATAGGTTCGTGAATTTGAGGCCAACCTTACACTTGTTCAATGATGTTATATGTATTTTTACTACGAAATACAGTATGGTGAGTTTCATTTGCCTTTTTACCCTTTATATTTTTGGGCTGAGAATACATGTGCAACTCTTTATAACTATTTTATGAAATAGACACAAGTAAATAAAACTACATTCTATGGCTAGATTATTAAACCGAATATGCCCCTTTTTAGTCTGGTAATCTAAGAATTAGGGAACAGACACCCTAATTGACGCGAACTCTAAAGATAGATCTATCGGGCCCAACAAGCCCCATCCAAAGTACCGGATGCTTTAGTACTTCGAAATTTATATCATGTCCGAAGGAGGATCCCGGAATGATGGGGATATTCTTAAATGCATATTGTGAATGTCGGTTACCAGGTGTTCAATCCATATGAATGATTTTTGTCTCCATGTGTGGGACGTATATTTATGAGAACTGGAAATAAAAATCTTGTGGTCTATTAAAATGATGGAAATGATTATTTATGTTAAACTAATGAACTCACCAACCTTTTGGTTGACACTTTAAAGCATGTTTATTCTCAGGTACGAAAGAAATCTTCCGCTGTGCATTTGATCATCTTAGAGATATTACTTGGAGTCATTCATGTCATATTTCAAAAGACATTGCATTCGAGTCGTTGAGTTCATCAAGATTATTATTAATTCAATTATAGTTAGATATATTATGAAATGGTATGCATGCCGTCAACTTTCGATGTAATGAAATATTAGCTTTTCAAAAATGAATGCAATGTTTGTAAAATGTATCATATAGAGGTCAAGTACCTCGCAATGTAACCAATTGTTGTGAATCGTTTATAATTGATATGGACTTCATCCAGATGGATTAGGACGGGTCCTTTCAGTTGGTATCAGAGCGGTGGTCTTAGTGAACCGGGTCTGCATTAGTGTTCTACCTGATAAGTCGTTAGGATGCATTAGTGAGTCTGGACTTCGACCGTGTCTGCATGTCAAAAGTTTTGCTTATCATTTTTGTCGGAAATTGCCTGCTTATCATCCTTAGTAAATTACCTGCTTATTATTCTTAGTCTAGACACATCTTATTGCATTGACTGCATGAATAGTGTATAGACAAAATTCATATCTTAGCGTATTTGCTAATTCATATCTTAGCATATATTTTATTGTTACCTCTGCCTGACGGATTCCATAGATTCCTCCGTAATTTATGGGATTTTAGTATTATATATGCATATGTAAATTATGTATTGCAGGGTACTAATCTATATCCTATAATCTATTTCTTATCAAAAATCCTTCATCTGATCGTATGAGATGAGTCCCTCAACCAGTTCGAGTCCCTTAGATTTCGATAACTATTCCGATAGTTATTCCGACAGTTATTCCGACAGCTATTCCGACATAGAGTTTCACTCAAGCTCCGAAAGCAGTGTCACCGGAATGAATCAACCAATCAGCCATCCCCAATTCATCTGATGGTTTCGTAGTCGATTAAATCAATGGAGACGAGAAGAAGGCGATCCTTTCCATCAACCAAATTCACCTCTTAGCGAAGAACCTGAAACACTTACCGGCGAAACTATCCGAAACACCATTTTCAGCCTCATTTCCAGAGTAGTTCGACACGATTATATTCTATCCATAATTCTGAATCTTATTCATCCGCTTGTTCCAACCTTCAATGATTCCGGGGTAATAGAAGAAGTCAACGAACTTCGCGCTCGAGTAATTAATTTTGAGAATATGGTGCACAATTTACCAGCTTCAGCAACATCACCGAAACCAACAGTACCATCAACAATCCATACCTCAACATCTCATTCTGTACCTCGAGTATAATCTTTGTTCTACGTATCGTTCTACATCAATTATCTTCGTTCTTCATGGCGATTATGTGATCTCTAATGTTATAGAGATTATGTATTCTAGTTTTAACGGTAAACCAAATGAGTTTAATACTATATTAACTCATTAAATCCATGATTACGTCTGAAGAAAATATATATGTATATATATTGTTTCATAAAGATAGTAACTAAAAATTCTTTCGTACAAACTGTTAATGGTGAAAATATTTTAACGGGTAGGTAATACCCTAGGAATACTTAGATTTCACATTAATAAGTACACTGTACATTCTTTCAAATCTAATTCAACAGTCATTTACTATCCTATTTACAACCACCGATATACGTATCCGTTCACCGCAGAATAACCCTATTCATTCAATTTCATATTTGGATTTTGATCTATCAGAATCCAACAAGTGGCATAATGAAGAAAACATTGGACAAAAAATAAAAATTTGTTAGAAACAAACAAATTAACCATGAGGAAATTTTGTTAAGAATCCACGCTAAAAAAATCCTAGCTAACTGTTCCCAGCTAACTGATTACATTTTATTTATCGTAGTTTATTTATCGCAATTTAATTATCGCAATTCTATTTATCGTCATTTAATTTCTGTTATTTACTTTACGCATTTTATTTATTGTCATTTAATTTCTGTATTTATTTTACGCACTTTAAATATCGGGACACGTATACAAGGTTTTGACATATCATATCGACGCATTTATATATATTATTTGGAATAACCATAGACACTCTATATGCAGTAATGATCGAGTTCTCTATACAGGGTTGAGGTTGATTCTACAATAATATATATAATTTGAGTTGTGATCGAGTCTGAGACGTATACGGGTCACGACACATATTAATTAATTCGAATATTGTATATTAAACTATATATGAATTATTGGACTGTTACTGTGGACTATCGACTGTGGACTAATAACATTGGATAATTAAAAGGAATTAAAATATTGATTATAACATATGAAACTAAACATTCTTCAAGTTTGCCACTTGATTTCATCTTAAACCTCGTTTGTATCTCGACAATTACAATCTGCATTCAAACCTTTCATGATTCTTGAAAACACCTCAATCGATAGGATGAACCAACTGCACTTCATCTACGGAAGGGAAGATTTATGCATATAGTTATGCACCTGAGAAACTCTCGGCAACTGAGTAAAAGTTTAACATGTAGCCGCGTCAGATCCTTTGGCATTTATTAGCAAAAAAATAACTTTGCGATCCCTTTTCAAAGTAGCCAATTTTGTCACAGCTCCAGCAAGTCAACCTCGACTTTTCATTCGAAGAAGCCTTACTATAATCCTGATATATACGATTACCCTTTTGATACCGTAGAATTCTTTTACATTCTACCATATTACCAGCAGATGTACCAGCAACCTCGTTGCTTCTTTGCTTAAATCTCTCTGACAAATCATTATATTTATTCATTGAAACCCTATCATATACTCATCCATATCTTGTAACGAGAACTGCCATACCAATTATCGGGAATCAGCAATCAGTACTTTGAAAACTCACAGCATATCTACATTAACAGTTATAGGTATGACATTTATCTCTTAGAATTATGATCTCTCATTCTGAAATTCTGAAAAGCACCCAGTCTACAAATCAATACTCTGAATGTTGAAAAAGATGAATGAAGTAACAGAAACTGTAGACAACCATAAATGACCTTAACCATCAAAAGTTTGATGATAAAGAATGGAGTGTTAGGAACGCTCGATAGAAAATTTAGTACCGAAAAGCAGATTATGCGAAACTATGAAAGAAGCCGTGGACAAATCACAAAGAATAAGTTTGACTTCAAAGAATCCAAATGATTCAATGCCTGCTAAATTCTTTAGCGAATATCTTGCTCCTTACTCTAAACCCTTGCGGACAATAGATTTCATCATCCTCTGATCTTAGATATTCAAAGATATTATTGTACCTTTCATTTTAAATATCCTCCATATTTCTGAAGATGTTTACATAACTATTCTTATCTGAAATCATTAATCTCTTCATGCTATCAAGGTTACATCATATAGAAACTGTTAGTTCTATATTCTGTAAACTTTCGAGCTTAAAATACGAATGTTATTGAAGTAATGTTGGGAACTGATGCATGAGTTAGTATAATATAATGACACTTGATCAACGTGATTATATTACAGTAAGTCATGCTAAGTTTCTAATGGAACGTGATGATTCACAGAACATACCGTCATCATGTGCCATTTACACGACTCTTACATTCTACCAAATCTCCAAACATATTAAGGATATATATTCTTGATAGTTCTATCTTTTCGGATATTCTGGTAATTTGACAAAGCGATATTGTACCATTACTATTCCCTTTTTAGAACATTAACTATGTTCATTTCAAAATTCATACTTAAGAATTCTGGGCCATTACCCGCTTTACTAGAAATCGAGAGGAGAATAAAAAAGGCAAAGGGATTCGAAATATAAGGGAAGATATAAAACCCAACAACAACCCCGAAATTACAAACAGTATATATCGTTGCATATAGCAACATAAAGACACGGGAGAATTAAAACACTATAAACCCAAGGGTATAGTAGAAGTAAATAGATTCTTCCGGTGACAGATGAAAAAGAAGAATGACAGATGAAAAAGAAGAATGACAGATGTGAAAGTGTAAGACCCTAATCAGTTTGTACAGCAGTGTAAATATGTTACATAGAGTGTGGGTGATGTTGTGCAGTTAAACAGAAGTCACTGAGTGAGCTGAGCCTAGTGCGCGCCGCGCACACTAAAGGGAGAACGCCGCGCACCCTTACTGTAGCCGGGTTCCAGCTTTTTAAATCAGATATTTTGATGGGCATTTTGGTAAATTCACTTATGGACGGGTTAAAGACAGATAGGTCAGTTTGTGGAGCACCATTACTCCATTATCAACAACCTTATCACTTTAACTTTAATTCTAGAGAGAGATTGTGATTTTTGAGAAAGAAAGCTTAAATCCAAGAGGAAGGAGCTTGTTTTGCGTTAAAGTTCAAGCATTAAAGTCGTTCATCTTATCTCTAGCTTCGTTGTGGTAGTTGTGGTATGTTCTAATTTTATTTTCCTTACTTTGATTTAGTGTAAGGGTTAGGGTTTGAGTAAATGATGAACACAAAATCCATTATTGGTGATTTTGGGTGTTCTTGAGTAAAATTGAGTCTTGAATACTAATTGGTGACTAGTCTAGGGTTTCAAAGTATTAAATGATGTTTATGAACCCTAATTGGTGAGTTAATTGCTAACACACCTAGTTATTTAGTAAATGGGTGTTGGTTAGTTAGTGGATGACCCAAAATGGGTGTGTTGTCTTAAAATGGTTATTTGGGTAATAAATTGACCTAGTTTGGAAAGATGGGTATGAATTACCCTAATTATGTATTAGTTGGTGTTGTTGGACCTTAATCACTAGCTTTTAAGTGATTAGTGGTGGTCTTGACTTTAATTGGGCGGTTTTGGTATAAATGGGCGATTTAATACATTAAGTCATTAAATGCTCATGTGTAAGTGTTAGTATTGAGTCCACTTAGCTTGTGTGTTGATCAAGTACTTATTATATTAGGTACTTTGCTTTGAAGCTTGTGGAGGTTGAAATCGTCATCTAATTGTTAAGGTGAGTGGAATAATTATATGCGTATGTATATAATGTATCTATTTGTTGTAGCGTGAAAGGTGTAGTGTCGAGGTGTTAAGATACCACGTTTCACGTGAAGGGTGTAGCATCGAGGTGTTAAGATGCCACTCGGGTGTAGCATCGAGGTGTTAAGATGCCACCTAGGAGTGTAGTGTCGAGGTGTTAAGACACCACTCCGTAAAATAATGAGTGTTGCATCGAGGTGTTAAGATGCCACTCGGGGTGATGTGCCGAGGTGTTAAGGTGCCACCCTAGGGGTTAGTGGTGCGAGGTGTTAAGTGCCCTAACGGATGTTGTGAACACCGATGGCGTTTTCGCGAGCGCCGTTCCCTTGTACTATTGGTTAACCATGGTTACTTGTGGTGTAAGCATATTATATCATTTCGAGTTATATTATTATGCGGTTGTTGCTAGCTTGTGGTATTGGAGATTATAGCTTGTTAATGTGACGATAAGCTAATTGTGTTGCTAGCATGTTTGCGGTTTGTGTAAGTGTATGCAAGTAGGTATAATTATATATGTATTCGTATAATTATTGCATTCACTAAGCTTTGCTTACCCTCTCGTTGTTTACCATTTTATAGGTTCGGTTTTGGACAAGGGTAAGGGCATCGTATTGGACTAGAGATCCCGCTTGATGCTAGGGGACGCTTTTGGCTTTAGTAGCTCTTGGAGTTTGACCGGTAGTTGGGTAGTTTAATCCCAAACGCCATGCTCATTGTGTAGTTTGGAACTTAAACTTTTTGGTGGTCGAAACTCTAAACTTGCATTAAAATTGTATTTTGGGTCGTGTGGGCTCCGCTTGTAAAACATCATTTTTATGTTTGATTCGTGTTAGTTTTACATATATAAGTTTGTTGTGAAAAGCGTTCGGTCTAAAAATGTCGGGAAGTGGTCCATCTTTTTGAGTGTTAAAAACAGTTCGGACAGAAGCTGGAGTGCTCTGTGCGCGCCGCGCACTACAGGGGATGCGCGCCGCGCACTCCCCTGTCCAGCAGCTTTTAATTTTTTTTTTTTGGGACTGTTTATGGTCGGTTATCGGGTTGGGTTGTTACAAGTGGTATCAGAGCATGGTCTAAGGGATTTAGGTGACTTGAGATAGGCGCCTAGACTTAGACTTTTTATGTGTGCGCTATGCGGGACTTGTAGGACTTTGGGTCGGATCGGGATTGGTTTGTGCATAGGTTTATGTAAACTAATCATGCGCTATTTGTTATGTATGTTTAGCGAGCATCGAGCGAGATGGATGTTGTACTAGCAAGTTAATGCGACGTGCTCGCGTAACAATGATTAGCTACCATTGTTACGGGCGCAAATCGTGTCAAACAAGTAATGTACGACGATTGTTGAGCGAGATGGAGTAGTGTGGCGTATGTGTATGTATATATATAATTTGTCCTTCCGTTTGGTGGTTTAACCTAATTCGTTTTATAGAATGAAGACTAGAAACGGTCCCGATCATGATAACGGAAGTACAAGTGAGGACGCCGAGTTTTCGGCCAAGGTTGAGGCCGTCTTTAAAAAGTTAAAAGCGGATTTTCTTACGGACGTCCGAAAAGTCTTCCAAGATTCGGTTGATGAGCAAATAACCGATCTAATTAATGAACGAATGAAGGCCACTATCGAAGAGGCCCTTGACGCTAGGAATATCTATCCTCGCGGTGAAGGAGGTGAAGGAAGGCGGGACTTCCACTACAAGAACTTCAAGGATGCTCAACCCCCGATGTTTAATGGGGTGCGGGATCATTTAAAAAGTACATGTTGGATCTCCGATATTGAGGGAGCTTTCCGTACTGCGGAATGTCCTCCCGAAAAGAAGACGAGGTATGGTTCTAGCATGTTACGCGAAGAAGCTAAGTTGTGGTGGGACGATAAAATCAACTTGTATGGTGAAGAATAATGTATGGGTTTGACTTGGGAAGACTTCAAGAAAGAGTTTTTCAAAGAATACCGAACTTCTTCCGACCTCGATAGAATCCGGGATGAGTCGCACCATTTGCAACAAGGTTCCATGGATTTGGTTACCCTCAAGTCTACATTCTTGGAAAAGACTCGTTTTTTCCCGGAATATGTTGGTGATGATCATAAGCTCATGAAGGATTTCTACCGTACTTTGAATGATGAGTACAAGGGGAAGATTAGTCGGGGTATGGCTAAGACTTTTGATGAATTGTTTGAGTTAGCTCGGGGTTTTGAGCCGGAGGTTCCAAGAAAGAGTGATTTCGTGTTTTCCAAAAGAAAGTTTGAAGGTTCCAGTTACTCTAACGCCTCAAGCAAGAAGAGCAAGAGCAAGAGGGGGGCCGAAAGTGTTAATAGTGCGAAGAAGGGCACAACCGGTGGGTTTTCTTACACGTGTTACAATTGTGGGCAACCGGGTCATATGGCTCGTGAGTGTCCGAAACCATCTTTCGGAAACAAAATCACTTGTTTTAATTGCGGCAAAGAGGGGCATAAGAAGCCGGAGTGTCCCGATTTGCGAAATGTTGATGTGAAATGGTTAGAGAAAGCGGCGGGTACGGCTAGGGGTTGCAACTACTTGATGACTAATGATGAAGCCAAACAATCGAACGAAGTTGTCTCAGGTACTTTCATGGTTAATTCTAATCCGGCGAGGATTCTTTTTGATAGCGGTGCAAATTTGTCGTTTGTGTCTCCTAAATTTGTGCCTAAACTTGATAGACCGTTAGCTAAGTTAAGTCGTCCGGTAGAAGTTGAAATAGCGGACGGCAAGACGGTGCTAGTGGTTGATGTGTGTAAGAATTGTGATGTTGTTTTTGGTGCCGAAACTTTTAAAATTGATCTCATTCCAATGACCTTGGGCGATTTTGATATTGTCATTGGTATGGATTGGCTCGATCATTATAGAGCCGATATTACATGCCATGATAAGTTTATTCGTGTGAAGACCCCAAGTGGGGGAGAATTGATTATTCATGGTGATAAGAGAAGAAGACCGGTGCCGATATGCACTTTTGCACGGGCACGTCGTTCCGTTGTTACCGGTGGCATGGCTTTCCTTGCTCATGTTGTTGATACTCGTAATGAGCCACCACCTATTCGTGAAATTCCAGTTGTTAGTGAATTCGAAGACGTTTTTCCGGACGAATTACCGGGTGTTCCGGCGGAAAGACAAGTTGAATTTCGCATCGAGTTGGTTCCGGGGGCTACCCCCATTGCTAAAACTCCTTATCGTTTAGCACCAACGGAAATGCAAGAGTTGTTAAATCAAACCCAAGAGTTGCTTGAGAAGGGTTTTATTCGACCGAGTGCTTCGCCATGGGGCGCTCCGGTGTTATTTGTGAAGAAGAAAGATGGTAGTATGCGTATGTGCATTGATTACCGTGAGTTGAATAAAGTGACAATCAAGAATCGTTATCCATTACCTAGGATTGACGATTTATTTGATCAACTTCAAGGTGCAACGTATTTCTCTAAGATCGACCTACGGTCCGGCTATCACCAAATGCGGGTCCGTGAGGAAGACATAGAGAAAATGGCTTTTCGAACGCGTTACGGGCATTATGAGTTTGTAGTTATGCCCTTTGGTCTTACGAATGCACCGGTGGCACTCATGGATCTTATGAACCGAGTGTGCCAACCTATGTTGGACAAGTCGGTAATAGTGTTCATCGACGACATACTAGTCTACTCAAAAAGTATGAACGAACATGAACGTCATTTGCGTGAAGTTTTGAAGACGTTAAGAAAGGAGAAGTTGTATGCAAAGGTCTCCAAATGTGAGTTTTGGCTAAGGGAAGTTCAATTCCTTGGTCATATTGTGAATGAAAGCGGTATCCAAGTAGATCCGGGGAAGATCGAGACGGTGAAGGATTGGAAGCAACCGACTACGCCTACGGAAATCCGAAGTTTTCTATGGATTGGCCGGTTATTATCGTCGGTTTATCCAAGATTTTTCTAAGATCGCTTCTTCGTTGACGAAATTGACAAGGAAGAATGCGAGGTTTATTTGGGAGAACGAGCAAGAAATTGCTTTTCAATTGTTAAAAGAGAAGTTGTGTCAAGCTCCAGTGTTAGTGTTACCGGAAGGTGTTGAAGACATGGTGGTTTATTGTGATGCCTCCTTAAATGGGCTCGGGTGTGTTCTTATGCAAAGGGGTAAAGTCATCGCTTATGCCTCTCAACAATTAAAGGAACACGAAACGAGGTACCCGACTCATGATCTTGAAATGGCGGCGGTTGTGCATGCGTTGAAAATTTGGCGCCACTACTTGTATGGTGTCAAATGTACGATTTATTCGGATCACAAGAACTTGAAACATCTTTTCACTCAACGAGATTTGAATTATCGGCAACGTAGATGGATGGATGTGGTGAAAGATTATGATTGTGAAATACTTTATCATCCGGGCAAGGCGAATGTGGTCGCGGATGCGTTGAGTCAAAAGAGTCAACATCCGGCGATACGAGTTGGATCATTACGTTTGATTATTACCAACGATTTTCTTGAAAAGCTTGGTGAGATTCAAATAGAGGCTTATGTTCACAACAAGCATACGGAGCGAAGTGGGCCAATAGGAGTTTATTACTATGGGCCCGCGTGGTTTGTTGTCTTTCCAAGGAAGGGTGTGGGTGCCTAAGATGGGTGATTACCGACGAGTGCTACTTGATGAAGCACACAAGTCAAAATATTCCATTCATCCGGGCGCGACGAAAATGTATCTTAACTTGAAGAAAGATTATTGGTGGCCTGGCATGAAGTGTGATGTTGTAAAATATGTTGAACAATGTGTTACTTGTTTGCAAGTTAAAGTCGAGCACCAAAAGCCGTATGGTAAGTTGCAACCGTTAGAAATCCCGAAATGGAAATGGGAGCACATTACCATAGATTTCATCACGAAGTTACCTAAGACGGCGAGGACCCAATTTGACTCGATTTGGGTAATAGTTGATCGGTTGACGAAAAGTGCTTTGTTTCTTCCCATTAAAGAAGCGATATCGTCGGAGACCTTGGCTAAGTTGTTTATCAAGGAAGTGGTCGCTCGACATGGGGTTCCTATATCTATTATTTTGGATCGAGATACCCGTTTTACATCTCGATTTTGGGAAAAGTTTCATGAGGATATGGGTACACAATTGAAGTTGAGCACGGCGTATCATCCTCAAACGGACGGTCAAACCGAATGTACGAACCAAACTTTGGAAGATATGTTACGGGCGTGCATTATTGATTTCGGTGGTAGTTGGGACGAGCATTTGCCTTTGGTGGAATTCTCGTACAATAATAGTTATCACACTAGTATCGGGATGCCACCTTATGAGATGCTATATGGGCGGAGGTGTCGAACTCCCATTTGTTGGGGAGAAGTGGGTCAAAGAGAAATCGAGAGTACCGATTTGGTTTTAGAGACGAATAACAAGATTGATATTATTCGGGAACATTTGAGAAAGGCTCAAGATAGACAAAAGTCGTATGCCGACAAACGTAGATGAACGATTGAATTTCAAGAAGGCGATATGGTGATGCTTAAGGTTTCGCCATGGAAGGGTATTATTCGATTTCGAAAACGGGGAAAGTTAGCTCCTCGGTTTATTGGTCCCTTTAAAGTTTTAGCTCGTGTTGGTGAAGTCGCAAATCGTTTGGAATTACCCAAAGAACTTGCGGGGATCCATAATACCTTTCATGTTTCCCATCTCCGTAAGTGTCTTGCGGATGATTCATCTTGGGTGTCGTTAGACGAGATTGAGCTAAATAACAAGTTGGAGTATGTTGAGGAGCCGGTTGCTATACTCGATGAAAAGGTTAAGAAATTGAGAAATAAAGAGGTGAGGACTTTTAAAGTCCAATGGTGTCGAAGTATAGGTTCCGAGTTTACTTGGGAGCCCGAAGAGTTCGTGTTGGTATATCTTCCCTCTTGTCATGCGGCTTGGATTGCGAGGACGCAATCCGAATAAGTGGGGGAGAGTTGTAAGACCCTAATCAGTTTGTACAGCAGTGTAAATATGTTAAATAGAGTGTGGGTGATGTTGTGCAGTTAAACAGAAGTCACTGAGTGAGCTGAGCCTAGTGCGCGCCGCGCACACTAAAGGGAGCGCGCCGCGCACCCTTACTGTAGCCAGGTTCCAGCTTTTTAAATCAGATATTTTGATGGGCATTTTGGTAAATTCACTTATGGACGGGTTAAAGACAGATAGGTCAGTTTGTGGAGCACCATTACTCCATTATCAACAACCTTATCACTTTAACTTTAATTCTAGAGAGAGATTGTGATTTTTGAGAGAGAAAACTTAAATCCAAGAGGAAGGAGCTTGTTTTGGGTTAAAGTTCAAGCATTAAAGTCGTTCATCTTATCTCTAGCTTCGTTGTGGTAGTTGTGGTATGTTCTAATTTTATTTTCCTTACTTTGATTTAGTGTAAGGGTTAGGGTTTGAGTAAATGATGAACACAAAACCCATTATTGGTGATTTTGGGTGTTCTTGGGTAAAATTGAGTCTTGAATACTAATTGGTGACTAGTCTAGGGTTTCAAAGTATTAAATGATGTTTATGAACCCTAATTGGTGAGTTAATTGCTAACACACCTAGTTATTTAGTAAATGGGTGTTGGTTAGTTAGTGGATGACCCGAAATGGGTGTGTTGTCTTAAAATGGTTATTTGGGTAATAAATTGACCTAGTTTGGAAAGATGGGTATGAATTACCCTAATTATGTATTAGTTGGTGTTGTTGGACCTTAATCACTAGCTTTTAAGTGATTAGTGGTGGTCTTGACTTTAATTGGGCGGTTTTGGTATAAATGGGCGATTTAATACATTAAGTCATTAAATGCTCATGTGTAAGTGTTAGTATTCAGTACACTTAGCTTGTGTGTTGATCAAGTACTTATTATAATAGGTACTTTACTTTGAAGCTTGTGGAGGTTGAAATCGTCATCTAATTGTTAAGGTGAGTGGAATAATTATATGCGTATGTATATAATGTATCTATTTGTTGTAGCGTGAAAGGTGTAGTGTCGAGGTGTTAAGACACCACGTTTCACGTGAAGGGTGTAGCATCGAGGTGTTAAGATGCCACTCGGGTGTAGCATCGAGGTGTTAAGATGCCACCTAGGAGTGTAGTGTCGAGGTGTTAAGACACCACTCCGTAAAATAATGAGTGTTGCATCGAGGTGTTAAGATGCCACTCGGGGTGATGTGCCGAGGTGTTAAGGTGCCACCCTAGGGGTTAGTGGTGCGAGGTGTTAAGTGCCCTAACGGATGTTGTGAACACCGATGGCATTTTCACGAGCGCCGTTCCCTTGTACTATTGGTTAACCATGGTTACTTGTGTTGTAAGCATATTATATCATTTCGAGTTGTATTATTATGCGGTTGTTGCTAGCTTGTGGTATTGGAGATTATAGCTTGTTAATGTGACGATAAGCTAATTGTGTTGCTAGCATGTTTGCGGTTTGTGTAAGTGTATGCAAGTAGGTATAATTATATATGTATTCGTATAATTATTGCATTCACTAAGCTTTGCTTACCCTCTCGTTGTTTACCATTTTATAGGTTCGGTTTTGGACAAGGGTAAGGGCATCGTATTGGACTAGAGATCCCGCTTGATGCTAGGGGACGCTTTTGGCTTTAGTAGCTCTTGGAGTTTGACCGGTAGTTGGGTAGTTTAATCCCAAACGCCATGCTCATTGTGTAGTTTGGAACTTAAACTTTTTGGTGGTCGAAACTCTAAACTTGCATTAAAATTGTATTTTGGGTCGTGTGGGCCCCGCTTGTAAAACATCATTTTTATGTTTGATTCGTGTTAGTTTTACATATATAAGTTTGTTGTGAAAAGCGTTCGGTCTAAAAATGTCGGGAAGTGGTCCATCTTTTTGAGTGTTAAAAACAGTTCGGACAGAAGCTGGAGTGCTCTGTGCGCGCCGCGCACTACAGGGGATGCGCGCCGCGCACTCCCCTGTCCAGCAGCTTTTAATTTTTTTTTTTTTTGGGACTGTTTATGGTCGGTTATCGGGTTGGGTTGTTACAGAAAGTTAAGAGGATATTAAAGATCAGAATGGGATGGAGCATATTAACGAATGCTTTAAAGGGTGAATTTAGGAGAAAGAATAGAAGGTGTGAGTTGTAAGGAAACGACGGGGGTGGATTTATAGTGAAATATCTGACATAACAATCGAAACAGATTTCCGCATTAAATCAAAGGAGATCCTGACTTTCTTAATCGCCGAAGAACCATATCTTATTATGAAACAACCCAACCCGTATTAAAACCGGCCCATAAAAATTTTTCCTTTTAATATGCTTTAAATAATACTTTAGGTCCCGTTACACATATTCCAAAACGTATTTGTTATCAAAGTAAGTTCATCGAACTTAAAACATACATTAATGATTTAAACTCCTTAATACAATGGTTCATTAATTAAATCGTAAACCGGTTATAATCATTATGACCCGACTAGTTACGTTTACACAAAACCGAACATGGTGATTTGGGACTGCGCTACCCAAATCCTAATCGAGTCCAAAAGCAAGATCTTCTAAAGCAACCTAGCCGAGATCTCTAATTCCCAAGCTTACCCGAGCCGCCAAGCATGCGAACCTATAAAAATATCAACAACGAGAGGGTAAGCTAACGCTTAGTGAGTGAGAATATACTACATACATATATATGCATAAAATGAACACGCCACAAAATAGCAAATACCGCATACCGGAGCATCCAAGCATAAAGGCAAGCTAGTCTAAGCATACCGTAAGATCACTAAGCAATGAGCTTAAGATACATCAACAAAATATAAGTTCTCCAACAACGATGTGAATAATGCCAATAAGCTACACCCGGAGGGTTAGCTACAATACGACATTACAACATTATATGTATACAATATATATGTATATATATGTATATATCTCTCGAATAACATAATTTGCTTACGCTTACAACACAATAACCATGGTTAACCAATCGTACAAGGGAACGATACTCGTAAGAGACCGTCGGAGTTCGTAACATCCATTATCGTTACTTAAACACCGCGTAATCACTAATCCCCCGGGTGATGTCTTAAACACCGCGACTAATCCACCCCCATGACAATGTGGCGTCTTAAACACCGCGACGAATCCACACGCCAATCAAAATAATGAGTGGTGTCTTGAACACCGCGACAATTCCACTCCCATGACAATGTGGTGTCTTAACCACCGCGACAATACCACATGCCAATCAAACAATGAGTAGTGTCTTAAACACCGCGACACTACTACTCGTTACTTAGAATGTGGTGTCTTGAACACTGCGACAATACCACATTCATACTACACAAATACATACATTATATACGTACACGCATAATTATTCCACTCACAATATTAACCCTTCGCCATTGGGGTTATATAATCCACATCACACGCCCATGTGATAGAGTACACGCAAGGTGTGCACCTCGTCAAAGATGGTCAACCAAAATGCACAACCGTGCCAATCGGACCTACACACAAGTCCATCAATCCACCTATATGTGAAGTGAACTCTATAACCGAGAACCACTTCACCCGACCCGCACCCATCCTACACATACATATGCATATAGGATATTAACACTCACCTTGTCGCCTTGAAGAAATGCTTCCAAGTAATCCGCAACTCTTCAATGGAAAGTACCTAATCCATTATCACAAATTCAACAACACACTTAGATTGGATTTACAAACCAACCCAATTTGACACTTAGTGCAAATTCGACCCAAATGCACTTCCAAGGACAAACCGCGTCCAAACTAACCAATAATGACTAACACAGGTGATAATGGTCCTAATATGCCAATTAAACCCGAATACAAGTGTTAAACACTTATCGTTCTCAAAATCGCCCACAAACCCTAATTTTGACCCATAAGGTCAAAATCTCACCATTTACAAGTTTTGACACCAAAACATGTTTAACTCGGTTTTATACTTCAACTTAATCCATTTTAAGTTTATAAACCTTAATAAATCAACAATCGGGTCATAATCCTCAACAAACCCTAATTTTGACTCTAGTCAAAATTAGTCAACCATGAAAACCCTAAAAGTCTTCAAAACACCAATAATCACTAATGCTAATGATTATACACCATTCTCAAGTCTTAAACATGGTTAAATCATTAACCAACCCAAAACCCGCCTTTAACACTTATATACCCGAATCTTGGTGTTAATCTCCAATTAGCAACTAAATGGGTTTCACCTATGAATCATACAATCAAAAGCCCCAAATTTGAATGATGAACACGAAAATGAATTTCGGAGTTAGAGCTTACCACTAGTATCACCGTGTAGCTAAGAACGAGGAGAACACACTTGTCAACTACGCCAAAGATCAATTCCCGATTCTTCCTTTCCAAAAATCCATTTGAATCCAATTGGGTGTTTGAGTTTTTGAGAGGAAAATGAAATGAAAAGGGAAAAGAAATTAGGAAATGAAAGGAGTGGATGAGATTTAAGATCTCAATCTGGTTCAAACGCGAAAAGACCAAAATGCCCTTATTATTCTCTTAAAATTACAAAATCCGGAATCAGTTTGCCAGCATGGTCGCGCCGCGACCCTATTCGTCGCGCCGCGACGATTGCCTCGAACTGGTGGCTTTGTTTACAAGCTTTCTGATCCTGATTCTAGTGTAATGCCGCGCCGCGACCTTCTGTGTCATGCCACGACCCAAGGCGTGATCTGACATAACCTTTCGCACTCAAAGCTTTAATACTAGAAAATGTCCCGAACCCTTCATACGCCTATCGTACATACCCAATTCACCTATAAATCATGTACGGGGAAAAACGGGGTGTTACAACTCTCCCCCACTTAAATTCGATCACGTCCTTGTGATCCTAGTCACGAACCCAAACGGACCCACACTTCACGGTCCTCAAACTTAAGTCCAAACCGACTTTCCTAAGCAATTCTTCCCACCGAATTGCCTTTAACAACTAAATCGTCACCCGCGATTTATCAAATCCACAATCCGAGCACTAAAACCATGCTCATTCCCTGACATCGGGAAAACTCAATCAATCTCGTACAAAGATATCAATCCCTTAGCGTACCCTTACCGAGTACAATGCTAAAAGCAACCAAGTCTCAACCTAAGGTCAACAACCTGAAACAATGAAGACCGAACCAAACGAATCCTTATGGATAACACTTACCACTTAACATCCCTTGTAGTGCGCAATACGACCAATACTCAACTACCGCACCATCATAAACAAACGGCTAGAACCGATAGCGCCCAAAACGACTATGGCAACGCTAATCCAAAGGTGTACAAAATCGACTATCGTCACACCTGTAACAACACGTGAGCGAAACACGGCTTCGCATCACTAATCATACCACATGGTCCTCGCGACCCCACCATCGGCGTATAAAAACACCCGATCGATCACACAACACGGTCCTTACGACCCCACCATTGGTGTATAAAACAACCAACAGATCAACATCACGGTCCTTACGACCCCACCATCGGTGTATAAAACAACCGACAGATCACACAACACGAAGGCTGGCCGAAAACACACGCGCCTTAGTGAATCCGAACTACACGCGATTCACTACCATGATGAAGTCAGCGAACCCGAATATCATGCTTCACCAATCAATAATCCCATGATGAAGTCAGCGGACCCCGAAGGTCATGCTTCGCCAATCTCAACACCGGATGAAGTCAGCGGACTCCGAAAGTCATGCTTCACCGATATAACACCTCGCTCATGATGAAATCAGCGGACCCCGAAAGTCATGCTCCACCAATCGCATACTCCCATGATGAAGTCAGCGGACCCTAAAGTCATGCTTCATCAATCAACGCCCTTTTGGCCTCGAACGACGAGTAGCGTAACATCGCGCTCTGCTACGCCATAGTGAATCCTAACAGATACCACTAACCATTCACATACACGAGCAAGAATCACCTATATCAAACATAGGCACAAAACAATTATTCTCTAGAAGAGAATCCGACACACACCTCCCTTAACCGAAGGATTTCACCTTGCTCGCCAAACACGTCCATTATCTCTCAATCGAGATTTACCCCATTACCACCTCGGTGATAATTCAAATCCAAACCATAAGTTCAATTTATCCGAAATTGTAATCTACCACAAATCGACCAAAATCAGGTCTCGACAACATTTTCCGGATCTACCAAAAGCATCATCCGAAATCTCACACTAAAACTTCCTCGTGCGGGAGTGTAACTCCCCCATTTGGAACTACGTCCCATATCCACAACTCGTACAACCGTACAATGCTACCTAAGGTAGACTTTACAAAGATTGGGCTCACACGACCCGTCACCATATCTTGCTCCAGCCTTGAGCACACAAAGGATTTCAATCAATCCTTAAACACTTCGAGCAAAAAGTGTACCACGATTACACAAACCATACCTTCGCAATCATCCAATTGCTTTAGTTTATCAAATTACACCTAGTCACTCATGTACCTAAGGATTTCACTTCGGTACCCTAAGTACAATGTAACCGCTACATAATCGGAGTCGAACACCACGCTAGTAGGTATAAAAGAGGCACCTAATGTCGCGTCATAAAGACTCCATTACCAACATACATCGAGATTCAAAACACTCGATGTCAACGGTTTCAGCCCACCCGTCGAACCTCACGGTTCATCGACCTCAACACAAAAGCGAACACGCGCTTAACAACCGAACACCAACCCATTTCCATGGCTTGGTAGAAACATTTTACAAATATCAAGGAATGCTTGGTTACACCAAGTCTTACGCCCTTCGCCCATCAATCAAAATGTCGTCATAGGGTACTTCCATTAGGAACGTCACCCATATCAATAACATGCACAACACAATGCATTTAATAAACTCAACTTCAAACGGCACTTAATAAATAATCAAAAGACATATTTATTAAAACGAAACGTACCTTAACGTCTCCTTGCCGGCCCCGTCCCCGCTAACTTGGGACATTCCGACTTACGATGTCCTTCTTCTTAGCAATTGAAGCACACCATGCCATCGCCTTTTGGTACCGAACATTCCCACGACTTGTGACCCCTTATGCCACAATTGTAACATCTAGACGCACTAGAATCCAATATACCCGTCCGTGTACCACCCGTGCTCACACTCGGACCCTAAGTCCTCTTACTCGGAGCACCATGCGAAACAACCCTTCTCTCGCTCGAAGGTTCACCCTTCTTTGATCGTGAATACGACTCGAAACCTCTAGCCACGGCGAATAATTCCGCAAATGATTTCGCGTGACCCCGGCTAATCTTATTCTTCAAGTCATCATTCAAGGTTCGATAGAAATCTGGCATCAACAAATTATCATTCCCCAAATACTCCGGGCAAAAACGAGCCTTCGCCATAAAGGTCGTCTTGAGAGTATTCAAATCCATAGAACCCTGTTGCAAATTTCGCAACTCATTACGCATTTCTGATAAATCGGCCGAAGTCCGGAACTCCTCGAAGAATTCCTCCTTAAATTCGTCCCATGGTAACGCCATAAACGTCTCACCACCGACAAGATCAATCTTGCCATCCAACCAATCCTTCGCCCTACCCCGCAACAAACTAGTAGCGAGTCTCGTCTTTTTCTCGGGAGGGCATTCCATAGTACGAAAACACCCTTCGACATCCGAGATCCAAGTTGTGCTTACCAAAGGATCCGGTTTCCCATCATACATCGGGGTCTAGTCCTCATGAAGCTCTTAAGACAACGCTCCATTTCACCCCTATTTTGGAATTCGGAATACTTCCTATCCATTTCTTCTCGTAACGCACCCACTTGCTCCGCAACGGAGGCCACAATTCTAGCGTTAAACTCCGCGTCATTCGTCTCGATCTCGTTTCGCGTCGTCATTCTAAGGAATGCAAAACGATTAGTCCACGCACGTATAAAACGACACACACAACACCACCCCATCTTGCTAAACACTCGTCGTACATCACTTGTTAGACACGATTTGCACCCGTAATAAGGTTTGCAAGTTCTTATTACGCACACACGCCGTATCGACTCGTTAGTACAACGACCGCCTCGCTCGATGATAATAACCAACACAACAAAATTCCTACACGATATAAACACACGCGAGAATTATTATCACATCACAATAGCATATTAATAATATTCGCATTACTAATATAAACGTTAGTCAACCTATAACCAAGGCACTAGCTAGAACCCATTCCGACCCGTACTCCTACAAGTCCCGCAACAAATTAAGCACACACAAAAGTCTAAGTCTAGGCACCTATCTCAAGTCACCTAAATCCCTTAGACCATGCTCTGATACCACTTGAAACAACCCAACCCGTATTAAAACCGGCCCATAAAAATTTTTCCTTTTAATATGCTTTAAATAATACTTTAGGTCCCGTTACACATATTCCAAAACGTATTTGTTATCAAAGTAAGTTCATCGAACTTAAAACATACATTAATGATTTAAACTCCTTAATACAATGGTTCATTAATTAAATCGTAAACCGGTTATAATCATTATGACCCGACTAGTTACGTTTACACAAAACCGAGCATGGTGATTTGGGACTGCGCTACCCAAATCCTAATCGAGTCCAAAAGCAAGATCTTCTAAAGCAACCTAGCCAAGATCTCTAATTCCCAAGCTTACCCGAGCCGCCAAGCATGCGAACCTATAAAAATATCAACAACGAGAGGGTAAGCTAACGCTTAGTGAGTGAGAATATACTACATACATATATATGCATAAAATGAACACGCCACAAAATAGCAAATACCGCATACCGGAGAATCCAAGCATAAAGGCAAGCTAGTCTAAGCATACCGTAAGATCACTAAGCAATGAGCTTAAGATACATCAACAAAATATAAGTTCGCCAACAACGATGTGAATAATGCCAATAAGCTACACCCAGAGGGTTAGCTACAATACGACAATACAACATTATATGTATACAATATATATGTATATATATGTATATATCTCTCGAATAACATAATTTGCTTACGCTTACAACACAATAACCATGGTTAACCAAGCGTACAAGGGAACGATACTCGTAAGAGACCGTCGGAGTTCGTAACATCCATTAGCGTTACTTAAACACCGCGTAATCACTAATCCCCCGGGTGATATCTTAAACACCGCGACTAATTCACCCCCATGACAATGTGGCGTCTTAAACACCGCGACGAATCCACACGCCAATCAAAATAATGAGTGGTGTCATGAACACCGCGACAATTCCACTCCCATGACAATGTGGTGTCTTAACCACCGCGACAATACCACATGCCAATCAAACAATGAGTAGTGTCTTAAACACCGCGACACTACTACTCGTTACTTAGAATGTGGTGTCTTGAACACCGCGACAATACCACATTCATACTATACAAATACATACATTATATACGTACACGCATAATTATTCCACTCACAATATTAACCCTTCGCCATTGGGGTTATATAATCCACATCACACGCCCATGTGATAGAGTACACGCAAGGTGTGCACCTCGTCAAAGATGGTCAACCAAAACGCACAACCGTGCCAATCGGACCTACACACAAGTCCATCAATCCACCTATATGTGAAGTGAGCTCTATAACCAAGAACCACTTCACCCGACCCGCACCCATCCTACACATACATATGCATATAGGATATTAACACTCACCTTGTCGCCTTGAAGAAATGCTTCCAAGTAATCCGCAACTCTTCAATGGAAAGTACCTAATCCATTATCACAAATTCAACAACACACTTAGATTGGATTTACAAACCAACCCAATTTGACACTTAGTGCAAATTCGACCCAAATGCACTTCCAAGGACAAACCGCGTCCAAACTAACCAATAATGACTAACACAGGTGATAATGGTCCTAATATGCCAATTAAACCCGAATACAAGTGTTAAACACTTATCGTTCTCAAAATCGCCCACAAACCCTAATTTTGACCCATAAGGTCAAAATCTCACCATTTACAAGTTTTGACACCAAAACATGTTTAACTCGGTTTTATACTTCAACTTAATCTATTTTAAGTTTATAAACCTTAATAAATCAACAATCAAGTCATAATCCTCAACAAACCCTAATTTTGACTCTAGTCAAAATTAGTCAACCATGAAAATCCTAAAAGTCTTCAAAACACCAATAATCACTAATGCTAATGATTATACACCATTCTCAAGTCTTAAACATGGTTAAATCATTAACCAACCCAAAACCCGCCTTTAACACTTATATACCCGAATCTTGGTGTTAATCTCCAATTAGCAACTAAATGGGTTTCACCTATGAATCATACAATCAAAAGCCCCAAATTTGAATGATGAACACGAAAATGAATTTCGGAGTTAGAGCTTACCACTAGTATCACCGTGTAGCTAAGAACGAGGAGAACACACTTGTCAACTACGCCAAAGATCAATTCCCGATTCTTCCTTTCCAAAAATCCGTTTGAATCCAATTGGGTGTTTGAGTTTTTGAGAGGAAAATGAAATGAAAAGGGAAAAGAAATTAGGAAATGAAAGGAGTGGATGAGATTTAAGATCTCAATCTGGTTCAAATGCGAAAAGACCAAAATGCCCTTATTATTCTCTTAAAATTACAAAATCCGGAATCAGTTTGCCAGCATGGTCGCGCCGCGACCCTATTCGTCGCGCCGCGACGATTGCCTCGAACTGGTGGCTTTGTTTACAAGCTTTCTGATCCTGATTCTAGTGTAATGCCGCGCCGCGACCTTCTGTGTCGCACCGCGACCCAAGGCGTGATCTGACATAACCTTTCGCACTCAAAGCTTTAATACTAGAAAATGTCCCGAACCCTTCATACGCCTATCGTACATACCCAATTCACCTATAAATCATGTACGGGGAAAAACGGGGTGTTACATATTATGAAGATTTTCTTTAAATCCCTTAGATTTCGGAAACCAATAATAATTACGTCATCGGTTAAAACGAATATACGTTACTCATTTCACTCTCTTGCGATAGCTTCATTTATACCCTTCGCGTAATCAAATTGTTTTATCTATATTACCCAATGATGATAAAACTCTATTTATCAACTCATATTCGTCATGAAAACATTCTTATAGTTAGCCATGACGACCTCGATCAAATTTCGGGACGAAATTTCTTTTAACGGGTAGGTACTGTGATGACCCGGGAATTTCTGATCAAATTTAAACTTTAATCTTTATATGATTTAATGTTTCCGACACGATAAGCTAAGTCTGTAATGTTGAGTCACAAATATTTTGAACTGTTTCATATATTCGTTTGACTTTCGACCATTCCTAACGATTCACGAACAACTATTTGTAAATAGATTACGTATATATTTAAATAGGTATTTATAATTTGAAATATAATTTAGAATATTATATAATATGATTATTAGGATTTATATTGTAAAATAAATAAAATAAAATGCAAGTAATGGAAACCATAGAATATATAGATATATATATATATAAAACAAATATGTATATAAATATTACTTGTAAATATATAATATTATATTTAGTTGTTTAAAAGAATATAATTAATATGTTATTTACTTAAACTTGTTAATTAAGATTGGATATGTATATATATATATAGAATGTGTGTGTATATATATATATATATATATAATGTAAAATAAAAAAATAAAATATTAAATGATTGTTATACTCGTTGGACGTTTCGATTATTATTTAGAGAAGTTCAATTCGAACTTATGTGAGTTTAAAAAAATAAACGTTGATATTTCTGAGCAAGATGGCATAAAGATTCTTGTTACCATCCGATGATTGTATAAATATGTATATTGAATTTGTGGAAAAGCAAGACATATGATCACAATCACCATCACTTTTGGCTTTAACTTCCTACTCCCACTAGTGTCTTAGTTCTTGTTTTTACTCGATTTCTTTTTCAAGATATTTAATCCAATCACCAAATGTTTTAGATTACAAAGAAAAAGGTGGCAATTAGTTGTTTGTTTTTGTTTCACACATTATGAATTGTAAATAATATATATAATCCTATTTCCTTTTTGACAAATCAATACTCATTTGTATTTATCTGTTTGTTTTGTTCGATGGAGATAGAACCATCACCAATTTAACCTTCCATACTATCTCTGATTATTGACTTTAAAAGCAACACAAACAAATTCAGTTATCAATATCCATCTACTTTAATTTTTTTTCTTAATCTTCTGTATCTAATTGATTGTCTCACAAACCAATTTGATTTTCCTTATAATCATTCTATAATCATTTATAAGTCATCTTCTTCTCTCATAGAAATAAATATACATACAATACATGAGGATGAATCTCAAAACATTCACCGAAGCCACAACCATCGTTTACTACTATCGTGAATCTCCACCATCCTACAAAATACATTGGATAGAAAAGCAGTCAACTCATTTAAACTCTTCTCCTTTCTCTATTATTTATGTTGTGAACCATTACACAACCAAATACCAAAAATCAAGAACTTCATTTTCATTAATCCATCACAATATAGCTTTTGCTCGATGAAACCATAACCATCTCATTAAACCACCACCCTTTGTGGATCACCACTTCCAATTTGACATTTTTACTCTTTCTTTTCTTTCTCTCTGTTAATTAATCCCGACTTCTGTAACTTCCCTTCCACTTTCTTCTATCACGATCACCACAATTAACATACATCTTACTTTAACCCGATCAACAAACACCCAAGACTACCATCTTTATCGATGTCATCATCATACAATCACAATGAACTATCATAAACCGCCACCTGCCCTTCTGTTTTCAAATTTTTGCACATGCTGTTCTGTATCGTTTGAGATCGAAAACCATCCCACCATTCATCACCACAGCTCACCATTTATCACCACCGTAAGTCTTTTTTTTACTGCTGCTTCTTCATTACAGATTATCATCATCAAACACCACTTAAAATAAACATCATCATTGTAAGTATCACACAACCACCTAATTTTTTTTATTGATGCTGCTGCACTTTCTAGCTGTTTTCCTGTTCTATTCGAAACCCTATCAAAAACCATCACCAATTATAACTGCTGCTGCTAACGATTCTATTTCCTATCACTTTATTCGAAAACAACAACCCAAAACCATCAAGAACTGTACCTGTATGTTTGCTTACTGATTTTTGTTTCCGGTTTCTACATCTGGCCTATTCCGGTTATCAACAACCATCACCAAACCTGCAACTACAAGTTGCTACTACACACTGCTGTTTCTATTTAAAATTTCTATTCGATCAGATAAGAATACAGAAAAAGATAAAGAGTAAATTTACCTACTTGATCAATTACTGAATCGACTTCATGATCGATTGATCTGTTGATGAATTGAAGATCCCTTAAACCGTGATATGTTCTTCTGCGTGTTCTGTTCTGCTACCTCGATCTAATTTTGAGCCGACAACAGAAATATAGATGGGGTAAAGTGAACCTGTTATGCCACGATGTTGATTGTTTGATCGATTGATCGATTAATGAACCAGAGATCCCATGTTATGCACTTCATCTGCGTTTTTGATTTCTGCCTTGTTTAATCTATTGTGACTAGGGTTAATGTCATATACCATAGCAGATTACTCCTTAAGCGGGCCACTTAACCTACTTTTGGATTGAGCTTTGTTTGGACCGAAGTAAATTTGGCCAAACGGGTTATAGATTATTCAGTGGGGTTTTAAATCAGAAATTAACAGTTGGTCAATTGGTCAAGGGGTATGTTTGGTGGACGAGAGGTCTCGAGTTCGAGCCTGGGCAGAAGCATACTTTTTTTTTTGGAAAGCTTTAAGGTAGTTTTAATTATTATTATTATTATTATCATTAATATTACTAATTATTGTTATTATTATGAAAATGGTTATTATTTTTTAACCTTTAGAAGTATAATTATTATTATCATCTAATTAATAGTATTATCATTATTGTTATTACCAGTATTATTATTAAGTATTATTATTATGATTATTATAGTTATTATTATATTATTACTAGTATTACTATTACTATTATTAACATGATTTTAAGACTATTATTATTATTATTATTATTATTATTATTATTATTATTATTATTATTATTATTATTATTATTATTATTATTATTATTATTATTATTATTATTATAGGTATTATTATTATTATTATTAAGAGAACCTTTATTTTTAAAATTATCATTTTTATTAAAATTATCATTTTCATTATAATTATTAGTAATAGCAAAAGTATCATTTAAAATTATTATTACTAGGATTTATATTATTATTATAACTATTATTATTAAAACTACCTTTTTAGTTAAAATTTCATTACCATTATTATTATTATATTATCATAACAAATAAGTATTTGTATATAAAAATATAATTATACTAAAATTATATTAATATTACCTATAATTATATATTAAAAATATTAACATTTCTATTATGTATATACAAAATAAATACATATATAACATGCAATTTAAGATATAAAATATATTAGAATTTGGTACAAATTATATATAAACTACAACACTAAATATATAAATACTATATATTTAATAGATGAAATTATGTGATTTCTATTATATGTTTTAATAGATATACAAATGATATAGGTTCGTGAATTTGAGGCCAACCTTACACTTGTTCAATGATGTTATATGTATTTTTACTACGAAATACAGTATGGTGAGTTTCATTTGCCTTTTTACCCTTTATATTTTTGAGCTGAGAATACATGCGCAACTCTTTATAACTGTTTTACGAAATAGACACAAGTAAATAAAACTACATTCTATGGCTGGATTATTAAACCGAATATGCCCCTTTTTAGTCTGGTAATCTAAGAATTAGGGAACAGACACCCTAATTGACGCGAACTCTAAAGATAGATCTATCGGGCCCAACAAGCCCCATCCAAAGTACCAGATGCTTTAGTACTTCGAAATTTATATCATGTCCGAAGGAGGATCCCGGAATGATGGGGATATTCTTAAATGCATATTGTGAATGTCGGTTACCAGGTGTTCAATCCATATGAATGATTTTTGTCTCCATGTGTGGGACGTATATTTATGAGAACTGGAAATGAAAATCTTGTGGTCTATTAAAATGATGGAAATGATTATTTATGTTAAACTAATGAACTCACCAACCTTTTGGTTGACACTTTAAAGCATGTTTATTCTCAGGTACGAAAGAAATCTTCCGATGTGCATTTGATCATCTTAGAGATATTACTTGGAGTCATTCATGACATATTTCAAAAGACGTTGCATTCGAGTCGTTGAGTTCATCAAGATTATTATTAATTCAATTATAGTTAGATATATTATGAAATGGTATGCATGCCGTCAACTTTCGATGTAATGAAAGATTGGCTTTTCAAAAACGAATGCAATGTTTGTAAAATGTATCATATAGAGGTCAAGTACCTCGCGATGTAACCAATTGTTGTGAATCGTTTATAATTGATATGGACTTCGTCCAGATGGATTAGGACGGGTCCTTTCTGTGACGACCCGGAAATTTCCGACCAAATTTAAACTTTATCTTTATATGAAATCGACACGATAAACAAAGTCTGTAATGTTGAGTCTCATAAATTTTTGAACTGTGTTCATGCATACATTTGAACTTTGAACTACTTATATGGATTTCTTGAACCTTTGATTATTCTTGACGATTCACGAACAACTATTTGTAAATATATATGTACATATTTAAATATATATATTAATTTGAAATGTTATAGGATTCAATTATTAGAATTTACTATATAAAGTAAAATAAAATATGATATTATAATAATTATTATTTAAAAAATATCTATACATAATTAGTGTATATTAGAAATAAATATTAAGTGATTGTAATACTCGATTGACGTTTCGTTAATGTTCATATAGATCTACTACTTTTATCCGCTAATGATTAACAACGGAGTACAAATTGATATCCGTAAAAATTGTCAGTAGCATAAAACAATTAATATTCACGAGTCTAATATAGTGACTACTTTTAAAAGAAAACATGGGACCTAATTCTTTTAACATATCTGCTTTCTATTTCATCATATTAGCATATATCAATATACATATAGATATGGGTATATACATCACCATTTGATTACTAATATAATGTACTATCTTACTTTAGTTGTTACTAGTCTCGATCTCTATCTAATCATCCCTTTTCTATATCTAAAATATTATCATTCATACATTGCATACATAAATATATTTTAAACTAACACCATCACTTCTCACAACCACCTTATTCTCCTTCTTCAATCCATGAACGTCAAATGCTATCACTTGAAAATATGCTACTTCTATGTATTGCTAGGTTGTTTAATACTTTTCAGTTAAAGCTCAACAACCGGTATCCTTTTGAACAATCAAACCGCCACCCCACAATTCTACCATCGTGAACACCCACTCAAACACTTGACCTCAATCACCACAAATCATCTTCAACAAGCATATACAAACAAGAGTCACTTATTAATTTTAAAACTAGATATCAAAACAAACCACCATTAGTCCCTAACTGTTAAACCGTCACCTCTTAATCACAACCATCAAGAAACACTGTGATTGAGCTGCGGCTATGCTATACTTGCTGCTACTATTCAAAGACCTTCACAACCAATAAACCAAAGAATACTGCTGAGCTGCTGTTTAGTTGTATGTAACAGCAAATCCTACTGCTGCTCATCTTTCTTACATCAGAACTGCAGCACAACTACTTGTTAGTTTTGGAAACCGTTGTGATAAACTACTGCTACTATGAACAGCCATAAAACTGCCATTAACCATTACCAACCCACTTTCTAATTTGTTTTCTGTTTCATTCATAAAAACCCATTTAATTACCACTACCCACAACCATAAAAACCAGGTCAAGAATATTCAAATATCAATCACACCTGCTGCTATTCTGTCTGCCCTGTTCGAGACAATCACCAAAATCACTATAGTACCACCACAGCTTGCACTACCACCCGGCTTTGATCACCATCACTGCCATTTCGTTTCCTGTTTTATAGCTGAACACCTTGCAACTAATATGGTATGTTTCTTTTCCTGATAAATCAAACCATCCTTTAATTATCATCAGCTATATCTATCTATATCATTAATCTATTATTACATGATATTCATGAGAAACACATAAAGAAATCAAACATCACCTTTTCCTTATACCACGACCGCCACCATCTCTTGAAACCAAGAAACAACCACCTTTGAATTTCCTCTTCTTTCTTCTGCTTTAACTGCAGGCTACTACAGCTATTTTTTTTCTATTGCAAACCATCGACAGTCACTAATGAATTACAAGATACCTGCAACCTTCTATCGATTTTTGCTATACAATAACACCACACTGTGACCATCGAATCTGGTTCCTTTCTGCTGCTGTTTACGGTCTCAAACCATCACCACCTGCAGAAACAATCTTCACCATAACCAAATAGCAAGTACACTGTTAAGAAATTTCTATATCTATATATTTTTTTTTACTCAAACCTGGAATCCATTGTTTTTGCTGGCCGTTCCTATATTGTTTCGATGTAGAACCAAATAATTTCATCAGCTTTTCGATTAACATCATCAAGACATCAAGAACACTATTAGTTTCTGCTATTGTTCTATCAAATAAATACACAGAAATTATAGAAGGATTATAGAAATTAAAAGAATATTAATTAACCAATTACCTACATCACTAATAAATGAATCGATTACTTACTGGAATTCATTGATTGATCGATTGTTGGACCGATTGATGAGGGATGATGAGTAACGATTGATAATGAAGACTGATGATAACATTAAGCGATGATGATGAGAAATCGAAGACCTGTTAAACGATTTTGATTGTTACTCGATTGTTGTTGGTAAATGAATCAAAGAAAAGCCTGAACTTTGATTAATTGTTTTTCGCCTGCATGTGTGTGTGTGTGTTCTTCTACTTCGATCGGGTTTGAGCTGATTATCCAGATCCAATCCCACTCTTTATCTTTATTAGGTATATTATTAAATGTTATGTATTATATCTTTATTAAGTATTAATCTATTATTATTATTAAAGTTATTATTATTATTAGTATTTATCTTATTATTAATATTATTATTATTATTTTATTATTGTTAAAAGTAAATTTTTATAAAAATAAATAAAATTATCATCTTTATTAGAACCACCATTAATATTATAAGAATCATTGTTATTATTATAATTATCATTTAAAAGTATCATTTCTAATATTATCATTATTATTATTAGTTTTATCATTATTAATATTATTATCATTATTATTATTATCATTCTTGTCAACACTAGTGTTATTACAAATAGATACTTTATACAACAATACATTACAATAATATTAATATTATGTATCATTATATTGTTATTATTAAAATGATAATTACTATATTATATATATAAAATGTACCAGTTAATACATAAATATATATTGTTATCATATATAAAACCTTATATATCTTTTATAACATAAATAATGATAAATATGAACTATATAAAATGTATAAATTAAATATATTAAAATGATCTAAATAACATGAAATATAACAAGTATATTATTAATAATAAAATATATAAACTTGCTCGATTACGATTACATGTTTTAATATATATATACAAATGATATAGGTTCATGAATCCGAGGCCAACCCTGCATTGTTCAGTTTATCTAATGTTGTAATATGTATTTTTACTACAAAATACATTAGGTGAGTTTCATTACTACCTTTTAAATGCTTTTGCAATATATATATTTTTGGGACTGAGAATACATGCGCTGCTTTTATAAATGTTTTACGAAATAGACACAAGTAATCGAAACTACATTCTATGGCTGGATTATTAAACTGAATATGCCCCTTTTTAGTCTGGTAATCTAAGAATTAGGGAACACACACCCTAATTGACGTGAATCCTAAAGATAGATCTATTGGGCCCAACAAGCCCCATCCAAAGTACCGGATGCTTTAGTACTTAGAAATTTATATCATGTCCGAAGGAGGATCCCGAAATGATGGGGATATTCTTATATGCATATTGTTAATGTCGGTTACCAGGTGTTCAATCCATATGAATGATTTTTGTCTCTATGCATGGGACGTATGTTTATGAGAAATGGAAATATGAAATCTTGTGGTCTATTAAAAATATGAAATGATTATTTATGATAAACTAATGAACTCACCAACCTTTTGGTTGATACTTGAAAGCATGTTTATTCTCAGGTACGAAAGAAATCTTCCGCTGTGCATTTGCTCATCTTAGAGATATTACTTGGAGTCATTCATGACATATTTCAAAAGATGTTGCATTCGAGTCGTTGAGTTTATCAAGATTATTATTAAGTCAATTATAGTAAAATATATTACGAAATGGTATGCATGTTGTCAACTTTCGATGTAATGAAAGATTGTCTTTTCAAAAACGAATGCAATGTTTGTAAAATGTATCATATAGAAGTCAAGTATCTCGTGATGTAATCAACTGCTGTGAAACGTTTATAATCGATATGGACTTCGTCCGGATGGATTAGGTCGGGTCTTCACAGTTTCACGTGAATCGTCGGAATAAAAGGGTGACCAAAAGCTTGTGTAAAACTCTTTCCGGAGGTTCAAGACTTATTAAAATTCATTGCTTATCAATTCAGAATTATATAAAGATTAAGTTTAAATTTGTTCGAAAATTTCCGGGTCGTCACATTTGACAACCCCACTCGGGCTAGTCGCGCTAGCATTCAACGGGTGTTTAATACTTCGAGGACAAATGAACTCGCCAGGTGCACTTTTAGGGGGTGGTATACATACGTTAAGTCTAGTTACCGGGTACCCACGGTTAAGCATATACTTTTCATATTGATTTAAACTGCTGATTGAAGCACTGAAATCTCGTGGTCTACATTCCTTTACTGATTACAAACTATTGCTCACCAACATTCGTGTTGACTTTTAAGCGTGTATTTCTCAGGTGCTTAGACGATGTTGCTATGTTGTTAGACTTGCTATCTTGGTGTTATAGACTTGCTGTTATGGACCTGCTGTGTTAGATTTCTGCTGCATTACTTAGAGATGTCTCAATCATGGAACTTTTTTTTTTGCATTCGTAACTTATGTTATTTTCAAATAATGACTTGTAACGACCTTTGTGTCACGTTATCTTTTGTAAAACACTATCTTTTATGAATGCAAAACTCATTTTCAAACAGCATATAGTGTTTGACCTTGTAATGATCCTGTTGTTGATGAACTGTACACGATGGTTTTGTACGGGGCGTCACATGAACAGTAAAAAAATAGCCCTTCTTATGAGTAGGTATATATATATATATATATATATATATATATATATATATATATATATTGTAACATCCCGTTTTTCCTTGTACATGGTCCAAAGGTGCGTATTTAACCTTATGAAGGCTTAACTTTAACCGTGGTTGATTTAAATGGATTAAACAATGGAAATTGGACTGAACTGGCAATCTATCGCGTTTTAATCAGGTGTATCGCGTTTCAGGTCATCGCGGAACGCGACAGGGTCGGTCGAAATGCGACAGCTTAAAACCATTGACCTGACCACTTTATCGCATTTTGGTTAGCATTATCGCATTTGGGTCGTTGCGAAACGCGACACGTGGGCAGACCTGCTTTTCCAGCTCATTTTTAAAGGGTATTTTTGGGGGTGTTTTGGTCTTTTAACTTTGTTGACAGTTTGAGACCATAAAAAACTGACCAAAACTTATCCTTAGAGAGAGAAATAGAGTTTTAGATAGAGATAGCTCATTTTGGAGAAGAAAGAACCCGATTCTTGCTCAAGTCCAAGCTTTAAAGTTGTTCCTTACATCTCTAGCTACGTTTTGGTAGTGTTGGTAAGTTTTAACTCCGAGTTTCAAGTTCAACTTGATTTATAGCTAGGGTTTGTTCTTTTGTAGCTTGTAAGACCCATTTTAGTGTTAAAGGGGTGAATTTGGGTAAGCTTGATGAATGGAAACCCTAAGGGTAATAATCTAGGGTTTAGCCTTGTGATTTGAAGTTTGTAGGGTTATTGTGTTGTTGAATCACTAACACATTTATGTGTTAGTGGGAGTTTGCAAATGGGATTCAAGTTTGACCCAATTATTGGTCTTGACTTTAAAATGAGTCAAATGGGTAATGTTTGACCTAGTTGTGCAAGACGGGTATGATAATACCCCAAATTTGTGTTAATTGGTGTTATTGGACTTTAATCACTAGCTTTTAGTGATTAATGATAGTCTTGACTTTGAATGTGCGGTTTTGTGTAAATGGGTCATTTAATGCAATTAAGTCATTAAATGCATAAGGGTTAAGTGTTGGTGTCTAGTCCAACTAGTTTGTATGTTGATTGTGTATCTAATATAATAGGTACTTTACATTGAAGCTTGTGGAGTGTATAATCATCACATAGATGACCAGGTGAGTGGAATAATTATATGCGTAGGTATATAGTTTATTTACTTGTGGGATATGGGTTTGAAGTTCGATGTGACGATACCATATGCTTGTGTGTAATTTGTGATTAGGGCTTAAAGTTCGATGTTGACGATACCTCATATGTATGGATTTAAAGTTCGATATTGACGATGTCATACCACTATTGTAGTGACTTGTGATGAGGGTTTAAAGTTCGATGTTGACGATACCTCATATGTGGGTTTTAAGTTCGATGTTGACGATACCACATTAAGTGGGGCGAATGAGGCTTAAGTTCGATGTTGACGATACCATTCGTGGGGCTAGTATTGAATACTAACGGATTATGACGATACCATTCGTGGGGATAGTATTGACTCAATCTGCACAAAAAAAAAAGTCAAATCTGCACACACACAAAAGTCAATCTGCAAAAAAAAAATGTCAATCTGCAGGATATTGACTCAATCTGCACGAGTTTCATGGGTTCTCTACTACCTTTGGTTCTCCATGGATCCTCACCATATATATATATATATATATATATATATATATATATATATATATATATATATATATATATATATATATATATATATATATATATATATGGGGCAGGATCAATGGGGAAGTAACCAATCGGGGGGAAGCGGGGGGAACCAAAAAAAAAAAATTCGTTTTTTTGAAATTTTTTTTTCCGGTATCAAGATCACACGAAAATATGAACATTTAGAAGAGACACTTCGTGATGAATGTTATTATTTAGGCGGGAAAACGATCGACAAAAATAACATTCAAGATAATATTGTTCGTGAAGAATATGAACGCTTTTTTTTCATGTTTTGTGAACTAAAATTTAGCCCGATTTAGAGTTTAGGGTTTAGGGTTTGGTGTTTTGGGTTTATTCCATAAACCCAAAACACCAAACCCTAAACCCTAAACCCTAAACCCTAAACCCTAAACTCTAAACAGTTCGTGTTAAAAACTCAATCTAAATCCTAAATCTAAACCCTAAACCCAAAAATTTCTAAACCCTAATATCTAAACCCTAATATCTAAACCCCAATAGCTAAAACCTCAAAATACGCTCGAAAAACACGATAATTGTTATATATTACTTATTCGAGCATTTTTCTGCCAAAATAAAAACATTTATCACAAAGTGTCTCAACTAAATGTTCATATTTTCATCTCATCTATAATGTTCGTGAACAAAGTTTTTTCAAAAAACGAAAAAAAAAGTTTTGCTTCCCCCCGCTTCCCCCCGAATGGTTACTTCCCTCTTGATCCTACCACTATATATATATATATATATATATATATATATATATATATATATATATATATATATATATATATATATATATATATATATATATATATATATATATATTGATGTTATGCGAGGTGTATATAAAATACTATTAAATTTTACAAGGAAATACTATTAAATGCGATACAATTTTACACAAGATATTTATTTATTTATAGAATGGATATACTTAAACCTTACTACAACACTTATAGGCAGTATACCTAATCGTACAGTAGTGTAGTTTTTAGTAAGTCCGGTTCGTTCCACAAGGAATCTTTTAAACAAGCTTAACGCTATATTAGTTTTATTTTATAAAAATACAAATATATATATAAGTAATATTATTATTATAAATGGGGGTTTTTACCGTTTAATGACCAGTTTATCGATTTTAAAAACTTAATTGCAGTTAAAACCTAATGTAAAAATAAATACAACTTAATTTAAAGCATAAAATAAATAATGATAAAGAAATTGCGATAAATAAAAGTGCGATAAAATAAAATTGCGATAATTAAAAAGTACGATAATTAAAAGTGCAATTAAATACAATAACAATAAATAAAAGTGCGATAATTAGAAGTGCAATTAAATATAAAATAAAGGAAATTAAATATGAAATAAAAGAATTATGCTTATTTAAACTTCCGTAATCAAGATGTTTGACGTGTTGATTTTAGTTTTATGCCCATGGGTTAATTGTACTTTGTCCTGGATTATTTAATATGTCCGTCTGGTTTTTGTCCATAACAGTCCATCAGTCATAAATACAAAGTGCGAGTGTCCTCGTCAAATTATCCTTATACCCGAAGTTAAATATTCCAACTAATTGGGGACTTAAACTGTAACAAGGTTTTATTACTTTGTTTAATAATTACACCAGGATATCGACTACGTGTAACCCAAGGTTTTAATACTTTGTTACCAATTATGCCAAGTGTCCTTGTACATAATTTCACCGCTGTTTTAATAATTCTAGTGACTAATAATCCATTCCCGTGTCTGGTTAAATGAACGATTATTCGTACATATAAATACCCCGCCCATCGTGTCCGATCGAGTGTATATGGTTATTTATAGGGACGTTCAATTGTAAATCTTTATATTAAAATTAACAAATTATCATTTAGTTAAACAAATATAAAGCCCATTAATAGCCCATAGTCTAATTTCCACAAGTGTCGTTCTTTTGTCCAAACCCCAATTATGGTACAAAGCCCAATTACCCAATTTTAATATTTTTAGCCCAACATCATGATTACTTCGGATTAAATAAGCATAATAATAACTTAGCTACGAGACATTAAATTAAAAAGGTTGAACATAACTTACAATGATTAAAAATAGCGTAGCGTTACATGGACAGAATTTCGACTTACACCCTTACAACATTCACTAACATACCCTTATTATTAGAATTAAAATTAAAATTAAAATTAAAATTAAAATTATAATATTTATATATATATATATATATATATATATATATATATATATATATATATATATATATATATATATGTTTACGAGATAGAGAGAAAGATATGGATATATGGTACACCAGAGCTCGTGTTTTATAGGCCTTGTGAACTGAAAAAGTTGGCCATGCGATCGCATGGCTTTTGTGCCTCCAGGCCATGCGATTGCATGGTGGTAGGTGACAGCTCAAAATTCTTGTTTTCTTGTTTGTCGACGTTTTAATTAAATAAATATAATATATAAATAATTATAAGAATTATTTAAATATTATATTATATTTATGTGCATAGTTGACTTATAATTTTTAGTCCGTTGCGTCGAGCGTTGAGAGTTGACTCTGGTCTCGGTTCCGGATTTTCGAACGTCCTTGCGTACAATTTAATATTTTGTACTTTGCGTTTTGAATCTTGTACTCTTGTAATTTCGAGACGTTTCTTATCAATAATTGGAACCTCTTTGATTGTATTTTGTACTTTTGAGCTTTTTGGTCGTTTGTGTGACAACCCGGAAATTTTTGACCAAATTTAAACTTTATCTTTAAATGATTTAATGTTTCCGACACGATAAACAAAATCTATGAAGTTGAATCTCAAAATTTTAGAACTGTTTCATATATACAATTACCTTTGACTACTCTCGACGATTCATGAACAATTATATGTATGTATATATATATATGTACAAGGAAAAACGACTTTCCTACAGTAAAACACTATTTGTTACTGTAAAAATTACTTTGCTACAGTAAAATACTATTTGCTACAGTGAAACCATATTTTGCTACAGTGCTACAGTGAAAACACTATTTGCTACAATAAACACTATTTGCTACAGTACACACTATTTGCTACAGTAAACACTATTTGATGTCGACGAACTGGCAAACAAAAACGGATAAGGCGGCCATGCGATCGCATGGCAAAAACACTGAAAACTCATGCGATCGCATTAGGTACTGTAGCAGGCCACATACTATAAAACGCGAATTCTGGTTCCAGTGTACATCCATCTATCTCGATCTCTTTCTCTATTATATTATTATTATTATTATTATTATTATTATTATTATTATTATTATTATTATTATTATTATTATTATTATTATTATTATTATTATTATTATTATTATTATTATTATGATTAATTATTATGATTAATATTATTATTAATCTTATTATTATTAATATTATTAATTAGTATTATACATAAAATACTACGACGAGGTCTTGAGCATGTCACTTTCAAAATGGTTTTCAAACGGGATAGAGCTAAGGAAATTATGGGTAATGTTCGGGGGTATATTTATGAATCAAACCTAGTGTTTATCATCTCCGTTACTTCTACGTACTATCCTACAATATTGAATCTCAATATTGATACGTAAGCACTCATATTTTATCTTTTATACATTAATTGTGTATCCATGTCTAGTGCTCGAGTATATATATTTATACATACGTGTATGCTAAATTTCATCGTTAAATAGTTTATAATAGATCACGAATTAAATACATATATTACTGGTAAAATGAAATGTCCCGTTCTTATTGATTAAAAACGTTCCATATTAATTGATTTCGTTGCGAGGTTTTGACCTCTATATGAGACATTTTTCAAAGACTGCATTTATTTTTAAAATAAACCATAACCTTTATTTCATAGATAAAGGTTTTAAAAAGCTTTACGTAGATTATCAAATAATGATAATCTAAAATATCCTGTTTACACACGACCATTACATAATGGTTTACAATACAAATATGTTACAACAAAATAAGTTTCTTGAATGCAGTTTTTACACAATATCATACAAGCATGGACTCCAAATCTCGTCCTTATTTAAGTATGCGACAGCGGAAGCTCTTAATAATCACCTGAGAATAAACATGCTTAAAACGTCAACAAAAATGTTGGTGAGTTATAGGTTTAACCTATATATATCAAATCATAATAATAGACCACAAGATTTCATATTTCAATACACATCCCATACATAGAGATAAAAATCATTCATATGGTGAACAGCTGGTAACCGACATTAACAAGATGCATATATAAGAATATCCCCATCATTCCGGGACACCCTTCGGATATGATATAAATTACGAAGTACTAAAGCATCCGGTACTTTGGATGGGGTTTGTTAGGCCCAATAGATCTATCTTTAGGATTCGCGTCAATTAGGGTGTCTGTTCCCTAATTCTTAGATTACCAGAATTAATAAAAAGGGGCATATTCGATTTCGATAATTCAACCATAGAATGTAGTTTCACGTACTTGTGTCTATTTTATAAATCATTTATAAAACCTGCATGTATTCTCATCCCAAAAATATTAGATTTTAAAAGTGGGACTATAACTCGCTTTCACAGATTTTTACTTCGTCGGGAAGTAAGACTTGGCCACTGGTTGATTCACGAACCTATAACAATATATACATGTATATCAAAGTATGTTCAAAATATATTTACAACACTTTTAATATATTTTGATGTTTTAAGTTTATTAAGTCAGCTGTCCTCGTTAATAACCTACAACTAGTTGTCCACAGTTAGATGTACAGAAATAAATCGATAAATATTATCTTGAATCAATCCACGACCCAGTGTATACGTATCTCAGTATTGATCACAACTCAAACTATATATATTTTGGAATCAACCTCAACCCTGTATAGCTAACTCCAACATTCACATATAGAGTGTCTATGGTTGTTCCGAAATATATATAGATGTGTCGACATGATAGGTCGAAACATTGTATACGTGTCTATGGTATCTCAAGATTACATAATATACAATACAAGTTGATTAAGTTATGGTTGGAATAGATTTGTTACCAATTTTCACGTAGCTAAAATGAGAAAAATTATCCAATCTTGTTTTACCCATAACTTCTTCATTTTAAATCCGTTTTGAGTGAATCAAATTGCTATGGTTTCATATTGAACTCTATTTTATGAATCTAAACAGAAAAAGTATAGGTTTATAGTCGGAAAAATAAGTTACAAGTCGTTTTTGTAAAGGTAGTCATTTCAGTCGAAAGAACGACGTCTAGATGACCATTTTAGAAAACATACTTCCACTTTGAGTTTAACCATAATTTTTGGATATAGTTTTATGTTCATAATAAAAATCATTTTCTCAGAATAACAACTTTTAAATCAAAGTTTATCATAGTTTTTAATTAACTAACCCAAAACAGCCCGCGGTGTTACTACGACGGCGTAAATCCGGTTTTACGGTGTTTTTCATGTTTCCAGGTTTTAAATCATTAAGTTAGCATATCATATAGATATAGAACATGTGTTTAGTTGATTTTAAAAGTCAAGTTAGAAGGATTAACTTTTGTTTGCGAACAAGTTTAGAATTAACTAAACTGTGTTCTAGTGATTACAAGTTTAAACCTTCGAATAAGATAGCTTTATATGTATGAATTGAATGATGTTATGAACATCATTACTACCTTAAGTTCCTTGGATAAACCTACTGGAAAAGAGAAAAATGGATCTAGCTTCAATGGATCCTTGGATGGCTCGAAGTTCTTGAAGCAGAATCATGACACGAAAACAAGTTCAAGTAAGATCATCACTTGAAATAAGATTGTTATAGTTATAGAAATTGAACCAAAGTTTGAATATGATTATTACCTTGTATTAGAATGATAACCTACTGTAAGAAATAAAGATTTCTTGAGGTTGGATGATCACCTTACAAGGTTGGAAGTGAGCTAGCAAACTTGAAAGTATTCTTGATTTTATGAAACTAGAACTTTTGGAATTTATGAAGAACACTTAGAACTTGAAGATAGAACTTGAGAGAGATCAATTAGATGAAGAAAATTGAAGAATGAAAGTGTTTGTAGGTGTTTTTGGTCGTTGGTGTATGGATTAGATATAAAGGATATGTAATTTTGTTTTCATGTAAATAAGTCATGAATGATTACTCATATTTTTGTAATTTTATGAGATATTTCATGCTAGTTGCCAAATGATGGTTCCCACATGTGTTAGGTGACTCACATGGGCTGCTAAGAGCTGATCATTGGAGTGTATATACCAATAGTACATACATCTAAAAGCTGTGTATTGTACGAGTACGAATACAGGTGCATACGAGTAGAATTGTTGATGAAACTGAACAAGGATGTAATTGTAAGCATTTTTGTTAAGTAGAAGTATTTTGATAAGTGTATTGAAGTCTTTCAAAAGTGTATAAATACATATTAAAACACTACATGTATATACATTTTAACTGAGTCGTTAAGTCATCGTTAGTCGTTACATGTAAGTGTTGTTTTGAAACCTTTAGGTTAACGATCTTGTTAAATGTTGTCAACCCAATGTTTATAATATCAAATGAGATTTTAAATTATTATATTATCATGATATTATCATGTATGAATATCTCTTAATATGATATATATACATTAAATGTCTTTACAACGATAATCGTTACATATATGTCTCGTTTAAAAATCATTAAGTTAGTAGTCTTGTTTTTACATATGTAGTTCATTGTTAATATACTTAATGATATATTTACTTATCATAGTATCATGTTAACTATATATATATCCATATATATGTCATCATATAGTTTTTACAAGTTTTAACGTTCGTGAATCACCGGTCAACTTGGGTGGTCAATTGTCTATATGAAACATATTTCAATTAATCAAGTCTTAACAAGTTTGATTGCTTAACATGTTGGAAACATTTAATCATGTAAATATCAATCTCAATTAATATATATAAACATGGAAAAGTTCGGGTCACTACAGTACCTACCCGTTAAATAAATTTCGTCCCGAAATTTTAAGCTGTTGAAGGTGTTGACGAATCTTCTGGAAATAGATGCGGGTATTTCTTCTTCATCTGATCTTCATGCTCCCAGGTGAACTCGGGTCCTCTACGAGCATTCCATCGAACCTTAACAATTGGTATCTTGTTTTGCTTAAGTCTTTTAACCTCACGATCCATTATTTCGACGGGTTCTTCGATGAATTGAAGTTTTTTGTTGATTTGGATTTCATCTAACGGAATAGTGAGATCTTCTTTAGCAAAACATTTCTTCAAATTCGAGACGTGGAAAGTGTTATGTACAGCCGCGAGTTGTTGAGGTAACTCTAGTCGGTAAGCTACTGGTCCAACACGATCAATAATCTTGAATGGTCCAATATACCTTGGATTTAATTTCCCTCGTTTACCAAATCGAACAACGCCTTTCCAAGTTGCAACTTTAAGCATGACCATCTCTCCAATTTCAAATTCTATATCTTTTCTTTTAATGTCAGCGTAGCTCTTTTGTCGACTTTGGGCGGTTTTCAACCGTTGTTGAATTTGGATGATCTTCTCGGTAGTTTCTTGTATAATCTCCGGACCCGTAATCTATCTATCCCCCACTTCACTCCAACAAATCGGAGACCTGCACTTTCTACCATAAAGTGCTTCAAACGGCGCCATCTTAATGCTTGAATGGTAGCTGTTGTTGTAGGAAAATTCTGCTAACGGTAGATGTCGATCCCAACTATTTCCGAAATCAATAACACATGCTCGTAGCATGTCTTCAAGCGTTTGTATCGTCCTTTCACTCTGCCCATCAGTTTGTGGATGATAGGCAGTACTCATGTCTAGATGAGTTCCTAATGCTTGCTGTAATGTCTGCCAGAATCTTGAAATAAATCTGCCATCCCTATCAGAGATAATAGAGATTGGTATTCCATGTCTGGAGACGACTTCCTTCAAATACAGTCGTGCTAACTTCTCCATCTTGTCATCTTCTCTTATTGGTAGGAAGTGTGCTGATTTGGTGAGACGATCAACTATTACCCAAATAGTATCAAAACCACTTGCAGTCCTTGGCAATTTAGTGATGAAATCCATGGTAATGTTTTCCCATTTCCATTCCGGGATTTCGGGTTGTTGAAGTAGACCTGATAGTTTCTGATGCTCAGCTTTGACCTTAGAACACGTCAAACATTCTCCTACGTATTTAGCAACATCGGCTTTCATACCCAGCCACCAAAAATGTTTCTTGAGATCCTTGTACATCTTCCCCGTTCCAGGATGTATTGAGTATCTGGTTTTATGAGCTTCTCTAAGTACCATTTCTCTCATATCTCCAAATTTTGGTACCCAAATCCTTTCAGCCCTATACCGGGTTCCGTCTTCCCGAATATTAAGATGCTTCTCCGATCCTTTGGGTATTTCATCCTTTAAATTTCCCTCTTTTAAAACTCCTTGTTGTGCCTCCTTTATTTGAGTAGTAAGGTTATTATGAATCATTATATTCATAGATTTTACTCGAATGGGTTCTCTGTCCTTCCTGCTCAAGGCATCGGCTACCACATTTGCCTTCCCCAGGTGGTAACGAATCTCAAAGTCGTAATCATTCAATAATTCAATCCACCTACGCTGCCTCATATTCAGTTGTTTCTGATTAAATATGTGTTGAAGACTTTTGTGGTCGGTATATATAATACTTTTGACCCCATATAAGTAGTGCCTCCAAGTCTTTAATGCAAAAACAACCGCGCCTAATTCCAAATCATGCGTCGTATAATTTTGTTCGTGAATCTTCAATTGTCTAGACGCATAAGCAATCACCTTCGTTCGTTGCATTAATACACAACCGAGACCTTGCTTTGATGCGTCACAATAAATCACAAAATCATCATTCCCTTCAGGCAATGACAATATAGGTGCCGTAGTTAGCTTTTTCTTCAATAACTGAAACGCTTTCTCTTGTTCATCATTCCATTCAAATTTCTTCCCTTTATGCGTTAATGCAGTCAAGGGTTTTGCTATTCTGGAAAAGTCTTGGATGAACCTTCTGTAGTAACCAGCTAGTCCTAAAAACTGGCGTATGTGTTTCGGAGTTTTCGGGGTTTCCCACTTTTCAACAGTTTCTATCTTTGCCGGATCCACCTTAATACCTTCTTTGTTCACTATGTGACCGAGGAATTGAACTTCTTCCAACCAAAATGCACACTTTGAAAACTTAGCGTACAATTCTTCCTTCCTCAATACTTCTAACACCTTTCTCAAATGTTCACCATGTTCTTGGTCATTCTTTGAGTAAATAAGTATGTCATCAATGAAAACGATGACAAACTTGTCAAGGTATGGTCCACACACTCGGTTCATAAGGTCCATGAACACAGCTGGTGCATTAGTTAAACCAAACGGCATGACCATAAACTCGTAATGACCGTAACGTGTTCTGAAGGCAGTCTTTGGAATATCATCTTCTTTCACCCGCATTTGATGATACCCGGAACGTAAGTCAATCTTTGAATAAACAGACGAGCCTTGTAGTTGATCAAATAAGTCGTCAATTCTCGGTAGTGGGTAGCGGTTCTTGATGGTAAGTTTGTTCAACTCTCGGTAGTCGATACACAACCTGAATGTACCATCTTTCTTCTTGACAAACAAAACAGGAGCTCCCCACGGTGATGTGCTTGGTCGAATGAAACCACGCTCTAAAAGTTCTTGTAATTGGCTTTGCAGTTCTTTCATCTCGCTGGGTGCGAGTCTGTAAGGAGCACGAGCTATTGGTGCAGCTCCTGGTACAAGATCTATTTGAAATTCAACGGATCGATGTGGGGGTAATCCCGGTAATTCTTTCAGAAATACATCGGGAAATTCTTTTACAATGGGAACATCATTGATGCTCTTTTCTTCAGTTTGTACTTTCTCGACGTGTGCTAGAACAGCATAGCAACCTTTTCTTATTAGTTTTTGTGCCTTCAAATTACTAATAAGATGTAGCTTCGTGTTGCCCTTTTCTCCGTACACCATTAAGGGTTTTCCTTTTTCTCATATAATGCGAATTGCATTTTTGTAACAAACGATCTCTGCTTTCACTTCTTTCAACCAGTCCATACCGATTATCACATCAAAACTCCCTAACTCTACTGGTATCAAATCAATCTTAAATGTTTCGCTAACCAGTTTAATTTCTCGATTCCGACATATATTATCTGCTAAAATTAATTTACCATTTGCTAATTCGAGTAAAAATTTACTATCCAAAGGCGTCAATGGACAACTTAATTTAGCACAAAAATCTCTACTCATATAGCTTCTATCCGCACCCGAATCAAATAAAACGTAAGCAGATTTATTGTCAATAAGAAACGTACCCGTAACAAGCTCCGGGTCTTCCTGTGCCTTTGCCGCATTAATATTGAAAACTCTTCCGCTGCCTTGTCCATTCGTGTTCTCCTGGTTCGGGCAATTTCTAATAATGTGGCCCGATTTTCCACATTTATAACAAACTACATTGGCATAACTTGCTCTGACACTACTTGCTCCGCCATTACTCGTTCCGACACCATTTGTTCCTTTCGTTCTGTTAACCCCTGGTCCGTAGACATCACACTTCGCCGCGCTATGACCATTTCTTTTACACTTGTTGCAAAATTTGGTGCAGAACCCCGAGTGATACTTTTCACACCTTTGGCATAGCTGCTTCTGATTGTTGTTGTTGTTGCGGTTATTATTGTTGTTAAGATGATTGTTGTGGTTGTTGTTGTTGTTGTTGTTGTTGTTGTTGTTGTTGGGCCATTTGTTGTAGTTGCGATTGATGTTGCGATTGTTAGGATAGTTGTTACGATTATTGTTATAATTGCTGTTGTTGTTGTATTGGTGATTCTTATCACCGTTTTCCTCCCACTTTCTTTTGACTTGCTTCACATTGGCCTCTTCAGCAGTCTGTTCTTTAATTCTTTCTTCAATCTGGTTCACTAGTTTGTGAGCCATTCTACATGCCTGTTGTATGGAGGCGGGCTCGTGTGAACTTATATCTTCTTGGATTCTTTCCGGTAATCCTTTCACAAACGCGTCGATCTTCTCTTCCTCATCTTCGAATGCTCCCGGACACAATAGGCACAATTCTGTGAATCGTCTTTCGTACGTGGTAATATCAAATCCTTGGGTTTGTAACCCTCTAAGTTCTGTCTTGAGCTTATTGACCTCGGTTCTGGGATAGTACTTCTCGTTCATCAAGTGCTTGAATGCTAACCACGGTAGTGCGTACGCATCGTCTTGTCCCACTTGCTCTAGATAGGTATTCCACCATGTTAACGCAGAACCTGTGAAGGTATGCGTAGCGTACTTCACTTTGTCCTCTTCAGTACACTTACTTATGGCAAACACCAATTCAACCTTCTCGGTCCACCGTTTCAATCCGATCGGTCCTTCGGTTCCATCAAATTCCAAAGGTTTGCAGGCAGTGAATTCTTTGTAGGTGCATCCTACACGATTTCCTGTACTGCTAGATCCAAGGTTATTGTTGGTATGTAGCGCAGCCTGTACTGTGGCTATGTTTGAAGCTAGAAAAGTACGGAATTCCTCTTCATTCATATTCACGGTGTGTCGAGTAGTCGGTGCCATTTCCTTCAAAATAGTTAAATGGAACAAGTTAATCATACAGAATATTAAGAGTAGTTAATAGTATTTCGTAGCATAATATGAACTCATTTATAAAAGCTTTTTCTTCATATTAGCGTTTTATAAGTTTAAATTCGGGTAGTACCTACCCGTTAAGTTCATACTTAGTAGCTAATATACAATTCAACTACTACAATTCTATATGAAAAACTGATTATAATAATATTTCGCGTTCAAACTTTTACACAATATTTTACAAACTTACAATACCGCTTATTTTACATATAGCATGAAATATAGCACACAATAAATTTGATACAAGATGGTTGTGAAGATAATTCTAGCTAGTACACAGGTCGTTCAGCAAAGGCAATAAAGACACGTAATTCATACGTCCAGAAACAAGTCATGCATTCTGGTTTTACTAGGATTACTTCCCATCCTTGGTCTTGTGGAACATAACCGTTATGGCCGTTGATAAGACAGCGTGTTGTAACGTCGTCAAAGGGACGAGGGTTACGTAATGTCCAACAGTCTCGTAATAACCTAAAAACCTCATTTCTTACCCCAATTACCGACTCTGTCACTTGTGGGAACGTTTTGTTTAATAGTTGTAGCCCGATGTTCTTGTTCTCACTTTGGTGAGAAGCGAACATTACTAACCCGTAAGCATAACATGCTTCTTTATGTTGCATGTTAGCCGCTTTTTCTAAATCACGAAGTCCTATATTCGGATATACTGAGTCAAAATAATTTCTTAACCCGTTGCGTAAAATAGCATTTGGGTTCCCCTCAATATATGCGTCAAAGTAAACACATCGTAACTTATGGATTTCCCAATGTGATATTCCCCATCTTCCGAACGAAAGCCTTTTATAAACCAAGGCATTCTTGGAACGTTCTTCGAATGTCTTACAAACTGATCTCGCCTTAAATAGTTGTGCCGAGGAATTCTGACCGACTCTAGACAAGATTTCATCAATCATGTCTCCGGGTAGGTCTCTTAAAATATTGGGTTGTCTATCCATTTTGTGTTTTTATACTGTAAAATAGACAAGAGTTAGATTCATAAAAAAAATACTTATTAATACAAGCAATTTTTACATATATCATAAAGCATAAGCACACTATATTACATATATTACACCACACGAATATAACTATCTTATTCCGACTCGCTCGTTTCTTCTTGTTCGGTTTTGGTTCGTTTTGCCAAGTTTCTAGGGATATATGATGTTCCCCTAATACGAGCCGTCGTTATCCACATTGGTTTAGAAAAACCTGGTGGTTTAGAGGTTCCCGGGTCATTGTTACAACTTAAGGACTTCGGGGGTTGACGATACATATAAAGTTCATCGGGGTTGGAATTAGATTTCTCTATTTTTATGCCCTTTCCCTTATTATTTTCTTTTGCCTTTTTAAATTCAGTTGGGGTAATTTCTATAACATCATCGGAATTCTCGTCGGAATCCGATTCATCGGAGAATTGGTAATACTTCCAATATTTTGCTTCCTTGGCGGAAACACCATTGACCATAATTAACCTTGGTCGGTTGGTTGAGGATTCTCTTTTACTTAACCGTTTTATTATTTTCCCCACCGGTTCTATTTCTTCTTCCGGTTCTGATTCTTCTTCCGGTTCCGATTCTTCTTCCGGTTCCGACTCTTCTTCCGGTTCCTCTTCGGGAACTTGTGAATCGGTCCACGAATCATTCCAATTTACATTTGACTCTTCATTATTATTAGGTGAGTCAATGAGACTTGTTCTAGAGGTAGACATCTATCACATAATATCAAACACGATAAGAGATTAATATATCACATAATATTCACATGTTAAAAATATATAGTTTCCAACAAAATTTATTAAGCAATCATTTTTCAAGTAAACACGGTCGAAGTCCAGACTCACTAATGCATCCTAACAAACTCGATAAGACACACTAATGCAAAATTCTGGTTCTCTAAGACCAACGCTCGGATACCAACTGAAATGTCCCGTTCTTATTGATTAAAAACGTTCCATATTAATTGATTTCGTTGCGAGGTTTTGACCTCTATATGAGACATTTTTCAAAGACTGCATTCATTTTTAAAATAAACCATAACCTTTATTTCATAGATAAAGGTTTTAAAAAGCTTTGCGTAGATTATCAAATAATGATAATCTAAAATATCCTGTTTACACACGACCATTACATAATGGTTTACAATACAAATATGTTACAACAAAATAAGTTTCTTGAATGCAGTTTTTACACAATATCATACAAGCATGGACTCCAAATCTCGTCCTTATTTAAGTATGCGACAGCGGAAGCTCTTAATAATCACCTGAGAATAAACATGCTTAAAACATCAACAAAAATGTTGGTGAGTTATAGGTTTAACCTATATATATCAAATCATAATAATAGACCACAAGATTTCATATTTCAATACACATCCCATACATAGAGATAAAAATCATTCATATGGTGAACACCTGGTAACCGACATTAACAAGATGCATATATAAGAATATCCCCATCATTCCGGGACACCCTTCGGATATGATATAAATTTCGAAGTACTAAAGCATCCGGTACTTTGGATGGGGTTTGTTAGGCCCAATAGATCTATCTTTAGGATTCGCGTCAATTAGGGTGTCTGTTCCCTAATTCTTAGATTACTAGACTTAATAAAAAGGGGCATATTCGATTTCGATAATTCAACCATAGAATGTAGTTTCACGTACTTGTGTCTATTTTGTAAATCATTTATAAAACCTGCATGTATTCTCATCCCAAAAATATTAGATTTTAAAAGTGGGACTATAACTCACTTTCACAGATTTTTACTTCGTCGGGAAGTAAGACTTGGCCACTGGTTGATTCACGAACCTATAACAATATATACATGTATATCAAAGTATGTTCAAAATATATTTACAACACTTTTAATATATTTTGATGTTTTAAGTTTATTAAGTCAGCTGTCCTCGTTAATAACCTACAACTAGTTGTCCACAGTTAGATGTACAGAAATAAATCGATAAATATTATCTTGAATCAATCCACGACCCAGTGTATACGTATCTCAGTATTGATCACAACTCAAACTATATATATTTTGGAATCAACCTCAACCCTGTATAGCTAACTCCAACATTCACATATAGAGTGTCTATGGTTGTTCCGAAATATATATAGATGTGTCGACATGATAGGTCGAAACATTGTATACGTGTCTATGGTATCTCAAGATTACATAATATACAATACAAGTTGATTAAGTTATGGTTGGAATAGATTTGTTACCAATTTTCACGTAGCTAAAATGAGAAAAATTATCCAATCTTGTTTTACCCATAACTTCTTCATTTTAAATCCGTTTTGAGTGAATCAAATTGCTATGGTTTCATATTGAACTCTATTTTATGAATCTAAACAGAAAAAGTATAGTTTTATAGTCGGAAAAATAAGTTACAAGTCATTTTTGTAAAGGTAGTCATTTCAGTCGAAAGAACGACGTCTAGATGACCATTTTAGAAAACATACTTCCACTTTGAGTTTAACCATAATTTTTGGATATAGTTTCATGTTCATAATAAAAATCATTTTCTCAGAATAACAACTTTTAAATCAAAGTTTATCATAGTTTTTAATTAACTAACCCAAAACAGCCCGCGGTGTTACTACGACGGCGTAAATCCGGTTTTACGGTGTTTTTCATGTTTCCAGGTTTTAAATCATTAAGTTAGCATATCATATAGATATAGAACATGTGTTTAGTTGATTTTAAAAGTCAAGTTAGAAGGATTAACTTTTGTTTGCGAACAAGTTTAGAATTAACTAAACTATGTTCTAGTGATTACAAGTTTAAACCTTCGAATAAGATAGCTTTATATGTATGAATCGAATGATGTTATGAACATCATTAATACCTTAAGTTCCTTGGATAAACCTACTGGAAAAGAGAAAAATAGATCTAGCTTCAATGGATCCTTGGATGGCTCGAAGTTCTTGAAGCAGAATCATGACACGAAAACAAGTTCAAGTAAGATCATCACTTGAAATAAGATTGTTATAGTTATAGAAATTGAACCAAAGTTTGAATATGATTATTACCTTGTATTAGAATGATAACCTACTATAAGAAACAAAGATTTCTTGAGGTTGGATGATCACCTTACAAGATTGGAAGTGAGCTAGCAAACTTGAAAGTATTCTTGATTTTATGAAACTAGAACTTTTTGGAATTTATGAAGAACACTTAGAACTTGAAGATAGAACTTGAGAGAGATCAATTAGATGAAGAAAATTGAAGAATGAAAGTGTTTGTAGGTGTTTTTGGTCGTTGGTGTATGGATTAGATATAAAGGATATGTAATTTTGTTTTCATGTAAATAAGTCATGAATGATTACTCATATTTTTGTAATTTTATGAGATATTTCATGCTAGTTGCCAAATGATGGTTCCCACATGTGTTAGGTGACTCACATGGGCTGCTAAGAGCTGATCATTGGAGTGTATATACCAATAGTACATACATCTAAAAGCTGTGTATTGTACGAGTACGAATACAGGTGCATACGAGTAGAATTGTTGATGAAACTGAACAAGGATGTAATTGTAAGCATTTTTGTTAAGTAGAAGTATTTTGATAAGTGTATTGAAGTCTTTCAAAAGTGTATAAATACATATTAAAACACTACATGTATATACATTTTAACTGAGTCGTTAAGTCATCGTTAGTCGTTACATGTAAGTGTTGTTTTGAAACCTTTAGGTTAACGATCTTGTTAAATGTTGTTAACCCAATGTTTATAATATCAAATGAGATTTTAAATTATTATATTATCATGATATTATCATGTATGAATATCTCTTAATAATATATATATACATTAAATGTCTTTACAACGATAATCGTTACATATATGTCTCGTTTAAAAATCATTAAGTTAGTAGTCTTGTTTTTACATATGTAGTTCATTGTTAATATACTTAATGATATATTTACTTATCATAGTATCATGTTAACTATATATATATCCATATATATGTCATCATATAGTTTTTACAAGTTTTAACGTTCGTGAATCACCGGTCAACTTGGGTGGTCAATTGTCTATATGAAACATATTTCAATTAATCAAGTCTTAACAAGTTTGATTGCTTAACATGTTGGAAACATTTAATCATGTAAATATCAATCTCAATTAATATATATAAACATGGAAAAGTTCGGGTCACTACATAAAAGGTATATGATATACATGTTTTTGGAAAGCTGGTGAAAAATCAATAACTTTTCATTTAGATATTGAATAGTTTCGATGAACGGATTAAAAGATATGATCAACTGAATTATAATTGACGTTAATTGGAATTGCTTTTGAATCTGCAATTAATATTTAAATAACTTGTTTGTAATATTGATAAATTGGATTTTTTAGTATTACCAACCGAGTAAATGAATCCTTATATAAGGTACGTCTCGTTTTATTGAACTATTGTCAAAATTGACTTTTTGAAACGACATTGGATAACATTTGTATGTCGATCTCGAGCATTAGGATTGTGATACACTATGACCTGACCTAGCTTGATAGACGTTTATTGACCAACATATGTTCTCTAGGTTGAGATCTACGATTATTTGGTAATCCGAGTTTCGATCACATTTTGGTGAACGACTTTATATGCTGCTAAGGTGAGTTTTATTGATCCCTTTTTAATTGCTTTTGCAATATATTTTTGGGCTAAGAATACATGCACTTTATTTTAAACGCAATGGATACAAGTATATACTAAATTCTACACTGAGTTTGAACCGAAAATCCCTTAGCTTTGGTAACTGTTAACTGCCAGTTATAAGAACTGGTGGGCGTGAATAGTTGTATATGGATCCATAAGGCTTGACATCCCCGTCTGTTCCAGGTATAGAAACCCTAGCCTGAACTATAAAACAGACGTATGCTATTTGAGTTTAGTACACGTTGGTTTGCATGTATTATACATGTTGGTTGCGTACTTATTATATATACGTTAAGTTTAGTTACCAGGGTGCTCAATTTCGTAGAATCTTTTGATAAATGTTTCGGATGAAACAACTGAAATCTTGTGATCCACCTTTATATACAGATTATACGAAACATTAAAACTATGAACTCACCAACCTTTGTGTTGACACTTGTTAGCATGTTTATTCTCAGGTTCCCTAGAAGTCTTTCGCTGTTTGATTATATGTTACACAAGCTATGTGCATGGAGTCTTACATGGCATATTTTTTTCAAGGAAACGTTGCATTCACCAAATCATCACCATGTATCTTATTTTGACTGCATTGTCAATGGAAGTACTATTGTAAACTATTATTTATAGTGATTGTCTATATGTAGAAATCATCAGATGTCGAAAACCTTTGATTTAAATATTCATTTATGGTGTGCCTTTTCAAAAGAATGCAATGTTTACAAAACGTATCATATAGAGGTCAAATACCTCGCAATGAAATCGATGAATGATGTGTTCGTCCATATGGATTTGGAGCGATCGTCACAGTTTGCGTCTTTAATTCGTCGAATCTGTCTTTTGTCTTCACCTTTTATTATTTAAACGAATATCACTTGTAAATAGAACAGTTGCAACTAAAAGCTTGTCTTTCTTGAGGGATAATGCTATGAAATATATGTTCGTTTTTAGCATTATCAAATATTCCCACACTTGAGCGTTGCTTGTCCTCAAGCAATATAGTCTTGAAATACTAGAATCACTTCTTTATTCTTCACACTTTGTACATCAGTGATTTCTTTACGGCGGTATAAACAATGGTAGTAACGATGTGGTTTACAATCTCACATGACTTATGAAAATTTAGATCCATTAAGGAAATTGGATCTTTATGAAAACATTTGATCTTTTGAAAATTGAGTCTAGTTTTTTACCCTAGATAAGTTTTCTGGAATAACCCTTCATTGGTGTTTGCAAAATATTTTTGTGGGTTTGGTGGTTTTCAAATTTGAAAATTTTAGCTCAAAACTTGCGGTTTTGTGTCACCCACTTGCTAACCTTGTATTAGGAAAGCAACACGTCCAGTATACTTGCTCCGAATATTACCTTTCGATAAACTACCATCCGGTTGTAAAGGAAAGCGTTGAACAAGCAACTGTTAAGGCAATGTCCCCTGACATGCTTTTAATTGTGGTCTATAACGTGTCAGACGCAATTACTATCCTTTGTAGGAGCAATAGTAAAGCTCACCCTTATAATTTTTCGGTCTGGCACAAGGTCCTGTCTTTGACCATGCTATGCAACCACCGTTCTTACGGTTGACACCCGATTTGGTTCAGGTGACCTAATGAATTCCAGGTGAATTCCTAGGATTTTATGTTCAATGGTAATGAACGCATTGAAAATAGGTTTTCAGAAAACAAATCGGTTTTAATTTTGATCAAAATATTTTCTCGTTCAAGCTCGAGTTTAGATATCATCGAATTCTATGAGTTTGTAATTCTCAATCTTTAAAGTCAATCTCAAGGATTGAGTAATATCAGGCTTAAAAGCTGATTTTTAATCTTTAAGGAGATTATCCTTTCTGGGAGTCTGATTCATTAGTCTTATCAAGCTAATTTGCACGGCGCCCTCCCCATTTTACGAGACAGATCCTCTCATGGTTAGGATAAGTCTGACCACATGGCGACCCTGTTTAATGCTGAGTTCCGTGGATTTCCTGCTGATTTTAGAGATGACTTTTTTAGATTTTTCATCAACCTACAGCTGGTCTGGACGACAACTTCATGACCTAAATCAAGAAGCGCGTTTCTTTTTTGGAAGACTTTACTTCCTTTTAATGATGAAATTGATTCATCGTGTAGATCCATCTTTCTTACAATAAATCGGGTAAAACTGTTTAGTTTAGTCCAAAGCAAAAGTATCTTCAATTATTTGTTACAGAAATATGTGACATATGTTTAAGATAACTTGGTAATTTTTTCCCACACTTGGCTTTTATTTTCCTTTTTATTGTCCTCTATTCCATTTTAAATGAATTTTAACATTTTGGTTTGTTTCTCAATTTATGTCCTTTCCGAGGTAACAATAATTTCGGTGTTAATACCTAGTTTTATCGTTCATAAATATGTATAAACATGATTTTGAATTCATTTAATTGAAAATTTTGAAAAAGTTTACTAGAATTGGGTAGTTAGTATATAAGACTAGGGTTGTTCTTTAATATCAGAGAGCACTAGATTCTAATACACCTACTACGTGATGTTATGCGAGGTGTATATAAAATAGCTTTATATTTTACAAGGAAATACTATTAAATACGATACAATTTTACACAAGATATTTATTTATTTAGAGAATGGATATACTTAAACCTTGCTACAACACTTATAGGGAGTGTACCTAATCGTACAGTAGTGTAGTTTTTAGCAAGTCCGGTTCGTTCCACAGGGAAAATCTTTAAACAAAGCTTAACGCTATATTAGTTTACTTTTATAAAAATACAAATATATATATAAGTAATATTATTATTATAAAGGGGGATTTTTACCGTTTAATGACCGGTTTGTCGATTTTAAAACTTTAGTCGCAGTTAAAACCAAATGTAAAATAATAAATAAATACAAGACTGAATTTAAAGCGTAAAGTAAATAACGATAATGAAATTGCGAATAATAAAAGTGCGATAAAATAAACTTGCGATAATTAAAAAGTACGATAATTAAAAGTGCAATTAAATACAATAACAATAAAAATGCGATAATTAGAAGTGCAATTAAATATAAAATAAAGGAAATTAAATATGAAATATAAGAATTATGCTTATTTAAACTTCCGTAATCATGATGTTTGACGTGTTGATTTTAGTTTTATGCCCATGGGTTAATTGTCCTTTGTCCTGAATTATTTAATATGTCCGTCTGGTTTTTGTCCATAACAGTCCATCAGTCATAAATATAAAGTGCGAGTGTCCTCGTCAAATTATCCTTATACCCGAAGTCAAATATTCCAACTAATTGGGGACTTAAACTGTAAGAAGATTTTAATACTTTGTTTAATAATTACACCAGGATGTCGACTGAGTGTAACCCAAGGTTTTAATACTTTGTTATCAATTATGCCAAGTGTCCTTGTACATAATTTCACCCCTGTTTTAATAATTCTAGTGACTATTAATCTATTCCCGTGTCCGGTTAAATGAACGATTATTCGTACATATAAATATCCCGCCCATCGTGTCCGATTGAGTGTTTATGGTTATTTATAGGGACGTTCAATTGTAAATCTTTATATTAAAATTAACAAACTATCATTTAGTTAAACGAATATAAAGCCCATTAATAGCACATAGTCTAATTTCCACAAGTGTCGTTCTTTTGTCCAAACCCCAATTTTGGTACAAAGCCCAATTACCCAATTTTAGTAATTAGCCCAACATCATGATTACTTCGTTTTAAATAAGCATAATAATAACTTAGCTACAAGACATTAAATTAAAAAGGTTGAACATAACTTACAATGATTAAAAATAGCGTAGCGTTACACGGACAGAATTTCGACTTACACCCTTACAACATTCGCTAACATACCCTTATTATTAGGATTAAAATTAAAATTAAAATTAAAATATAAATTATAAATATAAATATTACGTATAGATAGATGGATGGATATATTGATATTTTTTTACGATCAGAATGCGCGAGCTTTATAGGCAGTTTCAACATTTGGGGCTCCGCGACTCGCGGCCCTTTTCTTCTTCAAACTCTGCGAGTCGCGGAGTTCATTTTTACATTTCATTCAGCCTTGGCTCTTTGTTTGCTGACGATTTTAAATAATAATATAATATATATATATATATATAATTTTTAAGAATTATTTATATATTATATTATATTCATGTGCATAGTTGACTTGTAATTTTTAGTCCGTTGCATTGAGCGTTGAGAGTTGACTCTGGTCCCGGTTCCGAATTTTCGAACGTCCTTGCATACAATTTAATATCTTGTACTTTGCGCTTTGAATCTTGTACTCTTGTAATTTCAAGACGTTTCTTATCAATAATTGGAACCTCTTTGATTGTATTTTGTACTTTTGAGCTTTTTGGTCGTTTGCGTCTTCAAATCGTTGAATCTGTCTTTTGTCTTCACCTTTTAATATTTAAATGAATATCACTTGTAAATAGAACAATTGCAACTAAAAGCTTGTCTTTCTTGGGGAATAATGCTATGAAATATATGTTCGTTTTTAGCATTATCAAATATTCCCACACTTGAGCATTGCTTGTCCTCAAGCAATATAGTCTTGAAATACTAGAATCACTTCTTTATTCTTCACACTTTGTACATCAGTGATTTCTATACGGTGGTATAAATAATGGTAGTAACGATATGGTTTACAGTCCCACATGACCATAAAAATTTAGATCCATTAAGGAAATTGGATCTTTATGAAAACATTTGATCTTTTGAAAATTAAATCTAGTTTTTACCCTAGATAAGTTTTCCGGAATAACCCTTCACCGGTGTTTGCAAATTATTTTTGTGGGTTTGGTGGGTTTCATATTTGAAAATTTTAGCTCAAAACTTATGGTTTTGTGTCACCCACTTGCTAACCTTGTATTAGGAAAGCAACACGTCCAGTATACTTGTCCCGTATATTACCTTTTCGGCAAACTACCTTCTGGTTGTAAAGGAAAGCATTGAACAAGCAACTGTTAAGGCAATGTCTAATGACCTGCTTTTGATTATGGTCTATAAACGTGTCGGATGCTAGTACTATCCTTTGTAGGAGCAATAGTAAAGCTCACCCTATAGTTTTTCGGTCTTGCACATGGTCCTGTCTCCGACCATGCTATGCAGCCACCGTTCTTACGGTTGACACCCGATTTAGTTCAGGTGACCTAATGAATTCCAAGTGAATTCCTAGGATTTTACGTTCAATGGTAATGAACGCATTGAAAATGGTTTTTCAGAAAACAAATCGGTTTATAATTTTGATCAAAATATTTTCTCGTTCAAGCTCGAGTTTAGATATCATCGAATTCCATGAGTTTGTAATTCTCAATCTTTAAGGTCAATCTCTAGGATTGAGTTAGTCTTAAAAGCTGATTTTTAATCTTTAAGGAGATTATCCTTTCTGGGGATCTGATTCATTAGTCTTATCCAGCTAATTTGCACGGTACCCCCCATTGTACGAGATAAATCATTCTCATGGTTAGTATAAATCTGACCACTTGGCAACCCTGTTTTATGCTGAGGTCCGTGGATTTCCTGCTGATTTTAGTGATGACTTTTCTAGATTTTTCGTCAACCTACAGCTGGTCTGGACGACAACTTCTTGACCTAAATCAAGAAGCGCGTTTCTTTTTCGGAAGACTTTACTTCCTTTTAATGATGGAATTGATTCATCGTGTAGATCCATCTTTCTTACAGTAAATCAGGTAAAACTTTTTAGTTTAGTCCAAAGCAAAAGTATTTTCAGTTATTTGTACAAAAATATGTGACATATGTTTTGAATAACTTGGAGAATTTTCCCACACTTGGCTTTTATTTTCCTTTTTATTGTCCTCTATTCCATTTTAAATGAATTTTAACATTTTGGTTTGTTTCTCAATTTATGTCCTTTCCGAGGTAACAATAATTTCGGTGTTAACACCTAGTTTTATCGTTCATAAATATGTATAAACATGATTTTGAGTTCATTTAGTTGAAAATTTTTAAAAATTTTACTAGAATTGGGTAGTCAGTATATAAGACTAGGGCTGTTCTTTATTATCAGAGAGCACTAGATTCTAATACAACTACTACTTTACTAGTATTTCTAATGGTAACCAAGTGTATAAAGTAAAAATTTTAAAATCCGAAAGAATTTAACCCCTTCCCACACTTAAGATCTTGCAATGCCCTCATTTGCAAGAAATCAGTAACAATTTAAATTATTGAGGGTGATTTGTGTGAAAATGATTAAATTTTACCAAAGTTTCCAAACATATTTGTGTTTGCTTGCTGAACGATAAATGGTGCATATCATTTGTTCATTCCGTCTTGTTGTTATTTCACATATATTTTGCATCTTGTCGTCAAAATTAGTTGCTTTTGCTGAACTTAATGCCAGTCTTTGAAAATGCGTTGTTTTACCCTGTTGTGTACATAAGATAAACTGCAAACATACATAAGATAAACTGCAAACATATATACATATTTTTGAAGTTTGGTATATTACCCCACATTCAAAAATTATTAAAATCTAATAATAAAATTTAGAAAATTATAAAACTATTACAAATCCAACATAAGTATTAAATGTATCAACATTACAAATAATAAAATAAAAAAAACTAAGTAGACTAGGGATGATACTGATACCAGAAGGGGTTCCATGCATAACCATATGTGTTATAAAATGCTTCGGCTAGGTTATACGTAGGATACGGTGGTTGGATCTCTATAGACCAGGGAGGGATAATGGGCGATGGAGTAGGAATATAGTTTCTACCTATATGTTGGCAATAAGCTATGATTTGGTTTTGATGAACTTGTCAATCTTCAAATGCTCTATGTCTAGCATTTTCATACTCTTGTGAAGCTATAAACCTTTGCATTTCTGCCATTTCATTTCCCCCTCCTACATTACCTTGCTGTTGGTTTCTCTTAACCTGTGGATGTCTACCATTATATCGTGTTGCGGCGTTATTTCGCCTCTTCAAAACTTTCGCACCATGGTATACATTTAAACCTATTGTATCTCGGGGTTCTAGTTCTTCGATTAGTAATCCCCCCCGACTTATATCCACACCGAGATATTCAGCAATCAAAGTAATAAATATACCACCTCCTATTATGCTATGCGGTCTCATCCCCCTAACCATAGCTGATAAATAATAACCCACACAATAAGGTATACTTACAGCGCTTTGTGGGTCTTGAATACACATGTGGTAAAACAAATCCTGTTCATTTACCTTTTCCTTGTTCTTACCTCGTTGTGTAATCGAATTGGCTAAAAACCTATGAATTACTCTTAATTCAGCTCTATCTATATCCAAATAAGAGTAATTTCCCCCTTTAAATCGGTGATGGCTAGTCATTTGACTCCATACACCATGCGTATCAAAATTTTTGTCTATCTTCCTACCGTTCAATATCAACCCTCTACAATCGGCAGATGCTAACTCCTCAGGCGTATATATACGTAAATTCTGAGCCATGTCTAGTAAAGACATGTGGCGCATCGAACCTCCTAACAAAAATCTAATAAAAGATCGATCGGTTAAACTAGCTACCCGATCATTTAATTCTATACTACACAACAATTCTTCACACCATACTTTATATACAGGTCTACACATGTTGAATAACCGTACCCAATCGTTAAAAGTAGAATTACCATACCTCTGTGCAAGTAATTCCCTAATTGGCCCGGCCAATTCTACATCTTCTAATGATCCCCATTCTATGACCCTAGGTACTTCAACAGCTTTAGAATGAAGAGTATGCAAACCCCTTTGGTATTTTGGATAATCTATCCAAAGTCTGTCAAATCTCAGGTTCGGGTGCAAATCTTCCAAGTGCATATCAGAAAATGTCATGACTAGATGAGGTATTTCTTGTTTGTAGTAGTTATCCACCTCCTGTTGTTCCGCATTTTCAGCAGGAGCATTGTGAGCTTGGGATGAAGATTCACCCCTTTCAGTCTGCAAAACACATCAAACACAATTTTTGTGCATCCAAATATGCATTAGTGTCAGCAAAATCATCAATCAAAATAATTACAATGACATGATCAATTTATATCAAACTTAAGCTCATTTTCATATTTTCATCAAATCTACACTTTTCAAATAAGCATATACGAAAATGTTCGCCAAGTTCATAAGCATTCAACTCAAATAACATGTCAAAATAATCATTACTAGCAATTAAACAAGTTTCAAATGGCATTATCTCTCAAAAATCAAGTTCATGAATTTTAGACTTGAAAAAGTCCACTTTAATTCTCAAAATCATGTTTAGGCTCAAAGTTTGGATCATTTAACTACCTAAACATGTTACACTACTTAATTTAGCAACAATTCATGACAAAAATCGGCCATAACCTGTTTATATCAAAAAGCCCCAAATTTGCTCAAGAACACAAACCCTAGATTACTCAAAATTTGAAGTTTAAGGCTTCTAATCGTGTTAAATAGCATCAATCTAGGTTATACAAGCATAATACATAAACAATTTAAGCATAATTACACTAAAAAGTATCAAAATCAAATTGGGTATAAAATTGCTCAAGAACACTAATTTTTGGATTAAATGGTGTTTAGGTGTAGAAATTTACCATTTTTCTTGAGTAATTCCTTGATAGCATCCTTCTTAACATGATTTTAGTAAAAGATTTGATGATTAACGGTGAAAAATTGTGAATTTGGGAGTGTTTTCTCGGGTTTTTTCGGGTTTTATTTCGCAGAATTTGGTGTGGTAGTGTGCAACTGAGCTGTTCTTTACGTTTTTATTTTTTTTCTGGGTTTTGGTCCCTCCGTGGGTCGCGGTGTTTGACCCTTCAAACTCCACGAGTCACGGAGTTTGTATTTTTTTTTTCAACATCTTATACTAATTAAAATAATTAAGTAATTAATTTTAAAATTTTGTTTCCCTTGTTATTTAGGATGAGGTCGTTTCGGATCGATGTCCTAGTCCGTCCTTCCACAAAATTTTAAAATTTGTCTTTTTGTAGCGATTGTTTTAAAAGCTAAGATTTTTGGGTTTTTTTTTAAGTTTTTGGCATACTTTAATTCAATAAGATTAAAAATAATGATAATAAAAGTTCTCGTCCCTCCCTCGGGTAAAGCAATTTCGGTTCAAAGACCTAGTCTTCAACTTACGACGAATTTTAAAAATCATATTTTTAACTTAATGAGATAAAGTAAATTTTTGTTTTTAAATTCACAACAAACTTAAAATAAAAATACATAAAATTCAAAATTAATATTAAAAATTCACACCAAACTTAAAATTTGAAATGCATAAAATTAAATATTCTTATTTTAAAAATTAAAAATTCACACCAAACTTAATTTAAAAATTCATATTATAAAATCACACCAAACTTATATTATACTTTTCAAATATTTACAATTTTAAATATATTGTTTTTACAAAGTTTACAATATTAATTTAAGATTTATATATTAATTTTAAAAACATGGTAAAAATAAAATTAAAAATCTTTTTGGCTTTTTATCCCACTTTAATCAATCAAATATTATCAAAAATATGCGCCCCTCTTTTTGATAAAGTAATTTCGGTTCCAAGACCTAATTTAACTCATGACGAATTTTTTGAAATATTTTGGGTTGATTGATTAAAGATATTTATACCTTAAGAATAAACGTTAAATTTCGCAGTGATGTAATAAATTTTTGTATGATATCAATAATTTCGGTCGCCAAACCTAATTTTATTCAATACCAATTTAATACTTTATAGCGAACAAATTAGCGTTTATTATCAAAAGGTTAAAAATAAAAATAAAAATAAAAAACTGTATAGACTTACCTGTGAGATAGTATTCTTAGTTATACGATCTATCCCATTCATAAGATAGTCAGTTTAATTGGTTTTCCATGGCTACATAGGCGTAACCTCGAGCATTCAGTGTTTTTTCTTCTAAACATATGAACGGTCCGTCTCTGCATAAAGTAACAAATTCGGTATTTGAATAGGTTTGATTATTTGAACATTTACCTCCATGTGACCATTTTCCGCATTTGTGACATCTTTCTAGGTGTCGTGCTCTTCTTTTCGCTGCGGATTTTGATTTTCCTTTACCAAATTGTAACTTATTATCTTCGCATCTGGATTCTTTTCTTACTCCGTCCAATCTTTCTCTGATTACTGATACTATTTCACTCGGTAGTGTGTCATTATTACGTTTAGTGATCAAAGCGTGTAGCATTAGACCATGGTTTAGTTCACAGGCAGTCTTCATTTCCTAAAAAAAATAAAAATTCAGAATGGGGGGAGAAGACTAGTTCTTTAGGGTTTGCTAGGGAAAGACCATTCGGGTTCCATTTTCGAGAACTACACGAAAACCGAAAATTTAACTCTAACAGAAATACATATTATCCTTTAAAAGACTTGATTCTCCCCATACTTAGTTAGCTGTGGTATCGAAATTGTGATTAACTTCATTGTCGAATTCCATCGGACTATCTATGTAGTGTTTAACTCTGTGACCATTAACTTTAAATTCAATCCCATTTGAATTTATTAATTCTACTGTTCCGTATGGGAAAACCCTTTTGACTATGAATGGTCCAGACCATCTTGATTTCAATTTTCCAGGAAATAGCTTGAATCGTGAATTGAAAAGAAGAACTCTGTCTCCTTCTTTAAATTCTTTTAAACTTCTGATTCTTTTATCATGCCATTTCTTCGTTCTTTCTTTATAGATTAACGGATTTTTGTATGCTTCATGTCTTAATTCGACTAATTCATTTAGTTGACTTAATCGTAGATGTCCAACTTCATATATATCAAGATTACATGTCTTCAAAGCCCAAAATGCTTTGTGTTCAATTTCTACTGGAAGATGACATGCTTTTCCATAAACAAGTCTAAAAGGTGTGGTTCCAATTAGAGTTTTGTAGGCTGTTCTAAAAGCCCAGAGTGCATTCTCCAATTTAATGGACCATTCCTTCGGATTTGATCCTACGGTTTTCTCTAGAATACGTTTTAAAGCTCGGTTGGTATTTTCAACTTGCCCACTTGTTTGTGGATGATATGCGGTGGAGATTTTATGAGTTACTCCATATCTTTTAAGAACTTTCTCAAGTTGATTATTACAGAAATGAGTACCCCGATCACTTATTAAAGCTTTTGGCGTTCCAAACCTTGCAAAAAGATGTTTTAAAAAGTTGACTACAACTCGTGCATCGTTAGTTGGGAGAGCTTGTGCTTCCGCCCATTTAGATACATAATCAATGGCAACGAGAATGTAGAGATTATTATGAGATTTTGGAAATGGACCCATAAAGTCAATACCCCAAATGTCAAATACTTCACATACTTGGATGACATTTTGTGGCATTTCATCACGTTGACTTATTTTTTCGGCGCTTTGACATGCATCACAGGATTTGCAAAGAAGGTGTGCGTCTTTGTAAATTGTAGGCCAATAGAATCCAGCTTCATAAACTTTTCTTGCTATTAATTGAGGCCCATAATGCCCTCCTGTTGGTCCTGTGTGACAATGGTTTAAAATTTTACTAGCTTCATCTCCAAATACACATCGGCGTATTATTCCATCTGGACAACTTTTAAACAGATGTGGATCTTCCCAAAAATAGTGTTTTATATCACTGAAGAATTTCTTTCGTTTTTGGTACGATAATCCTTTTTCAAGGAATCCACAAACTAAGTAGTTTGCATAGTCTGCAAACCATGGTATTTCATTATAATCTATCTTCAATAGATATTCATCAGGAAAGTTGTCTTGTATGGCCGATTCATTTAGAACTTCTAACTCAGGATTTTCAAGACGAGAAAGATGATCAGCGGCGAGATTTTCTGCTCCTCTTTTATCTCGGATTTTAATATCAAACTCTTGTAAGAGTAAGATCCAACGGATTAATCTTAGTTTAGCATCTTGTTTCGAAAATAGGTATCTAAGAGCAGAATGGTCGGTATAGACCACCGTTTTAGCTAGAACGAGATATGATCGAAATTTGTCAAAAGCAAAGACAATAGCAAGGAGTTCTTTTTTAGTAGTTGTATAATTTGTTTGTGCTCCTTGTAACGTCTTACTAGCATAATATATAGGTTGAAATCGTTTTTCAATCCTTTGTCCTAAAACGGCTCCCATTGCAAAATCACTTGCATCGCACATTAGTTCAAATGGTAGATTCCAATTTGGTGTTATCATGATCGGCGCATTAGTGAGTTTCTCTTTAAGAATATTAAAAGATTTGATACATTCATCTGAAAAGATGAATGGAGCATCCTTTTCTAGGAGTTTATTCATAGGAGTGGCAATTTTAGAAAAATCTTTTATGAAACGTCGGTAAAAACCGGCATGCCCTAGAAAACTCCTAACTCCTCTAACATTGGTGGGATGTGAAAGTTTAGCAATTACATCTACTTTAGCTCTATCCACTTCAATTCCTTCTTTTGAAATTTTATGACCAAGAACGATGCCTTCTTTAACCATAAAATTGCATTTCTCCCAATTAAGAACTAGATTTGATTGTTTGCATCTAATAAGCATTCGTTCCAGATTAACTAGACATGATTCAAATGTATCACTGAAGACTGAAAAGTCATCCATGAAAACTTCCATGCATTCTTCTATCATGTCATGAAAAATCGCCATCATACATCTTTGAAAGGTTGCAGGGGCGTTGCAAAGTCCAAATGGCATGCGTTTGTAAGCAAAAGTACCATAAGGGCACGTGAACGAGGTTTTCTCTTGGTCCTCGGGTGCTATTGGAATTTGAAAATATCCGGAAAATCCATCTAGAAAACAATAGTAACTATTTCCGGCTAATCTCTCCAACATTTGATCAATGAAAGGTAAGGGAAAGTGATCTTTTCTGGTGGCGTCATTTAATTTTCTATAATCAATACACACACGCCATCCTGTTACAGTCCTAGTAGGAATAAGCTCATTTTTCTCATTTGTAATGACAGTCATGCCACCCTTCTTAGGCACGCATTGAACTGGGCTTACCCATGGACTATCAGAAATTGGATATATCAAACATGCATCTAGCAGGTTAATAATCTCTTTCTTAACTACATCTTGCATATTAGGATTTAGTCTTCGTTGGCGTTGCACATACGCTTTATGACCTTCTTCCATAAGAATTTTATGTGTGCAATACGAAGGACTTATTCCTTTAATATCATGAATCTTCCATGCAATGGCTGGTTTATGAGCTTTCAACACAGAAATGAGTTGTGATTTCTCATTTTCAGTAAGAGAAGACGATATTATTACAGGTAATTCAGATTCACCATGTAAATAAGCGTATTCCAAATGGTTTGTAAGTGGCTTTAACTCTAATTTCGGAGGTTCTTCTATTGATGATTTATATCGATATCTGTCTTCTTCTTTTAGCATTTGAATTTCTTCTGTTATTGGTTCCTATCCATTGGCCATAAGTGTAGCTAACATTTCAGCTTCATCAATTTGTTCAGTTCCTTCTCCTAAAGAACATTCTCCTGTTCCTTGTAATTCTGGAAATTCTTCTAATAATTCTGTATGTGCATCTATAGTTTGAATATAATAACATGTATCATCTGCAGATTGTGGTTGTTGCATTGCTCTATCAACTGAAAAGGTAACACTCTCGTCCTCTATACTTAGGGTCAATTTCTTACCGAACACGTCTATCATTGCTTTAGCCGTGTTTAAGAATGGTCTTCCTAATATGAGAGGAACTTGAGAATCTTCTTCCATGTCCAGAACAACAAAATCTACTGGAAATACTAAAGTACCAACTTTAACTAGCATGTTCTCCATTATCCCTCTAGGATATTTTATTGATCGATCGGCTAGTTGTATGCTTATTCTTATTGGTTTCAATTCTCCAAGGTCTAGTTTAGCGTATAGTGAATACGGCATTAAATTTATACTAGCACCTAAGTCTGCCAATGCTTCTATTGAACTAAGACTACCCAGAAAACATGGAATTGTGAAACTTCCTGGATCAGATAGTTTTTCTGGTATCTTATTCAACAGCACTGCTGAACAATTAGCATTCATAGTAACAGCCGAGAGTTCTTCCATTTTCTTTCTATTTGATATTAGATCTTTCAAAAATTTAGCATATCTAGGTATTCCTGAAATTACATCAATGAAAGGAAGATTTACATTTATCTGTTTAAACATATCCAAGAATTTGGATTGCTCGGCTTCAAGTTTCTCTTTCTTCAATTTACTCGGGTAAGGAAGTGGTGGTTGGTATGGTTTAACATAAGGTTTAGCCTTAACTGTGTTATCTTCATTAACCTTTTCAACTACCGGTTCTTTTTCCTTATCTTGTTCAGGTTGTGGTTCTTGTGGAGTAGGAATAGCTTCATCAAAAGTTACAGGTATTTCAGGTGGTTTAAGTGTTGTACCACTTCTTGTGGTAATGGCTTTAGCTGTTTCATTCCGGGGGTTAGCATTTGTATCACTAGGTAAACTTCCTGGTTTTCTTTCACCTATTAACCTTGCTAGGTTACTTACTTCTTGTTCCAGATTTTGAATAGAAGCTTGTTGATTTCTAAATGCTTGAGCATTTTGTTCATTTGTTTATTTTTGAGTGTGAAAAACTGCGTTTGAGTTTCAACTAGCTTCGTCATCATATCTTCTAAATTCGGCTTTTTATCATCGGGTAGTGGTTTGTTTTGAAAATTAGGTCTTTGCTGGTTGTAAGTATTATTGGATACTTGTTGATTACTAAGACCTTGTTGGTTGTTGTATGGAATATTTCGGTTATAGTTCTGGTTTTGATTGTAAATTGGTCTTGGCGGTTGATAATTATTCTGATAATTATTTCCAGGCCTTTGGTTTTTGTATGAAATATTCTCTCTTTGTTCCATTGTTAATTCAATACTGAGACAATCTTTTGTCAAATGTGGTCCTCCACACTGCTCACAACTAATTCGTATTGAGTGAATATCCTTAGTCATCTTTTCCATTCGTCTCTCGACAGCATCTATCTTTGCGGAAATAGAATCTAAGTCATGGCTAGAATCGGCTCTAGCTGCTTTAGATGATCTAACGATATCTTTTTCTTGGTGCCACTCATGTGAGTGGGAAGCAGTGTTATCAATAATTTTATAAGCATCAGTTTCGGTTTTCTTCATAATGGAACCACCAGCTGCTATATCGATGTCTTTCCTTGTAGTGATGTCGCATCCTTGGTAGAATATTTGTACTATTTGACAGGTGTCTAAACCATGTTGCGGACATCCTCTTAATAACTTTCCAAATCTTGTCCACGCCTCATATAGAGTTTCATTCGGTTTCTGTGTGAACGTAACAATTTCTCCTTTAAGTCTTACGGCTTTAGATGCCGGAAAGAATTGTTTAAGAAATTTTTCAACTAAAACGTCCCATGTATCAATCGCCCCTTCAGGTAACGATTCCAACCAATCTTTGGCTTCTCCCTTTAAAGTCCAGGGAAATAACATGAGATATATCTGTTCATCCTCCACTTCTCTTATTTTAAATAGTGTGCAGATCCTATTAAAGGTACGAAGATGTTCATTTGGATCTTCATTCGCCGCAACACTAAATTGGCATTGATTAGTCACCATGTGTAGAATTTGTCCTTTGATTTCATAATCTGGCGCATTAATGTCAGGATGAGTAATTGCGTGACCTTGGCAAGTGTGTTTGGATCTCATTCGGTCTTCCATACTTAAAGGTTCCAGATTCTCCATAATTGAATTTGTTGAATCGGAATCACTAGAGGATTCTGATTTAATGGTTCGTTCCTCAACAATCTCTGTTTGAATGATTGGTGGTTCCGGAGGAAAGTTTAGTGGTTCAGGATCTATGAATCGTCCCTGAATATTCTCCGGATTCTCAATTGTGAGGTCGGGTTCAAAAAATGGATTATCGAAAATTTGAACTGGAGTACTTGGTCGACTGGATGAAGATTCTAAAGAAAAATCAACGGCGGTGATATTTGCTAAATGTCTTGATCTAGTTACAGGTGGTGAACGTACAAAAGGTGGTGAACGTCTTGCTCGGTGCATTCACTGAATATCCTATTAGTTTTTAAAAAGGAAAGAAAAATTATATAAGTTATCCAATTAATAGACTTTTCTGATTTTGCCCACGTTTCGAATAGCCAAAAGATGCAGCAGAGAGGCAGGATTCGTTTGGTCTCAATATAATTGAGGACTGTTTGGCTCCAATAACCCGGTCCACGTACAAATCCAACTATTACTACGAACCAGAAAATTTTGATGTCTATCAATTTAACCACTTAAAATAAATTTTCGTAATTTTAAGAAATTTAGATAAGAAGTAGAATAAAAATCTATGTCCTAAAACTAGAATAGCGAGAAATAAGAAAGAAAAAGAGCGTGTCGGAAAAAGGTCGAAAAATAAAAATAAGAAAGAAAAAGAGTGACTTATAGAACTTAAAAACACTCTACTAACCCAACCTTATTACTATCACTAACTTAAAATTATAATCGCAAATTGAGATTACTAATTGGAATGATAATTGATACATAGGTAAAAGGCGTCTAAAAATATTAAAGCTTACAAGAAAAACTATATCCCAAATGGCAATAACTTAAAAAGAAACTAAAACTTAAAAAGGCGTCGAAAAATTCTAAAGCACCTAAATCTTAGTCTAAAGAAAAAGCACTTAAGGGATTTTACGGCAAAGCCTAAAAATCTAGAAGTAAAAAAAATAACTATGGCAAAAACTATATCTTAAAACTAAATACGAGCGAAAAATACAAATATTACGCTAAAATAATTAAAAAGGGACAAAATATAAAAATATACAAAAAGTTGTAAAAAGTACAATTTTTATAAAAATATTATTTTTATATTATTTATTTTATTAAACTATTAATTTTATATTTTAATTAAACTAATTTAATTAAAATACAATTTAATTTAAAAACTTAAAACTAATTATAATAATAAATAAGTAATTAGGGTTAATAATAATAAATAAATAATAATTACTCCGTAATTAATGCTGATTTGGGTTCCTGTCGCGTGTGTCAGGGAGGCTCCGCGAGTTGCGGTATTCGAAGCTGCAAACTCCGCGAGTCGCGGGGTTCCAAAATTCAACTCAGGTACAGGATTTAATTCGACGTTTTTTTTTGTTTTAATAAAAACAAAATATTTAAATAAAACTTATATTTTTATAAAATAAAAATAAAGAAACTTTACAAAACTTAAATATTTAACAAATTCTTAAAAATATTTATATTTTTGTTTTCTTTTTATGTTTTCGAATAATTAAAAACGTATTTTTACAAAAGTGAATTTTAATAAAAGTAAACTAAAAATAAAAATCTTTTTTTTTATTTATTTAGCGTTGCGCTTCCGGCTTTTAAGTTTGATTGTCCCCGGCAGCGGCGCCAAAAATAACTTGATGTTATGCGAGGTGTATATAAAATAGCTTTATATTTTACAAGGAAATACTATTAAATACGATACAATTTTACACAAGATATTTATTTATTTAGAGAATGGATATACTTAAACCTTGCTACAACACTTATAGGCAGTGTACCTAATCGTACAGTAGTGTAGTTTTTAGTAAGTCCGGTTCGTTCCACAGGGAAAATCTTTAAACAAAGGTTAACGCTATATTAGTTTACTTTTATAAAAATACAAATATATATATATAAGTAATATTATTATTATAAAGGGGGATTTTTACCGTTTAATGACCGGTTTGTCGATTTTAAAACTTTAGTCGCAGTTAAAACCAAATGTAAAATAATAAATAAATACAAGACTTAATTTAAATCGTAAAGTAAATAACGATAATGAAATTGCGAATAATAAAAGTGCGATAAAATAAACTTGCGATAATTAAAAAGTACGATAATTAAAAGTGCAATTAAATACAATAACAATAAAAATGCGATAATTAGAAGGGCAATTAAATATAAAATAAAGGAAATTAAATATGAAATAAAAGAATTATGCTTATTTAAACTTCCGTAATCATGATGTTTGACGTGTTGATTTTAGTTTTATGCCCATGGGTTAATTGTCCTTTGTCCTGGATTATTTAATATGTCCGTCTAGTTTTTGTCCATAACAGTCCATCAGTCATAAATATAAAGTGCGAGTGTCCTCGTCAAATTATCCTTATACCCGAAGTCAAATATTCCAACTAATTGGGGACTTAAACTGTAACAAGATTTTAATACTTTGTTTAATAATTACACCAGGATGTCGACTGAGTGTAACCCAAGGTTTTAATACTTTGTTATCAATTATGCCAAGTGTCCTTGTACATAATTTCACCCCTGTTTTGATAATTCTAGTGACTATTAATCCATTTCCGTGTCCGGTTAAATGAATGATTATTCGTACATATAAATATCCCGCCCATCGTGTCCGATTGAGTGTATATGGTTATTTATAGGGACGTTCAATTGTAAATATTTATATTAAAATTAACAAACTATCATTTAGTTAAACAAATATAAAGCCCATTAATAGCCCATAGTCTAATTTCCACAAGTGTCGTTCTTTTGTCCAAACCCCAATTATGGTACAAAGCCCAATTACCCAATTTTAGTAATTAGCCCAACATCATGATTACTTCGTTTTAAATAAGCATAATAATAACTTAGCTACAAGACATTAAATTAAAAAGGTTGAACATAACTTACAATGATTAAAAATAGCGTAGCGTTACACAGACAGAATTTCGACTTACACCCTTACAACATTCGCTAACATACCCTTATTATTAGGATTAAAATTAAAATTAAAATTAAAATATAAATTATAAATATAAATATTACGTATAGATAGATGGATGGATATATTGATATTTTTTTACGATCAGAATGCGCGAGCTTTATAGGCAGTTTCAACATTTGGGGCTCCGCGACCCGCGGCCCTTTTCTTCTTCAAACTCCGCGAGTCGCGGAGTTCGTTTTTACAGCTCATTCCGCCTTGGCTCTTTGTTTGCTGACGATTTTAAATAATAATATAATATATATATATAATTTTTAAGAATTATTTATATATTATATTATATTCATGTGCATAGTTGACTTGTAATTTTTAGTCCGTTGCGTCGAGCGCTGAGAGTTGACTCTGGTCCCGGTTCCGGATTTTCGAACGTCCTTGCGTACAATTTAATATCTTGTACTTTGCGTTTTGAATCTTGTACTCTTGTAATTTCAAGACATTTCTTATCAATAATTGGAACCTCTTTGATTGTATTTTGTACTTTTGAGCTTTTTGGTCGTTTGCGTCTTCAAATCGTCGAATCTGTCTTTTGTCTTCACCTTTTAATATTTAAACGAATATCACTTGTAAATAGAACAATTGCAACTAAAAGCTTGTCTTTCTTGGGGAATAATGCTATGAAATATATGTTCGTTTTTAGCATTATCACTACGTTACTAGTATTTTTAATGGTAACCAAGTGTTTAAAGTAAAAAATTTTAAAATCCGAAAGAATTTAACCCCTTCCCACACTTAAGATCTTGCAATGCCCTCATTTGCAAGAAATCAGTAACAATTTAAATTATTGAGGGTGATTAGCGTAGAAATGATTAAATTTTACCAAAGTTTCCAAATATATTGGCGTTTGTTTGATGAATGATAAATGGTGCACATCATTTGTTCATTCCTTCTTGTTGTTACATCACATTTGTTTTTCGTTTTGTCGTCAAAACTAGCTTTTGCTGAACTTAATGCCAGTCTTTGAAAATACGCTGTTTTACCCTGTTTTTTACAATCGACAATATACATACATACAAATATAAACATTCATGGCAATTTGAAATGGGACTTAATATCTCACTTTCAAATCCTAAATGTGAAATATTAGTACACAATAATAATAAAAATGATAAAAATTACACAAATATATCCAATAACATAAGTTTAAACATGAAAAAGTCAAAAGATAAAAACATAACAATCATAAAAATAACCAAATGGAACCAAATCAGTCTGGATATGGGTTCCAGTTCATCTCGTCAGGTGGGTTCCATTGTTGGTTATAGGTGTTCTGATAGGCTTGGTTATAGTCATACCAGTTAAAGGGTGGTCGGATCTCGGGGCTGTGTGGCGGAAAATGAGCAGGTCGAGTAGGCACGTAATTATTTGGTACCTGATATGATAGCTGGCTCATGATTTGGTGCTGATGAACTAACCAGCTATCATTTTGGCGTCGCCTATAATCCTCGTATACTCGCTCGGAGTTCCACTGCTCATACATACTATGTCTGGCCGCGTTCGTCATTGCTTCCTCATCTATACGAACGTGGACGTCAAGAATAGCATCTCGAAAGACATCCCTAATGTCTTCCGCCTCCTTCATTTCCTCGTCTGAGCCTCTCTCTACCTGAGGATGAGATCCCTCATAGGGTACTGCCTGGTTACGTCTACTTTTCAATACCTTAGCACCCACATAAACTTTCAATCCTAAGGGCTCAACCTGTTCTCTACAAAGCTGCAATGGACCTCCTTGGTTCCTATCAACACCTAAATACTCTCCAATGAGAGTAACAAAAATACCTCCTCCTATTATACTCCCGTCCTGCATTCCCTCTACCATTTTAGATAAATAAAAAGCAACACAGTAAGGGATATTGACAAAGCTTCTAGGATCCCGAATACACTTTAGGTAGAATAAATCATGTAAGGTAATTTTTTCTATATTGTGACCTCTCTGTGTAATCGAGTTAGCCAAAAATCTATGAATAATACGAAGCTCAGCTCTGTCAATATGTGTATAGGAGTGTCCTCCTGCTCGTGTAAAAACATCAAAATGTGACATACGCCTCTAAATGGTATCAACGTCAAAGTTGCTATCTACCCTTTCACCATAATGAATCAAGTTTGTACAATTGGGTAGTAGCAACTCACAAGGAGTATATATCTGTAAAGCCCTGGCCATGTCCAGCATGGACATTCTGTACATCCTACCACCAAGGATAAACCTAAGAAATCTTCTATCATCTATTCTAACTATATTTGTATCAAGTGATACAGTACTCATCAACTCAACACACCATTCCTTATATACAGGTCTACGAATGGTGAAAAGACGTTCCCAATCTGTAAAAGAAGAACTGCCATACCTTTGAACCAAAAGCTGTCTAACACGGTCAGCTAGATGGACCGTTTCCAAAGGGGCCCAATCGATTATCCTTGGCACCTCTACATTTTTTGTTACCAATTTGAATTTGTTCCTTTGATATGTCTCGTAATCTCTCCATCTTCTATCAAATCTCAGATTAGGATGTAGAGTGTGCTCAGGAATTGTTGGGAATTCTACTGGCGGTCTCATCGGGAATACTATGAATTCATCAACAAACTGTACCGGATCATAATAAGGTATGTGCTGATCAGGCTGTTGTTGTGGTTCTTGTTCGTGTTGCATTTCTGGTTCTGGTTCTGGTGCTGGTGCTGGTCGTCTAGATGATGATGCTCCTGAACCTCTAGTATCGGCTTTCTGCAAAACACATTAAACACAAAATTTGTGCATCCAAATATGCATTAGTGTTAGCAAAATAACAACTTAAAACAATCACTATAACATGTTAAATCAAAATTAAACTTATACACATTTTCACAATTTTTCACAATTCTACACTTTTCAAATAAGCACATATGAAAATGTATACAAAGTTCATAAGCATTTAACTCAAATAACATGTCAAAATAGTCATTACTAATAATTAAACAAGTCTCAAATGGCAAATATATCAAATTAATCAAGTTCATGAATTTTGGACTTAAAAAGTCCATTTTAGTCTCTAAAAATCATGTTTAGGATCAATGTTTGGATCATTTAACTATCTAAACATGTTACACTACTCAATTTAGCAATAATTCATGACAAAAATCGGCCATAACCTGTTTATATCAAAAAGTCCCAAATTGCTCAAGAACACAAACCCTAGATTTCTAAAAATTTTGAAGTTTTTGGCTTCAAATCATGTTAAATAGCATCAATCTAGGTTATACATGCATAAAATACTAACAATTTAACACTAATTACACTAGAAATTAACAAAATTGAATTAGATAAAATATTGATAAGTATCACAAAAACTAGCAAATTTATGAGTTTAGGGGTGTAATTTTTACCATTTTGCTGAAGAATGAGAATCTAGGCATGATTAGAGCAAGAAAAATGATGAATTACGGTGAAAAATGGCGAATTTTAGAGGTGATTTGGGAGTATTTTCGTATGTTTGTGTGTTGTGGTGTGAAGAACTCAGCTCTCTGAGCTATTTGTTTCTGGCCTGCATTTGGTCCCCATGCGATCGCATGGGTTCCAAGTGCAAACCCCATGCGATCGCATGGGGTGCCGGCTACAGTACTTTCAGTTTTTTTTTTTTTATGTAAAACCTTATGCTTTATAAAACATATAATTAATAAAATTCTAAAAATTTTGTTTTCCTTTAGGAGCGAGGGCATTTCGGATCGTTGTCCTAGTCTGTCCCTCGACAAAATTTTAAAATTTGTCAAATCAAAGCGCGGTTTTAAAAGTAAAGATTTTTGGGTTTTTTTTTTTAATGTTTTTGGCATACTTTAGTTCAATAAGATTAAAAATAATGATAATAAAAGTTCTCGTCCCTCCCTCAGGTAAAGCAATTTCGGTTCAATGACCTAGTCTTCAACTTACGACGAATTTTAAAAATCATATTTTTAACTTAGCAAAATAAAGTAAATTTTTGTTTTTAAATTCACACCAAACTTAAATTTAAAATGCATAAAATTAAAAATTCACACCAAACTTAATTAAAAATTCATATTATAAATTCACACCAAACTTATATTATATTTTTGTTTTTATACATACAAACTTATATTAAAAAGATTAATTTTTTCAAATATTTATAATTTTAAATATATTGATTTAAAAAGTTTACAATTTTAATATTAATATATTTATTTTAAAACATGGTAAAAATAAAATTAAAAATCTTTTTGGCTTTTTATCCCACTTTAATCAATCAAATATTATCAAAAATATGCGCCCCTCTTTTCGGTAAAGTAATTTCGGTTCCATGACCTAATTTAACTCATGACGAATTTTTGAAATATTTTGGGTTGATTGATTAAAGATATTTATACCTTAAGAATAAACGTTAAATTTCGCAGTGATGTAATAAATTTTTGAATGATATCAATAATTTCGGTCGCCAAACCTAATTTCATCGAATACCAATTTAATACTTTATAGCGAACAAATTAGCGTTTATTATCAAAAGGTTAAAAATAAAAATAAAAAATAAAAACTGTACAGACTTACCTGTGAGATAGTATTCTTAGAGATACGATCTATCCCACTCATAAGATAGTCGGTTTAATTGGTTTTCCATAGCTACATAGGCGTAACCTCGAGCATTCAGTGTTTTTTCTTCTAAACATATGAACGGTCCGTCTCTGCATAAAGTAACAAATTCGGTGTTTGAATAGGTTTGATTATTTGAACATTTACCTCCATGTGACCATTTTCCGCATTTGTGACATTTTTCAAGGTGTCGTGCTCTTCTTTTCGCTGCGGATTTTGATTTTCCTTTACCAAATTGTAACTTATTATCTTCGCATCTGGATTCTTTTCTTACTCCGTCCAATCTTTCTCTGATTACTGATACTAGTTCACTTGGAAGTGTGTCATTATTAAGTTTAGTGATCAAAGCGTGTAGCATTAGACCATGGTTTAGTTCACAGGAAGTCTTCATTTCGTAAAAACCTAAAAAAAAATAAAAATTCAGAATGGGGGAAGAAGACTAGTTCTTTAGGGTCTGCTAGGGAAAGACCAATCGGGTTCCATTTTCGAGAACTACACGAAAACAGAAAATCTAACTCTAACAGAAAATCTAACTCTAACAGAAAATCTAATTCTAACATAAATACATATATCCTTTAAAGACTTGATTCTCCCCACACTTAGTTAGCTGTGGTATCGAAATTGTGATTAACTTCGTTGTCGACTTCCATCGGACTATCTATGTAATGTTTAACTCTGTGACCATTAACTTTAAATTCAATTCCATTTGAATTTATTAATTCTATCGTTCCGTATGGGAAAACTCTTTTGACTATGAATGGCCCAGACCATCTTGATTTCAATTTTCCAGGAAATAGCTTGAATCGTGAATTGAAAAGAAGAACTCTGTCTCCTTCTTTAAATTCTTTTAAACTTCTGATTCTTTTATCATGCTATTTCTTTGTTCTTTCTTTATAGATTAACGAATTTTCGTATGCTTCATGTCATAATTCTTCTAATTCGTTTAGTTGACTTAACCGTAGACGTCCAGCTTCATGTAAATCAAGATTACATGTCTTCAAAGCCCAAAATGCTTTGTGTTCAATTTCTACTGGAAGATGACATGCTTTTCCATAAACGAGTCTGAAAGGTGTGGTTCCAATTGGAGTTTTGTAGGCTGTTCTAAAAGCCCAGAGTGCATCCTCCAATTTAATGGACCATTCCTTCGGATTTGATCCTACGATTTTTTCTAGAATACGTTTTGAAGCTCGGTTGGTATTTTCAACTTGTCCACTTGTTTGTGGATGATATGCAGTGAAGATTTTATGAGTTACTCCATATCTTTTGAGAACTTTCTCAAGTTGATTATTACAAAAATGAGTTCCCCGATCACTTATTAAAGCTTTTGGTGTTCCAAACCTTGCAAAAATACGTTTTAAAAAGTTGACTACAACTCGTGCATCGTTAGTTGGGAGAGCTTGTGCTTCCGCCCATTTAGATACATAATCAATGGCTACGAGAATATATAGATTATTATGAGATTTTGGAAATGGACCCATAAAGTCAATACCCCAAATGTCAAATACTTCACATACTTGAATGACATTTTGTGGCATTTCATCACGTTGACTTATTTTTCCGGCCCTTTGACAAGCATCACAGGATTTGCAAAGAAGGTGTGCATCTTTGTAAATTGTAGGCCAATAGAATCCAGCATCATAAAATTTTCTTGCTGTTAGTTGAGGCCCATAATGTCCTCCTGTTAGTCCTGTGTGACAATGGTTTAAAATTTTACTCGCTTCATCTCCGAATACACATCGGCGTATTACCATCTGGACAACTTTTAAACAAATTTGGATCTTCCCAAAAATAGTGTTTTATATCACTAAAGAATTTCTTTCGTTTTTGGTACGATAATCCTTTTTCAAGGAATCCACATACTAAGTAGTTTGCATAGTCTGCAAACCATGGAATTTCATTATAATCTATCTTCAATAGATATTCATCAGGAAAGTTGTCTTGTATGGCCGATTCATTTAGAACTTCTAATCCGGGATTTTCAAGACGAGAAAGATGATCAGCGGCGAGATTTTCTGCTCCTCTTTTATCTCGGATTTCAATATCGAATTCTTGTAAGAGTAAGATCTAAAGGATTAATCGTGGTTTAGCATCTTGTTTCGAAAATAGGTATCTAAGAGCAGAATGGTCGGTATAGACCACCGTTTTTGCTAGAACGAGATATGAACGAAATTTGTCAAAAGCAAAGACAATAGCAAGGAGTTCTTTTTCAGTAGTTATGTAATTTGTTTGTGCTCCTTGTAACGTCTTACTAGCATAATATATAGGTTGAAATCATTTTTCAATCCTTTGTCCTAAAACGGCTCCCATTGCAAAATCACTTGCATCGCACATAAGTTCAAACGGTAGATTCCAGTTTGGTGTTATCATGATCGGTGCATTAGTGAGTTTCTCTTTAAGAATATTAAAAGATTTGATACATTCATCTGAAAAGATGAATGGAGCATCCTTTTCTAGGAGTTTATTCATAGGAGTGGCAATTTTAGAAAAATCTTTTATGAAACGTCGATAAAAACCGGCATGCCCTAGAAAACTCCTAACTCCTCTAACATTGGTTGGATGTGGAAGTTTAATAATTACCTCTACTTTAGCTCTATCCACTTCAATTCCTTCTTTTAAAATTTTATGTCCAAGAACGATGCCTTCTTTAACCATGAAATGGCATTTCTCCCAATTAAGTACTAGATTTGATTGTTCGCATCTAATAAGCATTCATTCAAGATTAACTAAACATGATTCAAATGTATCACCGAAGACTGAAAAATCATCCATGAAAACTTCCATGCATTCTTCTATCATGTCGTGAAAAATCGCCATCATGCACCTTTGAAAGGTTGCAGGGGCGTTGCAAAGTCCAAATGGCATGCGTTTGTAAGCAAAAGTACCATAAGGGTACATGAACGTGGTTTTCTCTTGATCTTTGGGTGCTATTGGAATTTGAAAGTATCCGGAAAAACCATCTAGAAAACAATAGTAACTATTTCCGGCTAATCTTTCCAACATTTGATCAATGAAAGGTAAGGGAAAGTGATCTTTTCTGGTGGCGTCATTTAATTTTCTATAATCAATACACACACGCCATCCTGTTACAGTCCTAGTAGGAATAAGCTCATTTTTTTCATTTGTAATGACAGTCATGCCACCCTTCTTAGGCACGCATTGAACTAGGCTTACCCATGGACTATCAGAAATTGGATAAATTAAACCTTCATCTAGCAGTTTAATAATTTCTTTTTAACAACATCTTGCATATTAGGATTTAGTCTTCGTTGGTGTTGCACATACGTTTTATGACCTTCTTCCATAAGGATTTTATGTGTGCAATACGAAGGACTTATTCCTTTGATATCATGAATCTTCCATGCAATAGCTGGTTTATGAGCTTTCAACACAGAAATGAGTTGTGATTTCTCATTTTCAGTAAGAGAAGACGATATTATTACAGGTAATTCAGATTCACCATGTAAATAAGCATATTCCAAATGGTTTGGAAGTGGCTTTAACTCTAATTTCGGAGGTTCTTCTATCGATGATTTATATCGATATCTGTCTTCTTCTTTTAGCATTTGAATTTCTTCTGTTGTTGGTTCATATCCATTAGCCATTAGTGTAGCTAACATTTCAGCTTCATCAATTGGTTCAGTTCCTTCTCCTAAAGAACATTCTCCTGTTCCTTGTAATTCTGAAAATTCTTCTAATAATTCTGCATGTGAATCTATAGTTTGAATATAATAACATGTATCATCTGCAGATTGCGATTGTTGCATTGCTCTATCAACTGAAAAGGTAACACTCTCATCCTCTATACTTAGGGTCAGTTTCTTACCAAACACGTCTATCATTGCTTTAGCCATGTTTAAGAATGGTCTTCCTAATATGAGAGGAACTTGAGAATCTTCTTCCATGTCCAGAACAACAAAATCTACTGGAAATACTAAAGTACCAACTTTAACTAGCATGTTCTCCATTATCCCTCTAGGATATTTTATTGATCTATCGGCTAGTTGTATACTTATTCTTGTTGGTTTCAATTCTCCAAGGTCTAGTTTAGTGTATAGTGAATACGGCATTAGATTTATACTAGCACCTAAGTCTGCTAATGCTTCTATTGAACTAAGACTATCCAGAAAACATGGAATTGTGAAACTTCCTGGATCAGATAGTTTTTCTGGTATCTTATTCAACAGCACTGCTGAACAATTAGCATTCATAGTAACAACCGAGAGTTCTTCCATTTTCTTTCTATTCGTGATTAGATCTTTCAGAAATTTAGCATATCTAGGCATTCCTGAAATTACATCAATGAAGGGAAGATTTACATTTATTTGTTTAAACATATCCAAGAATTTGGATTGCTTGGCTTCAAGTTTCTCTTTTTTTCATTTTACTCGGGTAAGGAAGTGGTGGTTGGTATGGTTTAACATGAGGTTTATCCTTAACTGTGTTATCTTCATTAACCTTTTCAACTACCGGTTCTTTTTCCTTATCTTGTTCAGGTTGTGGTTCTTGTGGAGTAGGAATAGCTTCATCAGAAGTTACAGGTATTTCAGGTGGTTTAAGTGTTGTACCACTTCTTGTGGTAATAGCTTTAGCTGTTTCATTCCGGGGGTTAGCATTTGTATCACTAGGTAAACTTCCCGGTTTTCTTTCACCTATTAACCTTGCTAGGTTACTTACTTCTTGTTCCAAGTTTTGAATAGAAGCTTGTTGATTTCTAAATGCTTGAGCATTTTGTTCATTCGTTTGTTTCTGAGATGTGAAAAACTGCGTTTGAGTTTCAACTAGCTTTGTCATCATATCTTCTAAATTCGGCTTTTTATCATCGGTTTGTAGTGGTTTGTTTTGAAAATTAGGTCTTTGCTGATTGTAAGTATTAATGGATACTTGTTGATTGCTAGGACCTTGTTGGTTGTTGTATGGAACATTTCGATAATAATTCTGGTTTTGATTGTAGATCGGTCTTGGCGGTTGATAATTATTCTGATAATTATTTCTAGGCCTTTGGTTTAGATATGAAACATTCTCTCTTTGTTCCATTGTTAGTTCAATACTGAGACAATCTTTTGTCAAATGTGGTCCTCCACACTGCTCACAACTAATTCGTATTGAGTGGATATCTTTAGTCATCTTTTCCATTCGTCTCTCGACAGCATCTATCTTTACATAAATGGAATCTAAGTCATGGCTAGAATCGGCTCTAGCTGCTTTAGATGATCTAACGATATCTTTTTCTTGGTGCCACTCATGTGAGTGGGAAGCAGTGTTATCAATAATTTTGTAAGCATCAGTTTCAGTTTTCTTCATAATAGAACCACCAGCTGCTATATCGATGTCTTTCCTTGTAGTGATGTCACATCCTTGGTAGAATATTTGTACTATTTGACAGGTGTCTAAACCATGTTGCGGACATCCTCTTAATAACTTTCCAAATCTTGTCCACGCCTCATATAGAGTTTCATTCGGTTTCTGTGTGAATGTAACAATTTCTCCTTGAAGTCTTACGGCTTTAGATGCCGGAAAGAATTGTTTAAGAAAACTTTCAACTAAAACGTCCCATGTATCGATCGCCCCTTCAGGTAACGATTCCAACCAATCTTTGGCTTCTTTCTTTAAAGTCCGGGGAAATAACATGAGATATATCTGTTCATCCTCCACTTCTCTTATTTTAAATAGTGTGCAGATCCTATTAAAGGTACGAAGATGTTCGTTTGGATCTTCCTTCGACGCACCACTAAATTGGCATTGATTAGTCACCATGTGTAGAATTTGTCCTTTAATTTCATAATCTGGCGCATTAATGTCTGGATGAGTAATTGCGTGACCTTGGCCAGTGCGTTTAGCTCTCATTCGGTCTTCCATACTTAAAGGTTCCAGATTTTCCATAATTGAATTTGTTGAATCGGAATCACTAGAGGATTCTGATTTAATGGTTCGTTCATCAACAATCTCTGTTTGAATGATTGGTGGTTCCGGAGAAAAAATTAATGGTTCAGGATCTATGAATTGTCCCTGAATATTCTCCGGATTCTCAATTGTGAGGTCGGGTTCAAAAAATGGATTATCGAAAATTTGAATTGGAGTACTTGGTCGACTGGATGACGATTCTAAAGAAAAATCAAGGGCGACAATATTTGCTAGATGTCTTGATCTGGTTACAGGTGGTGAACGTACAAAAGGTGGTGAACGTCTTGCTCGGTGCATTCACTGAATATCCTATTAGTTTTTAAAAGGAAAGAAAAATTATATAAGTTATCCAATTAATAGACTTTTCTGATTTTGCCCACATTTCGAATAGCCAAAAGATGCAGCAGAGGGGCAGGATTCGTTTGGTCTCAATATAATTGAGTACTGTTTGGCTCCAATAACCCGGTCCACGTACAAATCCAACTATTACTACGAACCAGAAAATTTTGATGTCTATCAATTTAACCACTTAAATAAATTTTCGTAATTTTAAGAAATTTAGATAAGAAGTAGAGAAAATTCTAAGTCCTAAAAACTAGAATAGGGAGAAATAAGAAAGAAAAAGAGCGCGTCGAAAAAGGTCGAAAAAGAAAAGATCGAAAAATAAAAGGCGTCGAAAAATAAGAAAGAAAAAAAATGACTAAAAAACTTTAAAACACTCGACTAACCCAACCTTATTACTATCACTAACTTAAAATTAAAATTGCAAATTGAGATTACTAATTGGAGTGATAATTGATACATAGGTAAAAGGCGTCGAAAAATAAAAATAAGAAAATAGCGCGTTGAAACTTAAAAAAGGAACTAAAAACTAAAAACTAAAAGTTGCGTCTAAAAATATTAAAGCTTACAAGTAAAACTATATCCCAAATGGCAATAACTTAAAAAGAAACTAAAACTTAAAAAGGCGTCGCAAAATTCTAAAGCACCTAAATCTTACTCTAAAGAAAAAGCACTTAAGGGATTTTACGGCAAAACCTAAAATTCTAGATATAAAAATAACTATGGCAAAAATTATATCTTAAAACTAAATACGAGCGAAAAATACAAAAATTACGCTAAAACAATTAAAAACGGACAAAATATAAAAATATACTAAAAGTTGTAAAAAGTACAATTTTTATAAAAATATTATTTTTATATTATTTATTTTATAAAAGTATTAAATTTATAATTTAATTAAACTAATTTAACTAAATAATACAAATTAAATAAAAACTAATAACTAATTAATAAATTAAGAATAACCTAATTAGGGTTTATATAAATAATTAATAATAAAACCGTAATGATTACAGTTTTCAGTCAATTCTGGCGTGTCTACAGAGCTCATGCGATCGCATGAGTTCTAAGTTACCCGGTCATGCGATCGCATGGGCTAGGGTTTCGGGCCAGACACTGGGCTGCTACAGTACTTGGACTCGAGTGTTTTTTTTTTTTTGATGTTTTAATAAAAATTATGTAATATATTTATATAAATTAAATAAAACTTAATTTTTTTAAAATAAAGATAAAGAAAATTTTTATATAACTTACAAACTCTTAAAAATATTTATATTTTTGTTTTTCTTTTTATATTTTCAAATATTTAAAACGTATTTTTACAAAAGCGTATTTTTTTTTTAATTTTTTTTATATTAGCGTTGCGCTTCCGGCGTTTAAGCAAGAAATTGATCCCCGGCAGCGGCGCCAAAAATACTTGATGTTATGCGAGGTGTATATAAAATACTATTAAATTTTACAAGGAAATACTATTAAATGCGATACAATTTTACACAAGATATTTATTTATTTATAGAATGGATATTATGACACCCCCAAATAGGGCCTGGGGTTATTTGTCACTAATTACATCAAATCATAGTAGTATAAACGAGAACGACTCTATATGAGACGTTTTGTTGAGTTTTGCAGCGGAAGATAAACAGTTTACAAAATGTCTTTAATTGATATGATATGTAATGAAGACTCCAAGCATAGCAAGCAATCATCATCAAAGCAGTAGATATACAGCGGAAGCAATACTTAAGTACCTGAGAATAAACATGCTTAAAAAGTCAACACTAGGTTGAGTGAGTTCATAGGTTTGTCATAAATAATGATTTCAGTAACAGTGTTAGACCACAAGATTTGTTTTCATAAGTAGATCACTCAGATTCAGTAAAGTTGATCTCCCGGAGGATCAAAAAGTTATGGCAGTGCGTGATATTTAGACTAAACGTTGTTTGCCCCGTGACAAGTTGTTCTGTCCTTGTCGTTTAATTTCATTATCAAGTAATACAAAGACTTAGTCAAATGTATCGGGGACGTTACTCCCGATAGGCCTATCCCCAATAATTAAGAATGCCACATCAATTAAAAATATCACTGTAGGGACTTAGTCGGACATAGCCGGGTATAGCATAGTTTAATAGTTGGTACTGATATTTAGACTAGACTTTCAAGTTTACCCCGTACAAGTTATCGTTTATACTTGTCGGTTGGGGACTTGCTGGTCATAGCCCAACATATCACAGTTTAATAGTTGGTACTTGTATTTAGACTAGACTTTCAAGTTTTCCCCGTAACAAGTTATCGTTTATACTTGTCGGTTGGGGACTTGCTGGTCATAGCCCAACATATCACAGTTTAATAGTTGGTACTGATATTTAGACTAGACTTTCAAGTTTACCCCGTACAAGTTATCGTTTATACTTGTCGGTTGGGGACTTGCTGGTCATAGCCCAACATATCACAGTTTAATAGTTGATACGTGTAAAACAGTTATAAAAGTTGCGCATGTATTCTCAGCCAAAAATATATAAAAAGGGAGCAGATGAACTCACGATACGATACGATAGTTTGTAGTTAATATGTGTATGATGGCACTGAACAAGTGCGGAGTTGTCCTCGGATTCACGAACCTAAATCAAGTATATATATTAACACATATACTCATAACCGAATAAGTTTATGATTGTTATATATTTCTGTAGTTATATATATATGTTTTATTGGTATTATATTAAAAATACCTAATTTGTTATATATGAATATTTATATAAGAATGTTAATATGTTTGTTATATGAAAATATAATTGTAGTATATGAAATAGGTGTATTTAATGTACAACATATTTATTAGTAAAAATAATAGTTTCGATAATAATGATTTACTAATGAGTATAATAATAATGGTAATAATAGTAATTTTAATACAAATGATAGTTTTACTAATAATTATAAAGTAAAGATGATAGTTTTAGCAAAAATGATAACTTTTGTATAAATGATAATAACGATAGTAATTTTTAATAATAATAATAATAATACTAATAAAGATAATCATATTGGTAATAATAATAATGATAACATTAATAATATTTATAAATATAAAATGATACTAGTACTATTAATAATAATGATAACAATAATTTGTATTGTTAAAATAATAATTTTAATCATAATAATAATAAAAATGATACATATTTTAGTAATAATAGTAATTATAATACTAATACGTAATAATAACAATAATAATAATAATCATTATGAAAATAATAATAAGTGGTGACTAATACTTTTATTAGTAATAATGATAATAATAATAATAACTTTAATACTAGTAGTAATATTAATAACTAATAGTAACAACAACAACAACAACAACAACAACAACAACAACAACAACAACAACAACAACAACAACAACGACAACAACAACAACAACAACAACAACAACAACAACAACAACAACAACAACACTACCTTAGAAGCCTTCCTAAAAAAATATGGCAAGTACGGGACTCGAACCCTTGACCCCTCGCTTCTCGACAACATACTCTAACCGTTCTTCTATTCTTGTCTTTCTGAATTATCTCCTAAACCTTTTTATATAACACGTTTTCTGTTTTTCACATTTTCTTCAACAATCACAATAATTCAACCCGAGTTCAAATCGATTTTTAATGAATTACAGATTAGTTTTAGGACACTCGCACAATATATAACCATTTTATATCAATCCTTTAATAAATTGAAAATGAAAAATAAAAAAAATATGAAAACAGCATACCTGCTGTCGCTGCTACTTTTTTTTAAAAAAAAAAATTTAATCTTTGATTTTTATCAAGTTTTAGACAATACTTATAACACCAAATAGATTGCAAATAACGCCTAAAATCTTTTGTAATCATCAATTGAGCCGAAAACATCAAAAGGAACTCGAATTTTATGAAGAACACGACAGTTGACTTTTTAGAAGATTAAATTTGACCTCAAAATTCGACTTTGATAAAAGGAATTGGGATTTGAAACTTTGTACATAGTTTGAGTATTAGATTCCTAATAAGACTGCACTTATAGATATTTAAAATTCGTTTGCATTCTTGATTTGGCTAAAAAAGGTGAAGTTGCAGAATGTCGATGGCAAAAAAAAAAAAATAAAAAAAAAATTGATAATTGCTGAGATTAAATCGAATGCTCTTCAACAATCACGATAACCCTTTGATTTATAATTGGATTGGGTTGATCGAATACAAATTAAAAACCGGTAGCACTTAATTAAAATATATATCACAAAAAAATGAATCACGATCACAGACGGAAAAATAATAAAAAAAATAATGAAAAACAGATAATAAAAATAAATGGAAAGCAGATGACAAACAGATATGCAGATCGTGCTTTAATACAAAAAATTGGGTATTTGTTTGTCTTAATCGATTTATATAGAATTAATGGGTGTCGATTGTATTCCTGATCAAGAACAGATAAAATAAAAAAATGGAAAAGCAGGTATAAACAAATAAAAGCAGATATTAAAAATTAAAAAGTTGGATCTCGGTCTGTTAATTAAATCAAAAGCAGATCACGTTTATAAAAAAATAAAAAGCAGATATAAATAATAAAAGAATAAAATTTAAAGTATATCTTTATTTGATTAATTATATTCAGTGTTTTTAATTATAATAACACTAATTAATAATAATTATATTAATAATAATTATATTACTAATACTACGTAATATGTAATATTAATAATAATGAAAATGATCATAAAAATAATATTAGTAATGATAATAATAATATTATTTTTACAATAATAATAATTAATACAAATTTTAACAATGAAATTAATATAACCTTTATATGTTAATTAAATTAAATATATTAATATTATATATAATATATAACATATTTTGAATATTTAACATTTATACATTTTATATATTTATTACAATATTTTTATTATGTATAGAAATTATATGTATATATATATGTACATACATATTTATTTACACACAAGGTTCGCGAATCATCGGCATTAGTCGAAGTTTAGTTTAAATTTAAATCGAAAATTTTTCCGGGTTGTCACAGTATCCCCCTGTTAATAGAAATTTCGTCCCAAAATTTTAGTTGTTGCCAACAGTCGGCGTTGTTTGTGAACAGGTGAGGATATTTTCGTTTTATTTGGTTTTCACGTTCCCAGGTATGCTCGGGGCCTTGCGTGAATTCCAACAGATAGAATATTGTTTTGCTTCAAGAGTTTAAATCGTACGAACCATAAATTCTACAGGTTATTCGATGTAGTGCATTTTATCATTGATGCGGAGGTTATCTAATGATTAACAAGAGTGTCCTGATTAGGTTACCCTCAAAAGGGATGATGGTGCTATGAACACATAAAAATGTGTTATGAATAGTATTGAGCTTATTTAAAATCTTGAGCGTTTATGCCACAATATTAGGGCGGACAAGTAGAGAGTAGTTTATGAAAATTTATAGTTATGAAATTTGATAGAGATCGTCATTCTTTACAACAAGAATATCTTAATGATGAATATGAATTGAAAAATAAAGTTTTATCACTATTGAATAATATGGATAAAATGATTTGATTATAGGAAGCGTATAAACGAAGCTATCGTAAAAGAGTGAATGAGAAAATTAAAGGTTCGCCTTAACTTTTGACGTAGTCATGATTGATTTCCGGAATTCAAGGAATTAAAGGAAATCTTCGTAATCTATAAGATTTGATTCTCCGGTATTTACGTAATTTTGAGATTTCTTTGATTAAATGCGGTGATTTGTCTCGATTGCTGTGTCTAGAATTTCGCTATAAATTAGCTTCTTCCGTTTCATTATCTTCACCACTTCTATACTTTCTTCCTCGATTCATACTTCTAAAAGATTTGTTAAAATGCTCAATCCAGTTCTTGTTCTTGACCTTATATTGGTTATCGCCACAATCTTCCTTCTTTTCCAACTCCCACCAGAGGAGTCTATTTACTTCTATTATGCTCTAGGATTTATTGTGTTTTTAGTTCTCCCGTGTCTTTATATTGCTATACGCATTGATATACATGGTTTGTAATTTCGGTGTCGTTATCGGGCTTTATATTTTCCCTTATATGTCGAAGCTTCATGCTTTTGTAAAGCAAGTAACGGTCCAGAATTCATAGGTATGAAGTTTCGAATTGAAAGGACCCGTTCATATACATTATAAATGATTCACAATAGTTGATTACATTGCGAGGTATTTGACCTCTATATGATACATTTTACAAACATTGCATTCGTTTTTAAAAGACAATCTTTCTTTACATTGAAAATTGACAGGCATGCATACCATTTCATAATATCCAATCTCCAACTATAAATTGATTTAATAATAATCTTTGATGAACTCAATGACTCGAATGCAACGTTCTTCGAAATATGCTATGAAAGACTCCAAGTAATATCTTTAAAATGAGCAAATGCACAGCGGAAGATTTCTTTAACACCTAAGAATAAACATGCTTTAAAGTGTCAACCAAAAGGTTGGTGAGTTCATTAGTTTATCATAATCATTTATTTTCATCATTTTAATAGACCACAAGAATTTCATTTCCAGTTCTCATAAATATACGTCCCATGCATAGAGACAAAATAATCATTCATATGGTGAACACCTGGTAACCGACATTAACTAGATACATATAAGAATATCCCCTATCATTCCGGGATCCTCCTTCGGACATGATATAAATTTCGAAGTACTAAAGCATCCGGTACTTTGGATGGGGTTTGTTAGGCCCAATAGATCTATCTTTAGGATTTGCGTCAATTAGGGTGTCTGTTCCCTAATTCTTAGATTACCAGACTTTAATAAAAAGGGGCATATTCGATTTTGATAATTCGACCATAGAATGTAGTTTCAATTACTTGTGTCTATTTCGTCAAACATTTATAAAAGTACATGTATTCTCAGTCCCAAAAATATAAAGGGTAAAAAGGCAAATGAAACTCACCATACTGTATTTCATAGTAAAAATACATATAACGTCATGGAACAAGTGCAAGGTTGGCCTCGGATTCACGAACCTAAATTAATTATATATAATTATATGTTGGTCAATATTTGTCTAACAAATTAGGTCAAGTCATAGTGTACCACAATCCTAATGCTCGAGACTAATATGCAAAAGTCAACAAAAGTAAATTTGACTTAAAATAATTTTCAAAAATCTATACATGATTAATATGTAGTTTAAATATCGTCATTTTATATTTTTAAATATTTTTAAAAGATTTATTAGAGTAAATAATATAATTTATTTATTAATAAATAAAATTTTATATTAAATTTATATAATAAAATATACTTTTATATATATATTAAGTAATAAAATTTATAGGGTTCATTTAATATCATAAAGATAATATGATAGGTATTATTAAAGTAAGTTATTACACATAGTAAAATATGTTTGTATCACATATTTATTTGATAAAATAATATCTATAATGATAGTAAGTAAAAGTTGTATTATTTTGTAATAATAATTATTATTATAAAAATATCATTATTTATAATTACTAAGATGACATTATGATAAAACGATAATTCTAATTATGATATCTTTAATATTTACGATAATTTTTAATATTATCTTTAAAATAATAATTCTATTTAAAATAATAATAATAATAATGATATTTTATAGCAACAATGACATTTCTATTAAAATGATAATTTTTGTTAAAATGATAGTTTTAATACTAACGATACTTTTAATAATAATAGTAATGATAAAAATAATAAGAACGATAATTTTATCTAAATCAATATCTTATAATATTTTAATTTCATCATGATACTCTTACCCATTATTTCCTAATCGTTTCGTTTAATAGCTTTTAATCGTCTTTTATATCGTGTTCATAATAATGATAATAATAGTAATCAAAATTATTAGGTGTTACAAATATTTGTTTTAATTACACTAATATTAATAATGATAGTTACTATAACATTATTAACGATAATACTAATAATTATCTTAATGATAATATAGTAATAATAATAATAATAACAATAACAATAACCATTTTTAAATAATGATATATATATATTAATAATGATAATAATAATAATAATACCAATAATAATAATAATAATAATAATAATAATAATAATAATAATAATAATAATAATAATAATAATAATAATAATAATAATAATAATAATAATAATAATTGGATAATAATAATAATACTAATTATAACTTTAACGATAATAACGATAGTAATAATAACAAAAATAACAATTTTTAATAATAAATCCCTTTTATTGATAAAGATAATAATAATAATAATAATAATAAGATAAAACTAGAACGACGATAAAAACGACGATAATAATAATCATTTTTAATAAAAATATCGAAAATTCAATTGATTATAACTTCTAATCCGTTCATCGAAACCATTCGATATCTAAAGGAAAAGTTCTTAATTTTTCGCTAGCTTTCCAAGGACATGCATATCTTATACCTTATCTCAACCGCAAGTGTAACTAATTTAAGATTCAACCTAACCTGTCTAAGGGCAATATCAAAAGTACAAGCATGCATAATCCTAAATACTCGAGCACCAGTCAGGGATACACTATTAGTATGTAAAAGTTAAATTATGAGTACTCACGTATCAATATTGAGATTTAATATTGCAGGAAAGGTACGTAGATGCAACGGAAATGATAAACACTATATTGACCTCACGAGCAAACCCATGTGTGACGACCCGGAAATTTCCGACCAAATTTAAACTTTAATCTTTATATTATTCTGACACGATAAGCAAAGTTTGTTAAGTTAAATCTCAAAAATTTTAAACTGTGTTCATACATTCATTATAACCTCGACCAAATTCTGACGATTCACGAACCGTTATATATAAATAGATATGTATATGTATATATATATATTATAACTTGAGAATATTAATAAAGTATTAAAGGTATAATACTTTACACGAACGTATTTGTTTCAATATGATTTTCGACGAAATTAAAAAATATATTAAATGATTGAATTATCAGAAACATTGAATTATGATTACAAGTCTCTGTTGAGAGGTCCACTATGATTTGAGAAAATCTATTCCTCTTAACGATATTCAGAATAATTTGTAAAACTATTTATAAATAAAAACAAAAAATGTCATTTACGAAAGTTAGACAAAAGTTAGTGGAGAATTGGTTTCCATAATATTCTATTAATCTATTTTCAAACGTACAAAGATGTTTTTAGTTTAAAAAGAACTTTATTATTAAAACGTATATAACTTTTATAAATATCTAGAATCACTTTTGACAACTCATTACTTAACCAGTATAATAAATATAACGATATTTATATTTTATTTCATTAAATATATATAACGATTTAAATTAGTATTATATATATTTATACGCGTGTTATACATACATAGTTTTTATACTTTTACTATACTTTAACTTTACCTTTACTTTACTTTTACTTTACTTTAACTTTAATAATTCACTTTAATAATTCATACTTTAATAATTCACTTTAATAATTCATACTTTAATAATTCATACTTTAATAATTCATACTTTAATAATTCACTTTAATAATTCATACTTTAATAATTCACTTTAATAATTCATACTTTAATAATTCACTTTAATAATTCATACTTTAATAATTCACTTTAATAATTCATACTTTAATAATTCAAAAATCTATTATAAATAGAATTCAATAGGTTTCATTATTTCATATAAACTTGAAAATATATTTCTCTAAACTCTTTCAATCGATTTATATATATATATATATATATATATATATATATATATATATATATATTTGCTCTGTATTATTTCAAGATATTATTAGTATACATAAAATATTACGACGGAGTGCTGTCCGAGTGATTTCAAAATAGTTTTTTTGAATGAGTCGAAACTAAGGAAATTATGGGTTATAGCTATGGAGGTGATGGGTATGGTTCATGGTTATGCTCGTGAGGTCAATCTAGTGTTTATCATCTCCGTTGCGTCTACGTACTTTCCTGCAATATTGAATCTCAATATTGATACGTTCGTGAATCTGAGGCCAACCTTGCACTTGTTAACTGACGTTATATGTATTTTTACTACAAAATACAGTATTGTGAGTTTCATTTGCTCCCTTTTTAATTGCTTTTGCAATATATATTTTTGGGCTGAGAATACATGCGCTGTTTTATAAATGTTTTACGAAGTAGGCACAAGTACTAAAACTAATTCTATGTGGGTTTAAACCAGAAATATACCCTTAGCTTGGTAACATTAAACTACTTGTCTATGTACGGTAGGCGCGAATCCTAAAGATAGATCTATTGGGCCTGACAAACCCCATCCTGACTATGGGATGCTTTAGTACTTCGAGGTTATTTTAAACACACCTGATCTGGTGTACTTCAGAGGGTAAAACATGAATGTTAAGGCTTGTTATCGGGTGCCTACAACTTATAGAATACTTTTATACACTTGCGAGTGTACATATATTTATAAACGGAAATCTTGTGGTCTATTAATATATTGAAATGATTGTTATGATAAACCTATGAACTCACCAACCTTTTGGTTGACACTTTAAAGCATGTTTATTCTCAGGTATTAAAGAAATCTTCCGCTGTGCATTAGCTCATTTTAAGGATATTACTTGGAGTCATTCATGGCATATTTTGAAAGACGTTGCATTCGAGTCATTGAGTTCATCAAGATTATTATTAAGCCAATTATAGTTGGATGTATTATGAAATGGTGTGCATGGAAACTTTGTCTTTTAAAAACGAATGCAATGTTTGTAAAATGTATCATATAGAGGTCAAATACCTCTCGATGTAATCAACTATTGTGAATCGTTTATAATGTATATGAACGGGTCCTTTCAGTTGGTATCAGAGCGGTGGTCTTAGCGAACCAGGTCTGCATTAGTGTGTCTAACTGATAGTCGTTAGGATGCATTAGTGAGTCTGGACTTCGACCGTGTCTGCATTTCAAAAGTTTTGCTCATCATTCTTGTTGGAAATTACCTGCTTATCATTCTTAGTCTAGACATATCTTATTGCATTGATTGCATGAATAGTGTATAGACAAAATTCATATCTTAGCGTATCTGCTAATTCATATCTTAGCGTATCTGTTACTGTAAACTTTGCCTGACATATTCCGTAAATTCCTCCGTAATCTACGAAACCTTTTGCTCTATATAATTAGAATACCACCCGATAGCCGGAAAATCATTTCATATCAAAAAATTCTTTATTCAATCGTACGAAATGGAATTCGTCATTAGTTCAAGTCCCTCGGATTCCGAAATGGAATCCCACTCAAGTTCCGAAAGCAGTGTGACCGGAATGGATCAACCAATTAGTCATCATCTATTCTGGATGAATTGGGGATGGGTTCGTAGCCTCCTTAATCATTGGAGACAAGAAGAAGGTGATCCCTTCCATCCACCATATTGCCCTCTTGGCGAAGAACCTGAAGAACTTACCGGTGAACCTATCCGAAACACCATTTTCTCTCTTATTTCTAGAGTATCTCGTCACGATTACATACTACACCAAATTCTAGATTTTATTTATCCGCTCGTCCGAACTGACAATCACCCCGGTGTAATAGAAGAAGTCAACGAGCTTCGCGCTCGGGTAGTGGCTTTGGAGAATATGGTGCAAAGGTTACAAACACCAGCAGCAGCACCAGCAGCATAAACAGTACCACCATCAGCAACACCAACAGTACCATCACCACCACCAACAACAACATCCACATCCCACACCGCAACATCACAATCTGTATCTCAAACATCAACGTCATACGCCCTGTAAATATCCAGGAATATCAACAACAACAAACGATGAAGTATTAATTCATAAGCTTCATTGAAGAGATATCTCTGCGGCAGTTATGTAATCTCCAAAATCTTAGAGATTATTTAATTCTGACCGTAAATCGAATGAGTGAACGGAGATGGTAGAGTATAAACTTTGATTGAAAATGGTGTACGATTTACAAGCTAGAATTGTTTTACCAACAGCATCAACAGGACCGTAGCATCATTAACACATTCAGTGCCGTCAGTATCGTCAGAATCAACAGCACCTGTAACATCACAAACTCTGTCAGTTCAAGAATCATTGTGGACATCATTATGAATCAACAACAAATATATTGTATCAACGAGTTATGAAGTATTAACTCATTTCCAATCGAAAGATTTATATGTATATTTTATATGTATAAATTTTTAAACCATAATAAATCTTCCCGTACTAAGCTAATATGTGTGAATCTTAACTACTCAGTTAATTCATATTACAAATATGCAATGATGTACGTCCTTCGTCCGCAACTTAACCATCGTTAATTACAATCTCTGTCTCAATTCAATAAAAATCCAATTCATAATAAATCAAGTGTATTATTCGAATATATGTTTGATTTTACACTTTCATCATCGATGTACTCGAAACTTTTCAAATAACATCATTCGTACCTTGCGAAGTTCACAAGAATTTCACGAAAACTAACAAATAACAAAGTAATGATTCATAATTTCAATATTATTGAAGAAATACTTATGCAATTTATAAAGTTTTAGAGATTACTCAATTCTAGTTCCAACCATAAAACAAATGAGTTTAATTTAATATTAACTCATTAAATCTATATTACATCTAAAGAAAATATACACATATATTTTCATAAAGACTGTAATAAACTTCTTTTGTACAAAATATTAATTGTGAAAGTTTTTTAACGGGTAGGTAATACCCGAGAGATATATAAATTCACAATTAATATATTACATTTTTCGAAACTGATTCAGCAATCATCAACTATACTCCCTACTTTCACAACAATATCCATTATTTCATATAAATCAAAACAATCATACTCATTCAAATTCAATTACATATTCTGATTTTGAAATCGCATAATTTAATTCGAAATATAACCAGTATCATCACTCTTAGATTCCTATATCTTTCAAAGCTATACTTTGACTTCAAAACTGTGTTAGAACATCATATGTATTAACGATTACAATATGTGCTCAAACCCTTCGAAATTCCTGAAGACACTTCAACTAAGGAACAATCAAGATGATGATCCAACCACATGTTACCCACAGTTATACACCTGAAAAACTCTCAAAACCCAAGTCATAGTTCGACACGTATCCGTGTTAGACCCTTTGGCATTTACTAGCTAAAATAACTTTTCAATTCCGTTTCAAAATAGACAGTTTTGTCACAGCTCCAGCAAGTCAACTTCGACTTCTCAATCAAAACAGTCTTATTATAACCTCGATAGATACGTTTCCCTTTCACCAACGTTACCGGGGAATCGTTTATATTCACCACATTAGCAATAAACTTACCAACGACTTCACTGATCTTTGACTTTCCAAAAAAAAAAATCATTACAATTATCGAAACCCTATCATATACTCATTCGTACCTTATAACAAGAATTGCCATACCAATTATTGAGAATCAGCAATCAGTATTTTGAAACCTCGCAGCATGTCTACATCAACAATTACATATACACACAACGTCTACCTCTAAGACTTACATTCTTTGAATGAGAAATTTCTGAAAAACACCCTAAACTGCGAACCAGTTCTCGAAATTTTGAAAAATGCTGATGAAGCAGCAAAAACTGTAAACGACCTTAACAGTAAAAAGTTGGATGATACAGGATAGTATATTGGCAAAGCTCAGAAAAAGAGAAGATTTGAAACTGGAAAACGGATTGAGCAAAGTATGAAGGAGGCTGTGGATAAATCACAAAGGCTGAACCTGCCTTCAAAGAATCCAAATGATTCAGTACTTGCTGAAGTCATTAACGAATACCTTGCTCCTGACTCTAAACCCCTGCGGACAATGTCCTTCATCATCCTCTGATATTAGACATTCTAAGATATCATCGTATCTTTCATTATAAATATCATCCATACTTCTGAAGATATTTTTATAATTATTCTTATCTGAAATCATTTACCTCTTCGCGCTATCTGTATTATATCATAAAAGAAACTATTTTAGTTTCTAAATTCTAAAACATTCGAGTTTAAAATATGAATATTCTTGAAGAAGTGTTGGGAGCTGAAGCATGAGTTAGTATAATATAATGACACTTGATCAACGTGATTATATTACAGTAATTCATGCTGAGTTTCTAAATGGAACATGATGATTCACAGATCATAACGTCATCATGTGCTATGTTACACGACTCTTGTATTCTCTTTGATCTCTAAATATCAAGAATATATTTCTTGATGATTCGGCCTTTTCTGAGGTATTCTGGTAATTTGACAAGTCAAGATCGTGTCATTACAATTTCCTTCCTAGAACATTAACAATGTTCATTCCGAAATTTATATCTGCGAATTCTGGACCATTACAAGCGGTGCTTAATCGCAAGAAGAAGAAACGAAAGGACAAAGCTCTGAACTAGAAATGGGAGTATAAATCATAGCAAATAGAAGAGAGCATTAACTGTGGATAACAATGATTATAGAAGAAGCAAGGACTTTGAAATATAAGGGAAGATATAAAATCCAACAACAACCCATAAATCACAAACCGTATATATCAATGCATATAGCAATATAAAGACACGGGAGAACTAAAAACACTATAAAACCAAGAGTATAGTAGAAGTAAATAGATTCTTCTGGAGGCAGATGAAAAAGAAGAGTGACAGATATGAAAGTGAGGAGTATATCAAGAATTAGCACTAGATGAAGCATATTGACAAATACTTTAAAATATGAGTTGAGAAGGTGTGAGTTGTAAGAAAACGAATGAGGTGGATTTATAGTGAAATATCCGACAGAGAAATCAAAATGGATTATCGCATTAATTCGAAGAGGATCATAATTTCCTTAATCGCCGAATAATCAAATCCAATATAGATTACAAAGATTTTCTTTTCGGAGATCAATCGTGATGACGTCAAAAGATACGACGAATCACTATTATCTTATTTCATTCATTTACGATAACTTCACTCACACGCTTCGAGTAATCGAATTATTTTATCCATTCTTCTTGAACATGATAAAACTCTATAATCGTTATAATAACATTCTCATTGTTAGTCATGACGACCTCTATCAAATTTCGGGGACGAAATTTCTTTAACGGGTAGGTACTGTGACGACCCGGAAATTTCCGACCAAATTTAAACTTTAATCTTTATATTATTCTGACACGATAAGCAAAGTTTGTTAAGTTAAATCTCAAAAATTTTAAACTGTGTTCATACATTCATTATAACCTCGACCAAATTCTGACGATTCACGAACTGTTATATATAAATAGATATGTATATGTATATATATATTATAACTTGAGAATATTAATAAAGTATTAAACGTATAATACTTTACACGAACGTATTTGTTTCAATATGATTTTCGACGAAATTAAAAAATATATTAAATGATTGAATTATCAGAAACATTGAATTATGATTACAAGTCTCTGTTGAGAGGTCCACTATGATTTGAGAAAATCTATTCCTCTTAACGATATTCAGAATAATTTGTAAAGCTATTTATAAATAAAAATAAAAAATGTCATTTACGAAAGTTAGACAAAAGTTAGTGGAGAATTGGTTTCCATAATATTCTATTAATCTATTTTCAAACGTGCAAAGATGTTTTCAGTTTAAAAAGAACTTTATTATTAAAACGTATATAACTTTTATAAATATCTAGAATCACTTTTGACAACTCATTACTTAACCAGTATAATAAATATAACGATATTTATATTTTATTTCATTAAATATATATAACGATTTAAATTAGTATTATATATATTTATACGCGTGTTATACATACATAGTTTTTATACTTTTACTATACTTTAACTTTACCTTTACTTTACTTTTACTTTACTTTAACTTTAATAATTCACTTTAATAATTCATACTTTAATAATTCACTTTATTAATTCACTTTAATAATTCATACTTTAATAATTCACTTTAATAATTCATACTTTAATAATTCACTTTAATAATTCATACTTTAATAATTCACTTTAATAATTCATACTTTAATAATTCACTTTAATAATTCATACTTTAATAATTCAAAAATCTATTATAAATAGAATTCAATAGGTTTCATTATTTCATAGAAACTTGAAAATATATTTCTCTAAACTCTCTCAATCGATTTATATATATATATATATATATATATATATATATATATATATATATATATATATATATATATATATATATATATATATATATATATATATTTGCTCTGTATTATTTCAAGATATTATTAGTATACATAAAATATTACGACGGAGTGCTGTCCGAGTGATTTCAAAATAGTTTTTTTGAATGAGTCGAAACTAAGGAAATTATGGGTTATAGCTATGGAGGTGATGGGTATGGTTCATGGTTATGCTCGTGAGGTCAATCTAGTGTTTATCATCTCCGTTGCGTCTACGCACTTTCCTGCAATATTGAATCTCAATATTGATACGTTCGTGAATCCGAGGCCAACCTTGCACTTGTTAAATGACGTTATATGTATTTTTACTACAAAATACAGTATTGTGAGTTTCATTTGCTCCCTTTTTAATTGCTTTTGCAATATATATTTTTGGGCTGAGAATACATGCGCTGTTTTATAAATGTTTTACGAAGTAGGCACAAGTACTAAAACTAATTCTATGTGGGTTTAAACCAGAAATATACCCTTAGCTTGGTAACATTAAACTACTTGTCTATGTACGGTAGGCGCGAATCCTAAAGATAGATCTATTGGGCCTGACAAACCCCATCCTGACTATGGGATGCTTTAGTACTTCGAGGTTATTTTAAACACACCTGATTTGGTGTACTTCAGAGGGTAAAACATGAATGTTAAGACTTGTTATCGGGTGCCTACAACTTATAGAATACTTTTATACACTTGCGAGTGTACATATATTTATAAACGGAAATCTTGTGGTCTATTAATATATTGAAATGATTGTTATGATAAACCTATGAACTCACCAACCTTTTGGTTGACACTTTAAAGCATGTTTATTCTCAGGTATTAAAGAAATCTTCCGCTGTGCATTAGCTCATTTTAAGGATATTACTTGGAGTCATTCATGGCATATTTTGAAAGACGTTGCATTCGAGTCATTGAGTTCATCAAGATTATTATTAAGCCAATTATAGTTGGATGTATTATGAAATGGTGTGCATGCCGTCAACTTTCGTTGTAAAGAAACTTTGTCTTTTAAAAACGAATGCAATGTTTGTAAAATGTATCATATAGAGGTCAAATACCTCGCGATGTAATCAACTATTGTGAATTGTTTATAATGTATATGAACGGGTCCTTTCACCATGAACCATAATCAATCACCTCCATAGCTATAACCCATAATTTCCTTAATCCTATCCCACTCGAAAAATAATTTCGAAATCACTCGGACAGCACTCCGTCGTAATATTTTATGTATACTAATAATATCTTGAAATAATACGGAGTAAATATATATATATGTAAATCGATTGAGAGAGTTTGGAGAAAAATATTTTCAAGTTTCTATGAAATAATGAAACCTATTAAATTCTATTTATAATAGATTTTTGAATTATTAAAGTGAATTATTAAAGTATGAATTATTAAAGTGAATTATTAAAGTATGAATTATTAAAGTGAATTATTAAAGTATGAATTATTAAAGTAAATTATTAAAGTATGAATTATTAAAGTGAATTATTAAAGTATGAATTATTAAAGTGAATTATTAAAGTTAAAGTAAAGTAAAAATAAAGTAAAGGTAAAGTTTAAGTATAGTAAAAGTATAAAACTATGTACGTATAATATGCGTATAAATATATATAATATTAATTTAAATCGTTATATATATTTAATAAAATAAAATATAAATATCGTTATCTTTATCATACTAGTTAAGTAATGAGTTGTCAAAAATGGTTCTAGATATTTATAAAAGTTATATACGTTTTAATAATAAAGTTCTTTTTAAACTGAAAACGTTTTTGTACGTTTGAAACTAAATAGATCAATCGAGTCTTTATGAGATTCAATCTTCCACTATCCTTTGTCTAGTTCTCAATGATTGACAATTTATTCTTATTTAAAAATAACTTTACCATTTTCCGAATATTGTTAAAATGGAAAGATTTCTCAAATCAACGTGGGCCTTTCAACAGAGACTTGTAATAATAATTCAATATATCTGATAATTCAATCATTTGATCTTATCTTCTAATTCCATTGATAAACATTTTGAAACAGATACAATCATATAAAGTATTTAATCTAATATTTTGTTTACGTTTCAAGTTATAATATATATACACATATACATATATAATCATATTCGTTTAATGGTTCGTGAATCATTGGAACTTGGTTGAGGTTGAATGAATGTATGAACATAGTTTAAAATTCTTGAAATTTAACTTAACAAATATTGCTTATCGTGTCGGAAACATATAAAGATTAAAGTTTAAATTTGGTTGAAAATTTCCGGGTTGTCACAGTACCTACCCGTTAAAGAAATTTCATCCCGAAATTTTGAGTGAAAAGGTCGTGAATGATAATAAGTATGTTTTCATGATGCATATGGGCTGAAAATTAGAGTTTTATCATCAGTGAATAATTTGGATAAACAATCCATTTATATGAAGAGTACGAATGAAGCTAACATAGAAGAGTGAAATGAGTAAGTGTAGATTCATCTTATCATTTGACGTAGATATGATTGATTCCCAGATTTCAAGGGATTTGAAGAAAATCTTCTTAATAAGATTTGACTCTCCGGTAATCAAGGGAATTAAGATCCGCTTTAAATACGATCGTCCATTTTAATTGTTCTGTCATAGATTTTCTTATAAATTCACCTCCTTCGTTTCCTTACAACTCACACCTTCTGTTGATGCATTTTATGCAAGTCCCTAGACATCTACCCACGTCCATTGCAGGTACAACAGTTTACTGGCCACCATGATTGCTTGTTATTATCCTATCCGTGTTTATATGTGGTTACAGGAACTGCAGGAACGAGATTTAGATGTTTGACTACGTTAGACTTAGTCAGACGTACGAGTGAAGCCTCACTAGTATGGCTGACAGGCTCATACGCACGGTTGATGTTGAGCTAAGTCACAATTACAACCTAAATGGAAAGACACGAGTGAGTGATCACCCGTACGGCTGATGAAGCCAACTCGTACGTGTGATGAATGAATCGTATGGGTGAGTCAACAGCAGGGGTATATAAAGTCTTATGTTCTTCATTTTAGGTTAAGCCTCTCATTTGTTACACACACTCAGATCTAGTGAGCTCCTCCGATTCTCTCTCAGTCCAAATCATCCAGGTGGTGAATAATAGCTCTAGGTGTTGATCTAATCACACTTGATTTAGTTGTGGTTTGACTAAATTAATCAAAAAAAACTTAACCTATTCACTAGAGGGTTTGATTCACTTATTCTGCCATTGTGTGAGTTAAATCTATTGATTTCTAAGTTCCTAGTCATGTTTCATCACCTTCTATTCTTTCCCCCTCAACTCATATTTTAAAGTATTCATCAATATGCTCCATCCAATTCTGATTCTCGATATACTTCTAACTTTCATATCGGTCATTCTTCTTTTTCATCTACCGCCGGAAGAATCTATTTACTTCTACTATACTCTTGGGTTTATAGTGTTTCTAGTTCTCCCGAGTCTTTATATTGCTATATGCATAGATATATATGGTTTATAATTTTTGGTTTATCGTTGGGCTTTATATGTTCCCATATATTTCAAAGTCTCTGCTTCTGTCTTCTATAATCATTATCATTCACAGTTAATGCTCTCTTTTATTTGCTGCAATTTATACCCCAATTTCTATTTCAGAGTTTTGTCCTTTCGTTTCTTCTTCTTGTGATTAAGCACCGCTTGTAATGGTCCAGAATTCACAGATATGAATTTCGGAATGAACATTGTTAATGTTCTAGGAAGGAAATTGTGATGGTACGATGTTGACTTGTCAAATTACTAGAATACCTTGGAAAAGGTCGAATCATCAAGAAATATTTTCTTGATATTTTAGAGGTTAAATAGAATACAAGAGTCGTATAACATGGCACATGATGATGTTATGATCTGTGAATCATCACGTTCCATTTAGAAACTCAGCATGACTTACTGTAATATAATCACGTTGATCAAGTGTCATTATATTATACTAATTCATGCTTCAGTTCCCAACACTACTTCAAAATATTCCTATTTTAAACTTGAATGTTTCAGAATTTAGAAACTAAAATAGTTTCTTTTATGATGTAATATAGATAGCGCGAAGAGGTAAATGATTTCAAATAAGAAAAATTAAGAAAATATCTTCAGAAATATGAAGGATATTTATAATGAAAGATATGATGATATTTTAGAATTTCTAATATCAGAGGATGATGAAGAATATTATCCGCGGGGGTTTAGAGTCAGGAGCAAGGTATTCGTTAATGACTTCAGCAGGTACTAAATCATTTGGATCCTTTGAAGTCAGGTTCAGTCTTTGTAATTTGTCCACAGCCTCCTTCCTACTTTGCTCAATCCGTTTTCCAGTTTCAAAACTTCTCTTTTTCTGCGCTTTGCCAGCACACTTCATCATTATCATCCAGCTTTTACCGTTTAAAGTCGTTTATAGTTTTTGCTGCTTCATCAGCATTTTTTCCATTTTCGAAGAACCAATTCGTAGTTCGGAGTGTTTTTCAGAAACTTCACATTCAAATTAAGTCCAGAAGATAGACGTTATATTTACACATATAACTGTTGGCGTAGACATGCTGTGAGATTTCAAAATACTGATTGCTAATTCCCAATGATTCGTATGGCAATTCTCATTACAAGATGCGAATGAGTAAATGATGGGGTTTCAATAAATAATTATAATGACTTTTTGGAGAGGCTAAAGTCAAAGGGTAATGAAGTTGTTGGTACATCTGCTAATAATGTGGTGGAATGTAAAAGGTTTCCTGGTAACGATGGTGTATATCTCAAGGTTATAATAAGGTTAGTCTGACTGAAAAGTCGAAGTTGACGTGCTGGAGCTGTGACAAAACTGGCTACTTTGAATAGGAGTCGCAAAGTTATTTTTGCTAATAAATGCCAAAGAATCTGACGCGGATACGTTGTTTAAACTTTTACTTTGGTTTCAAGAGTTTTTTGGGTACATAACTGTGGGTAACATGTGGTTGGATCATCATCTCGATTGCTCATCATTCGAAGTGTCTTCAGAAATTTTCGAAGGGTTTGAACACAGATTGCAATCGTTAACATACATTTGATGTTCTAACACAGTTTTGAAGTCAAAATATAGCTTGTAAAAGATGTAAGGATCTAAGAGTGATGATTTTGGTCATATCTCGAGTTGAATTTTGAGATTTCAAATTCAGAATATGTAATTAAATTTTGAATGAGTATGGTTGTTTTGATTTCTATAAAAGAATGTATATTGTTGTGAAAGTAGGGAGTATAATGGATGATTTGCTGAATCAGATTAGAAGAATGTAACATATTATTTGTGAATTTATATATATCTCGGGTATTACTTACCCGTTAAAAAAAATTTCACAATTAATATTTTGTACAAAAGAATTTTATTACAGTCTTTATGAAAATATATATATATGTATATTTTCTTCAGATGTAACATAGATTTAATGAGTTAATGTTAAATTAAACACATTTGATTTACGGTTGAAACTAGAATTGAATAATCCCTAAAGGCTTTAAAAAGTACATAACTTTTACGCAGTATTTCTTTAATAACATTGAAATTATGAATCAATACTGTGTTATTTGTTGATGTATGATGTTCGGTTCGTGGAATTCTTGTGAATTTCGCAAAGTACGAATGATGTTATCTGAAAAGTTTCGGGTACATCGATGATGAAAGTGTAAAATCAAATATATACTTGATTTATTTTGAATTAGAATTTGTTGAATTGCGACAGAGATTGTAGTTAACGCTGGTTAAGTTGCGGCTGAAGGACGTACATTATTGCATATTTGTAATATGAAATAACCGAGTAGTTAAGATTCACACACAATAGCTTAGCACGGAAAGATTTATTTCAATATATATATATATATATATATATATATATATATATATATATATATATATATATATATATATATATATATATATATATATATATATATATATATATATATATATATAATTTCTTCAGAGGGAATGAGTTAATTCTTCATAACTCGTTGATACAATATACACGTTATTGATTCGTAATGATGTCCACAGTGATTCTTGAACTGACAGAGTTTGTGATGTTATCGGTGTTGTTGATTCAGATGTTGACTGTACTGACGATGCTGGTAACGCTGACGGTACTGTTGATGCTGTTGGTAAAGCAAGTTTAGCTTGTTAATCACACACCATTTTTGTCAGGGTTTCTACTCTTCCTTCTATCATTTTGGTTTGCTTAACTGATTTATGGTTAGGGCTAGATTAGATAATCTCTAAGACTTTAGAGATTACATAATCACCCCGGAATTTTTCTCCAATGAAGTTATGAATTAATACTTCGTCAGTTATTGTTGTTGGTACTCCTTGGAATCTATGGTGCGTATGACGTTGATGCTCAAGTTGAGGTTTACGACGCGGTTGTGGTTGGAGGTGGTAATGGTACTGTTGGCGTTGATGATGGTGGTACTGGTTATGCTGTTGATGCTGCTGCTGGTGTTTGTAATCTCTGCACCATATTCTCCAAAGCCACTACCCGAGCGCGAAGATCGTTGACTTCTTCTATTACACCGGGGTGATTGCCGGTTCGGACAAGCGGATAAATAAAATCTAAAATTTAATGTAATATATAATCGTGACGAGATACTCTGGAAATGAGCGAGAACATGGTGTTTCGGACAGGTTCGCCGGTAAGTGCTTCAGGTTCTTCGTCAAGAGGGCAATGTGGTGGATGAAAGGGATCACCTTCTTCTTCTTGTCTCCAATGATTGAGGAGGCTACGAACCCATCCCCAATTCATCTAGAATAGGTGATGACTGATTGGTTGATCTATTCCGGTCACACTGCTTTCGGAGCTTGAATGGGATTCCATTTCGGAATCTGAGTGACTTGAACTGATGACGAATTCCATTTCGTACGATTGGATAAAGGATTTTTTTTTTTTGATATGAAATGATTTTGGCTAACGGATGGTATTCTAATTACATAGAATATATATATATATAGATCAAAAGATTTCGTAGATTACGGAGGACTTTGCGGGATATGTCAGGCAAACTTTAAAGTAACAGATACGATAAGATATGATTTAGCAGATATGCTAAGATATAAATTTTTGTCTATACACTATTCATGCAATCAATGCAGCAAGACGTGTCTTAGACTAAAAATGATAAGCAGGTAATTTCCTGAGGATGATAAGTAGTTAATTTTTGACACAAAATGATAAGCAAAACTTTTGACATGCAGACACGGTCGAAGTCCAGACTCACTAATGCATCCTATCGACTTATCAGTTAGACACACTAATGCAGACCTAGTTCGCTAAGACCACCGCTCTGATACCAACTGAAAGGACCCGTTCATATACATTATAAACGATTCACAATAGTTGATTGCATTGCGAGTTATTTGACCTCTATATGATACATTTTACAAATATTGCATTCGTTTTTAAAAGACAATCTTTCTTTACATCGAAAATTGACAGGCATGCATACCATTTCATAATATCCACTCTCCAACTATAAATTGATTTAATAATAATCTTTGATGAACTCAATGACTCGAATGCAACGTTCTTCGAAATATGCTATGAAAGACTCCAAGTAATATCTTTAAAATGAGCAAATGCACAGCGGAAGATTTCTTTAACACCTGAGAATAAACATGCTTTAAAGTGTCAACCAAAAGGTTGGTGAGTTCATTAGTTTATCATAATCATTTATTTTCATCATTTTAATAGACCACAAGAATTTCATTTCCAGTTCTCATAAATATACGTCCCATGCATAGAGACAAAAATAATCATTCATATGGTGAACACCTGGTAACCGACATTAACTAGATACATATAAGAATATCCCCTATCATTCCGGGATCCTCCTTCAGACATGATATAAATTTCGAAGTACTAAAGCATCCGGTACTTTGGATGGGGTTTGTTAGGCCCAATAGATCTATCTTTAGGATTCGCGTCAATTAGGGTGTCTGTTCCCTAATTCTTAGATTACCAGACTTTAATAAAAAGGGGCATATTCGATTTCGATAATTCAACCATAGAATGTAGTTTCAATTACTTGTGTCTATTTCGTCAAACATTTATAAAAGTGCATGTATTCTCAGTCCCAAAAATATAAAGGGGTAAAAAGGAAAATGAAACTCACCATACTGTATTTCATAGTAAAAATACATATAACGGAACAAGTGCAGTTGGTCAATATTTGTCTAACAAATTAGGTCAAGTCATAGTGTACCACAATCCTAATGCTCGAGACTAATATGCAAAAGTCAACAAAAGTAAATTTACCTCAAAATAATTTTCAAAAATCTATACATGATTAATATGTAGTTTAAATATCGTCATTTTATATTTTTAAATATTTTTAAAAGATTTATTAGAGTAAATAATATAATTTATTTATTAATAAATAAAATTTTATATTAAATTTATATAATAAAATATACTTTTATATATATTAAGTAATAAAATTTATAGGGTTCATTTAATATCATAAAGATAATATGATAGGTATTATTAAAGTAAGTTATTACACATAGTAAAATATGTTTGTATCACATATTTATTTGATAAAATAATATCTATAATGATAGTAAGTAAAAGTTGTATTATTTTGTAATAATAATTATTATTATAAAAATATCATTATTTATAATTACTAAGATGACATTATGATAAAAACGATAATTCTAATTATGATATCTTTAATATTTACGATAATTTTTAATATTATCTTTAAAATAATAATTCTATTTAAAATAATAATAATAATAATAATATTTTATAGTAACAATGACATTTCTATTAAAATGATAATTTTTGTTAAAATGATAGTTTTAATACTAACGATACTTTTAATAATAATAGTAATGATAAAAATAATAAGAACGATAATTTTATCTAAATCAATATCTTATAATATTTTAATTTCATCATGATACTCTTACCCATTATTTCCTAATCGTTTCGTTTAATTTCTTTTAATCGTCTTTTATATCGTGTTCATAATAATGATAATAATAGTAATCAAAATAATTAGGTGTTACAAATATTTGTTTTAATTACACTAATATTAATAATGATAGTTACTATAACATTATTAACGATAATACTAATAATTATCTTAATGATAATATAGTAATAATAATAATAATAATAATAACAATAACAATAACCATTTTTAAATAATGATATATATATTAATAATGATAATAATAATAATAATACCAATAATAATAATAATAATAATAATAATAATAATAATAATAATAATAATAATAATAATAATAATAATAATAATAATAATTGGATAATAATAATAATACTAATTATAACTTTAACGATAATAACGATAGTAATAATAACAAAAATAACAATTTTTAATAATAAATCCCTTTTATTGATAAAGATAATAATAATGATAATAATAATAAGATAAAACTAGAACGACGAAAAAAACGACGATAATAATAATCATTTTTAATAAAAATATCAAAAATTCAATTGATTATAACTTCTAATCCGTTCATCGAAACCATTCGATATCTAAAGGAAAAGTTCTTAATTTTTCGCTAGCTTTCCAAAGACATGCATATCTTATACCTTATCTCAACCGCAAGTGTAACTAATTTAAGATTCAACCTAACCTGTCTAAGGGCAATATCAAAAGTACAAGCATGCATAATCCTAAATACTCGAGCACTAGTCAGGGATACACTATTAGTATGTAAAAGTTAAATTATGAGTACTCACGTATCAATATTGAGATTCAATATTGCAGGAAAGGTACGTAGACGCAACGGAAATGATAAACACTATATTGACCTCACGAGCATACCCATGAACCATACTCAATCACCTCCATAGCTATAACCCATAATTTCCTTAATCCTATCCCACTCGAAAAATAATTTCGAAATCACTCGGACAGCACTCCGTCGTAATATTTTATGTATACTAATAATATCTTGAAATAATACGGAGTAAATATATATATATATGTAAATCGATTGAGAGAGTTTAGAGAAAAATATTTTCAAGTTTCTATGAAATAATGAAACCTATTGAATTCTATTTATAATAGATTTTTGAATTATTAAAGTGAATTATTAAAGTATGAATTATTAAAGTGAATTATTAAAGTATGAATTATTAAAGTGAATTATTAAAGTATGAATTATTAAAGTGAATTATTAAAGTATGAATTATTAAAGTGAATTATTAAAGTTAAAGTAAAGTAAAAATAAAGTAAAGGTAAAGTTTAAGTATAGTAAAAGTATAAAACTATGTATGTATAATACGCGTATAAATATATATAATATTAATTTAAATCGTTATATATATTTAATAAAATAAAATATAAATATCGTTATCTTTATCATACTAGTTAAGTAATGAGTTGTCAAAAATGGTTCTAGATATTTATAAAAGTTATATACGTTTTAATACTAAAGTTCTTTTTAAACTGAAAACGTTTTTGTACGTTTGAAACTAAATAGATCAATCGAGTCTTTATGAGATTCAATCTTCCACTATCCTTTGTCTAGTTCTCAATGATTGACAATTTATTCTTATTTAAAAATCACTTTACCATTTTCCGAATATTGTTAAAATGGAAAGATTTCTCAAATCAACGTGGGCCTTTCAACAGAGACTTGTAATAATAATTCAATATATCTGATAATTCAATCATTTGATCTTATCTTCTAATTCCATTGATAAACATTTTGAAACAGATACAATCATATAAAGTATTTAATCTAATATTTTGTTTACGTTTCAAGTTATAATATATATACACATATACATATATAATCATATTCGTTTAATGGTTCGTGAATCGTTGGAACTTGGTTGAGGTTGAATGAATGTATGAACATAGTTTAAAATTCTTGAAATTTAACTTAACAAATATTGCTTATCGTGTCGGAAACATATAAAGATTAAAGTTTAAATTTGGTTGGAAATTTCTGTAGCGACCCCGACAAATCGTCAAGTGACGGCGTCGGCTACGTGGGTCCCATTACCTGATTATAAGTCTTTTAGATAACTTTTGACCAAAATATGTCTCCTTCATTTCAAAATAAAGATTGTTTCAAAGTTTACAAGAATTGTTCAACCAATAGTTAAGTTACAACGTTATAATACGAATGAAATCTAGGCGACACGGTTTAAAGTAAAGTCAAAAGACGCTCCATGAAATGCACGTATACTCGACATCCAATGCAAGTATCAAATAATGAGCGGAAGCATGTATCACATATCGTGCAAGACCTGAGAAAAACATAGAAATCTGTCAACGAAAACGTTGGTGAAATCATAGGTTTAAGTAAGTAAGTGAGTAAAAGTAAGTAAGTCGAACCACAAGGTTTGCAAAGTTGAAATAATAGTAATACATTCTAAAAGTTAATATTCACGAGCACCCAATTATCAAAGCTTAACATTCCATCCATTGTATACCCCATCCATAGTGCTAGAACAAACACTGATTCTCGAAAATATATTTCATCCGTAGACGGTAGCGAACCGTCAGAGATGAGGGTTGTCAACCCATATGGCCATATAACATAAGTTCTCGCTTACACCCGTCAAGTGTAACTAATGATAATCGAATTGAGGATTTTTGTTCTAAACTCGTATGTAGAATGTTTGTTTTCCCGTTCTTGTGTTCACTTAGTTCAAAAGAATCGTTTATGTTTTCTCATCCCAAATATAAGTTTAAAAAGAGTAAAAGTGGGACTATGATCTCACCTTGAGTGCGAGAGTTATAAAAGTACTTCAACAAGTAAACGCGTGCAAAGACAAAGCTAGTCTTGACCTAAACATATAGGTTATATCAATAACGGTAAACACAAACGGTCAAAGATGTTCAATTAGTCCTATGGCTCGTTACGACTCGATTATATTAACATGTGAATCAACTAGTCAAGTTTCATGCAAGATACAAGTAAATAATCATGTTAGAAAGGTTGCATAAGTATTTGGTTAAGTTTGACAAAAAGTCAAACTTGGTCGGGTCAAAGTCAACGGAAAAGTCAACGGGGTCGGGTTGGGTATCCGACAATTTTTCTAAGTTATATAATCATATATGAGCATGTTAGCCAAGTTTCAGGTTAATCGGAGGTCCGTAGCATAGTAAACATTTTACGTCAAAAGATCAAAGCAAACAGCCCATTTTAGTGTATCAGGACGGTGTCCCAAAAATCAGGACGGTGTCCTGATATGAAGAGTGGGACGGCGTCCCAAATATCAAGACGGCGTCCCAATATGAAGAGTGGGACGGCGTCCCAAATATCAGGACGGCGTCCCAATTGCCTTCCAGGCCCTGTTTGCTGAATTTCTCAAGTGCACGACCCAAACTTCAAACAATCACAATTTATGATCCGCAAACAATTAGAACATGTATTTTATATCATCGGAAAGCTATTTCGACAAGGAATACAACTAACCACATATCATAAATCAAAATCATCATTTAAGACAACAAAAACCTCGTCGAAAGTTCGTTAAACGTTCCAAATCAAGGTTTCAAGTTCATCAATTGCAATTTAAGTTTCGGGAATCCAATTTATACATATGATATGCCGTTTTGAAGGTAATGAAACATGTAGTACAACTAAATACTTACTAACAACATTTCATGGCATTCAAATCATCAAAAGTTCATTTAAAGTCTATCAAACTCTAACGAAAATTCACAAAAATCAATAGTCATGAGTTTGATGTTTCCTTAATCAACCTATACATCAAAACGAAGCTAAAGATACTAGTAACACTTTTAAAACATGCACTTTAACAATCTAACAACATTTGATCATCCAAAATCAAGGATTTAGCAAGAAATTTTCATATTGAACTAGTTACACCAAAAACAACGAATCGGGCATACAAATTACATACACAACATCACAATGAGCCATAGACACTAATTAACAACTTTATAAGTCAAGAACACGAATTTAAAGAAATCTAGTGTTTTAGAAATGTTACCCAAAATCGAAGTAGTTAGCATCAAATCGAAGAGGATGATGAGAGGATCAAGAATATGTAGTTTGTTTTGATGTTTACTTCCTTGGTGAGATTTAGATGATGATTTTATGTTTGAGAAATGAGAGAGTTTGAAAGTATCAAAAATGGAAAAAGGGAGGATGAATGAAAGGGATGAAGGAGGTTGACTCTTTGACCTAGTCAAAAGTTTGATATTTTGGCAAGTTTGGTCCCTCAACTTTGAATCGGGTGCGGAAAATAACCGAACGAATTATTTTAAGTTACACGGGAGTACGGGAGATATTAAAATCCGATAACGAAAATATTTAAAATGTTACATAACAAAGGATACGAATTTAGATACGAAGGGTGTTATTTAAAAAGAAAAAGACGGGCGTTAAAATAATTTAACGGAAAAATGCGGGATGTTACATTATCCACACCTCAAAAGAAATTTCGTCCCGAAATTTAGTTGAAAGTAGTAGTCGATATCTCCTACTCGAGACTTTACGTTGTCAATGCTATGAATAAGTGAAAGTACGTCCTTGAGTGTTCTCATGAATTTGGATAGTCAGGGTTTTACGTTGTATTAAGGTTTGGTTTTACGATCCCCAGTTTCAACTGGTTTTCCCCTATGAAGAGAAGTTTGTCATCAATAGTTGATGTATCTAGCAGGATTGCACGTTCCTGTTCCGCAGGACACGTTTCTAAGTTTGTTACACGAAAAGTAGGGTAAACGGAAACTTAATTGCATCGGAAGTTCTAAACGGTAGGAAGCGGTTCCAATACGCCCCAAGGTTTCAAAAGGTTCAATATTGCAGATATAGCCTTTCTCGATTTCCTAAAATGGATTTCACCTTTCCAAGGTGCGGTTTCTCAATATTACGCGATTACACTCTGGGATTTGTGAGGTTTTCATCTAAGTTTGGTATAACTCTTCTGGCGACCATGGGTTGTCTCTAGCCCTCCTCGGACTTGAACGATCTCAATTGTTGTTTCTTGATGGAGTTCAGATTCGGCAATTTTCTTGCCGCATGCTTTGGTTAAATGAACAGGGGTATGACATTAGCGGTCATATAGGGTTTCGGAAAGTGCGTGTGAACACACGAGTGGTAACTACTGTTGTAAGAGGGATCTACTAAAAGCGACCATGCAAGTTTGAAACATGTCTTTCGAAGACGTAAATCGTTCGTTTGTTCGGTTCGTCTGTTTGTGGGTGGTACGCGGTACTCATGTCTAAGCGGGTCTCCAAGGTTTCTTGTAAAACTAGAGGCGAAACGAGTATTTCGATACGGGATAATTGACAAAGATACTCCGTGTTGGAATAGAATCTCTTAGGATATGTTTGAACAAGTCAGTTAGGGTTCGAAAAATGTTCGTTAGGACTATTCACCCTCGTGGCGAATACTAATGTAATATGAGGAATTTCTCTATCCATGGAGAAATGTTACAAGGAGTTTCTTTAAACGGAAATGCGAGCGATAAAGATAGGAGTGAAATGAGGACTTAGAATAGGATGAGCTTGCATCTCGAGGTTGCCATAACGTGCCTCTAGTTGTCAAAAGTTGAAGTCTGAAAGAGAAACGAGATAGTACACGTAGTTGTATAGTTCGGGGTTGAATAGTAGTTGGCCGATTATCAGAAACACAAGGGCGTTAAGTCAAAGAAGAGTGAAGTATCGTTGGATTGTGTGTTATCTTAATTTCCAGTAATATCAGACGGTAACGGTGAAATAACAGAGGTATGTAGTGTGGTACGTGATGACGAGAATATCGATCGGATCCACAATTTAGTATTTGAATTCTTCGTGCAAAATAACGAATTTCCGTTCCGTTGATTTCGAGTCGAGGGAGTATGCCTTTCGGCGTCCAAGTAGAAATATTTCCATATTTGAGTCCCATCTGGTGTTGTACGAATTTAGCTAGAAATGTTGGTGTGAAGAATCACGCTCAAGGTTCGATCGCGGAGAGATTAAAGTCGTGTAACACGAGAAAAGTCAGAAATGAATTTTCGGTAAGAACCGGTGAGATCTAAGATTTTTACGAATACAAGTCTGAGTTGGGAGAGTTCCCTGATTACATGTGGCTTGATTTCGAGATTGATTGTAATGCCTTGACCATTAACATCATAGTCTAGAAAATTGGACTTAGTTGAATAAGTTAAGATGTCATCTATAAATACGATAACATATTTGTCTAGATAAGTTTGCATACGTGGTTTAGGAGGTTCATGAATACGGACGGAGTCCTAAATAAATCGACGGTACTAAGAGAGATTTACAACTAACGTTGCGAGTTCGGAAGATGGCTTAGGAGACATCGTCTCCCTTAACCCCCAATTGGTGATAACCGGAACGGAGGTCGATTTGGAATACACACGAGTTTCACGCAAATAATCATGAGGTCATGGATACGAGGAAGTGGGTATCGGTTTCCAACCGAAAATTATTTAGTTCACAAAAATCCATACATAATTGTAGGAAAGAAAGAAGAAAAAAAAAAAATTCTCCTTAACGAATAGGTTTTGAGCTCCTTAGTTCTATAGGTGTCAAGTCATAATTCTTAACGTATATCCTCTGATAAAATTTATAGGCACACAATATATTCCGTTGGTCACTTAAATTGCCTAAGTAGTGTCTAGGGAAAAAGTGGAGTGCAAAGAGCACGAGTCAAAGACTTGGTTATAAAACGTCTAGCGGTAATGGAATCGAATAAGTATGAAGTATACGGTTTGTTGTGAAGAAACGTACCCGTTACTAGTCCATCGTCGTTCCGGGCATCCTAGGTGTCGATGTTGAAGGTTCAACGGCGTGCGTTGGGGTTGATTTTCTTATTTGGGCACACATTCCTAAAATGACCCAGTTGGCCACATTCGAAGCAAGCACCCGTTCTGTGTGCGTTGGGCATCTTTCGAGCGACGGGTCCTTGGCGCCGGTGGCGAAACCTGCCACATCCTTCAAAGTGATGCTTGTGGCATTCGTTACAAAAAGGTAGTTTTCCGGCATAGCCTTTCTTGTCGTTGGAGGTAAAAGGCTTCTTGGCGGGGTTGTTGTTATTGTTGTGGTTGCTTGATTGAGAGGCTTCCCATGTTCTTTTGTTGTTACTCGGGTGGTTCTCGACCATTGGTGCCGGTGCTTCCATTTCATTCGCCGTTTCTAAAGTTTGGCGGGCCTTGGTTAAAGCCTCTTGTAGGTTAGTGGGTTGGGATGCCATTACCCCGTGTTGAATGCTCTTAGGGAGGCCATCCATGTAAAGTTCGACTCTTAGGGATTCGGGAGTCATGAGATTTGGACACATTGAGACTAGTTCGGTGAACCGTTGATTATAAGTTCCGAGGTCATTCCCGACCGTTTTTAAATTCCTTAGACCCTGTTCGAGCCTCCGAGTCTCGTCGCGCGGGAAGTATTCGGTGATCATTCTTTCTCTTAATTCGGTCCAAGAGAGTGTGTGGGCTTCATCGCTTCCCACTAATTGTACATACGTGTTCCACCATGAGAGAGCAATACCGGTGAAAGTGAGGGTGGAAAACTTGACCTTATCTTGGTCTCGACAACCGCTTGTGTTAAAAACGGTCTCCATTTGTTCAAACCATCGGGTGAGAGTAACCGGTCCCCCGGTTCCATCGAAAGTGGGAGGATTGTACTTCATGAAGTTCTTGTAGGAGCAACCTTCGATTGAATTACCGGCTCCATGATTGTTGTTGTTAGAAAAGTGATCGGCCACGGCCGTACCCACAGCGGTGGTTATCATTCGTTGAAGAGCTTGTTCTAGAGTTTTGAGAGGAGTATTGTGTTGACCTTGGTGAGCCATTGTTCCTTCATGAGACAAGAATATCGTTGGTTAGTATTTTCAACAATACTAACCATGGCATGGAATAAGGATAGAGAGAAAATTTTCCTTGACTCGCCTTAAATTCTCTATGTCATAATGTCGGAACGTCCATGTGAATCACCGTAATATAATCCCGGAAATTATATTACCCTGATTCTCATGTGCATTTAACATTACTTCATAAAGTCAAGGTGGCGCATCAACAAAATTTATCAACGTAAGATCAAGATCGAATACGAGTTAGATATGATAGAAGAGTTCGAGTATAAATGCACAATTAGTCAAATAATTCCTACTTCAGTCTATATGCCGGTTGTAGTCTAGATTCACCTATGTACCCTATGACTCGGGGTGGACACAAATGAACTCTAAATCCCTACAACCAAAGCTCTAATACCACTTGTAGCAACCCCGACAAATCGTCAAGTGACGGCGTCGGCTACGTGGGTCCCATTACCTGATTATAAGTCTTTTAGATAACTTTTGACCAAAATATGTCGCCTTCATTTCAAAATAAAGATTGTTTCAAAGTTTACAAGAATTGTTCAACCAATAGTTAAGTTACAACGTTATAATACGAATGAAATCTAGGCGACACGGTTTAAAGTAAAGTCAAAAGACGCTCCATGAAATGCACGTATACTCGACATCCAATGCAAGTATCAAATAATGAGCGGAAGCATGTATCACATATCGTGCAAGACCTGAGAAAAACATAGAAATCTGTCAACGAAAACGTTGGTGAAATCATAGGTTTAAGTAAGTAAGTGAGTAAAAGTAAGTAAGTCGAACCACAAGGTTTGCAAAGTTGAAATAATAGTAATACATTCTAAAAGTTAATATTCACGAGCACCCAATTATCAAAGCTTAACATTCCATCCATTGTATACCCCATCCATAGTGCTAGAACAAACACTGATTCTCGAAAATATATTTCATCCGTAGACGGTAGCGAACCGTCAGAGATGAGGGTTGTCAACCCATATGGCCATATAACATAAGTTCTCGCTTACACCCGTCAAGTGTAACTAATGATAATCGAATTGAGGATTTTTGTTCTAAACTCGTATGTAGAATGTTTGTTTTCCCGTTCTTGTGTTCACTTAGTTCAAAAGAATCGTTTATGTTTTCTCATCCCAAATATAAGTTCAAAAAGAGTAAAAGTGGGACTATGATCTCACCTTGAGTGCGAGAGTTATAAAAGTACTTCAACAAGTAAACGCGTGCAAAGACAAAGCTAGTCTTGACCTAAACATATAGGTTATATCAATAACGGTAAACACAAACGGTCAAAGATGTTCAATTAGTCCTATGGCTCGTTACGACTCGATTATATTAACATGTGAATCAACTAGTCAAGTTTCATGCAAGATACAAGTAAATAATCATGTTAGAAAGGTTGCATAAGTATTTGGTTAAGTTTGACAAAAAGTCAAACTTGGTCGGGTCAAAGTCAACGGAAAAGTCAACGGGGTCGGGTTGGGTATCCGACAATTTTTCTAAGTTATATAATCATATATGAGTATGTTAGCCAAGTTTCATGTTAATCGAAGGTCCGTAGCATAGTAAACATTTTACGTCAAAAGATCAAAGCAAACAGCCCATTTTAGTGTATCAGGACGGTGTCCCAAAAATCAGGACGGTGTCCTGATATGAAGAGTGGGACGGCGTCCCAAATATCAAGACGGCGTCCCAATATGAAGAGTGGGACGGCGTCCCAAATATCAGGACGGCGTCTCAATTGCCTTCCAGGCCCTGTTTGCTGAATTTCTCAAGTGCACGACCCAAACTTCAAACAATCACAATTTATGATCCGCAAACAATTAGAACATGTATTTTATATCATCGGAAAGCTATTTCGACAAGGAATACAACTAACCACATATCATAAATCAAAATCATCATTTAAGATAACAAAAACCTCGTCGAAAGTTCGTTAAACGTTCCAAATCAAGGTTTCAAGTTCATCAATTGCAATTTAAGTTTCGGGAATCCAATTTATACATATGATATGCCGTTTTGAAGGTAATGAAACATGTAATACAACTAAATACTTACTAACAACATTTCATGGCATTCAAATCATCAAAAGTTCATTTAAAGTCTATCAAACTCTAACGAAAATTCACAAAAATCAATAGTCATGAGTTTGATGTTTCCTTAATCAACCTATACATCAAAACGAAGCTAAAGATACTAGTAACACTTTTAAAACATGCACTTTAACAATCTAACAACATTTGATCATCCAAAATCAAGGATTTAGCAAGAAATTTTCATATTGAACTAGTTACACCAAAAACAACGAATCGGGCATACAAATTACATACACAACATCACAATGAGCCATAGACACTAATTAACAACTTTATAAGTCAAGAACACGAATTTAAAGAAATCTAGTGTTTTAGAAATGTTACCCAAAATCGAAGTAGTTAGCATCAAATCGAAGAGGATGATGAGAGGATCAAGAATATGTAGTTTGTTTTGATGTTTACTTCCTTGGTGAGATTTGGATGATGATTTTATGTTTGAGAAATGAGAGAGTTTGAAAGTATCAAAAATGGAAAAAGGGAGGATGAATGAAAGGGATGAAGGAGGTTGACTCTTTGACCTAGTCAAAAGTTTGATACTTTGGCAAGTTTGGTCCCTCAACTTTGAATCGGGTGCGGAAAATAACCGAACGAATTATTTTAAGTTACACGGGAGTACGGGAGATATTAAAATCCGATAACGAAAATATTTAAAATGTTACATAACAAAGGATACGAATTTAGATACGAAGGGTGTTATTTAAAAAGAAAAAGATGGGCGTTAAAATAATTTAACGGAAAAATGCGGGATGTTACAATTTCCGGGTTGTCACACGAATGATCATAATATTCAAAGCAAAAGGAAAGGTAATAGCACGATTTGATTTGTCAAATTACCAGAATATCCGGAAAAGACCGAATCATCAAGAAAAATATTTTCTTGATATGTTTTAGAGTTTAAATGTAAGAGCCGTGTAACATGGCAAATGATGATTATAAAATCTACGAATCATCATCTTCCATTAAAAATTTAGCATGACTTACTGTAATATAATCACGTTGGCCTGACGTCATTATATTATACTAACTCATGCTTCAATTCCCAACACTACTTCAAATCATTCATAATTTAAACTTGAATTTTACAGAATATAGAAACTAAAACAGTTTCCTTTATGATGTGATAAAGATATCGCAAGGAGACAGTTAATTGCGGTCAAGAATCGTTATGAAGATATCTTCATAAATATAGAGGATATTTATAATGAAAGATACGGTGATATCTTAGAATTTCTAAGACTCAATGATGAGGATAATTCTTTTGTTTCCTCTGCATTTAATGCTACCATATCTGAATCATTGGTTATCAATTCGAGATGGTTTCAAAAAATTTTATTTTTAGATGATTAAACGCTGACTGTAATTGTCAATGGATCTAATGATTGACGAATAGGCGTTATCGATTTTAAAAGTAATGAATGATAATTTCGGTGGTTTAATGTGATAATCCATTGCAGAATACGAATGAATATAATTCATGAATGTAGTGATCTTTAGGAAGATAACACCTGCTAAAGCTTTACTTGAATTCTGATATGTTAATTTCAGAATGTGTAATTAAATTTGTATGAAAATGATTGTGTATCATAGTGAAGCTAGTGAGTATAATTAATGATTTATGAATCAAAATTGAAGAATGTACGGTGTATTAATGTGAGATGTAAATATTTCTCGGGTATTTCCTACCCGTTAAAATATTTTCACAATTAACAGTTTGTACAACAGAATTTACAATCTTTATGAAAATATACGTTCATATATGTATTCTTCAGATATAATCATGGATTAAATGAGTTAATATATATTAAACTCATCTGATTTGTGGTTTGGAACGAGAGTAAATAATCTCCAAAAGTTTAGAGATTTTCATAATTGTCGCGAAATATTTCGCTAATGAAGTTATGAATCAATACATTCATTGTTACACTTGATTTATTACGAAATGGAGTTTATTGTGCTGAAGCAGTGATTAACAATTGTTAAGTCATTAACGAAGGGTGTACATCATAGCATATTAGTGATATGAATTAACCAAGCAGTACATACTAGTTGAGATTCACACGTAATTGCTTAGTACGACAAGATTTATTATTGTTCCAAATCATATATGTATATAAGGTATACATACAATTCTTCACGAAGAATGAGTCAATACATCTTAACTCATTATTACTAGTATTCCTTGGTATCTATGGGGCGTATCATGTTGATGTTTGAGGTACTGAGTGTGATGTTGAGGCGTGAGATGCAGATGTTGTTGTTGATGAAGTTGATGTTGTTGGTGGAGATGTTGATGGTACTGTTGGTACTGGTGGTGATACTGGTCATGCTGCTAGTGCTGCTGCTGGTGTTCGTAAGTTTTGCACCAGATTTTCAAGAGCCACTACTCGAGCGCATAGCTCGTTGACTTCTTCTACTATTCCGGGATGATTGGCGGTTGTAACAAGGGGGTGAATAAGATCAAGAATCTTCGATATTATATATTCGTGACGGGATACCCTGGAAAGAAGAGAGAAAATAGTGTTTCGGACTGGTTCGCCGGTAAGTGCTTCAGGTTCTTCGCCAAGACGTGAATTCGGTTGGTGGAAGGGATCACCTTCTTCTTGCCTCCATTGATTGAGTCGGCTACGAACCCATCCCCAATTCATCCAGAATAGATGATGGCTGATTGGTTCGTTTGTTCCGGTCACGCTGCCGTGGGAGCTTGAAGAGTTTGAGAAATTCATATTATATGTTTGGAATAGGGTTTGATATGAAATGGGTATTGAATACTGAATGATATATCCGTCTCCTTGAATACGTATATATAGCAAAAAGATTTCCGTAATTTACGATGGAAATTTAGGAAAAGCATTAGACAAAGTCTATTGAGATAGATATGATAAGATATGATGTGTCTATACTCCACTTATGCAATAATGGCAGTATGACGTGTCTAGATGATAAGTATGTAATCTGATAATCTTTTGATTAAAGATTTTCAATTCGTAATGTCCTATTCAGGTCCAGGGGCTTGAGCTATAGGATCCTTTAAATCAGTAATCCAAACGCTTTCTTTTCTATAATTTCATAGACGTCATCCGTCAGGAAAATTCAATGATCAAAACAACAAGAAAGCAAAGAAAGTAATGAATATGAATAGTGATGACATTATAATGTCTTTGAGATTCTCAATAACTCAATAACATTTTTTGGTTCGCAAACTGATGCATAAAGGTATAAGGCATATAGGTACGTGATATATAATAGGGAGTTATATACGTTTGAGTATGAATGGTAACAATTATAGGAGTTTCAAAAATAATGGATAATATTTCATGTAATACATATGCAATACACAAAACCATGATAGATGACAAAGTGAGATGTTCTTAATAAGTTCACCACTTATTAAGTGTGTAAGTGACTAAGTGTTGTATGATCACTATAGTCGGGTTTGATATTGTGCACCATACCCAAACATCTATGCCACCGCCGAGTCACTTGAATGATCAATTGTTACCGGTTGGCCCAGAAATTCTCGACCAAAATCTAAGTTTGGCATTCGAAATCCACAAGCGTCCCATAGTGGTACCAAGGATCACCCTAGGCCTTAAGTAGCGTTGACGTTTGAGTAATTTCACATTATCGTGTATGTTATAATCTTAAGATTTAAGTATAGTTTCTAAGGTATAGTGTAGCATCTATCAATTAAAGGCAACAATTAAAGGCACTATGGTCAAAGAAAGTTGTAGTCCTACATTGCTAAGGTACCTAATTGTATAAGGCACACATAAAATGCAATCCTGGTTCTTTACAACAACCTGCTCTGATACCAATCTATGACACCCCCAAATAGGGCATGGGGTTATTTGTCACTAATTACATCAAACAGTTTACAAAATGTCTTTAATTGATATGATATGTAATGAAGACTCCAAGCATAGCAAGTAATCATCATCAAAGCAGTAGATATACAGCGGAAGCAATACTTAAGTACCTGAGAATAAACATGCTTAAAAAGTCAACACTAGGTTGAGTGAGTTCATAGGTTTGTCATAAATAATGATTTCGGTAACAGTGTTAGACCACAAGATTTGTTTTCATAAGTAGATCACTCAGATCCAGTAAAGTTGATCTCCCAGAGGATCAAAAAGTTATGCCAGTGCGTGATATTTAGACTAAACGTTGTTTGCCACGTGACAAGTTGTTCTGTCCTTGTCGTTTAATTTCATTATCAAGTAATACAAAGACTTAGTCAAATGTATCGGGGACGTTACTCCCGATAGGCCTATCCCCAATAATTAAGAATGCCGCAGCCAATTAAAAATATCACTGTAGGGACTTAGTCGGACATAGCCGGGTATAGCATAGTTTAATAGTTGGTACTGATATTTAGACTAGACTTTCAAGTTTACCCCGTACAAGTTATCGTTTATACTTGTCGGTTGGGGACTTACTGGTCATAGCCCAACATATCACAGTTTAATAGTTGGTACTTGTATTTAGACTAGACTTTCAAGTTTGCCCCGTAACAAGTTATCGTTTATACTTGTCGGTTGGGGACTTGCTGGTCATAGCCCAACATATCACAGTTTAATAGTTGGTACTGATATTTAGACTAGACTTTCAAGTTTACCCCGTACAAGTTATCGTTTATACTTGTCGGTTGGGGACTTGCTGGTCATAGCCCAACATATCACAGTTTAATAGTTGATACGTGTAAAACAGTTATAAAAGTTGCGCATGTATTCTCAGCCCAAAAATATATAAAAAGGGAGCAGATGAACTCACGATACGATACGATAGTTTGTAGTTAATATGTGTATGATGGCACTGAACAAGTGCGGAGTTGTCCTCGGATTCACGAACCTAAATCAAGTATATATATTAACACATATACTCATAACCGAATAAGTTTATGATTGTTATATATTTATGTAGTTATATATATATGTTTTATTGGTATTATATTAAAAATACCTAATTTGTTATATATGAATATTTATATAAGAATGTTAATATGTTTGTTATATGAAAATATAATTGTAGTATATGAAATAGGTGTATTTAATGTACAACATATTTATTTGTAAAAATAATAGTTTCGATAATAATGATTTACTAATGAGTATAATAATAATGGTAATAATAGTAATTTTAATACAAATGATAGTTTTACTAATAATTATAAAGTAAAGATGATAGTTTTAGCAAAAATGATAACTTTTGTAAAAATGATAATAACGATAGTAATTTTTAATAATAATAATAATAATACTAATAAAGATAATCATATTGGTAATAATAATAATGATAACATTAATAATATTTATAAATATAAAATGATACTAGTACTATTAATAATAATGATAACAATAATTTGTATTGTTAAAATAATAATTTTAATCATAATAATAATACAAATGATACATATTTTAGTAATAATAGTAATTATAATACTAATACGTAATAATAACAATAATAATAATAATCATTATGAAAATAATAATAAGTGGTGACTAATACTTTTATTAGTAATAATGATAATAATAATAATAACTTTAATACTAGTAGTAATATTAATAACTAATAGTAACAACAACAACAACAACAACAACAACAACAACAACAACAACAACAACAAAAACAACAATAACAACAACAACAACAACAACAACAACAACAACAACAACAACAACAACAACAACAACAACAATAATAATAATAATAATAATAATAATAATAATAATAATAATAATAATAATAATAATAATAATAATAATAATAAAGAAAACTACCTTAGAAGCATTCCTAAAAAAATATGGCAAGTACGGGACTCGAACCCTTGACCCCTCGCTTCCCGACAACATACTCTAACCGTTCTTCTATTCTTGTCTTTCCGAATTATCTCCTAAACCTTTTTATATAACACGTTTTCTGTTTTTCTCATCTTCTTCAACAATCACAATAATTCAACCAGAGTTCAAATCGATTTTTAATGAATTACAGATTAGTTTTAGGACTCTCGCACAATATATAACCATTTTATATCAATTCTTTAATAAATTGAAAATGAAAAATAAAAAAAATATGAAAACAGCATACCTGCTGTCGCTGCTACTTTTTAAAAAAAAAAAAAAAATTTTGATCTTTGATTTTTATCAAGTTTTAGACAATACTTATAACACCAAATAGATTGCAAATAACGCCTAAAATCTTTTGTAATCATCAATTGAGCCGAAAACATCAAAAGAAACTCGAATTTTATGAAGAACACGACAGTTGACTTTTTAGAAGATTAACTTTGACCTCAAAATTCGACTTTGATAAAAGGAATTGGGATTTGAAACTTTGTACATAGTTTGAGTATTAGATTCCTAATAAGACTGCACTTACAGATTTTTAAAATTCGTTTGCATTCTTGATTTGCCTAAAAAGGTGAAGTTGCAGAATGTTGATGGCAAAAAAAAAAATTGATAATTGCTGAGATTAAATCGAATGCTCTTCAACAATCACGATAACCCTTTGATTTATAATTGGATTGGGTTGATAGAATACAAATTAAAAACCAGTAGCACTTAATTAAAATATATATCACAAAAAAATGAATCACGATCACAGACGGAAAAATAATAAAAAAATAATGAAAAACAGATAATAAAAATAAATGGAAAGCAGATGACAAACAGATATGCAGATCGTGCTTTAACAAAAAATATTGGATATTTGTTTGTCTTAATCGATTTATATAGAATTAATGGGTGTCGATTGTATTCCTGATCAAGAACAGATAAAATAAAAAAATGGAAAAGCAGGTATAAACAAATAAAAGCAGATATTAAAAATTAAAAAGTTGGATCTCGATCTGTTAATTAAATCAAAAGCAGATCATGTTTATAAAAAAATAAAAAGCAGATATAAATAATAAAAGAATAAAATTTAAAGTATATCTTTATTTGATTAATTATATTCAGTGTTTTTAATTATAATAACACTAATTAATAATAATAATATTAATAATAATTATATTACTAATACTACGTAATATGTAATATTAATAATAATGAAAATGATCATAAAAATAATATTATTAATGATAATAATAATATTATTTTTACAATAATAATAATTAATACAAATTTTAACAATGAAATTAATATAACCTTTATATGTTAATTAAATTAAATATATTAATATTATATATAATATATAACATATTTTGAATATTTAACATTTATACATTTTATATATTTATTACAATATTTTTATTATGTATAGAAATTATATGTATATATATATGTACATACATATTTATTTACACACAAGGTTCGCGAATCATCGACATTAGTCGAAGTTTAGTTTAAATTTAAATCGAAAATTTTTCCGGGTTGTCACAGATATACTTAAACCTTGCTACAACACTTATAGGCAGTGTACCTAATCGTACAGTAGTGTAGTTTTTAGTAAGTCCGGTTCGTTTCACAGGGAATCTTTTAAACAAGGTTAACGCTATATTAGTTTTATTTTATAAAAATACAAATATATATATAAGTAATATTATTATTATAAAGGGGGATTTTTACCGTTTAATGACCGGTTTGTCGATTTTAAAAACTTAATTGCAGTTAAAACTAATGTAAAAATAAATACAACTTAATTTAAAGCGTAAAATAAATAATGATAAAGAAATTGCGATAAATAAAAGTGCGATAAAATAAAATTGCGATAATTAAAAAGTACGATAATTAAAAGTGCAATTAAATACAATAACAATAAATAAAAGTGCGATAATTAGAAGTGCAATTAAATATAAAATAAAAGAAATTAAATATGAAATAAAAGAATTATGCTTATTTAAACTTCCGTAATCATGATGTTTGACGTGTTGATTTTAGTTTTATGCCCATGGGTTAATTGTCCTTTGTCCTGGATTATTTAATATGTCCGTCTGGTTTTTGTCCATAATAGTCCATCAGTCATAAATATAAAGTGCGAGTGTCCTCGTCAAATTATCCTTATACCCGAAGTTAAATATTCCAACTAATTGGGGACTTAAACTGTAACAAAGTTTTATTACTTTGTTTAATAATTACACCAGGATATCGACTGCGTGTAACCCAAAGTTTTAATACTTTGTTACCAATTATGCCAAGTGTCCTTGTACATAATTTCACCCCTGTTTTAATAATTCTAGTGACTATTAATCCATTCCTGTGTCCAGTTAAATGAACAATTATTCGTACATATAAATACCCCGCACATCGTGTCCGATCGAGTGTATATGGTTATTTATAGGGACGTTCAATTGTAAATCTTTATATTAAAATTAACAAATTATCATTTAGTTAAACAAATATAAAGCCCATTAATAGCCCATAGTCTAATTTCCACAAGTGTCGTTCTTTTGTCCAAACCCCAATTATGGTACAAAGCCCAATTACCCAATTTTAATATTTTTAGCCCAACATCATGATTACTTCGGATTAAATAAGCATAATAATAACTTAGCTACGAGACATTAAATTAAAAAGGTTGAACATAACTTACAATGATTAAAAATAGCGTAGCGTTACATGGACAGAATTTCGACTTACACCCTTACAACATTCGCTAACATACCCTTATTATTAGAATTAAAATTAAAATTAAAATTATAATATATATATATATATATATATATATATATATATATATATATATATATATATATATATGTTTACGAGATAGAGAGAAAGATATGGATATATGGTACACCAGAGCTCGTGTTTTATAGGCCTTGTGAACTGAAAAAGTTGGCTATGCGATCGCATGGCTTTTGTGACTCCAGGCCATGCGATCGCATGGTGGTAGGTGACAGCTCAAAATTCTTGTTTTCTTGTTTGTCGACGTTTTAATTAAATAAATATAATATATAAATAATTATAAGAATTATTTAAATATTATATTATATTTATGTGCATAGTTGACTTGTAATTTTTAGTCCGTTGCGTCGAGCGTTGAGAGTTGACTCTGGTCCCGGTTCCGGATTTTCGAACGTCCTTGCGTACAATTTAATATTTTGTACTTTGCGTTTTGAATCTTGTACTCTTGTAATTTCGAGACGTTTCTTATCAATAATTGGAACCTCTTTGATTGTATTTTGTACTTTTGAGCTTTTTGGTCGTTTGCGTCTTCAATTCGTCGAATCTGTCTTTTGTCTTCACCTTTTATTATTTAAACGAATATCACTTGTAAATAGAACAGTTGCAACTAAAAGCTTGTCTTTCTTGAGGGATAATGCTATGAAATATATGTTCGTTTTTAACATTATCATATATATATATATATATATATATATATATATATATATATATATATATATATATATATATATATATATATATATATATATATATATATATTACGTCTAGATATATATATGTGTGACCTCAAAGGTTTAAATGAATTTTTCCATATATTTATATATATTATACCATGCATATTAATCATATAGTTTAATCATATTATGAAAAAACTTGAAGTTTTCATCACCCTCCACTTTCCATTTTATTCGAGATTTTTACAACATCTGCACCTGAATATTATCCAACTCCGTATTTCCATCTGAACATTATCCAACTCCATTAAAGACGCTATTTCTCTTTCACATCCAACTCGGACGCATCTGCGCATCAAGTAATAAATCAATAACCTTGAATTTCTTCAGAACCCCTTTCTTACGTGAGTCACTAGCCATCCTTTTGCTTTTAAATTCAACTTCAAAATTTTAAGCTTGTCATGAAAACAAACTGCATTACGGTAAAGAGTCCCATTAAACACTTCGTTCACCTTATCATCAAAATCAAAATATGACAACCATGAATGAAAAGAAAAAAAAAACGAAACCGGGTCGGCCCAAAATCCCCAACATCATTACGAAAATACAACGGGGGTGATCGGAATGACCTCTAGGAAGAGCAATAAGCTTCATGTCCACAATAATCGAAAGCACATTTGCTGACACCAATACTCTATCAATCCTACTAATCTCGGTAACGACCTTATTTGCCCAAGTAAATCTCCTACTACCCAATGGAACGTCAAAAAGGTATGTGTTCCCAATAAACACATTAAAAAACACTAGCCTCATGATTATTGAACGTAGACCCAAAACACTCCCCTTCCTCCCTTACCTCATTAAAATCACCAGAGACAAAAAATTCCTCTTCATTACTAACAATAAACGATTCTAATGCATTCTAAAGTCTCACCTTATACATGCTATTTTGAGGGCCATACACATTGATCGTAAAATATGACACATTAAAACATACCCAAAAACTTTCACAATAACATAATTCGGATCACATTGTTTTCTTTCTTTCACAAAATAGTTGGGATCCCACACCGATATAATGCCACCCCGACCTACTTTGTGACAAGCTACAAGCGTACTCAAAAGAAAATTTACCACACATGGTCTTTATCTGAAAAGCTCCAACCATGACATTTTAGACTCCTTCACTCCCAAACATCGTATGTGTTTCTCAAAACACATCTATTTGCAGTGGCGATTCCAGGATTATAACTCAACGGGGTTCCGAAATTTTTTTCGATACCCATTGTATTATATTGCTATTTTAGTGATAGTTTACTTTCAAGTATTTTCTACTAAAAAATTTTAAACTAAACGGTGTCCCGTGACTTCACGAGTCTATACTTAGAATCGACCCGTCTCTTTGATCCACACATTTTTCCTCCGTTTTTTACTCCCCTAATGTTCACGGACAACAATTTCAATGATTCGCCATCAAAACCCCAATTGGGTTGATCAACTTACAATATAAATCTTTAAGTTTACCTTCCTCGGATCCAACTTTAACGCTCGCTTTAGCAACAGAGTCAATCTCTAAATAAGTCCCGCATATCCACCTTCAATTTTGGAGTGAATGGAGCTTGATTCTTTAACCAATTCAACGTCACATGTGACAGCATCACCACCTTTATCCTTAATAGGAGATTCCACACTCCCATTTAAGCCATTGTCCATTTTATGTTCCTCAATATGCTGAACTGTATGTATCTCCACCTCAATATTATTTGGTGCCCCATTATTTGGAATGTCATCAACTTCACGTTCATCTTCTGAAACCACCAAATGTGAAGGTATCGAAGATTTATCATCATCTGACTCATCCTCAAAATCACCTTCGATACTAAGTCTTTTAGAGGCTACTTCACGGACATGAACATCATACTCCACGCCATTTATTATAACGATGGCGTCTTCACAAACGAATTTTTTATTCTTCGTGGCGACACATACTTATCCCAAACCTAAACTGTTTGCAACATCGTAGTCGTTTGAGATAAATTTACCCACCATCCCAGCTACCTTTCTAAACGCGGAGCATTTCCATGTGCATAGTTTAAATACCAATTATTTCAAACTAATCCCAATCTCTCTTCCAACACAATTTTTTTGACAAAGGTTAAATATCTAACACAAAGACTTAGACATCTCGTTGCTTTTAAACACCATAAATTTTAGAGTTTTTTAAGAGAAGAGGGTCATTTAAAAAAGTAATTAAGAGAATGATGTACTTTTAATAATATTTAAGATATTCATTTTTTTTTCTCGAATTGCAAAACTCATCATCATCATCATCATCATCATCATCATCATCATCATCATCATCATCATCATTATTATTATTATTTTATTATTATTATTATTATTATTATTATTATTATTATTATTATTATTATAAACTTAAAAGTTTTAAAACTTACAAAAAATTAGTGGGAAGCCTAGAGACAATCTGGGCCCCCACACCTCTATCAATAGCAAAACATATCCTAGTAAAAATATGAGCAGCAGCACCGGCACTAATATCTTGCGCCATCGAACTCTTCTGCACCCGCTTTAGCAAAGAAACAGCCTCCTTCTCTAATTCCCCAAGGGAAGAAAATGAGAAAGGAATGAAACCATAACCAATCGTCTGACAGCTAGATTCGTACTTGACCCGCTTCCGACGAGCCGCATCAACCACAGCACGTCCAGGGACAAAGTCAAAAAGCCCAGACTGTGTCAAAGGAGAAGACCGTGTCAAGTCAACACAAACATCGCGACCACACTCCCAGGAATAAATTAACACATCTGCAGGTCTGAGGGCCCTGTCGTTCCCTCCAGACAACCCAATGTCAACCTCCTTTCTCGCTGAAACCCCAGAACGATAACAAACACCAACAAGGGAATCCCGAACAACATTATGTCGATGCTTAATACCCACCATACCAGCACAATGTAGTGACCCGAACTTTTTCATGTTTATATATATATTAAATGAAATTGCTATTTTACATGATTAAGTGTTTTCAACATGTTAAGCAATCAAACTTGTTAAGACTTGATTAATTGAAATAGATTTCATATAGACAATTGACCACCCAAGTTGACCGGTGATTCACGAACGTTAAAACTTGTAAAAACTATACGATGACATATATATGGTTATATATATAGTTAACATGATTTTATTATAAGTATGTATCTCATTAGGTATTTTAACAATGAATTATATACATAAAAATGAGACTATTAATTTAAGAAACTCGAAAACGATATATATAACGATTATCGTTATAACAACGTCTTACTAGGTACATATGAATCATATAAAGATATTGATACACTTGGTTAATTATGTTAAATGATAAGTAAATATATTATTAAGTGTATTAACAATGAAATACATATGTAAAAATAAGACTACTAACTTAATGATTTCGAAACGAGACATATATGTAACGATTATCGTTGTAACGACATTTAACTGTATATATATCATACTAAGATATATTATATATCATAATATCATGATAATATAAACAATTTAACATCTCATTTATTATAATAAACAATGGGTTAACAACATTCAACAAGATCGTTAACCTAAAGGTTTCAAAACAACATTTACATGTAACGACTAACAATGACTTAACGACTCAGTTAAAATGTATATACATGTAGTGTTTTAATATGTATTCATACACTTTTGAAAGACTTCAAGACACTTATCAAAATACTTCTACTTAACAAAAATTCTTACAATTACATCCTCGTTCAGTTTCATCAACAATTCTACTCGTATGCACCCGTATTCGTACTCGTACAATACACATCTTTTAGATGTATGTACTATTGGTATATACACTCCAATGATCAGCTCTTAGCAGCCCATGTGAGTCACCTAACACATGTGGGAACCATCATTTGGCAACTAGCATGAAATATCGCATAAAATTACAAAAATATGAGTAATCATTCATGACTTATTTACATGAAAACAAAATTACATATCCTTTATATCTAATCCATACACCAACGACCAAAAACACCTACAAACACTTTCATTCTTCAATTTTCTTCATCTAATTGATCTCTCTCAAGTTCTATCTTCAAGTTCTAAGTGTTCTTCATAAATTCCAAAAGTTCTAGTTTCATAAAATCAAGAATACTTCCAAGATTGCAAGTTTACTTCCAAGTTTTCTAAATCCATTCCAAGTAATCATCCATGATCAAGAAACCTTTGTTACTTACAGTAGGTTATCTTTCTAATACAAGGTAATAATCATATTCAAACTTTAATTCAATTTTTATAACTATAACAATCTTATTTCGAGTGAAAATCGTACTTGAAATTGTTTTCGTGTCATGATGCTGCTTCAAGAACTTTCAAGCCATCCAAGGATCCTTTGAAGCTAGATCTATTTTTCTCATTTCCAGTAGGTTTATCCAAGGAACTTGAGGTAGTAATGATGTTCATAACATCATTCAATTCATACATATAAAGCTATCTTATTCGAAGGTTTAAACTTGTAATCACTAGAACATAGTTTAGTTAATTCTAAACTTGTTCGCAAATAAAAGTTAATCCTTCTAACTTGACTTTTAAAATCAACTAAACACATGTTCTATATCTATATGATATGCTAACTTAATGATTTAAAACCTGGAAACACGAAAAACACCGTAAAACCGGATTTACGCTGTCGTAGTAACACCGCGGGCTGTTTTGGGTTAGTTAATTAAAAACTATGATAAACTTTGATTTAAAAGTTGTTATTCTGGGAAAATGATTTTTATTATGAACATGAAACTATATCCAAAAATTATGGTTAAACTCAAAGTGGAAGTATGTTTTCTAAAATGGTCATCTAGACGTCGTTCTTTCGACTGAAATGACTACCTTTACAAAAACGACTTGTAACTTATTTTTCTGACTATAAAACTATACTTTTTCTGTTTAGATTCATAAAATAGAGTTCAATATGAAACCATAGCAATTTGATTCACTGAAAACAGATTTAAAATGAAGAAGTTATGGGTAAAACAAGATTGGACAATTTTTCTCATTTTAGCTACGTGAAAATTGGTAACAAATCTATTCCAACCATAACTTAATCAACTTGTATTGTATATTATGTAATCTTGAGATACCATAGACACGTATACAATGTTTCGACCTATCATGTCGACACATCTATATATATTTCGGAACAACCATAGACACTCTATATGTGAATGTTGGAGTTAGCTATACAGGGTTGAGGTTGATTCCAAAATATATATAGTTTGAGTTGTGATCAATACTGAGATACGTATACACTGGGTCGTGGATTGATTCAAGATAATATTTATCGATTTATTTCTGTACATCTAACTGTGGACAACTAGTTGTAGGTTACTAACGAGGACAGCTGACTTAATAAACTTAAAACATCAAAATGTATTAAAAGTTTTGTAAATATATTTTGAACATACTTTGATATATATGTATATATTGTTATAGGTTTGTGAATCAACCAGTGGCCAAGTCTTACTTCCCGACGAAGTAAAAATCTGTGAAAGTGAGTTATAGTCCCACTTTTAAAATCTAATATTTTTGGGATGAGAATACATGCAGGTTTTATAAATGATTTACAAAATAGACACAAGTACGTGAAACTACATTCTATGGTTGAATTATCGAAATCGAATATGCCCCTATTTATTAAGTCTGGTAATCTAAGAATTAGGGAACAGACACCCTAATTGACGCGAATCCTAAAGATAGATCTATTGGGCCTAACAAACCCCATCCAAAGTACCGGATGCTTTAGTACTTCAAAATTTATATCATATCCGAAGGGTGTCCCGCAATGATGGGAATATTCTTATATATGCATCTTGTTAATGTCGGTTACCAGGTGTTCACCATATGAATGATTTTTATCTCTATGTATGGGATGTGTATTGAAATATGAAATCTTGTGGTCTATTGTTACGATTTGATATATATAGGTTAAACCTATAACTCACCAACATTTTTGTTGACGTTTAAAGCATGTTTATTCTCAGGTGAATACTAAGAGCTTCCGCTGTTGCATACTAAAATAAGGACAAGATTTGGAGTCCATGTTTGTATGATATTGTGTAAAAACTGCATTCAAGAAACTGATTTCGATGTAACATATTTGTATTGTAAACCATTATGTAATGGTCGTGTGTAAACAGAATATTTTAGATTATCATTATTTGATAATCTACGTAAAGATTTTTAAACCTTTATTTATGAAATAAAGGTTATGGTTTGTTTTAAAAATGAATGCAGTCTTTGAAAAACGTCTCATATAGAGGTCAAAACCTCGCAACAAAATCAATTAATATGGAACGTTTTTAATCAATAAGAACGGGACATTTCAGTTGGTATCCAAGCGTTGGTCTTAGAGAACCAGAATTTTGCATTAGTGTGTCTTATAGAGTTTGTTAGGATGCATTAGTGAGTCTGGACTTCGACCGTGTTTTCTTTAAAAATAATTGCTTAACATTTTTGTTGGAAACTATATATTATTAACATGTATATATTATGTGATATATTAATCTCTTAACATGTTTGATATTGTGTGATAGATGTCTACCTCTAGCACAAATCCCATTGACTCACCTAATAATAATGAAGAGTCGAATATATATTGGACTGATTCACAAGTTCCCGAAGAAGAACCGGAAGAAGAATCAGAACCGGAAGAAGAATCAGAACCGGAAGAGGAGGAACCGGAGGAGGAAATAGAACCGGTGGGGGAAATAATAAAACGGTTAAGTAAAAGAAAATTCTCAACCAACCAACCAAGGTTAATTATGGTCAATGGTGTTTCCGCCAAGGAAGCAAAGTATTGGGAGGATTACCAATTCTCCGATGAATCGGATCCCGACAAGGAATCCGATGATGTTATAGAAATTACCCCAATACAATTTAATAAGGCAAAAGAGAATAATAAGGGAAAGGGCATAAAAATAGAGAAATTTGATTCCAAACCCGATGAACTTTATATGTATCATCAACACCCGTATTTCTTAAGTTGTGACAATAACCCGGGAACCTCTAAACCACCAGGTTTTTCTAAACCAATGTGGAAAACGACGGCTCATATTAGGGGAACATCATATATCCCTAGAAACTTGGCAAAACGAACCAAAACCGAAGAAGAAGAAACGAGCGAGTCGGAATAAGATAGTTGTATTCGTGTGGTGTAATATATGTAATATAGTGTGCTTATGCTTTATGATATATGTAAAAATTGCTTGTATTAATAAGTATTTTTTTTTTTATGAATCTAACTCTTGTCTATTTTACAGTATAAAAACACAAAATGGATAGACAATCCAATATTTTAAGAGACCTACCCGGAGACATGATTGATGAAATCTTGTCTAGAGTCGGTCAGAATTCCTCGGCACAACTATTTAAGACGAGATCAGTTTGTAAGACATTCGAAGAACGTTCCAAGAATTCCTTGGTTTATAAAAAGCTTTCTTTCGAAAGATGGGGGATATCACATTGGGAAATCCATAAGTTACGATGTGTTTACTTTGACGCATATATTGCGGGGAACCCAAATGCTATTTTACGCAACGGGTTAAGAAATTATTTTGACTCAATATATCCGAATATAGGACTTTGTGATTTAGAAAAAGCGGCTAACATGCAACATAAAGAAGCATGTAATGCTTACGGGTTAGTAATGTTCGCTTCTCACCAAAGTGAGAAAAAGAACATCGGGCTACAACTATTAAACAAAACGTTCCCACAAGTGATGGAGTCGGTAATTGGGGTAAGAAATGAGGTTTTTAGGTTATTACGAGACTGTTGGTCATTACGTAACCCTCGTCCCTTTGACGATGTTACAACACGCTGTCTTATCAACGGCCATAACGGTTATGTTCCACAAGACCAAGGATGGGAAGTAGTCCTAGTAAAACCAGAATGCATGACTTGTTTCTGGACGTATGAATTACGTGTCTTTATTGCCTTTGCTGAACGACTTGTGTACTAGCTAGAATTATCTTCATAACTATCTTGTATCAAAGTTATTGTGTGTTATATTTCATGCTTTATGTAAAATAAGCGGTATTGTAAGTTTGTAAAATATTGTATAAAAGTTTGAAGGCGAAATATTATTATAATCAGTTTTTCATATAGAATTGTAGTAGTTGAATTGTATATTAGCTACTAAGTATGAACTTAACGGGTAGGTACTACCCGAATTTAAACTTATAAAACGCTAATATGAAGAAAAAGCTTTTATAAATGAGTTCATATTATGCTACGAAATACTATTAACTACTCTTAATATTCTGTATGATTAACTTGTTCCATTTGACTATTTTGAAGGAAATGGCACCGACTACTCGACACACCGTGAATTTGAATGAAGAGGAATTCCGTACTTTTCTAGCTTCAAACATAGCCGCAGTACAGGCTGCGCTACATACCAACAATAACCTTGGATCTAGTAGTACAGGAAATTGTGTAGGATGCACCTACAAAGAATTCACTGCCTGCAAACCTTTGGAATTTGATGGAACCGAAGGACCGATCGGATTGAAACGGTGGACCGAGAAGGTCGAATCGGTGTTTGCCATAAGTAAGTGTACTGAAGAGGACAAAGTGAAGTACGCTACGCATACCTTCACAGGTTCTGCGTTAACATGGTGGAATACCTATCTAGAGCAAGTGGGACAAGATGATGCGTACGCACTACCGTGGTCAGCATTCAAGCACTTGATGAATGAGAAGTACCGTCCGAGAACCGAGGTTAATAAGCTCAAGATAGAACTTAGAGGGTTACGAACCCAAGGATTTGATATTACCACGTATGAAAGACGATTCACAGAATTGTGCCTATTGTGTCCGGGATCGTTCGAATATGAGGAAGAGAAGATCGACGCGTTTGTGAAAGGATTACCGGAAAGAATCCAAGAAGATATAAGTTCACACGAGCCCGCCTCCATACAACAGGCATGTAGAATGGCTCACAAACTAGTGAACCAGATTGAGGAAAGAAATAAAGAACAGACGGCTGAAGAGGCCAATGTGAAGCAAGTCAAAAGAAAGTGGGAGGAAAACGGTGATAAGAATCACCAATACAACAACAACAGCAATTACAATAATAATCGCAACAATTATCCCAACAATCGCAACATCAATCGCAACTACAACAAATGGCCCAACAACAACAACAACAATAACAACAACAACAGCAACTACAACAATCATCCCAATAACAATAACAACCGCAACAACAACAACAATCAGAAGCAGCTATACCAAAGGTGTGAAAAGTATCACTCGGGGTTCTGCACCAAATTTTACAACAAGTGTAAAATAAATGGTCATAGCGCGGTGAAGTGTGAGGTCTACGGACCAGGGGTTAACAGAACGAAAGGAACAAATGGTGTCGGAACGAGTAATGGCGGAGCAAGTAGTGTCGGAGAAAGTTATGCCAATGTAGTTTGTTATAAATGTAGAAAACCGGGCCACATTATTAGAAATTGCCCGAACCAGGAGAACACGAATGGACAAGGCCGCGAAAGAGTTTTCAATATTAATGTGGCAGAGGCACAGGAAGACCCGGAGCTTGTTACGGGTACGTTTCTTATTGACAATAAATCTACTTACGTTTTATTTGATTCGGGTGCGGATAGAAGCTATATGAGTAGAGATTTTTGTGCTAAATTAAGTTGTCCATTGACGCCGTTGGATAGTAAATTTTTACTCGAATTAGCAAACGGTAAATTAATTTCAGCAGATAATATATGCCGGAATCGAGAAATTAAACTGGGTAGTGAAATATTTAAGATTGATTTGATACCAGTAGAGTTAGGGAGTTTTGATGTAATAGTTGGCATGGACTGGCTGAAGAAGGTGAAAGCAGAGATCATATGTTATAAAAATGCAATTCGCATTGTACGAGAAGAAGGAGAACCCTTAATGGTGTACAGAGAAAAGGGCAACATGAAGCTACATCTTATTAGTAATTTGAAGGCATAAAAACTAATAAGAAAAGGTTGCTATGGTGTTCTAGCACACGTCGAGAAAGTACAAACTGAAGAAAAGAGCATCAATGATGTTCCCGTCGCAAAAGAATTTCCCGATGTATTTCCGAAAGAATTACCGGGACTACCTCCACATCGATCTGTTGAATTTCAAATAGATCTTGTACCTGGAGCTGCACCAATAGCTCGTGCTCCTTATAGACTCGCACCCAGCGAGATGAAAGAACTGCAAAGCCAACTGCAAGAACTATTAGAACGTGGTTTCATTCGACCAAGCACATCACCATGGGGAGCTCCTGTTTTGTTTGTCAAGAAGAAGGATGGTACATTTAGGTTGTGTATTGACTACAGAGAGTTGAACAAACTTACCATCAAAAACCGTTATCCACTACCGAGAATTGACGACTTATTTGATCAACTACAAGGCTCGTCGATTTATTCGAAGATTGATTTACGTTCTGGATATCATCAAATGCGAGTAAAGGAGGATGATATTCCAAAAACTGCTTTTAGGACGCGTTATGGTCATTACGAGTTTATGGTTATGCCGTTTGGATTGACTAACGCACCAGCTGTGTTCATGGACCTTATGGACCGAGTGTGTGGGCCATATCTTGACAAGTTTGTCATTGTTTTCATCGATGACATACTTATTTACTCAAAGAATGATCAAGAGCACGAAGAACATTTGAGAAAAGTGCTAGAAATATTGAGAAAAGAAAAACTGTACGCTAAGTTTTCAAAGTGTGCATTTTGGTTGGAAGAAGTTCAATTCCTCGGTCACATAGTGAACAAAGAAGGTATCCAGGTGGACCCAGCAAAGATCGAAACCGTTGAAAAGTGGGAAACCCCAAAAACTTCGAAACACATACGCCAGTTTTTAGGACTAGCTGGTTACTACAGAAGGTTCATCCAAGACTTTTCCAGAATAACAAAACCCTTGACTGCATTAACGCATAAAGGGAAAAAATTTGAATGAAAGGATGAACAAGAGGAAGCGTTCCAGTTATTGAAGAAAAAGCTAACTACGTCACCTATATTGTCATTGCCTGAAGGGAATGATGATTTTGTGATTTATTGTGACGCATCAAAGCAAGGTCTTAGATGTATATTAATGCAACGAACGAAGGTGATTGCTTATGCGTCTAGACAATTGAAGATTCACGAACAAAATTATATGACGCATGATTTGGAATTAGGCGCGGTTGTTTTTGCATTAAAGACTTGGAGGCACTACTTATATGGGGTCAAAAGTATTATATATACCGACCACAAAAGTCTTCAACACATATTTAATCAGAAACAACTGAATATGAGGCAGCGTAGGTGGATTGAATTATTGAATTATTATGACTTTGAGATTCGTTACCACCCGGGGAAGGAAAATGTGGTAGCCGACGCCTTGAGCAGGAAGGACAGAGAACCCATTCGAGTAAAATCTATGAATATAATGATTCACACTAACCTTACTACTCAAATAAAGGAGGCGCAACAAGGAGTTTTAAAAGAGGAAAATTTAAAGGATGAAATATCCAAAGGATCGAAGAAGCATCTTAATATTCGGGAAGACGGAACACGGTATAGGGTTGAAAGAATTTGGGTACCAAAATTTGGAGATATGAGAGAAATGGTACTTAGAGAAGCTCATAAAACCAGATACTCAATACATCCTGGAACGGGGAAGATGTACAAGGATCTTAAGAAACATTTTTGGTGACCAGGTATGAAAGCTGATATTGCTAAATATGTAGGAGAATGTTTGACGTGTTCTAAGGTCAAAGCTGAACATCAGAAACTATCAGGTCTACTACAACAACCTGAAATCCCGGAATGGAAATGGGAAAACATTACCATGGATTTCATTACTAAATTGCCAAGGACTGCAAGTGGTTATGATACTATTTGGGTAATAGTTGATCGTCTCACCAAGTTAGCACACTTCCTGCCAATAAGAGAAGATGACAAGATGGAGAAGTTACCACGACTGTATTTGAAGGAAGTCGTCTCCAGACATGGAATACCAATCTCTATTATCTCTGATAGGGATGGCAGATTTATTTCAAGATTCTGACAGACATTACAGCAAGCATTGGGAACTCGTCTAGACATGAGTACTGCCTATCATCCACAAACTGATGGGCAGAGTGAAAGGACGATACAAACGCTTGAAGACATGCTACGAGCATGTGTTATTGATTTCGAAAACAGTTGGGATCGACATCTACCGTTAGCAGAATTTTCCTACAACAACAGCTACCATTCAAGCATTGAGATGGCGCCGTTTGAAGCACTTTATGGTAGAAAGTGCAGGTCTCCGATTTGTTGAAGTGAAGTAGGGGATAGACAGATTACGGGTCCGGAGATAATACAAGAAACTACCGAGAAGATCATCCAAATTCAACAACGGTTGAAAACCGCCCAAAGTCGACAAAAGAGCTACGCTGACATTAAAAGAAAAGATATAGAATTTGAAATTGGAGAGATGGTCATGCTTAAAGTTGCACCTTGGAAAGGCGTTGTTTGATTTGGTAAACGGGGGAAACTAAATCCAAGGTACATTGGACCATTCAAGATTATAGATCGTGTCGGACCAGTAGCTTACCAACTGGAGCTACCTCAACAACTCGCGGCTGTACATAACACTTTCCACGTCTCAAATTTGAAGAAATGTTTTGCTAAAGAAGATCTCACTATTCCGTTGGACGAAATCCAAATCAATGAAAAACTTCAATTCATTGAAGAACCCGTCGAAATAATGGATCGTGAGGTTAAGAGACTTAAACAAAACAAGATACCGATTGTTAAGGTTCGATGGAATGCTCGTAGAGGACCCGAGTTCACCTGGGAGCGTGAAGATCAGATGAAGAAGAAATACTCGCATTTATTTCCAGAAGATACGTCAACACCTCCAACTGCTTAAAATTTCGGGACGAAATTTATTTAACGGGTAGGTACTGTAGTGACCAGAAATTTTCCATGTTTATATATATATTAAATGAAATTGTTATTTTACATGATTAAGTGTTTCCAACATGTTAAGCAATCAAACTTGTTAAGACTTGATTAATTGAAATAGGTTTCATATAGACAATTGACCACCCAAGTTGACCGTTGATTCACGAACGTTAAAACTTGTAAAAACTATACGATGACATATATATGGTTATATATATAGTTAACATGATTTTATTATAAGTATGTATCTCATTAGGTATTTTAACAATGAGTTATATACATAAAAATGAGACTATTAATTTAAGAAACTCGAAAACGATATATATAACGATTATCGTTATAACAACGTCTTACTAGGTACATATGAATCATATTAAGATATTGATACACTTGGTTAATTATGTTAAATGATAAGTAAATATATTATTAAGTGTATTAACAATGAAATACATATGTAAAAATAAGACTACTAACTTAATGATTTCGAAATGAGACATATATGTAACGATTATCGTTGTAACAACATTTAACTGTATATATATCATACTAAGATATATTATATATCATAATATCATGATAATATAAACAATTTAACATCTCATTTGTTATAATAAACAATGGGTTAACAACATTCAACAAGATCGTTAACCTAAAGGTTTCAAAACAACATTTACATGTAACGACTAACGATGACTTAACGACTCAGTTAAAATGTATATACATGTAGTGTTTTAATATGTATTCATACACTTTTGAAAGACTTCAAGACACTTATCAAAATACTTCTACTTAACAAAAATGCTTACAATTACATACTCGTTCAGTTTCATCAACAATTCTACTCGTATGCACCTGTATTCGTACTCGTACAATACACAGCTTTTAGATGTATGTACTATTGGTATATACACTCCAATGATCAGCTCTTAGCAGCCCATGTGAGTCACCTAACACATGTCGGAACCATCATTTGGCAACTAGCATGAAATATCTCATAAAATTACAAAAATATGAGTAATCATTCATGACTTATTTACATGAAAACAAAATTACATATCCTTTATATCTAATCCATACACCAACGACCAAAAACACCTACAAACACTTTCATTCTTCAATTTTCTTCATCTAATTGATCTCTCTCAAGTTCTATCTTCAAGTTCTAAGTGTTCTTCATAAATTCCAAAAGTTCTAGTTTCATAAAATCAAGAATACTTCCAAGATTGCAAGTTTACTTCCAAGTTTTCTAAATCCATTCCAAGTAATCATCCAAGATCAAGAAACCTTTGTTACTTACAGTAGGTTATCTTTCTAATACAAGGTAATAATCATATTCAAACTTTAATTCAATTTCTATAACTATAACAATCTTATTTCGAGTGGAAATCTTACTTGAAATTATTTTCATGTCATGATTCTGCTTCAAGAACTTTCAAGCCATCCAAGGATCCTTTGAAGCTAGATCTATTTTTATAATTTCCAGTAGGTTTATCCAAGGAACTTGAGGTAGTAATGATGTTCATAACATCATTCGATTCATACATATAAAGCTATCTTATTCGAAGGTTTAAACTTGTAATCACTAGAACATAGTTTAGTTAATTCTAAACTTGTTCGCAAATAAAAGTTAATCCTTCTAACTTGACTTTTAAAATCAACTAAACACATGTTCTATATCTATATGATATGCTAACTTAATGATTTAAAACCTGGAAACACGAAAAACACCGTAAAACCGGATTTACGCCGTCGTAGTAACACCGCGGGCTGTTTTGGGTTAGTTAATGAAAAACTATGATAAACTTTGATTTAAAAGTTGTTATTCTGGGAAAATGATTTTTATTATGAACATGAAACTATATCCAAAAATTATGGTTAAACTCAAAGTGGAAGTATGTTTTCTAAAATGGTCATCTAGATGTCGTTCTTTCGACTCAAATGACTACCTTTAAAAAAATGACTTGTAACTTATTTTTCCGACTATAAACCTATACTTTTTCTGTTTAGATTCATAAAATAGAGTTCAATATGAAACCATAGCAATTTGATTCACTCAAAACGGATTTAAAATGAAGAAGTTAAGGGTAAAACAAGATTGGACAATTTTTCTCATTTTAGCTACGTGAAAATTGGTAACAAATATATTCCAACCATAACTTAATCAACTTGTATTGTATATTATGTAATCTTGAGATACCATAGACACGTATACAATGTTTCGACCTATCATGTCGACACATCTATATATATTTCGGAACAACCATAGACACTCTATATGTGAATGTTGGAGTTAGTTATACAGAGTTGAGGTTGATTCCAAAATATATATAGTTTGAGTTGTGATCAATACTGAGATACGTATACACTGGGTCGTGGATTGATTCAAGATAATATTGACGCGAATCCTAAAGATAGATCTATTAGGCCTAACAAACCCCATCCAAAGTACCGGATGCTTTAGTACTTCGAAATTTATATCATATCTGAAGGGTGTCCCAGAATGATGGGGATATTCTTATATATGCATCTTGTTAATGTCGGTTACCAGGTGTTCACCATATGAATGATTTTTATCTCTATGTATGGGATGTGTATTGAAATATGAAATCTTGTGGTCTATTGTTACGATTTGATATATATAGGTTAAACCTATAACTCACCAACATTTTTGTTGACGTTTAAAGCATGTTTATTCTCAGGTGAATACTAAGAGCTTCCGCTGTTGCATACTAAAATAAGGACAAGATTTGGAGTCCATGTTTGTATGATATTGTGTAAAAACTGCATTCAAGAAACTGATTTCGATGTAACATATTTGTATTGTAAACCATTATGTAATGGTCGTGTGTAAACAGAATATTTTAGATTATCATTATTTGATAATCTACGTAAAGCTTTTTAAACCTTTATTTATGAAATAAAGGTTATGGTTTGTTTTAAAAATGAATGCAGTCTTTGAAAAACGTCTCATATAGAGGTCAAAACCTCGCAACGAAATCAATTAATATGGAACGTTTTTAATCAATAAGAACGGAACATTTCACACAAGACACCGCGTGATCCCCGAAAATATCCCCAGTAAAAACCCTTGAACAGGCAGAGCATGCCGTCGAGATAGAGAACAATGGAACACCCAACCGGTAGCACAACACACATGGAAATCAAGTCTTTGCGTTCATCGTCTGACCCAACCCCAGAAATAGGGACTGCCCTTAGCCAAGCAGAGGTGTGATCACCCTGCTGTGATTTCCATAAGGCCGATTGCCGGGGAGATAACGAAAAAGTGGATTCTGCAGAAGCGGTAACCTTTGTGAAATAAACATCTGCCAATTTCTTCATGAGTATTGGGGCAGCGACCTCACCCGGATTACCTAAAATATTAAACCCAACCGTTTTATTAAACAGACCCAATGCGTCTTCAAAAGCACGACCAAGACCAACAATACCCGCATGACGTAGGAGCTTGGTCTACAACTCAGCAGACTGTAATCGAGAAACCACAAAAGCATAATGACGAACATCTCCCGCAGAATAAACACCAAGCCCTCCAAATGCAAATGGCAAGGTAGCAAGCCGCCACTGCCAATCACCAAACCCAGGCCCGGAAGCAGTAACAATACGCTCCAAGGAGGATCGAAGGGCTCCATCGAAAGCGCGTTGAGCCGCCTCAAATATACTAGGAGGACAAGTACGCAAGGTAAAGTAGAGTTTAGAAACTCCCGTACATGCCCTAAGCAACAACAACTCACACTGAGGATCATCAAGCTTAGCAACCTTATCCATAAGCGTAATGGACTTGTTCACCCTTTGCATCACCAGTTCACTACTAAAACCAGGATCGGAACTTGCAGGGGCCCCAAGCAACTTAACACCATTTAAAGGTCGAGCAATATTAGGAGGAAAGACACCTACTTGCCTGTTGCGAGGGTCCTCCGGAGGCTAGAAAATTTCTGTTTTTTCCACGTTGAGATGTAGCCCAAAACGAGGCCCATCCTCCATAATCAAATGCAAAACCTTCCCCACCACCAAAGTGTCCCCAATAATAGTGCCATCATCCAAATACCACGCCTGAAGACAAACCTCAAAATTATCTCTGATTTTAGAAACCAAGGGTTGTAAGACCAAAGCAAAAAGCAGCGGACCAAGGGGATCACCCTGTTGCACCCCCTGAGAAGACCATAAGGTGTGGTTCCCATAATACAATCTGGCTGGATTAGAGTATTTCGGATTATTATTATTATTATTATTATTATTATTATTATTATTATTATTATTATTATTATTATTATTATTATTATTATTATTATTATTATTATTATTATTATTATTATTATTATTATTATTATTATTATTAATATACTACCTTGTGTAGGGGTGTTCAAAATATCCGTATCCGAATCCGATTTTTCTGATTCGAATATCGGATGGAGTTTTTTAAAATTTCGGATATTCGGATATCCGAGTATCCGAAAATTTCTAACAAATCCGAAAATTTCCGAAAATTATCCGAAATATTCGAAAAATATCCGAAATATCCGAAAATTATCGAAGTTCTTCAAAAATATCGGATATTCTTATAATCCGACATCCGAATCTGAAATTTCGAATTCGGATTTCGGATGGGGTTTTTCACTATCCGAAAATTCAAATATCCCCAGATATCCGAAAATGAACACCCCTAAATTGGTCCTTATGCACAATACCAATAACACTGCTCTAAAAAGGGGGAGTAAAGGTATTATGACCATATATGTATCTTTGACGTTGGTGCATCATATTGTTTAAGCTATGAATTCTTTTCAATATCAATAATCAATCATCAATAATATATACGGAGAAATATATAACAATAACAAGAACAATTGAAACAATATTATAAATAGACTAACTTTTTTTAACTTTTTTAAAAATATAAGATCGATTCAATTAAGCAAAAGTGGCAATACAAACAATAGCTACTATCCTAACCAAATAACCAGCAACGAACTATCAACAACCTATCAACATTAGCCATATCAATGCCTTCGATATTGGCAAAACATGATAGGAAGTTAGGATTATAAATTCATTACTCCTTCAACTATCTCACATGGCCTAGCAATGAAATATCATCTCGAATGATTCTGTAAATGGAATCATATAAACAAAATAGTTATGGCAAAACCATGAGAACACAAATTAAAAATAAAATTTAGGACACTGACTCACTTTTGAAAACAAAAGAAACCAAATAGACAAAATTCAATTCACTTATAAACTAAAAAAAAACTAAAGAAGTGAATACAAATAAATTACACTTGAGATAACCCATGATGGTGTTGTTGTTCGTTTGCTTCAAGCTCCAAATAAATTATGTGCCATATCAATTTGAAGTCTTCCAAAAACTTGGTCGTAAACAACAAGAATGAGTGGATGGAGTGGTGTGGCGACGATAGTAAGTGATGGCGATTGACTACCTTTGGAGAGGAAAAAGACGATGATCGTGGTTGTTGGGAGAAGAGAAGACCGATGGTCGCATGAGGGTTTGTAGACCATGGGCCGTTATGATTAGGTTCTGTTATTATAATTAGGTTTTTTTAAGTTTTTTTATAAGGAAAAGAAAAGATAACAGTAAATAATAAATATTTTTAGAATCACCCCATTCTCATAAATATGTATTTAAAACGAATACCAAATCCACATGTCACCAACATCACTCACCTCAGCATCCACAGGTCATTGAATTTAACAAGCACCGAATCTAACACATTTGGTTGTTGTAACGGATCATGTTCAAGCAACACTACTTTATATGAATTGCACCCTTGAGATTCTTGAGAACATTTCTGTGAATCACCATTCCCCTTCACAACATTGCTATATGTTAAGAATTATCATAATGCGATACTTATAGGTACATAATCCTTAAACCTTAATAAACCCTAGTGTACCCTAAGCCCACATACGGACTCGGGTCTTATTATCATCTAAAACTCCTTCGCAGATCGAGCGGCGAAATCGTGAAAGCTCGGACTGAAAGGTGACGCAAAATACAAAATAAACATATAAAAATAACCCTTTTTTCTCTTGTTTGATGCACCGAATAGACAGATATTCGCGAATGTGGTTTCATATTGCTTGACTGTATATTCCTTTTCCATAGCGTTTTTTTTCTATTCTTTTACGCCATGACTTGCTTTTCCTAAGGATTGATCACGACTTGTGCATAAAACTTTTATCGACGATAACAATCATCTTCAACGCTGCAAACAAAACTTTTTGACTATATTCTCTTGTTTTCGGGGTTTGAAACCTAGTCAAGCTAGACGGCTAATTTCCACGCCGATTAATTTATTTATTCATTTATTTTAGAAAAGCAAGATGAAAAAGTAACCATGAGATAATAAAGTGGCAGCAGGTTGTCACTTTGTACGTATATTAAAGAGACAGCTACTCAAGGCGGTCGATTAAGTCTTAGGATCAGACCTAAGCTCTTATTACCATGTTAAGAATGAAACAAATATATTATCATAATGGGATATTTATAGGTACATAATCCCTAAACCTGAATAAACCCTAGTGGACCATAAGCCTACATGCTGACTCGAGTCTTATTATCATCTAACATGACCATTGATTTCATGTCGTCACTTATATTGGTTCCGTTGGTGCGTCAACATTTTTTTTCTGTTGATCGGTGTTAATCACCTGCTAAAATAAACAGAGTTTTGAATCAATCTAAAATTGAGCGAGTAATTGATAAGAAAGTGACTGGTAGTGGTTTAATGATGCCACCGGGGTTCAGATTTCATCCTACTGATGAAGAATTGGTGATGCAATATTTTTGTAGGAAATGCATCTATATAAATGTGATCCATGGCAGCTTCCAGGTAATTTTTAGCTTACTTCTCATTAATTAGAATTCTTTCGCTCAAATTACAGTATAGAATTAATTTTTTGATTGCGCTAATCTTTGCTTTAGATCTTACCCTAAATTACTTGTGAAGTAAGATTAAGCACTTGAATTGAAATAAAGTTGGAGCATTCTGTCCATGGTATTGCTCATGTATCACTTTCAATGCTAACAATTATTAGATATATAAGTTTTAGATAACAAAATGAGTTATATTGTCGATAAATCCTTTGTTTTTATCATTACTGATTTTGCATGAATCTTATTGGACCCTTTTGTTTAATTTACTACTGTATTCGTCTATGACAATTATGTATGCTTTAAACTTAAGTGGTGCTATGTTTGTTTGGTATAACATATTGATTAATCAGGTATTTTAATAAAGGTAAAATATGGTTTAACATTTGTTTGTCAGATTAAAAGTGTAGGAATAGAATTAGAATTAAGGATCATACAAATTTCTTTTTTAGCTTAAGTCTTGAATCCTTTATGTCTAATACCAGGATGGTTCATCACAAATCGTGGATAGACATTCTAGCAAATGGTCTGTTGAGGGGTTGCTGCCTCAAAATATAGATCAGTCAATGCGTTAAAAGATGATGTTGGCTCTGAAGATGTAAGTGGTCAAATGTGTAGTTGAATTGTTTGTTGCGGTAGACTTAACAATTATAAAGATGCTAAAGTAAACGTGTACTGTGACGACCCGAAAATTTCCGACCAAATTTAAACTTTATCTTTAAATGATTTAATGTTTCTGACACGATAAGCAAAGTCTGTAATGTTGAAATCTCAAAAACTTTGAACTGTGTTCATGTATTCAATTATCCTTCGAATATTTCCAATGATTCACGAACAATTATATTTAACTTGATGTGCATATATAATTAAAAATAAAAATACAAATTAAAGACTTTAGAAAAGTATTAGATGTATAATACTTTGCATGAACGAATTTGTTTCGATATATGTTTAATATATTTATTGATGGAATTAAAAGATAATATCAAATTATTGAATTATCAGATACATTGTGATATGATTAGGGGTCTCGATTGTGAGGTCCACGTTGATTTGAGAAATCGTTTCTTTATAACGGTATTCGAAATAAATGGTAAAGTGATTTACAAGTAGGAACAAATGTGTCAATTAATGAAAGTTAGACAAGTTAGTGGAGAGTTGAATTTTATATTATTCGATTGATCTATTTTCAAAACATGCAGAAACGCTTTTCGATTCAATAGAAATTGATTATTAGAATGTTTTGTTTAAATAACATAATTTGAATATATAGGATATCAATTATTAGAATTAAATATATAAATAACTCGCAACGTGTATTTAAAACATGTTTATGAATATTGAAAATATATATGATTTCAAACTAGTTAATTAAACGATAGTAACATTTATTGATTCGATTAATATTCAAGTAAGTTAACTAGAACCTTTAAGAAGTTAAAGTAAACTCTAGTACATAAATGAACTATAATTAGTTAAGTTCTAAAATGAAAACATTATATGATATAATAATTTTTATTATATAAACGATCTTAAATTATACTTTGAAATATAATTTGAATTTGAAAAACTAATTATTATATTAAATAAATATTTCTAATATATATAATTATATAAATGTATATTTTGTAAAATATATATATATATATATATATATATATATATATATATATATATATATATATATATATATATATATATATATATATATATTTTACAAAATGATAAAATATAACTTTGATATAAGATGTTTTGATTTAAAGTAATACTATCATATATATATATATATATATATATATATATATATATATATATATATATATATATATATGTGTGTGTGTGTGTGTATATATATATATATGTATATATATATATGTGTGTGTGTATATATATATATGTATATATATATGTATATGTATATATATATATATATATATATATATATATATATATATATATATATGTATTTCGAAACGATGATTTAAAGAAGGAAATGACCAAAACACTCAAATGAATAAGTTATACTTTGAGTGGGATAATTTTTCAGTAATTTGAGTCTTGTTATGTATAAAGGTGCATTACACGAAACGTAAAGTACAAGATTTTACAGCGTATGAAACGATGTTCGAATAACCGGAACTGAGACATAAGTCGAGCGTTAATGTACAAGTTTTCAGAACTTAAGTTACAAGTCACCTTTGCTCGTAAATATAATATAATATATATATATAATTATATAAATTAATTAAATAAATATATATATATAATATTAATAAAACTGTCGGCAACTAGAAGTTAAATGATTGTGAGCTGTATCCTTAGGCCATGCGATCGCATGGCCAATTGCCCATAAAACCATGCGATCGCATGGGTAGTAGTTGGGGCTAACATCCTATAAATCGAGCGAGATTGCAGCTATCTGATTCATTCACTTCACACACTTCTCTATCTCTCTGTATTATTATTATTATTATTATTATTATTATTATTATTATTATTATTATTATTATTATTATTATTATTATTATTATTATTATTATTATTATTAATCTTATTATTATTAGTATTAGTATTATTAGGAGCGATATTACTAGTATTGTACATAAAATATTACGACGAGGTCAGGAGAGTGTGATTTTCAAAACGGGTTTTTGAGCGGGATAGAGCTAAGGAAACTATGGGTTATAGCTATGGAGATTATGGGTATTATGAAAGGACCCGTTCATATACATTATAAACGATTCACAATAGTTGATTACATTGCGAGGTATTTGACCTCTATATGATACATTTTACAAACATTGCATTCGTTTTTAAAAGACAAACTTTCTTTACATTGAAAATTGACAGGCATGCATACCATTTCATAATATCCACTATCCAACTATAAATTGATTTAATAATAATCTTTGATGAACTCAATAACTCGAATGCAACGTTCTTCGAAATATGCTATGAAAGACTCCAAGTAATATCTTTAAAATGAGCAAATGCACAGCGGAAGATTTCTTTAACACCTGAGAATAAACATGCTTTAAAGTGTCAACCAAAAGGTTGTTGGGTTCATTAGTTTATCATAATCATTTATTTCCATCATTTTAATAGACCACAAGAATTTCATTTCCAGTTCTCATAAATATACGTCCCATGCATAGAGACAAAAATAATCATTCATATGGTGAACACCTGGTAACCGACATTAACTAGATACATATAAGAATATCCCCTATCATTCCGGGATCCTCCTTCGGACATGATATAAATTTCGAAGTACTAAAGCATCCGGTACTTTGGATGGGGTTTGTTAGGCCCAATAGATCTATCTTTAGGATTCGCATCAATTAGGGTGTTTGTTCCCTAATTCTTAGATTACCAGACTTTAATAAAAAGGGGCATATTCGATTTCGATAATTCAACCATAGAATGTAGTTTCAATTACTTGTGTCTATTTCGTCAAACATTTATAAAAGCGCATGTATTCTCAGTCCCAAAAATATAAAGGGTAAAAAGGCAAATGAAACTCACCATACTGTATTTCGTAGTAAAAATACATATAACGTCATTGAACAAGTGCAAGGTTGGCCTCGGATTCACGAACCTAAATTAATTATATATAATTATGTATTGGTCAATATTTGCCTAACAAATTAGGTCAAGTCATAGTGTACCACAATCCTAATGCTCGAGACTAATATGCAAAAGTCAACAAAAGTAAATTTGACTCAAAATAATTTCCAAAAATCTATACATGATTAATATATAGTTTAAATATCATCATTTTATATTTTTAAATATTTTTAAAAGATTTATTAGAGTAATAATATAATTTATTTATTAATAAATGAAATTTTATATTAAATTTATGTAATAAAATATACTTTTATATATATATTAAGTAATAAAATTTATAGAGTTCATTTAATATCATAAAGATAATATGATAGGTATTATTAAAGTAAGTTATTACACGTAGTAAAATATGTTTGTATCACATATTTATTTGATAAAAATAATATCTATAATGATAGTAAGTAAAAGTTGTATTATTTTGTAATAATAGTTATTATTATAAAAATATCAATATTTATAATTACTAAGATGACATTATGATAAAACGATAATTCTAATTATGATAACTTTAATATTTACGATAATTTTTAATATTATATTTAAAATAATAGTTCTATTTAAAATAATAATAATAATGATATTTTATAGTAACAATGACATTTCTATTAAAATAATAATTTTTGTTAAAATGATAGTTTTAATACTAACGATACTTTTAATAATAATAGTAATGATAAAAATAATAAGAACGATAATTTTATCTAAATTAATATCTTATAATATTTTAATTTCATCATGATACTCTTACTCATTGTTTCCTAATCGTTTCGTTTAATAGCTTTTAATCGTCTTTTATATCGTGTTCATAATAATGATAATAATAGTAATCAAAATAATTAGGTGTTACAAATATTTGTTTTAATTACACTAATATTAATAATGATAGTTACTATAACATTATTAACGATAATACTAATAATTATCTTAATGATAATATAGTAATAATAATAATAACAATAACAATAACCATTTTTAAATGATGATATATATATTAATAATGATAATAATAATAATATTACTAATAATAATAATAATAATAATAATAATAATAATAATAATAATAATAATAATAATAATAATAATAATAATAATAATAATAATTGGATAATAATAATAATACTAATTATAACTTTAACGATAATAACGATAGTAATAATAAAAAAAATAACAATTTTTAATGATAAATCCCTTTTATTGATAAAGATAATAATAATGATAAAATAAGATAAAACTAGAACGACGATAAAAACGACGATAATAATAATCATTTTTAATAAAAATATTGAAAATTCAATTGATTATAACTTCTAATCCGTTCATCGAAACCATTCGATATCTAAAGGAAAAGTTCTTAATTTTTCGCTAGCTTTCCAAGGACATGCATATCTTATACCTTATCTCAACCGAAAGTGTAACTAATTCAATATTCAACCTAACATGTCTAAGGGCAATATCAAAAGTACAAGCATGCATAATCCTAAATACTCGAGCACTAGTCAGGGATACACTATTAGTATGTAAAAGTTAAATTATGAGTACTCACGTATCAATATTGAGATTCAATATTGCAGGAAAGGTACGCAGACGCAACAGAAATGATAAACACTATATTGACCTCACGAGCATACCCATGAACCATACTCAATCACCTCCATAGCTATAACCCATAATTTCCTTAATCCTATCCTACTCGAAAAACAATTTCGAAATCACTCGGACAACACTCCGTCGTAATATTTTATGTATACTAATAATATCTTGAAATAATACGGAGTAAATATATATATGTAAATCGATTGAGAGAGTTTAGAGAAAAATATTTTCAAGTTTCTATGAAATAATGAAACCTATTGAATTCTATTTATAATAGATTTTTGAATTATTAAAGTGAATTATTAAAGTATAAATTATTAAAGTGAATTATTAAAGTATGAATTATTAAAGTGAATTATTAAAGTATGAATTATTAAAGTGAATTATTAAAGTATGAATTATTAAAGTGAATTATTAAAGTTAAAGTAAAGTAAAAATAAAGTAAAGGTAAAGTTTAAGTATAGTAAAAGTATAAAACTATGTACGTATAATACGTGTATAAATATATATAATATTAATTTAAATCGTTATATATATTTAATAAAATAAAATATAAATATCGTTATCTTTATCATACTAGTTAAGTAATGAGTTGTCAAAAGTGGTTCTAGATATTTATAAAAGTTATATACGTTTTAATAATAAAGTTCTTTTTAAACTGAAAACGTTTTTGTACGTTTGAAACTAAATAGATCAATCGAGTCTTTATGAGATTCAATCTTCCACTAACCTTTGTCTAGTTCTCAATGATTGACAATTTATTCTTATTTATAAATCACTTTACCATTTTCTGAATATTGTTAAAATGGAAAGATTTCTCAAATCAACGTGGGCCTTTCAACAGAGACTTGTAATCATAATTCAATATATCTGATAATTCAATCATTTGATCTTATCTTCTAATTCCATTGATAAACATTTGGAAACAGATACAATCATATAAAGTATTTAATCTAATATTTTGTTTACGTTTCAAGTTATAATATATATACACATATACATATATAATCATATTCATTTAATGGTTCGTGAATCGTTGGAACTTGGTCGAGGTTGAATGAATGTATGAACATAGTTTAAAATTCTTGCAATTTAACTTAACAAATATTGCTTATCGTGTCGGAAACATATAAAGATTAAAGTTTAAATTTGGTTGGAAATTTCCGAGTTGTCACAGTACCTACCCGTTAAAGAAATTTCGTCCCGAAATTTGAGTGGAAAGGTCGTGAATGATAATAAGTATTTTTCATGATGCATACGGGCTGAAAATTAGAGTTTTATCATCAGCGAATAATTTGGATAAACAATCCATTTATATGAAGAGTACGAATGAAGCTAACATAGAAGAGTGAAATGAGTAAGTGTAGATTCATCTTATCATTTGACGTAGATATGATTGATTCCCAGATTTTAAGGGATTTGAAGAAAATCTTCTTAATAAGATTTGGCTCTCCGGTAATCAAGGGAATTAGGATCCGCTTTAAATGCGATCGTCCATTTTAATTGTTCTGTAGAAGATTTTCTTATAAATTCACCTCCTTCGTTTCCTTACAACTCACACCTTCTGTTGATGCATTTTATGCAACTCCCTAGACATCTATCCACGTCCATTGCAGGTACAACAGTTTACAGGCCACCATGATTGCTCGTTATTATCCTATCCATGTTTGTATGTGGTTACAGGAACTGCAGGAACGAGATTTAGATGTTTGACTATGTTAGACTTAGTCAGACGTACGAGTGAAGCCTCACTAGTACGGCTGATAGGCTCATACGCACGGTTGATGCTGAGCTAAGTCACAATTACAACCTAAATGAGAAGACACTAGTGAGTGATCACCCGTACGACTGATGAAGCCAACTCGTACGTGTGATGAATGAATCGTATGGGTGAGTCAATAGTAGGGGTATATAAAGTCTTATATTCTTCATTTTAGGTTAAGCCTCTCATTTGTTACACACACTCAGATCTAGTGAGCTCCTTCGATTCTCTCTCAGTCCAAATCACCCAGGTGGTGAATAATAGCTCTAGGTGTTGATCTAATCACACTTGATTTAGTTGTGGTTTGACTAAATTAATAAAAAAAAAAAAAACTTAACCTATTCACTAGAGGGTTTGATTCACTTATTCCGCCATTGTGTGAGTTAAATCTGTTGATTTCTAAGTTCCTAGTCATATTTCATCACCTTCTATTCTTTCTCTCTCAACTCATATTTTAAAGTATTCATCAATATGCTCCATCCAGTTCTGATTCTCGATATACTTCTAATTTTCATATCGGTCATTCTTCTTTTTCATCTACCGCCGGAAGAATCTATTTACTTCTACTATACTCTTGGGTTTATAGTGTTTCTAGTTCTCCCGTGTCTTTATATTGCTATATGCATCGATATATATGGTTTATAATTTCTGGTTTGTCGTTGGAATTTATATGTTCCCTTATATTTCAAAGTCTCTGCTTCTGTCTTCTATAATCATTATCATTCACAGTTAATGCTCTCTTTTATTTGCTGCAATTTATACCCTAATTTCTATTTCGGAGTTTTGTCCTTTCGTTTCTTCTTCTTGCGATTAAGCACCGCTTGTAATGGTCCAGAATTCACAGATATGAATTTCGGAATGAACATTGTTAATATTCTAGGAAGGAAATTGTGATGGTACGATCTTGACTTGTCAAATTACTAGAATACCTTGGAAAAGGCCGAATCATCAAGAAATATTTTCTTCATATTTTAGAGGTTAAATAGAATACAAGAGTCGTATAACATGGCACATGATGATGTTATGATCTGTGAATCATCACGTTCCATTTAGAAACTCAGCATGACTTACTGTAATATAATCACATTGATCAAGTGTCATTATATTATACTAATTCATGCTTCAGTTCCCAACATTACTTCAAAATATTCCTATTTTAAACTTGAATGTTTCAGAATTTAGAAACTAAAATAGTTTCTTTTATGATGTAATACAGATAGCGCGAAGAGGTAAATGATTTCAAATAAGAAAAATTAAGAAAATATCTTCAGAAATATGGAGGATATTTATAATGAAAGATATGATGATATTTTAGAATTTCTAATATCAAAGGATGATGAAGAATATTGTCCGCAGGGGTTTAGAGTCAGGAGCAAGGTATTCGTTAATGACTTTAGAAGGTACTGAATCATTTGGATCCTTTGAAGTCAGGTTCAGTCTTTGTAATTTGTCCACAGCCTCCTTCCTACTTTGCTCAATCCGTTTTCCAGTTCCAAAACTTCTCTTTTTCTGCGCTTTGCCAGCACACTTCATCATTATAATCCAGCTTTTACCGTTTAAAGTCGTTTATAGTTTTTGCTGCTTCATCAGCATTTTTTTTTCTTCCATTTTCGGAGAACCAATTCGTAGTTCGGAGTGTTTTTCAGAAACTTCACATTCAAATTAAGTCTAGAAGATAGACGTTATATATACACATATAACTGTTGGCGTAGACATCCTGCGAGATTTCAAAATACTGATTGCTAATTCCCAATGATTCGTATGGCAATTCTCATTACAAGATGCGAATGAGTAAATGATGGGGTTTCAATGAATAATTATAATGACTTTTTGGAGAGGCTAAAGTCAAAGGGTAATGAAGTTGTTGGTACATCTGCTAATAATGTGGTGGAATGTAAAAGGTTCCCTAGTAACGATGGTGTACATCTCAAGGTTATAATAAGGTTAGTCTGACTGAAAAGTCGAAGTTGACTTGCTGGAGCTGTGACAAAACTGGCTACTTTGAATAGGAGTCGCAAAGTTATTTTTACTAATAAATACCAAAGAATCTGACGCGGATACGTTGTTTAAACTTTTACTTTGGTTTCAAGAGTTTTTCGGGTACATAACTGTGGGTAACATGTGGTTGGATCATCATCTCGATTGCTCATCATTCGAAGTGTCTTCAGAAATTTTCGAAGGGTTTGAACACAGATTGTAATCGTTAACATACATTTGATGTTCTAACACAGTTTTGAAGTCAAAATATAGCTTGTGAAAGATGTAAGGCTCTAAGAGTGATGATTTTGGTCATATCTCAAGTTTAATTTTGAGATTTCAAAATCAGAATATGTAATTAAATTTTGAATGAGTATGGTTGTTTTGATTTCTATAAAAGAATGTATATTGTTGTGAAAGTAGGGAGTATAATGGATGATTTGCTGAATCAGATTCGAAGAATGTAACATATTAATTGTGAATTTATATATCTCTCGGGTATTACCTACCCGTTAAAAAAAAATTTCACAATTAATATTTTGTACAAAAGAATTTTATTACAGTCTTTATGAAAATATATATATGTATATTTTCTTCAGATGTAACATAGATTTAATGAGTTAATGTTAAATTAAACTCATTTGATTTATGGTTGAAACTAGAATTGAATAATCCCTAAAGGCTTTAAAAAGTACATAACTTTTACGCAGTATTTCTTTAATGACATTGAAATTATGAATCAATACTTCGTTATTTGTTGATGTATGATGTTCGGTTCGTGGAATTCTTGTGAATTTCGCAAAGTACGAATGATGTTATCTGAAAAGTTTCGGGTACATCGATGATGAAAGTGTAAAATCAAATATATACTTGATTTATTATGAATTGAAATTTGTTGAATTGCGACAGAGATTGTAGTTAACGCTGGTTAAGTTGCGGTCGAAGGACGTACATTATTGCATATTTGTAATATGAATTAACCGAGTAGTTAAGATTCACACACAATAGCTTAGCACGGAAAGATTTATTTCAATATATATATATATATATATATATATATATATATATATATATATATATATATATATATAAAATATACATATAATTTCTTCGGAGGGAATGAGTTAATTATTCATAACTCGTTGATACAATATACACGTTATTGATTCGTAATGATGTCCACAGTGATTCTTGAACTGACGGAGTTTGTGATGTTATCGGTGTTGTTGATTCAGATGTTGACTGTACTGACGATGCTGGTAACGCTGAGGGTACTGTTGATGATGTTGGTAAAGCAAGTTTAGCTTGTTAATCACACACCATTTTTGTCAGGGTTTCTACTCTTCCTTCTATCATTTTGGTTCGTTTAACTGATTTATGGTTAGGGCTAGATTAGATAATCTCTAAGACTTTAGAGATTACATAATCGCCGCGGAATGTTTCTCCAATGAAGTTATGAATTAATACTTCGTCAGTTATTGTTGTTGGTACTCCTTGGTATCTATGGTGCGTATGACGTTGATGCTCGTGGGACAGATTGTAAAGTTGAGGTTTACGACGCGGTTGTGGTTGGAGGTGGTAATGGTACTGTTGGCGTTGATGATGGTGGTACTGGTTATGCTGCTGGTGCTGCTGCTGGTGTTTGTAATATTTGCACCATATTCTCCAAAGCCACTACCCGAGCGTGAAGCTCGTTGACTTCTTCTATTATACCGGGGTGATTGTCGGTTCGGACGAGCGGATAAATATAATCTAGAATTTGATGTAGTATATAATCGTGACGAGATACTCTGGAAATGAGAGATAAAATGGTGTTTCGGATTGGTTCGCCGGTAAGTGCTTCAGGTTCTTCGTTAAGAGGGCAATGGGGTGGATAGAAGGGATCACCTTCTTCTTGTCTCCAATGATTGAGGAGGCTACGAACCCATCCCCAATTCATCCAGAATAGATAATGGCTGATTGGTTGATCCATTCCGGTCACACTGCTTTTAGAGCTGGAGTGGGATTCCATTTCGGAATCCGAGGAACTTGAATTAATGATGAATTCCATTTCGTACGATTGAATAAGGATTTTTCGATATGAAATGATTTTCGGTTATCGGATGGTATTCTAATTACATAGAATATCCATAGATATAGAACAAAAGATTTCGTAGATTAAAGAGGAATTTGCGGGATATGTCAGGTAAAGTTTAAAGTAACAGATACGATAAGATATGATTTAGCAGATACGCTAAGATATGAATTTTGTCTATACACTACTCATGCAATTAATGTAGCAAGACGTGTTTAGACTAGTAATGATAAGCAGGTAATTTCCTAAGAATGATAAGCAGATGATTTCATACTAAAAATGATAAGCAAAACTTTTGACATGCAGACACGGTCGAAGTCCAGACTCACTAATGCATCCTAACGACTTATCAGTTAGACACACTAATGCAGACATGGTTCGCTAAGACCACCGCTCTGATACCAACTGAAAGGACCCGTTCATATACATTATAAACAATTCACAATAGTTGATTACATTGCGAGGTATTTGACCTCTATATGATACATTTTACAAACATTGCATTCATTTTTAAAAGACAAACTTTCTTTACATTGAAAATTGACAGGCATGCATACCATTTCATAATATCCACTATCCAACTATAAATTGATTTAATAATAATCTTTGATGAACTCAATGACTCGAATGCAACGTTCTTCGAAATATGCTATGAAAGACTCCAAGTAATATCTTTAAAATGAGCAAATGCACAGCGGAAGATTTCTTTAACACCTGAGAATAAACATGCTTTAAAGTGTCAACCAAAAGGTTGGTGAGTTCATTAGTTTATCATAATCATTTATTTCCATCATTTTAATAGACCACAAGAATTTCATTTCCAGTTCTCATAAATATACGTCTCATGCATAGAGACAAAAATAATCATTCATATGGTGAACACCTGGTAACCGACATTAACTAGATACATATAAGAATATCCCCTATCATTCCGGGATCCTCCTTCGAACATGATATAAATTTCGAAGTACTAAAGCATCCGGTACTTTGGATGGGGTTTGTTAGGCCCAATAGATCTATCTTTAGGATTCGCGTCAATTAGGGTGTCTGTTCCCTTATTCTTAGATTACCAGACTTTAATAAAAAGGGGCATATTCGATTTCGATAATTCAACCATAGAATGTAGTTTCAATTACTTGTGTCTATTTCGTCAAACATTTATAAAAGCGCATGTATTCTCAGTCCCAAAAATATAAAGGGTAAAAAGGTAAATGAAACTCACCATACTGTATTTCGTAGTAAAAATACATATAACGTCATTGAACAAGTGCAAGGTTGGCCTCGGATTCACGAACCTAAATTAATTATATATAATTATGTGTTGGTCAATATTTGTCTAACAAATTAGGTCAAGTCATAGTGTACCACAATCCTAATGCTCGAGACTAATATGCAAAAGTCAACAAAAGTAAATTTGACTCAAAATAATTTCCAAAAATCTATACATGATTAATATATAGTTTAAATATCGTCATTTTATATTTTTAAATATTTTTAAAAGATTTATTAGAGTAATAATATAATTTATTTATTAATAAATGAAATTTTATATTAAATTTATGTAATAAAATATACTTTTATATATATTAAGTAATAAAATTTATAGAGTTCATTTAATATCATAAAGATAATATGATATGTATTATTAAAGTAAGTTATTACACGTAGTAAAATATGTTTGTATCACATATTTATTTGATAAAATAATATCTATAATGATAGTAAGTAAAAGTTGTATTATTTTGTAATAATAATTATTATTATAAAAATATCAATATTTATAATTACTAAGATGACATTATGATAAAACGATAATTCTAATTATGATAACTTTAATATTTACGATAATTTTTAATATTATCTTTAAAATAATAATTCTATTTAAAATAATAATAATAATGATATTTTATAGTAACAATGACATTTCTATTAAAATAATAATTTTTGTTAAAATGATAGTTTTAATACTAACGATACTTTTAATAATAATAGTAATGATAAAAATAATAAGAACGATAATTTTATCTAAATTAATATCTTATAATATTTTAATTTCATCATGATACTCTTACTCATTATTTCCTAATCGTTTCGTTTAATAGCTTTTAATCGTCTTTTATATCGTGTTCATAATAATGATAATAATAGTAATCAAAATAATTAGGTGTTACAAATATTTGTTTTAATTACACTAATATTAATAATGATAGTTACTATAACATTATTAACGATAATACTAATAATTATCTTAATGATAATATAGTAATAATAATAATAACAATAACAATAACCATTTTTAAATAATGATATATATATTAATAATGATAATAATAATAATATTACTAATAATAATAATAATAATAATAATAATAATAATAATAATAATTGGATAATAATAATAATACTAATTATAACTTTAACGATAATAACGATAGTAATAATAAAAAAATAACAATTTTTAATGATAAATCCCTTTTATTGATAAAGATAATAATAATGATAAAATAAGATAAAACTAGAACGCCGATAAAAACGACGATAATAATAATCATTTTTAATAAAAATATCGAAAATTCAATTGATTATAACTTCTAATCCGTTCATCGAAACCATTCGATATCTAAAGGAAAAGTTCTTAATTTTTCGCTAGCTTTCCAAGGACATGCATATCTTATACCTTATCTCAACCGCAAGTGTAACTAATTCAATATTCAACCTAACATGTCTAAGGGCAATATCAAAAGTACAAGCATGCATAATCCTAAATACTCGAGCACTAGTCGGGGATACACTATTAGTATGTAAAAGTTAAATTATGAGTACTCACGTATCAATATTGAGATTCAATATTGCAGGAAAGGTACGCAGACGCAACGGAAATGATAAACACTATATTGACCTCACGAGCATACCCATGAACCATACTCAATCACCTCCATAGCTATAACCCATAATTTCCTTAATCCTATCCACCTCGAAAAACAATTTTGAAATCACTCGGACAGCACTCCGTCGTAATATTTTATGTATACTAATAATATCTTGAAATAATACGGAGTAAATATATATATGTAAATCGATTGAGAGAGTTTAGAGAAAAATATTTTCAAGTTTCTATGAAATAATGAAACCTATTGAATTCTATTTATAATAGATTTTTGAATTATTAAAGTATAAATTATTAAAGTGAATTATTAAAGTATGAATTATTAAAATGAATTATTAAAGTATGAATTATTAAAGTGAATTATTAAAGTGAATTATTAAAGTATGAATTATTAAAGTGAATTATTAAAGTTAAAGTAAAGTAAAAATAAAGTAAAGGTAAAGTTTAAGTATATTAAAAGTATAAAACTATGTACGTATAATACGTGTATAAATATATATAATATTAATTTAAATCGTTATATATATTTAATAAAATAAAATATAAATATCGTTATCTTTATCATACTAGTTAAGTAATGAGTTGTCAAAAGTGGTTCTAGATATTTATAAAAGTTATATACGTTTTAATAATAAAGTTCTTTTTAAACTGAAAACGTTTTTGTACGTTTGAAACTAAATAGATCAATCGAGTCTTTATGAGATTCAATCTTCCACTATCCTTTGTCTAGTTCTCAATGATTGACAATTTGTTCTTATTTATAAATCACTTTACCATTTTTCGAATATTGTTAAAATGGAAAGATTTCTCAAATCAACGTGGGCCTTTCAACAGCGACTTGTAATCATAATTCAATATATCTGATAATTCAATCATTTGATCTTATCTTCTAATTCCATTGATAAACATTTTGAAACAGATACAATCATATAAAGTATTTAATCTAATATTTTGTTTACGTTTCAAGTTATAATATATATACACATATACATATATAATCATATTCGTTTAATGGTTCGTGAATCGTTGGAACTTGGTCGAGGTTGAATGAATGTATGAACATAGTTTAAAATTCTTGCAATTTAACTTAACAAATATTGCTTATCGTGTCGGAAACATATAAAGATTAAAGTTTAAATTTGGTTGGAAATTTCTGGGTTGTCACATATTATTCGGGGGTATGCTCGTGAGTCAAATCTAGTGTTTATCATCTCCGTTGTGCCTACGTACTTTCCTGCAATATTGAATCTCAATATTGATACGTGAGCATTCACATCTTATCTTTTATATATTAATAGTGTATCCCTGACTAGTGCTCGAGTATATTTGATCATGCATGCTTGTATGTTTTATTTCGTCATTAAATAGTGTATGATGAATCACGAATTTAATACATATAAAACTGATATAAGGTATATGATATGCATGTTATTGGAAAGCTGTCGAAAAATTATTAACTTTTCATTTAGAAGTCGTGTGATTTCGATGAACGGATTTAAAGATATGGTCAACTGAATTATCGTTAACTCTAATATTATTATTATTATTATTATTATTATTATTATTATTATTATTATTATTATTATTATTATTATTATTATTATCGTCGTTATTATTATCGTCTTTATTATTATTATCTATAATTTATTATTACTATTATCATTATCATTATTACCACTAAAATTATTATTATTATTATTATTATTATTATTATTATTATTATTATTATTATTATTATTATTATTATTATTATTATTATTATTATTATTATTATTATTATTATTATTATTATTATTATTATTAGTATAGATATTATTACTGAAATTATCGTTATTATTAAAGAGTAACATTTTTATGAAAACTATCATTTTATTATTTTTATCATTATTATTATTAAAAGTATCATTAATATTAAAAATTATCACTATTATTAAAATTATCATTTCTAATAGAAATATCATTCTTATTATAAAATATTATCATTATTATCATATTAGGATTATTATTAAATTATCATTTTTGATAGAATTATTTTTATAAAATATTATTATTACTATTCTTATTATGATAATTATTATATATAGTAAATATTATTATTAAGATAAATTATATTATTTTTTTTTCGATACTATCAATTATCATTTAAAAATTTATCATTTTTTATTAAAAACTCTCATTCTATTAAAATTATTATTATTATTATTAAGAATTATCGTTTTTATTAAGAATATAGTATTATTAAAAGTATATAGAATTTAAAACTACCGTTTTATTTAAAATTATCGTTATTATAAATTTTATTAGTATTATTAACATCATCATTATTATTACCCTTGTTATTTATATTAAACACTTTTAATAACATTATCTTTATTGATATTATCATTATTATTATTGCAAAATAATACAACTTTTACACATTATTATTATTAATATTATTTTATCAAATAAATATGTGATACAAAAATATTTTTACCACACATAATATAAGGGGGAAGTGAATATGGTGCTGTTATACATATAAGCTCATATGACAAACACCACACATTCTCATGATTTTGATGTTTTTCTTGTAAACTAAACTACATTTTAACTATTTTACAACATTTTATATGATTATATATTGATTTGAAGCAACGAAATTCGAATTAATTCATGTTTTGCATGAGTAGTTCTCAAACATTATTAATATGCAATTGTTCATGTGGAACAACATGTCATCTATATTTGATGAAATTTTCGAAAAGAACTAACAACAAAATGTAATCTTTTGTTTGTTGTAGATTCAATAACGTATTTCAAAACTTATTATACAAAAACAACATCAAAATCATGAAAATTTGAGGTGTTTGTCATATAAGCTTATATGCACAACAGCACCATATTCACTTTTCCCATACTATAATTACATTAATAATACATACCACTATATTATTATCATATAAAATGAACTTTATAAATTTTATTACTTAAGATATATAAAAGTATATTTTCATTATATATAAATTTTAGTATAAATTTTTATTTATTAATAAATGATTTATATTATTTACCCTAATAAAATCTGTTGAATATATTTAAATATATAAAACGACTATTTTTAAGTTATATAATAATCATGTATAGATTATGGAAGTCATTTTAGGTCAAGTTGACTTGTGTTTACTTTTGCATATCAGTCTCGAGCATTAGGATTGTGATACACTATGACCTGACCTAAAATTGTTAGACAGATATTGACCAACATATAAATATACATAATTAATATAGGTTCGTGAATCCAAGGCCAACTTTGCACATGTTCAATGTCGTTATATGTATTTTTACTACGAAATACAGTATTGTGAGTTTCATTTGCTCCCTTTTTAAATGCTTTTGCAATATATATTTTTGGGACTGAGAATACATGCGCTGCTTTTATAAATGTTTTACGAAATAGACACAAGTAATCGAAACTACATTATATGGTTGGATTATTGAAATCGAATATCGCCCCTTCAAGTCTGGTAACCTAAGAATTAGGGAAATGGCCCTATAGATCTATAGGCCTAACAAACCCCATTCTGGAAAATAGAATGTTTTAGTACTTCGATTTATTATGGTGATTGCGATTGCTGTTATACAGCATACTTGCGAGTATGCGGGGGATATTCTATATGCATCCCTGTTAGTTCGATTACCAGGTGTTCAATCCATATGAATGATTTTTTTTATTACACTTGTGAGTGTAAGATTGTTTATGAATATGAAAATCTTGTGGTCTATTATAAATGATGGAAATGAATATTGATGATAAACTAATGAACTCACCAACCTTTTGGTTGACACTTTTAAGCATGTTTATTCTCAGGTATTAAAGAAATCTTCCGCTGTGCATTTGCTCATTTTAAAGATATTACTTGAAGTCATTCATGGCATAATTTAAAAGACGTTGCATTCAAGTCATTGAGTTCAATAAAGATTATTATTAAGTAAATGACAGTTTAGGTCATTTATAGTTTGGATATTATGAAATGGTATGCATGCCTGTCAACTTTCAATGTAAATGAAAGTTTGTGTTTTAAAAACGAATGCAATGTTTGTAAAATGTATCATATAGAGGTCAAATACCTCGCAATGTATCCATATGTTATTGTATTCGTCCTTATGAATTTGGACGGGTCGCTTCAGAAACCTAAATCTTCAAAGGCTTTTTTACGCTCATCATCTAGCAAGGAAATAACCCCTAATCCTTTCAAAAAATAGCTCTTAAGTTACCAACGTAAAAGGAAATGTAAATGATTCAGAGAAAAAATCATCTACTTAGGTAGAATGAATCCCAAAACAATCAAAAATGTGACAGTTGAGTCTGAAGTTCTTCATGTAAAGAATCCATCAAGAAGTGATACCCAATTAAAGTTGAAAACTAAAAGTTCGATATCAGATCAAAGTAGTGAGTTAAACAATGGCAGAAGAAAGAGGTTCACACAGAGAGAAAGTAGTTCATCTGGTAAAGGTAAGAAGATCATTGGGGTATCACTGTATGACTTGAAAACATCATATTTAGTAAATAAATTTGAAATAAATAGCTCATCTATGCTTAACTGATCATTATGATGATGGTTTATCAGATACCAAAAAGCCGATGAGCTGGTTTATGAACTATAAACTTGCACAATGTTCTTTACTATCCTTTTTTATCTACAGTAGTTACTGTCACTCGATACAAATTTGTTCCTTGGCGGGCTTAACATCTATGATAAACATAAGGAGATGATATTGGATATTGATAACATGTCACGAGGTTTGTTTTCTTATCTCTTACACTAATATTGTATTTTGAACATCCTAATCTATATATTTAAAAAAAATAATTTCATGAACCATTTTTATATTTCTCATACAGGTTTACCTGATGTAAGGAGTCAGCTTTTGTTTTTGTTTTTTTTTTGGTTGCAAGGCATACATCAACGAAGATGTAAACCCCATTAATCTATTTAGGACAACATCATTGAGCAAGTTGGATATTATTTGTACCTTCACGGGCTAACTCGGATGGTTATGTAAAGGGAGAAAGTGCTAAATGTTTTTCTGTTTGCGTTGCACTTATAGGTTCGCACCCATAAAGGTGTTATCTTATAGCTTCAGCTACTTATAATCATAGTCTTGTAATAATTCATTTTTTACTTTTTAATTTGTTTGACATGTTTACTCTGATCAAATGTAGATATGAATGTCATGGAAACTTGCATTTAAGGAATGTCGAGGCATTTCATCCTTTTCAAGGTAACTTAACTATGGTTCACATTTTCTTATACATTTTGTTATGCATAAATCTTTGTCATTTCTAGAGATTAAAAGGTTAAATTAGAATAATAGGAATTGTTTGCGGTGATCTACATGACCAAATCCTTTATGACCTGCACGATACAATGTTAGGAGTTTAAGGGGAATGACAAAATGCAATTATTGCTTCAGAAAACCATTCACGGATGACACAGCAACAAATGCAATGTTCACCTTCTTTTCGGACACCACATACACATTCGTAGGCAAGACTACAGACCAGTAGTAACTACACTTGGATTCGACAACCACTATCAACTACCTCCCACCATCAAAGCTCTTAAAGAAAGTAGACTAATGGTGTACCCATGGAGTATCCTATCGTATACACGCATAAAGGCATAATATTCGCATGAAATTAGCATCAGGAACACTGGAACAACAGTTTTGTGAAACTATCCATCCAGCGTTCTCCGCTGTGCAGGCTGCTTCTGTCACGCGTAAGCCCTGAAGGCCGCCTAGCGCTTAAGTCCTGATCGGAGAGCGTCACATTCAGCATAAATTTTGGATCATGAATAACAGAACGTATCATCATCTGACACATTTCCCCGAATTATCTGGTGGATCTATCACTATAAATAGACCTCTTGGGTTATCATTTTACACATTCAGACACTCTGAAAACTTGTGAGTAGAGACTTCACCTTTCTCTCTCACATAGTACTTTCTCTCACTAGAAGTCATCCGCCTAGTAGCTCAGCGCTCAGCAGACAAAAGATTGATTAAGCTACCCCACAAGTTTCTATACTTGTGAACCGGGTCTGCAGGGATTATTTCCCGAGGGTAAATATCAATCGGTAACACTCCCCCACTTTTAGCTAGGTACTTCTAGTATTGTGTTGATACACTAAGCCTTACCTCATAAGGAAATAGGTGTTAACAATGGCGCCATCCACTAATGTCAAGAACACGTGGAACGGAAAAGGAACAAAAACAACTGAAGTCCCATCAACAGGCGTCCTCGAAACATTCAACAATTCATCAACCGAAGGCGTTGCACTTTATCCGCTAATGCCTGAAGAAAATGCACCTGTTCAACCACCGGAGAGCACAATTGAAGAAACTATAGCTGAAACTGCAGAAAGGCTTAAAAATTTGGCCACTAGTCCAGGGAACGGGTCAGAAATCAAAGAAACAGCAACCAAGAGTGCAGACAGGCTTTGCAATTTCATTACAATCCAGAGAAGCGACCATTGATGCAGGCACGACGATGTGGACCATTTACATCTTTTCGACGGACGACGGATGGTAAAAACAAGCAAATCATGAAGAAGCAATCTGTGTCAAAGTACAAGTTATCCAGAATACTTGACAAGTTGGGCAGTCTCATTGATGATTTTGAAGATGATAATGAATTCAGCTATATTGGCATTGACTCTGGAAAAGAGAATGATGACAAAGAGGAGTTCATGTCTGAAAAGAAAGAAGCATTACTTTTAAATGGAATCCTTAAGCAGACACCTCCGGAAAAGTATAAGCAACGCTTAGCGCAGCCCGCTATCCGCGTTGTGGCTGTGGATAATTTTTTGCTCTAATTACTGGAGAGCAAGCTACAAAGCCACCAACTATGGCAGAGTCTACTCAGTGTTTCATTGATCAATTTGCTAACTATCCGTTACCTAGGAATCTTGGCATACCGGCAGTTGGAGTTTATGATGGTACTACAGATCCTGAAGATTTTCTTACCATGTTTGAGGGTGCAATGAGGTTGCAGCATTGGGATGACGAGGTAGCTTGTCATATGTTTCCCATGGTGTTGCAGAAAATGGCAAGGGAATGGTTTGCTAGTTTACTGCCAAGAAGTATAACAAGTTATTTGGACCTTCGTGCAAAGTTTGTTATGCAGTATCAAAATCTTCGTAGCTGCACTTTGACACAACTTGATGCACATGAAATAACGATGCATCATAATGAATCCTTGAGTAATTTCATGAAGAGATACATGCTTGAAGCACAAAAAATACCTGATTGTCCAGAGTCACAACTAGTATCTGGTTTTATTTCTGTTTGGATCAGCGAAGGTTTAGTGCACTCGTTCATACGTTAAGGTGTGACTTGCCAAAAACTCTGCATCAAGCGTTGGAAGCTGCACAAAAAATCATGTTCGAGCAGGCGAGCGAGGACCAAGCAAGTTTGATGGTAACAGCAGTACCAAACCACACAACGGAGGATGGTACTTTGATCGAAATCAGAGGAGAAATGACAATTCTAATGGCGGATGGAGAGGCAACAATCATCCCAATGATTTTCACCACAACAGGAGGCCCTTAGAGAGGCATCCATTGATAATGGCGTTAACCAAAACTCCTAAGGAGATTCTTTTCACTGAACCTATCCGGACTGCTTTCAATCCTCCAGCACATATGGAGGAAAGAGATGGTCCAAGAAGTGAGGTATGGTGTGACTTTCATGAGGCATGGGGTCATGATACAGATAATTGCAAGTCTTTGATGAGGGAAATCATTGCAAAGATTAAGGCAAGAGAGTTAAATCACTTGATGCTAGGCAAACAATACAGAAGAAATGATCTCAGAAAGAAATTTGCATGGCAGAAAAATGATGGTCGAAGAGGACGTCGGGATGAGAACAGAAGAAGGGAAGAGCATGGAGGACGCGAAAACAGAAACTCATATGGAGAGCGTGAATCAACTCCAGAAGTGGTAATTAAGATGGTGTGGTTTAATGATATTAGTTATAAAGACGATGAGCAGTCAGACAACAATGTGGACAGCTGGAGATATGCTCCAATCATTTTTCAACCAATCCAAAATTGAACTTTATCCGTTTAGCCAGTGGTCATATCAAAAGAAATTGCAAACAGGTTTATCAGCCGTATCTACACGGATACAGGCAGTGAAGCTGATATCATCAATTGACATTGTTTGAGAACTTTTCCAAGGCACATAAAGGATAGAGCTAGGCGGACAAATTTGAAGGTTTCAGGATTGACAGGAACACCGGTGAACGCCATGGGGCGAATTCGTTTGGAGGTTGTTATGGGAACATTCCCATTGCTGAGAACTGAAACAATTGATTTCACTATTTTGGAAGGCACTTCTCGATTTAATGTCCTTTTTGGAAGGACAGCGTTGGAAAAATTTGGAGCAATTGCATCCACTGCTCATGCAGAGATCAGATTTCCAACTCCTAATGGAGTGGCTGCCATACATTCACAGTATGTAGCCCCAACTAGGGAACGGTCTACGTTTGCAAATTTGCCAGAGGGCATAGCCAATCAGAGAAGGCGTAATCGATTGTTCAGAGATTATGAAGTTCAAGAGTTTTTTATACCATTATCAACTATTCAGGCCGTACAGCGCTGGGCGCTTGGCGTATGAAGAGCAAATTTCAGCATTTTATGAAGAGCAAAGTTTATCATTTTACTATACGTTATTGTAGTTATGCTACAATGCATATGTTTACAACAGCATGCATTAAACTTTCATAATGTACTAATTAGGCCTGATCCACTTAAATTCATAATGAATTGTTTATGTACTGCGCACTATCAATCAATAAAATTTTTATCTTTTTTCTTATGCAAAGTGCTGTCTGTGACAAATGTAAAACATTGCATTTATACCCTGCACACAGAAGGAGAGTATTTTTATACTTCTTATGGCGGATGCTCTTGTGCTGGCCAACAAAAGGTGCAAGGGATCGGCTAGAAAACGTTAAAGTTTTACTAGAACGCACCGAGGCAAAATGAAAAACTAGATACTTGTCATGACAAACATTATAAAAACTTACTTCACAAAACGAATAAAGTTATTACAATATATGAAGGCCGACGTATTTCACAACTCTTTCTCATAAACTTTATGACGGAAGGCGTATGGCGGAAAGGTTATTAATTCATAACCACTATTCAAACATACTTCATAACTGTTGACGGAACGCGTATGATGGACTTTAATGTCCTGCAAATTATTTGAAGGAATAATCTTTGCAAAGTATATTGTATATGTTGATAATTCAGAAAAACTTAACAGTGCAAGGCATCTTCATAAGAATTATATCAAACACTTTTCAATATGTTTTATTAAGTTGTTCAGTACACAATTGTACATAGAAAATTTATCATATGCCTGATGCACAGCATATTCATTTTTAAAGAAAGAAAAGTCCAAGTATTAGGAGAGAGCATGAAGACAAACATAATCATAAGAGTAGAAACATGGAAAGTTTAAATAAGACAGATAAATTTATCATTATTCATAAGTTATTACAAGAGTTCATACAAATTCAACACCAAGAACATCCTTGGCAGACGATTCTTCCCTATTATACACATCATCAAAAATGTCAATCTTAAGGTTTATCAGTTTATCCCTTGTCTCATTGACTCTCTCCAGGGTTACGGGATGCATCAGGTTAGTAATGGCAGGAGGAAGAGGCTGGTTTGGGGCAAGGTGTTTGGTTACTTTGTTGGTAACATCAGAAATGGAATGAGTGATCATAGCATCAACATAGTCATTGTAAGGATTCCCAACAAGTTGAGATCCAAGAACCTTAGCTATTACACCCAGTATCCCCTTCTTCAATTCATCAAAATTACCTTCACCGGCCTCCGCCTTGCGTAAGAGTTCAGCAGCCTTCTCTTTCTCAACATTCAACTCTAGCTTTAAGGCATTCAGCTGACTCTCCAGTTCACTAACCTTCAACTTCTCATCTTCAACCATCTTCTTTTCAACTTCCACTACTCTCTCCTTCTCCTCTCGCAAGATAGCAGCAACATCCTGAGCACCTTTTAACTCAGCTTCTTTAGCTTTCAAAGCTTCTTGAGTCCTGGTCAAAGCACGTTCAGCTTCAGTAGCTCTTTTGCGAGCTTTTGAAACTTCAGCCCTTTCAGTAAGGGCTATATCAAGAATAGACTCTTGATGCTTCTGAAATTGCAGGGAAGACCGTAGGTGGTTCATAAACAACATGGTAGATGCCGCAGTTGACTACCTAAGTTGTTCAGAACGGAGAGCGATGAAGTGGGGATTTAGCTCAGGGATAGTAGAACCCTACAAAAGAAGAATGTTATGATCAATATTAACAATTTACAAAAATGAATTGCAAGCACATACATACAAATTGTTTTATCATTGGTACCTGAAGAAGAGTCAAGAAATTATTACACTTAGTGGCAGTGCTATCACAAAACACCTGCAAATCGCTCACATGAGCAGGAATTGGTGGATCTGGAGCATTTGACGATGTGATAGCAGGTATGATGATAGTGGGGGGTGGAGAATGATAGGAAGAGTCGTCTTCCGGCCTCAACTCCTGAAAATCAGTCTCATCAAAAGGAGTAAAGTTCCGGTTTCCTCCTCTTGACTTTCAAGGATCTCCAACGTCCTCTGCTCACCACCTTCAGCAGCCTTTCCTTGGCTATTATCAGACTTTGTTAAACGAACTACCATATCAAATAAGTTAAAATTATAAACAGAAATAACAGTTATGAACAAAGATGCATGAAATATCAAGAAAAGGCAGTATTGGCATACTTCTTCGGCGTTTTAGCTTAGGGCTTCCCTCAACATCTTTTGCTCTCTTAGAGCTTCTACCCTTCTTGGGTATCTTTGTGATTGCAGGAGGGCTGGGGAGCGTTTCACCAGTAATATCAACCGAGCCTGTTGTTTCCTACTCAGTGGTGGTGTCCTCCGCCGTCCGTTCAGTGTCAGTCTGCTCAGACTCGCTGTCTGAGCTACTACCACTGCTTTCTCCCTCTTTTTCAGCATTGGCAGCAGCAACAGCAGCCTTAGCCTCAGCTTCAATTCTTTCTGCCTCTAGCTCGGCAGGAGTTTTGTCACGAGCAGTGATCTCAACATCATCCTCAAGATCGAGGGAAAGGATGGCAGGACGGATAAGCATCTCGATTTGTTCTGCAAAAAATTAAACAAAAGTAAATATAGCAATATAAGCAATAATGACAAAAAATAGACAGACATGTATATGTTAGGATGATCGTAGCACATCCTACCCTGGTTCTTCTGGAGGACTACTGGCACAGAAGTACTTGGCCATTCCTGGCTCACTTTACACAGAACAAGAATCCCCTCATACTTCTCATATGATCTGGGCGGAAGGCGGAGATCTTTAAGATGATTCACTATTCGTTTCTCTGCGGTGGTTACCTTAACAGCCTTTCCTACGCCAGCATCTATCGACTTCCATTTTCGGACAATGGAATACTCTTCCGGAATAACTCCTTCGTCAACAAAGAAAAATGGACTCTTCCAGCCTTTCAAGTTTGAAACTTTATTTTTTCCAACAAAATATGTATTTCGTTTATTGTCAATGGTAAGCCAGCAATGGCTAATTGATCGAATTCTAAAAAGAGAGATAAAAACTTTAAGACGTGGCTTTATATTGAAGGCATTGCAGTACATTTCAAAAAGAATAATTTTCTGAAGTCCATGGGGATGGATTTGGCTCAGATAGGCTCTAAAATATCTAAGGATGCGTAGAAAAAATCGTGTAAGAGGAATACGGAGATTACCGTGAGTCAGTTGTAAAGCATATAAAGCAATTTTACCAGCAGGGGGTTTGTTGGCCCTTTGATTGCCAGTAGGAAGTATAGGATTGTATAGGTTTAAATGATGGAAAGCAATCTTCAAACCGTTAAAATGACTCTCAGATAAGGATGACGCTATCGTGCTAACCTCAGGAAGATCAGTGGTATCTGAAGTAGAAAGCTCAACGTTTTCTTGGCCAGTACTCGACGCAGCAGCCATGGTAATAAAGTGAAAAGGTAAAGTGAATAAGAAATAACAATGAGATGAAATAAAACTAACCTTGAAAGATGAAAAACCTTAAAAGTTGAGAATAAAGCTTGAAGAAAGTGATGAAGATTTGTGCAGAAATGTATATGCTTTTTGGATCTTGAACAAAGGTAAAAAAGTGAAGGTAAAAGGTTATGGCGATTTATATAGGAATTCATCAATGCATTTTTCATGGGCACGATTGTGACACGTGTATGGACAAGTTCAAACAGTTGGGTACATCTAAATGCTTTTTATAGCTGGAGGCGCGTGGAGTGTTTCAACCATGTAAAAATAATCATCACAATGTCAGTAAAACTCATCTGTCATCATTATCAATAATGTTTTCCCCGATGCAAATGGGAAATGTGATGACTTGTTTGGAAGGTGTTAGCAAAAGTTTAATAACTTAATCCTTTTTCAAACGCTTAAGTCATTAAACTGGGGGACTTAATGGTGTATCCTATCGTATACACGCATAAAGGCATAATATTCGCATGAAATTAGCATCAGGAACACTGGAACAACAGTTTAGTGAAACTATCCATCCAGCATTCTTCGCTGTGCAGGCTGCTTCCGTCACACGTAAGCCCTGAAGGCCTCCTAGCGCTTAAGTCCTGATCAGAGAGCGTCACATTCAGCATAAATTTTGGATCATGAATAACAGAACGTATCATCATCTGACACGTGTCCCCAAATCATCCGGTGGATCTATCACTATAAATAGACCCCTTGGGTCATCATTTTACACATTCAGACACTCTAACAACTTGCGAGCAGAGACTTCACCTTTCTCTCTCACATAGTACTTTTTCTCACTAGAAGTCATCCGACTAGTAGCTCAGCGCTCAGCAGGCAAAAATTTGATTAAGCCACCCCACAAGTTTCTATACTTGTGAACCGGGTCTGCAGGGATTATTTCCCGAGGGTAAACATCAATCGGCAACACTCCCCCACTTTTAGCTAGGTACTTCTAGTATTGTGTTGATACACTAAGCCTTACCTCATAAGGAAATAGGTGTTAACATAGACATACGCGCCAATTCTGCTTCAACCAATTAATAGTAATCCGCTTCCAGCCAGCAACAACGATAACACAAGGTTGGCCATCAAAACTGATAACAAAAAATGAATTCAAATAAAATTCACAACAAATAAATGTGATAATTAATTTAGGACAAATATTTGATTACTTTCTTTACGGTCATGTTAACTACCAGTTTCTCTATGCCTTATCGTTATGACTTTGTGTGTTAGTATCATGGTTGATGAACAGCAGAGGGCCTTATCGTTATCACTTTATGTGTTGACAGCAACACTACTTGACGAATAGTAGAGGGCACAAATACAACCTGCAACACCAGTACTATAACAACCCTCACTTTTTAACTTCTGAAATGACTACATTACCCCTAGGTTCACCTTTTATGTGTTAACTATTAGGGTTGTTATTTGAAACACAATTAATACCAGTGTTGTAAAAGTCGGCCGACTTGGCCGACGCGTCGGTCGATGCGTCGTTTTTTGGGTTCTCCGTCCCGTTTTTTCTGAAAACGACTCAAAAGACGGTCAAAGCTAAAAGTTCGGTCAAAGACGGTCAAAGTTGGTCAAAAACGGTCAAAATCATTCAAATTTTTGTCAAGATGTGATATGTTTTAAAATTAGGGTACGTTTTCATTTTTTTGGCCGCTCTTTTCTCTGTGTCCTTACTGATTATGTACTCGGTAACATTAATTAAGTTTGAAGTTTGATTGTATTTAGTTTCAAGTTCTTATTTAAGAAATTTATGGTACAAAATCAACTATTTTATACATATATAAATATATATTTAAGAAATTATCAATAAAGTCAACGCTAGTCAACGACCGATTCGTCCCCGATGCGTCCCCGACTCGGCCGACGCGTCCTTTTTAGGTCTCGACCGATGCGTCCCCGACTCGCGACTTTTACAACCTTGATTAATACAATAAAATTCAAATGTTGACCGAATATTTATTTACAGTTGACACATTTAAATTAAATAAAGTATATACTAACTTAGTAATATACTTTAGAAAAATTATAATGTCACATGAATTAATTCATTAAAGTTTATATTATTCATAATACTTTAGTTAATAAATTGTATTAAAACTATTATGTGACATTCTTATAAAATACAAAAGTATAAAACAATCTTATATATATATATATATATATATATATATATATATATATATATATATATATATATATATATATATATAAGTTAGTTATTTTATAAAATGTATTTTTTGAAATGTATAAAAAAAAGAAATATATATATATATATATATATATATATATATATATATATATATATATATATATATATATATATATATATATATATATATATATATATATATATATATAATAATGTTAATGATAATAATAATATTAAAAACAATAATAAATGTAATCAAATTTATTTTCCACATTAATGAAAGCTTTTCAATCTTCCACCATTTAATAAAGAAAAAAATATATTTTTATTTTAAACTTTTAGAATTTCCATCTCTTAGTATAAATAGGAGCATTACATTTCATTTTTTTCCTACAACTCCAAGAACTCACAAACAAATTCCCTCAAATATCCAGCTTTTTTTCTTGAAGAAATCAGCACTACTTATTTTTTTTTATGTTTTAAATTTTATATTTATTATATATACCGATTATACATAAATCTTTGAAAATTCATAACATCTTCTAAATTTCAAAATAAATCTGGAAAAAATTTATGAACAACTTAATAATGATTTTATAAAATAATCTTTGATTTTTATAAATTAATTTCAAATTTTTAAATGATTTTATTAACCGAAACTATTTATAAAAAGAATTATTATAAAAACTATTTAATTAATTCATAAATTTATAAAACTTATAAAAAAACAAGATTATATGTTATTAAATATTATTATGATTTATTATTAAATTATAAATGTTTAGATTAATTTTTATAAATTTTTATGTGTTAATTATATGTACCGAGTGGTATATATATACTAATAAAATGTTTAATCATTTAAAATACATAATAAATTCAAATACTGTTATTTATAGTAATTTAATATAACCCTAAATCTTTATAAAATTTATAAAATAATTTTGTTTGATGTTTACTATTTTTAAACTAATTATTACGAATTAACAACTACTAAAACAATTTAATTGTTTAAAAATATTATAAATACAGAAAAATGTAATTTATATTTTTATAATTCGAAAATGATAAGTATAATATCATATTAGTTTTTATATAAAACGTTATGAATTGTATAAATTATTTATGAATTTAATTATTATTTAAAGGGTTATGTTTTTATTAAATAAAAAGAAAATTGTTATATATTTTATAAAAATATTATTTACAGTTTTTAATACTTTAAAATACTTATAATACATATTAGAATAATTAAGAATAATAATCTAAATTTTTAAGATATTATTTGTATTTATTAATTAATTTATGAATTTAATATTCGAATTACAAGTTAAATTCGTAATAAATTATTAAATCTGTAGAAAATTTTTCTTTTAAATTTTTTTTTGAATACTTAATATAATATTAAGAATCTATAAAAACTAAAAACTTATTTTTTATAATTGAATTTCTATTTTATCCATAATTAGTTAAGTTTATTAACTAAAATCGAATATAAATGGATTTAAATATTATAAATTATAATAAAAATAAATTTGTATTTTATAAATCATATTTATAGATTTACTAGTTATCTAATTTTATAAAAATTATTTTATCAATTTATTTGTGTTTATACATAATTTTGGTTATAATAATAATCTAATATTCGATTAAATAATAACAAAAACAAATAAATAATATTTTATTAGTATTTAATAATTATAATCTGTAAAGGATAAATATTTTAATATTTAAAAAATTATCTGAATTAATTATTTATAATTAGGATAATCATAAATAAAGATAAAGTTTATATTATAATATAATATAATGAAATAAAATTTAATATTATATAATATAATTAAAATCAAGATAATTATTAACTATATATAATTATTTAACCTAATATAAATAATACAATACACAATTAATATTATACTTTCGTATAATATTAGGGAGGAAATATTTTCACGGACAAATAAACGTATTGGATTTATTTTTTATCATTGAACTTTCTTGACGGGTAGCGTCTACGAAACTCTAGGATGAAAGGGTTTAGATTTTCCGATTTAAAGGATCCTATAGCTCAAGCCCCTAGACCTGAATAGGCCATTACGAATTGGAAGACTTTAATCGAAAGTTTATCTGATTACGTGATTACAAACTTTCTAAAAATAGAAACCTTCCTTAAAAGGAAAATTTACTATTAATAGTAATCCTTTGAACAAACGAATAATTATACCCAAATACTTTGTTGCTTAGTCAACTAACGACCAACTATTATCTCTAGGTTGAGAGTTCCGGTCTTCCAATTGCTTTAATCTTCCGTTTAAGGATTTCTCTCTTTAATTACTATTATGGTGAATTTCATAGCCCCACTTTTTACTATTTCATTATTGTTTTGAAACTATGGGGTGAGACACATGCTTGCTTTTAAATTTTTAACATGCTAGACATAAGTACAAACTTTATATGCGACCAACATGAGTATTTTTATTGTGTTCATTTGAAACATACAAATCCTTGATATCATTAATTGCTAGATGAATTAAGTGGCAAACAGAATTATTATAGATAGCGCTATTGGGAGTAACGTCCCGAACCATTGACCCCGGGTTGATTGGTGGTATAATGATGATCTCGACAATTACATATGTATTGTCTCGGGGTAAAATCATTTAGTTTTGATATTATACTCTCATGGCATACTTTTGATATACATGATATATCGTCTTTTATTAAATCTTGTGGTATAACGAATCTATTCAATTTAAACCTATGTTATTCACTCAACCTTTTTGGTTGACACTTTTAAGCATGTTTTGTCTCAGGTTAATAAGCCATTTGCTGATGAATATGATTGCTGCAACTTGGAGTCATCATGCATCTCAGTTTTACATTTATTATTATTTCACTTTCAACGTTTATGTAAAACAATGAATATTTAATACTTCCGCTGCAATAAAATTATGGTTTTTATTAAAACGTCTCATATAGAGTCGTTCTCATTGTTTTAGCAATTGTTTGGTTGATACGAATAGTCACATTTACCCCTGGCCCTATTTTAGGGTGTGACAGTGTGGTATCAGAGCACAGGCTTTGTTATAGAGAACCAGGTTGCATTATGTGTGCCTTATGTGTTAGGTAGGGTGTCTTAGCAATCTTAGGACTATAACCTTTCCTGCTGGTTTTTGTTATTACCTAAGTTCGTTAGTTACTCTCCCTGCTTAGACCTGCATGATTCCTTAAAATCCCTTCTGAAATCCTCGACATTTCCATGTCATCTATTACGGCCATGTATATAACATTATTGTTATACTACGTACCCTTGTGCCGTTGTGCATTGGTTTGTGAACCGAAAACCGTCATTAATGACTCCTAAAGATTTTCGATAACTCAAAGACATTATTATGTCATCACCATTCATATTCATTACTTTAAAAATTGTTTGTCCTCCCCGTGCTTTTCGGTAGACTTGAAGAAACTGCCTTAGAATCTTTACTGATATACTAATTCCACGGTATCAGAAAAATATGTTCGTATACCCAAGTGTTCTCCTACTACACCACCCTGCTCGCATGATTATGACGCCTATTCTGAAGACAGTGATTCTGACGGTGGAGATTGGAAAGCTGAGAAGACTATCTAGGAGGAACTCAAGGGTGAGAAACCTGAAACTTCTACTTCTAAGACTTCTTTGTCTAAAAGGAAGTTTCCCAAGATGATTGCTAATGATTTTCCAATCCAAGAAATCCAATACCTCCACTATTCATATTTTCCAAACCAAAATTCACTTGAACATACAATCGTTAGACTTAACCAAATATTCTACAGCTGTAGAGCCAGAAGAATCAAGAAATTGAGTTGTTCATTCCAGATTTGCTTTAGGAAATGAAGCAAGCTCCTAGCCCGAAGTAGGGGGAAGACATACTGAGATTTTAATCTTTGTTCCTTTCTGTTCCCATATAATAAAGAGATTTTTATATCTGTGATTGCAATAGAAAGTAAGAGTTTCGTTTATGAAATATCTTATTTCTCCACATCTGTTATGTGATATTGCGTGATTGAGATTTATTATGATGTGGTAAATGTTATAACTCTTTAACTAAACTTATCTAAGTGTTAAAGAATCATGACTCACGGATCACAATCAAACAACAATGTCATTTTGACTTCTCTGGATTTCAACAATTGTTGCATGCTGCTCAAAGTAATAATGCACTACAGAATCCTCCAACTACTTGTTCGTTTAAGGAGTGAAAACCCTCTACATTTAAGGGTACTTAAGGACCTGTAGAATTAAACCGCTGGTTCAAGAAATTTAAATTGTTTTCCACATCTGCCGAATGGGTCACTTATGGTGTTCACCCAAGGAAAACTACCCACATAACTAAAGTAGACTCAGCTCATGTACGAATTTATGAATCTTTCTTTTAAACTTTATCCTCCACCATTCAACAACGAATGGATGTTGTAGATGGACTATGGTACCTAACGCTTTCAGACATTGAATATGTCACGAAGATAGCTCTTACGTATATATCTGAGATCTACACAAACATATCCAAATAAACGAATCCCCTCATCACTACTCCATACTGATAATTAAAACTCTCATAACTTAATCGGAGATCCACCACACAAACCCGGAAGAAACCATGGAGTCCTTATATAGACCCGATGGTTCATTCTTGAGAAATTAAATTTAGTTTCATTCATTACTCTTGTTTAACTACCAACTTGATAGAAATCCGTTACTAAAATTTCCTTGTCAACCCTGATGCATTCCCGTTCAACTCTTCAAACACAAAGATACATTCTCGGGAATCTAAATCAACTTTTTGAAATTCAAAGTTTTGGAAACATGAAAAAGATTTTAATGTCGTTTATAACACTCGAACTTTTTGAAAGTTATCTATTTATACATCCCGCTGTCTGCTTAGACAACATATTTTTGAAAGATATTTTCAGAAAAATCTCTTTTTACATAAATTACTCACAACTTGCTTTCTTTAAAAACGGACACATCTAGAAGATGTCTAAACTCTTTTAACCATATTAAATATTCAGATTAAATTTTATCTACTTTTCAAAATAAAGATACTATCCTCGCACCTTGAACTCCTATACTTATATTCATAAAACTTTACGAATAGAAGATGTTTCGCATAATTTCGAACACTCTCACCAACTGCTATCATATTTTATCTTTCATCAGTGTAGAATGGTTGGACTTGTTTTTCTTAGAGCAACAAGATGTTGGAAACCTAACATGGCAACTGTGTTTCTGATATTAGAATACCCCACTTCAGCTAAGGTGTACCATGAGACAAGAGAATTGTTTCATCATAACATACTCATTTTTCGAATTTTCATATCATCTCTTGACTTAAGCAAACGATCATTGTTCTCAATGTCAATTGACGTTACGGTTAACCCTTCAGATTAACCTAAAACTATCATTTCTATCTGTCCTTGAGACACACACCTTAAGGAGTTTGAAAAAACTCTTCTTGATTATATACGAACTTTAATCCAAGAGGCTATTACACCTCACCCATTATCATTATTCATTTACTTACTTATCAAACTAAGAAGTAGTTTGTTCCATTCACATTGATAATTTAAATACTTCGACAAATCTCTCTAAGTTATCATAAAGACTTTATGATTCAGAAGAGTGTTTTTAGAAACTCAAAACTGATCGATACTAATTATTCTTATTTCTACACGCAGATTCAAAACTTAGAGTTACATGTAGTAACTCTTGTATAAATTTTCAATTATATCACACAAATATCTATAGGCGTACATGGGTGTATCCCTTATCTATTTTGACCTTCAACAACATCATCTCAATTCACCACTCCGCAGGGAAATTGGTAAGAGTGAAGGCCAGAAATCTGAAATCTAATCACATTGTCTTGACCTTGTGGTATAATGCCGGAATGAAAATATGCGTTAGTGTAATATAATGACACCTAGCTAACGTGATTATATTACGGTAAGTCATGTAGAAGTTTCGATATTATTTCATGAGGGATATGAAAGGATGGACGTATAAATTAGTGTAATATAATGAACGTGATTATATTATGGTAAGTTATACCGAAGTTCTAACATTTCAAGACGGTGTTTGCAAAACCATGTTCCGTACAATTCATATCAACATCCACTTGAGTTGGAATCATATGAACGATAAATGACCACCTGGTTGTAAAGTGGGAATTGGCTGATAAACGTTATTACTACTTCTTTAAATGCAATTTTCAAATTATTATGGTTTGAAATTATCCAATTTTAAAATTTCTCATTGATAAAGTTTGATCCAAGAAATTAGGATACGAAACATCACTTATCATATTACGTGAATTATCCCAGATATCATATGATCGGAGGATATATTTTTCACAACATCTCTATGTTTCTTAGATTTAACGGAACATACTCATCCTAAAAACATTTGTTTATATATACACTATCTTGTTTCGCTCAAACGTTGAAACTAAACTACTTTCCATGTAATGGACTTGCTTACTTTATAACCCTCAGAAAGAGAAAACACTATACTTACTATACTAGCATTCGCTGAAAGATCAAACTTTGCCATAAAAGTTTATATGAAACATAAAATAAAGAGACCTAAGTAAGGTGCTCATAAAAATTTTCTCAAAACGAAACTTGAAGAAATTCTTATTGAAAAGAATTTTTCAAAAAAAAAAAAGTCAATAAAGGTTTAGGACTGCGGAATCAAATGTTTAAAACAAAGCAATATTCCTATTGTTAAGATCCGTTGGAATTCACGAAGAGGCCCCGAATATACCTGGGAACGTGAAGACCAGATGAGACGAAAATATCCCCACATCTTCTCAACCGCTGCTGCAACCGAGAAGCCTACCTTAAACATCGAGACGAAGTTTCCATTAACGAGGAGATACTATAACAACCCTCACTTTTCGCCTTCTGAAATGACTACATTACCCCTAGGTTCACTTTGTATGTGTTAACTATTAGGGTTGTTATTTAAAACACAATTAATACAATAAAATTCAAACGTTGACCGAATATTTATTTATAGTTGACACATTTAAATTAAATAAAGTATATACTAACTTAGTAATATACTTTAGAAAAATTATAATGTCACATGAATTAATTCATTAAAGTTTATATTATTCATAATACTTTAGTTAATAAATTGTATTAAAACTATTATGTGACATTCTTATAAAATACAAAAGTATAAAACAATCTTATACATACAATTCATAAATTGAAATATAAATGTTTAGATTAATTTTTATGAATTTTTATGTGTTAATTATATGTACCGAGTGGTATATATATATACTAATAAAATGTTTAATCATTTAAAATACATAATAAATTCAAATACTATTATTTATAGTAATTTAATATAACCCTAAATCTGTAAAAATTTTATAAAATAATTTTATTTAATGTTTACTATTTTTAAACTAATTATTACGAATTAATAACTATTAAAACAAGTTAATTGTTTAAAAATAATTATAAATACAAAAAAATGTAATTTATATTTTTATAATTCGAAATGATAAGTATAATATCAGATTAGTTTTTATATAAAACTTTATGAATTATATAAATTATTTATGAATTTAATTATTAATTTAAGGTTTCAATTTTTATTAAATAAAAAGAAAACTATTATATATTTTTAAAAAATATTATTTACAGTTTTATATACTTTAAAATACTTATAGTACATATTAGAATAATTAAGAATAATAATCTGAATTTTTAAGATATTATTTGTATTTATTAATTAATTTATGAATTTAATATCTGAATTACAAGTGAAATTCGTAATAAATTATAAATCTTTGTAGAAAATTTTTAATATTTTTTAAAAACTTATTATAATATTAGGAATCTGTGAAAATTAAAATTTTAATTTTTATAGTCGAATTTCTATTTTATCCATAATTAGTTAAATTTATTAACTAAAACCGAATATAAATGGATTTAAATATTATATATTATAATAAAAATAAATTTCTATTTTATAAATCATATTTACAGATTACTAGTTATCTAAATTTTATAAAAATTATTTTATCAATTTATTTGTGTTTATAAATTTTGATTATAATAATAATCTAATATTCGATTAAATAATAATAAAAACAAATAAATAATATTTAATAATTATAATCTGTAAAGGATAAATATTTTAATATTTAAAAAATTATCTTAATTAATTATTTATAATTAGGATAATCATAAATAAAGATAAAGTTTAGAATATAATATAATATAATGAAATAAAATTTAAAATTATATAATATAATTAAATTCAAGATAATTATTAACTATAAATAGTTATTTAACCTAATATAAATAATATAATACACAATACACAATTAGTATTATACTTTCATATAATATTAGGGAGGAAATATTTTCACGAACAAATAAACGTATTGGATTTATTTTTGATCATTGAACTTTCTTGACGGGTAGCGTCTACGAAACTCTAGGATGGAAGGGTTTGGATTTTTCGATTTAAAGGATCCTATAGCTCAACCCCCTAGACCTGAATAGGCCATTACGAATTGGATGTCTTTAATTGAAAGTTTATCTGATTACGTGATTACAAACTTTCCAGGTATAGAAACCTTCCTTAAAAGGAAAATTTACTATTAATAGTAATCCTTCGAACAAACCAATAATTATACCCAAATACTTTGTTGTCTAGTCAACTAACGACCAACTATTATCTCTAGGTTAAGAGTTCCAGTCTTCCAATTGCTTTAATCTTCCGTTTAACGACTTCTCTCTTCAATTACTATTAAGGTGAATTTCATAGACCCACTTTTTACTATTTCATTACTGTTTTGAAACTATGGCGTGAGGCACATGCTTGCTTTTAAATTTTTAACATGCTAGATACAAGTACAAACTTTATATGCGACCAACATGAGTATTTTTATTGTGTTCATTTGAAACATACAAATCCCTGCTTTGTAATATCATTAATTGTTAGATGAATTAAGTGGCAAACAGAATTATTATAGATAGCGCTATTGGGAGTAACGTCCCGAACCATTTACCCCAGGTCGATTGGTGGTATAATGATGATCTCGACAATTACATATGTATTGTATTGGGGTAAAATCATTTAGTTTTGATATTATACACTCATGGCATACTTTTGATATACATGATATATCATCTTTTATTTAATCTTGTGGTCTAACGAATCTATTCAATTTAAACCTATGTTATTCACTCAGCCTTTTTGGTTAACACTTTTAAGCATGTTTTGTCTCAGGTTAATAAGCCATTTGCTGATGAATATGATTGCTGCTACTTGGAGTCGTCATGCATCTCAGTTTTACATTTATTATTTCATTTTCAACGTTTATGTAAAACAATGAATATTTAATACTTCCGCTGCAATAAAATTATGGTTTTTATTAAAACGTCTCATTTAGAGTCGTTATCATTGTTATAGCAATTGTTTGGTTGATACGAATAGTCACATTTACCCCTGGCCCTATTTTAGGGTGTGACAAGTACGATAAAGACCTAGCAAGAGCTCACCAAAATCTATTTTTTAACTTATATAATATAAATAATATCATCTGTAGGAAATCTGTCACATATCCATAACACTTATTTTCACCTTGAATCCGCAAACAGAGATGACCCATGATAAAGAAAAAACATCAACAACTGACACATACATTGTCACAACCAAATACGAAAAAAAATGCAAGCGAAGCAATGTGTGGCCCGTTTCGTTTCTAGTTACTATCAAGCATGAATAGAATAGCATCTTGTTAAGTCCATTTGTTCCTAGCAGTTCGAATAAACTCACCAGGTGAGATTTCATTACCATCATAATCAAATATTGGATCTGTCCAGTTCCCAAGAATAATGGGTCCTTCCAGAAGAACTCTTTTTGAAATATCATGATGGATCATAAATATCAAAGTAACTTTAGTTTTCAGGTAGTAAAGTCAGTACCATCAAAGATTCGTACTCCTTATCCAACCATAACAAGTGTGGAAATTGAGGTAGACATTTTCTTGACAGTTTGATTGTGTAAATTTTTCCTAGCTATATTTTGATCGATTAAAGATTATCAATTAAGAGTTTTTATCATTTAACCTCTCTGATACCAATTATTGGTCCCAATTAAGCGAACTAGAACTTTGGTATTCAATTAAACAAGATATGAACAATATCAACTGCAGAAATAATTGAATAATATTCCTAAAAAAAGAAATACACAATTGTGATTATAACAATCGACAAGATTATAGAGAATTGATCAACAATTTAAAATGTAAACAAACATCTTCTATTTAGAGACTTGGAATTTTAGGAAGCATACTCCCTCCAAAGTTTAATAATCTAGTTTCCTAACTAAATATTCGATAAGTAAGAAAACAAGACAAAATCATATCACTTCATATCTTCTAGCAGAATTCAGAGATATTGCTTAGATGGAATCCCTTCATTCTTCTCTTTAAGACACACGTTATTGATTAAGTCTTCAATTCTGCAATTCATAATTTCTAACAAAGTTTGTGTTCATTATAATGTCGCAACATTTGATACCCAGACTCAAACTGAGACTTAACAATACTTAACTAAAATACATCTGACTTGTCATATTCTAAACAATGATTTTTCCTAACAACTTTGTATTAAATAATATAAGTTGATTGTATGTATACTGGATGTAGCAAAAAACAAAATTAAGTGGAGTCTATTTAAGCTACATCGAGTACCTACTAGTATATGATAACAAATTGCTTCATGATGAGAGAAAATTGATACTAGATAAATGAATATATGTAGTGTGCTATATTTGTTGTTGTACGGTGTCGCTTGAAAAGATTAATGTTTGTTATGGGTGAGAATTCTATATTAAATACTTCATCCATCTCATTCCAATAGTTCCTGTTTGACTTTTCAAGTCTTTCTTTGCCAAGTTTGACTTAAAATATATTTGTTTGTGTTATGTATTACTTGATGAAATTTATATAAATGTATTAGGCTTTAACTGTGTTTTCATTTATATAATTTTTATTAAATAATACATAATACTAACAAATATATTTTAAGTGAAAGTTAGTAAAGAAAGACTTGAAAATTCAAATAGAGACTATTGGAATCAGTCGGAGGGAGTATTAAACATGATAAAAAAATCGATACTAAAATAATTGTCATATAGAGTTGTGGTTTTCAGGTGCTTTCGGTGCATATGTAGTATGTGCAACTGAATAGGGTCTAAACTATTAAAAATGCTCAAAATTTTGATAAACTCTTATAAATAATTCATTCATTTTTATATATATATATATATATATATATATATATTTTTTCAAAAATAAAATTACGAAAATCTATTTTTTCAAGCATTAATATGGGTCTATGTTTTTAAGGACCTAAAATTCTACTGATAACTACCGTACTTTTTTTTATTTCACATCATAAGTCATTACATATTATATATTAAACACGCATAATGTAAAGTTATACAAAATTACATGTGTTACTTAATTACATGTCAATTATTGGAATCTGGATACGGTTTGACCCGTATCCAATCCGCCCAGTAAACCTCCTTTTAGCTACTAATGTGTACTTATTAAGATAGTAATTATGTATTACTAAATTTCCATTAAGTTAGTAATCAATGTTGACCTTTCAATAGCCTTTATGGTTACCATGTACTTCATATATAATGGAGTTAGGATGTGCATAAAAAGAAAGTACAACAAGTAACACATACCATTACTCATATACACATTGCTTGTAAGAGAAATATCAAGAGAGACAATATATTGTTCTTGTTGGGTTCGTATATGTTCAAGGCAAACAAGTAAAGGGAATCTTAGGTTGTGAACCACGAAAGCATTCCATTCGTGATTGCTTTTTCTTACAGGTGATCTAAACATTGATCCTTTCCGCTTTCGCCATATGTATTTGGGTACGTTCCGAATCTATACTGACTACTACATCGGTATCAGAGCTATTATGTATATATCCCAGTTATATGCTTATTTTATTCATTAGTTGAGGTTGCATGAATATATGAATCTCAAAAAAAAAATTGTTAATTAAGTATTAATGTTTTAAAATAAATATATGTATTCGTAACTTGTATACATGTGTTGTGCTTCTGATTTGTTGCTAACTAGCATTCGTAGCAACTTGCTATTAGATTTCATACATGTATTGTGTAATGCATTTTCAGAAAGGCAAATGATATTTCATGTTCATTTTTTTCATATGTTACGGTTGAATCATTTTGCATATATATATATATATATATATATATATATATATATATATATATATATATATATATATATATATTGGCGTTATTTATTTTTTTAATAAATAAAAATAAAAGGTGTACTATATCTATTTTTATAGTAAAATGATTTTAAAAGTTGCATTGGTACTATATATATTCGCAAATATGTAATCCACCATATGATAATATCTATGTTTTCATGGTTTAATTTTTTTATTATCAATATTTTTTTTGGTTGCTTGAATATATATAGTTGATATGAATATGTATCTAGTTTTTATGTTTAAAAATGGATGTATATATTCATGGAACATGATGTCTTGTGCATACATGATCTCAATGTATTTATCTCAATCAATATATTTGTTATAGAGATTTCGATGATAGAAATAAAAAGAAAATATGTTTCTAAGTATGTGATTTCCAATATTGGATATGAGTTATGCATGAGAATATGAGCAAAAATATGTTGGTTTGCTATAAATTATATTTTTATATTTGTTACAAGTTATAATGAAATTATGTTTCAGTTGTGAATAAGTGAGTTTTTTTAACTCTCGTGTGCATATTAAAAGATTAATAATTATACCACTAATGCATTTTATGATTAGTTATCATAAAATTAAATATAATATTATGGGTGTGTCCCTAGCTATTCTTTTACGTCGTGGATTGGTTCCAATGAAATTTGTTCATTATTATATAATGAAATAATCCATCAATGTATTAGTTACATTGCATTTAATTCATGATTTATAATAAATCTAAATAAATACAACATCAATGTAGTTTTGTGACTACTTACAAGTTATTTTATAATAACTCATGTGTATTTTCAGTTAATTGTTAAACGAACTTGTAACAGTTCACACATTAATATTTGGTCCAACAAATTATCTTTGTGATAATTATTATAAATTTTTATTTTCTTTAATACACAAGAAAGTTTTTATTGAGGATAAAAGTTAGTTAATCATTTTTGTAATGCTTATAACTTTCTCTTTTAAAAAAAATGATGTACTTACGTTAATAAATTGTGATCATAACAATTTATTATTTTTGTAATAATTATGATAAATTTTCTTTACGTTTGAAAGTAAATATAATATCTTTTGAGGTTATGTATCCTATTTGTTAATTTTTTTTTTCTATATTCTATAGTTGTTATAGAATTCATTGAGGAAAAAGACAGAAAAATTTATACATAGACCAAATTTATATTTCTTTGTGAAATATTGAACATATGAATTGTAACTAAGTGTAATAATTAAACTTTCTTTGCGTCTAAAATTAATTTCTTAATAAAATTAGAACCATTATCAAATTTGCATATGTGCTATAATTTGATAACTTTGCATGATTGATTATGTTAATTGTAGTTTCATGGTAGGTTTTTGCGGACGATAATTGGGAACATAGTGAACTTTTTCTTCACGACCTACCGTGAACTATTTTTTGACATGATTTTTATTATTGACAAAGTGTTTTGTATATGGATGGATATTAATTAGTGTTGCATAATTTTCTATGCATTGAACGTTGGTTCAATTTAAAACTGTCTCATTTGAACTTGTGTTCTATCATTGCTTTCACATCCAACAACGTTGTTTAACTTAACGAGGATTTTAAGTTAAAATAAATAATTTTTTAAAATTGAGAAGCATGAATATCCAATGCGTTTGGAAAAGCAAGAGGCTCAAGATGCTCTCACCGTATTTAAGAAATGTATATGAGCAAGAAAATAAATCCCTAATTAAGTGGGAGTGTGAAGAGTGCGACACTTTACACAAGTTAAATTGTCACTTACATCGTGTTGTTGAGTAATTTTTTGACTTTAACGACTTATTATTGTTAAAAATATATTGTCCATATCTGTGAATATACGATGATAAAAGTCTTACGCAAGAACATTGGTTCAAGATTTAATTATTTTCTTACCTCAAAGTTTAGAGCATATGACGTTGCACCTTACTTATAATGAAAACATCAAGTTTCGTTTTGGATTGTATATGGTGACCATGGTTGGTAAACTTTGTGTTTGCATCTTGTCCTCTGTGGATAGTATGTTTAAACATGAGAAACCATTAATTGAAGAATAACAAAATCTTTGTAGAGTTTTGATGAATTTCACTTTTTTAAGTGAATATGTGTGGGAAATAACTCTTTAGATGGAGTTGTAAAGAATGGTTCATACAAATTAGTCTTGGATGATGATCGAATTTAGATCCTTACATGATTGTTCATCAAAACAAATATCTATGTGATATTGGTTTTTATTATTGATTTCACGAAATGCGGTTGAGTTCTCTTTAAGAACAAACTCATTTAATATTAGTTTTATTCTAAATGATTTTATCGTTATCTAAGTGATAACTAAATGAAATTTACTCACTTACAACTTCAATATGTTTGAATGAAGTAAGTACGGCATGCTAGTTTAGTCATATTGACTAACAATACTTCTAGCTTAGTCTACATTTTTTTTACTAGCTAGATAGTGATAAAGTGAAAATGTACACTTGTAAGCATCGCCAAGGAAAAAGCTACGAAAAATCATGTAGAAAGTAAACTAAAATTGTTTATTCCATTGCACATGACTCATTTGAATTATGTGGTCTTATGAACGTTAGAGAAAGACAAAGGACATATTGTTAATAATTTCCTCGTGTTAGTTGATTTCTAGAAAATCTAAAGCGTTGGATTAAATTTCAAAATTATGTAAATTTTGTTGAGAACTAACTTAAGAGAAAAATTAATAAAAACATATACTCCGTATAAAGTTCCAATCGAGGATGTGAATATATTATGATTAGTTCATAGCATTGTGTGATGCTAAAGGTATTCAAACGTCATTTCTGTACTCCAATAACCCCACAGCAAACCGATGTTTTGGAAAGTTGGAATAACGGTCTGTGAATTGGTTAGGGCGATGATGGGGTAATGTGAAATCCCACATTCGTACCTAATTGAATGTCCGTCAAAATTAGTAACTTCTACACCATATAAGTTATGGAAAGATTATGATCACAATTACAATGTCATAGGACATTAACGTTGTGAAACGTATTTATTAAATTTATCATTTTGGAAAATAGGTCCAAGACGTGGAGATTTGTTCTCATCAAGTACGTTAACAATCAATAGGTCATATGTTTATACGTGAATACGTCAATGGGAGTTTAACTAAATTTGAATCTTGAAATGTAACGTTCTTGGAAATGAGTTTCCTAAATCTCTTGATGCAAATAAAGATTCGTCTTCATTTATTGCCACATAATTATCTCATTCGAGTGGGAGAAAATTGAGGAATAATTTGATAGAATTTGTTTATCTATCAACGAGTCCTCAAACTATTGCGAATTAGAATAAATCTGAAATGAGTGGGAGCTTATGAGATACCTAGAATTAGTATCAAAGATATCTCAACTACGACAAAAAAGTTGTCGTTATAAACCCTATTTGATATGAGATTGAATAAGAGAAGCTCTAACATGACATCTAAAAGATAAATGGATAAAAAAAATGATGGAATAAGAACTGGAGTGAGTATCATGAAGATATAAAGGTCAAAATGTGGCAATAGGCTACAACCAACAAGAGAAGTTTACTATGTGGAAACTTCGTATCTTGTTATAATATTCACCAAATTAGTTTGATTATAGCCATAATGACAAAACAAGTTTTTTATCGTCATACATTGATGATATTTTTGTGGCTTGAATGAATAAGAAGAATGTTATTATGAGAGATTTTTCATGTATACTTGAAATTAGAATTTCAAGAGATTGTTCAAGGAAGTTAATATCTCTTTCACAAGAGCTTATATTAACAAGATCATTGAACATGTTAAATAATCTCACTTACAATCTTATGGTGAATGTTGAGCATATCTTTTTGTTCTTAGACTCCAATATGAAATGAGCAAATGAAGTTTTTTGTTTATGCGAATAAGGTTGGAAATTCTTTGTATGTTATGAAATGTACAAGGTTGATTACTTTCCATTTAGAATGGAAAGCAATTAAAAAGCCACGAAAAGGATACTAAGGTATCTAAGTAGTAATGTTATCTTATTGTGCTTTGACGAAAATAATTTGCAAATAAAAGGCAATACATATATTGACTAGGTTGTTATCTCATTGAGTAACAAGAAATAGTCATATGAAGCCCTGTATACAAGGGAGGCTGATTTTTTGTATATCAACCATAGTTCAATAAGGTATGTAGCTTAACCGCTCTTTTGAGAAACTTGGAGCTTATTACAAAGTTATATGTTGAGTAATAGATTAATCAAATAATAAGAAATTGTAACATATGAAAAGGATTTCAAGTTCCATTGTAAAATAAAGCGCATAGTTGTTAATTGCAACATTACTTAGAGATATGGTTGCAAGAAATATAATAGATATGTGGTACATATCTACGAATGAAATGGTTGCAGATCATTTGAGAAATCCATGCCTAGAGCGATATGTCTATGTGGCATGTCACGTCTCAAAGGTTGTGTAGTTTTGGAGATTGTACTGAGTTGTATTTTTCCCAACATATTTAGTGTTCAATATCCATGACAATGTGTTTGTCAAATCTTATCTACAAAGTATTATTGTGAGAAAAGTATGTCAGACAGATTAGAGATCAGCCCACTCACATGGGTGATCAGCTCCGTCACTTTAGTATTGACTGGTGAAGTAGCCTTTTAAGTATATTGTCTGAGAGACGATTGAGCACAAACTTAAAATATATGATGCTACAGTTGTAACGTTTGCAACAATATATGAATTATTTAAGTTTTACATTATGTGTCTTATATATCCATATGTAAGTTCTTGTGAGAAAGTTGTGTTTTGATGAGTAGATGAGTGAATTCGAATTTGAACATTGAGTATGTTTAAACTATCATCTGTGCAACATTGATCTAAAGACATACCTCCATTGGCAAAGGATAAATGTTGCAGTATGTGACTCATACCAAATGTGATCAAGACGACCAATAAGGGAAATAGGAGAAATGATATGTACTTCTATGTTATGTGAGTCCCTTGAGGTATTAGTAACCTCAATCAATATCCTTATGATTTTTTCTTGCTCTTGAGGCTTAGTTTGATGTTTGCTATCTTAAGGCGTTGATTAAGGGTTATGAGTGATTCGACCTGATAGGACGTTCTTAGAAAAGCAAGTTGGGTTAAGGCCAAGGGATTCCAAGAGAAAGGAAGATCATTTGAAGTTTTGTATTCACTGGCCGGCTAATTATCATGTCTTAGGGATAAGTCTTAGTGATAAATGATAATTGGGAATACAATATGGTTTTATGAGTGAAACTGAGATCATGTGAGTTATTAATGTGATTAATGATCTAGGATATTGCATACCAAATCTACTCTTGTTATTTTATTTTTGAGACGCTATATATTCCTAACGGAAGTATAGCATGTGTGCTCTCAACGTATGCTGGTCGCACGACCTATTTTTCTAGTATGAACCGTTTGCTAGTTATACGATTGTTCTCTCGAGATATAATGAGTATATTAAGTCGGTTTGTGTGCGAGTGGTGTGAAGCCCCGTCCTAATCTATCCGAACAAAGTCCACATCGATTATAAACGATTCATAATAGTTGATTACATCGCAAGGTAATTGACCTCTATATGATACATTTTACAAACATTGCATTCTATTTTAAAAGACAATCTTTCTTTACAACGAAAGTTGATGACATGCATACCATTTCATAATATATCCAACTATAATTGACTTAATAGTAATCTTGATGAACTCGACGACTCGAATGCAACGTGTTTTGAAATATGTCATGAATGACTCCAAGTAAAGTCCTTAAAATGAGCAAATGCACAGCGGAAGATTTATTGCATACCTGAGAATAAACATGCTTTCAAGTGTCAACCAAAAGGTTGGTGAGTTCATTAGTTTAACATAAATAATCATTTCATAATTTCAATAGACCACAAGATTTCATATTTCTCTTAAACATACGTCCCATGCATAGAGACAAAAATCATTCATATGGTGAACACCTGGTAACCGACCTTAACAAGATGCATATAGAATATCCCCATCATTCCGGGACTCCCTTCGGACATGATAAATTCGAAGTACTAAAGCATCCGGTACTTTGGATGGGGCTTGTTGGGCCCGATAGATCTATCTTTAGGATTCGCGTCAATTAGGGTGTCTGTTCCCTAATTCTTAGATTATCAGACTAAAAAGGGGCATATTCAGTTTAATAATCCAACCATAGAATGTAGTTTTAAGTACTCGTGTCTATTTCGCTAAACATTTATAAAGTAGCGCATGTATTCTCAGTCCCAAAAATATATATTGCAAAAGCATTTAAAAAGGGAGCAAATGAAACTCACCATACTGTATTTTGTAGTAAAAATACATATAACGACATTGAACAAGCATAGGGTTGGCCTCGGATTCACGAACCTATATCATTTATATATTTATTAATATACATAGTTGTAATCGAACATATATATATATATATATATATATATATATATATATATATATATATATATATATATATATATATATATATATATATATATATATATATATATATATATATATATATATATATATATATATATATATATTATTAATGGTTATTTAGTAATTTATATGCTTCCTTTAATAATTTAAATTAATTATATTTATTTTATATACTTTAAATAAATAATTAGCATTTATAAAAAAATATTAATATAATTATGTTATATATATTAAATAAGTCTTTATATAACTAATATTTATTTGGTAAAATAATAATAAGAAGTTGTATCTTTATATAATAATAATAATAATAATAAAGATAAAAAAAAATGACAATAATGTTTATACTAATAGTAATAATCTTAATGATAATAATAATCTTAATGGTAATAATATATGTATATATATATATATATATATATATATATATATATATATAATAATCATACCTATAATTAATTTATAATCATAATTTAGTTATTATTATCTTTAATCTACATACAAAATTATATCTTAAATTAAGATTTACAATAACTTATATCATAATCATATTATACTAATTTCTCATTTATATAAATATCATAATACTTTCTTGATAATAATAATAATAATTATAATGGTAATAATAATAATAATACTATTAATAATAATAATAATAAAAAGAATGCTACCTCAAAAGAAGCCTTAAAAATAAAACTGCCGCTAACGGGACTCGAACTCGAGACCCCTTGTTCTTACAACTAACACCCAACCATTCATCTGTTATAATTTTTCTGAGTTTAAATCATTTTAATTGTTTATAACCCGCCATCTGTTCTTCATCTTCTTTCGGCCCAAAATTCACAAAATGAAATACAGCCCACCAACGAATGTGAGTTGGATCTCGGCCCAACTGCAATTATAGTACTCGGCCCAATAATAGTCCAAACCATAAACAGTTTAATTAATCCAAGTTGTAACAAAAGGGATTAGGTTTACTGTAGAAATCACAAATCAGTATACTTCGACCTGGGTTCTTGTTGAACCGAATAGATAACAGAAACGAGAAAGAACAAAATAAATCCATCATCGTTCATCCTTAAGGCTTGACCTTCATCATCATTATTCCCAGTCGCTCCATATATCATCATCATATCATCATTAATCACCATTAATTATCTCCTTCTTCGCGATTTAGATCTAAACAGAAACATAGGGTTTCGACAAGAAATAGAGAAAGGCAGCAAAACAACTCGTGTAGCAGTAGCAGTAACAATTCACTGTTCGTCTTCCTCAATCGATTAAGAACTGAGTTCATTAATTGGTAAAACAGGTGATTGATTCGTTGATTTCTCTTTCTTAACTTCTTTCGTCCCTCAATAAATATATGTTCTGTATTTCTTTTATTTTATATTTTTTTATTTAATTGGATCGAGTAGGAACAGTAATGGAATGGTGTCTTGAATAGCGAACAAAAAACATGGAAACGTACAGTAAGAGTTGGCGGTAGTTGTGGTTGATGATGATTAAACAGAAACAGAAATTTAAGCATAGCAGTAGCATGGTTGCAGGAGATGGGTTGTCGTGATGGTTGTAGAGATCTGGTGGTGGTATTGGTGGTCTTTTTTGTCGCAATCTCGCAAGGGAAAACAGGAACAATAACAGCTGTAACCTTGATCAAACAGGAAACATACAACAGTAGTAATCAACGATTGTTGTGGTGTTTTTATGGTTATCAAAATAGAAAATGAATACCAATAGTGAACAGCCGTATTCAGGTTGCAGGTTGAGGTATTCTTGGGCGGTTTATGATGGCCTGTTGTGGCTGTGAAATTCAATGATGGTGGTGTTGCAGTGATGTCGGTTTAGGCTGTAGGAACACGTAGCAACAGGTGGTTTATGGTGATGGTTGTTCTCGAATAGTGGGTTTGGTTTCCGTGACCGGTTGTAGAGGTGGTGTTCGAGCATGGTGAGGGTTGGTGCATGGAAGGTGTGTAGAGTTCAGGTAATTAAAAGGGTGATGATGTTGGTTCGATCATCGAAACAGGTTACAGAAATAGTTAGCATTATATGTGGGTTTTGTTCAGTATTTAGTGTTTAATTCAAGTTGCAGTGTATAATGTATCTAAGGTGCTGGATAATTGAAGTAAGAACCTGATTTGATTATTGAGGTCGACCTATAACAGCAAAGCAGACATCAAGGACATGAAATCCACTAAGGAGGATTTACTCAGATAAAGAAATAAATATAAAAAGTATAGACAGTGATAGGAACGAATTCGTACATGTAGTTGATACAGACTTCTAATAATTCAAATAGAAAACAAAATTTATAAAGGGATGATGTTGATATTCACCCGTGTTTGTATCTGTATGAGTGCCTTTTCCTTTTTGTTTAAAAAAAATATTAATAATAATTATTAAGTATAAATATTTTAGTAATAATAATTCTATTAATATTAATACTAATAGATGATAATAATAAATTAATAATTTTTAGTACTCATAATAATAACTAACATTTGTACTACCAATTATAAATTAATATTAATAATATTACTAATAATAACATTAGTGTTAGTAATCAAATGTATCCAACTTCATTCATACATTAAATATATATATATAATACAATAATAATACTGATATTAATATTAATAGTAATAATGAATGTACTAATATAGCATCTATATTTTAGATTTGTAATTTAATATATTAATATTACATCTCATTACGTAATATCTAATAATATATATATAATGCATATAATATTTATCTCTTATTATATATACCAGTATCATAACACTTCTTTATAAAGATCATACATATATTTACATAAAGCTTTAATTTAATAACCACTTTATTATCTTGTATATTACTTTACATTCTTAATTCCAATGTTTAAATTTTATTATTTCCAATTATTGTATATACTTACTTTTATTATATATACATATTTATTAACAAATAATGGTTCGTGAATCGTCAGGCATGGTCAAAGGGTAATTGATTACATGAATATGGATTTCAAAGTTTTCGAGACTCAACATTACAGACTTTGCTTATCGTGTCGGGAACATATAAAGATTGAAGTTTAAATTTAGTCGGAAATTCCCGGGTCATCACAGTACCTACCCGTTAAAGAAATTTCGTCCCGAAATTTGAGTGTGGTCGTCATGGCTAACAATAAAAATGTTTTCATGACGAATATGAGTCAATATTTAAAGTTTTATCACCATCAGGTGATTTGAATAAAATAACTCAATTATTCGAAGCGTACGAGTGAAATTATCACAAGAGATTGAAATATGATAAGTAAAGATTCGTCGTAACTTTTGACAGAGTCAAGGTTGAATTTTGAAAGTAAGATACATCTTAAATTTTGACATAGTCACGATTGAATTTAGAAAACAGGATGTGTCTTAACTTTTGACGTTGTTTTGGTTGAATTCCGGAATTCAAGGGATTTGGAGAAAATCTCCGAAATCTAAAAGATTTGATTCTTCGGCGAGTAAGGAAATTAAGATCTCTATAATTAACTACGGTGATCTGCCTCGATTACTCTGTCTGATATTTCCGTTATAAATTAAACTCTTCCTTTCCATTATTCTCACCATTCCTATTCATACATCCAAAATATTGTGAAAATGCTTAATCCAGTTCTAATCCTTGATATTTTCCTAATTATTATTTCTGTCATTCTTCTTTTCAATTTTTCCACCAGAAATTCTGTTTACTTACTATTACCTTGGGGTGATACTATTCTTAGTAATACCGTGTCTTTATATTGTTATTCGTATTAATATCCACGGTTTGTAGCCTCCGGATTGTGATTGAGCTTTATATCTTCTCTTACATTTTGGAGCTCTTTGCCTTTTTATTCTCTTCTCGACCTCTAGTAAAGCGAGTAATGGTCCAGAATTCGTAAGTATGGAGTTTCAAATGATCTTAATGTTCTAAACAGGGAAGAACATATTAGCACGATTTGATTTGTCAAATTACCAGAATCACTGAGAATAGAACTATCAAGAATATACTTTCTTGATATATTCAGAAGTTAAGCAGAATGAAAGAGTTATGTAACATGACACATGATGACGGTAGGGTCTGTGAATCATCACGTTCCATTTAGAAACTCAGCATGACTTACTGTAATATAATCACGTTGATCAAGTGTCATTATATTATACTAACTCATGCATCAGTTCCTAACATTACTTTAATAACATTCATATTTTAAGGTCGAAAGTTTACAGAATATAGAAACTAACATTTCTATATGATGTAATACTGATAGCACGAAGAGATTAATGATTTCAGATAAGAATAGTTATAAAAATATCTCCAGAAATATGGAGGATATTTATAATGAAAGATACGATAATATCTCGGAACATCTAAGATCAGAGGATTATAGAAAATATTGTCCGCAAGGGTTTAGAGTAAGGAGCAAGATATTTACTAAAGACTTTAGCAGACATTGAATCATTTGGATTCTTTGAAGTCAAACTTATTCTTTGTGATTTGTCCACTGCTTTCTTCATAGTTTCGCATAATCTGCTTTTCGGTACTAAATTTTCTATTGAATGTTTCCAACATAATGATAGACAGGAAGCACGAAGAGGTATATAATTTCGAACGAGAATATTTATGAAAATATCCTCTGAAATATCGAAGATATTGATGATGATATTTTGGAATTTCTAAGTTCGATGGTTGATGAGGAAGATTTTTCGCAAGATTTTAACATGAGTACGGAGCAAGATATTCATTGAAGGTTTCATCGGATCCAGAATTACTTGGATTCTGTGAATATATGGTATGGTACTTGTATTTGTCCTTGGTCTCCTTCGTGGTTAGCTCACTCCGTTTTCCAGTTCCAACTTTTCTGAGCTTTTCCAACATACTATTCTTTATCATCAAACTTTCGATGATTAAGGTCGTTTACGGTTGTCTATGGTTTCTGTTGCTTCATTCAGCTTTTTCAACATTCAGAGTATTGATTTGTGACTGAGTGCTTTTCAGAATTTCAGACTAAGAGATCATAATTCTAAGAGATAAATGTCATACATATAACTGTTGATGTAGATATGCTGTGAGTTTTCAAAGTACTGATTGCTGATTCCTGTTAATTGTTATGCCAGTTCTCGTTACAAGATGCGGATAAGTATATGATAGGGTTTCAATGGGTAAATATAGTGATTTATCAGAGAGGTTTAAGCCAAGGAGCAATGAGGTTGCTGGTAAGTTTACTGCTAATGTGGTGGAATATAAACGGTTCCCCGGTAACGATGATGAAAGGGAAACTTATATATCAAAGTTATAATAAGACTTATTCGAATGAAAGGTTGATGTACTAGCTGGAGCTGTGACAAAATTTTCTACTTTGAAAAGGGATCGCAAAGTTATTTTTGCTAATAAATGCCAAAGGATCTGACGCGGCTACGTGTTAAACTTTTACTCAGTTGCTGAGAGTTTCTTAGGTGCATAACTAGATGCATAAATCTTTTCTTTCGTAGATGAAGTGTGGTTGATTCATCCTATCGTTTGAGGTGTTTTCAAGAATCATGAGAAGTTTGAACGCAGATTGTAATCGTCAAGATACAAATGAGGTTTAAGATGAAATCAAGTGGCAAACTTAAAGAGATGTTTAGTTTCATATGTTATAATCAATATCTTAATTCATTTTAATTATCCAATTTTATTAGTCCACAGTCGATAATCCACAGTTGACAGTCCAATAATTCATATATAATTTAATATATAATATTCGAATTAATTAATACGTATCGTGACCCGTGTACATGTCTCAGACTCGATCACAACTCAAACTATATATATTATTGTAGAATCAACCTCAACCCTGTATAGCTAACTCCCGCATTACTGCATATAGAGTGTCTATGGTTATTCCAAATAATATATATAGATGGGTCGATATGATATGTCAAAACCTTGTATACGTGTCCCGACATTTAAAGTGCGTAAAAATAAATAACAGAATTTAAATGACGATAAATAAAGTACGTAAAGTAAATAAAAGAAAATTAAATGTCGATAAATAAAATTGCGATAATTTAAATTGCGATAAATAAACTGCGATAAATAAAATGTAATCAGTTAGCTAGGAATAGTTAGCTGGAAACAGTTAGCGTGGATTCTTAACAAAATTTCTCATAGTTAATTTGTTTGTTTCTAACAAATTTTATTTTGACCAATGTTTTCTTCATTATGCCACTTGTTGGATTATGATAAATCAAAATCCGAATATGAAATTGGATGAATATGGTTATTCTGTGGTGAACGGATTTGTATATCGGTGGATGTAAGTAGGATAGTATATGACTGTTGAAACAGATTCGAAAAACGTACAATGTAACTTATTAATGTGAAATTTAAATATTCCTCGGGTATTACCTACCCGTTAAAATATTTTCACCATTAACAGTTTGTACAAGAGAATTTTTTTTTTTTACAATCTTTACGATAAATAAAATGTAATCAGTTAGCTAGGAACAGTTAGCTAGGATTTTGTTAGCGTGGATTCTTAACAAAATTTCTCATAGTTAATTTGTTTGTTTCTAACAAATTTTATTTTGTCCAATGTTTTCTTCATTATGCCACTTGTCGGATTCTGATATGTCAAAATCCAAATATGAAATTGAATGAAAATGGTTATTCTGTGACGAAGGGATTCGTATAGCTGTGGTTGCAAGTAGGATAGTAAATGACTGTTGAATCAGATTCGAAGAATGTACAGTGTAACTTATTAATGCGAAATCTAAATATTCCTCCGGTATTACCTACCCGTTAAAATATTTTTACCATTAACAGTTTGTACAATAAGAATTTTAATTACAATCTTTATGAAAACATATATACATATATATTTTCTTCAGACGTAATTATGGATTTAATGAGTCAATGTGATATTAAACTCGTCAGTTTTACGGCTAGAAAGAGGGTACATAATCTTTAAAATATTAGAGATTACATAATCACCATGAAGGACGAAGATAGTTTATGTAGAACGATTCGTAAAATGATTCGTAGAACAATGATTATGCTTGAGGTATAGATTGCGAGGTTGAGACGTTTGATGATGTTGTTGTTGTTGGTACTCCTTGGTATCCATGGTGCGTATGACGTTGATGTTCGAGGTATAGATTAAGATGTTGAGGTGTGGGATGCGGATGTTGATGTTGGTGGTAGTACTGGTTATGCTGCTGGTGCTGCTGCTGGTGTTTATAACATTCGCACCATATTCTCTAAAGTCACTACCCGAGCGCGAAGCTCGTTGACTTCTTCTATTACACCGGGGTGATTTTCGGTTCGGACTAGCGGATAAATATAATCTAGAATTTGGTATAGTATATAATCGTGGCGAGATACTCTGGAAATGCTTCAGGTTCTTCGCCAATAGGGCAATGTGGCGGATGAAAAGGATCACCTTCTTCTTGTCTCCAATGATTGAGGAGGCTACGAACCCATCCCCAATTCATCCAGAATAGATGATGACTGATTGGTTGATCCATTCCGGTCACACTACTTTCAGAGCTTGAGTGGGATTCCATTTCGGAATCCGAGGGACTTGAACTAATGACGAATTCTATTTCATACGATTGAATAAAGGATTTTTTTTAGATATGAAATGATTTTCTGGCTAACGGATGGTATTCTTAATTACATAAAATATCCATATATATAGAACAAAAGGTTTCGTAGATTATGGAGAAATTTACGGGATACGCCAGGTAAGGTTTACAGTAACAGATACGCTAAAATATGAATCTTGTAGTGACCCGAACTTTTCCATGTTTATATATATATTAATTGAGATTGATATTTACATGATTAAATGTTTCCAACATGTTAAGCAATCAAACTTGTTAAGACTTGATTAATTGAAATATGTTTCATATAGACAATTGACCACCCAAGTTGACCGGTGATTCACGAACGTTAAAACTTGTAAAAACTATATGATGACATATATATGGATATATATATATTTAACATGATACTATGATAAGTAAACATATCATTAAGTATATTAACAATGAACTACATATGTAAAAACAAGACTACTAACTTAAGGATTTTTAAACGAGACATATATGTAACGATTATCGTTGTAAAGACATTTAATGGATATATATCATATTAAGAGATATTCATACATGATAATATCATGATAATATAATAATTTAAAATCTCATTTGATATTATAAACATTAGGTTAACAACATTTAACAAGATCGTTAACCTAAAGGTTTCAAAACAACACTTACATGTAACGACTAACGATGACTTAACGACTCAGTTAAAATGTATATACATGTAGTGTTTTAATATGTATTTATACACTTTTGAAAGACTTCAATACACTTATCAAAATACTTCTACTTAACAAAAATGCTTACAATTACATCCTCGTTCAGTTTCATCAACAATTCTACTCGTATGCACCCGTATTCGTACTCGTACAATACACAGCTTTTAGATGTATGTACTATTGGTATATACACTCCAATGATCAGCTCTTAGCAGCCCATGTGAGTCACCTAACACATGTGGGAACCATCATTTGGAAACTAGCATGAAATATCTCATAAAATTACAAAAATATGAGTAATCATTCATGACTTATTTACATGAAAACAAAATTACATATCCTTTATATCTAATCCATACACCAACGACCAAAAACACCTACAAACACTTTTATTCTTCAATTTTATTCATCTAATTGATCTCTCTCAAGTTCTATCTTCAAGTTCTAAGTGTTCTTCATATATTCTACAAGTTCTAGTTACATAAAATCAAGAATACTTTCAAGTTTGCTAGCTCACTTCCAATCTTGTAAGGTGATCATCCAACCTCAAGAAATCTTTGTTTCTTACAGTAGGTTATCATTCTAATACAAGGTAATAATCATATTCAAACTTTGGTTCAATTTCTATAACTATAACAATCTTATTTCAAGTGATGATCTTACTTGAACTTGTTTTCGTGTCATGATTCTGCTTCAAGAACTTCGAGCCATCCAAGGATCCGTTGAAGCTAGATCCATTTTTCTATTTTCCAGTAGGTTTATCCAAGGAACTTAAGGTAGTAATGATGTTCATAACATCATTCGATTCATACATATAAAGCTATCTTATTCGAAGGTTTAAACTTGTAATCACTAGAACAAAGTTTAGTTAATTCTAAACTTGTTCGCAAACAAAAGTTAATCCTTCTAACTTGACTTTTAAAATCAACTAAGCACATGTTCTATATCTATATGATATGCTAACTTAATGATTTAAAACCTGGAAACACGAAAAACACCGTAAAACCGGATTTACGCCGTCGTAGTAACACCGCGGGCTGTTTTGGGTTAGTTAATTAAAAACTATGATAAACTTTGATTTAAAAGTTGTTATTCTGAGAAAATTATTTTTATTATGAACATGAAACTATATCCAAAAATTATGGTTAAACTCAAAGTGGAAGTATGTTTTCTAAAATGGTCATCTAGACGTCGTTCTTTCGACTGAAATGACTACCTTTACAAAAACGACTTGTAACTTATTTTTCTGACTATAAACCTATACTTTTTCTGTTTAGATTCATAAAATAGAGTTCAATATGAAACCATAGCAATTTGATTCACTCAAAACGGATTTAAAATGAAGAAGTTATGGGTAAAACAAGATTGGATAATTTTTCTCATTTTAGCTACGTGAAAATTGGTAACAAATCTATTCCAACCATAACTTAATCAACTTGTATTGTATATTATGTAATCTTGAGATACCATAGACACGTATACAATGTTTCGACCTATCATGTCGACACATCTATATATATTTCAGAACAACCATAGACACTCTATATGTGAATGTTGGAGTTAGCTATACAGGGTTGAGGTTGATTCCAAAATATATATAGTTTGAGTTGTGATCAATACTGAGATACGTATACACTGGGTCGTGGATTGATTCAAGATAATATTTATCGATTTATTTCTGTACATCTAACTGTGGACAACTAGTTGTAGGTTACTAACGAGGACAGCTGACTTAATAAACTTAAAACATCAAAATATATTAAAAGTGTTGTAAATATATTTTGAACATAATTGGATATATATGTATATATTGTTATAGGTTCGTGAATCAACCAGTGGCCAAGTCTTACTTCCCGACGAAGTAAAAATCTGTGAAAGTGAGTTATAGTCCCACTTTTAAAATCTAATATTTTTGGGATGAGAATACATGCAGGTTTTATAAATGATTTACAAAATAGACACAAGTACGTGAAACTACATTCTATGGTTGAATTATCGAAATCGAATATGCCCCTTTTTATTAAGTCTGGTAATCTAAGAATTAGGGAACAGACACCCTAATTGACGCGAATCCTAAAGATAGATCTATTGGGCTTAACAAACCCCATCCAAAGTACCGGATGCTTTAGTACTTCGAAATTTATATCATATCCGAAGGGTGTCCCGGAATGATGGGGATATTCTTATATATGCATCTTGTTAATGTCGGTTACCAGGTGTTCACCATATGAATGATTTTTATCTCTATGTATGGGATGTGTATTGAAATATGAAAATCTTGTGGTCTATTATTATGATTTAATATATATAGGTTAAACCTATAACTCACCAACATTTTTGTTGACGTTTTAAGCATGTTTATTCTCAGGTAATTATTAAGAGCTTCCGCTGTCGCATACTTAAATAAGGACGAGATTTGGAGTCCATGCTTGTATGATATTGTGTAAAAACTGCATTCAAGAAACTTATTTTGTTGTAACATATTTGTATTGTAAACCATTATGTAATGGTTGTGTGTAAACAGGATATTTTAGATTATCATTATTTGATAATCTACGTAAAGCTTTTTAAACCTTTATTGATGAAATAAAGGTTATGGTTTGTTTTAAAATGAATGCAGTCTTTGAAAAACGTCTCATATAGAGGTCAAAACCTCGCAACGAAATCAATTAATATGGAACGTTTTTAATCAATAAGAACGGGACATTTCAGTTGGTATCCGAGCGTTGGTCTTAGAGAACCAGAATTTTGCATTAGTGTGTCTTATCAAGTTTGTTAGGATGCATTAGTGAGTCTGGACTTCGACCGTGTTTACTTGAAAAATGATTGCTTAACAAATTTTGTTGGAAACTATATATTTTTAACATGTGATATATTAATCTCTTAACGCGTTTGATATTATGTGATAGATGTCTACCTCTAGAACAAGTCCCATTGACTCACCTAATAATAATGAAGAGTCAAATATAAATTGGAATGATTCGTGGACTGATTCACAAGTTCCCGAAGAGGAACCGGAAGAAGAGTCGGAACCGGAAGAAGAATCGGAAGAAGAATCGGAACCGGATGAAGAAATAGAACCGGTGGGGGAAATAATAAAACGGTTAAGTAAAAGAAAATCCTCAACCAACCGGCCAAGGTTAATTATGGTCAATGGTGTTTCCGCCAAGGAAGCAAAATATTGGGAGGATTACCAATTCTCCGACGAATCGGATTCCGACGAGAATTCCGATGATGTTATAGAAATTACCCCAAATGAATTTAAAAAGGCAAAAGAAAATAATAAGGGAAAGGGCATAAAAATAGAGAAATCTAATTCCAACCCCGATGAACTTTATATGTATCATCAACCCCCGAAGTCCTTAAGTTGTAACAATGACCCGGTAACCTCTAAACCACCAGGTTTTTCTAAACCAATGTGGAAAACGACAGCTCGTATTAGGGGAACATCATATATCCCTAGAAACTTGGCAAAACGAACCAAAACTGGAGAAGAAGAAACAAGCGAGTCGGAATAAGATAGTTGTATTCGTGTGGTGTAATATATGTAATATAGTGTGCTTATGCTTTATGATATATGTAAAAATTGCTTGTATTAATAAGTATTATTTTTTATGAATCTAACTCTTGTCTATTTTACAGTATAAAAACACAAAATGGATAGACAACGCAATATTTTAATAGACCTACCCGGAGACATGATTGATGAAATCTTGTCTAGAGTCGGTCAGAATTCTTCGGCACAACTATTTAAGGCGAGATCAGTTTGTAAGACATTCGAAGAACGTTCCAAGAATGCCTTGGTTTTCAAAAGGCTTTCGTTCGAAAGATGGGGGATATCACATTGGGAAATCCATAAGTTACGATGTGTTTACTTTGACGCATATATTGCGGGGAACCCAAATGCTATTTTACGCAATGGGTTAAGAAATTATTTTGACTCAATATATCCGAATATTGAACTTCGTGATTTAGAAAAAGCGGCTAACATGCAACATAAAGAAGCATGTTATGCTTACGGATTAGTAATGTTCGCTTCTCACCAAAGTGAGAACAAGAACATCGGGCTACAACTATTAAACAAAACGTTCCCACAAGTGATGGAGTCGGTAATTGGGGTAAGAAATGAGGTTTTTAGATTGTTACGGGACTGTTGGACATTACGTAACCCTCGTCCCTTAGACGACATTACAACACGATGTCTTATCAACGGCCATAACGGTTATGTTCCACAAGACCAAGGATGGGAAGTAATCCTAGTAAAACCAGAATGCATGACTTGTTTCTGGACGTATGAATTACGTGTCTTTATTGCCTTTGCTGAACGACTTGTGTACTAGCTAGAATTATCTTCACAACCATCTTGTATCAAATTTATTGTGTGCTATATTTCATGCTATATGTAAAATAAGCGGTATTGTAAGTTTGTAAAATATTGTGTAAAAGTTTGAACGCGAAATATTATTATAATCAGTTTTTCATATAGAATTGTAGTAGTTGAATTGTATATTAGCTACTAAGTATGAACTTAACGGGTAGGTACTACCTGAATTTAAACTTATAAAACGCTAATATGAAGAAAAAGCTTTTATAAATGAGTTCATATTATGCTACGAAATACTATTAACTACTCTTAATATTCTGTATGATTAACTTGTTCCATTTGACTATTTTGAAGGAAATGGCACCGACTACTCGACACACCGTGAATATGAATGAAGAGGAATTCCGTACTTTTCTAGCTTCAAACATAGCCGCAGTACAGGTTGCGCTACATACCAACAATAACCTTGGATCTAGCAGTACAGGAAATCGTGTAGGATGCACCTACAAAGAATTCACTGCCTGCAAACCTTTGGAATTTGATGGAACCGAAGGACCAATCGGATTGAAACGGTGGACCGAGAAGGTCGAATCGGTGTTTGCCATAAGTAAGTGTACTGAAGAGGACAAAGTGAAGTACGCTACGCATACCTTCACAGGTTCTACGTTAACATGGTGGAATACCTATCTAGAGCAAGTGGGACAAGACGATGCGTACGCACTACCGTGGTCAGCATTCAAGCACTTGATGAACGAGAAATACCGTCCCAGAACCGAGGTCAATAAGCTCAAGACAGAACTTAGAGGGTTACGAACCCAAGGATTTGATATTACCACATACGAAAGACGATTCACAGAATTGTGCCTATTGTGTCCGGGAGCATTCGAAGATGAGGAAGAGAAGATCAACGCGTTTGTGAAAGGATTACCGGAAAGAATCCAAGAAGATATAAGTTCACACGAGCCCGCCTCCATACAACAGGCATGTAGAATGGCTCACAAACTAGTGAACCAGATTGAAGAAAGAATTAAAGAACAGACTGCTGAAGAGGCCAATGTGAAGCAAGTCAAAAGAAAGTGGGAGGAAAACGGTGATAAGAATCACCAATACAACAACAACAGCAATTACAACAATAATCGCAACAATTATCCCAACAATCGCAACATCAATCGCAACTACAACAAACGGCCCAACAACAACAACAACAACAACAACAACTACAACAATCATCCCAACAACAATAATAACCGCAACAACAACAACAATCAGAAGCAGCTATGCCAAAGGTGTGAAAAGTATCACTCGGGGTTCTGCACCAAATTTTGCAACAAGTGTAAAAGAAATGGTCATAGCGCGGCGAAGTGTGAGGTCTACGGACCAGGGGTTAATAGAACGAAAGGAACAAATGGTGTCGGAATGAGTAATGGCGGAGCAAGTAGTGTCGGAGCAAGTTATGCCAATGTAGTTTGTTATAAATGTGGAAAACCGGGCCACATTATTAGAAATTGCCCGAACCAGGAAAACACGAATGGACAAGGCCGCGGAAGAGTTTTCAATATTAATGCGGCAGAGGCACAGGAAGACCCGGAGCTTGTTACGGGTACGTTTCTTATTGACAATAAATCTGCTTACGTTTTATTTGATTCGGGTGCGGATAGAAGCTATATGAGTAGAGATTTTTGTGCTAAACTAAGTTGTCCATTGACGCCTTTGGATAGTAAATTTTTACTCGAATTAGCAAATGGTAAATTAATTTCAGCAGATAATATATGTCGGAATCGAGAAATTAAACTGGTTAGCGAAACATTTAAGATTGATTTGATACCAGTAGAGTTAGGGAGTTTTGATGTGATAATCGGTATGGACTGGTTGAAAGAAGTGAAAGCAGAGATCGTTTGTTACAAAAATGCAATTCGCATTATACGAGAAAAAGGAAAACCCTTAATGGTGTACGGAGAAAAGGGCAACACGAAGCTACATCTTATTAGTAATTTGAAGGCACAAAAACTAATAAGAAAAGGTTGCTATGCTGTTCTAGCACACGTCGAAAAAGTACAAACTGAAGAAAAGAGCATCAATGATGTTCCCATTGCAAAAGAATTTCCCGATGTATTTCCGAAAGAATTACCGGGATTACCCCCACATCGATCCGTTGAATTTCAAATAGATCTTGTACCAGGAGCTGCACCAATAGCTCGTGCTCCTTACAGACTCGCACCCAGCGAGATGAAAGAACTACAAAACCAATTACAAGAACTTTTAGAGCGTGATTTCATTCGACCAAGCACATCACCGTGGGGAGCTCCTGTTTTGTTTGTCAAGAAGAAAGATGGTACATTCAGGTTGTGTATCGACTACCGAGAGTTGAACAAACTTACCATCAAGAACCGCTACCCACTACCGAGAATCGACGACTTATTTGATCAACTACAAGGCTCGTCTGTTTATTCAAAGATTGACTTACGTTCCGGGTATCATCAAATGCGGGTCAAAGAAGATGATATTCCAAAGACTGCTTTCAGAACACGTTACGGTCATTACGAGTTTATGGTCATGCCGTTTGGTTTAACTAATGCACCAGCTGTGTTCATGGACCTTATGAACCGAGTGTGTGGACCATACCTTGACAAGTTTGTCATTGTTTTCATTGATGACATACTTATTTACTCAATGAATGACCAAGAACAAGGTGAACATTTGAGAAAGGTGTTAGAAGTATTGAGGAAGGAAGAATTGTACGCTAAGTTTTCAAAGTGTGCATTTTGGTTGGAAGAAGTTCAATTCCTCGGTCACATAGTGAACAAAGAAGGTATTAAGGTGGATCCGGCAAAGATAGAAACTGTTGAAAAGTGGGAAACCCCGAACACTCCGAAACACATACGCCAGTTTTTAGGACTAGCTGGTTACTACAGAAGGTTCATCCAAGACTTTTCCAGAATAGCAAAACCCTTGACTGCATTAACGCATAAAGGGAAGAAATTTGAATGGAATGATGAACAAGAGAAAGCGTTTCAGTTATTGAAGAAAAAGCTAACTACGGCACCTATATTGTCATTACCTGAAGGGAATGATGATTTTGTGATTTATTGTGACGCATCAAAGCAAGGTCTCGGTTGTGTATTAATGCAACGAACGAAGGTGATTGCTTATGCGTCTAGACAATTGAAGATTCACGAACAAAATTATACGACGCATGATTTGGAATTAGGCGTGGTTGTTTTTGCATTAAAGACTTGGAGGCACTACTTATATGGGGTCAAAAGTATTATATATACCGACCACAAAAGTCTTCAACACATATTTAATCAGAAACAACTGAATATGAGGCAGCGTAGGTGGATTGAATTATTGAATGATTACGACTTTGAGATTCGTTACCACCCGGGGAAGGCAAATGTGGTAGCCGATGCCTTGAGCAGGAAGGACAGAAAACCCATTCGAGTAAAATCTATGAATATAATAATTCATAATAACCTTACTACTCAAATAAAGGAGGCGAAACAAGGAGTTTTAAAAGAGGGAAATTTAAAGGATGAAATACCCAAAGGATCGGAGAAGCATCTTAATATTCGGGAAGACGGAACCCGGTATAGGGCTGAAAGGATTTGGGTACCAAAATTTGCAGATATGAGAGAAATGGTACTTAGAGAAGCTCATAAAACCAGATACTCAATACATCCTGGAACGGGGAAGATGTACAAGGATCTCAAGAAACATTTTTGGTGGCCGGGTATGAAAGCCGATGTTGCTAAATACGTAGGAGAATGTCTGACGTGTTCTAAGGTTAAAGTTGAGCATCAGAAACCATCAGGTCTACTTCAACAACCCGAAATCCCGGAATGGAAATGGGAAAACATTACCATGGATTTCATCACTAAATTGCCAAGGACTGCAAGTGGTTTTGATACTATTTGGGTAATAGTTGATCGTCTCACCAAATCAGCACACTTCCTGCCAATAAGAGAAGATGACAAGATGGAGAAGTTAGCACGACTGTATTTGAAGGAAGTCGTCTCCAGACATGGAATACCAATCTTTATTATCTCTGATAGGGATGGTAGATTTATTTCAAGATTCTGGCAGACATTACAGCAAGCATTAGGAACTCGTCTAGACATGAGTACTGCCTATCATCCACAAACTGATGGGCAGAGCGAAAGGACGATACAAATGCTTGAAGACATGCTACCAGCATGTGTTATTGATTTCGGAAACAGTTGGGATCGACATCTACCGTTAGCAGAATTTTTCTACAACAACAGTTACCATTCAAGCATTGAGATGGCGCCGTTTGAAGCACTTTATGGTAGAAAGTGCAGGTCTCCGATTTGTTGGAGTGAAGTGGGGGATAGACAGATTACGGGTCCGGAGATTATACAAGAAACTACCGAGAAGATCATCCAAATTCAACAACGGTTGAAAACCGCCCAAAGTCGACAAAAGAGCTACGCTGACATTAAAAGAAAAGATATAGAATTTGAAATTGGAGAGATTGTCATGCTTAAAGTTGCACCTTGGAAAGGCGTTGTTCGATTTGGTGAACGAGGGAAATTAAATCCAAGGTATATTGGACCATTCAAGATTATGGATCGTGTCGGACCAGTAGCTTACCGACTTGGGTTACCTCAACAACTCGCGGCTGTACATAACACTTTCCACGTCTTGAATTTGAAGAAATGTTTTGCTAAAGAAGATCTCACTATTCCATTAGATGAAATCCAAATCAACGAAAAACTTCAATTCATCGAAGAACCCGTCGAAATAATGGATCGTGAGGTTAAAAGACTTAAGCAAAACAAGATACCAATTGTTAAGGTTCGATGGAATGCTCGTAGAGGACCCGAGTTCACCTGGGAGCGTGAAGATCAGATGAAGAAGAAATACCCGCATCTATTTCCAGAAGATTCGTCAACACCTTCAACAGCTTAAAATTTCGGGACGAAATTTATTTAACGGGTAGGTACTGTAGTGACCCGAACTTTTCCATGTTTATATATATTAATTGAGATTGATATTTGCATGATTAAATGTTTCCAACATGTTAAGCAATCAAACTTGTTAAGACTTGATTAATTGAAATATGTTTCATATAGACAATTGACCACCCAAGTTGACCGGTGATTCACGAACGTTAAAACTTGTAAAAACTATATGATGACATATATATGGATATATATATATTTAACATGATACTATGATAAGTAAACATATCATTAAGTATATTAACAATGAACTACATATGTAAAAACAAGACTACTAACTTAAGGATTTTTAAACGAGACATATATGTAACGATTATCGTTGTAAAGACATTTAATGGATATATATCATATTAAGAGATATTCATACATGATAATATCATGATAATATAATAATTTAAAATCTCATTTGATATTATAAACATTAGGTTAACAACATTTAACAAGATCGTTAACCTAAAGGTTTCAAAACAACACTTACATGTAACGACTAACGATGACTTAACGACTCAGTTAAAATGTATATACATGTAGTGTTTTAATATGTATTTATACACTTTTGAAAGACTTAAATACACTTATCAAAATACTTCTACTTAACAAAAATGCTTACAATTACATCCTCGTTCAGTTTCATCAATAATTCTACTCGTATGCACCCGTATTCGTACTCGTACAATACACAGCTTTTAGATGTATGTACTATTGGTATATACACTCCAATGATCAGCTCTTAGCAGCCCATGTGAGTCACCTAACACATGTGGGAACCATCATTTGGCAACTAGCATGAAATATCTCATAAAATTACAAAAATATGAGTAATCATTCATGACTTATTTACATGAAAACAAAATTACATATCCTTTATATCTAATCCATACACCAACGACCAAAAACACCTACAAACACTTTCATTCTTCAATTTTATTCATCTAATTGATCTCTCTCAAGTTCTATCTTCAAGTTCTAAGTGTTCTTCATATATTCTACAAGTTCTAGTTACATAAAATCAAGAATACTTTTAAGTTTGCTAGCTCACTTCCAATCTTGTAAGGTGATCATCCAGCCTCAAGAAATCTTTGTTTCTTACAGTAGGTTATCATTCTAATACAAGGTAATAATCGTATTCAAACTTTGGTTCAATTTCTATAACTATAACAATCTTATTTCAAGTGATGATCTTACTTGAACTTGTTTTCGTGTCATGATTCTGCTTCAAGAACTTCGAGCCATCCAAGGATCCGTTGAAGCTAGATCCATTTTTATCTTTTCCAGTAGGTTTATCCAAGGAACTTAAGGTAGTAATGATGTTCATAACATCATTCGATTCATACATATAAAGCTATCTTATTCGAAGGTTTAAACTTGTAATCACTAGAACAAAGTTTAGTTAATTCTAAACTTGTTCGCAAACAAAAGTTAATCCTTCTAACTTGACTTTTAAAATCAACTAAACACATGTTCTATATCTATATGATATGCTAACTTAATGATTTAAAACCTGGAAACACGAAAAACACCGTAAAATCGGATTTACGCCGTCATAGTAACACCGCGGGCTGTTTTGGATTAGTTAATTAAAAACTATGATAAACTTTGATTTAAAAGTTGTTATTCTGAGAAAATGATTTTTATTATGAACATGAAACTATATCCAAAAATTATGGTTAAACTCAAAGTGGAAGTATGTTTTCTAAAATGGTCATCTAGACGTCGTTCTTTCGACTGAAATGACTACCTTTACAAAAACGACTTGTAACTTATTTTTCTGACTATAAACCTATACTTTTTTTGTTTAGATTCATAAAATAGAGTTCAATATGAAACCATAGCAATTTGATTCACTCAAAACGGATTTAAAATGAAGAAGTTATGGGTAAAACAAGATTGGATAATTTTTCTCATTTTAGCTACGTGAAAATTGGTAAAAAATCTATTCCAACCATAACTTAATCAACTTGTATTGTATATTATGTAATCTTGAGATACCATAGACATGTATACAATGTTTCGACCTATCATGTCGACACATCTATATATATTTCGGAACAACCATAGACACTCTATATGTGAATGTTGGAGTTAGCTATACAGGGTTGAGGTTGATTCCAAAATATATATAGTTTGAGTTGTGATCAATACTGAGATACGTATACACTGGGTCGTGGATTGATTCAAGATAATATTTATCGATTTATTTCTGTACATCTAACTGTGGACAACTAGTTGTAGGTTACTAACGAGGACAGCTGACTTAATAAACTTAAAACATCAAAATATATTAAAAGTGTTGTAAATATATTTTGAACATACTTTGATATATATGTATATATTGTTATAGGTTCGTGAATCAACCAGTGGCCAAGTCTTACTTCCCGACGAAGTAAAAATCTGTGAAAGTGAGTTATAGTCCCACTTTTAAAATCTAATATTTTTGGGATGAGAATACATGCAGGTTTTATAAATGATTTACAAAATAGACACAAGTACGTGAAACTACATTCTATGGTTGAATTATCGAAATCGAATATGCCCCTTTTTATTAAGTCTGGTAATCTAAGAATTAGGGAACAGACACCCTAATTGACGCGAATCCTAAAGATAGATCTATTGGGCTTAACAAACCCCATCCAAAGTACCGGATGCTTTAGTACTTCGAAATTTATATCATATCCGAAGGGTGTCCCGGAATGATGGGGATATTCTTATATATGCATCTTGTTAATGTCGGTTACCAGGTGTTCACCATATGAATGATTTTTATCTCTATGTATGGGATGTGTATTGAAATATGAAAATCTTGTGGTCTATTATTATGATTTGATATATATAGGTTAAACCTATAACTCACCAACATTTTTGTTGATGTTTTAAGCATGTTTATTCTCAGGTAATTATTAAGAGCTTCCGCTGTCGCATACTTAAATAAGGACGAGATTTGGAGTCCATGCTTGTATGATATTGTGTAAAAACTGCATTCAAGAAACTTATTTTGTTGTAACATATTTGTATTGTAAATCATTATGTAATGGTTGTGTGTAAACAGGATATTTTAGATTATCATTATTTGATAATCTACGTAAAGCTTTTTAAACCTTTATTGAGGAAATAAAGGTTATGGTTTGTTTTAAAATGAATGCAGTCTTTGAAAAACGTCTCATATAGAGGTCAAAACCTCGCAACAAAATCAATTAATATGGAACGTTTTTAATCAATAAGAACGGGACATTTCAGTTGGTATCCGAGCATTGGTCTTAGAGAACCAGAATTTTGCATTAGTGTGTCTTATCGAGTTTGTTAGGATGCATTAGTGAGTCTGGACTTCGACCGTGTTTACTTGAAAAATGATTGCTTAACAAATTTTGTTGGAAACTATATATTTTTAACATGTGAATATTATGTGATATATTAATCTCTTAACGTGTTTGATATTATGTGATAGATGTCTACCTCTAGAACAAGTCCCATTGACTCACCTAATAATAATGAAGAGTCAAATGTAAATTGGAATGATTCGTGGACTGATTCTAGACCACCGCTCTGATACTAACTGTGAAGCCCCGTCCTAATCCATCCGGACAAAGTCCACATCGATTATAAACGATTCATAATAGTTGATTACATCGCGAGGTAATTGACCTCTATATGATACATTTTACAAACATTGCATTCTATTTTAAAAGACAATCTTTCTTTACAACGAAAGTTGATGACATGCATACCATTTCATAATATATCCAACTATAATTGACTTAATAGTAATCTTGATGAACTCGACGACTCGAATGCAACGTGTTTTGAAATATGTCATGAATGACTCCAAGTAAAGTCCTTAAAATGAGCAAATGCACAGCGGAAGATTTATTGCATACCTGAGAATAAACATGCTTTCAAGTGTCAACCAAAAGGTTGGTGAGTTCATTAGTTTAACATAAATAATCATTTCATAATTTCAATAGACCACAAGATTTCATATTTCTCTTAAACATACGTCCCATGCATAGAGACAAAAATCATTCATATGGTGAACACCTGGTAACCGACCTTAACAAGATGCATATAGAATATCCCCATCATTCCGGGACTCCCTTCGGACATGATAAATTCGAAGTACTAAAGCATCTGGTACTTTGGATGGGGCTTGTTGGGCCCGATAGATCTATCTTTAGGATTCACGTCAATTAGGGTGTCTGTTCCCTAATTCTTAGATTACCAGACTAAAAAGGGGCATATTCGGTTTAATAATCCATCCATAGAATGTAGTTTTAAGTACTCGTGTCTATTTCGTCAAACATTTATAAAGCAGCGCATGTATTCTCAGTCCTAAAAATATATATTGCAAAAGCATTTAAAAAGGGAGCAAATGAAACTCACCATACTGTATTTTGTAGTAAAAATACATATAACGACATTGAACAAGCATAGGGTTGGCCTCGGATTCACGAACCTATATCATTTATATATTTATTAATATACATAGTTGTAATCGAACATATATATATATATATATATATATATTATTAATGGTTATTTAGTAATTTATATGCTTCCTTTAATAATTTAAATTAATTATATTTATTTTATATACTTTAAATAAATAATTAGCATTTATAAAAAATATTAATATAATTATGTTATATATATTAAATAAGTCTTTATATAACTAATATTTATTTGGTAAAATAATAATAAGAAGTTGTATCTTTATATAATAATAATAATAATAATAATGATAAAAAAAATGACAATAATGTTTATACTAATAGTAATAATCTTAATGATAATAATAATCTTAATGGTAATAATAATATATTTATATTAAATTTATATATATATATATATATATATATATATATATATATATATATATATATATATATATATATATATATATATATATATATAATAATCATACCTATAATTAATTTATAATCATAATTTAGTTATTATTATCTTTAATCTACATACAAAATTATATCTTAAATTAAGATTTACAATAACTTATATCATAATCATATTATACTAATTTCTCATTTATATAAATATCATAATACTTTCTTGATAATAATAATAATAATTATAATGGTAATAATAATAATAATACTATTAATAATAATAATAATAATAATAAAAAGAATGCTACCTCAAAAGAAGCCTTAAAAATAAAACTGCCGCTAACGGGACTCGAACTCGAGACCCCTCGTTCCTACAACTAACACCCAACCATTCATCTGTTATAATTTTTCTGAGTTTAAATCATTTTAATTGTTTATAACCCGCCATCTGTTCTTCATCTTCTTTCGGCCCAAAATTCACAAAATGAAATACAGCCCACCAACGAATGTGAGTTGGATCTCGGCCCAACTGCAATTATAGTACTCGGCCCAATAATAGTCCAAACCATAAACAGTTTAATTAATCCAAGTTGTAACAAAAGGGATTAGGTTTACTGTAGAAATCACAAATCAGTATACTTCGACCTGGGTTCTTGTTGAACCGAATAGAAAACAGAAACGAGAAAGAACAAAATAAATCCATCATCGTTCATCCTTAAGGCGTGACCTTCATCATCATTATTCCAAGTCGCTCCATATATCATCATCATATCATCATTAATCACCATCAATTATCTCCTTCTTCGTGATTTAGATCTAAACAGAAACATAGGGTTTCGACTAGAAATAGAGAAAGGCAGCAAAACAACTCGTGTAGCAGTAGCAGTAACAATTCACTATTCGTCTTCCTCAATCGATTAAGAACTGAGTTCATTAATTGGTAAAACAGGTGATTGATTCGTTGATTTCTCTTTCTTAACTTCTTTCGTCCCTCAATAAATATATGTTCTGTATTTCTTTTATTTTATATTTTTTTTATTTAATTGGATCGAGTAGGAATAGTAATTGAATGGTGTCTTGAATAGCGAACAAAAAACATGGAAACATACAGTAAGAGTTGGCGGTAGTTGTGGTTGATGATGATTAAACAGAAACAGAAATTTAAGCGTAGCAGTAGTATGGTTGCAGGAGATAGGTTGTCGTGATGGTTGTAGAGATCTGGTGGTGGTATTGGTGGTCTTTTTTATCGCAATCTCGCAAGGGAAAACAGGAACAATAACAGCTGTAACCTTGATCAAACAGGAAACATACAACAGTAGTAATCAACGATTGTTGTGGTGTTTTTATGGTTATCAAAATAGAAAACGAATACCAACAGTGAACAGCCGTATTTAGGTTGCAGGTTGAGGTATTCTTGGGCAGTTTATGATGGCCTGTTGTGGCTGTGAAATTCAATGATGGTGGTGTTGCAGTGATGTCGGTTTAGGCTGTAGGAACACGTAGCAACAGGTGGTTTATGGTGATGGTTGTTCTCGGATAGTGGGTTTGGTTTCCGTGACCGGTTGTAGAGGTGGTGTTCTAGCATGGTGAGGGTTGGTGCATGGAAGGTGTGTAGAGTTCGGGTAATTAAAAGGGTGATGATGTTGGTTCGATCATCGAAACAGGTTACAGAAATAGTTAGCATTATATGTGGGTTTTGTTCAGTATTTAGTGTTTAATTCAAGTTGCAGTGTATAATGTATCTAAGGTGCTGGATAATTGAAGTAAGAACCTGATTTGATTATTGAGGTCGACCTATAACAGTAAAGCAGACATCAAGGACATGAAATCCACTAAGGAGGATTTACTCAGATAAAGAAATAAATATAAAAAGTATAGACAGTGATAGGAACGAATTAGTACATGTAGTTGATACAGACTTCTAATAATTCAAATAGAAAACAAAATTTATAAAGGGCTGATGTTGATATTCACCCGTGTTTGTATCTGTATGAGTGCCTTTTCCTTTTTGTTTAAAAAAAATATTAATAATAATTATTAAGTATAAATATTTTAGTAATAATAATTCTATTAATATTAATACTAATAGATGATAATAATAAATTAATAATTTTTAGTACTCATAATAATAACTAACATTTGTACTACCAATTATAAATTAATATTAATAATATTACTAATAATAACATTAGTATTAGTAATCAAATGTATCCAACTTCATTCATACATTAAATATATATATATATAATACAATAATAATACTGATATTAATATTAATAGTAATAATGAATGTACTAATATAGCATCTATATTTTAGATTTGTAATTTAATATATTAATATTACATCTCATTACGTAATATCTAATAATATATATATAATGCATATAATATTTATCTCTTATTATATATACCAGTATCATAACACTTCTTTATAAAGATCATACATATATTTACATAAAGCTTTAATTTAATAACCACTTTATTATCTTGTATATTACTTTACATTCTTAATTCCAATGTTTAAATTTTATTATTTCCAATTATTGTATATACTTACTTTTATTATATATACATATTTATTAACAAATAATGGTTCGTGAATCGTCGGGCATGGTCAAAGGGTAATTGATTACATGAATATAGATTTCAAAGTTTTCGAGACTCAACATTACAGACTTTGCTTATCGTGTCGGGAACATATAAAGATTGAAGTTTAAATTTAGTCGGAAATTCCCGGGTCATCACAAGTGGGAGATGTTGGAATCTGGATACGGTTTGACCCATATCCAATCCGCCCACTAAACCTCCTTTTAGCTACTAATGTGTACTTATTAAGATAGTAATTATGTATTACTAAATGTCCATTAAGTTAGTAATTAACGGTGACCTTTCAATAGCCTTTGTGGTTACCATGTACTTCATATATAATGGAGTTAGGATGTGCATAGAAAGGAAGTACAACAAGTAACACATACCATTACTCATATACACATTGCTTGCAAAAGAAATATCAAGAGAGACAATATATTGTTCTTGTTGGGTTCGTATATGTTCAAGGCAAACAAGTAAAGGGAATCTTAGGTTGTGAACCATGAAAGCATTCCATTTGTGATTGCTTTTTCGACCGGTGATCTAAACATTGATCCTTTCCGCTTCTGCCATATGTATTCGGGTACGTTCCAAATCTATACTGACTACTACATGCCAATTAAATTATTGTTTATACAAAACATCAGAGTTCACTGTTGGGTCAAACATAACTTCAAACCCTGCAACATTCTACCCACAAGCATACATCACCTAACCTACAAGGGAGGAAATGTAAGGGAGTTAGCGCACCGCCAAGTGAATGGAATACCGAGACAAATATCATTATAAGCCTCAAGCACAATATAAGGCACTAGTCACTAATCACATATCTCAATAAGAGGACCGACGGCCTAACCGGGCCTTCAACCACTAGCTAATCGTGTTAGGGTTTATCGACAGTCCTTGCTACTGAATCACTAGTATAGTCTTCCTGACATGACACACTCGTCATTTATACTATACTACCAAACAGTAACACTTGGACCCAACACACTTCCATCAAGACAACACCATGAAGCAAGGGTTGAACTCTTCTATCAAGACAACAGCATGACAGTATCATTGAGTGCATGTAGTCACATATAATCACTTACATACATGCTATACTACACGGTATAGTCATAATCATGTCACTAGTCACTACACTTGTTGTAACAACCCGTTTTCCTCGTACATGGTCCAAGGTGCGTATTTAATCTTTCAAACGTTTAACTTTAACCGTGGTAAATTGTAAATGGTTTAAAACGTGGAATTGGACGAAACTGGAAAGTTGTCGCGTTTACAAGCTGTGTATCGCGATATGGTTCATCGCAGAACGAGATGGATTGGGCTGAAATGCGATACCTTGAAAACCAGCATCCTTTATCGAATTGTCGCTTTTTGGTTACCTGTGTCGCGTCCTGGTCGTCGCGAAACGTGATAGGTTGTTGCAAAACGCGACATTATCGCATATCTGACTATTTTGACCCATTTTAAGGGTATATTTTGGGGTGTTTTGGTCTTTTCACTTTGTGGACGGTTTGGGGAACATAAAAAACTGATCCAAGCTTATCCTAAATAGATTTAACACTCTTTCACCTACACACTTAAAGTCTAGAGAGAGAGTTAGAGTTTTAGAGTGAGAGAGCTCACTTTGGGGAGGAATAAGACCAAATCTTGCCCGAGTCCAAGTTTTAAAGTTGTTCCCGACATCTCTTGTTACGTTTTGGTGGTAGTGGTAAGTTTTAACTCCGATTTTCAAGTTCAATTTAGTTTATAGCTAGGGTTTGTTCATGTGTAGCTTGTAAGACCCATTTTAGGGTTAAATGGGTGAAATTGGGTGAACTTGATGTATGGGAACCCTAAGGTTTGTAATCTAGGGTTTAGTCATGCGATTTGGTGTTTGTATAGTTATTTATGTTGTTAAATCACTAACACACTTATGTGTTATTGAAAGACTTGTTAATGGGTTCAAGTTTGACCCAATTATGAGTCTTGACTTTAAAAGGAGTCAAATGGGTAATGGTTGACCTAGTTGAGCAAGATGGGTATGAAAATACCTTAAAATTGTGTTAGTTGGTGTTATTGGACTTTAATCACTAGCTTTTAGTAATTAATGATAACTCTTGACTTTGGATGGGCGGTTTTTGTGCAAATGGGACATTTAATGCATTTGGGTCATTAGATGCACAAGAGTTAAATGTTGGTGTCTAGTCCAACTAGTTTGTATGTTGATTGTGTACTTAATGTATTAGGTACTTTACTTTGAAGCTTGCAGAGTGTTTAATCATCACCGAAGCGATAAGGTGAGTGGAATAATTATATGTGTATCTATATAATGTATTTATTTATGTAGCGTGAGATGTGAAGTGTCGAGGTGCTAAGACACCACGTTTCACGTGACGAGTGAAGTGTCGAGGTGCTAAGACACCACTCCAGGAATTATGAAGCGGGTGAAGCATCGAGGTGTTAAGATGCCACTCGAGGGTAAAGTATCGAGGTGTTAAGATACCACCCGGGGGTGAAGCATCGAGGTGTTAAGATGCCACTCGGGGGTTAGTGATACGTGGTGTTAAGTATACTAATGGATGTTGAGAACTCCTGTGGTATTTTGCGAGCACCATTCCCTTGTACGATTGGTTAACCATGGTTTTGTGTTGTAGTGTAGCATATTATACTGTCGTGTTATATGCTATTGTTGAGCTAGCTTGTGTGTCGGAGGTTTAGCCTTATACTTTGCGATGGTATGCTAATTATATTGCTAGCATGTATGCGGTAATTGTGTAAGTGATTGCAAGTAAGTAGATTATATATGTATATGTATAATTATTGCATTCACTAAGCGTTTTGCTTACCCCTCTCGTTGTTTACTTTTTAGGTACAAGTTTGGAGAAAGGGAAAGGGGTTGCTGGGAATTAGATATTCCCATGATGATTGTGTAGGCATAGCTTTTGGAAGACGGCCTATTGTTTTGGGTAGTTTAGCCCCAAACCATGTTCGTTTGTCATTTGGTTTAAAACTATCATTTTAAGGTCGAACTTGTAATACATTTGATTAAGGGCCTTCGTGCCAATTATGTAAACTTTAACATGTTGAACTTTTAAATGTTTTGTATGAATCAGTTGACATCATGTAACCATTTAAGTGGCGTGATAATGGTTTACTATTAGAAAAAAAAAATTGTCGGGTATAAAGACGGGTTGGGTCGTTTCAAGTGGTATCAGAGCATGGTTTAAGGGATTTAGGCAAATTGAGATAGGTGCCTAGACTTAGAATTTATTGTGTATGCATTTTATGCAGGACTTGAAAGAGACGGGTCGGACCGTGTGGGTTAGTGCCTAGGCTTAGGTGAACTAACCTTATATTGGTTGTTTTATTAAGTGTTTGCAATCATCGACGAGATAGACGTTGTACTAGCAAGTTAATGCGACGTGCTCGCGTAACAATGACTAGCTACCATTGTTACGGGTGTAAATCGTGTCAAACAAGCGATGTACGATGAGTATTGAGCGAGATGGGTTAGTGTGGTGTACGTATGTCGTTCTCGTTTGTTCTGTTGTTTAATTTATTTCGTTTTATAGAATGAAGATGAGAAACAGGCACGATACCGATAACGGGGTACGAGCGAAGACACCGACTTCACGGCTAAGGTTGAGGCCATCTTTAAAAGTCAAAAAGTGAAATTTCATGAGGATGTCAGAAAGGTCTTCCAAGACTCGGTTGATGAGTAAATAACCTAGTTAATCAATGAATTAATGAATGCCGCGATCGAAGAGGCATTCGAACCTAGAGACATCAATCATCATGGTGAAGGGGGTAATGGTAATGGTGGACATGGGAGGCGAGACTTCCATTATAAGAACTTCAAGGATGCCCAACCTCCTATGTTTAATGGGGTGAGGGATCCGTTGAAAAGTACATGTTGGATCTCCGATATCGAGGGGGCGTTCCGCACTAGTGAATGTCCTCCCGAGAAGGAAACGAGATATGGTACTAGTATGTTACATGAAGAGGCTAAGATGTGGTGGGATGACAAGATTTAATTGTATGGTGAAGAGCAATGTATGAGCTTGTCATGGGAAGAGTTTAAAAAGGAATTCTTTAAGGAATACCAAACTCAAGCCGACCTTAATAAAATCCGGGATGAGTTGCGCGATTTGCGAAAAGGTTCGACGGACTTGGTTACTCTCAAGTCTACCTTCTTGTCAAAGACTCGTTTTTGGCCAGAGTATGTTGGTGATGATCGGATGTTGATTCTAGATTTCTATCGTACTTTAAGCGATGAGTTGAAAGGTAAGATTAGTCGGGGAAAGGCTAAGTCTTTCGAAGAGTTGTTTGAGTTGGCTCGGTGTTTCGAATCGGATATCCCGAAAAGAAGTGATTTCTCTTTCTCTAAGAGAAAGTTTGAAGGTTCAAGTCATTCGAACTTTTCAAACAAAAAGAACAAGAAGGGTTTCAAAAGTGTCAATAGCGTGAAGAAGGGTGCTTCCGGGGGTTTTTCTTATACGTGCTACCATTGTGGACAAAAGGGTCATATGGCTCGTGATTGTCTGAACCCATCTTCCACGAATAAACTCACATGTTTTAATTGTCAAAAGCAAGGGCATCGAAAGTCGAAATGTCCCGATTTGTATGGTGATCAAGTGAAGAAGTTAGAGAAAGCGGCGGGTATGGCTAGGGGTCGTAACTACTTGATGACCAATGATGAAGCTAAACAATCCAATGAAGTTGTCTCAGGTACTTTCATGGTTAACTCTAATCCGGCAAGGATACTTTTTTATAGTGGTGCTAATTTGTCGTTTGTGTCACCGAGATTTGTTCCAAAACTTAATAAACCGCTAGCTAAGTTAAGTCATCTGGTAGAAGTCGAAATAGCGGATGGTAAGACGGTACTAGGGGTTGATGTTTGTAAAGATTATAATGTTGTGTTTGGTACCGAAACGTTTAAAATCGATCTCATTCTGATGACTTTGGGTGAGTTCGATATTGTTGTGGGTATGGATTGGATCGATCGTTATAGAGTCGATATGATATTGCATGCCATAAGAAGTTTATTCATGTAAAGGCTCCTAGTGGGGGAGAGTTAATTATTCATGGCGATAAGCGAAGGAGACTCGTACCATTATGCACTTATGCACGGGCGCGACGTTTCCTTAATGGTGGTGGCATGGTTTTTCTTGCCCATGTGGTTGATACTTGTGAGGAGCCACCATCCATTCATGAAATTCTGGTGGTTAATGAATTCGAAGACATTTTTCTTGATGATTTACCGGGTGTTTCGGTGGAAAGACAAGTTGAATTTCATATTGAGTTGGTTCCGGGGCTACTCCCATTGCTAAAACTCTTTATCATTTAGCGCCGACGGAAATGCAAGAGTTGTTGAATCAAACCCAAGAGTTGCTCGAGAAGGATTTTATCCGATCGAGTACTTCGCCTTGGGGCACTCCGGTTTTGTTCGTAAAGAAAAAAGATGGTAGTATGCGGATGTGCATCGATTATTGGGAGTTGAACAAAGTGACGATCAAGAATCGTTATCCATTGCCTCGGATTGATGATTTATTTGACCAACTCCAAGGTGCGACGTATTTTTCTAATAGTGACTTGCGGTCCGGCTATCACCAAATGCGGGTCCGTGAGGAAGATATTGAGAAAACGGCTTTTCGAACTCGTTACGGGCATTTTGAATTCGTAGTAATGCCTTTTGGTCTTACGAATGCACCGGCGGCATTCACGGATCTTATGAACCGAGTGTGCCAACCTATGTTGGACAAGTCGGTAATTGTGTTCATTGACGACATACTTGTTTATTCAAAGAGTATGAAGGAACATGAACGCCATTTGTGCGGGGTGTTGAAGACGTTACGGAAAGAGAAGTTGTATGCTAAATTCTCCAAGTGTGAATTTTGACTAAAGGAAGTGCAATTCCTTGGCCATATTGTGAACAAAGAAGGTATTCAAGTAGATCCGGGGAAGATAGAGACGGTGAAGAGTTGGGGACAACCGACTACGCCTACGGAAATTCGAAGTTTTCTCGGATTGACCGGTTATTATCGTCGATTTAACCAAGACTTCTCAAAAATCGCTTCTCCGTTAACGAAGTTGACAAGGAAGAATGTGAGATTTAATTGGGAAAACGAGCAAGAAATTGCTTTCCAATTGTTGAAAGAGAAGTTGTGTCAAGCTCCGGTTTTGGTGTTACCGGAAGGTGTAGAAGATATGACAGTTTATTGTGATGCCTCATTATATGGGCTCGGGTATGTTCTAATGCAACGAGGTAAAGTCATCGCTTACGCCTCTTGACAATTGAAAGAACACGAAAAGAGATACCTGACTCATGATCTTGAATTGGCGGCGGTGGTGCATGCGTTGAAAATTTGGCGCCACTACTTGTATGGTGTCAAGTGTACGATTTATTCTGATCATAAGAGTTTGAACCATCTTTTAGATCAATGAGATTTGAACTATCGTTAGCGTAGATGGATGGATGTGGTAAAGGATTATGATTGTGAGATACTTTACCATCCGGGTAAGGCGAATGTGGCCGCGGATGCGTTGAGTCAAAATAGTCAACATCCGGCAATACGAGTAGGATCGTTACGCATGACTATTACTAATGATTTTCTTGTAAAGCTTGGTGAGATTCAAATTGAAGCTTTTGTTAACAACAAGCATGAAGAAAGAATCATGGGGCAAACGGAGTCTATCACCTTAGGCCCGCATGGTTTGTTGTCCTTTCAAGGAAGAGTGTGAGTGTATAGAATGGGAGATTACCGATAAGTGCTACTTGATGAAGCACATAAGTCAAAGTATTCCATTCATCCGGGTGGGACAAAGATGTATCTTGATTTGAAGAAAGAGTATTGGTGGCCCGGCATGAAGCGTGATGTTATTAAGTATGTTGAACAATGCGTCATGTGTTTGCAAGTTAAGGTCGAACACCAAAAGCCGTATGGTATGTTACAACCGTTAGAAATTCCAAAATGGAAATGGGAGCTCATTACCATGGATTTCATTACAAAGTTACCAAAGACGGAGAGAACCCAATTTGATACAATTTGGGTGATAGTTGATCGGTTGACGAAAAGTGCATTGTTTCTTACTATCCGAGAGACGATATAGTCGGAGACTTTATCTAAGTTGTTTATCAAGGAGGTTATATCAAGGCATGGGGTTCCTATATCTATTGTTTCAGGTCGAGACTCGTTTCATGTCTCAGTTTTGGAATAAGTTTCATGAAGATATGGGTACTCGATTGAAGATGAGCACGGCGTATCATCCTCAAACGGACGGTCTAACCGAGCGTACGAATCAAACATTGGAGGATATGTTACGGGCGTGTGTTATTGATTTCGATTGTTGTTGGGATGAACACTTGCCTTTGGTAGAATTCTCGTACAACAATAGTATTGGAATGCCACCGTATGAGATGCTTTATGGGCGAAGGTGTCGAACTCCTATTTGTTGGGGTGAAGTGGGATAAAGGGAAATCGGGAGTACCGATTTGGTTTTAGAGACGAATAGTAAGATTGAGATGATTTGGCCTCGACTTAAGGCGGTGCAAGATAGGCAAAAATCTTATGCCGATAAACGAAGGCGACCAATTGAGTTCCAATAAGGTGACATGGTGATGCTTAAGGTTTCGCCGTGGAAGGGTGTTATTCGATTTCGAAAACGAGGAAAGTTAGCTCCTCAGTTTATTGGGCCTTTCAAAATTTTGGCTCGTGTTGGTGAGGTTGCTTATAGACTAGAGATACCCGAAGAGCTTACGGGAATCCATAACACATTTCATGTTTCCCATCTTCGTAAGTGTCTTGCGGATGACTCGACTTGGGTGCAATTAGATGAGATTGCTCTAAACAACAAATTAGAGTATGTTGAAGAATCGATTGCAATACTAGATGAGAAAGTAAAGATGTTGCGAAACAAAGAAGTTAGAACTTACAAAGTGCAGTGGCGACATCGAAAGGTTCCGAGTTTACGTGGGAACCCGAAGAGTTCATTTTGGTGTATCTTCCGGCTTGTCATGCGGCTTGGATCGAGAGGACGCGCTCTAATTCAAGTGGGGGAGAGTTGTAACATCCCGTTTTCCTTGTACATGGTCCAAGGTGCGTATTTAATCTTTCGAACGTTTAACTTTAACCGTGGTAAATTGTAAATGGTTTAAAACGTGGAATTGGACGAAACTGGAGAGCTGTCGCGTTTAAACGCTGTGTATCGCGATATGGTTCATCGCGGAATGCGATGGATTGGGCTGAAACGCGATACCTTGAAAACCAACATCCCTGATTGAATTGTCGCATTTTGGTTACCTGTGTCGCGTCCTGGTCGTCGCGAAACGCGACAGGTTGCCGCAAAATGCGACATTGTCGCAGATCTGACTATTTTGACCCGTTTTTAAGGGTATCTTTTGGGGTGTTTTGGTCATTTCACTTTGTGGACGGTTTAGGGAACATAAAAAACTGATCCAAGCTTATCCTAAACACATTTAACACTCTTTCACCTACACACTTAAAGTCTAGAGTGAGAGTTAGAGTTTTAGAGTGAGAGAGCTCACTTTGGGGAGAAAGAAGACCAAATGTTGCCCGAGTCCAAGTTTTAAAGTTGTTCCCGACATCTCTAGCCATGTTTTGGTGGTAGTGGTAAGTTTTAACTCTGAGTTTAAGTTCAATTTGGTTTATAGCTAGGGTTTGTTCATGTGTAGCTTGTAAGACCCATTTTAGGGTTAAATGGGTGAAATTGGGTGAACTTGATGTATGGGAACCCTAAGGTTTGTAATCTAGGGTTTAGTCATGCGATTTGGTATGTGTAGAGTTATTTGTGTTGTTAAATCACTAACACACTTATGTGTTTGTGAAAGACTTGTTAATGGGTTCAAGTTTGACCCAATTATGGGTCTTGACTTTAAAAGGAGTCAAATGGGTAATGGTTGACCTAGTTGAGCAAGATGGGTATGAAAATACCCTAAAATTGTGTTAGTTGGTGCTATTGGACATTAATCACTAGCTTTTAGTGATTAATGATAAATCTTGACTTTGGATGGGCGGTTTTTGTGCAAATGGGTCATTTAATGCATTTGGGTCATTAAATGTACAAGAGTTAAATGTTGGTGTCTAGTCCAACTAGTTTGTATGTTGATTGTGTATTTAATGTATTAGGTACTTTACTTTGAAGCTTGAGGAGTGTTTAATCATCACCGAAGCGATAAGGTGAGTGGAATAATTATATGTGTATCTATATAATGTATTTATTTATGTAGCGTGAGATGTGAAGTGTCGAGGTGCTAAGACACCACGTTTCACGTGACGAGTGAAGTGTCGAGGTGCTAAGACACCACTCCAGGAATTATGAAGGGCGTGAAGCATCGAGGTGTTAAGATGCCACTCAAGGGTGAAGTATCGAGGTGTTAAGATACCACCCAGGGGTGAAGCATCGAGGTGTTAAGATGCCACCCGGGGGTTAGTGATACGCGATGTTAAGTACACTAATGGATGTTGAGAACTCCGATGGTCTTTCGCGAGCACCATTCCCTTGTACAATTGGTTAACCATGGTTGTGTGTTGTAGTGTAGCATATTATATTATCGTGTTATATGCTATTGTTGAACTAGCTTGTGTATCGAAGGTTTAGCGTTATACTTTGCGATGGTATGCTAATTATATTGCTAGCATGTATGCGGTAATTGTGTAAGTGATTGCAAGTAAGTAGGTTATATATGTATATGTATAATTATTGCATTCACTAAGCGTTTTGCTTACCCCTCTCGTTGTTTACTTTTTAGGTATAAGTTTGGAGAAAGGGAAAGGGGTTACCGGGAATTAGATATTCTCATGATGACTGTGTAGGCATAGCTTTTGGAAGACGGCCTATTGTTTTGGGTAGTTTAGCCCCAAACCATGCTCGTATGTCGTTTGGTTTAAAACTATCATTTTAAGGTCAAACTTGTAATACATTTGATTAAGGGCCTTCGTGCCAATTATGTAAACTTTAACATGTTGAACGTTTAAATATTTTGTATGAATCGGTTGACATCATGTAACCATTTAAGTGGCGTGATAATGGTTTACTATTAGAACAAAAAAAAATTGTTGGGTATAAAGACGGGTTGGGTCGTTTCACTTGTCACTATATAATCATATCTATAAGGATAGTCTCACTCACCTGGCAGCACAAGAACTCGGAGATCTTCTTTTACTACGCCTTCATCTTTGCCTTTATCACCCGAGAATGTCATATTCCAAGTTAATACACTTTTCCAATAGCATTTACATATCTTAACAGATAAACACAACAACACAATAAATAAGTCAGAATTACACTTAACCCAATTATCAAACATTGTCACTCGCACGATCGACCACTCATTCATACGGGTGAGGTCTCGTTCTTGAGGATGACATTTTAGGTCATAACATTTGATAACAACATCATCCGTACGATCTACAAATCATTCGTGCAGAAGCGTAGTTCATTCGCGTGAGGCACTTCTGGTTCGCACGAAGGAGTTACAACAACACATTCGTACGAAACACCATTCCATTTGGTTCGCATGACCTACCATCTCACTCGTGCGAGTGAAGTGTCATTCGTACGAATAACATACAAAACAGGGATTCAACCAACGATGGTCGTTCGCACGAACCACTTCTGGTTTGTACGGTTGAGGTCTCGTTCTCACGAATGGCACGAACCTGCAAGAACAACAGCAACCTAGACTTTTCAGGGTTTAACACCCAAATCACAATTCCTACTTGTTTTGGTCGATTCAGTGGTTAACGAATACCACATAACATGTACACAAACTACTCCAATCATCAAATCAAGCCAACAAACACATGTAAGCAAGAATCATACTTTGAACCTGATAATGCTAAAAACGAACATATATTTCATAGCATTATCCCTCAAGAAAGACAAGCTTTTAGTTTCAATTGTTCTATTTACAAGTGATATTCGTTTAAATATTAAAAGGTGAAGACAAAAGACAGATTCGATGATTTGAAGACGCAAACGACCAAAAAGCTAAAAAGTACAAAGTACAAATCACGAGGTTCAAATTATTGATGAGAACGTCTAAAAACTACAAGAGTACGAGCCGCGAAACACAAAGTACAAGATATTAAATAGTACGAAAGGACGTTTGAATAAGCATACAACTAGCCGATCGATCAGTAAAATATCCTAGAAGGATAATGGAGAACATGCTAGTTAAAGTTGGTACTTTAGTATTTCCAGTAGATTTTGTTATTCTGGACATGGAAGAAGATTCTCGAGTTCCTCTCATATTAGGAAGACCATTCTTAAACACGGCTAAAGTAATAATAGACGTGTTCGGTAAGAAACTGACCCTAAGTATAGAGGACGAGAGTGTTACCTTTTCTGTTGATAGAGCCATGCAACAACCGCAATCTGCAGATGATACATGTTATTATATTCAAACTATAGATTCACATGCAGAATTGTTAGAAGAATTTTCAGAATTACAAGGAACAGGAGAATGTTCTTTAGGAGAAGGAACTGAATCAATTAATGAAGCTGAAATGTTAGCTACACTCATGGCTAATGGATATGAACCAACAACATAAGAAATTAAAATACTAAAAGAGGAAGACAGATATCGATACAAATTATCGATAGAAGAACCACCGACATTAGAGTTAAAGCCACTTCCAAACCATTTGGATTACGCTTATTTACATGGTGAATCTGAATTACCTGTAATAATATCGTCTTCTCTTACAGAAAATGAAAAATTTCAACTCATTTCTGTGCTAAAAGCTCATAAACCAGCTATTGCATGGAAGATTCATGATGTTAAAGGCATAAGTCCTTCGTATTGCACCATAAAATCCTTATGGAAGAAGGTCATAAAACGTATGTGCAACGCCAACGAAGACTAAATCCTAATATGCAAGTTGTTGTTAAGAAAGAAATTATTAAACTGCTAGATGCAGGTTTAATTTATCCAATCTCTGGTAGTCCATGGGTAAGCCTAGTTCAATGTGTGCCTAAGAAGGGTGGCATGACTGTCATCACAAATGAAAAAAATGAGCTTATTCCTACTAGGACTGTAACAGGATGGCGTGTTTGTATTGATTATAGAAAATTAAATGACGCTACCAGAAAAGATCACTTTCCCTTACCTTTCATTGATCAAATGTTGGAAAGGTTAGCCGAAAATAGTTACTATTGTTTTCTTGACAGTTTCTCCGGATACTTTCAAATTCCAATAGCACCCGAGGACCAAGAGAAAACCACGTTCACGTGCCCTTATGGTACTTTTGCTTACAAACGCATGTCATTTGGACTTTGCAACGTCCCTGCAACCTTTTAAAGATGCATGATGGCTATTTTTCACGACATGATAGAAGAATGCATGGAAGTTTTCATGGATGACTTTTCAGTCTTCGGTGATACTTTTGAAACATGTCTAATCAATCTTGAACGAATGCTTATTAGATGCGAACAATCAAATCTAGTATTTAATTGGGAGAAATGCCATTTCATGGTTAGAGAAGGCATCGTTCTTGGTCATAAAATTTCAAAGGAAGGAATTGAAGTAGATAGAGCTAAAGTAGATGTAATTGCTAAACTTCCACATCCCACCAATGTTAGAGGAGTTAGGAGTTTTCTAGGGCATGCCGGTTTTTACCGACGTTTCATAAAAGATTTTTCTAAAATTGCCACTCCTATGAATAAACTCCTAGAAAAGGATGCTCCATTCATCTTTTCGAATGAATGCATCAAATATTTTAATATTCTTAAAGAAAAACTCACTAATGCGCCGATCATGATAACACCAAATTGGAATCTACCATTTGAACTCATGTGCGATGCAAGTGATTTTGCAATGGGAGCCGTTTTAGGACAAAGGATTGAAAAACGATTTCAACCTATTTATTACGCTAGTAAGACGTTACAAGGAGCACAAACAAATTATACAACTACTGAAAAAGAACTCCTTGCTATTGTCTTTGCTTTTGACAAATTTCAATATCTCGTTCTATCAAAAACGATGGTCTATACCGACCATTCTGCTCTTAGATACCTATTTTCAAAACAAGATGTCAAACCACGATTAATCCGTTAGATCTTACTCTTACAAGAGTTTGATATTGAAATCCGAGACAAAAAGGGAGCAGAAAATCTAGCAGCTGATCATCTTTCTCTTCTTGAAAATCCTGAATTAGAAGTTCTAAATGAATCGGCCATACAAGATAACTTTCCTGATGAATATCTATTGAAGATAGATTATAGTGAAATTTCATGGTTTGCAGGCTATGCAAACTACTTAGTATGTGGATTCCGTGAAAAAGGGTTGTCGTACCAAAAACGAAAGAAATTCTTTAGTGATATAAAACACTATTTCTGGGAAGATCCACATTTGTTTAAAAGTTGTCCCAATGGAATAATACGCCGATGTGTATTCGGGGATGAAGCTAGTCAAATCTTAAACCATTGTCACACAGGACCAACAAGAGGGCATTATGGGCCTCAACTCACAGCAAGAAAAGTTTACGATGCTGGATTCCATTGGCCTACAATTTTCAAAGACGCACACCTTCTTTGCAAATCCTGTGATGCATGTCAAAGGGCAAGAAAAATAAGTCAACGTGATGAAATGCCACAAAATGTCATTCAAGTATGTGAAGTATTTGACGTTTGGGGTATTGACTTTATGGGTCCATTTCCAAAATCTCATAATAATCTCTACATTCTCGTTGCTATTGATTATGTATCTAAATGGGCGGAAGCACAAGCTCTCCCAACTAACGATGCACGAGTTGTAGTCAACTTTTTAAAACATCTTTTTGCTAGGTTCGGAACACCGAAAGCTTTAATAAGTGATCGGGGTACTCATTTTTGTAATAATCAACTTGAGAAAGTTCTCAAAAGATATGGAGTAACTCATAAAATCTCAACCGCTTATCATCCACAAACAAGTGGACAAGTTGAAAATACCAACCGAGCTTTAAAACGTATTCTAGAGAAAACCGTAGGATCAAATCCGAAGGAATGGTCCATAAAATTGAAGGATGCACTCTGGGCTTTTAGAACAGCCTACAAAACTCCAATTGGAACCACACCTTTTAAACTCGTTTACGGAAAAGCATGTCATCTTCCAGTAGAAATTGAACATAAAGCATTTTGGGCTTTGAAGACATGTAATCTTGATTTACATGAAGTTAGACGTCTACGGTTAAGTCAATTAAACGAATTAGGAGAATTAAGACATGATGCATACGAAAATTCGTTAATCTATAAGGAAAGAACGAAGAGATGGCATGATAAAAGAATCAGAAGTTCAAAAGAATTTAAAGAAAGAGACAGAGTTCTTCTTTTCAATTCACGATTCAAGCTATTTCCTGGAAAACTGAAATCAAGATGGTCTGGACCATTCATAGTCAAAAGAGTTTTCCCATATAGAACAATAGAGTTAATAAATTCAAATGGATTGAATTTAAAGTTAATGGTCACAGAGTTAAACATTACATACATGGTCCAATGGAAGTTGACAATGAAGTCAATCATAATTTCACCACCCAAGAAAACCCTCAGAATGAAAACATAAATATGTTATCAACAACATATGAAAAACTAAAATTGGAAGACGGGGAAACTTCAAATTGGAGTGATGAAGAAGAATTCCTATACAAACCTCCCATTCAAAGAAACGAAGAAAAATGTGAACAAAAAGTTCAAGTAGAAGTGAAAGAACCAAGAAAAGATCACTTGGAAAAGGTTAACAAACTAACTCTATGTGATGACCCGGGAATTTCCGACCAAATTTAAACTTAATCTTTATAGCATTTCAACACGATAAGCACAGATTGTAATGTTGAGTCTCGAAAACTTTGAAATCTATATTCAAGTAATCAATTACCCTTTGACCATGCTCGACGATTCACGAACAAGTGTTACAAATAAATATATATATATATATATATATATATATATATATATATATATATATATATATATATATATATATATATATATATATATATATATATATATATATATATATATATATATATATATATAAATACAAATGTAGGTATTGGAAATAATACAACATAAATGAATCATTAGAATTCAAAATGTAAAATAACAAGTAGAATAATTAAAATACTGTTATGATATATTAGATATATAAATTTGATGATATAAAATATATATATAATTTATGAATATTAACTACTCAGTAAAAGTCATCACATAATATAATAATGCATAAATAATAAATGATATCGTATTAAATTACAAATTTGAATATAAGTGATATATTAGTATTATTATTAATAATTTCATCATGTTTATCATTGTTAAGCGTCATAATAATATTTGTATTAGTAATATTATTACTTCTACAATAAAATGTATATATATAACTTGAGTTGTGTTATTATATTATTAATGTTATTATTATCACTAATAACATTAATATTATTATAACTAGTATTATTATTAGTATTAATAAAATTAGTAATATTATCATATCAACATTATTATTGAAATTTATTATGATATTATTATTATTATTAATATAATATCTAGTATTATTATTTGTATTTTGATAGCATTACTAATAAATTATGAGTTATACTATTAGTATTAATATTTTATAACATTACCAATAATAAAAATTTATGAATTACATATATTCAATCAAAAATATAAACGGATATTTATATAATTACATATATATACGTATGCTACATATATACATATATAAACATATAGATATACAGATTATATATATATAAATATAATTAGGATTAAATATATAAACAAATATAAAGAATTTGACTTCCTGCCTCATTTTACGTTTAAAAGTTGTGATAGATTTGGATTCTATCCCTAATTTGTTATGAGTCATTATCAGTACCATATTATTCGATTTCCAAACAGATACAAAACAAAACCTGTATAGAGACCTAAACACCTTTTAATTTCTTTTTTATTTCTTTTTACCTGAGAGAATATATGATGTCGACAAATCCTTCTTACAAAGCATTACTGAACGAATATTGTTACAGCATTCCCCAATAATTCGTACTCCATATATAGCTACTGTAAATTGTTTAAGAAAAGGATTTTTAAAAAAATAGAAAATTCCATAAATTGAAGTCGTATGCTCTGCCTTCCTACTTTTTTCCAAAGCCTTGAATTTTAATCAGAATTCAAAATGTATTAATGCAAACCTGTTTTAAATCTTCAGTTCAAACTATCTGGAAAGTTTCCAATCTCAATTTTTAGCATCGATTTCAAATTTGTCGAGTCAAACCAAATTCTAAAAAGTCAACGAATCTATTCTTCATTAAAATTCGAAAATGTTTTGATGTTATAGGTTCAATTTAGGATTCAGACAGTTTCTAATATCAATTTAGAACCTATTTCATTTTATAAATTTTGTCTAAAACGTTCCAAAATTCAAAAATTGATTTGCAGTTCTTCGAACAGCTGTTTTTATATTATTTTTTTTGGTTTTAAATTCTTTTATTAAATGTTAACCACCACAATAATCACTTATGTTTCGTTTACTTAATTTAAAACATGTTTCAATAGTAGCTGTTAGGATCCTGGTATTTAATTTGAGCGATGGAGAATTTGAGGAAGAAGAGGCAATAGGATATACGGGTTGTATATTTATTTATGGGGTATGAATCAGAGAAACGTGAATAGCTGAGTGGTTTCTTGTGTATTGTGTGAAGCGAGAGGTCTCGGGTTCGAGCCCGGTCATGGGCAATTCTTTTTAGGATGGCTGTTTGAAGGGTATATAACTTTCATTTAATTTAAATTATTATTATTATTCATCTTATTATTATTATTATTATTATTATTATTATTATTATTATTATTATTATTATTATTATTATTATTATTATTATTATTATTATTATTATTATTGTTATTATTATTGTCTTATTATTATTAGTATTTATTATTTATTATTAATATGATAATTGTTATTAATTATAATATTTAAAAGTATCCTTATTACTTTTATGAAAATGATAAAGTTTAGTATTAGATCATTAAAAATTAAGACTTGCATCGTTTTAAAATTATTGGTATTATTGTTATTATTACTAGTATTATCATTAGTTATCATATATCATTATTATTATTATAATTATAATTATAACTAAGAACGTTGTTAATACTACTATTATTACTATTATTATTACATTTATTAACTACTAATAAATGTATTATCATTATTATCATTATGTTAACATAAAGACTATGATTAATATTATTATTATTTTGATTAAGTAACGTCATTAAGTATTAACAACATCATAATTATTATTATTATTATTATTAATAACGTTATTATCAGTATTATCAATAGTAATTCATTAGTATTATCAAAAACTAACTTTTAAGTAGATAAATACTTTGTACATAAAATATATCTATTATATATATATTATAATTATATCAATATTTTACATAACTATATGTATATCAAACCTATAAATATTATCTATATAAATACTTACAAATAACAAACTTTTGATTTTTAAAATAACACTAAACAATTATGTATATGAATATGGATATATATAACTACATAAATCTTAATCATTTGGAATATATACACAAGTTAAATATATATTATATAAATTAAAATATAACAAATAAATTAGTTCGATTACAATTATGTGTATTAATAAATATACAAATGATATAGGTTCGTGAATCCGAGGCCAACCTTACCTTTGTCCATTGTCGTTATATGTATTTTTACTACAAAATACATTGGGTGAGTTTCATTAATCCCTTTTTAAATGCTTTTGCAATATATATTTTTGGGACTGAGAATACATGCGCTGTTTTTATAACTGTTTTACGAAATAGACACAAGTAATTGAAACTACATTATATGGTTGAATGATCGAAATCGAATATGCCCCTTTTTATTAAGTCTGGTTATCTAAGAATTAGGGAACAGACACCCTAATTGACGCGAACTCTAAAGATAGATCTATCGGGCCCAACAAGCCCCATCCAAAGTACCGGATGCTTTAGTACTTCGAAATTTATATCATGTCCGAAGGAGGATCCCGGAATGATGGGGATATTCTTATATGTATATTGTGAATGTCGGTTACCAGGTGTTCAGTCCATATGAATGATATTTTTTGTCTCTATGTATGGGACGTATGTTTATGAGGAATGAAAATCTTGTGGTCTATTAAAATGATGGAAATGATTATTTATGTTAAACTAATGAACTCACCAACCTTTTGGTTGACACTTTAAAGCATGTTTATTCTCAGGTATGGAAGAAATCTTCCGCTATGCATTTGCTCACTTTAAAGATATTACTTGGAGTCATTCATGACATATTTCAAAAGACGTTGCATTCGAGTCATCGAGTTCATTAAGATTATTATTAAGATAATTATAATTAGATATATTATGAAATGGTATGCATGTCTGTCAACTTTAAATGTAATGAAAGATTGTCTTTTGAAAATGAATGCAATGTTTGTAAAATGTATCATATAGAGGTCAAGTACCTCGCGATGTAATCAACTATTGTGAATCGTTTATAATCGATATGGACTTCGTCCGGATGGATTAGGACGGGTCCTTTCAGTTGGTATCAGAGCGGTGGTCTTAACGAACTAGGTCTGCATTAGTGTGTCTGACTGAGAAGTCGTTAGGATGCATTAGTGAATCTGGACTTCGACCGTGTCTGCATGTCAAAAGTTTTGATTATCATTTTTGTCGAAAATCATCTGTTTATCATCCTTAGGAAATTACCTGCTCATTACTCTTAGTCTAGACATGTTTTACTGCACTGCATAAATAGTGTATAGACAAAATTTATATCTTAGCGTATCTGCTACTTCATATCTTAGCGTATCTGTTACTGTAACTTTGCCTGACAACTTCTGTAGATTCCTCCGTAACTTATGAGATTTTAGTATTATATATGCATATGTAAATTATGTATTGCAGGATACTAATCTACATCCTATAATCTATTTCTTATCGAAAATCCTTCATCTGATCGTACGAGATGAATCCTGCAACCAGTTCGAGTCCCTCAGATTTCGATAGCTATTCCGATAGTTATTCTGACAGCTATTCTGACATAGATGTTCACCTAAGCTCCGAAAACAGCGTCATCGGCATAAATCAACCAATCAGCTATTATCAATTCATCTGATGGGTTCGTAGTCGAGTTAATTAATGGAAACGCGCAGAAGGCAATCCCTTCCATCAACCGAATTCACCTCACAATGAACCTGAAGTGTTTACCGGCGAACCTGTTCAAGACACCATTTTCAGTCTCATTTTCAGAGTAACTCGACAAGATTATATTCTATCCACAATTCCGAACCTTATTCATCTGCTCGTTCTGACCGATAATCATCCTGGAGTAATAAGTCAACGAACTACGCGCTCGAATAATCAATTCGGAGAATATGGTGCAAAATGTACCAGCTTCAGCAACATCACCGGCACCAACAGTACCATCAATAACAGCACCAGTACCATCAACAATCCATGCTTCAATATCATCATCTGTACTTTGAGTATGATCTTGGTTCTACGTATCGTTCTACCTCATTTATCTTCGTTCGACATGGCGAATATGTAATCTCTAAAGTTTTAGAGATTATTTATTCTAGTACCAACCGAAAAGCAAATGAGTTTAATATTATATTAACTCATTAAATCCATGAATACATCTGAAGAAAATATATATATAAATATGTTTTCATAAAGATTGTAAAAAAAAATTCTCTTGTACAAACTGTTAATGGTGAAAATATTTTAACGGGTAGGTAATACCCGAGGAATATTTAAATTTCACATTAATAAGTTACATTGTACGTTTTTCGAATCTGTTTCAACAGTCATATACTATCCTACTTACATCCACCGATATACAAATCCGTTCACCACAGAATAACCATATTCATCCAATTTCATATTCGGATTTTGATTTATCATAATCCAACAAGTGGCATAATGAAGAAAATATTGGACAAAATAAAATTTGTTAGAAACAAACAAATTAACTATGAGAAATTTTGTTAAGAATCCACGCTAACTGTTTCCAGCTAACTATTCCTAGCTAACTGATTACATTTTATTTATCGCAGTTTATTTATCGCAATTTAAATTATCGCAATTTTATTTATCATCATTTAATTTTCTTTTATTTACTTTACGTACTTTATTTATCGTCATTTAAATTCTGTTATTTATTTTTACGCACTTTAAATGTCGGGACACGTATACAAGGTTTTGACATATCATATCGACCCATCTATATATATTATTTGGAATAACCATAGACACTCTATATGCAGTAATGCGGGAGTTAGCTATACAGGGTTGAGGTTGATTCTACAATAATATATATAGTTTGAGTTGTGATCGAGTCTGAGACATGTACACGGGTCACGATACGTATTAATTAATTCGAATATTATATAGTAAACTATATATGAATTGTTATTTGTACACTGCTAACTGTGGACTATCAACTGAAGACTATCAACATTGGATAATTAAAATGAATTAAAATATTGACTATAACATATGAAACTAAACAATTCTTCAAGTTTGCCACTTGATTTCATCTTAAACCTCATTTGTATCTTGACGATTACGATCTGCGTTCAAACCTGTCATAATTCCTGAAAACACCTCAAACGAGAGGATGAACCTACCGAACTTCATCTACAGAAGGAAAGATTTATGTATATAGTATCGCACCTGAGAAACTCTCGGCAACTGAGTAAAAGTTTAACACGTAGCTGCGTCAGATTCTTTGGCATTTATTAGCAAAAATAATTTTTTGCGATCCCTTTTCAAGGTAGCCAATTTTGTCACAGCTCCAGCAAGTCAACTTCGAATTTTCATTCGAAGTAGCCTTACTATAATCTTGATATATACGATTACCCTTTTGATACTGAAGAATTCTTTTATATTCCACCATATTACCAACAGACATACCAGCAACCTCGTTACTTCTTGGCCTAATTCTCTCTAACAAATCATTATATTTATTCATTGAAACCTTATCATATACTCATCCGCATCTTGTAACGAGAACTGCCATACCAATTATCGGGAATCAGCAATCAGTACTTTGAAAACTCACAGCATATCTACATCAACAGTTATATGTATGACATTTATCTCTTAGAATTATGATATCTCATTCTGAAATTCTGAAAAGCACTCAGTCACAAAATCAATATTCTGAATGTTGAAAAGCGGAATGAAGCAGCAGAAACCATAGACAACCGTAAACGACCTTAGTCATCGGAAGTTTGATGATAAAGAATAGTATGTTGGAAAAGCTCAGAAAAGTTGAAACTGGAAAACGGATTGGGCTAACCACGAAGGAGACCAAGGACAAATACAAGGACCATACCATATATTCAAAGAATCCAGGTAATTCTGGATCCGATGAAATCTTCAACAAATATCTTACTCCGTACTCACATTAAAATCTTGCGGAAAATCTTCCTCATCAACCATCGAACTTAGAAATTTCAAAAAAATATCATCATCAATATCTACGATATTTCTGAGGATATTTTCATAAATATTCTCGTCCGAAATTATATACCTCTTCGTGCATCTTGTGTATCATTATATTGGAAACATTCAATAGAAAATTTAGTACCGAAAAGAAGATTATGCGAAACTATGAAGAAAGCCGTACACAAATAACAAAGAATAAGTTTGACTTCAAAGAATCTAAATGATTCAATGTCTGCTGAAGTCTTTAGCGAATATCTTGCTCGTTACTCTAAACCCTTGCAGACAATAGTCTCCCTCATTCTCTGATCTTAGATATTCAAAGATATTATCGTATCTTTCATTATAAATATCCTCCATATTTCTGAAGATATTTTTATAATTATTCTTATCTAAAATCATTAATCTCTTCGTTCTATCAGTGTTACATCATATAGAAACTGATAGTTTCTATATTCTGTAAACTTTCGAGTCTAAAATATGAATGTTTTTGAAGTAGTGTTGGGAACTGATGCACGAGTTAGTATAATATAATGACACTTGATCAACGTGATTATATTACAGTAAGTCATGCTGAGTTTCTAATGAAACGTGATGATGGTTCACAGTAGACCATACCGTCATCATGTGTCATGTTACATAACTCTTTCATTCTACTTAACTTCTGAACATATCACGAAAATGTATTCTTGATGGATCTATCTTCCGTGATGTTGATAAATTTGAAAATCAAATCGTGCTATCACGTTCTTTCCTGCTTAGAACATTATAATCATTCAAAACTCTAAATCTACGAATTCTGGACCATTATTCACTTGATTTAAAGTCGGGAAGAGAAAACAAAAGAATGAATCTCCAAAATAGAAATTGGAGTATAAATCGCAGCAAATAGGAGAGAGCATTAACTGTGAATGACAAAGATTATAGCAGACAGAAACAGGGACTTTGAAATATGAGGGAAGGTATAAAGTCCAACAACAATCCAGAAATTTCAAACCATATATATCAATACGTATTGCAACGTAAAGACACGGGAGAATTAAAAACATTATAATCCCAAGGAAATAGTAGAAGTAAATAAAATCCTCCGGTGGGAGTTGGATAAGAATATAGACAGATACGATGGTCAGAATAAGAACAAGGATCAGAACTGGAATAAGCATTGTTACGATTTTAGACGTATGGATTAGGGAAGAAAGTATAGGAATGGTGAGAATAATAAAACGGAAAAGGTAAATTTATAATGAAATTACTTGATAGAGCAATCGAGGCAGATCATAGCATTTAATTAAAGAGATCCTAATTTCCTCATTTACCGAAGAATCATATCTTATTTAGATTTCGAAGATTTTCTTTAAATCTCTTGTATTCCGGAATTCAACCCTGACTCTGTCAAAAGTTAAGACGAATCTTTACTTTTTCTATTTCAATCTTTTGCGATAGCTTCACTCATACGCTTCAGGTAATCGAATTATTTTATCATTATTATTCAATGATGATAAACCTCTAATTATCAACTCATATTGGTCATGAAAACATTTTATTGTAAGCCATGACCACCTCACTCAAATTTCGGGACGAAATTTCTTTAACGGGTAGGTACTGTGATGACCCGGGAATTTCTGACCAAATTTAAACTTAATCTTTATAGCATTTCAACACGATAAGCACAGATTGTAATGTTGAGTCTCGAAAACTTTGAAATCTATATTCATGTAATCAATTACCCTTTGACCATGCTCGACGATTCACGAACAAGTGTTACAAATAAATATATATATATATATATATATATATATATATATATATATATATATATATATATATAAAAATACAAATGTAGGTATTGGAAATAATACAACATAAATGAATCATTAGAATTCAAAATGTAAAATAACAAGTAGAATAATTAAAATACTGTTATGATATATTAGATATATAAATTTGATGATATAATATATATATATATATATATATATATAATTTATGAATATTAACTACTCAGTAAAAGTCATCACATAATATAATAATACATAAATAATAAATGATATCGTATTAAATTACAAATTTGAATATAAGTGATATATTAGTATTATTATTAATAATTTCATCATGTTTATCATTGTTAAGCGTCATAATAATATTTGTATTAGTAATATTATTACTTCTACAATAAAATGTATATATATAACTTGAGTTGTGTTATTATATTATTAATGTTATTATTATCACTAATAACATTAATATTATTATAACTAGTATTATTATTAGTATTAATAAAATTAGTAATATTATCATATCAACATTATTATTGAAATTTATTATGATATTATTATTATTATTATTATTAATATAATATCTAGTATTTTTATTTGTATTTTGATAGCATTACTAATAAATTATGAGTTATACTATTAGTATTAATATTTTATAACATTACCAATAATAAAAATTTATGAATTACATATATTCAATCAAAAATATAAACGGATAGTTATATAATTACATATATATACGTATGCTACATATATACATATATAAACATATAGATATACAGATTATATATATATATATATAAATATAATTAGGATTAAATATATAAACAAATATACAGAATTTGACTTCCTGCCTCATTTTACGTTTAAAAGTTATGGAAGATTTGGATTCTATCCCTAATTTGTTATGAGTCATTATCAGTACCATATTATTCGGTTTCCAAACAGATACAAAACAAAACCTGTATAGAGACCTAAACACCTTTTAATTTCTTTTTGTATTTCTTTTTACCTGAGAGAATATATGATGTCGACAAATCCTTCTTACAAAGCATTACTGAACAAATATTGTTACAGCATTCCCCAATAATTCGTACTCCATATATAGCTACTGTAAATTATTGAAGAAAAGGATTTTTAAAAAAACAGAAAATTCCATAAATTGAAGTCGTATGCTCTACCTTACTACTTTTTTCCAAAGCCTTGAATTTTAATCGGAATTCAAAATGTATTAATGCAAACCTGTTTTAATCTTCAGTTCAAACTATCTGGAAAGTTTCCAATCTCAATTTTTAGCATCGATTTCAAATTTGTCGAGTCAAACCAAATTCTAAAAAGTCAACGAATCTATTCTTCATTAAAATTCGAAAACGTTTTAATGTTATAGGTTCAATTTAGGATTCAGACAGTTTCTAATATCAATTTAGAACCTATTTCATTTTATAAATTTTTTCTAAAACGTTCCAGAATTCAAAAATTGATTTGCAGTTCTTCATGTTCTTCGAACAGCTGTTTTTATATTTTTTTGGTTTTAAATTCTTTTATTAAACGTTAACCACCACAATAATCACTTATGTTTCGTTTACTTAATTTAAAACATGTTTCAATAGTAGCTGTTAGGATCCTGGTATTTAATTTGAGCGATGGAGAATTTGAGGAAGAAGAGGCAACAGGATATACGGGTTATATATTTATTTATGGGGTATGAATCAGAGAAACGTGAATAGCTTAGTGGTTTCTTGTGTATTGTGTGAAGCGATAGGTCTCGGGTTCGAGCCCGGTCATGGACAATTCTTTTTAGGATGGCTGTTTGAAGGGTATATAACTTTCATTTAATTTAAATTATTATTATTATTCTTATTATTATTATTATTATTATTATTATTATTATTATTATTATTATTATTATTATTATTATTATTATTATTATTATTATTATTATTATTGTTATTATTATTGTCTTATTATTATTAGTATTTATTATTTATTATTAATATGATAATTGTTATTAATTATAATATTTAAAAGTATCCTTATTACTTTTATGAAAATAATAAAGTTTAGTATTAGATCATTAAAAATTAAGACTTGCATCGTTTATTATCATTAGTTATCTTATATCATTATTATCATTATAATTATAATTATAACTAAGAACGTTGTTAATACTACTATTATTACTATTATTATTACATTTATTAACTACTAATAAATGTATTATCATTATTATCATTATGTTAACATAAAGACTATGATTAATATTATTATTATTTTGATTAAGTAACGTCATTAAGTATTAACAACATCATTATTATTATTATTATTATTAATAACGTTATTATCAGTATTATCAATAGTAATTCATTAGTATTATCAAAAACTAACTTTTAAGTAGATAAATACTTTGTACATAAAATATATCTATTATATATATATTATAATTATATCAATATTTTACATAACTATATATATATCAAACCTATAAATATTATCTATATAAATACTTACAAATAACAAACTTTTGATTTTTAAAATAACACTAAACAATTATGTATATGAATATGGATATATATAACTACATAAATCTTAATCATTTGGAATATATACACAAGTTAAATATATATTATATAAATTAAAATATAACAAATAAATTTGTTCGATTACAATTATTTGTATTAATAAATATACAAATGATATAGGTTCGTGAATCCGAGGCCAACCTTACCTTTGTCCATTGTCGTTATATGTATTTTTACTACAAAATACATTAGGTGAGTTTCATTAATCCCCTTTTAAATGCTTTTGCAATATATATTTTTGGGACTGAGAATACATGCGCTGTTTTTATAACTGTTTTACGAAATAGACACAAGTAATTGAAACTACATTATATGGTTGAATGATCGAAATTGAATATGCCCCTTTTTATTAAGTCTGGTAATCTAAGAATTAGGGAACAGACACCCTAATTGACGCGAACTCTAAAGATAGATCTATCGGGCCCAACAAGCCCCATCCAAAGTACCGGATGCTTTAGTACTTCGAAATTTATATCATGTCCGAAGGAGGATCCCGGAATGATGGGGATATTCTTATATGTATATTGTGAATGTCAGTTACCAGGTGTTCAGTCCATATGAATGATATTTTTTGTCTCTATATATGGGACGTATGTTTATGAGGAATGAAAATCTTGTGGTCTATTAAAATGATGGAAATGATTATTTATGTTAAACTAATGAACTAACCAACCTTTTGGTTGACACTTTAAAGCATGTTTATTCTCAGGTATGGAAGAAATCTTTCGCTGTGCATTTGCTCACTTTAAAGATATTACTTGGAGTCATTCATGACATATTTCAAAAGACGTTGCATTCAAGTCGTCGAGTTCATCAAGATTATTATTAAGATAATTATAATTAGATATATTACGAAATGGTATGCATGTCTGTCAACTTTAGATGTAATGAAAGATTGTCTTTTCAAAACGAATGCAATGTTTGTAAAATGTATCATATAGAGGTCAAGTACCTCGCGATGTAATCAACTGTTGTGAATTGTTTATAATCGATATGGACTTCGTCCGGATGGATTAGGACGGGTCCTTTCACTCTACTTACTAAAGTAGGAGACCCAGGTGAAATTATCATTTCTTGCTTGCTTAACGATGGTGCTATGTATAAAGGACTCGCAGATTTAGGAGAAAGTGCAAATGTTATGCTTCTTTCCTTATACAAAAGATTAGGTGTGGGTAAATTAAGACCAACCAGAATAGGTGTTCAATTATTTGATCAAACCATTAAACACCCAGTTGGAATAGCAAACAATTTACTCGTTAAAGTGGGAAGTTTGACCTTTGTTGCAAACTTCATAGTTATTAATATGGAGGAAGACCTTGATATTCCTCTAATTTTAGGTCGCCCATTTTTAGCAACCACCGAGGCATTCATTGATGTAAGAGAAGGTAGAATGACACTTAGGGATGGTGACAAATCGGTTACCTTTGTGAACCGAAAGTTTAGATCTCCACCAACCAAAACTGTTGAACCAATAAAAATGCCTAAGTGTGAGGAAGATGAAGCAACAACCAATGATGACCTGATAACAAAGAACCCCGTTGTTGATACGAAATTAGATGAACCCGTTTTTAACAGTTCAACGAAGAAACTTTATAAACGGATTCAAGATGCTAGGATTAAGGGAAATTTAAGTTATATAACCGATTAGTATCCAATTTGTCGCCTAAAGAAAAGGCAATGTTAGTTGAATTTGTGAAAGTTACAGAGGAAATCAACAATTGGCTTGAAGCAAAAGTCAGAGATATACAAGTTGTTGATAGTCCAATTGAAAACGAAGTTAATCACAATTTCGACACCACAGCTAACTAAGTGTGGGGAGAATCAAGTATTTTTAAGGATAATATTTATTTCTGTTAGAATTAGATATTCTGTTTTCGTATAGTTTCTAAGAATGGAATCCGAATGGTCTTTCCCTAGCAGACCCTAAAGAACTAGTCTTCTCCCTCCATTCTGAATTTTTATTTTTTTTAGGTTTTACGAGATGAAGAATTCCTTTGAACTAAACCATGGTCTAATGCTACATGCTATGATTACTAAACGTAATAATGACACCCTTCTAAGTGAATTGGTATCATTCATAAGAGGCAAAATGGACGGAGTAAGAAAAGAACTCAGGAAAGATCATCATAAGATACATTTTGGTAAAGGCAAATCAAAGTCCACAACAAAAAGAAGAGCACGACACCTTGAAAGATGTCATAAATGCGGAAAATGGTCACACGAAGGTAAATGTTCAAATAATCAAACATATTCAAATACCGAATTTGTTACTCTATGCAGAGAAGGACCGTTTATATGTTTAGAAGAAAAGATATTGAAGAATCGAGGTTACGCTTATGTAGCTACGGAGAACCAAATCACACGAATCTCCTATGAGTCGGCTAAAGCAGGTCTCTGAGAATTCTATCTCACAGGTAAATATGTACAGTTTTTATTTGTTTTTATTTATTGCTTTTAACCTTTTGATAATAAACGCTGAATCGTTCGCTATAAACTATTAAATTGGTATTCAATAAAATTAGGTATGCGTAACTGAAATTATTGATATCATACAAAAATTTAATGCATCACTGCGAAATTTACCTTTTATTCATAAGGTATAAATATCTTTAATCGATCAATCCAAAATATTTCAAAAATTCGTCAAGAGTAAAACTAGGTTATGGAACCGAAATTACTTTACCGAAAATAGGGGCGTATACTTTTGATAATATTTGATTGATTAAAGTGGGATAAAAGACCAAAAAGATTTTTAATTTCATTTTTACCTTTTTTAAAATTAATATATAAATATTAAATTATTATTGTAAATCTAATTAAAATCAAAATATTTAAGCTTTTAAATTAATATTTTGTAAATATTAATGATATTTATATAAATTTTTTATTTTATGCATTTTAAATTTAAGTTTGGCGTGAATTTAAAAACAAAAATTTACTTTATTTCATTAAGTTAAAAATGTGATTTCTAAAAATTCGTCGTGAGTTGAAAACTAGGTCGTTGAACCGAAATTGCTTTACCCGAGGGCGGGACGAGAAATTTTATTATCATTATTTTTTTTAATCTTATTGAATTAAAGTATGCCAAAAATATTAAAAAACCCAAAAATCTTTGCTTTTAAAACAACGCTTAAAAAGTGACAAATTTTAAAATTTTGTCGAGGGACGGACTAGGACAATGATCAGAAACGCCCTCATTCTAAAAGAAACAAAATTTTAAATAAAATTAATTATTTGTTTTAAAAGTATAAGGTTTTTATAAAAAAAAAATTTTAAAAAATAACAGACCCCATGCGATCGCATGGGGTTTCCTTGCAAAATTCATGCGGTCGCATGAGGCTCAAAAACTGTGCAGGAACAAAAAGTCCATCAAGCTGCTCTGCCTTCTCACAAAATACACACACACATACGAGCAAACACACACACATAAACCTCTAAAATCTTCAATTTTTTATCATAATCAACCAAATCTCTTGCTATAATCCGCTCTAATCATGAATTTGTTAAGAAGTTTTTCAAGAAAGGTAATAATTACATCCCTAAAACTCTTTAAATTTGAATTTTAGTGTTCTTGAGCTAATTTATACCTAATTTGATTTTGTTAATTTCTAGTGTAATTAGAGTTAAATTGTTAGTATATTATGCATGTATAACCTAGATTGATGCTATTTAACATGATTTGAAGCCAAAAACTTTAAAATTTTTAGAAATCTAGGGTTTGTGTTCTTGAGCAATTTGGGGCTTTTCGATATAAACAGGTTATGGCCAATTTTTGTCATGAATTATTGCTAAATTAGGTAGTGTAACATGTTTAGGTAGCTAAATGATCCAAACTTTAATCCTAAACATGATTTTTGAGAATTAAAGTGGACTTTTTAAGTCTAAAATTCATGAACTTGATTAAATTGATGTAAATGCCATTTGAAACTTGTTTAATAGCTAGTAATGATTATTTTGACATGTTATTTGAGTTGAATACTTATGAACTTTGTAAACATTTTCATATATGCTTATTTGAAAAAGTGTAGAATTGTTAAAATTGCAAAAATGTGTATAAGTTTAATTTTGATTGAACATGTTATTGTAATTGTTTCAAGTTGTTATTTTGCTAACACTAATGCATATTTGGATGCACAAATTTTGTGTTTGATGTGTTTTGCAGAGATATACCGATACTGATGGTGCATCATCATCATCTAGGCAACCTGCTCTGAAATCTGAACCAGAAATGCAATATGAACAGGAACAACAACAACAACCTGATCAACACGTACCATATTATGATCCGCAACAAGAATATGTTAATGCCTACGTACAATTTCTGATTCATCCAATAATAAAACACCCAACGATTCATGAAGAACAGTTGCATCCCAATTTGAGATTTGATCGAAGTTGGAGAGATTACCCGACGTATCAAAGTAACAAATTTAAACTGGTACAGAAAAATGTAGAAGTACCGAGGGTAATCGATTGAGAGCCTTTGGAAAGGTTCCAACTAGTTAACTCGATTAGGTAGCATCTGATCCAAAGGTATGGCAGCTCTTTTTTTCCCGATTGGGAACGTTTATTCACCATTCATAGGCCTGTATATAAGGAATGGTGTGTTGAGCTTATGAGTACTATATCACTTAATGCGGATGTAGTTAGGTTAGATGATAGAAGTTTTCTTAGATTTTTACTTGGCCGTAGGATGTACAGGATGTCCATGCTGAACATGGCCAGGGCTTTACAGATTTACACTCCTGGTGAATTACTACTACCCGATTGTGCAAATTTGATTTATCATGGGGATCGGGTAGATAGGAATTTTGACGCGGATGCCGTCTGGAGGCGTATGTCAAATTATAATGTTTTTATGCTGGGAGGAAGACACTCCTATTTATATATTAACAAAGCAGAACTTCGTGTTATACATAGATTTTTAGCTTATTCGATTACACAAAGAGGTAAAAATAAGGAGAAGATGACCTTACACGATTTATTTTACCTTAAGTGTATTCAAAACCCTAGAAGCTTTGTTAATATCCCCTACTGTGTTGGTTTTTATCTGTCCAAAATGGTGGCAGGAATACAGGACGGGGGAATAATAGGAGGAGGTATTTTTGTTACTCTCATTGGAGAGTATTTTGGTGTAGATAGGGTGCAAGGGCAGTAAAGAGCAGACGCAATCAGGCAGTACCATATGATGGTCGTCATCCACAGGTAGAGAGAGGTTCAGATGAGGAAATAGAGGAACCGGATGACATTAGGGATGTCATTAGGGAGGCTGTTACTGATGTTTATCAGCGTATAGATGAGGTAGAAATGATAAACGAGGCTAGATTTAGTCAGTTCGAGCAGTGGCACGCCGAGAATGTGTACGAGCATTCTAGGCAACGACAGCATGATAGATGGCACTATCATCAGCATCAGATCATGAGCCAGCTATCACCTCGGGTACCAAATAACTATGTACCGACCCGACCTGCTTACTATCCTCCACACCAGCCCGATATGCGACCACCATTTACTCTCTACGACCCTAACCAGGCCTATCAGTACACCTATAACCAACCGTGGAACCCGCCCGACGACATGAACTGGAACCCCTATCCAGATTGATATAGTTCCCGTTGGTAATTTTTATCTTTTATTATTTTTATTTACTTATGTTTAAAACATATAATATTGTGATACTTTTATGTAAGCTTTAACATTTTTATTATGTTGTACTAATATTTCATATTTAATTTGAAAGTGGGATGTTAAGTCCCATTTCAAATTACTATGCATGTTATTATTTGTATGTATGTATATTGTCAATTACACACAACAGGGTAAAACAGTGAACTTTCAAAGACTGGCATTAAGTTCAGCAAAAGCTACTAATTTTGATGACAAAACGAAAAACAAATGTGATGTAACAACAAGACGGAATGAACAAATGATGTGCACCATTTATCATTCAACAAAAAAACGCCAATATGTTTGGAAACTTTGGTAAAATTTAATCATTTTTCTACGCTAATCACCCTCAATAATTTAAATTGTACTGATTTCTTGCAAATGTGGGCATTGCAAGATCTTAAGTGTGGGAAGGGGATAAATTCTTTCGAATTTTTAAAATTTTAAATATTAAACACTTGGTTACCATTAAAAATACTAGTAACGTAGTAGTTGTATAGAATCTAGTGCTCTCTGATAATAAAGAACAGCCCTAGTCTTAAATACTGACTACCAATTCTAGTAAAAAAATTTAAAATTTTCAAATAAATGAACTCAAAATCATGTTTATACATATTTATGAACGATAAAACTAGGTGTTAACACCGAAATTATTGTTACCTAGGAAAGGACATAAATTGAGAAACAACCCAAAATGTTAGAATTCATTTAAAATGGAATAGAGGAAAATAAAAAGGCAAAGAAAGAAAAATAAAAGCCAAGTGTGGGAAAAATTTACCAAGTTATTTAGAACATATGACACATATTTTTGTACAAATAATTGAAGATACTTTTGTTTTGAACGATATTTATCAATTTTACCCAGTTTATTGTAATATTAAAGGAAGTAAAGTCTTCCGAGAGAAAAATACACGCGCTTCTTGATTTAGGTCAGGAAGTTGTCGTCCAGACCAGTTGTAGAGTCTATGAAAAACCTTGAAAAGTTTTCTCGAAAATCAGCTGGAAATCCACGGACCTCAGCATCAAACAGGGTCGCCAAGTGGTCAGACTTATCCTAACCATGAGAGGATCTGTCTCGTACAATGGGGGGGCACCGTGCAAATTAGCTTATAATACTAATGAATCAGATCCCCAGAAAGGATAATCTCCCTTAAAGATCAAAAATCAGCTTTTAAGCCTGATATTACTCAATCCTTGAGATTGACCTTAAAGATTGAGAATTACAAACTCATGGAATTCGATGATATCTAAACTCGAGCTTGAACGAGAAAATATTTTGATCAAATTACAAACCGATTTGTTTTCTTAAAACCCTATTTTCAATGCATTCATTATCATTGAACGTAAAATCCTAGGAATTCACCTGGAATTCATTAGGTCACCTGAACCAAATCGGGTGTCAACCGTAAGAACGGTGGTTGCATAGCATGGTCAAAGACATGACCTTGTTCCAGACCTAAAAATTATAGGGTGATCTTTACTATTGCTCCTACAAAGGATAGTAATTGCATCCGACACGTTATAGACCATAATTAAAAGCATGTCACGGTACATTGCCTTAATAGTTGCTTGTTCAACGCTTTCCTTTACAACCGGACGGTAGTTTACCGAAAGGTAATATACGGAGTAAGTTTACTGGACGTGTTGCTTTCCCAATACAAGGTTAGCAAGTGGGTGACACAAAACCATAAGTTTTGAGCTAAAATTTTCAAATCTAAAACCCACAAAACCCACAGAAACATTTTGCAAACACCGGTAAAGGGTTATTCCGGAAAACTTATCTAGGGTAACAGCTGAAATGTCCCGTTCATATTGATTATAAACGTTCCATATTAATTGATTTCGTCGCGAGGTTTTGACCTCTATATGAGACATTATTCAAAGACTGCATTCATTTTTAAAACAACCATAACCTTTATTTTATCGATAAAGGTTTAAAAAAAACATTACGTAGATTATCAAATAATGATAATCTAAAATATACCGTTTACACATGACCATTACATAATGGTTTACAATAAGAATATATTACATCAAAAAGTAAGTTTCTTGAATGCAGTTTTTACATAATATCATACAAGCATGGACTCCAAATCTTGTCCTTAGTTTAGTATGCAACAGCGGAAGCTCTTAATAATTACCTGAGAATAAACATGCTTAAAACGTCAACAAAAATGTTGGTGAGTTATAGCTTTAACCTATATATTATCAAATCATAATAATAGACCACAAGATTTCATATTTCAATATACATCCCATACATAGAGATAAAATTCATTCATATGGTGAACACCTGGTAACCGACATTAACAAAATGAATATAAGAATATCCCCTATCATTCCGGGAAATCCTTCGGACATGATATAAACGAATTCGAAGTACTAAAGCATCCGGTACTTTGGATGGGATTCGTTAGGCCTAATAGATCTATCTTTAGGATTCGCGTCAATTAGTAGATCGGTTTACTAATTCTTAGGTTACCAAGCAAAAGGGGCATATTCGGCTTCGATCATTCACCCATATAATGTAGTTTCAATTACTTGTGTCTATTTCGTAAAACATTTATAAAACTGCATGTATTCTCATCCCAAAATATTAGATTTTAAAAGTGAGACTATAACTCACTTTGACAGATTTTTACTTCGTCGGGAAGTAAGACTTGGCCACTGATTGAATCACGAACCTATAACAAATATGTACATATATATCAAAGTATTTTCAAAATATATTTACAACATTTTTAATACGTTTTACTGTTTTAAATTTATTAAGTCAGCTGTCCTCGTTAGTAACCTACAACTAGTTGTCCAAAGTTAGATGTACAGAAAAAAAATTGATATATATTATCTTAAATCAATCCACGACCCAGTGTATACATGTCTCAGGCTAGATTACAACTCAAAGTATATATATTTTTAGAATCAACCTCAACCCTGTATAGTTAACTCCCACATTACTACATATAGAGTGTCTATGGTTGTTCCAAATAATATATATACATGGGTCGATATGATATGTCAAAACATTTGCATACGTGTCTATGGTATCCCAAGATTATATAATATATTAGAATACATGTATAATACAATATATGTTAGCTAGGATACGATTCATATAGATTTGTTAAACATTTCCCGTAGCTAAAATAATCAAAAAATATCCAATCTTGTTTTACCCATAACTTCTTCATTTTAAATTCGTTTTGAGTGAATCAAATTGCTATGGTTTCATATTGAACTCTAATTTAAGAATATAAATAGAAAAAGTATAGGTTTATAGTCAGAAATTTAAGTTACGTGTCAATTACTAAAGAGGTAGTCATTTCCGTCGAAAAAACGACATCTTGATGACCATTTTGGAAAACATACTTTCACTTTGGGTTTAACCATAATTTTTGGATATAGTTTCATGTTCATAAGAAAAATCATTTTCCCAGAAGAATAACTTTTAAATCAAAGTTTATCATAGTTTTTAATTAACTAACCCAAAACAGCCCGCGGTGTTACTACGACGGCGTATGTCCGGTTTTAAGGTGTTCTTCGTGTTTCCAGGTTTTAAATCATTAAGTTAGCATATCATATAGATATAGAACATGTGTTTAGTTGATTTTAAAAGTCAAGTTAGAAGGATTAACTTTTGTTTGCGAACAAGTTTAGAATTAACTAAACTATGTTCTAGTGATTACAAGTTTAAACCTTCAAATAAGATAGCTTTATATGTATGAATCGAATGATGTTATGAACATCATTACTACCTCAAGTTTTCTGGATAAAGCTACTGGAAATGAGAAAAATGGATCTAGCTTTAAAGGATCCTTGGATGGCTTGAAAGTTCTTGAAGTAGAATCATGACACGAAAACAGTTCAAGTAAGATTTCCACTCGAAATAAGATTGTTATAGTTATAGAAATTGAATCAAAGTTTGAATATGAGTATTACCCTGTATTATAAAGATATCTTACTATAAATAAGAAAGATTTCTTGAGGTTGGATGATCACTCTACAAGATTGGAAGTAAGCTAGCAAACTTGGAAGTATTCTTAATTTTATGAAACTAGAACTTGTAGAATTTATGAAGAACACTTAGAACTTGAAGATAGAACTTGAGAGAGATCAATTAGATGAAGAAAATTGAAGAATGAAAGTGTTTGTAGGTGTTTTTGGTCATTGGTATAAGGATTAGATATAAAGGATGTGTAATTTTGTTTACATGTAAATAAGTCATGAATGATTACTCATATTTTTGTAATTTTATGAGATATTTCATGCTAGTTGCCAAATGATGGTTCCCACATGTGTTAGGTGACTCACATGGGCTGCTAAGAACTGATCATTGGAGTGTATATACCAATAGTACATACATCTAAAAGCTGTGTATTGTACGAGTACGAATACGGGTGCATACGAATAGAATTGTTGATGAAACTGAACGAGGATGTAATTGTAAGCATTTTTGTTAAGTAGAAGTATTTTGATAAGTGTCTTGAAGTCTTTAAAAAGTGTATGAATACATATTAAAACACTACATGTATATACATTTTAACTGAGTCGTTAAGTCATCGTTAGTCGTTACATGTAAATGTTGATTTGAAACCTTTAAGTTAACGATCTTGTTAAATGTTGTTAACCCAATGTTTATTATATCATAATATCATGATGATATATTAATATATCTTAATATGATATATATACATTTAAATGTCGATAAAACGATAATCGTTACATATATGTCTCGTTTCGAAATCATTAAGCTAGCAGTCTTGTTTTTACATATGTAGTTCATTGTTAATACACTTAATGACATGTTTACTTATAATTTATCATGATTAAACATAGTGTATCAATATATTAATATGATTCATATGTATTTAGTAAGAAGTTGTTATAACGATAATCGTTATATATATCGTTTCGAGTTTCTTAATTCAATAAACTCAATTTTATGTATATAACTCATTGTTAAAATACCTAATGAGATACTTACTTATCATAATATCATGCTAACTATATATATAATCATATATATGTCATTATATAGTTTTTACAAGTTTTAACGTTCGTAAATCACCAGTCAACTTGGGTGGTCAAATGTCTATATGAAACCTATTTCAATTAATCAAGTCTTAACAAGTTTGATTTTTTAACATGTTGGAAACACTTAATCATGTAAATAACAATTTTATTTAATATATATATATATATATATATATATATATATATATATATATATATATATATATATATATAACATGGAAAAGTTCGAGTCACTACAGTACCTACCCGTTAAATAAATTTCGTCCCGAAATTTTAAGCAGTTGGAGGTGTTGACGTATCTTCTGGAAATAAATGCGGGTATTTCTTCTTCATCTGATCTTCTCATTCCCAGGTGAACTCGGGTCCTCTACGAGCATTCCATCGAACCTTAACAATTGGTATCTTGTTTTGCTTAAGTCTTTTAACCTCACGATCCATTATTTCGACGGGTTCTTCGATGAATTGAAGTTTTTCGTTGATTTGGATTTCATCTAATGAAATAGTGAGATCTTCTTTAGCAAAACATTTCTTCAAATTCGAGACGTGGAAAGTGTTATGTACAATCGCGAGTTGTTGAGGTAACTCAAGTCGGTAAGCTACTGGTCCGACACGATCAATAATCTTGAATGGTCCAATATACCTTGGATTTAATTTCCCTCGTTTACCAAATCGAACAACGCCTTTCCAAGGTGCAACTTTAAGCATGACCATCTCTCCAATTTCAAATTCTATATATTTTCTTATAATGTCAGCGTAGCTCTTTTGTCGAATTTGGGCGGTTTTCAACCGTTGTTGAATTTGGATGATCTTCTCGGTAGTTTCTTGTATTATTTCCGGACTCGTAATCTGTCTATCCCCCACTTCACTCCAACAAATCGGAGACCTGCACTTTCTACCATAAAGTGCTTCAAACGGCGCCATCTCAATGCTTGAATGGTAGCTGTTGTTGTAGGAAAATTCTGCTAACGGTAGATGTCGATCCCAGCTATTTCCGAAATCAATAACACATGCTCGTAGCATGTCTTCAATTGTTTGTATCATTCTTTCGCTCTGCCCATCAGTTTGTGGATGATGGGCAGTACTCATGTCTAGACGAGTTCCTAATGCTTGCTGTAATGTCTGCCAGAATCTTGAAATAAATTTGCCATCCCTATCAGAGATAATAGAGATTGGTATTCCATGTCTGGAGACGACTTCCTTCAAATACAGTCGTGCTAACTTCTCCATCTTGTCATCTTTCCTTATTGGCAGGAAGTGTGCTGATTTGGTGAGACGATCAACTATTACCCAAATAGTATCAAAACCACTTGCAGTCCTTGGCAATTTAATGATGAAATCCATGGTAATGTTTTCCCATTTCCATTCTAGGATTTTGGGTTGTTGAAGTAGACCTGATGGTTTCTGATGCTCAGCTTTGACCTTAGAACACGTCAAACATTCCCCTACGTATTTAGCAACCTCGGCTTTCATACCTAGCCACCAAAAATATTTCTTGAGATCCTTGTACATCTTCCCCGTTCCAGGATGTATTGAGTATCTGGTTTTATGAGCTTCTTTAAGTACCATTTCTCTCATATCTCCAAATTTTGGTACCCAAATTCTTTCAGCCCTATACCGGGTTCCGTCTCCCCGAATATTAAGATGCTTCTCTGATCCTTTGGGTATTTCATCCTTTAAATTTTCCTCTTTTAAAACTCCTTGTTGCGCCTCCTTTATTTGAGTAGTAAGGTTAGTGTGAATCATTATATTCATAGATTTTACACGAATGGGTTCTCTGTCCTTTCTGATCAAGGCGTCGGCTACCATATTTGCCTTCCCTGGGTGGTAACGAATCTCAAAGTCATAATCATTCAATAATTCAATCCACCTGCGCTGCCTCATGTTCAGTTGTTTCTGATTAAATATGTGTTGAAGACTTTTGTGGTCGGTATATATAATACTTTTGACCCCATATAAGTAGTGCCTCCAAGTCTTTAATGCAAAAACAACTGCGCCTAATTCCAAATCATGTGTCGTATAATTCTGCTCGTGAATCTTCAATTGTCTAGACGCATAAGCAATTACCTTCGTTCGTTGCATTAATACACAACTGAGACCTTGCTTTGAGGCGTCACAATATATCACAAAATCATCATTCCCTTCAGGTAATGACAATATAGGTGCCGTAGTTAACTTTTTCTTTAACAATTGAAATGCTTTCTCTTGTTCATCTTTCCATTCAAATTTCTTCCCTTTATGCGTTAATGCAGTCAAGGGTTTTGCTATTCTGGAAAAGTCTTGGATGAACCTTCTGTAGTAACCAGCTAGTCCTAAAAACTGGCGTATGTGTTTCGGAGTTTTCGGGGTTTCCCACTTTTCAACGGTTTCAATCTTTGCTGGATCCACCTGAATACCTTCTTTGTTCACTATGTGACCGAGGAATTGAACTTCTTCCAACCAAAATGCACACTTTGAAAACTTAGCATACAGTTTTTCTTTTCTCAGCAACTCTAGCACTTTTCTCAAATGTTCTTCGTGCTCTTGATCATTCTTCGAGTAAATAAGTATGTCATCGATGAAAACAATGACAAACTTGTCAAGATATGGCCCACACACTCGGTTCATGAGGTCCATGAACACAGCTGGTGCGTTAGTCAATCCAAACGGCATAACCATAAACTTGTAATGACCGTAACACGTCCTAAAAGTAGTCTTTGGAATATCATCCTCCTTCACCCGCATTTGATGATATCCAGAACGTAAATCGATCTTCGAATAAACAGACGAGCCTTGTAGTTGATCAAATAAGTCGTCGATTCTCGGTAGTGGGTAGCGGTTCTTGATGGTAAGTTTGTTCAACTCTCGGTAGTCGATACACAACCTGAATGTACCATCTTTCTTCTTGACAAACAAAACAGGAGCTCCCCATGGTGATGTGCTTGGTCGAATGAAACCACGCTCTAAAATTTCCTGTAACTGACTTTGTAATTCTTTCATTTCGCTGGGTGCGAGTCTGTATGGAGCACGAGCTATTGGTGCAGCTCCTGGTACAAGGTCTATTTGAAATTCAACGGATCGATGTGGGGGTAATCCCGGTAATTATTTCGGAAATACATCGGGAAATTCTTTTGTGACGGGAACATCACTGATGTTCTTTTCTTCAGATTTAACTTCCTCGATGTGTGCTAGAATGACGTAACAACCTTTTCTTATTAGTTTTTGCGCCTTCAAACTACTAATAAGATTTAACTTCGCGTTTTTCTTTTCTCCGTACACCATTAAAGGTTTTCCTTTTTCACGCATAATGCGAATCGCATTTTTGTAACAAACGACCTCTGTTCTCACCTTTTTCAACCAGTCCATGCCAATTATTACATCAAAACTCCCTAACTCGACTGGTATTAAATCAATTTTAAATGTTTCATCCCCCAGTTTAATTTCTCTCTTCCGACATATATTATCTACTGAAATTAATTTACCGTTTACTAATTCGAGTAAAAATTTATTATCCAAAGGCATCAATGGGCAACTTAATTTAGCACAAAATTCTCTACTCATATAGCTTCTATCCGCGCCCGAATCAAATAAAACATAAGCAAATTTATCGTCAATAAGAAACGTACCCGTAACAAGCTCCGGGTCTTCCTGTGCTTCTGCCGCATTAATATTGAAAACTCTTCCACGGCCCTGCCCATTAGTATTCCCCTGATTCGGGCAATTTCTAATAATGTGGCCCGGTTTTCCATATTTATAACAAACAATGTTGGTATTACTTGCTTCGACACTATTCGTTTAGGCATTACTTGTTCCGACATTAGTTGCTCCCTTAGTTCTATTAAACTTTAGTCCGTAGACCTCACACTTTGTCGTGCTATGACCATTTCTTTTACACCTGTTGCAAAATGTCGTGCAAAACCCTGGTGATTTTCTTCACACCTATGACATGGCTGTTTTTTGGTTTTTGTTGCCGTTGTTGTTATTGAGGTTGTTGTTAGAATTGTTATTGTTGTTGAAACGGTTGTTGTAGTTGTTGTTATTGTTGTTGTTGTTGGGATGTTTGTTGTAGTTATTGTTAGGATTGCGGTTATTGTTGTGATTGTTGTTGCGGTTGTTGGGATAGTTGTTGCGATTGTAGTTGTAATTGTTGTTGTTGTTGTACTGGTGACTCTTGTCACCGTTTTCCTCCCACTTCCTCTTGAGTTGTTTCGTGTTGGCTTCTTCTGTCGCCTGCTCTTTAATTCTTCCCTCAATCTGATTTATGAGTTTATGAGCCATTCGACTTGCCTTCTGTATAGAAGCGGGCTCGTGTGAACTCACATCTTCTTGAATCCTTACTGGTAACCCTTTTACAAACACGTCGATCTTCTCTTCTTCATCTTCGAATGCTCTCAGACACAATAGGCACAACTCTGTGAATAGTCGTTCATATATGGTAATGTCGAACCCTTGTGTTCGTAACTCTCTAAGTTCTGCCATGAGTTTATTGACTTCGTTTCTAGGACGGTGCTGCTCGTTCATCAATTGCTTGAATACCGACCACGGTAGTGCGTAAGCAGCATTTTGTCCTACCTGTTCAAGATAGGTATTCCACTACGTTAATGCAGTACCTGTGAAGGTATGCGTAGCGTACTTAACTTTGTCCTCTTCAGAACACTTACTTATGGCAAACACCGATTCGACTTTCTCGGTCCACTGTTTCAATCCAATTGGTCCTTCAGTTCCATCAAATTCCAAAGGTTTGCAGGCAGTGAATTCTTTGTAGGTGCATCCTACACGATTTCTTGCGCCGTTAGCTGCATTGCTAGATTCAGAGTTATTGTTGGTATGTAGCACAGCCTGTACTGCGGCTATGTTTGCAGCAAGAAAGGTACAAAATTCCTCTTCGCTCATATTCATGGTTTGTCGAGTAGTCGGTGCCATTTCCTTCAAAATAGCCAACTGAATCGAGTTAATCATACAGAATATTAAGAGTAGTCAATAGTATTTCATAGCATAATATGAACTCATTTATAAAAGCTTTTTCTTCATAATAGCATTTTATAAGTTTAAATTCGGGTACTACCTACCCGTTAAGTTCATACTTAGTAGCTAATATACAATTCAACTACTACAATTCCATATGAAAAACTGATTATAATAATATATCACATACAAATATTCTTCAAACTTACAACTTCGCTATATTACATATAACATGAAATATAGTACACTTTGATACAGGACAGTTTTGAAGATAAACCTAGTTAATACGCAAGTTGTTCAGCAAAGGAAATAAAGACACGCAATTCATAAGTCCAGAAATAAGTCATGCATTCTGGTTTTACTAAGACGACTTCCCATCCTTGGTCTTATGGAAAATAACCGTTATGACCATTGGCTAGGCAGCATGTTGTAATGTCGTCAAAAGGACGAGGGTTTCGTAATGTCCAACAGCCCCGTAATAATCTAAAAACCTTGTTTCTCACCCCAACTACTGAATCCGTCACTTGTGGGAAGGTTTTATTTAAAAGTTGCAATCCGATGTTCTTTTTCTCACTTTGGTAAGAAGCGAACATCACTAACCCGTAAACATAACATGCTTCTTTATGTTGCATGTTAGAAGCTCTTTCTAATTCACGAAATCCTATGTTGGGATATGTTGAGTCAAAATAGGTTCTTAACCCGTAGCATAAAATTGCATTTGGGTTCCCCGCATTTAATGCTTTAAAGAAAACACGGCGTAACTTACAGTCTCCCCAATGTGATATACCCCATCTATCAAAGGAGAGCCTTTTATAAACTAAGGCATTTCCGGAAAGTCTTTCAAATGTTTGACAAGTTAATTTCGCCATAACTAAATGTGCTGATGAATTCTGACCGACTCTAGACAAGATTTCCTCAATCATATCCTCTGGTAGGTCTTCTAAAATATTCGGTTGTCTACCCTTAACGTCCATTTTGTTTTTATACTGTAAAATAGACAAGGATTAGATTCGTAAAAGATAATTAACAAACAATACAAGTAATTTTTACATAGAACATAAAAGTAAAAGCATACTACAATACATATAATACACAACATGATTACAACCCTCTAATTTGAATCACTGGTTTCTTCTTCTTCGGACTTGGTTCGTTTTCCTAATTTTCTAGGAATATATGGTGTTCCTCTAATACGAGCCGTCATTTTATATAATAGTTTAGAAAAACCTGGTGGTTTAGAGGTTCCCGGGTCATTGTTACATTTTAGGAAATACGGATGTTGTCGATACATATAAAGTTCATCGGGGTTGGAATCGGGTTTCTCTATTTTTATACCTTTTCCCTTATTATTTTCTTTCGCTTTATTAAATTGGGTCGAGGTAATTTCTATAACATCATTGGAATCCTCATCGGGATCCGATTCATCGGAAAATTGGTAATCTTCCCAATATTTTGCTTCCTCGGCAGAAACACCATTGACCATTATTAACTTTGGTCCGTTGGTTGAGGATTTTCTTTTATTTAATCGATTTACTATAGGTATCAATATTTCTTCCTCCGAAACCTCTTCTTCTTCTGGTTCCTCCTCTTTCGATTCCTCCTCTTCTGGTTCCTCTTCTTCCGGTTCCTCCTCTTCCGGTTCCTCTTCTTCCGATTCCTCTTCGGGAATTTGTGAATCTTCCCAAAATATATTCGACTCTTCATTATTATTAGGTGAATCAATGGGATTTGTACTAGAGGTAGACATCTATCACACAATATCAAACACGTTAAGAGATTAATATATCACATAATATTTACATGTTAATAATATATAGTTTCCAACAAAAAAAATGTTAAGCAATAGTTTTTTTTTTTAAAGAAAAAACACGGTCGAAGTCCAGACTCACTAATGCATCCTAACAAACTCAGTAAGACACACTAATGCAATTTTTTGGTTCTCTAAGACCAACGCTCGGATACCAACTGAAATGTCCCGTTCATATTGATTATAAACATTCCATATTAATTGATTTCGTCGCGAGGTTTTGACCTCTATATGAGACGTTTTTCAAAGACTGCATTCATTTTTAAAACAACCATAACCTTTATTTTATCGATAAAGGTTTAAAAAAAACATTACGTATATTATCAAATAATGATAATCTAAAATATATCGTTTACACACGACCATTACATAATGGTTTACAATAAGAATATATTACATCAAAAATAAGTTTCTTGAATGCAGTTTTTACATAATATCATACAAGCATGGACTCCAAATTTTGTCCTTATTTTAGTATGCAACAGCGGAAGCTCTTAATAATCACCTGAGAATAAACATGCTTAAAACGTTAACAAAAATGTTGGTGAGTTATAGGTTTAACCTATATATTATCAAATCATAATAATAGATCACAAGATTTCATATTTCAATATGCATCCTTATGGAATTCAACATATCAACAAGTTCATAATGTTAACTTGATCATAAAACCCATTCATGTAAAGTTATAACAAGCGGAAGCATGATTATTTAGAAAGCAAGTTAATATGTTAAACCATTTAGATGAATTCCATGTAGTTATCAAGTCATGAAATAAATGCTTACATATAACAATAAAGGAAGAAGATTATACCTCCTCAATGTTAAATTGATGGCTGAATTTGGACAGCAAAATGATGATGAAGATGATGGAAAAACACCTCTAACTTGAAGCCTCAAGTGTGTAATACCCCAATCCTTTTGTGTACCAACACCACCCTTAATTTAGTTAGGATTTTGTGACACTTGAATGAGGTAAATGAGCAAGTAAAACTGCCTTCTTTTGCTTGGAAGCTCACGGCCAGAATTGAGCCAAGAAGGAAAGCAAAATGCAGTTTTTTTTATCTCTTAATTACTCTCTTACTTGAGTCAAACTTTTGTATAAAACACTAGCATGCACATTGAGGAATATTGTCTTAAAAATAACAAGGATATAGCATGGGTTTGTCTACATGGGAGACCAAAAAACCGTCCACCAAGGAGGTTAAAAAAAGAGAATATTTTTTTTTATAAAACTAAATAAATAACCCATGTATTGTTGAGTTACTTACATATTTTATAAATCATTTATAAAATATAACACAATATAATTATTTAAACCTATAAATAATTAATTCCTTAATGTATATAAATTATCCAAATAATTTATCTCAAGTGATAATATTTCAGAAAACCGATTTTCTAAAGTTCAAGTGTCGCGTATTTACTTAATGATCCGACCGTTAAATAAATACATATAAAGTGTCGGTAAGCTTGTTATTGGGTATGACCCGACTTGAATCATAACACATTAGCCACATTAATTTAATATGTCTCTCGGGCATACGAAATACCTTCAATCTCCCACTTGCACGAGAAACATAAGAAATTAATGCAAGTGATGGATACCACCTAACGACCGTCCACCACCCCCAATATGTTATGACTTTGTGCCATTCAATAACATCATCCCTTTCGAGTTCCCATCTCGAATATGAATAGGTGAATCTTTTCATTATATCCTTTCGTCCTAGATGTCATGTTAAATCCAAGAGACACAGAATGATCACTCTCTTCTAGATTTAACTTTATCAAGCCTTAGACATCTGACTCTCAACGAATAAGAGGGACAAATTCCATCTTGACTACATACGTCCTAAATATATACCTTGCATTATACCTGAGCTCTTCCTTATGAACTACCATATTTCAGAATAGCGAAGGAAAGAATCAAGGCACAGTACATGGTAAATATCCGAACCCAATATGTATCTCAGGTCAGAGGATACAATGATATTCGCCTTTACTCAAGATTACATGTGATCAACCACAAAGGTTCCATTTAGTAAGTCTTGAGGGCGGGTCTTCCAATATTTGTATCCCACAAATATCTATGAACCTTGGTTGAAACCTTACCCCACATTCATCCCTTGAATGTATACCAATCCAAGTTCATAATATTCTAAACCTCACACTTGTTCCCACAAATGTGATCGACTATGGAATTTAGAATAATTACTTATTCGTGGATAAAATATGAAAAATAGGAACATAACTCAAAATAAATTAATACCATAATTATATTAATGAGTTAGAACAATTTCGTTCCATTTCAATACTTAAAACAGATCACAACCAATCACTAGAATATCGAAGCCCTAATGCACTAACATGCCCTTGATGTTTTGCACCATGTAAGAGTTTCGTGAGTGGATCCGCTATATTAAGATCTGTGTGAACTTTGCGAATACATATCTTTCCCTTTTCAACTTCATCCCTTATGTAGTTGAATCTCTGCTCAATGTGATGGGTCTTTTGATGAGCAAGAGGTTCCTTGATTTGAGCAATCGCACCCTCGTTGTCACAAAAGATCTCAAGAGGGTCCTGAATGGAAGGGACCACTCCTAAGTCATCTATGAATTTCTTCATCCATGCAGCTTCCTGAGCTGCCAACGAGGCGGCAATGTACTCCGACTCTGTAGTGGATAATGCAACAACATCCTGTTTTGAACTCTTTCAAGACACTGCACCTCCATTTAACGTGAAGACATAACCGGATTGTGATCGAGAATCATCTCGATCAGTTTGGAAACTCGCGTCCACGTAACCTTTTACAGCGAGTTCCTCTTCACCAGACCCATATATTAGAAACATATCCTTAGTCCTCCTAAGGTATTTCAATATACTTTTGACAGTAATCCAATGACTGTTTCCTGGGTTATTCTGGTATCTACTTGTCAGGCTAAGAGTGCATGACACATCCGGTCTAGTGCATATCATTGCATACATGATTGACCCTATAGCAGATGCGTACGGGACTTTCTTCATTCTCTCTTGTTCATCTTTCGTGGTGGGGCACTGAGATGAACTAAGGAGCGTTCCTCTTTGAATGGGTACCAAACCTTTCTTAGAGTTCTCCATCTTGAACCTTTTCAAGATCTTTTCAATGTATGCACTTTGATTCAAACCTATCAGTTTCTTGGATCTATCCCTGTAGATCCCAATCCCCAAACGTATTGTGCTTCTCCAAGATCCTTAATGGAGAAGCATTTACTTAACCAAGTTTTAACTCCTTGCATTTCCGGAATATCGTTCCCAAATAATAATATATCATCCACGTATAATACAAGGAACATAATAGTGCTCCCACTAGCTTTCTTGTATACACAAGCTTCATCACCATTTTTAATGAACCCAAATTTCTTGGCCTCCTTATTAAAACGATGATTCCACAGTCTATATGCTTGTTTCAATCCGTAGATTGACTTCTTTAACTTGCATACCTTTTTAGGATATTTTGGTTCAACAAAACCTTCAGGTTGAACCATATAGACATCTTCCTCAAGATATCCGTTTAGGAAAGCGGTCTTGACATCCATTTGCCATATTTAATAATCATAATGAGCAGCAATGGCAAGTAATATCCTAATAGACTTTAGCATTGCCACAGGCGAAAAAGTTTCATCATAGTCAACCCCTTAAGTTTAAAACCTTTTGCTACAAGTCTAGCTTTATATGTATCCAAGTTTCCATGTATGTCGGTTTTCATTTTGAAAAGCCATTTACAATCAACTAGCCTTGAGCCAGTAGGTTGTTCAACAAGTTCCCAAACTTGGTTGTCATACATGGATTGCATCTCAGCGTTCATGGCTTCCTGCCATTTATCCTTATCAATCCTTAATAAGGCATCTTGGTAGTTTGTTGGTTCATCCAAATCAACCACATAGCAACCATCCATGAGAAACCCATATCTCTCAGGAGGATTACTAATCCTACCAGATCTGCGAACGTCTTGTATACTTTGATCATCCATTTGATCATTCTTAACATTTTCATGTTGAGTGCTAGTGTCAACCAATTGTGTATCATCTGCTTGATCTTGAACCTCTTCAAGCTCTATCTTCCTTTCACTATTTCCTTCCATTAGGAACTTAGTTTCAAGGAATTCAGCCTTCCGAGCAACAAATACATTCTGCTCGGAAGGATCATAGAAATAGTATCCCATATCATCCTTGGGATATCCTATGAAGATACACTTAGTGGATCGAGCATTCAACTTATTAGGGACGTAACGCTTAGGGTAAGCTTCACATCCCTATACCTTTAAGTATGAAAGAGATGGAGGTTTTCCAAACCACATCTCATGAGGTGTTCGTTCCACTTTCTTGGTTGGGGCCATATTTAGAATACGAGCTGCGGAGCATAGACAATAACCCTAAAATGATAGAGGCAACGAGCTTCTAGCCATCATAGATCGAACCATATCCATTAGGGTTCGGTTCCTCCTTTCGGAAAATCCATTAAGTTGGGGTGTTCCAGGAGGAGTGAGTTGCGAGATAATCCCACAACTTTTAAGATGATCTTGGAAAGCATCGCTTAGGTATTCACCTCCTCTATCGGTACGAAGTACCTTGATTGTCTTATTGAGTTGATTTTGTACTTCGTTTTGATATTCTTGAATGCTTCAAAAGTTTCTTCCTTATGTCTTAACAAGTAGACATATCCGAAACGACTAAAGTCATCAATGAAAGTGACGAAGTATCTTTCACCTTTCCTAGTCATGGGCTTAAAAGGTCCACATACATCCGAATGTATTAATCCCAATAAGTCCTTAGCCCTTTCATAGGTCCCTTTGAAAGGTGCTTTAGTCATTTTGCCTTGTAAACAAGATTCACATACATCAAACGAGTCTAGTTCATTTGATTTCAAAAGTCCATTCTTTTGAAGTGTATGCATTCGATTCTTGTTTATATGACCAAGGCGACAATGCCATAAGTAGGAATCACTCAAATCCCTTTTAAGTTTCTTGGTGTTTGCATGGTATATTGAGCTATTGTATGATGTGTCATCATGAACCAATTAATAAATACCATTCACAGGAGAAGCCTTGAAATAGAACACGTTATCTAAATAAGCATGGATATCATCATTAATGAAATTAAGATTAAAACCATATTGTTTCAAACACGATACAGAAATAATGTTTCGTGATAAATCGGGTGCATACAAAACATTTTTCAAAATAAGCTTCAAACCACTTGGAAGCTTTAAAACAAAGTCTCCTTGAGCTTTCACTTGCACCCTTGCTCCATTTTCCATGAAGAGACTTGTTGTTCCCGCATCTTGATCACTTCTTTTGAACCCCTGCAAAGAATTGCAAATATGAGTTCCACATCCTGTGTCTAATACCCATGTATTAGAAGAAGTAATATTAAGCTCAATGTATACCATATATACATTACCTGAGGTTTGCCCTGCATCCCTCTTTTCTTTCAACTCCTTCAGGTAGACTGGGCAGTTGCGTTTCCAGTGACCCATTTCACCGCAACCAAAGCACGAATCTTCCTTGGGGTTAGCTTTACCGGCAACCTTTTGCTTCTTGTTGTTGGTTGGGGTAACCATCTTCCCCTTTCCCTTGCCCTTGCCTTGGTAGGCGGGTCCTTTCCTCTTAGCCACCTTCGGCTTAGAAGTGTTATTGTTTTTGGACCAGCCTTCATTGATCATAAACATGGGTGAAGCCCTTTTACACATGCTCGCTTCGGCCGTCTTTAGCATGGCATGTAATTCGCCAATGCTCTTATCCCATCCATTCATGTTGTAATTCATTACAAATGTGTCAAACCTCTTTGACAAGGAATTAAGGATAAGGTCCGTGGCTAATTCATTAGACACGTTGCAGTTTAGACGGTTCGCTCGATCAATTAGGCTTTTCATCATAAGGACATAAGATGAAACGGATTGGGAGTCGTCCATATGACATGCATGAAGCGCTCGGACCGTTTCAAAGCGCTCGACACGAGCTTGTTGAAGGAACATCTCCTTCAACTGTGTGATCATGTCATATGCACTATGATGCTCGAAATCCTTTTGGAGTTCTGGTATCATAGTCCCAAGCATGAGGCAAGAAACTTGCACCGAATCAGTGCAATATTTCTCCCAATAAGCCATGCCTTCCGTATCATCCTCATCCGGTTGATCGGGAATGGGTCCTCCAACACATACGCCCTATCCTCTAGTTTGAGGACAATTCTTAGATTGCGGAACCAATCCATGAAGTTCGTATGGTTGAGTTTTTCCTTTTCGAGGATTGACCTCAACGATAGGTTGTTAAAGTTGATAGGTGCATTTGGAATGTTGTTGTTGTTGTTGTTATTGGTGGCCATCTACAAAATTTAACAAAGTTGTTTAAGTATCAATTTTAATTTAACAATCAATACCCTTTAAATCCAATTGATATTTATTAAATTTTAGAATCCAACGGTAAACTAAATTTCGGTTAGGTGACCTTTATCCCGTCATTTGATTTAGCTAGGTAGTCATTATATGACAATTGCAATCCTTTTGCAACTTCTAAGTTATGGAATCATGCAATCCTTTTGCATGGCATATTTATTCCATCAACGCCTATTTGTTTCTCATGCTTCGGTGACCCTAAGTTCATGATTCCCAAATCAAGTCGTCCTACTTGTGTAAACGTGTAAATTCAACATACAAGTGGTTAGGTGACCTTTATCCCACAAGTGTGCAAAATTCACCTTAATCATATTAGTTTGCTCATAACGGTTAGGTGACCTTTATCCCATTATGAGTTCCATAATATTTTTTAAGTGTTGCACAAAAGGATGGCGTTTAACTTGTTTGTCTTGTTAATTAAAGGGAATTTAAGTTTTCATAATATCTAGTTTAAGAAAACTTTTATACCATACACCAACATGCATTTAGTGTATGGTTCATTTGAAATCCATTTTCAAGTCTAGTAATTTTAGCCAATTACTTGATATAAACCATTTTATATATATGATCCTTATCATGTTCTTAATAACCGTTTATTAATGTCCTTTTTGCCACTTTTAATTTAACCAATTAAATCGTCGTTTTGCATGTCGTTAATGATGTCAAATTTAGCCAATTAAATTGCCATTTTAGTTTGTTGTTAACTTGTGATTAACTTGTAGTAACCAAACATACAAACACAATATACAACCATGCATGCAAAACTAATGTGTTCACAATCAAGCCATTTTGGTAGACATTTGTTTAGCCAAAAACAAATGTCACCGGTAAAGGGGTTATAACACAAAGTAGGAGATTTTAAATCTCCCACTTAATCTTGCATCCAAATGCTCCTTCTTGTGTTCTTCAAGTCATCATCTTGCATCTTCATTTTTACAAAATATATCCTAATACATTTTTCTAAAGAATGAAAATACAACCTAATCTATTTTACATACCAAATATAAAATAAATTACATAACCAAAATTAATATTACATACCAAATGAATAATTAATTTTACAAACCAAATTTAATGAATATTACAACCATATCAAAATAATAAATCAACCAAACACATATCCATTCAAACACAAGGTCTTGGCTAGATTGTGAACAACAATATAGAACAAAATATGACCAAAATGGAAGACCCAAAAACCCATTTTGGGTCTCTAATAATTCGGCCAACATGAAGAACCCACCTAAATCCATTAATTTTGCATTTTACTTTCATGTATGTTAGTAGAATGCAAAGTTGATGGATTTTAAAGACCAAATATAAGAAGCATATTTCATAGACTTCAGCTCTAGATACCATTGATGGAATTCAACATATCAACAAGTTCATACTGTTAACTTGATCATAAAACCCATTCATGTAAAGTTATAACAAGTGGAAGCATGATTATTAGAAAGCAAGTTAATATGTTAAACCATTTAGATGAATTCCATGTAGTTATCAAGTCATGAAATAAATGCTTACATATAACAATAAAGGAAGAAGATTATACCTCCTCAATGTTAAATTGAGGGCTGAATTTGGACAGCAAAATGATGATGAAGATGATGGAAAAACACCTCTAACTTGAAGCCTCAAGTGTGTAATACCCCAAGCCTTTTGTGTACCAAAACCACCCTTAATTTAGTTAGGATTTTGTGACACTTGAATGAGGTAAATGAGCAAGTAAAACTGCCTTCTTTTACTTGGAAGCTCACGGCCAAAATTGAGCCAAGAAGAAAAGCAAAATGCAGTTTTTTTTTATCTCTTAATTACTCTCTTACTTGAGTCAAACTTTTGTATAAAATACTAGCATGCACATTAAGGAATATTGTCTTAAAAGTAACAAGGATATAGCATGGGTTTGTGTACATGGGAGACCAAAAAACGGTCCACCAAGGAGGTTAAAAAAAGAGAATATTTTTTTATAAAACTAAATAAATAACCCATGTATTGTTGAGTTACTTACATATTTTATAAATCATTTATAAAATATAACACAATATAATTATTTAAACCTATAAATAATTAAATCCTTAATGTATATAAATTATCCAAATAATTTATCTCAAGTGATAATATTTCAGAAAACCGATTTTCTAAAGTTCAAGTGTCGCGTATTTACTTAATGATCCGATCGTTAAATAAATACATATAAAGTGTCGGTAAGCTTGTTATTGGGTATGACCCGACTTGGATCATAACACATTAGCCACATTAATTTAATATGTCTCTCGAGCATATGAAATACCTTCACATCCCATACATAGAGATAAAATTCATTCATATGGTGAACACCTGGTAACCGACATTAACAAAATGCATATAAGAATATCCCCTATCATTCCGGGAAATCCTTCGGGCATGATATAAATGAATTCGAAGTACTAAAGCATCTGGTACTTTGGATGAGGTTCGTTAGGCCCAATAGATCTATCTTTAGGATTCGTGTCAATTAGTAGATTGGTTTACTAATTCTTAGGTTACCAAGCACAAGGGGCATATTCAGCTTCGATCATTCACCCATATAATGTAGTTTCAATTACTTGTGTCTATTTCGTAAAACATTTATAAAACTGCATGTATTCTCATCCCAAAATATTAGATTTTAAAAGTGGGACTATAACTCACTTTCACAGATTTTTACTTCATCGGGAAGTAAGACTTGGCCACTGGTCGATTCACGAACCTATAACAAATATGTACATATATATCAAATTATGTTCAAAATATATTTACAACATTTTTAATACGTTTTACTGTTTTAAATTTATTAATTCAGCTGTCCTCGTTAGTAACCTACAACTAGTTGTCGAAAGTTAGATGTACAGAAAAAAATTGATATATATTATCTTGAATCAATCCACGACCCAGTGTATACACGTCTCAGGCTTCATCACAACTCAAAGTATATATATTTTTGGAATCAACCTCAACCCTGTATAGCTAACTCCCACATTACTGCATATAGAGTGTCTATGGTTGTTCCAAATAATATATATACATGGGTCGATATGATATGTCAAAACATTTGCATACGTGTCTATAATATCCCAATATTATATAATATATTAGAATACATGTATAATACAATATATGTTAGCTAGGATATGATTTGTATAGATTTGTTAAACATTTCCCGTAGCTAAAATAATCAAAAAATATCCAATCTTGTTTTACCCATAACTTCTTCATTTTAAATCCGTTTTGAGTGAATCAAATTGCTATGGTTTCATATTGAACTCTAATTTAAGAATCTAAACAGAAAAAGTATAGGTTTATAGTCGGAAATTTAAGTTACATGTCAATTACTAAAGAGGTAGTCATTTCCGTCGAAAAAACGACATCTTGATGACCATTTTGGAAAACATACTTTCACTTTGGGTTTAACCATAATTTTTGGATATAGTTTCATGTTCATAAGAAAAATCATTTTTCCAGAAGAACAACTTTTAAATCAAAGTTTATCATAGTTTTTAATTAACTAACCCAAAACAGCCCGCGGTGTTACTACGACGGCGTATGTCCGGTTTTACGGTGTTTTTGTGTTTTCAGGTTTTAAATCATTAAGTTAGCATATCATATAGATATAGAACATGTTTTAAGTTGATTTTAAAAGTAAAGTTAGAAAGATTAACTTTTGTTTGCGAACAAGTTTAGAATTAACTAAACTATGTTCTAGTGATTACAAGTTTAAACCTTCGAATAAGATAGCTTTATATGTATGAATCGAATGATGTTATGAACATCATCACTACCTCAAGTTTTCTGGATAAAGCTACTAGAAATGAGAAAAATGGATCTAGCTTCAAAGGATCCTTGGATGACTTGAAAGTTCTTGAAGTAGAATCATGACACGAAAACAAGTTCAAGTAAGATTTCCACTCGAAATAAGATTGTTATAGTTATAGAAATTGAATCAAAGTTTGAATATGAGTATTACCTTATATTAGAAAGATATTTTACTGTAAATAAGAAAGATTTCTTGAGGTTGGATGATCACTCTACAAGATTGGAAGTAAGCTAGCAAACTTGGAAGTATTCTTGATTTTATGAAACTAGAACTTGTAGAATTTATGAAGAACACTTAGAACTTGAAGATAGAACTTGAGAGAGATCAATTAGATGAAGAAAATTGAAGAATTAAAGTTTTGTAGGTGTTTTTGGTCGTTGGTATATGGATTAGATATAAAGGATGTGTAATTTTGTTTACATGTAAATAAGTCATGAATGATTACTCATATTTTTATAATTTTATGAGATATTTCATGCTAGTTGCCAAATGATGGTTCCCGCATGTGTTAGGTGACTCACATGGGCTGCTAAGAGCTAATCATTGGAGTGTATATACCAATAGTACATACATCTAAAAGCTGTGTATTGTACGAGTACGAATACGGGTGCATACGAGTAGAATTGTTGATGAAACTGAACGAGGATGTAATTGTAAGCATTTTTGTTAAGTAGAAGTATTTTGATAAGTGTCTTGAAGTCTTTCGAAAGTGTATGAATACATATTAAAACACTACATGTATATACATTTTAACTGAGTCGTTAAGTCATCGTTAGTCGTTACATGTAAATGTTGATTTGAAACCTTTAAGTTAACGATCTTGTTAAATGTTGTTAACCCAATATTTATTATATCTAATGAGATGTTAAATTATTATATTATCATGATATTATGATATATTAATATATCTTAATATGATATATATACATTTAAATGTCGATAAAACGATAATCGTTACATATATGTCTCGTTTCGAAATCATTAAGTTAGCAGTCTTGTTTTTACATATGTAGTTCATAGTTAATACACTTAATGACATGTTTACTTATCATTTATCATGATTAAACATAGTGTATCAATATATTAATATGATTCATATGTATTTAGTAAGAAGTTGTTATAACGATAATCGTTATATATATCGTTTCGAGTTTTTTAATTCAATAAACTCAATTTTATGTATATAACTCACTGTTAAAATACCTAATGAGATACTTACTTATCATAATATCATGTTAACTATATATATATAATCATATATATGTCATCATATAGTTTTTACAAGTTTTAACGTTCGTGAATCACCGGTCAACTTGGGTGGTCAAATGTCTATATGAAACCTATTTCAATTAATAAAGTCTTAACAAGTTTGATTGCTTAACATGTTGGAAACACTTAATCATGTAAATAACAATTTCATTTAATATATATATATATATAAACATGGAAAAGTTCGGGTCACTACAAAAGCTAGATTGAAATTTCAAAAGAGATCAAATGTTTTCATAAAGATTCAATTTCTTAAAGGATCTAAATTTTCATAGTCATGTGGGATTGTAAACCACAATGTTACTACCATTGTTCATACCGCCGTATATAAATCACTGATGTACAAAGTGTGAAGAATAAAGAAGTGATTCTAGTATTATTTTTTTCAAGACTATATTGCTTGAGGACAAGCAACGCACAAGTGTGGGAATATTTGATAATGCTAAAAACGAACATATATTTCATAGCATTATCCCTCAAGAAAGACAAGCTTTTAGTTATAATTGTTCTATTTACAAGTGATATTCGTTTAAATATTAAAAGGTGAAGACAAAAGACAGATTCGACGATTTGAAGACGCAAACGACCAAAAAGCTAAAAAGTACAAAGTACAAATCACGAGGTTCAAATTATTGATGAGAAACGTCTAAAAATTACAAGAGTACGAGCCGCTAAACGCAAAGTACAAGATATTAAATAGTACGAAAGGACGTTCGAAAATCCGGAACAGGGTCCAGAGTCAACTCTCAACGCGCGACGCAACGGACTAAAAATTACAAGTCAACTATGCACATGAATATAATATAATATATAATTAATTCTTAAAATTATATATATATTATATTGTATATTAAAACCGTCGGAAAACTAGCAATTAATAATTCTGAGCTGGATTCCCAGGCCATGCGATTGCATGGCCAGAAGGCACAAATGCCATGCGATCGCATGGAGCAAAAAGTTTAGCCACATTGCTATAAAAGGCGCAGTTTCTGTCCGTGTAACGCTACGCTATTATTAATCATTGTAAGTTATGTTCAACCTTTTTAAATTAATGTCTCGTAGCTAAGTTATTATTATGCTTATTTAAATTGAAGTAATCGTGATGTTGGGCTAAAATATTAAAGACGGGGTAATTGGGTTTGGACCATAATTGGGGTTTGAACAAAAGAATGACACTTATGGAAATTAGACTATGGGATATTAATGGGCTTTATATTAACTAAATGATACCTCGTTAATTTAATATATAGACTTATAATTTGACGTATTTATATATAACCACATACGCTTGACTGGGTACGGTGGGCGGGATATCTATAAATACCAATAATTATTCATTTGACCGGACACGGGGATGGATTAATAATCAATAGACTTGTTGAAATAGGGGTGAATTACATACAAGGGTAATTGGTGTAATTGTTAACAAAGTAATAAAACCTTGGATTACATGCAGTCGATAACCTAGTGTATTCATTAAATAAAGTATTAAGACCTTTGAAAGGACCCATCCTAATCCATCCGGACGAAGTCCATATCGATTATAAACGATTCACAATAGTTGATTACATCGCGAGGTATTTGACCTCTATATGATACATTTTACAAACATTGCATTCGTTTTTGAAAAGACAATCTTTCATTACATCTACAGTTGACGACAAGCATACCATTTCATAATATATCTTACTATAATTGACTTAATAATAATATTGATGAACTCAACGACTCGAATGCAACATCTTTTGAAACATGTCATGAATGACTTCAATTAATATCTCTTAGATGAGTAAAAGCACAGCGAAAGATTTCTTTCATACCTGAGAATAAACATGCTTTAAAGTGTCAACCAAAAGGTTGGTGAGTTCATTAGTTTAGCATAAATAATCATTTCATAATTTTAATAGACCACAAGATTTCATATTTCCATTTCTCATAAACATACATCCCATACATAGAGACAAAAATCATTCATATGGATTGAACACCTGGTAACCGACATTCATAATATGCATATAAGAATATCCCCATCATTCCGGGATCCTCCTTCGGACATGAAATAAATTTCGAAGTACTAAAGCATCCGATACTTTGGATGGGGCTTGTTGGGCCCGATAGATCTATCTTTAGGATTCGCGTCAATTAGGGTGTCTGTTCCCTAATTCTTAGATTACCAGACTTAATAAAAAGGGGCATATTCGATTTCGATCATTCAACCATATAATGTAGTTTCGATTACTTGTGTCTATTTCGTAAAACATTTATAAAAGTTGCGCATGCATTCTCAGCCCAAAAATATAAAGGGTAAAAAGGCAAATGAAACTCACGCATATAAATATTGTAAAACAGTTAATAAAGCATTTGCATGTATTCTCAGCCCAAAAGGAAATGAGTAAAAAGGGAGTAAATGAAACTCACGCATATAAATATTGTAAAACAGTTAATAAAGCATTTGCATGTATTCTCAGCCCAAAAATGTATATAAAAGGGAATAATGAAACTCACACATATAAATATTGTAAAACAGTTAATAAAGCATTTGCATGTATTCTCAGTCCCAAAAAAATGTAAAGAGTAAAAGGGAATTAAATGAAACTCACCTAATGTATTTTGTAGTAAAAATACATAGAATGACATTGAACAAGTATAGGGTTGACCTCGGATCCACGAACCTATATCATTTGTATATTTATTAATATACATAATTGTAATCGAATAATATATATAAATTTATTAGTTATATACTTTTTATATTAATAATATATATATGTTTCATATATTTATTTTGTTATATAAATTGTTATTTTTCGTTATGTTATAGGTATTAAATATATTTTTATATTTGTATATATCATTTGTATATTAAAAATAGTAATTTTAGTAATACTACGTTAAAATGATAATAATCATATTACTTAATATTACTAAATAAGGTATTATTGTTAATAATTATATTAATGATATTAATAATGATATTTATAATGATGACAGTAAAATATAAATTTTTCGGTTAATGATACTTATAATAATAATTTTAGTAATTACATATTAATAACATTTATTATAATATAAATAATCATACTTATAATGATAATAATAATAATAATACTAATACTGATAATAATAATAATAACTATAATAATTTTAATACTAATGATAATAGTGATAATAACAATAGCGAAACTAGTCGTAAAAGTGATGATCATATTATTAATATAGTTGTAATAATAATAATAATCTTGATAACAATGATAATTCTAAAATATTAATCACAATACATAAAAATGATAAAATTATATTTTAATTGATGATAATAATATTAGTAACAATAATAATAATACTAATAATCATATTTGTAATCGTAATTATGATATTAATAATAAATAATAACTAATACATATTTTAGTAATACTAATATGGATAATAACTATAATACTTATATTAATAACAATTATTAATAATAACAATAATAATAATAATCATAATAATCATAATAATAATTAATAATAATAACAATAAAAAGAAATAAATGAGTATACCCTTAGAAAATCTCTTCTAAAAAGAGTTGCCCTTGATGGGGCTCGAACCCACGACCTCCTGAATACCCGACACCCACACTAACCACTCATCTGCCATTGTTTTTCTGATTAATCTGGTATCCAATTTCATTTAACCCAAACTCCATATCTATGTTCTTCTTCAATTCAAATATCGACCAGACCTTAATTTCCATGGATGGATACTTAATAGTTTCTTATATTTGGGTTTTGAAAATACTACATAAACGTTTAGAGACTTAGTGGATTAATTAAAACAACAAGAAAAATAAAAAATAAAAAAATCTCTGTAACAGAAATATAAGGCTCGATATAAACCAAAACTCAAATTCGAAAATTAAATAAGTTTTAGACTAAGATCAAAACATGAAAAAGATGCTAAATCATTTCTAGATACTTTCTTCATCCTCAATTTGACCAGAAACATCAAACATAATTCAAATTTTACGATGAACACCATCTTTGACTTTTAAAAACCCGAACTTTGACTTAAAAATTTAGATTCACTAAAAGGAATTGGAACCTAAAACTTTGCAGAAAGATTGAGTAAATAAATCCTAACAAGACTGCATTATTACTTTTTGAATCTTCATTCGAATTCAAGTTTTGTGAAATTTACGTTTGAAACAGAGTAACGAGCTGTGGGAAGAAATTTGATAGATGAACTAATTACAGAATGTTTACTTTGATATTTAAGAGTAATGGTGAAACAGTTGCATAGTTTTTCCTCTAACAGTATGAATTATTCGATGGTTTTATGCTTGAAGAAAAGAATCGACAGGATAAAAGGCAGTCAGGAAAAAAATAATAAAAAAAAATAAAGATGAAATCCAAAGGTAACTGAATTGTACTACTTTGATATCAATTTTCAACAATTATCAGACCAAAACAAAACTCATAACAGTTGAAAGTGAATTGAAATTGGATTTGGAATCTGATTAGTACGATTTCCTTTATTTTTTTAGTTATCTTAATATAAATAAAAAAATAAAAAAATAGATGTTGATTGATAACAATCTTGGTTGTATCAGTGATGGAATCTGATTCTAGTAATGAGGTTTGGAAACATTAACCCAATTATTATATAGTTGATAGGTGTATGTAACAAACTTGTACAATTTAACAATTTCTATATAATTTATATAATTTAAAATTTATATTAATAATTAATAATTACATTAATAATAAAAAATCATATCATTATTAAAATAAATAATAATGATATTAGTAATTAACAAGGTGATAATAATTATATTATAGATGACAAAATAATATATTGTATTATTTTCTATGAATAATAACTATAAGAATAATAATGATATTAATAATAATATTGATAAAGATAATAATAATAATAATTATTCATAATAACTTAAGATTATAATTTTTACTACTAATTATAATGATATAACAATTTAGATGTATTAACTCTATATATTAAATAATAATATTATAATATTAATATTAATATTAATACTAATTAATTATGAAAGTAAATATAATAATATTAATATAACATTTATATTTTAACTTGTAATTATGTTTAATATATTTCCATTTATTATTTCATACTTACCAATTATATAAATTATTGAATCTTTAATACTTATTAATTATATCTATGTATATATAATCTTACTTGTGTATAGAATTTAGTTATACATATATATTTATTTGCACACAATTGTTCGTGAATCGTCGGGCACAGTCAAGGGTAATTTGATTACATGAATATAATTTCAAACTTTTCGAGACTCAACATTGCAGATTTTTGCTTATCGTGTCGGAATCATATAAAGATTAAAGTTTAAATTTGGTCGGAAATTCCCGGGTCATCACAGTACCTACCCGTTAAAGAAATTTCGTCCCGAAATTTGGGTGTGGTCGTCATGGCTAACAATAAAATATTTTCATGACGAATATGAGTTAATAATTAAAGTTTTATCACCATCAGGTGATTTGAATAAAAACAACTCAATTATTCGAAGCGTACGAGTGAAATTATCACAAAAGATTGAATTATGATAAGTAAAAATTCGTCGTAACTCTTGACAGAGTCAGGGTTGAATTTTGAAAGTAAGATGCACCTTAACTTTTGACGTAGTCACGATTGAATTTATAAAATAGGATGCGTCTTAACTTTTGACGTTGTTTTGGTTGAATTCCGGAATTTAAGGGATTTGAAGAAAATCTTCGAAATCTAAAAGATTTGATTCTTCTGCGAATAAGGAAATTTAGATTTCTATAATTAAATGCGGTGATCTGCCTCGATTCCCCTGTCTGATATTTTCACTATAAATTTTACTTTTTCCGTTCCATTAATCTTCACCACTTCAATACTCAATTCCCAAATTCAAAAGATTGTGAAATGCTTAATCCAGTTCTGATCCTTGTCCTTATCCTGATTATCGCAACAATCATTCTCCTTTTCCAACTTCCACCGGAAGAATCCGTTTATTTCTACTATGCTTTAGGGATTATTGTATTTATAATCCTCCCGTGTCTTTATATTGATATACGCACTGATATCCACGGTTTGTAATTTCGGTGTTGTTGTTGGGCTTTATATTTTCTCTTATATATCGGAGCTTCATGCTCTTGTTTTCACTTCCCGACTTTAAATCAAGCGAATAATGGTCCAGAATTCGTAAATATGGAGTTTCGAATGATCTTAATGTTCTAAACAAGAAAGAACGTAATAGCATGATTTGATTTGTCAAATTACCAGAATCACTGAGAATGGAATTATCAAGAATATATTTTATTGATATGTTCAGAAGTTAAGCAGAATGAAAAAGTTATGTAACATGGCACATGATGACTTTATGATCTGTGAATCATCACGCTCCATTAGAAACTCAGCATGACTTACTGTAATATAATCACGTTGATCAAGTGTCATTATATTATACTAACTCATGCATCAGTTCCCAACATTACTTCAATAACATTTATATTTTAAGCTCGAAGGTTTATAGAATATAGAAATTAACAGTTTCTATATGATGTAACACTGATAGTACGAAGAGATTAATGATTTAGGATAAAAATAGTTATAAAAATATCTCCAGAAATATGGAGGATATTTATAATGAAAAGTTGTAATGTTTTCCCTGTTCGGGTTACCCGGGAAGGGCGAGTAATCCGACCCCATACTCTAGTGTACGCAGCCCATCAGGAATACTCCCTGGCTGTTTCCAACCCTTCCCTGGCCACCCCAAGAAAAGAGGTCGCAGGTTATACGATAATATCTCGGTATATCTAAGATCAGAGGATGATAGAAATTATTGTCCGCAAGGGTTTAGAGTAAGGAGCAAGATTTTCACTAAAGACTTTAGCAGACATTGAATCATTTGGATTCTTTGAAGTCAAACTTATTCTTTATGATTTGTCCACGGCTTTCTTCATAGTTTCGCATAATCTGCTTTTCGGTACTAAATTTTCTATTGAATGTTTCCAATATAATGATACACAGGAAGCACTAAGAGGTATATAATTTCAGACGAGAATATTTATGAAAATATCCTCAGAAATATCGAAGATATTGATGATGATATTTTGGAATTTCTAAGTTCGATGGTTGATGGAGAAAGATTTTCCGCAAGATTTTAACATGACTTCGGAGCAAGATATTCTTTGAAGGTTTCATCGGATCCAAAATTACCTGGATTCTTTGAATATATGGTATGGTCCTTGTATTTATCTTCGGTCTCCTTCGTGGTTAGCCCAATCTGTGTTCCAGTTCCAACTTTTCTGAGCTTTTCCAACATATTATTCTTTATCATCAAACTTTCGATGATTATGGTTGTTTACGGTTGTCTATGGTTTCTGCTGCTTCATTCAGCTTTTTCAACATTCAGAGTATTGATTTGTGACTGAGTGCTTTTCAGAATTCCAGAAGGAGAGATCATAATTCTAAGAGATAAATGTCATACATATAACTGTTGATGTAGATATGCTGTGAGTTTTCAAAGTACTGATTGTCGATTCCTCTTAGTTTACTGCTACCATATCTGAATCATTAGTTATCGATCCGAGGTGATTTCAAGAGAATTGTGTTTTTAGATGATTAAACGCTGACGGTAATATGGTGGTATATAAAAGGTTCCCCGGTAACAATAAAAGAACATACATATAAGTCAAGGTGATAATAAGGTTGTTTCGAACGAAAAGTCGAAGTTGATTTGCTGAAGCTATGACAAAATTTACTACTTTGAAAAGGGATCGCAAAGTTATTTTTGCTAATAAATGCCAAAGGATCTAACGCGGCTACGTGTTAAACTTTTACTCAGTTGCCGAGAGTTTCTCAGGTGCATAACTATAGGCATAAATCTTTTCTTCCGTAGATAAAGTGCGGTTGATTCATCCTATCGATTGAGGTGTTTTCAAGAATCATGAAAGATTTGAACGCAGATTGAAATCGTCAAGATACAAATGAGGTTTAAGATGAAATCAAGTGGCAACTTGAGAAAATATTTAACTGTAGAAGATGAAATTTATTTACAATCTTTTAAGTCGAAAAGTGTTGTATTTAATATTTCCTACTCTTTTAATAATTTTTAATTGTCCATAATAGTAGTCCAATAGTCCAATAGTTCAATAGCTCCACCAAAACTAGTATATTTTAAGGAAATAGTCATATAGTAACAGTTAGCTAGGAACAGTTAACATAGTTTTAAAGTTTTACGTAGTTAATTAATTGGTTACTAATAAATTTTATTTTGTTCATTATTTTCTTCATTATGCCACTTGTCAAATCTTGACTTGGGTTTTGATTGGCAGAAACTCGTATGTGAAATTTAATTGGAATGAAAATGGTTATTCTTTGGTGAACAGATACGTATATCTGTGGAGTAAGTAGGATAGTAAATGACTGTTGAATCAGATTCGAAGAATGTACATTGTAACTTATTAATGTGAAATCTAAATATTCCTCGGGTATTACCTACCCGTTAAAATATTTTCATCATTAATAGTTTGTACGAAAGACTTTTTAATTACAAACTTTATGAAAATACACTTTCATATATATATTTTCTTCAGATGTAATATAGATTTAATGAGTTAATATGATATTAATCTCATTTGGTTTACCGTTAGAACAAGAATACATAATCTCTACAACATTAGAGATTACATAATCGTCATGTCGAATGAAGATAAATGATGTAGAACGTCATGTATAACAATGATTATGCTCGAGGTACAGATTGTGATGTTGAGGCGTGTGTTATTGTGGTTTATGTTGTTGCTGGTGGTACTGTTGATGATGTTGATGTTGCTGAAGCTGGTACGTTTTGCACCATATTTTCCAAGGCTACAACTCAGGCGCGAAACTCGTTGACTCTTATTACTTCGGGATGATTGTCGGTAGGAACGAGCGAATGAATAAGGTTTAGAATTGTGGATAGAATATAATCGTGACGAGCTACCCTGGAAATGAGGCTGAAAATGGTGTTTCAGATAGGTTAGCCGGTAAGTGCTTCAGGTCCTTCGCCAAACGGTGAATTCGGTTGGTGGAAGGGATCGCCTTCTGCGCGTCTCCATTGATTAAGTCGACTATGAAACCATCAGATGAATTGGGGATAGCGGATTGGTTGATTCATTCCGGTGACACTGCTTTCGGAGCTTGAGTGGAACTCTATGTCGGAATAGCTGTCGGAATAACTATCGGAATAGTTATCAGAATCTAAGGGACTCGAACTGGTTGAGGGACTCATCTCGTACGATCAGATGAAGGAATTTTGATAAGGAATAGAATAGGATGTAGATTAGTACCCTGCAATACATAATTTACATATGCATATATAATACTAAAATCCCATAAGTTACGGAGGAATCTACGGAAACTATCAGGCAAAGGTAACAATAACATATACGCTAAGATATGAATTTATCTATACACTGTCTATGCAATAGAGGCAGTAAGATGTGTCTAGACTAAGAATGATAAGTAGGTAATTTCCTAAGGATGATAAGGAGATAATTTCCGACACGAAATGATAAGCAAAACTTTTGACATGCAGACACGGTCGAAGTCCAGACACACTACTGCATCCTAACGACTTATCAATTATACACACTAATGCAGACCTGGTTCGCTAAGACCACCGCTCTGATACCAACTGAAAGGACCCGTCCTAATCCATCCGGACGAAGTCCATATCGATTATAAACGATTCACAATAGTTGATTACATCGCGAGGTATTTGACCTCTATATGATACATTTTACAAACATTGCATTCGTTTTTGAAAAGACAATCTTTCATTACATCTACAGTTGACGACAAGCATACCATTTCATAATATATCTTACTATAATTGACTTAATAATAATCTTGATGAACTCAACGACTCGAATGCAACGTCTTTTGAAACATGTCATGAATGACTTCAATTAATATCTCTAAGATGAGTAAAAGCACAGCGAAAGATTTCTTTCATACCTGAGAATAAACATGCTTTAAAGTGTCAACCAAAAGGTTGGTGAGTTCATTAGTTTAGCATAAATAATCATTTCATAATTTTAATAGACCACAAGATTTCATATTTCCATTTCTCATAAACATACGTCCCTTACATAGAGATAAAAATCATTCATATGGATTGAGCACCTGGTAACCGACATTCACAATATGCATATAAGAATATCCCCATCATTCCGGGATCCTCCTTCGGACATGATATAAATTTCGAAGTACTAAAGCATCCGGTACTTTGGATGGGGCTTGTTGGGCCCGATAGATCTATCTTTAGGATTCGCGTCAATTAGGGTGTCTGTTCCCTAATTCTTAGATTACCAGACTTAATAAAAAGGGGCATATTCGATTTCGATCATTCAACCATATAATGTAGTTTCGATTACTTGTGTCTATTTCGTAAAACATTTATAAAAGTTGCGCATGCATTCTCAGCCCAAAAATATAAAGGGTAAAAAGACAAATGAAACTCACGCATATAAATATTGTAAAACAGTTAATAAAGCATTTGCATGTATTCTCAGCCCAAAAGGAAATGAGTAAAAAGGGAGTAAATGAAACTCACGCATATAAATATTGTAAAACAGTTAATAAAACATTTGCATGTATTCTCAGCCTAAAAATGTATATAAAAAGGGAATAATGAAACTCACACATATAAATATTGTAAAACAGTTAATAAAGCATTTGCATGTATTCTCAGTCCCAAAAAAATGTAAAGAGTAAAAGGGAATCAAATGAAACTCACCTAATGTATTTTGTAGTAAAAATACATAGAATGACATTGAACAAGTATAGGGTTAACCTCGGATCCACGACCCTATATCATTTGTATATTTATTAATATACATAATTGTAATCGAATAATATATATAAATTTATTAGTTATATACTTTTTATATTAATAATATATATATGTTTCATATATTTATTTTGTTGTATAAATTGTTATTTTTCGTTATGTTATAGGTATTAAATATATTTTTATATTTGTATATATCATTTGTATATTAAAAATAGTAATTTTAGTAATACTACGTTAAAATGATAATAATCATATTACTTAATATTACTAAATAAGGTATTATTGTTAATAATTATATTAATGATATTAATAATGATATTTATAATGATGACAGTAAAATATAAATTTTTCGGTTAATGATACTTATAATAATAATTTTAGTAATTACATATTAATAACATTTATTATAATATAAATAATCATACTTATAATGATAATAATAATAATACTAATACTGATAATAATAATAATAATAATAACTATAATAATTTTAATACTAATGATAATAGTGATAATAACAATAGCGAAACTAGTCGTAAAAGTGATGATCATATTATTAATATAGTTGTAATAATAATAATAATCTTGATAACAATGATAATTCTAAAATATTAATCACAATACATAAAAATGATAAAATTATATTTTAATTGATGATAATAATATTAGTAACAATAATAATAATACTAATAATCATATTTGTAATCGTAATTATGATATTAATAATAAATAATAACTAATACATATTTTAGTAATACTAATAAGGATAATAACTATAATACTTATATTAATAACAATTATTAATATAATAACAATAATAATAATAATAATCATCATAATAATAATAATTAATAATAATAATAATAATAAAAAGAAATAAATGAGTATACCCTTAGAAAATCTCTTCTAAAAAGAGTTGCCCATGATGGGGCTCGAACCCACGACCTCCTGAATACCCGACACCCACACTAACCACTCGTCTGCCATTGTTTTTCTGATTAATCTGGAATCCAATTTCATTTAACCCAAACTCCATATCTATGTTCTTCTTCAATTCAAATATCGACCAGACCTTAATTTCCATGGATGGATACTTAATAGTTTCTTATATTTGGGTTTTTAAAATACTACATAAACATTTAGAGACTTAGTGGATTAATTAAAACAACAAGAAAAAAAAAATCTCTGTAACAGAAATATAAGGCTCGATATAAACCAAAACTCAAATTCGAAAATTAAATAAGTTTTAGACTAAGATCAAAACATGAAAAAGATGCTAAATCATTTCTAGATACTTTCTTCATCCTCAATTTGACCAGAAACATCAAACATAATTCAAATTTTACGATGAACACTATCTTTGACTTTTAAAAACCCGAACTTTGACTTAAAAATTTAGATTCACTAAAAGGAATTGGAACCTAAAACTTTGCAGAAAGATTGAGTAAATAAATCCTAACAAGACTGCATTATTACTTTTTGAATCTTCATTCGAATTCAAGTTTTGTGAAATTTACGTTTGAAACAGAGTAACGAGCTGTGGGAAGAAATTTGATAGATGAACTAATTACAGAATGTTTACTTTGATATTTAAGAGTAATGGTGAAACAGTTGCATAGTTTTTCCTCTAACAGTATGAATTATTCGATGGTTTTATGCTTGAAGAAAAGAATCGACAGGATAAAAGGCAGTCAGGAAAAAAATAATAAAAGAAAATAAAGATGAAATCGAAAGGTAACTGAATTGTACTACTTTGATATCAATTTTCAACAATTATCAGACCAAAACAAAACTCATAATAGTTGAAAGTGAATTGAAATTGGATTTGGAATCTGATTAGTACGATTTCCTTTATTTTTTTAGTTATCTTAATATAAAAAAATAAATAAAAAAATAGATGTTGATTGATAACAATCTTGGTTGTATCAGTGATGGAATCTGATTCTAGTAATGAGGTTTGGAAACATTAACCCAATTATTATATAGTTGATAGGTGTATGTAACAAACTTGTACAATTTAACAATTTCTATATAATTTATATAATTTAAAATTTATATTAATAATTAATAATTACATTAATAATAAGAATCATATCATTATTAAAATAAATAATAATGATATTAGTAATTAACAAGGTGATAATAATTATATTATAGATGACAAAATAATATATTGTATTATTTTCTATGAATAATAACTATAAGAATAATAATGATATTAATAATAATATTGATAAAGATAATAATAATAATAATAATTATTCATAATAACTTAAGATTATAATTTTTACTACTAATTATAATGATATAACAATTTAGATGTATTAACTCTATATATTAAATAATAATATTATAATATTAATATTAATATTAATACTAATTAATTATGAAAGTAAATATAATAATATTAATATAACATTTATATTTTAACTTGTAATTATGTTTAATATATTTCCATTTATTATTTCATACTTACCAATTATATAAATTATTGAATCTTTAATACTTATTAATTATATTATATTATATTATACTTATATACTAAACCTCCTCCCAAATTTGGTCGTTTCAGTTTTAACGCGTTGTCGTTTTGAGTTTGCGTTCACACTACAAATGGTCCTCCAACTTTCGCACAAATTACACAACAACCCCTCAACTTTACACTTTTTCAGGGGTAAAAAACGTAAATTTATAATTTAATTAAAATAAAAAAACCTTATTCCACCCGAATTTATAACGGGTCCTATCTTCTCGCTCGGTGCGAGTTAAATTTTTCCGAGGCCACCGTTCAACTCGAAAAAATCTCACGAACCCAACGGGACTAACTATATGCAAAACGAACATCGTTAAAAAAACACTAAATAACGGGCCCTATATTCACGCTCGGTGCGAGTTAAATTTTTCCGAGACCACCGTTCAACTCGAAATAATTTTACGAACACAACGCGACTAACTATACGCGAAACGGACATCGTTAAAAAAAATAAATATTTCGGGTTATATTACATACATATATATACATATACAACACGACTAACTATACGCGAAACGGACATCGTATATCCAAATTGGACCGCGCGTCGAATACAACCGCAGCAACGCGCGGTCGGATTTTTTCTAGTTATATCTATGTATATATAATCTTACTTGTGTATAGAATTTAGTTATACATATATATTTATTTGCACACAATTGTTCGTGAATCGTCGGGCACAGTCAAGGGTAATTTGATTACATGAATATAATTTCAAACTTTTCGAGACTCAACATTGCAGATTTTTGCTTATCGTGTCGGAATCATATAAAGATTAAAGTTTAAATTTGGTCGAAAATTCCCGGGTCATCACAACCTTGTTACAATTCGAATCCCCAATTAGTTGGAATATTTGACTTCGGGTATAAGGATAATTTGATGAAGACTCTCGCACTTTATATTTATGACTGATGGACTATTATGGACAAAACCGTATGGACATATCGAATAATCCAGGACAAAAGACAATTAACTCATGGTAATAAACTAAAATCAACACGTCAAACATCATGATTATGGAAGTTTAAATAAGCATAATTCCTTTATTTCATATTTTATCGCACTTTTATTTACTGTCATTTTATTTATTGTATTTTTAATTATCGTACTTTTTAATTTTCGCAATTTTATTTATCGTCATTTTATTTTATCGCACTTTAATTATTGTCATTTACTTTACACTTTAACTTAAGTTATTTTTATTTTTAATATTTTACATTAGGTTTTAACTACGACTTAAGACATAAAATCGACAAACCGGTCATTAAACGGTAAAAACCCCTTTTTATAATAATAATAATACTAATTATATTTATATATATATTTATATACAAATTTAGTTTTAAAAATATAGCGTTAAACTTGGCTAGTTCCCTGTGGACGAACCGGACTTACTAAAAACTACACTACTGTACAATTAGGTACACTGCCTATAAGTGTTGTAGCAAGGTTTAGGTATATCCACTCTATAAATAAATAAATAACTTGTGTAAAATTGTATCGTATTTAATAGTATTTCGCAATAAAAATATAAGTATTTCATATACACCTCTACGCACATCAGAACCCTAGTTTGACAAAACTTATCATAAATCCCAACTTGAATCCCAAAATCGAAAATGAATACCTTGTTTTGATTCATGAAAACATTAGGGATTGATGCACGAAATCACTTAGCTTAAAATTATAACTTGAATTTTGGGATTAAAGGAGAAGAGTATAGCTTGGGGTTTCAATTTTCCAAAATAGCAAGTGTAGGAACGAACAAGGTATATATAGCACTTGTGGTTTCTTCATAGTGAGGAAACCCCACTCCCAATATCACACGGATGATGCTGATACTACTGTTCAAACTCAACCCAGTTCGAATTTCATCTATAAATTCAGAAATCATATCTTACAAAAAGGACATAATAACAACAAAATAAGGTACCTATCGAAGTGAATATGCTTCTTGGATCTACGATTATGCTATCTTATTTCAAATATTAAACTCACTTCAACTTAACGATTCAACCAATTCAATACTAGAATATGAAATAAACACCCTTACCTTAGATAATGATATAGGTGCAGATGTATATTAGTATAAACAAATTATTAATGGATGACTTTATTATACTCTCGTGTAACCAATTTGAATGTTCCATACTCACTTCATTTGGCCTATTCAGATAGTTGTCATATTCATGATTGAATATTTCTATTGATTAAGATTATACCATGTTCATGATTGACTACATGAAAATGTGGTACATGTGATCAAAATCAATAAATGATAATTAACTAGAAAAAATCCGACCGCGCGTTGCTGCGGTTGTATTCGACGCGCGGTCCAATTTGGATATACGATGTCCGTTTCGCGTATAGTTAGTCGTGTTGTATATGTATATATATGTATGTAATATAGCCCGAAATATTTATTTTTTTTAACGATGTCCATTTCGCGTATAGTTAGTCGCGTTGTGTTCGTAAAATTATTTCGAGTTGAACGGTGGTCTCGAAAAAATTTAACTCGCACCGAGCGTGAATATAGGGCCCGTTATTTAGTGTTTTTTTAACGATGTCCGTTTTGCATATCGTTAGTCCCGTTGGGTTCGTGAGATTTTTTCGAGTTGAACGGTGGCCTCGGAAAAATTTAACTCGCACCGAGCGAGAAGATATGGCCCGTTATAAATTCGGGTGGAGTAAGGGTTTTTTTATTTTAATTAAATTATAAATTTACGTTTTTTATCCCTGAAAAAGTGTAAAGTTGAGGGGTTGTTGTGTAATTTGTGCGAAAGTTGGAGGACCGTTTGTAGTGTGAACGCGAACGCAAAACGACAATTCGTTAAAATTGAGACGACCAAAAATGGGAGGAGGTTTAGTATGTAAGTATAGTATAATATAATATAATATAATGTAATAATATAATATAATATAATAATATAATATGTACGGGGTAATTCATACACAACAGAAATTTATTCGTATACTATCAAATTTGTTTTATGAAAGTGTACAGTGTACTTTTAACATTTTAAAGAATGCTTGACAGTGTATGAATTACAATCTAATAATTAATCATCGTTTTTTTTTCTTTTTTCTCAATAAGGTAATGTAATCATTATTATGATTTTTTAAATAGAATCATCACAAGCGTCCATTAATAGATTGTATAATAACTATTTTCTCCATCTCAAAAAAAGATTGTATATCTTTCTATTTTTGTTTGTTTCAAAATTATTGTTCATTTTTTTAAATAACCATTAAATATCATTAAAGTTTTATTAGTTAGTCTTTATAACTACTTTAAATAAATGATAAATTAGATATTAGATAATTCATTACTATAATTTAAATTCAACAAAAAGTCAAATATGACCATTTTTTTTCATTGATGGAGTGCAATTCATTGGTGTATATTTGTTATCGACTTCAAGTCTCGCGTTCAGGAGCCTTAATTACCCGAGGTTTTTCCTTTTATGGGGGAGTCAATGTGTTCGTTCATATGAGAGTTTTCTCACTTATTAAAAAAAAGAAAGTAAATTTAGCATTACACATGTGTATGTGATAAATGAATTGAACTCTACTTGTTCTCACTTATTAGTAACCGAGTAAATTATCACTTCGATTATTAAAGCTTTTTAGCATATATCGATGTAGTGATCTAGTCTCTCCGTCCTGAACAACTGTCTTCCTTACTATTTTTATTTGCCTCAAACTTATTCTCTCTTACTTTAAATAACAATAAAACTGTTAAAGTTCTAATTATATCCTTCGTATTATTGAAAATTCAACATTAAATATAACAATTAATTTATTATTATGAGAGACAAATTAGAATCCACAAATATCTTTTAAATCGAATAAAAAGTCAAACGTGACATTTTTTATAGGGCGGATTGAGTGCTATATTTTTAAATTCAAATCACCTTGTTTTTTATTTATATATTATACTTTTTTATTAAAAATTAAGTGGTATACTTATCAACATAGGCTTATTTGTGTTTAGATTTTATTATTTATAGATTTAAAAGTCAAAGTTAATTAATATCCGAGTTCTTCCTTCGGAACTCCCCGAGTTGCCGATAATTTCTTTAAAAGTCTCTGTCAAGTTCTCCTCGAGAAGCGATTTCTTTAAAGTTGGTAAATGGTCGCTGGTTTTGATCGATTAACATGTGGTTAATTAAACGTTTAGAAATAACGAAACGAAAAAGTGAAAAAGGGTTTTAAGAAAACGGAGGGAAATTTTTCAAAGAAAAAAAAAGTGAAATTACCAAATTACTTCAGAAATTAAGGGTAATTTCGAAGCTGTTACATTGAGTCAAATTCATAAAAATAAGTACTCCATCCATCCCATATTAATAGTCCACAAACAAAAAATACATAGTTTAAAGAAATGTCATAAAAGTACTTTACATTCTGTTACTTTCCAGTTTTACCCTTACATTTTCTTTCTCCTTTAATCTTAGGGGAGTGATATGTACACAACTCATTTCTGTTATGTACACAACCATCATGATTTACAGTGTAACACAAATGGGTAATGTACAACCATCATGTATTTGGATAAGATTAAGGGTAATGTACAACACTGTTACGCATGATGGTTGTGTAACACAAATGGGTTGTGTACATATCATCACCCTTAATCTTATTCAAATACATTAAGGGCATAATAGAACTTAAGCTTCTTATTCTTTTCTATTTATGAGAATGAACTATTAATTTAGAACATTTCAAAATAGAATACTGAACTATTAATGTGACAGAAGAAGTATATGGTTATATATCCTAATTTGAAATATTGTCGATGATCACGTTCTCAATTAAATGAGCTTCTTCCAAACATAATAATAATAATGTAATACAAGTACAAGACTATTATCAAATGTCCCAATAAGTAGCAACCAAATATGCTCTTCGTACATCACGTCCTCTTTTTCTCAACCCACCGTTAACGTATCTAGTTTGTTCCCGTGACTCCTAATCTCTTCCTCTTCCACCTTAAACCACACATCACCACCTTCAATTCCTCCTATTTTAACCGAAATTTTGTAAGCCTTTCCTTTATCTTCCCTTTCCCTCTCACAATCATGCCTGCGTCATTCAATCTTCATCTAAAAAACCCTAACGGCGTGGTTTCGTCTCAACCACTTACGTTCGGGAATTTCCTTCAACCTAATTTCATTGGTCAGGTGTCTGATAAAAAATCTCCTCCTGGTTTTTCAAAGTCGGGTCGGAAGGCCGGAGGAAATTCAGACGACAAATTTGGGGAAGATGCTGCTAATATAATTGATCTTGAGGATGACAGGTCACAATAGAATCGTACTATTTTTATTGGTAGGATTGGGAAAAATGTTACTCGACAGATGCTGGAATCTACCTTCGGTACATTTGGAACACTCTTAAAGGTCAAATTCTGGAGGGCTAGAAGGTATTCTTTCATCTCTTTTGTTGAAGCTAATGATGCGTTGACGGTAGTGACCTCTATGAATGGTTCTTGTTTCTTTGGTCTATCAATTTATGTGGGATGGCTGAGGAAAGCTAACATGGGTAGTAATGGACATTTTTCTGTTCCTGAGAAGAATAAACTTCGCTGCAAAATATCCAACAATCCTACAATTATCAATTTGATGCGGCTTTCAGTCCTAGTGGTAAATTATGTCCCAATTGTGGAGAATAAAGTTTCAAGTTTCTTAATTTCGGCTAGAGTGCAAGTTTCTCATATTTCTAAATTCGGTTTGTTTGGGTGTATCTATGTTTGTGGGGATATTGATAGCTTTAACAACCTGATACATGCTGGTTCTTCTGAATTTGTTACTGTTGCCTCGTTTGAATCGCTTGCAAAGTCTTATTTTTGGTTCCCTTGGATTGAGATAACTGGGGTGCCTGTTACGTGTGTATCCAAAAAGAACGCTATTGTTGTTGGTGGATTATTTAGGGAGGTCATCTCGGTGGCTAAAGCCACTTCTGATATGGGGAATGTTTGCTCGTTATTTGCGTTCTGACGATTTTCTCGTTCTATAGTATACTTGAGGACAAGTTTTCTTTGCTTAACATTGTGTGATCACATCCAACCGATGTTTCATCATCAATGACACGTATGTATGCATATATATATATATATATATATATATATATATATATATATATATATATATATATATATATATATATATATTTCATGATGCCTGAAAGCATTATATAAATTCATTTTTAAATTCTTATCATATTTGTGACTAAATTATGTTGTATAGCACTATTGCTAAAAAATAATGGAAATAATGATAAAACATGTCCCATTTGGCCAATGTGAATGGAATGTCATGCCTTTTGGTCTTAAAAAGGCCCCCTCAGAATTTCAAAAAATTATGAATGATATTTTTAATCCATATGGAGAATTTATAATTGTTTATATCGATGATATTCTAATATTCTCCAGAAATATAGAATTACATTTGTAAACATCTAGAAATTTTTGAAAAAATTAATTATTCAAAATGGTCTAGTAATCTCTAAACCAAAAATGATGTTATTTCAAACCAAAATCAAATTTCTTGGTCATAATATTGAAAAAGGGAATATAATTCCTATGTATATGTACAGATATAGATACACATATACTATATTATACACATAAGACACTTTGACCTACATCTAGCATGCAATTTTTTCAAGTAAGCATTTATTCTTAAGCTAAGCATAATCACATTGAGTATCCTTTATAATCAACTTGAGAGGATGTGTAATTCAAGTTAACGACATATTGACTAATGTTCTTAAAGTACATTAAGTTTTAAGTGCACAATCCTCTTTCTTTATTGTTTGATCATTGATTCTCATTAATCCTTAGGTTATCCAATCCTTGACTTATCCATCCCATTGAATTGCTAGATTGGTTTATCCTTCCTAAGTTTTCAACTGTCCTAATGATTGGACATTGGACTTAGAGTACCTTGTTTGTCCCTACTAGAGTTGTGACGAGATTTCAAAACAATTTTGTCTTTAAAACAATTTTTGTCATTTAAAGATTTCTTCAAATAATTGTTTTCATCAATTAAAACTTTGTTGAGTTGATTAACCTTATGTAATTCTTTTTCTAACAATTTGACTTTGTCACAACTTCTAGTATACACAAATTTTACCGCTTTGTACTCATCTAGCAATTCTTCATAATTAGAAGGATAGAATACATGTACCTCATTGCTTTGAACGCTTGAGTTCTCATCTTCTTCTTATTGGAAGCAAGATTTAACCTCATCTTCGCTACGAACATCTTGACTTAGAGAGTATCTTAAAGCCATAAGACAAAAGTCTTCATCTTCATCTCCATCTTGATCATCTAACCAATTCCCACCAAGACATTCAAATCTTGTTAACTCTTCCTTGAATCCATTCTTCCTAAAGCAACTTGAGGCTTCTTCAACTTGAGGACATAGTGTGTCCCAACATTTTTCACAAGAAAGCATTTTAATCATTTCTTCACTTGAAAGAATTCTATGAAGTAGTGATATAGCATCAATTTGCGTTAGCGCTTTATTTACTACTTCATTATTTTGGAATGTTGGGTGCACTACACTTGAAGATTCTTGAGGAACAAGGTTTCCTCCCTTGATGATCCTCCATATGTCATGATCCTTTGATTTGACATATATCTCGAATCTTAATTTCCACACATAGACATCCTCTCTATCAAAGATTGGTGCTTATCTAGCCAATCCTTTAAGGTATGCCATTGTTTGAGTTGATCCCAAGAACGTTTGACTCGGGTTTTGCACAAAATGGTTTTTGACTCACTAAAAAACGTTTCTAGAGCAAAGGTTCGAGCGACCGCTCTGATACCAATCATAAGTAACTAGGGGGTGAATAGTTACTTAATATATTTTAGCACTTTTTCGATGATCAATAAGATTTGAACAATCCTTGATCAACTTAATCAATTCAAACCCAATGTGTATAGTGTTTATGTTTGTAGTAATGTGGAATGTAAAGTAAAGAACATAAACTCAAGAATTTATAGTGGTTCGGGTGGATGTTAACTAATCCACCTTAAACCACTCCCTGATTCACTAATCGGGAGTTTTGCTTCACTAAGCCTCTTTCTATAAATCCGGAGGAGATCCGATTTACAAGTCTTGTACTCCTTCCTAGACAATAAACCTAACCCTTCTATCCCTTTTAAACATTACCTCTAACTTAGATCAATTTGTCTTCACCTTGGACAAGTATTAATCCTCAATGGAATTAATCAACTTTCTAGTTCCCTTTAAGGAAGATGATAGCTAAGCTAGCATATGCATCTAGTTACAAAGTACAAGACTCACCCTTTCTAGTGATGACAATCTAAAAACAATTCAAAGGATTAATACAACATAAGTAAACTCACAAAGATAGTAATTTGATAGTAAGTTTACAACCCCTTCTACAATCTATGAGATTATAGAACTTCTCTTACTAATCACAAACACATGTATATGAAATATGATCTTGTGATTCTCTGGTGATTTTGAGTTAAAACATGCAAGAGAGTCTTCAAAGTTCTCCAAGTCTTGATATATATATGGAGAGATAAAAAAGTAGCCGTTGTTGCGGCTTGGACTAAGGTCGACCGTGGGTCAACCGCACGCGGTCCAGTCCAAAACACCTATCCGTTGTATAGCCGTTTGAATCAGTTTTGAACTTAAATCTTTGGACTCTTTACTTCATTTATTACCTGCAAAAGATATCCACCATCTTATCCAAGTACTATATGCATAAAGTGTTCATTTATCTTGGATGTATTGCCTTGATAGTGACTTATCATGTTCAAAGTGGTAAGTCTAACATTCTTGGATACAACTCATGATAATCATTTGAGGTAATCTCAATTTTGTCATAATCTTTTGTTTATAATCAGCACATTTGTTGAAGTCCTATTAGTTGGTCAACATGTCATTAATAACAATAACCCACTTAGTCACAAAGCACATTAGTATTCAACTTTAAGCTTGTTTGTGAATTAATTAAGTGTGTTCATGATGTCTTAACAAGTGAAACAAGTAATATCAATTAAGCATGTTATAAGACATCAAGTTAATCAAGTCTAAACCATTCTTAAATTGTTTCTAGACTTAAGCAAATCCTATGTGTGTTAATGATTTTTCAACCTTAATCCTTTTAAGTGCACTAGATTATGACTCTTTAATTATTATCCAAGTAGCATATATTGAAGTAGTCCAAATACAAGTTGATGGTTTTCCAACTTGTAACTCATAGCAAGACAAAACTCATATATATATATATATATATATATATATATATATATATATATATATATATATATATATATATATATATATATATATATATATATATATATATATATATATATTAAGTAACTACTAGCAAATTGGCATTTAGCACATAATCAAATAATACTCATGTATTAATAACAAGTAGTCAAATAATATTCATGTAATGACTAGCAAGAGATCACTAATTAATCTAGGATTAAACGTATAGTGATGACATAGCATTTAACCAAGGCTATGTAAGTTTTATTTGCAAAGTGACATTTGCAAGATTAATGTATATGTATAAATTAATGTCCAACACATGTACAAGGAAAGAGCAACTCTTGGTTGAGACTTGATGACCATCCTAAGTATGTCTAAATACATTTTAGATGCACATTTTTTCTTGTAACACTTATGTGCTATCCTTAATCAAGGCTAAATCGTCATTAAGGTGTCATTAGGTGTAATTAACCAAGATTAGTATTCTAGTGACCAAAACTCTTTTGGATATGAATTAGACAACTATTCTAAGCATGTTTAAACAAGTTTCATAAATTATAGAAGCCCCGAATTTGATAAAAATTCGGGCAGAACCTTCTACGGTCGACCCACAGTTGACCGTGGAGTCGACCATGCACTCCTGGTTTCATAAACTAGGGTGCAAGGTTCCACGATCTGACATGCGGTCGACCGTGGATCGAACTGTGTAGCTTATGCTCTTATTTTAAGCTTTGTTTGGTTTGGTCTTTTGCTAGAATGAGTGTGGATTAGTGAACTTGTATATTTATGTCAAGATGTCTACCATCACCTTAGTGAGTGAGAATATACTACATACATATATATGCATAAAATGGACAAGCCACACAATTAATCAATTAACACATACCGGAGCATCCACGTATAAGGCAAACTAAGCATACCGTTCAACCGCTATATAACAAGCTAATAATCAGCAAGTAAGTTCACCAACGACGAAATGAACAACTCCAATAAGCTACACCCGGAGGGTTAGCTACATCACAATGATACAACGATATATAACAATAAAGCGTACAACGCCCAAGGTTAACCCCTTAACCCAATACCAAAAGTCAATTACCGCAATGAAGATTGGCCGAACTACACGAGCCATAGTAAAACCGCATTCACACGAGACTACTATCTTCATTACCACAACAACATCGAGGTTGGCCGAACTACACGAGCCTTAGTGAATCCGCAACCACACGAGAACACTACCTCAATGAGATGACCGAACTACACGCGTCATCGTGAATCCGAACTACACGAGACTCACTTTCTTAATAATATGACCGAAACTGCACGCGCCATCGTGAATCCGCATCCACACGTGATCCACTTCTCCAATCACAACTCAATACCAACCCTTCGCCATTGGGGTTGTATAATCCATATCACAAGCATATGTGATAACGTACACACAAAGTGTGCACCTCGCCAAAGGTGGTCAACCAAAACGCACAACCGTGCCAATTGGACCTATTACACAAGTCCATCAAATCCACCTATATGTAACGTGAGCTCTATAACCGAGAACCACTTCACCCGACCCGCACCCATCCTACACATACATATGCACATAGGATATTAACACTCACCTTGTCGTCTTGAAGAGTGCTACCGAATAATCCGCAATTAGCCGATAGAATGTACCTATTCCAAAATCACAATACAAGTAACACGCTTAGAGTGGATTTACAAGCCAGCTCAAAATGACACTTAGTGCAATTTCGACCAATTGCACTTCCAAGCACAAACCGCGCCCAAACTAACCAATAATCACTAACACAAGTGAAAATGGTCCTAATACGCCAATTAAACCCAAACACAAGTGTTAAACACTTATCATTCTCAAAATCACCCATAAACCCTAATTTTGACTTATTTCAAAATTAATCAACCAAATACCCCCAAATGGGTTCCAACACTTCCATAATCATTAAACCTAGTGATTAAACCCAATTTACAAGTCTTAATCATGGCCAAGTCGGTTTTCAACCCAAAACCCACCAACGACAACAATAAACCCGATTACTCGCAACACTAAACTCACTTCATGAGTTTAAATGGGTTTCTCAACAAATTTAAGTTCAAACCCTAACTTGAATATCAAAATCAAACAATGAAATTCGGAGTTAGACCTTACCACAATGACCAAAACGTACCTAGGAACGAGGTGAACAACTTTAACACTCGAGCTTTTGATCAATTTGAGCTTTTCCTTCTCCAAAACCCCAATTCTCTCTCTAGAACTCTCTATCTCTCTCTAAGAATGGATGAGAGTGTTGAATGGATGTAAAAGTGATCCAAAGTTGGATCCAAACCAGCTGATATGGCTTCAGATCTGTCCCAAGCGAAAAGACCAAAAAGCCCCTCATTTAAATCTAATTAGAAAAAGACAGAAAACTGTCGCTGGCAAGGTCCGCGGCGCGCTCACCTAGTGGTGCGCGGCGCGCTTACCTAGTGGTGCGCGGCGTGCACAACGGTCTGAGCAGTATCTGAGCTTTTTAATTTACGTCAAACTTCATACACTTTGTACGCCATTTATACTCTATGTACAATAAATATCTGGGTCTTACAACTCTCCCCCACTTAGAATCGATCACGTCCTCGTGATCCTCGTCACTTAACCAACCGGACCCACATTCTATGGTCCTCAAACATACGTTCCAAACCGACTTCCACAACAATTATCATAAATTCGAAGATTAATCCCTTTACCAATTACACACTTGCACTCATTTCTAGACTGCTATGCACAAATCATCCGAAAGCAACTACAAACGCTTAGCATACATGGAAACTATCACGCGTTCTTCCTACCCCTCTAGGCAATTCTTCCCAACGAATAACCTTTATTACAAAATCGTCATCCGCGATTTATCAAATCCGCAAATCCGAGCACTAAAACTTGCTCAATCCTCACATCGGGAAAAACTCAACCAATCTCTTACCGAGATATCAACCCTTAGCGTACCCTTGCCAAGTACAATGCTAAAAGCAACCAAGTCCCAACATACGGTCAATAACCAAAACGACGAAGACCGAACAAAAGCGAATCCTTACGGATAACACTTATCACTAAACATCCCTTGTAGTGCGCAATACGACCAATACGCAACTATCGTAACATCGTAAGCAAACGACTAAAACCGATAGCGCCCAAAACGACTATGGCAACGCAAGTCCCAAGGTGTACAAAATCGACTATTGTCACACCCGTAACAACATGTGAGCGAAATATGGCTATTGCATCACTAATCACACAACATGGTCCTCACGACCCCACCATTAGTGTATAAAACAACCAATAGTTCTCAACACAAACCACATGAAGGCTGGCCGAAACCACACGCGCCTTAGTAAATTCGCACTACACGCGACTCACCACCTCCACCGCAACAACAATCGGGATTGGCCGAACTACACGCGCCCTAGTGAATCCGAACTACACGAGAGTCACTATCCCAACAGAATGACCGCATCCACACGTGTCATTGTGAATCCGAACTACACGAGACTCACTTCCTCAATATAATGACCGCATCCACACGTGTCATTGTGAATCCGAACTACACGAGACTCACTTCCACACTAAGATGACCCAACTACACGCGTCATCATGAATCCGCATCCACACGTGATTCACTCCTCAATAGAATGACCGCATCCACACATGTCATTGTGAATCCGAACTACACGCGACTTACTTCCCAAAATCTCAACACATGAATGGTACTCCCATTCCCATTCCAATAACGTTATACCATACCGATATAACGCTACTCCCATGGTGAAGTTAGCGGACCGAGTCAATGGCCATAACCCACCAATCACATACGCTCTTTTGGCCTCAATCAACGAGTAGTGTAACATCGCGCACTGCTACACCATAGTGAGTCCTAACGGAATACACTAACCATCCATCCCAAACCACAAGTATATACACATACTTAGAAACATTCCACTCACATCGAAAGTCTTTGCACACGCATCACACGTACGTGTACACAACGCCAACACAATCGAGCAAGAACCGCCCATATCGCACATAGGCACAAAACAATAATTCTCCATAAGAGAATCTGTCACACACATCCCTTAACCGAGGGATCCCACTTTGCTCATCAAATAGGTCCATTTATCTCTCAATGAGATTCACCTCATTACCACCTTCGTGATAATTTTAAATCCACTACCTTAAGTACAATTTATTCCCAATCGTACCTTTACCACCATTGACCAACGTAGGTCTCAACACTAGCTTCGAATCTATACGAGCATCGTCCCATAACAACACACTAGAACATCTTCATGCAAGAGTACAAACTCCCCCACTTAGAACGCCATTCCGTAAACACATCGCTGAAATAATAGCATCCCGCGGAAAGACCACTCATCAACATACACAACCAATATCCTCATTGGTCATAGTCCTTGAATTCTCACGAATTCGTCTCCAACAATATATTCCGACGATAACCACATGCTTACTCTCACGGAAAGAGTGACCACCAATCCAACCACTAATGCGCCAATCACATTATCATAATTCCTAAAAGAGAGACGAGGTTCACCCGTCTTGCATCTCATAACATGCACGTCACCAAACCTTGCTCCAACCTTGAGCATATGAAGAATTTCGGATTATCCTTTGCTACTTCAACCGAAGCACTTACTAAATCGTACGAGTATCACCCTAGCAATCATCGAGTTGCAATTGTTTGTAACTTCCACCCCGTCACTCGAACACCTAAGGGTTTCTTGCCGGTATCCTATGTTCAATGTAACCGTAACACCATCGGAGTCGAATACCATGCTAGTAGGTATGAAAGAGGCATCTAACGTTGCGTCTCGTAGACTCCATTACCAACATTCATCTAGATCAAACACTTGATCTCAAGGGTTTCATACACCCGACGAACCTTATGGCTCATCAACTTCAATTCGAAAGCGAACACGCTCTAACACCCGAACACCAAAGCCCGTTTCCATGGCTTGGTAGAAACGTTCTCACGAATACTAAGGAATGCTTGGTTGCACCAAGTCTTATGCCCTTCGTCCGTCAATCCAAAAATCACCATGGGGTAATTTCATTAGGAATGTCACCCATAACAACAATACGTACAACACAAACGAAACCTTAAGGGTCTCACTCGAACGAGCTTAACGACCCTATACCAAACAAGTGTCGAAGCACCCGAAGATTCATACCATAGAGTCAAGGCACAACACATCACTTATACACTCTACTGAGTGCAAACCGAAACCATAAACGTAAACCGCCCGCTCGCTACGAATTATCTCCAACGGAGAATAAAGTTTAGCTAAGACTTACGTACATACCGCATGTTATTACAAACGAACAACATATAATTTCGTACTAAAAGTACCTGATGTGGCGTTGTTGGGCTTCCGTGCTCCACTACCCATCATGTATTCACGCTCTAACCTCCTAACCCGATCGTCATGCGATTCGGAACACTCTGACTTTCAGTGTCCCTCCATCCGGCAAATAAAACACCTGATCGAGCCTAAAGGCACAACCGTACAATCTTGTGCCAAATGACCCCGTTCTCCACACTTAAAGCACGTAGGCCTGTAACCCTTCTTACTCTTCTTCTTCACATTCCCGACGCCTTCAGGCGTACTTCGTGCCCTCTTACCATGAGCACCATGTGACTCTAACCTTGCAAGTACTTCTTCATCATTACCACCTCGAGGTTTGGGAAACCTCTTTTCAAACTCTTCCCTTACGACTTTAGTCACTTGGTCTCGGACCATTTCCGTTATTCGTCCTTCAACCAACTCCTTGGTTACTTCCCTAACCTTGTCGGTGAAAACCGAGACATATTGTTCAAACACGGCCTCAATACTTAACGTTAACTCATCCTTCCCCTCGTGAATAGGCTCACTCGTTCCGCATCCATCTTCCGTCTTCATTCTAAAGAAAGCAATCGATTAAGCAACGAATGAGCACAATCATACGTACAATCCCGACCCATCTTGCTCAGCAATCGTCTTACATCACTTATCAAATACGATTTGCACCCGTAAAAATGGTAGCTAATCATTATTACGCGTACACGCCGTATCCACTCGTTAGTACCACGACCGATTTGCTCGATGATATAACCCAACACAAACACAAAATATATTAATAATGTCCGCATATTAATATAAACGTTAGTCCACCCATAAACTAGGACACTAACCAAATTCCCATTCCGATCCGTAATCCTACAAGTCCCGCAACAAATAAGCACACACAATTCAAGTCTAAGTCTAGGCACCTATCTCAAGTCGCATAAATCCCTTAGACCATGCTCTGATACCACTTGTAATGACCCAACCCGTTATCCAACCGAATACGCAAATTCTTTTTTATACAGTTAGGGCGCGCGGCGCGCAACCCTCTCTGTGCGCGGCGCGCACAGAGCCTGATCAGTTATGTCCAGATTTTCCATTTTTCGTTTAATGATCTACCACTTCCTGACACTTTTAGACGAAACGGTTTTCACAACACATTATAATAAGTAAAACTCACACGTTTTCATAATAAAACAAGTTTTACGACACCGGGCCCACATCGGCCGTTTTACGACTTTCGTACAAAATACAAGTTTTCGACCACATGATTTTAACACAAAATAAAGACCGAGCATGGTGATTGGGGATACACTACCCAATCATAATCAATCCAAAAGCACGTCTTCTAAAGCAACTACGCGAGTCCACTAGTTCCCACGCTTACTTGAGCCACCGCATCCATGCAAATCTATAAAAATGTAAACAACGAGAGGGTAAGCTAACGCTTAGTGAGTGAGAATATACTACATACATATATATGCATAAAATGGACAGGCCACACAATTAATCAATTAACACATACAGGAGCATCCACGTATAAGGCAAACTAAGCATACCGTTCAACCGCTATATAACAAGCTAATAATCAGTAAGTAAGTTCACCAACGACGATATGAACAACTCCAACAAGCTACACCCGGAGGGTTAGCTACATCACAACGATACAAGGATATATAACAATAAAGCGTACAACACCCAAGGTTAACCCCTTAACCCAATACCAAAAGTCAATTACCGCAATGAAGATTGGCCGAACTACACGAGCTATAGTAAATCCGCATTCACACGAGACTACTATCTTCATTACCACAACAACATCGAGGTTGGCCGAACTACACGAGCCTTAGGGAATCCGCAACCACATGAGAACACTACCTCAATGAGATGACCGAACTACACGCGTCATCGTGAATTCGAACTACACGAGACTCACTTTCTCAATAAGATGACCGAAACTACACGCGCCATCGTGAATCCGCATCCACACGTGATCCACTTCTCCAATCACAACTCAATACCACCCCTTCGCCATTGGGGTTGTATAATCCACATCACAAGCATATGTGATAACGTACACACAAAGTGTGCACCTCGCCAAAGGTGGTCAACCAAAACGCACAACCGTGCCAATTGGACCTATTACACAAGTCCATCAAATCCACCTATATGTAAAGTGAGCTCTATAACCGAGAACCACTTCACCCGACCCGCACCTATCCTACACATACATATGCACATAGGATTAACACTCACCTTGTCGTCTTGAAGAGTGCTACCGAATAATCCGCAACTAGCCGATGGAATGTACCTATTCCAAAATCACAATACAAGTAACACGCTTAGAGTGGATTTATAAGCCAACTCAAAACAACACTTAGTACAATTTCGACCAATTGCACTTCCAAGCATAAACCGCGCCCAAACTAACTAATAATCACTAACACAAGTGAAAATGATCCTAATATGCCAATTAAACCCAAACACAAGTGTTAAACACTTATCATTCTCAAAATCACCCATAAACCCTAATTTTGACTTATTTCAAAATTAATCAACCAAATACCCCCAAATGGGTTCCAACACTTCCATAATCACTAAACCTAGTGATTAAACCCAATTTACAAGTCTTAATCATGGCCAAGTCGGTTTTCAACCCAAAACCCACCAACAACAACAATAAACTCGATTACTAGCAACACAAAACTCACTTCATGAGTTTAAATGGGTTTCTCAACAAATTTAAGTTCAAACCCTAACTTGAATATCAAAATCAAACAATGAAATTCGGAGTTAGAACTTACCACAACAACCAAAACGTAGCTAGAAACGAGGTGAACAACTTTAACACTCGAGCTTTTGATCAATTTGAGCTTCTCCTTCTCCAAAATCCCAATTCTCTCTCTAGAACTCTCTCTCTCTCTAAGAATGGATGAGAGTGTTGAATGGATGTGAAAGTAATCCAAAGTTGGATCCAAACCAGCTGATATGGCTTCAGATCCGTTCCCAAGTGAAAAGACCAAAAAGCTCCTCATTTAAATCTAATTAGAAAAAGACAGAAAACTGTCGCTAGCAAGGTGCGCGGCGCGCTCACCTAGTGGTGCGCGGCGCGCACAATGGTCTGAGCATTATCTGAGCTTTTTAATTTACGCCAAGCTTCATACACTTTATGTACGCCATTTATACTATATGTACAATAAATATCTGGGTCTCACAGTTATTATCAAAACACTTATTGTTATGAGTTAAGATTAATATAATCGTTAAGTATAAACTCACATTCCCCCCAACAAAACTAGATAACCGTAACTGAAAAAAGTGCCCAAATGTAATATTTATTGTATTTTTCTAACGACAACCTTAATTATTGCTAACGACAACTTTAATGGTCGTTAACACTAATATTTGATTTCTATATCCGTAATAAAAAAAAAAAGTTTAGTTTAAAGGACTTCCAAGTTTAAAAAATCAAGCACCTCGTTAATTTCTATTTGTATGTGAACAAAAAAAAACTTCGAACATTCAAACGAATAAAACCATGTGGAACCGGTCCAAATAAGTGCCCCCGGTTGCGTACTTTTCCAAGTGGTTAGTCGCCACCACAACGCCACCGCGTTTTTACCTTTCTCTCCGGCGACTTCTTCCCCCCTTAATTCACGCCTTCCTTTCTTTCCCCCCCTTTTCACGCCACTTCACACGATCCATTTTTCATTCCGATCATCACCCTTACTCTTACTTTCTTCAATTCCTTTTCTATTTCCAATTATTCAATCAATTCATCAGTTAATTAAATTAATTACTTATACATTAAATGTGTATTTACATCTATATATAGACAATTTGTATTGAATTTTACTTGTAATTTATGCATCCTTTTTGTTGTGTACCGGCTGATCAAAATAATTCGATGCCGGCTACTCCATCATCATCTGCCGCCGCCGCCCTAGGATCCGATTATTCAAAGCAAATTAATCTCAATCATAACGTTAATTATAACAACAATAATAATCATAACCCTAACCCTAACAATCACGTCACGTTTGATTCGGTGTTTGATGTTACACGTCAGCCGATGTTGAGATTAACAGCTGGTGATCAAAGAGATGTGAAGATTAATGATATTGTAGGAAGTGGAATTTCAGGAATTTTACATAAATGGGTTAATTATGGTAAAGGTTGGAGACCTAGATGGTTTGTGTTACAAGATGGAGTGTTTTCTTATTATAAAGTTCATGGACCTGATAAAATTATTGTTACTAAAGAGACTGAGAAAGGCGCTAGGGTTATCGGTGACGAATCGTTTCGCAGATTGTCCAGACATCGAAATTCGTCTAGTTTTAGTAGTGGCAGTAGTAATAATTCTCATAGGAAGCCAGTTGGTGAAGTTCATCTCAAGGTCAATTTTTTCTCATTTAGTAATCTGAATTCATTCATATAGGTAAAGGTAAATAGATGATTTGATATTATGTTATGTGTTTGCGTATTGACTGTGGTTGCTAATTCGAATGGTAGTAAGTCTTTTGATTGTGCATATTGGTCCAGTTCATGACTGAGATTTGTTTGTGCTATATTTTATAGGTTTCGTCTATTCGTGAAAGTAGATCAGATGACAAGAGATTTTCGATTTTTACGGGTACAAAAAGGCTGCATTTGAGGGCAGACACTAGGGATGATCGACTTGCGTGGATGGAAGCTTTGCAGGCTGTGAAGGGCATGTTTCCTCGGATGTCGAACAGTGAATTAATGGCTCCGATGGGTGGTGTTACTGTGTCAACTGAAAAGTTGAGGCAACGTTTATTGGACGAAGGTGTAAGTGAGGCAGCCATTCAAGACAGTGAGCAAATTATGAGAAGTGAATTCTCAGCAATGCAAGATCAGTTAGTGCTTCTTAAGCAGAAGCATTTGCTTCTCAGGGATACCTTGCGAATGCTAGAGGTACATTTAAGTTTTCAGTGACGTATAAACTTATTCCACTCAAAGTTTGATTATATTTGAGTGCGTTATATAAAGTTCTTAAACCTTTAATATTCATTTATTCTATATCTTTTCGCATTATTCTGGTTGGGGTTTAGGTTATCGTATGTCTTTTCTTTTTGTCTTGGTAGGTAGGTTATGAGTTCAGTTTTGTTTGGATTTGTATAGATATAGGTGTTCATGAGGAACCATTTGGTGTACTTCTGATGGTACGAGGATGTCATCAGATTATCAGTTACTCACTACATCAACATCTGTTAATTGTCATTTAAACCAACAACGATGTAATCAAGTTCATTATTTAGAGAACTTTCAATATTTCGGGTATTATTCTTCCAAGTATACAATTGTGGTCGCTCTAGCAAATGTGTGTGTTCGAATGTAGTAAGACTAGTTTATCGCATGTACCAGTGTAGAACCTTCTGTTCTTCTAATTATAGAAGTTATATAGCTTAAATAGTAAATGTCATTCATTCGCCAGTGAATGATTAGCAACTTAAATTCTTGTGTAACTTTGATGTACACCCTTCATCTTCTCTGGGACATACTTTCATAATTATGTTTTTTTACCTCACTCTGACTATATTATGCACATTATAAGTAGATGAGAATACGGTAAATATGTGCACCACACTACTTCAATTAATTATTACAAGTTTTGTTAATGTTTTTTTATGTTGCTTGTAGACAGAAAAAGTTGATCTCGAGAACACAGTAGTGGACGAGAGCCAAAGGCAGTCAAAAGAGGTTGGGGCAACTTCAAGACTTAGGCAAGAGAAGTACAGTGGTATGCATATGAAGCTTTTTATTTGACACGAACTGACATATTCTCACTTTATCGACTATTAAGTGTTAGGGTGCAAACCAAAGTCCCACATCGGTCATGGGACAAAACAAATGTATGTATATAAGTTTAAGGGAAAGTCATTCTATCACCAATTGGTTTTAGAATAAGGATGGACTCTTAGGCTTATATTGCAGGACATTGTGTTTGGGCTATGCGATCCTTACATTAAGATCATTTCTTCTTCCTACAAGAAATATAATATTATATAGTTAATCTAATTTGTTTTGGAAAACCGAAACATGACACTAACCACGCTGGCTTGCAATAGCATGTGGGATGTGTGTCAGTAAGGATTCTCTCTATGTGACTATGTCAATAGTTGTAAATGGAAAAAATTAAGGCCTGTATTTTTATGTGAAAAATTTCTCTTTTACCTTCATTTCCGCGATCAATTTCTGATGCAAGTAATTAAAATTCTGCCATGTTCACAATTGTTTTCTTTTTTATTAAAAGCTCTGTACCATTTCTTTTATCATTTTACAAGAAGATAGTGGGTCACGGGAAATATAAGTAATGTAGATGATTTAAGTTATGAGGAGATTTAATGTGTGGGACAATCTGCCAGGCTTTTGTTACCATCTTCTATATAACGTTTTGCATGTTATTTCTGTTTTGCATCCTTGTCCATAAAATCTTATATGGACTGCAAATTGTGAGAATCGTGTTTTATATGAAGATATAGATAGAAAACAAGTTGTTCTCATTGGTTGAATGACTTGTCCATATATAAAATGTGGTTGCGCTTTGTGAATGATCATACTATATGTAATATTTGTATTTCTTTTCTATGTTCCTTCAAATAGCTAATATTATCTATTTATGGTCAGAAGCTAGTCCAAGTGAATCCGAGGATGACAACGATAGGGGAGATGCTGCAGAAGAAGAGTCAGATGATGAAGATAATGCGTTCTTCGACACTCGGGACTTTCTGTCATCAGGTTCTTTTCGAAGTACAGGATCTGACATGCGTTCTTCATCTTTTACTTCCGATGATGATGATGATTTTCAAGGTAATGAACACGAAATTGACGCTTCCATTAGATCGGTTGGTACTAACTACCCTCTTGTTAAAAGACGGAAGAAGTTGCCCGATCCTGTTGAAAAAGAGAAGGGAGTGAGTCTTTGGTCCATGATTAAAGACAACATTGGCAAAGATCTTACCAAAGTCTGTCTTCCTGTTTACTTTAATGAACCTATATCGTCTCTGCAAAAATGTTTTGAAGATTTGGAGTATTCTTATCTTCTTGATCGAGCATATGAATGGGGCAAAAAGGTGAGTTTGTCAGCACTTTACGGTCCTGTTCATGGAAGCAATTATTCTATTACAGTTATTATAATTATAAGTTGCCTAATGTTTGCTTACCAGGATACAATGTTAGCCTGTATAACTTCTGTACTTGATAATATCATTTAAGAGCAGAATCCCTTTAAATTGCATAATGTTAATTGTCATGATCCTCTATATGGATCATGAGTCTAGTCTATTGTGCTATATGCTGTATTAAGGTATATATTGGTTTAGCAATGCATTCTTTAATCTGCTTCCTGTGTTATATTGATTTTTGTTACCCTTAAATTTTTTGGAGAAATATTGATGTTTGGTTCTTATGATCGAAGAAGTACTTACCGTTGACTAAATATACCATTGAGTACGAATCTTTGAATTAAAAATAATCTCTGTGACCACGATTATTGAATATACTAATAGACGTTGATAGCATTTTAATAATTTTAGCATAGCCTTACGTTGGCTGATGACTGAAACATAGTGAACAAGACACATCATGTGCTATAGGAAATGACAGGTACACGTTGTTAGCTGCTTAATTGGTTATTTTAAAGAAATTAAACTTGGTAGGCCGGAGTATGCTTAGCTTAATTGTGTTCATCTATTGAAAACTACTGTCACGACTTTATCTTTAACGTTGACAATATCAAAGATGAGAAAATGGAGGAAAATATGCTCTCTGAAGTCTTATTCTGTAAATTCTTGTATCCATTTTCTTTTATCCCCCATGATAAATTGAATATTCATTTTAGTTGTTGCTTTGTCTTCTCGTTTTTTATTTGAATAACTCTTCTACAGACCTCTTTCATTTGAGTCTCATTTTTCTACTGTCGATTTTGTGTTAGGGCAACAGCCTTATGCGGATTTTGAATGTGGCTGCATTTGCAGTATCTGGGTATGCTTCTACCGAAGGAAGAAACTGCAAACCATTCAATCCATTGCTTGGAGAAACCTATGAGGCAGACTATCCAGATAAAGGACTCCGTTTCTTTTCTGAGAAGGTCTACTTTATTCTGTAACGGTGTTATATATCATCCATATAAGGTATTCATGTCTCATATATAACAATGTCATATATGCTTTGTATTGTACGCAACAGGTGAGTCATCACCCGATGATTGTAGCCTGTCACTGTGAGGGTAAAGGATGGAAATTTTGGGGAGATAGCAACCTCAAAAGCAAATTCTGGGGTCGTTCAATTCAGCTTGATCCTGTTGGTGTTTTAACTTTGAAATTTGATGATGGAGAAGTATTTCAGTGGAGTAAGGTAAGGTACTCTGCATAAATGTTAGTAATATCGAGTATCCATTCTTGCAAGATTAACCTACCTTATGTTTAATCTTCTTTCAGGTTACAACATCTATATATAACCTTATATTGGGGAAACTGTATGTTGATCACTATGGCACGATGCGTATTCAAGGGAACCAAAATTATTCCTGTAAATTGAAGTTCAAGGAGCAGTCTATCATAGATCGAAACCCGCATCAGGTTTTTCTTTTTCTTTTATTTTCCTTTTTTCAAGCTTTACCTCTTTGTGTTTTGTAGTCAAGATGACCATTATAATTCAGCATGTAATTTTTGTATTCACATTCACCTGCATCAACTATTAAATTCAGATAGTATACGCTCTCCTCTGTTCTTACTACCATCTTTTGATCACATTAGATGAGAATTTATCATTAAATATTTATGTATTTTAGTTGTTTTATGTTGAATTGAAATACGCTGTTTTATGTTGAATTGAAATACGTATATGCATGAAATTACTGAATTATTATTATTGTTATTGGGTATTGGGTATTGGGTATTTGGTGTGTTGAGCAAGTTCAAATACTATTTTTATTGGCTTCATGTGGGTTCGTTTGGTTGCGTAAGGGAATCACTATGAGTATGAGATTGATAATAAGGTGGAATGGGAATGGATATCACTTTCAAACCCTTCTCCCGTAGGTTTAAAAAGTTTCCATTTGGAGGGTTTGATTTCCAGATTAGTGAACCCACACCCCTCAAACAAACTACATAGATCATTTTCTTTCATACCTGTCACCATACTTTCTCTTCAAAACCCATCATCCAAACACACCCTCAATTATGTTACTTCTGATATTCCTTGCAGTATTAGCAGTCCTTTAGTACAGTCGAGAAGTTTGCAATTATCAATACTGTGAAACCTTTACTATATGGTGGATTCCTCTTATGAACCTGAAAGTACTCCAAATTTGATGGAGAAAAGATGATTTGTGTACTCTGTTTTTGTAATGTAATATCGTCTGTTCATGATGTAAGTGTGGTATTGTTCTATGTACTTGGTCTACTACATGTTTGACGAGCCTTTAGTTTAGTCCGAAAGCAAGTGACCTTTGTTTTGGCCTTTTACTGACTTATTTTTACTTTGTACTTTGAATTTAATATGTATGTTTTGATCCTCCACTGTTTTTTTACATAACCCATTTATTTAAAAAAGAAATGTCTTCTAGATATCATCAGTTTTTGTTAGTATGCAAGTGCTTTTCAATTAACGTTTTTATGGTTGGCATTAAATACCTCAAAACCCAATATCTTACATGATGCTTGAAACCATGATGTATGTATGCATAGCTCTTTCACATATGAAGATAGATCATGTATGCATCTCCTCATCTGTACTTCATGATTATATTCGACCTATTGGTAGTCTCTGAGTGTAGCTTCTTCATGATCCATTAGACTATTGTGGGTTGAAATTGGAACTTGGTTTATTTACTACGCTTGTGTAGAATCATTGGATTTTTCATTACTAATCTGAACCGAAAATGTAATTATGTATAGGTACAAGGAGTTGTTCAAGACAAAAGTGGAAAGACTGCTGCCACTTTAATTGGTAAATGGGACGAGAGCATGCATTACGTGAATGGTGACTGTTCTGGGAAGGGTAAAGGTGACCCGTTTTCGGATGCCCATTTGCTCTGGAGAAGAAGCAAGCCGCCAAAGGTTCCCACAAGATATAATCTAACACGTTTTGCTATTACTTTGAATGAGCTTACCCCTGAACTAAAGGTTCACTTTCACTTGATCATTTGATATTAATTAATCTATCCGAATGAATTCATTTATGACCCTTAAATTTTTATGACCCTCAAAATACTGACTTGTACATTTCAATAAAATTGTTAAAGGAGAAGCTTCCACCAACTGATTCAAGGCTAAGACCAGACCAAAGGTGTTTAGAAAACGGTGAGTATGAAATGGCGAATGCAGAGAAACTAAGATTAGAGCAGCGTCAGCGACAGGTACACACTTTCTCTCTTCATGTATGTTGGTTTAAGCCTATTCGTGGCATTATATACCTTACTAGTGAAATGACCCGTGAAACCACGGATTTGTTTAAACGAAACAGTTTAATGATATGTTTAAGGTATTAAGTGAATGTAAATGCTAAAGTTATTTAGTTTAATGACCCGTGAAACCACGTAGTCCGACTAAGAAACTCGTCAGCTGAACATTTCATCAAACACCTAAAATGCAATATTAAACAATCCATATCCAATTATAAGAGATAATGTTGGTTGTCATTTTATTTTAAAAGTGTAAATTAAAATATAAATGTAGAATTGGTTTCCTTCTGCCTAACTTTTATACCTTCTCGTACTCAATTCAAAATAATTAATTAAAATAATTTAAAATGATTTAATTTTAATAATTTAAATAATTCAAGGATGAAGCAGGTCAAAGCATAGTGAAGGAAGACAAAATTAGGAAACGATGGGAAGAATACTTCTCATCCCTTTTCGATGGGGGAAGGACTAGGAATGGAGAACCTCATGTCTATGATATGGCCCCACAATATCAAAACAACTGTTTCTGCACGAGGATCAACCATGGGGAAGTTAGAGTGGCCCTACGCAAGATGGGGAGAAACAAAGCAGTAGGACCGGACCAAATCCCCATAGAGGCGTGGCGGTGCCTAGGCGATGATGGGGTTAGGTGGTTGACAAACCTTTTCAACATGACGTTTAGAAGCGCAAAAATGCCAATGGAGTGGAGACTGAGCGAGGTTATTCCCATTTACAAGAACAAAGGGGATGCACAGACGTGTAGTAACTATAGAGGTATAAAGTTACTTAGCCATACCATGAAACTATGGGAGAGAGTGATTGAGACTAGGCTTAGACGAGAGACAAAGGTGTCAGAGAATCAATTTGGGTTCATGCCAGGACGCTCCTCGATGGAGGCAATTCACATTATTAGAAGTCTTATGGAGAAGTATAGAGAGAAACAAAAGAACCTACACATGGCTTTCTTAGACTTGGAAAAAGCTTATGATAGTGTCCCACGAGAGTTGATTTGGAAGATCCTTAATGGTAGAGGTATCCCAAGTAGGTATATAAGAGCTATTATGGACATGTACCAGGGGGCGAAAACTCGCGTTCGGACGACAGTAGGATACACAGAGTTTTTCCCAGTAGAAGTAGGTTTACATCAAGGATCTGCTCTTAGCCCTTTTCTTTTCGCTTTAGTCTTAGACGACCTGTCTCATAGGATACAATGGAGTATCCCTTGGTGCTTGATTTTTGCCGATGATATTGTCTTAGTATCGGAATCCCAGGATGAGCTAAACAGAAGGCTGGAGCAATGGAGGAATGCCCTGGAACAAAATGGACTTCGGATTAGTAGACTTAAATCGGAGTATCTTAGATGCGACTACGGGAGGATCGAAGATCACAATGATACTGTGGATATTCGTATTGGGGATCAGGTCTTACATCCACAGGATTCCTTTAGATACTTAGGATCAATGCTACACAAATCGGGAAGGATAGATGATGATGTGTCTCACCGTATAAGAGTAGGATGACTGAAGTGGAGAGCTGCGAAAGGGGTTTTGTGCGACAAGAAGATACCCCTTAAATTGAAGGGGAAATTCTTCAAGGTAGCGATTAGACCGGCCATGTTGTACGGATCGGAGTGTTGGCCAATGACGAAGGCCCAAGAGAGGAGGATGGAGGTGGCAGAAATGAGGATGCTTAGGTGGACGTGTGGTAAGACCATGTTAGACATGATACCTAATGGAATTTTTAGAAAGAACTTAGAAGTTGGGAATATCGTCAACAAGATGAGAGAAGGACGACTTAGATGGTTTGGCCACGTAAGGAGGCGGCCACCCACAGCACCGGTCAGGAGAGTGGAAGCCCTCACGGTTGGCGGCGTAAGGAGAAGAGGTAGACCTACACGTAGGTTGGAGGATAGACTGAAGCTTGACATAAAGGAGATTTTATTGACCGAGGACATGACTTCTGATAGAAATTTGTGGAGGAGTAGAATTAGGATTGATGACTAGGTTGTATATATATTTTATTTTATATTCTTTTTTAATTTTCTATTTAGTTTTATATATTTTTATCGTATGCCTTTTGCCTACTTGCTTTTTTGCTTCATATATTTTTTGCTTCATATATGTTTTTTTTTTTTTTTTTTTTTTTTTTTTTTTTTTTTTTTTTCATATACTAATACTTATTGTAGCATATCCCAACATGTTGTGTGCATTACATTATACTTATTTACTTGCCTTATAGCACTATACCGTTACATGTCGCATTACATTATATCGCATTAAATTACACGTATTTACATTTACATGCTACATGTCTTTATGCTTACATTGTATACTTATATGTTTTATACTGCATTGTATAACTACATGCTCTATACCTACATGTTTACATACACATTTTATACTTACATTGCATGTTATACTTGCATACTTGACACTTACTTTTTTCACTTATATGTTCTTTTACTTTACTTTGTTACATGCCATATTTACCTTTACATTTTCCACGGTAAGGTTCCTTTTATCTACTTTACTTTACTTGCATTTAGTTACTTCACTTAACGGATTTCATGGTTCTGCTCGCCGGAGGTCCTTGGGAAGCAGCCTCTCTGCCCTATAGTATAGGGAGGGACGACTTCTTTTACCCGCGGACCGATAGGTATCCGTGGGGGGAGGAATGACTTCCCTTTTACTCTAGAGTAGAGGAAAGACTGTCTACATCTAACCTCCCCATACTCCACTTTAGTGGAATTGGGTATTGTTGTTGTTGTTGTTGTTATTAATAAGATTTAATAATAATAATAATCAATTAATAAGATTTAATTTTAATTCAAAATTATTTAGATTAATGACATCACCCATCATGCTTATAATTTTTTCTTTTTCTTTTTGATTTTTTCTTAACAAAGGAATTAGCCTAATAATGACATCATCATTTTAGCAATATAATAGAAACTATAGATTATTGCTAAAAGGATTTACAAAGTTTGATAATGATTATTAATATATAGTACCCTGAAACATTAGGAGCCCATAGAGGTGAGATAGGAACCAAAGTTACAATTTATTCTGTATTTCTGACTGCTATTGTTTAGGGAATCAATCAATAATTTACTTCAATTGCTCATGTCCACAAACCCTCTTCCCGAATTGAGGAACTTATAATGAGCAGTATCACCTCTAGGTATCCCAAAAAGGAAATGCCAAAACCGTTGGGTTCTTTTTTTTTTTATAAATAATTTAGAATCATGAAATCAGAAGTTGTGGGTATATTATACAATTAACTGACTTGATAGAAAAGTATAGTTCATGTTTTCCTTATTTATCCTGGAACAATTCAGAATGGGAACTTTCATATAATGGAGAAAATCTAAAGGCAGATCAACGATGTAGCCTAGTTATAGACGTTCCCTATAAGAATGTTCTATACATACAATAACGGGAAGTTTCAAAAGTTCATTTCATATAATAGTAAAACGTGTAGAGTTTAATACATGTTGAAACAAAGTATATGAAAATGCATTGAACTTTCACCAAATTTCTATTGTATGCATCCAACTTTAAAATCTCCAATTGTATGCATTTAACTTTCTAAATTGTTTTATGGTGTGTATTTAACCTTTTATAATAGGTAACCTTCTATTAGGTATTTACATTATTAGTCCCTCATATTTGTAAATCCTAATTTCATTAGTCCATTCATCATCTTCATCTCATCATTAAATCAATTTCTTTTTTACCATGAAACTCGATAACTCAGTTCATCACCAATTCATCAAACTCATCATTTCTAAACATATAAATATAAACACATAAATATAACTGGATCTGAAGACATATAAAGTTATGCCTGGCAAACGGGTCAGGTTGGGTCGGTTTGGGTAACGGGTCAAAATGGTTTTGGGTTGAAATGGGTCATAGGTCAAACGTGTCAATTTTTAAAACAGGTCAAAATGGGTCAGTTTGGGTAACGGGTCGAAACAGGTCACATGTCAATTGGGTCAAATGGGTTGCATCGTTTTTTTACATTTATTACATTATTTTAGTTATTATTATTTATTATATATACATAAGAAAATATTAATATACATAATAAATGATATAACCATGAATGGTTTCACAAATTTTTGACGGATGAAACTTTTTATGTTCGACCCATTTGACCCATTCACAAAACCCATTAGACCTATTTCTATATATTGATCTTTGAGTATTGATACCCATTAGACCCATTCATTCATTTTTTGTATAGGACTCAATAGGTTGGAGAGAAACTCATTTGAATCTTTTTTTATGTTTTGATTTACATTGTTAGGCCTAATTTTTCTCAAGACCCAATTGACTCGAAAGCTTGACCCATTTGACCCGAATTTGAGTGTTCGGGTCTCAATTGCCAGGTATAATATAAACATATTATCATTTTCACTCTTATAACCAATCACATAGAACTTAACAAACATAAGTTTGTAGCAGAGGAGTCAAATGTATGTTCTCGATTACCAAATGGAAAGAACATTATTTACAATTATGATAATACCCTCCTTGTTAACCAAACGGCTCCCAAGTAGAGCAACAATTATTGTTCAATTTTAGAGCTCATTTCATAAATGTCTTCACAAATACGGATGACAACACATGGTCAGGAAGCAAAATAATAAGGGGTTTTCTCGATTTCGTTTCTTCAAGCACACATGATTGAACCTTATTTGAAACTGATGCTGGTTGTTGTTCCGTTATGGTGTGATATATCACCAATTTTAACATATGGGTTTTTCTTTTGAAAACCCTAATTCAAAACTGGTTCCCTAATTTAATACTAACTGATCCCTAATTCGAACCCTAATTCGAAACTGATACTGGTAGTTTCTCCTCTTGCGAACCCTAATTCGAAACTAATTTAACATTCAAAATTGACTGAACTCTTCGAAACTAATGGTGGTTGTTTCTCCTTTTACTAACCCTAATTCAAACCCAAATCGTGGATCGTTGGGTTCTCCTTCTGCGATGGATATTGTGTGTGTTTTGGGAGTCTGGCCTGTACATTGAGGTATTAATGCGGTGTATGACTTGATAATTTCAGTAGATGATTTTAATAGAGTTTTTCATCTGCACATTGAATTTGAATTTTAGATTGTTAAATTAAAAAGATGGGAAAATTGTTTTAGAGATTTGTAACAGAGATAACTAACAGTCGTTATGTGGAGGGACCAACTGCGTCAAAAAATTAATGTTAGTAACTTGATATCTGTTGTATAAGGCATAAGTTGCATACAATAGTACATATTTAAAAGTTGAATGCATACAATAAAAGATCTGAAAGTTCGATGCATACAATAGGAATTTGGTGAAAGTTCAATGCATCTTCATATACTTTTCCCCTAATACAAGTCCCAGAGTTTCATGCCTTGGCATGTAGTCAAGAAGAGAATAAGATGACCAGACACATGCAATGAACATAAGCAAAATACTGCATGTGACCTTGAACATGTAACAATCACACCAGACCATATTTACGATCCTTTTTGTGCTTGATTGTAAAGTGTTAGCCGTTATCTAGTTTTGTTTTCTCCGATGATAACTTTTTCTTAATGTAATACAGGCACGGAAAATGCAAGAGAGAGGGTGGAAGCCACAATGGTTTGCAAAAGATAAAGGGAGTGATAGTTTTGTTTATACCGGGGGTTATTGGGAGGCTAGAGAAAAAACCAAGTGGGATTCATGTCCCGATATTTTTGGTCAAGTTTCCTCAGATCAGACATTAGACTGAGACCGAGTTTTCAGGTACACTATAATTTTCAATTCAGAAGGTTGCTGAAAAGACGAAGACATTGGTAGGTTGTTAGAAGGCTGTTTATTGTTCTCTTATCTGTGTTACGTTTTTTATATATACTCCCCTTCCCCTACTTGTATTTTTTATGTACTCTTTGTTTTAATTGTTCCTATAGCGTTTTCAATTATGCCCCTGATTTGTGGGCCTTCTCATACATAATTTATTGGATATTGATATTGCATAATACCCTCATTCACTCTTTAAACATATCTTACAGAATTTGTAAATGCGACCGTTTAATTATTTTTTCTTCGTAAAAAGGATGATTTGGTAATTTTTCTCCCTGCTGCACACTTTTATGTTCTTTTCATATGGGTTGTGATCTGTTTACTGTGGTTAGCTTACGAAGAACGGTATAGTGGCTGAAATAGCCAGGGCAGACCTGTTTCCCTAAATGCCTGATTTATTAATAACGTGAAGTTGAAGGTCAAAAGTTTAGGGGAATAGATTAGTTTAGTGTTGGCTGGCTCTCGACACCGTATCTTGTCTAATCGAGTTGCTTGGTTCTAAATGCCGAGAACTAAGTGTGTTGTCAATATCATTATCGAACAAATGAATAAAGTGAATGAACGACAAGACATCCAAAGGCATGTGGAATGTTCATGTTATGGATCAAAAGAAAACAAAGAACATCTACCAAGAAAGCATAAGAAATGCTATAGTTCACTATGGTAGTTGGAGATTAGAGAAAAATGGATAATTGGGACCATAGACAATGTAATAGTGTGCCATGAAAGTGGATAATGTAAAATGACTTGAGATCTACTATGTCTCAAAAAAGTTTATGCTAGCAAAACAAGATGACCAATAGGAAATAGGACCCAAAGTGCAACTCCAAGTGTCATTCTTGGAATGTGACGGTACGATTTCAAAATTTGAAAAAGTTATAAAGTTGAGTCATTTTCAAGGTTGTAAAAAGATGTACACTATAAAAACCTCCACACGAGACCATGAACTTTAACACTGAGAAAGGACCTTTTACTTAGCATTACTTAGGGTGCGTTAAATTGACCTTTAATTAAATGATTAGTACTGAATGTTAAATCATTCAACAATCAATACGTTTGTTAATGACATTTAAATAATAATTGATGTTAAACCGTTTATTGTGTTGATGAAATAATTGTAACCATTTCCCATATCCATTTCCTTTGATACACACATTAACTTATATTCACCACACTTGTCAAACAATTATATTTATTTATTTATTTATAAAATGTTAAATGTTGTTACATTTAGTATACATATCAATTAATTATAAAGTTCATTCAGAACGATTATCAAACATATTATATATTATAATTATAAATATATTCAAATGGAAAAATGAAATTGTTACTGTTTAATTATTCTAAAATACAGTAGTAATTAAATCCAAATTGAGGGGTAACGTTATTGTGCAATTTTTGACTTCCTCACACCTTTTTTGAAGAAAATAAATAGAAATGCTTTCCAACTCTAAAAAGAAATTCAAGTATGGTTGGGTGGTTGGTCTCCGTTACTCATTACCTATAGCTCACGAGTTCGAATCTTTCAACATTTTTTAAAGCAAATAAATACAAACGGTTTTCAACCAACACAACAAATGGATGTACGTTTGGTGATTAGTGGCTTGCAATCCTTTCTTTCAAGGTCACGAGTTCGAATCTTTGCAATGATTTTTTTTTCTGACCTTTTAATTTTTATTAACGCGCCGCGGCACCGCGCGGCTAACCTACCACTTGCTATTGTTAATTAGAACATTTGAATGATAAAAAACCTAATCATTATGTTTTACTCCGTATTAAATTAGCAAACAATAATTTTAAGGAGGTGATTAAATTTAAGTTTAAGTATGGATACTAATATTATCAGTTTTATGAATTTATCACAATTGTGTATTAAATTTAATGTTTGAAATATTAAATGTGAGAGTATAAATTAACATCATATCGGTATCGAGGTGTATCTCTCCCTTTTTAACGTTCTTTTTGCCAGGCCAGGTCCTAGCCATGGACAGGGTGGGCGACTGCCCTGGGCATCAATCATAAGGGGGCATTATAATATTCGAAATTCTAAAAATTTTAGATGTGTAAAAGTTGATTTTTAGACGAATTAATTCAGTTATATGCTAACTTGCAGCTTAAGAATGTATGCTTTACGTAATTTAGACATGATTTTTGAGGTTACAATGAAGATTTAAAAGCTTGAGGTTAGGTTTCGTGTTAACTGTTAACCAATATTTTTGTAGGTACGGAGATGGAAAGAAGACTCAATTTTATATAAAATGTTTTTTTTATACGTCCTAATATTATAGATCTGAATAAATTAGTCCTCAACTCTTTTTAAATTATTAAATAACATCCTCATACTAGAAGTTGTGTATTTTAATTTACTATGTATCTACCGGAAAGTGCTAAAACAAGGTACATGAATAATTTTAGTAATGATTTTTTTTATTATTCGTCCATCTAAACAAACACTCATTTTTAGTTATAACTAGTTGTGGAGCCCTCGTTTCGCGCCGTGGACTCCGTTTTGAATGCGAGTTAAAAAAAAAAATTCTTGATCTATTTTGTAAAAAAAGAATTTTTTTCGACATCTAACATTGAAGGGTTGTTCCTTTTGTGAAAGTTACTTCTTTAAACGTTTTTTTTTTTTTTTTTTTTTTTAAGTTAGTTGATCTATTTTGTAAAAAAGAATGTTTTTCGACATCTTTTGGTAGCATTGATGGGTTGTTCATTTTATGAAAGTTGCCTCTTTTATCGTTGAGAAAAAAAAAGTTAGTTGATTTTTTTGTAAAAAAGAATTTTTTTTTGACATCTTTTGGTAACATTGAAGGGTTGGTTCTTTTACGAAAGTTGCTTATTTTATCGTTGGGGACAAAAAAAATGTGAAATGACGAAAATACTCCCGGTTACTATTGGTGAATAGTGAAACAGTGTTTTGTCTATTAGTATATATAGAAACTTGATCTATTTTGTAAAAAAAAGAATTTTTTCCGACATCTAACATTGAAGGGTTGTTCCTTTTGTGAAAGTTGCTTCTTTTAGCGTTCGCTTTTTTTTTTAAGTTAGTTGATCTATTTTGTAAAAAAGAATGTTTTTCGACATCTTTTGGTAGCATTGAAGGGTTGTCCATTTTATGAAAGTTGCATCTTTTATCGCTGAGAAAAAAAAGTTAGTTGATTTTTTTGTAAAAAAGAATTTTTTTTCGACATCTTTTGGTAACATTGAAGGGTTGGTTCTTTTACGAAAGTTATTTATTTTATCGTTGGGGACACAAAAAGAAGTGAAATGACGAAAATACCTCTGGTTACTATTGGTGAATAGTGAAACAGTGTTTCGTCTATTAGTATATATAGAAATTTTTTCTTAGTATTACTCGTCCATCTAATAAATTTTAAAATAATTGTTTTACTTACAACAAAATGACTACTAACTAATCATCAACTTGTTAAAGTTTATTTTTTAAACTTGCTTTCAATATAGTAATATAAGTGTAATTTATCATTCATCAAATATAAGAGTAGAAGTTGGTTACTAGACGAATTAATTCACTTATATTAGATAAGTTGTCTAATATGATGAGAATCATGACATTCAAATTTACATACTTGTTTCTAAACTTTTGTACGAGAATTTCATATTATCTAGTCCGTAGTATTATAAAATTCAAGATCGATTTTTGCAGTTATCAGTAGTACTACATAATTAATTCCAAAGGGGCATTATTCGAACAAATCAGTCAGGGCAACAAATAACTCAAGACCGCCTTGCTTTTTACTTATTTAATGTAACTATAAAGTTGCATCCAATAAAAAAAATGTATCGGGAAAAAACTAAAATCATACAAAAGTGTAGATTATAATTTTATTCAATAAAATAAGCACGCATGCCCAGGAAGTTTCCTACAATTTGAACATAATTTTTAGATTCTAATGATTAGTAAGTATTAAGTATCATTACTAGTATTTAGGCCATCAAGAATATATAGTTTTTAAATACACACTAAAAAAGATTTGGATAAAGTAATATACACTAATAATTAATTAATTAATTAGGTATCTCTTTTTCTGTATACCGAGAAAATGGAATCTCCTTACAATAAAAGTTAAAAAGGAATAACGGTAGACTTCGTGCTTTGGTGTAACTCTATGATCGAAATGTTTTGCTACTTTTGTAAATAAAAGCACTTCATACTCATATTTATAAATAAATCTAAATGTAATTAAAAAAACTGAAATTAACATGGCGGGTGTCTTATGATAGACATCCTGCTATACATAATTTGTCGGCTAAAGGTCTTTGAGATTAATTTTTTTTTTAAAAGCCAACAAATTATATTAATAAAAAGAGATACAACCACGAGGGCCTAAGGCCAATATACAAATAATGCTACAATCATAGAGCTATCAGCTAAACACGAAAAAAATGCTTAAAAATTAGAGCAAACGCGAGAATATAGACAGTGTGTATGGTTAATTGTCTTTGAGATTAATTCTATTGGTTGTGTTCCTTCGATCATCGTATTGAATCGCTTGATCACATTTTATTTGGTTGTTGCTTCGCGGTATTTGGTTTCAGTTTACGTTTCCCTTTTTTACGAGTTGGCACGAGTGGTTTCATTAGTTCCAAGATTGGCGGGCCGCGGCGCAGTTGAAGACCAAAGTTTATGTCGTCATCTCTTGCTTGTGTTGGCACATTTGGAAAACGCGAAAGACTTCAATTTTCTTAGGTAAAGGGTTTTACCCGATGAATATTATTTATAAATAATTAAAAATACAAAAAAAAAAAAAAAACAATGACTACAAGATCGCCTTGCAGCCTCTCACACAACCACAAACCTTGTTAGAACCTACACATCGAAAACATGACTATCAAAACCAAAACACTACACAACTAGACCAGGACATTAAACAACAAGGTAATCCAACAACAACTAGCTCGATTTCATGCCAAAATGGGTCGTTGCCTTAGTAGTTATTTTTTCGCCATAAAGCGGTTGTTTCTTCATCATGTTTAATATGGCTTGGTTCATCAGCAAGGTTAAATGTATCATTATTAAGAACTCTGAACGAATTATGAACCTTTACTCGAGTACCCTTACTCGTCCCAACTTGACCCGAATGATCCGTATGTTTGGGACAATAAATAAACTTCTGTATTTGTTTTCCCAATGCAAACCCTTTAGCTTGTTGCTTATTTCCACCATTTACCACACCCTTCATAACTCTTTGTTGCACCCGCTTAAAACCATCAACATCAGTGTGTTGTTTTTCTTTCTCAATTACCACATGAATAGCCTTTCGGCATTGGGCATCTGCTCTTACAAGAAACACTTCAATTTTCAATCCCCGAGAGGGTAAAAAGAGTTTGGTGTTTGATTCGATTTTCACTTATTCAATTAATTGGTATAGAAATCATGGAAGATCGAATATTTCTTGGAATAATTGGCTAAATAAACCTTTGTAATTTTTTTTTAAGCCGTTGTAACTCTTGGTTGTTGGTTCCTCAAGTGCCTTACTAGGTGGCCTATTTATGTTTGAATAAAATTGCCGTTCCTAAAGAAAAACAAAATATCTTTACCCAAAAAAGATATTAACATGTGGTTAAAATTTAGCTTCTACTTATGTACATATTGATGTGTAGATATAGACCATAAGACTAGTTTTAATCCAGTGACACCAGACAAAAGAGCTCGTGGTTTAGTAAATCTGACACCTCTAACACGACGTTAGAGCTAACGCCAACAAGGCATCATCTAGGCGAGTGACGGAGAAAATTGCGTCAAACCACGTGACGTGCTGCAATTGGTTGGAAGTTTTGATAGTTTTTTCAAACGATAATATTACCGTTTGATTACTTTTTTATTTTTAAATTAAAATTCAATTTTTTACCTAGAAATACCAAACTATTTCAATACATTTTTCAAACAATTAAAACACATACATCCTCCATTCCATCAAACTTAATAAAAATAGAATCTTATGATGGTATCTCAATCCGACGAAGAAGACGAAACTATTATTGATTTCATTCAAAAATACTTGATAGATGAACCCGAGCCTAAGCGTATGTCAAGGCCTCGAATATACATTTTCGAGGGAGCGTGCGGTTTCCGTGGAACACTTATAGGATGATTATTTTAGTGAGACGCAAAAATATACGCCTACACCATTTTAAAGATGTCTTCGTATGTGGTGTAAATTATTCATGTGAATTGCTTAAGGCACTTCGAATCTCTATGGTTATGATATTCTCGAGCATTTTAGATATTTTACAAAAATGCTATTAGACAAATTTTTACTATATAAAAGTGTACTTCGGCTCTACGCCAGTTGGCGTATGGAACAACCGTGTATATGTCCGATGAATACTTACAAATGAGTGAGGCATCGTCAATACTATGTATAGACAACTTTTGTAAGTGTATTACCACCTTATATGGCACTCAGTATATGAGAGCTCCGAATGCACATGATATTGCACAATTATATAGTGCACACGAAGAGAAACATCATTTCAAGAGTATTCTCAAGAGTATTTATTGTATGCATTGGGAGTCGAAGAATTGTCTTTCCGCTTTAAAAGGTCAATACACATGGGTGATCACAAGAAACCGTAGATTATGCTTGAAGCAGTTGCTTCATATGGTATGTGGATTTGACATGCTTTTTTGAGATGGAGGATTCTGAAAATGATATAAACATTTTGAATCCATCCCCTCTATTTGATAAGCTAAAAAATGTTACTGCTCCATACGCACTATTTGAGGTAAATGAACATTAGAATATAAAAGGCTATTACCTTGCTGATGATATATATCTAGATTGAGCGACTCTTTTCAAAGGGTGGTCGTGTCCCACAGATGTGCCAAGGGCTAAGTTCACTAGAATTCAGGCTAGTGCCCGAAATGATATAAAGAAGACATTTGGGGTTCTTCAAGGTCGGTTCATATTCTAAGGACATCGGAGAGTAACGTATTCTTGTGTCATATTACACAATATGATTTAAGAAGATAACATATTTACACTTAATCAGTTTGAGAAAGATGTGATTACCGAGCAAACGGAAACCGACCTCAACGTATAAGTAATATAAGACGAATCAAGAAAAAATAACTAGTGAAATAAGACATAAGTGTGTTTACAACCAACTACAAGATGATCTAGTCAGGCACATTTGGGACCTTCCACCCATTTTTCTGCACCTTGCATTAGTTTTTTTTATGTGATCTCGAGTTTTTAAGAATTTTAGTTTAATTTATAATTCTATTTTTATGTAATGTTGACTCTCAATGAAATTTTAGTTTTATAATTCTATTTTTATGTAATGTTGACTCTCAATGAAATTTTAGTTTAAGTCATTTTTCTATTTAATATGTATTATTCATATTATAGTTTTAATTTAATTTTTTATATATATATATATATATATATATATATATATATATATATATATATATATATATATATATATATATATATATATATATATATATATATATATATATATATATATATATATATGGTCATAATCAAGAAGGAAGCACTTTTTTGGGGGGAAGGGGGAAGTAAAATTTATTTTTTATTTTTTCAATTTTTTCGAATTTTTTTCCAACATTAAGAGCATACGAAAATATGAACATTTAGAAAAGACACTTTATGTTAAATGTTATTATTTTGGCGGGAAAACGTTCGAAGAAAAAACTGATAACATGTAGCATGCATAATGTTATTCCTGAAGGTTCCATCATATGTGAAGTTTTTTTCAAGATCTAGCCCGATTTAGGGTTTAGGATTTAGGGCTTAGGGTTTAGGGTTTTGGTTTAGTCCCTAAACCCAAAACCCTAACCCTAAGTCCTAAACCCTAAACCCTAAACTCTAAACCGTTCGTGTTAAAAATTCAATCTAAACCCTAATTTCTAAACCCTAAACCCTAATTTCTAAACTCAAAACCCTAATTTCTAAACCCTAAGTTCTAAACCCTAATAGCTAAACCCTAATTTTTAACCCCTAATTTCTAAACCCTAATCTCCAAACCCTAATTTGTAAACCCTAAAAAACAAACTCATAAGCATAACATTCATTGCAGTGAATGTTATCATTTGTTTCTCCGAGCGTTTTCTTGCCAAAATAATAACATTCATCACGAAGTGTCTTTTTTAAATCTTCATATTTTCATGTGAACTTGATGCCAGGAAAAAAATTAAAAAAACTTTTTTGTTCACGAACATTATAGATGAGATGAAAATATGAACATTTAGCAGAGACACTTTGTGATAAATGTTTTTATTTTGGCGGGAAAACGCTCGAAGAAGTAATATATAACAATTATCGTGTTTTTCGAGCGTATTTTCAGGTTTTAGCTATTGGGGTTTAGATATTAGGGTTTAGATATTAGGGTTTATAGGGTTTAGATATTAGGGTTTAGAAATTTAGGGTTTATGGTTTAGATTTAGAGTTTAGATTTAGGATTTAGATTGAGTTTTTAACACGAACGGTTTAGAGTTTAGGGTTTAGGGTTTGGTGTTTTGGGTTTATGAAATAAACCCAAAACACCAAACCCTAAACCCTAAACTCTAAATCGGGCTAAATTTTACTTCACAAAACATGGAAAAAAAAAACGTTCATATTCTTCACGAACAATATTATCTTTAATGTTATTTTTGTCGATCGTTTTCCCGCCTAAATAATAACATTCATCACGAAGTGTCTCTTCTAAATGTTCATATTTTCGTGTGATCTTGATCCCAGAAAAAAAAATTTCAAAAAAAATGAAAAAAAAAAATTTGCTTCCCCCCGCTTCTCCCCGATTGGTTACTTCCCCATTGATCCTGCCCCTATATATATATATATATATATATATATATATATATATATATATATATATATATATATATATATATATATATATATGTACAGGATCAATGAGGAAGTAACTAATCGGGGGGAAGCAAAATTTTATTTTTTTTCGTTCTTTTGGATTTTTTTTTCAAGCATCAAGATCACACGAAAATATGAACATTTAAAAAAGACACTTCGTGATGAATGTTATTATTTAGGCGGGAAAACGATCGACAAAAATAACATTCAAGATAATATTGATCGTGAATAATGTTAACGTTTTTTTCATGTTTTGTGAAGTAAAATTTAGCCCAATTTTTAGAGTTTAGGGTTTAGGGTTTAGTGTTTTGGGTTTAGTCCCTAAACACAAAACCCTAAACCATAAACCCTAATCCGTTCTTGTTAAAAACTCAATCTAAATCGTAAATCTAAACCCTAAACCCTAAATTTCTAAACCCTAATATCTATACACTATAAACCCTAATATCTAAACTCTAATATCTAAAACCTCAACATACGCTCGAAAAACACGATAATTGTTATATATTGATTCTTCGAGCGTTTTTACGCCAAAATAAAAACATTTATCACAAAGTGTCTTTATTAAATGTTCATATTTTCATCCAATCTATAATGTTCGTGAACAAAGTTTTTTCAAAAAACAAAAAAAAAAAAAAAAATTTGCTTCCCCCCGTTTTCCCCTGATTGGTTACTTCGCCCTTGATCCTACCACTATATATATATTGAGTCGACAACAAGCGTTGATTTATTGGCGACTTGACTGACTCTTAGAGCCTAAAGTAAATTTCAGCAGGATTTAAAACCCATGAAAATTTGATTTTACCATTTTCCTGGCGTCTCAATTTTATTTTTATTTTTTAAACTTTTTCCTACTTATTGGCCGAAGGTCCACTCGGAAGCAATCTCTCTATCCGTCGAATAAAGAAAGGGATGACTTTCTCTACTTTTGAGAGTGTTTTCACTTTGGGTGGAGAAATGACTTGTCTTTATTCTCGGATAGGGGAAGGATTGTCTACATATCACCTCCCTCATACGCCACTCATTGTGGTATTGGGTTTTATTGTGTTATATATATATATATATATATATATATATATATATATATATATATATATATATATATATCATTTTTATTATATTTATTGAAAAGAGAAAATAAAAAACATGTGGCCCTTACAAGAACTTGATACTGAAACATGACATTTGAGGATTAAACAATGTCATTTCATGACACTGCCACGTCACAGACGGAAAATCATAGTAATAGACTTCACGTCACTATTAGGGGTTAATGGTAATATAATATAATACAACTAGTTGGGCGACCTGGCTTTGCGCCGGTTCTTCACCCTTGATTAACATTAGTTACATAGTTAAATATTGAGAAAGTAATTATTTAGCATTTTTTTTTGTTTTGTCGAGGAAGGACCAAAAATAGTTATGTGATTGATTTGTAATAAGCGTGAAAGTAATTATTCATCATTTTTTATTCTACTTTTCGTCTTGTTGAGAGAAAAGACCTAAATGCTCAGTCAATAAAGCGAGATGTATATATAATAACAATAAAACAGTTATTAAAAAATGAGTTACGTAGTTAATTTATAATAGAAAAAAAGATAAACAATAATAAAGTGAAAAATTATATGATTGATTTAATAATAATAATAATAATAATAATAATAATAATAATAATAATAATAATAATAATAATAATAATAATAATAATAATAGTAATAGTAATAATAATAATAATAATATTAATAATAATAATAATAATAATAATAATAATAGTGATAATAATAATAATAATGAATAGTTATGGAGGAGTGAAAATTATGTGATCCGTTTATAATGGATGAGAAGTTTAATGGTGAAATTATAAAATGTAAAAGGTTGGGGTAAATTTATAAAAGGTAGAAAGTTAACTATTATAAAGGGTGGGGTTCAATTTAAAAATAAAAAAGTTTGGTGTGCTTTTGTGATATATATTAACAATAAAACAGCTAATAAAAAAATGAGTTACGTAATTAATTTATAATAAGGGAAAAAAGTGAAACAATAATAAAGTGAAAAATTATATGATTGATTTAATAATAATAATAATAATAATAATAATAATAATAATAATAATAATAGTGATAATAATAATAATGAATAGTTTATGAAGGGGTGAAAATTATGTGGTCGGTTTATGATGGATGAGAAGTTTAATGGTGAAATTATGAAATGTGAAAGGTTGGGGTAAATTTATAAAAGGTAGAAAGTTAACTATTATAAATGGTGGGGTTCAATTTAAAAACAAAAAAAGTTTGGTGTGCTTTTGTGAAGACTAGTAAGTTCACTATTCATTTTGGAAATAATAATAATAATAGTGATAATAATAATAATAATGAATAGTTTGTGAAGGGGTGAAAATTATGTGGTCGATTTATGATGGATGAGAAGTTTAATGGTGAAATTATGAAATGTGAAAGGTTGCGGTAAATTTATAAAAGGTAGAAAGTTAACTATTATAAATGGTGGTGTTCAATTTAAAAACAAAAAAGAGTTTGGTGTGTTTTTGTGAAGACTAGTAAGTTTACTATTCATTTTAGGTTTGTCTTTTAGATATATAGAATAATAATATACTTAACACTATGTATTATTTGTGAAATAGTTTTAAGAAATATGGAAAATTAGTTTCAAAAGAAAAAAAAATCAGTTTCAGATAAAAACTATTATGTAATTCCAGTATGTTAGTTGCTTAAGAAAATAATATAATATACACTTTTAAAGTATAAACTTCTTTTTTTAAAGCGAAATATAAATTTTTTTAAGTAGCTTGTAAATGATTTCGATATAAATTTCAGTTACTACATCTAGTTAAAATTCCAACTCCATAAACATAGAATCCGATCAAATCCTGATAACACAATTCAATACAAACGTAGTTAAAAATTTCAACTCCATCTAAGCATATAATATAATCAAGGGCAAATTAAATAAAAAGGTAATATATTTTCCTTGTTTTCATATTTTCGGTAATCTATTTCATTCAGATATAAAAAAAGGAGTCTGTTGGACAATAGTCCATATCATGATAAACATTTAGTAGATAAATACAAATTGTCTTTTGCATGGTGAAGACATCAAATTGAATTTGTCTTGTGCATGGTCAAATAAGAATGCACTAGAACTTACAACTTGTTAACAACTTGTTCACAACTCGTTTACAACTTGTTTTAAACAAATAATAAATGGAAAGAGTAGGCAATTTGAAGTCTTCTTCCTAACATACAAGTTCAACTATAAAAGGAAGTGCATGGATTTCATTTTAGAGCATCACAAAGAGAAAGAAAAACATAGTTGATAAGTTTATCAATGGAGTGTGTTTATTTGTGAGGCCGAGAGTTTATTCTTGTAAGGATTGTAAAAGAGTGTACGGGAAACTTAGATTTTATACTAAACTCTAAGGGGATTGGGTTTGGGTTTAACTCATAGTGTACTTTTTCTTGTATCAGGTTCTTTTATATTATAAGAATAAAGGGAACTCTTGGGGTGGACGTAGGCAGGGTTTTACCGAACCACGTTAAATCGTCGTGTTATCAGTTATTTTATTTTGTTTTCTTTTATTTCTCGCAAGTTTGTCTCAAACAATTATATCCTCGCTTCCGCTAGTGTGGGTGCGTTGGGCAAGTTGTCATAACAAGTGGTATCGGAGCATCCAGGTCTTTCGGGTAAGTCTTTTGTTTGAGATGGCGGGAAATAGCGGTATGCAGTTTAAGGTGGAGCCATTTGATGGAACCGGGAATTTTACCTTGTGGCAAGCAAGGGTGAAGGATGTCCTGGTTCAACAGGGCTTGGCAAAGCCGTTGAAGGGTAAAAAGGACAGAAAGTCAGAAAAGATGACGGATGACGATTGAAATGACATCGCGGAAATATGTGTCAGTACCATTCGCCTTTCCATTAGTGATAAGATCATTAATAATGTTAGTGGCGAGACTACCGCGATGGGGTTGTGGGTGGCTCTCGAGAAATAATATCTCGAGAAGAACATGACTACAAAGCTAAGCTTGAAGCGTGATCTGTATCGGTTGAAGATGGAGGAAGGTGGGAATATCATTGAACACATGAATGTGTTTAATGGTCTGGTTGATCAACTTGCAAAAGTTGATGTTAATATTGAGGAAGAAGATAAGACTCTTATTCTTCTTACCTCTCTTCCCAGTTCATATGATATATTAGTTACTACGATTCTTTACGGAAAGCTACTGTAAAGATGGAGGAGGTAGTACCTACACTCTTATCTCAGGATAAGAGACGAAGATCCGATGACCGTTTTGAGCATGAATTTGCTATGGTTGGTCATGGAAAGGGAAGGTTTCCCGGAAAAAGATCTGGTGATAAAAGTAGGTCCAGATCAAGAGACGGAATGAAGGGTGTCCAGTGCTTCAAATGTCAAGAGTGGGGTCATTACAAGAAAGATTGTCCACTCTGGAAGAATGGTGAAGATAAATCTGGGGGTTCATCAGCTGCAGTAGCAGTTAATGAGTCGGTTAATTTGGGAGATGTTTGTCACGACCCTACTTTTTTCGTTATCTTTTACCGTTTATTATTTAAAGTCTGTTAATTGGTATTCATGCCACGTTATTTCTATGACCTATATTATTATTTTTGTAATAATATATTAATTATTATGTGTTATGTGAATATTTGTATTCATATTTTAAGTTGTACGTTTCTACGTGTCGTGGGTTTCTATCCGGCGAATCTTTTCGGCTTTCAAACCAACGGTCAAACTTTTGGAATTTTTAAATCCAAATTATTTTAAATATGATATTTTAATGTTATATGATTATATATAGCATTTATATATTTTATTCGTCGCGCATATGTTATATCTCCGAATAATTAATCGCGTAGTAGCGTTTTCGCGTTTCGGGCTTCGATCGGGCGTTCGGGCTAAAAGAAATTACACATTAAACAAAATTGGGCCATGGGGACCACCCCCACACACCCCGTTCGGCCGAACCAAAGGGGAGGGGTGTACCCCTTTTGTTTTTCCTTTTACATTTCATTTTTCATTTCATCACATTTACACTACTAACACCTAATTCTAATTTTTACTCTCTCACTCCTCTCCCTTTTTTGGCAGTCGCCAACATCAACACCATCATCATCATCTTCATCAAAAATATTGCTTGGATCAAGAAGCTTTAATCATCATCACGTTCCTCTCGTTCTTCTCTACACGATCATACTCTTTGATTCTCGATTAGGGTATAAACCCTAACCCTAACTTTTTGATTTTTACATTATTTTACTAATTTTTAATGTTATTATTATAGTATAGTGCTTGTATGTTGTTGGGTTATTGATTGTATGCGTAGAATCACTCGTTAATTCATGATTTCGGTTTGATTGAATTTGGACAGCGGAGTAATTGGTCATTTATGTAAACTAAACTGATGTTTTTGTTAAATTAAAGTGTTTAGATGTGTTCCTCTCATTAAGACATTGATTTTAGACTCCGGATTCATGTTATTTCGATTCCCGGAACTTAAGATATGATTAAAATGGTGTTTTCATGAAATCAAAATATACAAATGAATGTGTTCAGGTTTGGCCCAACTTTGTGACCACTTTTGGAGTCTCTAGGGTGTACTAGTGTGTTAGGATTGATTATTGGATGAACATTCATGTTCAGGTCATCGAAATCCGAGCCACGGATCACCCGGTACGACTAAAACATGTTTTTGATCGGATTAAAGTCCCAAGTTGAATTATGGCTGTTGGTCACGACTTGGGGGCTGTTCTTGGGGTGTTCTTGAGTGTACTTATGTGTCGGGTGGTTTTTTTAGGCGAAGATATATATAAGACTCGCCGAAAACTGACACCCGGGGCTCAAGTTATGACCCGATAAACTTTTAATTAAAACTTATGTTATAAAATGGAACTTATGATATAAATAATGATTTTCATTATCATTAAATTACTTATGATATAAAAGTAATTATTTTAAATTAAGACTTATGATATATATATTTATTATATCATTTAATAATTACGTTTTGATTAATTAAACATTTAATTAAACTTATGATTAATAATACTTTTATTATTAATGAAAAATACTTATGGTAAGTATTAAACTTATGATATGAGATTATTATAATAAGACTTATAATAAGATTTAATTAATTATTTAATTATTATAAGACTTACTTATTATTTAATTATAATTTAATTATTAAATACTTATGATTTAATAATTATAATTAAATACTTATGATATGATTAATAATTCATTATTAATTAATAATACTTATGATATGATTAAAAATTTATTATTAATTAATAATACTTATGTTATGACTAATATTTAATGAATTAATTAAATACTTATGTTATATTAATTATATCATTTAAACTTATATTAACTTTAATAATTCAATTTAATTTAATTAAACTTATGTTATGACATAATTATACATATATGACTTTAAATAACATTATAACTTATATTATTATTATAACTTATACTTTAAAAATTTAATGTTGACTTTGTTTGACCAAGGTTGACTTTTGAGTTGACTTTCGGTTGACTTTGACTTTCAGTTGACTTTTGTTGACTTTCTAATTAAGGAAACTTTCCTAACTTATAAAATTTTCAAAAATAGAAATTTTCTAAATATGGAAACTTTCCTAAAATAGAAACTTTCCTAAAATAGAAACTTTCAAAAAAGAAAAATCTGCCAAAAATAGAAACTTTCTAAAAATAGAAAGTACGTGTCCTTACGCCGTTCTGATCAAACCGAAGCATATTGAGTGTTGTTCTATGTCTACTTGCAACAAGTATGTAAGACCCAATTTCGATTGGTACATAAATGTGAATATTATAAAAAGCTGCCAGAATCAGTTCCAGCAGGGGGCCGCGGCGCGACCAATAGGTCTGCGGCGCGACCATCGTCAGACGCTGATTCCTTTACTTTATTTAAATTAAAAAGGGCATTTTGGTACTTTCACTTGTTGAACGACTTTAAGGCCTCTAGATTAGTTTGGAGTGTCATTTACTCCTCTCACACCAACCTTATCTCTTCCAATTCAAGTTTAGACAGAGAGAGATTTCTAGTGTGAGAAAGCTCAAATCAAGAAGGAAGAAGTTCGATTCGGGTTTAAGCATGAGTATTAAAGTTGTTCATCTAGTCAATAACTACGTTTTGATTGTGGTGGTAAGTCCTAATCTTCTTTTCCTTGTTTTAATTGATTAAGGGTTAGGGTTTTGGGTTAGTGATGAACACAAAACCCATTGTTAGTGATTTTGGAGGTTTTTGGGGAAGATTGAGTCATGAGGACTCAAGAATGACTAACCTAGGGTTTCAAAGTGATAATTGGTGTTTATGAGTCTTAAATGGTTAGTTAATCACTAACACACTTTGATATTTAGTAAGTGGGTGTTATTTGGGTATGTTGATGACCCAAATGGGTGTGTTAACCTTGAAATGGGTCAAATGAGTCTTTGATGACCTAAGTTGTTAAATAAGTATGAAAACACACTAACCTTGCGTTAATAAGTGTATTAAGACCATATTTGGCTAGTGCTAGGGTCTTGGCGAAGTTAACCTAATATTGGGGTTAAGAGTGCAAATGGGCCGAAATTTGCACTATGGGTCGATATGACACTAGGATGGTGAGTGATTTTGATTGTGTGATTGATTATATGCATAATGTAATAGGTGCGTTACATTGAAGGTTGCAAGCTCAATTATATTTCACAAAAGACTTTAAGGTGAGTGGAATAATTATATGCATAGGTATATAATATATTTATTTGTGGTAGCGTGAAATGTGAAGTGTTGATGTGCTAATACACCACGTTTCACGTGATGAGTGAAGTGTCGATGTGTTAAGACACCACTCAAGGTGAAGTATCGACGTGTTAAGATGCCACCCCAAGTAAGATGAAGAGTGAAGTGTCGACGTGTTAAGACACCACTCGGAGTGAAGTATCGATGTGTTAAGATGCCCCTCCAAGAATTATCACGGGTGAAGTGTCGATGTGTTAAGACGCCACCCGGGGTGAAGCATCGACGTGTTAAGATGCCACCCGTGGGATTAGTGTACGGTGTGTTAAGTACTCTAATGGTTGTTATGAACACCGATGAGAAATTTGAGTACCATCCCTTGTACGATTGGTTAACCATGGTTATGTGTTGTAGTGTAGCATATTGTATTGTTTCGATTATATGCTATTGATTATGCTAGTTGCAGTTTTGGAAGTTATTAGCTTTGTACTTGAGATGGTATGCTAATTATATTGCTAGCGTATATGCGGTATATGAGTAAGTGTTTGCAAGTAGGTATATTATATATGTATGTGTATAATTATTGCATTCACTAAGCGTTTGCTTACCCTCTCGTTGTTTACTCTTTTTCTAGGCTCCGCCGTGGACAAAGGAAAGGGTATACGTTTGGACTAGCGATCTCCCTTATCGAATATGCTAGGGAATAGCTTTTGAAGTTCGACCTAGGTTTGGGTAGTTTAATCTCAAACACCATGCTCGGGTTTTGTTTGGTAATTAAACTTGTCGGTCGAAATTTTATATTTTGATGTGTAAATGGGTGAATGATGTCCAGTGGTCAAATACTTGAACGGGAGTCTTAAAATTTGTAAACATTGCTTATTCAGGTGGCGTGAAGCCCTTTTGAAATGTTTGTTATCGTATTCGCGGAAATTGGGCACTTGTGTAAATTTCGTTAAGTCAGAATTAGCTCTAGGTTATTGCTGCGTCGCGACCCCTTAGTGGCGTGCCGCGACCTTAAACACATTTTGGTATCAGTTTTGTGATGGGTTCTGACCTTCAGTTCCTGTTGTGGGCTGCGCCGCAGCCAGATGTTCCGCGCCGTGGTATTTGCCTAACAGGCTTGGCCTGTCCCCCTTTTAAAAAAAATTTGCGGAGTTTAATGGGTTGGGTCATTACAAGTGGTATCAGAGCATGATCTAAGGGATTTAGGCGACTTGAGATAGGTGCCTAGACTTAAACTTTATTGTGTATGCGTTTTATGCGGGACTTGTAGGAGACGGGTCGGACCGGGATTGGTTAGTGCCTAGGGTTATGTGAACTAACCTTGTGCTAATTATTTTGTGTTGTGTTTGCAATCATTAAGCGAGATAGACGTCGTACCAGCAAGTTAATGCGGCGTGCTCGTGTAACAATGACTAGCTACCATTGTTACGGGTTCAAATCATGGTAAACAAGCGATGTACGACGATTGTTGAGCAAGATGGGATGGTGAGGTATATTTGTATATATGTGTCATGTCTTTTCGTTTCATTGTTTAACGTATTCCGTTTTATAGAATGAAGATGAGAAACGGGCATGATACCATTGAGGGAGGTACGAGCGAGGACTCCGAGTTCATGGCTAAGGTTACGACCACCTTTAAACTTTCTCAAGGACGTTAGGAAGATGTTCCTAGATTCGATTGACGAACAAGTAGTTGATCTAGTTAAGGAACAAGTTAAGATTGTTCTACAAGAAGACAATGTTGGAAGGCGGGACTTCTATTATAAGAATTTCAAGGATTCTCAACCTCCCACCTTTGAAGGTGAACGGGACTCACTTAAGAGTGCCAGTTGGATCTCTGATATGGAGGGGGCTTTTCGTACTTGTGAGTGCCCTCTCGATAAGAAGACAAGGTACGGGTGTAGTATGTTAAGGGGCGATGCCAATTTGTGGTGGGACGTAAAAATCCAACTCTATGGTGAAGAACAATGTATGGAATTCATGTGGGATGAATTCAAGGCGGAATTTTTCAAGGAGTACCGAACTTCGGCCGATCTTTCAAGGCTAAAAGACGAGTTGCGTGCTTTGAGGCAAGGGTCGATGGACTTGAACACTCTTAAGTCCACTTTCTTGGTAAAGACCCAATTTTGCCCGGAGTATGTCGGTAATGATCACATGTTGAAGGAAGACTTCTATCGAACCTTGAGCGACATCTATCAAGAAAAGATTAGTGTAACTTTGGTGAAAACTTTTGATGAGTTGTTCGATATGGCCAAGGGTTTTGAGGCGCTCGTTTTGAGAAAGAGTGGCTTTACTTTTGGCAAAAGAAAGTTTTAGGGTTTGAGTCATTCGAACTTTTCAAATAAGAAGAACAAGAAGGGTTCCGAAAGTGTTGGTAGTGTGAAGAAGAGTACTTCCGGGGGTTTTTCTTATCGGTGCTACAATTGTGGACAAAAGGGGCACATGGCTCGTGATTGTCTGAACCTATCCTCTACAAACAAACTCAATTGTTTTAATTGTAACAAGGAAGGGCACCGAAGGACGGAATGTCCCGAGTTGCGGGGTGATCATGTTAAGAAGTTGGAGAAAGCAGCGGGTACGGCTCAGGGGAAAAATTACTTAATGACCAATGATGAGGCCAAGCAATCCAATGAAGTCATCTCAGGTACTTTCATGGTTAACTCTAATCCGGCAAGGATACTATTTGATAGCGGTGCTAATTTATCGTTTGTGTCTCCGTGATTTGTGTCTAAGCTTAATAAGCCACTAGCTAAGTTATGTCATCCGATAGAAGTTGAAATAGCGGATGGTAAGACGGTGCTAGGGGTTGATGTTTGTAAAGATTGTGATGTTGTGTTTGGTACCGAAATGTTTAAGATCGATCTTTTCCCGATGACTTTGGGTGAATTTGATATTGTTGTGGGTATGGATTGGCTCGATCGTTATAGAGCCGATATTGCATGCCATGAAAAGTCTATTCGTGTGAAGACCCCAAGTGGGGGAGAGTTAATTATTCATGATGAGAAACGAAGGAGACTTGTGTAGTGACCCGAACTTTTCCATGTTTATATATATTAATTGAGATTGATATTTACATGATTAAATGTTTCCAACATGTTAAGCAATCAAACTTGTTAAGACTTGATTAATTGAAATATGTTTCATATAGACAATTGACCACCCAAGTTGACCGGCGATTCACGAACGTTAAAACTTGTAAAAATGACATGAGGATATATATATATGGATATACATATGGTTAACATGAGATTATGATAAGTAAGTATCTCCATAAGTATATTAACAATGAGTTATATACATATAAACAAGACTACTAACTTAAGGATTTCGAAACGAGACATATATGTAACGATTATCGTTGTAACGACATTTAAATGTATATATATCATATTAAGATATATTAATATATCATAATATCATGATAATATAATAATTTAACATCTCATTAGATATAATAAACAATGGGTTAACAACATTAATTGAGATCGTTAACTTAAAGGTTTCAAAACAACACTTACATGTAACGACTAACGATGACTTAACGACTCAGTTAAAATGTATATACATGTAGTGTATTTAGATGTATTAAAATACTTTTGAAAGACTTCAAGACATATATCAAAACACTCATACTTAACGAAAATGGTTACAGTTACTTTTCCATTCTTTTCTTTCATCAAGAATTCTAGTCGTATTCTTACCCGTATTATACACAGCTTCAAAACGTACTTACTATGAGTATATACCAATAGGAACTAGCATGGGATTCCACTCTTGATTATGTCATGTATGACTAATCAATTTTAACTTCTACCATGAGCTAGTCAACTAACTAGAACTCCTTTTAACCCCACTCACCACTCACCAATTACCACTCATCATTCACTCCATTTCACTTCCAATTCTCTTTCTAATTCTCTCTCAACACACACACACTATTATGAACGTATTTTTCCAGTAGTTAATCATCATCTTCATCAAAAATCACTTCAAGAATCAAGCTATAATCATCATAGGAAGAACACTTCAAAAATCCCTTCAAGTTTACTAATTTACTTCCAAGCTTTCTAATCCATTCCAAGTAATCATCTAAGATCAAGAAACCTTTGTTATATACAGTAGGTTATCTTTCTTATTCAAGGTAATATTCATATTCAAACTTTGATTCAATTTCTATAACTATAAACTATCTTAATTCGAGTAAAAATCTTACTTGAACTTGTTCTTGTGTCATGATCCTACTTCAAGAACTTTCAAGCCATCCAAGATCCTTTAAAGCTAGATCATTTCTTGTCACTTCCAGTAGGTTTACCTACTAAACTTGAGGTAGTAATTATGTTCATAACATCATTCGATTCATATATATAAAACTATCTTATTCGAAGGCTTAAACTCGTAATCACTAGAACATAGTTTAGTTAATTCTAAACTTGTTCGCAAACAAAAGTTAATCCTTCTAAATTGACTTTTAAAATTAACTACACACATGTTCTATATCTATATGATATGCTAACTTAATGATTTAAAACCTGGAAACACGAAAAACACCGTAAAACCGGATTTACGCCGTCGTAGTAACATCGCGGGCTGTTTTAGGTTAGTTAATTAAAAACTATGATAAACTTTGATTTAAAAGTTGTTATTCTGAGAAAATGATTTTTATTATGAACATGAAACTATATCCAAAAATTATGGTTAAACTCAAAGTGAAAGTATGTTTTCTAAAATGGTCATCTAGACGTCGTTCTTTAGACTGAAATGACTACCTTTACAAAAATGACTTGTAACTTATTTTCCGACTATAAACCTATACCTTTATGTTTAGATTCATAAAATAGAGGTCAATATGAAACCATAGCAATTTGATTCACTCAAAACGGATTTAAAATGAAGAAGTTATGGGTAAAACAAGATTGGATAATTTTTCTCATTTTAGCTAATTGAAAATTGGTAACAAATCTATTCCAACCATAACTTAATCAACTTGTATTGTATATTATGTAATCTTGAGATACCATAGACACGTATACAATATTTCGACCTATCATGTCGACACATCTATATATATTTCGGAACAACCATAGACACTCTATATGTGAATGTTGGAGTTAGCTATACAGGGTTGGGGTTGATTCCAAAATATATATAGTTTGAGTTATGATCAATACTTAGATACGTATACACTGGGTCGTGGATTGATTCAAGATAATATTTATCGATTTATTTCTGTACATCTAACTGTGGACAACTAGTTGTAGGTTACTAACGAGGACAGCTGACTTAATAAACTTAAAACATCAAAATATATTAAAAGTGTTGTAAATATATTTTAAACATACTTTGATATATATGTATATATTGTTATAGGTTCGTGAATCAACCAGTGGCCAAGTCTTACTTCCCGACGAAGTAAAAAATCTGTGAAAGTGAGTTATAGTCCCACTTTTAAAATCTAATATTTTTGGGATGAGAATACATGCAGGTTTTATAAATGATTTACAAAATAGACACAAGTACGTGAAACTACATTCTATGGTTGAATTATCGAAATCGAATATACCCCTTTTTATTAAGTCTGGTAATCTAAGAATTAGGGAACAGACACCCTAATTGACGCGAATCCTAAAGATAGATCTATTGGGCTTAACAAACCCCATCCAAAGTACCGGATGCTTTAGTACTTCGAAATTTATATCATATCCGAAGGGTGTCCCGGAATGATGGGGATATTCTTACATATATATGCATCTTGTTAATGTCGGTTACCAGGTGTTCACCATATGAATGATTTTAATCTCTATGTATGGGATGTGTATTGAAATATGAAATCTTGTGGTCTATTGTTACGATTTGATATATATAGGTTAAACCTATAACTCACCAACATTTTTGTTGACGTTTAAAGCATGTTTATTCTCAGGTGAATACTAAGAGCTTCCGCTGTTGCATACTAAAATAAGGACAAGATTTGGAGTCCATGTTTGTATGATATTGTGTAAAAACTGCATTCAAGAAACTGATTTCGATGTAACATATTTGTATTGTAAACCATTATGTAATGGTCGTGTGTAAACAGGATATTTTAGATTATCATTATTTGATAATCTACTTAAAGCTTTTTAAACCTTTATTTATGAAATAAAGGTTATGGTTTGTTTTAAAAATGAATGCAGTCTTTGAAAAACGTCTCATATAGAGGTCAAAACCTCGCAACGAAATCAATTAATATGGAACGTTTTTAATCAATAAGAACGGGACATTTCAGTTGGTATCCGAGCGTTGGTCTTAGAGAACCAGAAAATTTGCATTAGTGTGTCTCATCGAGTTTGTTAGGATGCATTAGTGAGTCTGGACTTCGACCGTGTTTTCTTTAAAAATGATTGCTTAACATTTTTGTTGGAAACTATATATTTTTAATGAATATTATGTGATATATTAATCTCTTAACGTGTTTGATATTATGTGATAGATGTCTACCTCTAGAACAAGTCCCATTGACTCACCTAATAATAATGAAGAGTCAAATGTAAATTGGAATGATTCGTGGACTGATTCACAAGTTCCTGAAGAGGAACCGGAAGAAGAGTCGGAACCGGAAGAAGAATCGGAACCGGAAGAAGAATTGGAACCGGAAGAAGAAATAGAACCGATGGGGGAAATAATAAAACGGTTAAGTAAAAGAGAATCCTCAACCAACCGACCAAGGTTAATTATGGTCAATGGTGTTTCCGTCAAGGAAGCAAAATATTGGGAGGATTACCAATTCTCCGATGAATCGGATTCCGACGAGAATTCCGATGATATTATAGAAATTACCCCAACTGAATTTAAAAAGGCAAAAGAAAATAATAAGGGAAAGGGCATAAAAATAGAGAAATCTAATTCCAACCCCGATGAACTTTATATGTATCGTCAACCCCCGAAGTCCTTAAGTTGTAACAATGACCCGGGAACCTCTAAACCACCAGGTTTTTCTAAACCAATGTGGACAACGACGGCTCGTATTAGGGGAACATCATATATCCCTAGAAACTTGGCAAAACGAACCAAAACCAAACAAGAAGAAACGAGCGAGTCGGAATAAGATAGTTGTATTCGTGTGGTGTAATATATGTAATATAGTGTGCTTATGCTTTATGATATATGTAAAAATTGCTTGTATTAATAAGTATTTTTTTTATGAATCTAACTCTTGTCTATTTTACAGTATAAAAACACAAAATGGATAGACAACCCAATATTTTAAGAGACCTACCCGGAGACATGATTGATGAAATCTTGTCTAGAGTCGGTCAGAATTCCTCGGCACAACTATTTAAGGCGAGATCAGTTTGTAAGACATTCGAAGAACGTTCCAAGAATGCCTTGGTTTATAAAAGGCTTTCGTTCGAAAGATGGGGGATATCACATTGGGAAATCCATAAGTTACGATGTGTTTACTTTGACGCATATATTGCGGGGAACCCAAATGCTATTTTACGCAACGGGTTAAGAAATTAGTTTGACTCAGTATATCCGAATATAGGACTTCGTGATTTAGAAAAAGCGGCTAACATGCAACATAAAGAAGCATGTTATGCTTACGGGTTAGTAATGTTCGCTTCTCACCAAAGTGAGAACAAGAACATCGGGCTACAACTATTAAACAAAACGTTCCCACAAGTGACGGAGTCGGTAATTGGGGTAAGAAATGAGGTTTTTAGGTTATTACGAGACTGTTGGTCATTACGTAACCCTCGTCCCTTTGATGACGTTACAACACGCTGTCTTATCAATGGCCATAACGGTTATGTTCCACAAGACCAAGGATGGGAAGTAGTCCTAGTAAAACCAGAATGCATGACTTGTTTCTGGACGTATGAATTACGTGTCTTTATTGCCTTTGCTGAACGAATTGTGTACTAGCTAGAATTATTTTCACAACTATCTTGTATCAAAGTTATTGTGTGCTATATTTCATGCTTTATGTAAAATAAGCGGTATTGTAAGTTTGTAAAATATTGTATAAAAGTTTGAACGCGAAATATTATTACAATCAGTTTTTCATATAGAATTGTAGTAGTTGAATTGTATATTAGCTACTAAGTATGAACTTAACGGGTAGGTACTACCCGAATTTAAACTTATGAAACGCTAATATGAAGAAAAAGCTTTTATAAATGAGTTCATATTATGCTACAAAATACTATTAACTACTCTTAATATTCTGTATGATTAACTTGTTCCATTTGACTATTTTAAAGGAAATGGCACCGACTACTCGACACACCGTGAATATGAATGAAGAGGAATTCCGTACTTTTCTAGCTTCAAACATAGCTGCAGTACAGGCTGCGCTACATACCAACAATAACCTTGGATCTGGCAGTATAGGAAATCGTGTAGGATGCACCTACAAAGAATTCACTGCCTGCAAACCTTTGGAATTTGATGGAACAGAAGGACCGATCGGATTGAAACGGTGGACCGAGAAGGTCGAATCGGTGTTTGCCATAAGTAAGTGTACTGAAGAGGACAAAGTGAAGTACGCTACGCATACCTTCACAGGTTCTGCGTTAACATGGTGGAATACCTATCTAGAGCAAGTCTGACAAGATGATGCGTACGCACTACCGTGGTCAGCATTCAAGCACATGATGAACGAGAAGTACCGTCCCAGAACCGAGGTCAATAAGCTCAAGACAGAACTTAGAGGGTTACGAACCCAAGGATTTGATATTACCACGTACGAAAGACTATTCACAGAATTGTGCCTATTGTGTCCGGGAGCATTCGAAGATGAGGAAGAGAAGATCGACGCGTTTGTGAAAGGATTACCGGAAAGAATCCAAGAAGATATAAGTTCACACGAGCCCGCCTCCATACAAAAGGCATGTAGAATGGCTCACAAACTAGTGAACCAGATTGAAGAAAGAATTAAAGAACAGACTGCTGAAGAGGCCAATGTGAAGCAAGTCAAAAGAAAGTGGGAGGAAAACGGTGATAAGAATCACCAATACAACAATAACAGCAATTACAACAATAATCGCAACAATTATCCCAACAATCGCAACATCAATCGCAACTACAACAAACGGCCCAACAACAACAACAACAACAACAACAACAGCAACTACAACAATCATCCCAACAACAATAATAACCGCAACAACAACAACAATCAGAAGCAGCTATGCCAAAGGTGTGAAAAGTATCACTCGGGGTTCTGCACCAAATTTTGCAACAAGTGTAAAAGAAATGGTCATAGCGCGGCGAAGTGTGAGGTCTACGAACCAGGGGTTAATAGAACGAAAGGAACAAATGGTGTCGGAACGAGTAATGGCAGAGCAAGTAGTGTCGGAGCAAGTTATGCCAATGTAGTTTGTTATAAATGTGGAAAACCGGGCCACATTATTAGAAATTGCCCGAACCAGGAGAACACGAATGGACAAGGCCGCGGAAGAGTTTTCAATATTAATGCGGCAGAGGCACAGGAAGACCCGGAGCTTGTTACGGGTACATTTCTTATTGACAATAAATCTGCTTACGTTTTATTTGATTCGGGTGCGGATAGAAGCTATATGAGTAGAGATTTTTGTGCTAAATTAAGTTGTCCATTGGCGCCTTTGGATAGTAAATTTTTACTCGAATTAGTAAATGGTAAATTAATTTCAGCAGATAATATATGTCGGAATCGAGAAATTAAACTGGTTAGCGAAACATTTAAGATTGACTTGATACCAGTAGAGTTAGGGAGTTTTGATGTGATAATCGGTATGGACTGGTTGAAAGAAGTGAAAGCAGAGATCGTTTGTTACAAAAATGCAATTCGCATTATACGAGAAAAAGGAAAACCCTTAATGGTGTACGGAGAAAAGGGCAACACGAAGCTACATCTTATTAGTAATTTGAAGGCACAAAAACTAATAAGAAAAGGTTGCTATGCTGTTCTAGCACACGTTGAGAAAGTACAAACTGAAGAAAAGAGCATCAATGATGTTCCCGTCGCAAAAGAATTTCCCGATGTATTTCCAAAAGAATTACCGGGATTACCCCCACATCGATCCGTTGAATTTCAAATAGATCTTGTACCAGGAGCTGCACCAATAGCTCGTGCTCCTTACAGACTCGCACCCAACGAGATGAAAGAACTGCAAAGCCAATTACAAGAACTTTTAGAGCGTGGTTTCATTCGACCAAGCACATCACCGTGGGGAGCTCCTGTTTTGTTTGTCAAGAAGAAAGATGGTACATTCAGGTTGTGTATCGACTACCGAGAGTTGAACAAAATTACCATCAAGAACCGCTACCCACTACCGAGAATCGACGACTTATTTGATCAACTACAAGGCTCGTCTGTTTATTCAAAGATTGACTTACGTTCCGGGTATCATCAAATGTGGGTGAAAGAAGATGATATTCCAAAGACTGCTTTCAGAACACGTTACGGTCATTACGAGTTTATGGTCATGCCGTTTGGTTTAACTAATGCACCAGCTGTGTTCATGGACCTTATGAACCGAGTGTGTGGACCATACCTTGACAAGTTTGTCATTGTTTTCATTGATGACATACTTATTTACTCAAAGAATGACCAAGAACACGGTGAACATTTGAGAAAGGTGTTAGAAGTATTGAAGAAGGAAGAATTGTACGCTAAGTTTTCAAAGTGTGCATTTTGGTTGGAAGAAGTTCAATTCCTCGGTCACAGAGTGAACAAAGAAGGTATTAAGGTGGATCCGGCAAAGATAGAAACTGTTGAAAAGTGGGAAACCCCGAAAACTCCGAAACACATACGCCAGTTTTTAGGACTAGCTGGTTACTACAGAAGGTTCATCCAAGAATTTTCCAGAATAGCAAAACCCTTGACTGCATTAACGCATAAAGGGAAGAAATTTGAATGGAATGATGAACAAGAGAAAGCGTTTCAGTTATTGAAGAAAAAGCTAACTACGGCACCTATATTGTCATTGCCTGAAGGGAATGATGATTTTGTGATTTATTGTGACACATCAAAGCAAGGTCTCGGTTGTGTATTAATGCAACGAACGAAGGTGATTGCTTATGCGTCTAGACAATTGAAGATTCACGAACAAAATTATACGACGCATGATTTGGAATTAGGCGCGGTTGTTTTTGCATTAAAGACTTGGAGGCACAACTTATATGGGGTCAAAAGTATTATATATACCGACTACAAAAGTCTTCAACACATATTTAATCAGAAACAACTGAATATGAGGCAGCGTAGGTGGATTGAATTATTGAATGATTACGACTTTGAGATTCGTTACCACCCGGGGAAGGCAAATGTGGTAGCTGATGCCTTGAGCAGGAAGGATAGAGAACCCATTCGAGTAAAATCTATGAATATAATGATTCATAATAATCTTACTACTCAAATAAAGGAGGCGCAACAAGGAGTTTTAAAAGAGAGAAATTTAAAGGATGAAATACCCAAAGGATCGGAGAAACATCTTAATATTCGGGAAGACGGAACCCGGTATAGGGCTGAAAGGATTTGGGTACCAAAATTTGGAGATATGAGAGAAATGGTACTTAGAGAAGCTCATAAAACCAGATACTCAATACATCCTGGAACGGGGAAGATGTACAAGGATCTCAGGAAATATTTTTGGTGGCCGGGTATGAAAGCCGATTTTGCTAAATACGTAGGAGAATGTTTGACGTGTCCTAAGGTCAAAGTTGAGCATCAGAAACCATCAGGTCTACTTCAACAACCCAAAATCCCGGAATGGAAATGGGAAAACATTACCATGGATTTCATCACTAAATTGCCATGGACTGCAAGTGGTTTTGATACTATTTGGGTAATAGTTGATCGTCTCACCAAATCAGCACATTTCCTGCCAATAAGAGAAGATGACAAGATGGAGAAGTTAGCACGACTGTATTTGAAGGAAGTCGTCTCCAGACATGGAATACCAATCTCTATTATCTCTGATAGGGATGGCAGATTTATTTCAAGATTCTGGCAGACATTACAGCAAGCATTAGGAACTCGTCTAGACATGAGTACTGCCTATCATCCACAAACTGATGGGCAGAGCGAAAGGATGATACAAACGCTTGAAGACATGCTACGAGCATGTGTTATTGATTTCGGAAACAGTTGGGATCGACATCTACCATTAGCAGAATTTTCCTACAACAACAGCTACCATTCAAGCATTGAGATGGCGCCGTTTGAAGTACTTTATGGTAGAAAGTGCAGGTCTCCGATTTGTTGGAGTGAAGTGGGGGATAGACAGATTACAGGTCCGGAGATTATACAAGAAACTACCGAGAAGATCATCCAAATTCAACAACGGTTGAAAACTGCCCAAAGTCGACAAAAGAGCTACGCTGACATTAAAAGAAAAGATATAGAATTTGAAATTGGAGAGATGGTCATGCTTAAAGTTGCACCTTGGAAAGGCGTTGTTCGATTTGGTAAACGAGGGAAATTAAATCCAAGGTATATTGGACCATTCAAGATTATTGATCGTGTCGGACCAGTAGCTTACCGACTTGAGTTACCTCAACAACTCGCGGCTGTACATAACACTTTCCACGTCTCGAATTTGAAGAAATGTTTTGCTAAAGAAGATCTCACTATTCCGTTAGATGAAATCCAAATCAACGAAAAACTCCAATTCATCGAAGAACCCGTCGAAATAATGGATCGTGAGGTTAAAAGACTTAAGAAAAACAAGATACCAATTGTTAAGGTTCGATGGAATGCTCGTAGATTACCCGAGTTCACCTGGGAGCGTGAAGATCAGATGAAGAAGAAATACCCGCATCTATTTCCAGAAGATTCGTCAACACCTTCAACAGCTTAAAATTTCGGGACGAAATTTATTTAACTGGTAGGTACTGTAGTGACCCGAACTTTTCCATGTTTATATATATTAATTGAGATTGATATTTACATGATTAAATGTTTCCAACATGTTAAGCAATCAAACTTGTTAAGACTTGATTAATTGAAATATGTTTCATATAGACAATTGACCACCCAAGTTGACCGGCGATTCACGAACGTTAAAACTTGTAAAAACGACATGAGGATATATATATGGATATACATATGGTTAACATGAGATTATGATAATTAAGTATCTCCATAAGTATATTAACAATGAGTTATATACATATAAACAAGACTACTAACTTAAGGATTTCGAAACGAGACATATATGTAACGATTATCATTGTAACGACATTTAAATGTATATATATCATATTAAGATATATTAATATATCATAATATCATGATAATATAATAATTTAACATCTCATTAGATATAATAAACAATGGGTTAACAACATTAATTGAGATCGTTAACTTAAAGGTTTCAAAACAACACTTACATGTAACGACTAACGATGACTTAACGACTCAGTTAAAATGTATATACATGTAGTGTATTTAGATGTATTAAAATACTTTTGGAAGACTTCAAGACATATATCAAAACACTCATACTTAACGAAAATGGTTACAATTACTTTTCCATTCTTTTCTTTCATCAAGAATTCTAGTCGTATTCTTACCCGTATTATACACAGCTTCAAAACGTACTTACTATGAGTATATACCAATAGGAACTAGCATGGGATTCCACTCTTGATTATGTCATGTGTGACTAATCAATTTTAACTTCTACCATGAGCTAGTCAACTAACTAGAACTCCTTTTAACCCCACTCACCACTCACCAATTACCACTCATCATTCACTCCATTTCACTTCCAATTCTCTTTCTAATTCTCTCTCAACACACACACACACACTATTATGAACGTATTTTTCCAGTAGTTAATCATCATCTTCATCAAAAATCACTTCAAGAATCAAGCTATAATCATCATAGGAAGAACACTTCAAGAACACTTCAAAAATCCCTTCAAGTTTACTAATTTACTTCCAAGCTTTCTAATCCATTCCAAGTAATCATCTAAGATCAAGAAACCTTTGTTATATACAGTAGGTTATCTTTCTTATTCAAGGTAATATTCATATTCAAACTTTGATTCAATTTCTATAACTATAAACTATCTTAATTCGAGTAAAAATCTTACTTGAACTTGTTTTTGTGTCATGATCCTACTTCAAGAACTTTCAAGCCATCCAAGATCCTTTGAAGCTAGATCATTTCTTGTCACTTCCAGTAGGTTTACCTACTAAACTTGAGGTAGTAATGATGTTCATAACATCATTCGATTCATATATATAAAACTATCTTATTCGAAGGTTTAAACTCGTAATCACTAGAACATAGTTTAGTTAATTCTAAACTTGTTCGCAAACAAAAGTTAATCCTTATAACTTGACTTTTAAAATTAACTACACACATGTTCTATATCTATATGATATGCTAACTTAATGATTTAAAACCTAGAAACACGAAAAACACCGTAAAACCGGATTTACGCAGTCGTAGTAACACCGCGGGCTGTTTTGGGTTAGTTAATTAAAAACTATGATAAACTTTGATTTAAAAGTTGTTATTCTGAGAAAATGATTTTTATTATGAACATGAAACTATATCCAAAAATTATGGTTAAACTCAAAGTGAAAGTATGTTTTCTAAAATGGTCATCTAGACGTCGTTCTTTAGACTGAAATGACTACCTTTACAAAAACGACTTGTAACTTATTTTCCGACTATAAACCTATACCTTTCTGTTTAGATTCATAAAATAGAGGTCAATATGAAACCATTGCAATTTGATTCACTCAAAACGGATTTAAAATGAAGAAGTTATGGGTAAAACAAGATTGGATAATTTTTCTCATTTTAGCTACGTGAAAATTGGTAACAAATCTATTCCAACCATAACTTAATCAACTTGTATTGTATATTATGTAATCTTGAGATACCATAGACACGTATACAATATTTCGACCTATCATGTCGACACATCTATATATATTTCGGAACAACCATAGATACTCTATATGTGAATATTGGAGTTAGCTATACAGGGTTGAGGTTGATTCCAAAATATATATAGTTTGAGTTGTGATCAATACTGAGATACGTATACACTGGGTCGTGGATTGATTCAAGATAATATTTATCGATTTATTTCTGTACATCTAACTGTGGACAACTAGTTGTAGGTTACTAATGAGGACAGCTGACGTAATAAACTTAAAACATCAAAATATATTAAAAGTGTTGTAAATATATTTTAAACATACTTTGATATATATGTATATATTGTTATAGGTTCGTGAATCAACCAGTGGCCAAGTCTTACTTCCCGACGAAGTAAAAAATCTGTGAAAGTGAGTTATAGTCCCACTTTTAAAATCTAATATTTTTGGGATGAGAATACATGCAGGTTTTATAAATGATTTACAAAATAGACACAAGTACGTGAAACTACATTCTATGGTTGAATTATCGAAATCGAATATGCCCCTTTTTATTAAGTCTAGTAATCTAAGAATTAGGGAACAGATACCCTAATTGACGCGAATCCTAAAGATAGATCTATTGGGCTTAACAAACCCCATCCAAAGTACCGGATGCTTTAGTACTTCGAAATTTATATCATATCCGAAGGGTGTCCCGGAATGATGGGGATATTCTTACATATATATGCATCTTGTTAATGTCGGTTACCAGGTGTTCACCATATGAATGATTTTTATCTCTATGTATGGGATGTGTATTGAAATATGAAATCTTGTGGTCTATTGTTACGATTTGATATATATAGGTTAAACCTATAACTCACCAACATTTTTGTTGACGTTTAAAGCATGTTTATTCTCAGGTGAATACTAAGAGCTTCCGTTGTTGCATACTAAAATAAGGACAAGATTTGGAGTCCATGTTTGTATGATATTGTGTAAAAACTGCATTCAAGAAACTGATTTCGATGTAACATATTTGTATTGTAAACCATTATGTAATGGTCGTGTGTAAACAGGATATTTTAGATTATCATTATTTGATAATCTACGTAAAGCTTTTTAAACCTTTATTTATGAAATAAAGGTTATGGTTTGTTTTAAAAATGAATGCAGTCTTTGAAAAACGTCTCATATAGAGGTCAAAACCTCGCAACGAAATCAATTAATATGGAACGTTTTTAATCAATAAGAACGGTACATTTCAACTTGTGCCATTATGCACCTATGCTCGGGTACGTCATTTTCTTAGTAGTGGTGGCATGGATTTTCTTGCTCATGTAGTTGATACTTGTGAAGAGCCACCATCCATTCATGAAATTCCAGTGGTTAATGAATTTGAAGATGTGTTTTCGGACGAATTATCGGGTGTTCCGGCGGAAAGACAAGTCGAATTTCACATTGAGTTGGTTCCGGGGGCTACTCCCATTGCTAAGGCTCCTTATCGTTTAGCGCCAACGAAAATGCAAGAGTTGTTAAATCAAACCCAAGAGTTGCTTGAAAAGGGTTTCATTTGATCGAGTGCGCCTCCATGGGGTGCTCCGGTTTTATTCGTGAAGAAGAAGGATGGTAGTATGCGGATGTGCATCGATTTTCGGGAGTTGAATAAAGGGACGATCAAGAATCGTTATCCATTGCCTCGGATTGACGATTTGTTTGACCAACTCCAAGGTGCTACGTATTTTTCTAAGATTGACTTACGGTCCGGCTATTACCAAATGCGGGTCCGTAAGGAAGATATTGAAAAAATGGCTTTTCGAACTCGCTATGGGCATTTTGAATTCGTGGTAATACCTTTTGGTCTTACAAATGCACCGGCGGCATTCATGGATCTTATGAACCGAGTGTTCCAACCTATGTTGGACAAGTCGGTAATTGTTTTCATCGACAACATTTTTGTCTATTCTAAGAGCATGAAGGAACACGAACGTCACTTGCGCGAAGTGTTGAAGACGTTGCAGAAGGAGAAGTTGTATGCTAAGCTTTCAAAGTGTGAATTTTGGATAAGGGAAGTTCAATTCCTTGGTCATAATGTGAACAAAGACGGTATTCAAGTAGATTCGGGGAAGATGACGGTGAAGAGTTTGGGAGCAACCGACTACACCTACAAAAATCCAAAGTTTTCTCGGATTGGCCAGTTATTATCGTCGGTTTATCCAAGACTTTTCTAAAATCGCCTCCCCACTAACAAAGTTGACAAGGAAGAACGCGAGATTTAATTGGGAAAACGAGCGAGTGATTGCTTTCCAATTATTGAAAGAGAAATTGTGTCAAGCTCCGGTCTTAGTGTTACAGGAAGGAGTAGAAGACATGACAGTTTACTGTGATGCTTCTTTAAATGGGCTTGGTGTGTTCTAATGCAAAGAGGTAAAGTCATCGCTTACGCCTCTCGACAATTAAAGGATCACGAAAAGAGATATCCGACTCATGATCTTGAATTGGCGGTGGTGGTTCATGCGTTGAAAATTTGGTGCCACTACTTGTATTGTAGTGACCCAAACTTTTCCATGTTTATATATATTAATTGAGATTGATATTTACATGATTAAATATTTCCAACATGTTAAGCAATCAAACTTGTTAAGACTTGATTAATTGAAATATGTTTCATATAGACAATTGACCACCCAAGTTGACCGGTGATTCACGAACGTTAAAACTTGTAAAAACTATACGATGACATATATATGGTTATATATATAGTTAACATGATTTTATTATAAGTATGTATCTCATTAGATATTTTAACAATGAGTTATATACATAAAAATGAGACTATTAATTTAAGAAACTCGAAAATGATATATATAACGATTATCGTTATAACAACGTCTTACTAGGTACATATGAATCATATTAAGATATTGATACACTTGGTTAATTATGTTAAATGATAAGTAAATATATTATTAAGTGTATTAACAATGAAATACATATGTAAAAATAAGACTACTAACTTAGTGATTTCGAAATGAGACATATATGTAACGATTATCGTTGTAACGACATTTAACTGTATATATATCATACTAAGATATATTATATATCATAATATCATGATAATATAACAATTTAACATCTCATTTGTTATAATAAACAATGGGTTAACAACATTCAACAAGATCGTTAACCTAAAGGTTTCAAAAACAACATTTACATGTAACGACTAACGATGACTTAACGACTCAGTTAAAATGTATATACATGTAGTGTTTTAATATGTATTCATACACTTTTGAAAGACTTCAAGACACTTTTCAAAATATTTCTACTTAACAAAAATGCTTACAATTACATCCTCGTTCAGTTTCATCAACAATTCTACTCGTATGCACCCGTATTCGTACTCGTACAATACACAGCTTTTAGATGTATGTACTATTGGTATATACACTCCAATGATTAGCTCTTAGCAGCCCATGTGAGTCACCTAACACATGTGGGAACCATCAATTGGCAACTAGCATGAAATATCTCATAAAATTACAAAAATATGAGTAATCATTCATGACTTATTTACATGAAAACAAAATTACATATCCTTTATATCTAATCCATACACCAACGACCAAAAACACCTACAAACACTTTCATTCTTCAATTTTCTTCATCTAATTGATCTCTCTCAAGTTCTATCTTCAAGTTCTAAGTGTTCTTCATAAATTCCAAAAGTTCTAGTTTCATAAAATCAAGAATACTTCCAAGATTGCAAGTTTACTTCCAAGTTTTCTAAATCCATTCCAAGTAATCATCCAAGATCAAGAAACCTTTGTTACTTAAAGTAGGTTATCTTTCTAATACAAGGTAATAATCATATTCAAACTTTAATTCAATTTCTATAACTATAACAATCTTATTTCGAGTGGAAATCTTACTTGAAATTGTTTTCGTGTCATGATTCTGCTTCAAGAACTTTCAAGCCATCCAAGGATACTTTAAAGCTAGATCTATTTTTCTCATTTCCAGTAGGTTTATCCAAGGAACTTGAGGTAGTAATGATGTTCATAACATCATTCGATTCATACATATAAAGCTATCTTATTCGAAGGTTTAAACTTGTAATCACAAGAACATAGTTTAGTTAATTCTAAACTTGTTCGCAAATAAAAGTTAATCCTTCTAAATTGACTTTTAAAATCAACTAAACACATGTTCTATATCTATATGATATGCTAACTTAATGATTTAAAACCTGGAAACACGAAAAACACCGTAAAACCGGATTTACGCCGTCGTAGTAACACCGCGGGCTGTTTTGGGTTAGTTAATTAAAAACTATGATAAACTTTGATTTACAAGTTGTTATTCTGGGAAAATAATTTTTATTATGAACATGAAACTATATCCAAAAATTATGGTTAAACTCAAAGTGGAAGTATGTTTTCTAAAATGGTCATCTAGACGTCGTTCTTTCGACTGAAATGACTACCTTTACAAAAACGACTTGTAACTTATTTTTCTGACTATAAACCTATACTTTTTCTGTTTATATTCATAAAATAGAGTTCAATATGAAACCATAGCAATTTGATTCACTCAAAACGGATTTAAAATGAAGAAGTTATGGGTAAAACAAGATTGGATAATTTTTCTCATTTTAGCTACGTGAAAATTGGTAACAAATCTATTCCAACCATAACTTAATCAACTTGTATTGTATATTATGTAATCTTGAGATGCCATAGACACGTATACAATGTTTCAACCTATCATGTCGACACATCTATATATATTTCGGAACAACCATAGACACTCTATATGTGAATGTTGGAGTTAGCTATACAGGGTTGAGGTTGATTCCAAAATATATATAGTTTGAGTTGTGATCAATACTGAGATACGTATACACTGGGTCGTGGATTGATTTAAGATAATATTTATCGATTTATTTCTGTACATCAAACTGTGGACAACTAGTTGTAGGTTACTAACGAGGACAGCTGACTTAATAAACTTAAAACATCAAAATATATTAAAAGTGTTGTAAATATATTTTGAACATACTTTGATATATATGTATATATTGTTATAGGTTCGTGAATCAACCAGTGGCTAAGTCTTACTTCCCGACGAAGTAAAAATCTGTGAAAGTGAGTTATAGTCCCACTTTTAAAATCTAATATTTTTGGGATGAGAATACATGCAGGTTTTATAAATGATTTACAAAATAGACACAAGTACGTGAAACTACATTCTATGGTTGAATTATCGAAATCGAATATGCCCTTTTTTATTAAGTCTGGTAATCTAAGAATTAGGGAACAGACACCCTAATTGACGCGAATCCTAAAGGTAGATCTATTGGGCCTAACAAACCCCATCCAAAGTACCGGATGCTTTAGTACTTCGAAATTTATATCATATACGAAGGGTGTCCCGGAATGATGGGGATATTCTTATATATGCATCTTGTTAATGTCGGTTACCAGGTGTTCACCATATGAATGATTTTTATCTCTATGTATGGGATGTGTATTGAAATATGAAATCTTGCGGTCTATTATTATGATTTGATATATATAGGTTAAACCTATAACTCACCAACATTTTTGTTGACGTTTTAAGCATGTTTATTCTCAGGTGATTATTAAGAGCTTCCGCTATCGCATACTTAAATAAGGACGAGATTTGGAGTCCATGCTTGTATGATATTGTGTAAAAACTGCATTCAAGAAACTTATTTTGTTGTAACATATTTGTATTGTAAACCATTATGTAATGGTCGTGTGTAACCAGGATATTTTAGATTATCATTATTTGATAATCTACGTAAAGCTTTTTAAACCTTTATTGATGAAATAAAGGTTATGGTTTGTTTTAAAATGAATGCAGTCTTTGAAAAACGTCTCATATAGAGGTCAAAACCTCGCAACGAAATCAATTAATATGGAACGTTTTTAATCAATAAGAATGGGACATTTCAGTTGGTATCAGAGCCAGGTTCTTAGAGAACCAGAATTTTGCATTAGTGTGTCTTATCGAGTTTGTTAGGATGCATTAGTGAGTCTGGACTTCGACCGTGTTTACTTGAAAAATGATTGCTTAACAAATTTTGTTGGAAACTATATATTTTTAACATGTGAATATTATGTGATATATTAATCTCTTAACGCGTTTGATATTATGTGATAGATGTCTACCTCTAGAACAAGTTCCATTGTCTCACCTAATAATAATGAAGAGTCAAATGTAAATTGGAATGATTCGTGGACGGATTCACAAGTTCCCGAAGAGGAATCGGAAGAAGAGTCGGAACCGGAAGAAGAATCAGAACCGGAAGAAGAATCGGAACCGGATGAAGAAATAGAACCGGTGGGGGAAATAATAAAACGGTTAAGTAAAAGAAAATCCTCAACCAACCGACCAAGGTTAATTATGGTCAATGGTGTTTCCGCCAAGGAAGCAAAATATTGGGAGGATTACCAATTCTCCGATGAATCGGATTCCGACGAGAATTCCGATGATGTTATAGAAATTACCCCAACTGAATTTAAAAAGGCAAAAGAAAATAATAAGGGAAAGGGCATAAAAATAGAGAAATCTAATTCCAACCCCGATGAACTTTATATGTATCGTCAACCCCCGAAGTCCTTAAGTTGTAACAATGACCCGGGAACCTCTAAACCACCAGGTTTTTCTAAACCACTGTGGAAAACGACGGATCGTATTAGGGGAACATCATATATCCCTAGAAACTTGGCAAAATGAACCAAAACCGAAGAAGAAGAAACAAGCGAGTCAGAATAAGATAGTTGTATTCGTGTGGTGTAATATATGTAATATAGTGTGCTTATGCTTTATGATATATGTAAAAATTACTTGTATTAATAAGTATTTTTTTTATGAATCTAACTCTTGTCTATTTTACAGTATAAAAACACAAAATGGATAGACAACCCAATATTTTAAGAGACCTACCCGGAGACATGATTGATGAAATCTTGTCTAGAGTCGGTCAGAATTCTTCGGCACAACTATTTAAGGCGAGATCAGTTTGTAAGACATTCGAAGAACGTTCCAAGAATGCCTTGGTTTATAAAAGGCTTTCGTTCGAAAGATGGGGGATATCACATTGGGAAATCCATAAGTTACGATGTGTTTACTTTGACGCATATATTGCGGGGAACCCAAATGCTATTTTACGCAATGGGTTAAGAAATTATTTTGACTCAGTATATCCGAATATTGGACTTCGTGATTTAGAAAAAGCGGCTAACATGCAACATAAAGAAGCATGTTATGCTTACGGATTAGTAATGTTCGCTTCTCACCAAAGTGAGAACAAGAACATCGGGCTACAACTATTAAACAAAATGTCCACAAGTGACGGAGTCGGTAATTGGGGTAAGAAATGAGGTTTTTAGATTGTTACGAGACTGTTGGACATTACGTAACCCTCGTCCCTTTGACGACGTTACAACACGCTGTCTTATCAACGGCCATAACGGTTATGTTCCACAAGACCAAGGATGGGAAGTAATCCTAGTAAAACCAGAATGCATGCCTTGTTTCTGGACGTATGAATTACGTGTCTTTATTGCCTTTGCTGAACTACTTGTGTACTAGCTAGAATTATCTTCACAACCATCTTGTATCAAATTTATTGTGTGCTATATTTCATGCTATATGTAAAATAAGCGGTATTGTAAGTTTGTAAAATATTGTGTAAAAGTTTGAACGCGAAATATTATTATAATCAGTTTTTCATATATAATTGTAGTAGTTGAATTGCATATTAGCTACTAAGTATGAACTTAACGGGTAGGTACTACCCGAATTTAAACTTATAAAACGCTAATATGAAGAAAAAGCTTTTATAAATGAGTTCATATTATGCTACGAAATACTATTAACTACTCTTAATATTCTGTATGATTAACTTGTTCCATTTGACTATTTTGAAGGAAATGGCACCGACTACTCGACACACCGTGAATATGAATGAAGAGGAATTCCGTACTTTTCTAGCTTCAAACATAGCCGCAGTACAGGCTGCGCTACATACCAACAATAACCTTGGATCTAGCAGTACAGGAAATCATGTAGGATGCACCTACAAAGAATTCACTGCCTGCAAACCTTTGGAATTTGATGGAACCGAAGGACCGATCGGATTGAAATGGTGGACCGAGAAGGTCGAATCGGTGTTTGCCATAAGTAAGTGTACTGAAGAGGACAAAGTGAAGTATGCTACGCATACCTTCACAGGTTCTGCGTTAACATGGTGGAATACCTATCTAGAGCAAGTGGGACAAGACGATGCGTACGCACTACCGTGGTCAGCATTCAAGCACTTGATGAACGAGAAGTACCGTCCCAGAACCGAGGTCAATAAGCTCAAGACAGAACTTAGAGGGTTACGAACCCAAGGATTTGATATTACCACGTACGAAAGACGATTCACAGAATTGTGCCTATTGTGTCCGGGAGCATTCGAAGATGAGGAAGAGAAGATCGACACGTTTGTGAAAGGATTACCGGAAAGAATCCAAGAAGATATAAGTTCACACGAGCCCGCCTCCATACAACATGCATGTAGAATGGCTCACAAACTAGTGAACCAGATTGAAGAAAGAATTAAAGAACAGACTGCTGAAGAGGCCAATGTGAAGCAAGTCAAAAGAAAGTGGGAGGAAAATGGTGATAAGAATCACCAATACAACAACAACAGCAATTACAACAATAATCACAACAATTATCCCAACAATCGCAACATCAATCGCAACTACAACAAACGGCCCAACAACAACAACAACAACAACAACAACAACAACAACAACAACAACAACAACAGCAACTACAACAATCATCCCAACAACAATAATAACCGCAACAACAACAACAATCAGAAGCAGCTATGCCAAAGGTGTGAAAAGTATCACTCGGGATTCTGCACCAAATTTTGCAACAAGTGTAAAAGAAATGGTCATAGCGCGGCGAAGTGTGAGGTCTACGGACCAGGGGTTAATAGAACGAAAGGAACAAATGGTGTCAGAACGAGTAATGGCGGAGCAAGTACTGGCGGAGCAAGTTATGCCAATGTAGTTTGTTATAAATGTGGAAAACTGGGCCATATTATTAGAAATTGCCCGAACCAGGAGAACACGAATGGACAAGGCTGCGGAAGAGTTTTCAATATTAATGCGGCAGAGGCACAGGAAGACCCGGAGCTTGTTACGGGTACGTTTCTTATTGACAATAAATCTGCTTACGTTTTATTTGATTCGGGTGCGGATAGAAGCTATATGAGTAGAGATTTTTGTGCTAAATTAAGTTGTCCATTGACGCCTTTGGATAGTAAATTTTTACTCGAATTAGCAAATGGTAAATTAATTTCAGCAGATAAAATATGTCGGAATCGAGAAATTAAACTGGTTAGCGAAACATTTAAGATTGATTTGATACCAGTAGAGTTAGGGAGTTTTGATGTGATAATCGGTATGGACTGGTTGAAAGAAGTGAAAGCAGAGATCGTTTGTTACAAAAATGCAATTCGCATTATACGAGAAAAAGGAAAACCCTTAATGGTGTACGGAGAAAAGGGCAACATGAAGCTATATCTTATTAGTAATTTGAAGGCACAAAAACTAATAAGAAAAGGTTGCTATGCTGTTCTAGCACACGTCGAGAAAGTACAAACTGAAGAAAAGAGCATCAATGATGTTCCCATTACAAAAGAATTTCCCGATGTATTTCTGAAAGAATTACCAGGATTACCCCCACATCGATCCGTTGAATTTCAAATAGATCTTGTACCAGGAGCTGCACCAATAGCTCGTGCTGCTTACAGACTCGCACCCAGCGAGATGAAAGAACTGCAAAGCCAATTACAAGAACTTTTAGAGCGTGGTTTCATTCGACCAAGTACATCACCGTGGGGAGCTCCTGTTTTGTTTGTCAAGAAGAAAGATGGTACATTCAGGTTGTGTATCGACTACCGAGAGTTGAACAAACTTACCATCAAAAACCGCTACCCACTACCGAGAATCGACGACTTATTTGATCAAATACAAGGCTCGTCTGTTTATTCAAAGATTGACTTACGTTCCGGGTATCATCAAATGCGGGTGAAAGAAGATGATATTCCAAAGACTGCTTTCAGAACATGTTACGATCATTACGAGTTTATGGTCATGCAGTTTGGTTTAACTAATGCACCAGCTGTGTTCATGGACCTTATGAACCGAGTGTGTGGACCATACCTTGACAAGTTTGTCATTGTTTTCATTGATGACATACTTATTTACTCAAAGAATGACCAAGAACACGGTGAACATTTGAGAAAGGTGTTAGAAGTATTGAGGAAGGAAGAATTGTACGCTAAGTTTTCAAAGTGTGCATTTTGGTTGGAAGAAGTTCAATTCCTCGGTCACATAGTGAACAAAGAAGGTATTAAGGTGGATCCGGCAAAGATAGAAACTGTTGAAAAGTGGGAAACCCCGAAAACTCCGAAACACATACGCCAGTTTTTAGGACTAGCTGGTTACTACAGAAGGTTCATCCAAGACTTTTCCAGAATAGCAAAACCCTTGACTGCATTAACGCATAAAGGGAAGAAATTTGAATGGAATGATGAACAAGAGAAAGCGTTTCAGTTATTGAAGAAAAAGCTAACTACGGCACCTATATTGTCATTGCCTGAAGGGAATGATGATTTTGTGATTTATTGTGACGCATCAAAGCAAGGTCTCGGTTGTGTATTAATGCAACGAACGAAGGTGATTGCTTATGCGTCTAGACAATTGAAGATTCACGAACAAAATTATACGACGCATGATTTGGAATTAGGCGTGGTTGTTTTTGCATTAAAGATTTGGAGGCATTACTTATATGGGGTCAAAAGTATTATATATACCGACCACAAAAGTCTTCAACACATATTTAATCAGAAACAACTGAATATGAGGCAGCGTAGGTGGATTGAATTGTTGAATGATTACGACTTTGAGATTCGTTACCACCCGGGGAAGGCAAATGTGGTAGCCGATGCCTTGAGTAGGAAGGACAGAGAACCCATTCGAGTAAAATCTATGAATATAATGATTCATAATAACCTTACTACTCAAATAAAGGAGGCGCAACAAGGATTTTTAAAAGAGGGAAATTTAAAGGATGAAATACCCAAAGGATCGGAGAAGCATCTTAATATTCGGGAAGACGGAACCCGGTATAGGGCTGAAAGGATTTGGGTACCAAAATTTGGAGATATGAGAGAAATGGTACTTAGAGAAGCTCATAAAACCAGATACTCAATACATCCTGGAACAGGGAAGATGTACAAGGATCTCAAGAAACATTTTTGGTGGCCGGGTATGAAAGCCGATGTTGCTAAATACGTAGGAGAATGTTTGACGTGTTCTAAGGTCAAATCTGAGCATCAGAAACCATCAGGTCTACTTCAACAACCCAAAATCCCAGAATGGAAATGGGAAAACATTACCATGGATTTCATCACTAAATTGCCAAGGACTGCAAGTGGTTTTGATACTATTTGGGTAATAGTTGATCGTCTCACCAAATCAGCACACTTCCTGCCAATAAGAGAAGATGACAAGATGGAGAAGTTAGCATGACTATATTTGAAGGAAGTCGTCTCCAGACATGGAATACCAATCTCTATTATCTCTGATAGGGATGGCAGATTTATTTCAAGATTCTGGCAGACATTACAGCAAGCATTAGGAACTTGTCTAGACATGAGCACTGCTTATCATCCACAAACTGATGGGCAGAGCGAAAGGACGATACAAACGCTTGAAGACATGCTACGAGCATGTGTTATTGATTTCGGAAACAGTTGGGATCGACATCTACCGTTAGCAGAATTTTCCTACAACAACAGCTACCATTCAAGCATTGAGATGGCGCCGTTTGAAGCACTTTATGGTAGAAAGTGCAGGTCTCTGATTTGTTGGAGTGAAGTGGGGGATAGACAGATTACGGGTCTGGAGATTATACAAGAAACTACCGAGAAGATCATCCAAATTCAACAACGGTTGAAAACCGCCCAAAGTCGACAAAAGAGTTACGCTGACATTAAAAGAAAGGATATAGAATTTGAAATTGGAGAGATGGTCATGCTTAAAGTTGCACCTTGGAAAGGAGTTGTTCGATTTGGTAAACGAGGGAAATTAAATCCAAGGTATATTGGACCATTCAAGATTATTGATCGTGTCGGACCAGTAGCTTACCGACTTGAGTTACCTCAACAACTCGTTGCTGTACATAACACTTTCCACGTCTCGAATTTGAAGAAATGTTTTGCTAAAGAAGATCTTACTATTCCGTTAGACGAAATCCAAATCAACAAAAAACTTCAATTCATCGAAGAACCCATCGAAATAATGGATCGTGAGGTCAAAAGACTTAAACAAAACAAGATACCAATTGTTAAGGTTCGATGGAATGCTTGTAGAGGACCTGAGTTCACTTGGGAACGAGAAGATCAGATGAAGAAGAAATACGCGCAATTATTTCCAGAAGATACGTCAACACCTCCAACTGCTTAAAATTTCAGGACGAAATTTATTTAACGGGTAGGTACTGTAGTGACCCAAACTTTTCCATGTTTATATATATTAAATGAAATTGATATTTACATGATTAAGTGTTTCCAACATGTTAAGCAATCAAACTTGTTAAGACTTGATTAATTTAAATAGGTTTCATATAGACAATTGACCACCCAAGTTGACCGGTGATTCACGAACGTTAAAACTTGTAAAAACTATATGATGACATATATATGACTTTATATATAGTTAACATGATATTATGATAAGTAAGTATCTCATTAGGTATTTTAACAATGAGTTATATACATAAAATTGAGTTTATTGAATTAAGAAACTCGAAAAGATATATATAACGATTATCGTTATAACAACGTCTTACTAATTATATATGAACCATATTAAGATATTGTTACACTATGTTTAATCATGATAAATGATAAGTAAACATGTCATTATGTATATTAACAATGAACTACATATGTAAAAACGAGACTACTAACTTAAGGATTTCGAAACGAGACATATATGTAACGATTATCGTTGTAACGACATTTAAATGTATATATATCATATTAAGATATATTAATATATCATAATATCATGATAATATAATAATTTAACATCTCATTAGATATAATAAACATTGGGTTAACAACATTTAACAAGATCGTTAACTTAAAGGTTTCAAATCAACATTTACATGTAACGACTAACGATGACTTAACGACTCAGTTAAAATGTATATACATGTAGTGTTTTAATATGTATTCATACAATTTTGAAAGACTTCAAGACTCTTATCAAAATACTACTACTTAACAAAAATGCTTAAAATTACATCCTCGTTCAGTTTCATCAAAAATTCTACTCGTATGCACCCGTATTCGTACTTGTACAATACATAGCTTTTATATGTATGTACTATTGGTATATACACTCCAATGATCAGCTCTTAGCAGCTCATGTGAGTCATCTAACACATGTGGGAACCATCATTTGGCAACTAGCATGAAATATCTCATAAAATTACCAATAATATTAGTAATCATTCATGACTTATTTACATGTAAACAAAATTACAAATTCTTTATATCTAATCCATATACCAACGACCAAAAACACCTACAAACACTTTCATTCTTCAATTTTCTTCATCTAATTGATCTCTCTCAAGTTTTATCTTCAAGTTCTAAGTGTTCTTCATAAATTCTATAAGTTCTAGTTTCATAAAATCAAGAATACTTCCAAGTTTGCTAGCTTACTTCCAATCTTGTAAAGTGATCATCCAACTTCAAGAAATTTTTCTTATTTACAGTAAGATATCTTTCTAATACAAGGTAATAAAGGTTATGGTTTGTTTTAAAATGAATGCAGTCTTTGAAAAACGTCTCATATAGAGGTCAAAACCTCGCAACGAAATCAATTAATATGGAACGTTTTTAATCAATAAGAACGGGACATTTCATGTATGGTGTCAAATATACGATTTATTCGGATCATAAGAGTTTGAAACATCTTTTTGATCAACGGGATTTGAATTATCATCAATGTAGGTGGATGGATGTGGTAAAGGATTATGATTGTGAGATACTTTATCATCCGGGTAAGGCGAATGTGGTTAAGGATGCGTTGAGTCGAAAAAGTCAACACCCGGTGATACAAATGGGATCACTACGCATGATTATTACTAATGATTTTCTTGTAAAGCTTGGTGAGATTCAAATTGAAGCTTTTGTTAACAACAAACATGAAGAACGAATCATGGGACAAACAGAGTCTATCACCTTAGGCCCGCATGGCTTGTTGTCTTTTCAAAGACGAGTGTGGGTCTCTAGAATGGGAGATTTCTGACAAGTGCTACTTGATGAAGTGCATAAGTCAAAGTATTCCATTCATCCGGGCGCAACGAAGATGTATCTTGATTTGAAGAAAGAGTATTGGTGGCCGGGCATGAAACGTGATGTTGTAAAGTATGTTGAATAATGTGTCATGTGTTTGCAAGTTAAGGCTGAGCACCAAAATCCGTATGGTATGTTACAACCGTTGGAAGTCCCGAAATGGAAATGGGAGCACATTACCATGGATTTCATTAAAAAGTTACCAAAGACGGCGAGAACCCAATATGATACGATTTGGGTGATAGTTGATCGATTGACGAAGAGTGCTTTGTTTCTTCCCATTCGGGAAATGATAGTCAGAGGCTTTGTCAAAGTTGTTTATCAAAGAAGTGATATCGAGACATGGGGTTCCTATATCTATTGTTTCGGATCGGGATACTCGTTTCACGTCTCGGTTTTGGAATAAGTTTCATGAAGATATGGGTACACAACTGAGAATGAGCACGACGTACCATCCTCAAATGGACGGTCAAATAGAACGTACGAATTAAACAATGGAGGATATGTTACGGGCGTGTATTATCGATTTCGGTGGTAGTTGGGATGAGCACTTGCCCTCGGTGGAATTCTCGTACAATAATAGTTATCATGCTAGTATCGGGATGCCATCATATGAGATGCTTTATGGGCGAAGGTGTCGTACTCCAATTTGTTGGGGTGAAGTGGGACAAAGGGAAATCGGGAGTACCGATTTGGTTTTAGAGACAAATAGTAAGATCGAAATGATCCGGGCTCGATTAAAGGCGGCGCAAGATAGACAAAAATCTTATGCCAATAAACGTAGGTGACCGATTGAGTTCCAAGAAGGTGACATGGTGATGCTTAAGGTTTCGCCATGGAAGGGTATTATTCGGTTTCAAAAACGGGAAAAGTTAGCTCCTCGGTTTATTGGGCCATTTAAAATTTTAGCCCGTGTTGGTGAATTTGCGTATCGTTTGGAATTACCTGAAGAGCTTGCAAGGATCCATAATACATTTCATGTTTTCCATCTCCGTGAGTGTCTTGCGGATGATTCATCATGGGTGTCGTTAGAAGAGATTGAGTTAAACAACAAGTTAGAGTATGTTGAAGAGCCGATAGCTATACTTGATGAAAAAGTGAAAATGTTGAGGAATAAAGAGGTGAGAACTTTTAAATTTCAATGGCGTCATAGTAGAGGTTCCGAGTTTACGTGGGAATCCGAAGAGTTTGTTTTAGTGTATCTTCCTGCTTGTCATGCGGCTTGGATTGAGAGGACGCAATCCGAGTCAAGTGAGGGAGAGTTGTAAGACCCAAGTTCGATTGGTACATAAATGTGAATATTATAAAAAGCTGCCAGAATCAGTTCCAGCTGGGGGCCACGGCGCGACCAATAGGTCCGTGGCGCGACCATCGTCAGACGCTGATTCCTTTGCTTTATTTAAATTAAAAAGGGCATTTTGGTACTTTCACTTATTGAACGACTTTAAGGCCTCTAGTTCAGTTTGGAGTGTCATTTACTCCTCTCACACCAACCTTATATCTTCCAAATCAAGTTTAGAGAGAGAGAGATTTCTAGTGTGAGAAAGCTCAAATCAAGAAGGAAGAAGTTCGATTCGGGTTTAAGCAAGAGTATTAAAGTTGTTCATCTAGTTAATAACTACGTTTTGATTGTGGTGGTAAGTCCTAATCTTGTTTTCCTTGTTTTAATTGATTAAGGGTTAGGATTTTGGGTTAGTGGTGAACACAAAACCCATTATTGGTGATTTTGGGGGTTTTTGGGGAAGATTGAGTCATGAGGACTCAAGAATGACTAACCTAGGGTTTCAAAGTGATAATTAGTGTTTATGAGTCTTAAATGGTTAGTTAATCACTAACACACTTTGATATTTAGTAAGTGGGTGTTATTTGGGTATGTTGATGACCCAAATGGGTGTGTTAACCTTGAAATGGGTCAAATGAGTCTTTGATGACCTAAGTTGTTAAATAAGTATGAAAATACACTAACCTTGCGTTAATAAGTGTATTAAGACCATATTTAGCTAGTGCTAGGGTCTTGGTGAAATTGACCAAATATTGGGGTTAAGAGTGCAAATGGGTCGAAATTTGCACTATGGGTCGATATGACACTAGGATGGTGAGTGATTTTGATTGTGTGATTGATTATATGCATAATGTAATAGGTACGTTACATTGAAGGTTGCAAGCTCGATTATCTTTCACAAAAGACTTTAAGGTAAGTGGAATAATTATATGCGTAGGTATATAATATATTTATTTGTGGTAGCGTGAGATGTGAAGTGTCGATGTGCTAAGACACCACATTTCACGTGATGAGTGAAGTGTCGATGTGTTAAGACACCACTCAGGGTGAAGTATCGACGTGTTAAGATGCCACCCCAAGTAAGATGAGTCTTTGATGACCTAAGTTGTTAAATAAGTATGAAAACACACTAACCTTGCGTTAATAAGTGTATTAAGACCATATTTGGCTAGTGCTAGGGTCTTGGCGAAGTTGACCTAATATTGGGGTTAAGAGTGCAAATGGGTCAAAATTTGCACTATGGGTCGATATGACACTAGGATGGTGAGTGATTTTGATTGTGTGATTGATTATATGCATAATGTAATAGGTACGTTGCATTGAAGGATGCAAGCTCGATTATCTTTCACAAAAGACTTTAAGGTAAGTGGAATAATTATATGCGTAGGTATATAATGTATTTATTTGTGGTAGCATGAAATGTGAAGTGTCGATGTGCTAAGACACCATGTTTCACGTGATGAATGAAGTGTCGATGTGTTAAGACACCACTCGGGGTGAAGTATCGACGTGTTAAAATGCTACCCCAAGTAAGATGAAGAGTAAAGTGTTGACGTGTTAAGACACCACTGGGAGTGAAGTATCGTCGTGTTAAGATGCCACTCCAAGAACTATCACGGGTGAAGTGTCGATGTGTTAAGATGCCACCCGGGGTGAAGCATCGACGTGTTAAGATGCCACCCGTGGGATTAGTGTACGACGTGTTAAGTACTCTAATGGTTGTTATGAACACCGATGGAAAATTTGAGTGCCATCCCTTGTACGATTGGTTAACCATGGTTATGTATTGTAGTGTAGCATATTGTTTCAATTATATGCTATTGATTATGCTAGTTGCGGTTTTGGAGGTTATTAGCTTTGTACTTGAGATGGTATGCTAATTATATTGCTAGCGTATATGCGGTATATGAGTAAGTGTTTGCAAGTAGGTATATTATATATGTATGTGTATAATTATTGCATTCAGTAAGCGTTTGCTTACCCTCTCGTTGTTTACTCTTTTTCTTGGCTCCGGCGTGGACAAAGGAAAGGGTATACGTTTGGACTAGCGATCTCCTTTATTGATTATGCTAGGGAATAGCTTTTGAAGTTCGACTTAGGTTTGGGTAGTTTAATCTCAAACACCATGCTAGGGTTTTGTTTGGTAATTAAACTTGTCGGTCGAAACTTATATTTTGAAGTGTAAATGGGTGAATGATGCCCAGTGGTCAAATACTTGAACGGGAGTATTAAAACTTGTAAACATTGCTTATTCAGTGGCGTGAAGCCCTTTTGAAATGTTTGTTATCGTATTCATGGAAGTTGGGCACTTGTGTAAATTTCGTTAAGTCAGATGCAGCTCCAGGTTATTGCCGCGCCGCGACCCCTTATGTCACACCCCCAAATAGGGCCTGGGGTATTTGTGACTTATTATATCAAATCATAGTTGTATAAATGAGAACGACTCTATATGAGTCGTTTTATTGAGTTTTGCAGCGGAAGATAAATAGAGTACATTGATTTAGAGCATTAAATGTCTTTAATTGATATGATTTGTAATGAAGACACCAAGCATAGCAAGAAATCATCATCAAAGCAGCAGATATACAGCGGAAGCAATATTTAAGTACCTGAGAATAAACATGCTTAAAAAGTCAACACGAGGTTGAGTGAGTTCATAGGTTTGTCATAAATGAATAGTTCAATATAGTATTAGACTACAAGATTTCAGTTTAAAGTTGATTGATACCAAATATATCAATCGGAAGAGTTGCTGTTTGTAATATTGCGACTAAACAAAGTTACCCAGTGACACTTGTTATTCATGTCGTTGAATCATTATTATGTAGTCAAAGACCAACGGTCAACTGACTAGAGACGTCACTCTCAGTAGCGCTACTCACAATAACTAAGCTTGCATCTTATACCTCAGCAATTAACGATATTACGGCAGGGATTTAGCATGACAAAGCACGTATATAGCATAAAAGTTTGAGTACTTGTGTCTAAACGTAAAACAGTTATAAAAGTTGCGCATGTATTCTCAGCCCAAAAATATATATAAAAAAGGGAGCTATGAAAACTCACGATACTGTATGATAGTTTGTAGTATTTATGCGTATGACGGCACTGAAACAAGTGCAGAGTTGTCCTCGGATTCACGAACCTATATCAATTATTTATATATTAACACGTATATTGAACATATAATGTTAATCAACCCAGTTTGTGTGTAATATATTACTTTTAAAAAGAATAGTAGTTTTTGATAAAAGTGGTAAGTTTAATAATAATAATAATGAAAATAATAATTTTGTTAATAATTATTAATAATTAATAATAATAACAATCTTATTACTAATGATAGTTTTTATATTAATACTACTTAAGGATAATACTAGTAATGATAATAATATTAGTAATAATACAATAATAATACTACTAATAATAATAATATTTGATAATACTAATAATTTTTAAATGATAACACTAGTATTAGTAATAATAATGATAATATCATAAGTTATTTTGATGATAATAATAATCTTATTGTTAGTAATAATAACTAACATAATAATAATAATAATAATAATAATAATAATATTAATAATAATAATAATAATAATAATAATAATAATAATAATAATAATAATAATGATGATGATGATGATGATGATGATAATAATAATAATAATAATAAGAAAAACTACCTTATAAGCTTTCTTAAAAAAAAATTGCCACAGATGGGACTCGAACCCGACACCTCTCGATTAACTCAAACGCATCCAAACCAGTAAGCTGCTGATTTCTTTTCTGATTATAATCTTCACACCTATATATTTATCCTATTTTTCTCGGTGTTCATCTTTTTCACAAAATCAACTAAGCAGAAATCCACAATGGCTTCGAAATGTTTTTTTTATGAATTGTAAATGAAACATAAACAATTAAATGTGGGTTGTTTGAATTTAAAAAAAAATAAAAAAATTAAAGATTGTAGCTGCTGCTACTGCCGTCAGTTTGAGAAAAAAATTTAAATTGATTTTGATTTTTAAAGCTTTTCAGGTCACGATCTCTTCATGAAGTATTTTCCAAATCACTATTATAACACTCTTGAACCATCAATTAAACTGGAAACACAAACATGAACTCGAATTTGATGATGAACACTTCGGTTGACTTTTTAAATTTTAAACTTTGACTTCGAAATTCGAATTCGTTTTGAGGAATTGAAATACGGAATTTTGCAGGAAGTTTGAGTGTGAGAATTCTATTAAAACTACATTTATGGATTTTGAAATGGATTTCAAATTCGAATTTTGGCAAGAAAGTTGAAGAACAGAGTATAAATGATGGGTTTATTATTTTAATTTGATTTTTCTATTTGATTTCCCAGTAGCATCGATCATTAGCAACTTTATAAATGAATTTATGAGATTTAACGAATATTTAATGTAGCACAAATTGCTGTTATAGTAGACATTGAGTCATGATCCAAAAACACTCACGACAAAAAAAAATAAAAAAATAAAAGCAGATAATAAAAATATAAAGGCAGATAAAAAAATAAAAAATATACAACAGCAGGAGATCACGATCGAATAAAAAAATACAGATAATGTTATACCTAAATTAGGTATCTATCTCTTTTCATTTTTATTTAATTAATAATTAATAATTATATTAATAATAATACAAATTAATAATAATTATATTAATAATCATATTAATAATAATAGTAATAATTGTATTAATAATAATAACAATAATAATCTTTTAATATAAGAATACTAATATAAATAACAAGAATGATATTTATTAATAATTATGTTAATAAAAATAATAATATTATTAAAAGTAAATGATATTTTTATAATAACACTTATTTTAATAATGATAATGAATAAATAATAGTAATCATAATTTTATTATAAATTATAATAATGATTACAATAATACTAGTAATATTAATAATATAACAATTTAAATGTATCACATTTCATTATATATTGCAAATAATAATATAACTAAAACTGATATTAATACTAATAATAATAATAAAAGTAATAATATTATTTTGTATAAAGTTTTACATTTTTAGTTAAAACAATTAAGTTGTATTATATTTCAAGTTTTAAATTTATTTGTTCGTGAATCATCGGAATTCATTCGAAGTTAAATGAAATCATGTCGAGGTTTTGTTTAAATTTTATCAAAAATTTTCTGGGTTATCACAGTATCCCCCCGTTAATAGAAATTTCATCCCGAAATTTAGTTGTTGCCATCAATCGGCGTTGTTTGTAAACAGGTGAGGATATTTTTGTTTTTATTTGGTTTTCACGTTCCCAGGTATACTCGGGGCCTTGCGTGAATTCCAACGGATAGAATATTATTTTGTTTTAAGAGTTTAAATCTTACGATCCATAAATTCTACGAAGTGCATTTTATTATTAATGCGGAGTTTATATAAAGGATTTAACAAGAGTGTCATTGATTAGGTTTTCTCAGAAAGAGATGATGACGCTATACAAGCATTTCAATACACATGAAATGGGTTATGAATAATAGTGAGCTTATTTAAACCTTGATCTTTTATGCCACAATATTAGAGTAGACAAAATAAAGAAGAGTTCATGAAAATTACAGTCATGAAATTGGATAGAGATCGTCATTGTTTACAACAAGAATGATGGATATGAGTTGAAAAATAGAGTTTTATCAACATTGAGTAATATGGATGAAACGATTCGATTACAGGAAGAGTATAAACGAAGCTATCACAAAAGAGTGAAATGAGGAAATTAAATGTTCGCCTTAACTTTTGACGTAGTCACGATTGATTTCTGAGATTTAAGGAATTAAAAGAAAATCTTCGTAATCTTTATAAGATTTGATTCTCCGGTATTTAAGGAATTTTGGGATATTCTTTGATTAAATGTGGTGAATTTCCTTGATTGCTGTGTTTGGAATTTCGCTATAAATTAGCTTCTTCCGTTTCATTATCTTCACTACTTCTATACTTTCTTCCTCAAATTATACTTCCAAAAGACTCTTCAATATGCTTCATCCAGTTCTAATTCTGAATATAGTCCTGACTTTTATATCTATCATTTTTCTTTTCCATCTGTCGCCGGAAGAGTCTGTTTACTTCTACTATGCTTTTGGATTTATTGTGTTTTTAGTTCTCCCGTGTCTTTATATTGCTATACGCATTGATATACACGGTTTATAATTTTGGTGTTATTATCGGGCTTTATATTTTCCCTTATATGTCGGAGCTCTTTGCCTTTTTATTCTCTTCTCGACTCTATGTACAACAAGTAATGGTCCAGAATTCGTAGGTATGGTGTTTTCGAATTATCATAATATACAAAGTAGAAAGGAAAGGTAATAGCACGATTTGATTTGTCAAATTACCAGAATATCCGGAAAAGACCGAATCATCAAGAAAAATATTTTCTTGATATGTTTAGAGGTTAAATAGAATGTAAGAGTCATGTAACATGGTAAATGATGATTATAAAGTCTATGAATCATTGTCTTCCATTAAAAATTTAGCATGACTTACTGTAATATTGTAGTGACCCGAACTTTTCCATGTTTATATATATTAATTAAGATTGATATTTACATGATTAAATGTTTCCAACATGTTAAGCAATCAAACTTGTTAAGACTTGATTAATTGAAATATGTTTCATATAGACAATTGACCACCCAAGTTGATCGGTGATTCACGAACGTTAAAACTTGTAAAAACTATATGATGACATATATATGGATATATATATATATATATATATTTAACATGATACTATGATAAGAAAACATATCATAAAGTATATTAACAATGAACTACATATGTAAAAACAAGACTACTAACTTAATGATTTTTAAACGAGACATATATGTAACGATTATCGTTGTAAAGACATTTAATGTATATATATCATATTAAGAGATATTCATACATGATAATATCATGATAATATAATAATTTAAAATCTCATTTGATATTATAAACATTGGGTTAACAACATTTAACAAGATCGTTAACCTAAAGGTTTCAAAACAACACTTACATGTAACGACTAACGATGACTTAACGACTCAGTTAAAATGTATATACATGTAGTGTTTTAATATGTATTTATACACTTTTGAAAGACTTCAATACACTTATCAAAATACTTCTACTGAACAAAAATGCTTACAATTACATTCTCGTTCAGTTTCATCAACAATTCTACTCGTATGCACCCGTATTCGTACTCGTACAATACACATCTTTTAGATGTATGTACTATTGGTATATACACTCCAATGATCAGCTCTTAGCAGCCCATGTGAGTCACCTAACACATGTGGGAACCATCATTTGGCAACTAGCATGAAATATCTCATAAGATTACAAAAATATGAGTAATCATTCATGACTTATTTACATGAAAACAAAATTACATATCCTTTATATCTAATCCATACACCAACGACCAAAAACACCTACAAACACTTTTATTCTTCAATTTTCTTCATCTAATTGAACTCTCTCAAGTTCTATCTTCAAGTTCTAAGTGTTCTTCATAAATTCCAAAAGTTCTAGTTTCATAAAATCAAGAATACTTTCAAGTTTGCTAGCTCACTTCCAATCTTGTAAGGTGATCATCCAACCTCAAGAAATCTTTGTTTCTTACAGTAGGTTATCATTCTAATACAAGGTAATAATCATATTCAAACTTTGGTTCAATTTCTATAACTATAACAATCTTATTTCAAGTGATGATCTTACTTGAACTTGTTTTCGTGTCATGATTTTGCTTCAAGAACTTTGAGCCATCCAAGGATCCATTGAAGCTAGATCCATTTTTCTCTTTTCCAGTAGGTTCATCCAAGGAACTTAAGGTAGTAATGATGTTCATAACATCATTCGATTCATACATATAAAGCTATCTTATTCGAAGGTTTAAACTTGTAATCACTAGAACATAGTTTAGTTAATTCTAAACTTGTTCACAAACAAAAGTTAATCCTTATAACTTGACTTTTAAAATCAACTAAACACATGTTCTATATCTATATGATATGCTAACTTAATGATTTAAAATCTGGAAACACGAAAAACACCGTAAAACCGGATTTACGCCGTCGTAGTAACACCGCGGGCTGTTTTGGGTTAGTTAATTAAAAACTATGATAAACTTTGATTTAAAAGTTGTTATTCTGAGAAAATGATTTTTATTATGAACATGAAACTATATCCAAAAATTATGGTTAAACTCAAAGTGGAAGTATGTTTTCTAAAATGGTCATCTAGACGTCGTTCTTTCGACTGAAATGACTACCTTTACAAAAATGACTTGTAACTTATTTTTCCGACTAGAAACCTATACTTTTTTTGTTTAGATTCATAAAATAGAGTTCAATATGAAACCATAGCAATTTGATTCACTCAAAACGGATTTAAAATGAAGAAGTTATGGGTAAAACAAGATTGGATAATTTTTCTCATTTTAGCTACGTGAAAATTGGTAACAAATCTATTCCAACCATAACTTAATCAACTTGTATTATATATTATGTAATCTTGAGATACCATAGACACGTATACAATGTTTCGACCTATCATGTCGACACATCTATATATATTTCGGAACAACCATAGACACTCTATATGTGAATGTTGGAGTTAGCTATACAGGGTTGAGGTTGATTCCAAAATATATATAGTTTGAGTTGTGATCAATACTGAGATACGTATACACTGGGTCGTGGATTGATTCAAGATAATATTTATCGATTTATTTCTGTACATCTAACTGTGGACAACTAGTTATAGGTTACTAACGAGGACAGCTGACTTAATAAACTTAAAACATCAAAATATAGTAAAAGTGTTGTAAATATATTTTGAACATACTTTAATATATATGTATATATTGTTATAGGTTCGTGAATCAACAGTGGCCAAGTCTTACTTCCCGACGAAGTAAAAATCTGTGAAAGTGAGTTATAGTCCCACTTTTAAAATCTAATATTTTTGGGATGAGAATACATGCAGGTTTTATAAATGATTTACAAAATAGACACAAGTACGTGAAACTACATTCTATGGTTGAATTATCGAAATCGAATATGCCCCTTTTTATTAAGTCTGGTAATCTAAGAATTAGGGAACAGACACCCTAATTGACGCGAATCCTAAAGATAGATCTATTGGGCCTAACAAACCCCATCCAAAGTACCGGATGCTTTAGTACTTCGAAATTTATATCATATCCGAAGGGTGTCCCGGAATGATGGGGATATTCTTATATATGCATCTTGTTATTGTCGGTTACCAGGTGTTCACCATATGAATGATTTTTATCTCTATGTATGGGATGTGTATTGAAATATGAAATCTTGTGGTCTATTGTTACGATTTGATATATATAGGTTAAACCTATAACTCACCAACATTTTTGTTGACGTTTAAAGCATGTTTATTCTCAGGTGAATATTAAGAGCTTCCGCTGTTGCATACTAAAATAAGGACAAGATTTGGAGTCCATGTTTGTATGATATTGTGTAAAAACTGCATTCAAGAAACTGATTTCGATGTAACATATTTGTATTGTAAACCATTATGTAATGGTCGTGTGTAAACAGGATATTTTAGATTATCATTATTTGATAATCTACGTAAAGCTTATTAAACCTTTATTTATGAAATAAAGGTTATGGTTTGTTTTAAAAATGAATGCAGTCTTTGAAAAACGTCTCATATAGAGGTCAAAACCTCGCAACGAAATCAATTAATATGGAACGTTTTTAATCAATAAGAACGGGACATTTCAGTTGGTATCCGAGCGTTGGTCTTAGAGAACCAGAAAATTTGCATTAGTGTGTCTTATCGAGTTTGTTAGGATGCATTAGTGAGTCTGGACTTCGACCGTGTTTTCTTTAAAAATGATTGCTTAACATTTTTGTTGGAAACTATATATTTTTAACATATGAATATTATGTGATATATTAATCTCTTAACGTGTTTGATATTATGTGATAGATGTCTACCTCTAGAACAAGTCCCATTGACTCATCTAATAATAATGAAGAGTCAAATGTAAATTGGAATGATTTGTGGACCGATTCACAAGTTCCCGAAGAGGAACCGGAAGAAGAGTCGGAACCGGAAGAAGAATCGGAACCGGAAGAAGAATCGGAACCGGATGAAGAAATAGAACCGGTGGGGGAAATAATAAAACGGTTAAGTAAAAGAAAATCCTCAACCAACCGACCAAAGTTAATTATGGTCAATGGTGTTTCCGCCAAGGAAGCAAAATATTGGGAGGATTACCAATTCTCCGATGAATCGGATTCCGACGAGAATTCCGATGATGTTATAGAAATTACCCCAACTGAATTTAAAAAGGCAAAAGAAAATAATAAGGGAAAGGGCATAAAAATAGAGAAATCTAATTCCAACCCCGATGAACTTTATATGTATCGTCAACCCCCGAAGTCCTTAAGTTGTAACAATGACCCGGGAACCTCTAAACTACCAGGTTTTTTTAAACCAATGTGGACAACGACGGCTCGTATTAGGGGAACATCATATATCCCTAGAAACTTGGCAAAACGAACCAAAACCGAAGAAGAAGAAATGAGCGAGTCGGAATAAGATAGTTGTATTCGTGTGGTGTAATATATGTAATATAGTGTTCTTATGCTTTATGATATATGTAAAAATTGCTTGTATTAATAAGTATTTTTTTTATGAATCTAACTCTTGTCTATTTTACAGTTTAAAAACACAAAATGGATAGACAACCCAATATTTTAAGAGACCTACCCGGAGACATGATTGATGAAATCTTGTCTAGAGTCGGCCAGAATTCTTCGGCACAACTATTTAAGGCGAGATCAGTTTGTAAGACATTCGAAGAACGTTCCAAGAATGTCTTGGTTTATAAGAGACTTTCGTTTGAAAGATGGGGGATATCACATTGGGAAACCCATAAGTTACGATGTGTTTACTTTGACGCATATATTGCGGGGAACCCAAATGCTATTTTACGCAACGGGTTAAGAAATTATTTTGACTCAATATATCCGAATATTGGACTTCGTGATTTAGAAAAAGCGGCTAACATGCAACATAAAGAAGCATGTTATGCTTACGGATTAGTAATGTTCGCTTCTCACCAAAGTGAGAACAAGAACATCGGGCTACAACTATTAAACAAAACGTTTCCACAAGTGACGGAGTCGGTAATTGGGGTAAGAAATGAGGTTTTTAGATTATTACGGGACTGTTGGACATTACGTAACCCTCGTCCCTTTGATGACGTTACAATACGCTATCTTATCAACGGCCATAACGGTTATGTTGCACAAGACCAAGGATGGGAAGTAGTCCTAGTAAAACCAGAATGCATGACTTGTTTCTGGACGTATGAATTACGTGTCTTTATTGCCTTTGCCGAACGACTTGTGTACTAGCTAGAATTGTCTTCACAACTATCTTGTATCAAAGTTATTGTGTGCTATATTTCATGCTTTATGTAAAATAAGCGGTATTGTAAGTTTGTAAAATATTGTATAAAAGTTTGAACGCGAAATATTATTACAATCAGTTTTTCATATAGAATTGTAGTAGTTGAATTGTATATTAGCTACTAAGTATGAACTTAACGGGTAGGTACTACCCGAATTTAAACTTATAAAACGCTAATATGAAGAAAAAGCTTTTATAAATGAGTTCATATTATGCTACGAAATACTATTAACTACTCTTAATATTCTGTATGATTAACTTGTTCCATTTAACTATTTTGAAGGAAATGGCACCGACTACTCGACACACCGTGAATATGAATGAAGAGGAATTCCGTACTTTTCTAGCTTCAAACATAGCCGCAGTACAGGCTGCGCTACATACCAACAATAACCTTGGATCTAGCAGTACAGGAAATCGTGTAGGATGCACCTACAAAGAATTCACTGCTTGCAAACCTTTGGAATTTAATGGAACCGAAGGACCGATCGGATTGAAACGGTGGACCGAGAAGGTTGAATCGGTGTTTGCCATAAGTAAGTGTACTGAAGAGGACAAAGTGAAGTACGCTACGCATACCTTCACAGGTTCTGCGTTAACATGGTGGAATACCTATCTAGAGCAAGTGGGACAAGATGATGCGTACGCACTACCGTGGTCAGCATTCAAGCACTTGATGAACGAGAAGTACCGTCCCAGAACCGAGGTCAATAAGCTCAAGACAGAACTTAGAGGGTTACGAACCCAAGGATTTGATATTACCACGTACGAAAGACGATTCACAGAATTGTGCCTATTGTGTCCGGGAGCATTCGAAGATGAGGAAGAGAAGATCGACGCGTTTGTGAAAGGATTACCGGAAAGAATCCAAGAAGATATAAGTTCACACGAGCCCGCCTCCATACAACAGGCATGTAGAATGGCTCACAAACTAGTGAACCAGATTGAAGAAAGAATTAAAGAACAGACTGCTGAAGAGGCCAATGTGAAGCAAGTCAAAAGAAAGTGGGAGGAAAACGGTGATAAGAATCACCAATACAACAACAACAGCAATTATAACAATAATCGCAACAATTATCCCAACAATCGCAACATCAATCGCAACTACAACAAACGGCCCAACAACAACAACAACAACAACAACAGCAACTACAACAATCATCCCAACAACAATAATAACCGCAACAACAACAACAATCAGAAGCAGCTATGCCAAAGGTGTGAAAAGAATCACTCGGGGTTCTGCACCAAATTTTGCAACAAGTGTAAAATAAATGGTCATAGCGCGGCGAAGTGTGAGGTCTACGGACCAGGGGTTAATAGAACGAAAGGAACAAATGGTGTCGGAACGAGTAATGGCGGAGCAAGTAGTGTCGGAGCAAGTTATGCCAATGTAGTTTGTTATAAATGTGGAAAACCAGGCCACATTATTAGAAATTGCCCGAACCAGGAGAACACGAATGGACAAGGCCGTGGAAGAGTTTTCAATATTAATGCGGTAGAGGCACAGGAAGACCCGGAGCTTGTTACGGGTACGTTTCTTATTGACAATAAATCTGCTTACGTTTTATTTGATTCGGGTGCGGATAGAAGCTATATGAGTAGAGATTTTTGTGCTAAATTAAGTTGTCCATTGACGCCTTTGGATAGTAAATTTTTACTCGAATTAGCAAATGGTAAATTAATTTCAGCAGATAATATATGTCGGAATCGAGAAATTAAACTGGTTAGCGAAACATTTAAGATTGATTTGATACCAATAGAGTTAGGGAGTTTTGATGTGATAATCGGTATGGACTGGTTGAAAGAAGTGAAAGCGGAGATCGTTTGTTACAAAAATGCAATTCGCATTATACGAGAAAAAGGAAAACCCTTAATGGTGTACGGAGAAAAGGGCAACACGAAGCTACATCTTATTAGTAATTTGAAGGCACAAAAACTAATAAGAAAAGGTTGCTATGCTGTTCTAGCACACGTCGAGAAAGTACAAACTGAAGAAAAGAGCATCAATGATGTTCCCATTGCAAAAGAATTTCCCGATGTATTTCCGAAAGAATTACCGGGATTACCCCCACATCGATCCGTTGAATTTCAAATAGATCTTGTACCAGGAGCTGCACCAATAGCTCGTGCTCCTTACAGACTCGCACCCAGCGAGATGAAAGAACTGCAAAGCCAATTACAAGAACTTTTAGAGCGTGGTTTCATTCGACCAAGCACATCACCGTGGGGAGCTCCTGTTTTGTTTGTCAAGAAGAAAGATGGTACATTCAGGTTGTGTATCGACTACCGAGAGTTGAACAAACTTACCATCAAGAACCGCTACCCACTACCGAGAATCGACGACTTATTTGATCAACTACAAGGCTCGTCTGTTTATTCAAAGATTGACTTACGTTCCGGGTATCATCAAATGCGGGTGAAAGAAGATGATATTCCAAAGACTGCTTTCAGAACACGTTACGGTCATTACGAGTTTATGGTCATGCCGTTTGGTTTAACTAATGCACCAGCTGTGTTCATGGACCTTATGAACCGAGTGTGTGGACCATACCTTGACAAGTTTGTCATTGTTTTCATTGATGACATACTTATTTACTCAAAGAATGACCAAGAACACGGTGAACATTTGAGAAAGGTGTTAGAAGTATTGAGGAAGGAAGAATTGTACGCTAAGTTTTCAAAGTGTGCATTTTGGTTGGAAGAAGTTCAATTCCTCGGTCACATAGTGAACAAAGAAGGTATTAAGGTGGATCCGGCAAAGATAGAAACTGTTGAAAAGTGGGAAACCCCGAAAACTCCGAAACACATACGCCAGTTTTTAGGACTAGCTGGTTACTACAGAAGGTTCATCCAAGACTTTTCCAGAATAGCAAAACCCTTGACTGCATTAACGCATAAAGGGAAGAAATTTGAATGGAATGATGAACAAGAGAAAGCGTTTCAGTTATTGAAGAAAAAGCTAACTACGGCACCTATATTGTCATTGCCTGAAGGGAATGATGATTTTGTGATTTATTGTGATGCATCAAAGCAAGGTCTCGGTTGTGTATTAATGCAACGAACGAAGGTGATTGCTTATGCGTCTAGACAATTGAAGATTCACGAACAAAATTATACGACGCATGATTTGGAATTAGGCGCGGTTGTTTTTGCATTAAAGACTTGGAGGCACTACTTATATGGGGTCAAAAGTATTATATATACCGACCACAAAAGTCTTCAACACATATTTAATCAGAAACAACTGAATATGAGGCAGCGTAGGTGGATTGAATTATTGAATGATTACGATTTTGAGATTCGTTACCACCCGGGGAAGGCAAATGTGGTAGCCGATGCCTTGAGCAGGAAGGATAGAGAACCCATTCGAGTAAAATCTACGAATATAATGATTCATAATAACATTACTACTCAAATAAAGGAGGCGCAACAAGGAGTTTTAAAAGAGGGAAATTTAAAGGATGAAATACCCAAAGGATCGGAGAAGCATCTTAATATTCGGGAAGACGGAACCCGGTATAGGGCTGAAAGGATTTGGGTACCAAAATTTGGAGATATGAGAGAAATGGTACTTAGAGAAGCTCATAAAACCAGATACTCAATACATCCTGGAACGGGGAAGATGTACAAGGATCTCAAGAAACATTTTTGGTGGCCGGGTATGAAAGCCGATGTTGCTAAATACGTAGGAGAATGTTTGACGTGTTCTAAGGTCAAAGCTGAGCATCAGAAACCATCAGGTCTACTTCAACAACCCGAAATCCCGGAATGGAAATGGGAAAACATTACCATGGATTTCATCACTAAATTGCCAAGGACTGCAAGTGGTTTTGATACTATTTGGGTAATAGTTGATCGTCTCACCAAATCAGCACACTTCCTGCCAATAAGAGAAGATGATAAGATGGAGAAGTTAGCACGACTGTATTTGAAGGAAGTCGTCTCCAGACATGGAATACCAATCTCTATTATCTCTGATAGGGATGGCAGATTTATTTCAAGATTCTGGCAGACATTGCAGCAAGCATTAGGAACTCGTCTAGACATGAGTACTGCCTATCATCCACAAACTGATGGGCAGAGCGAAAGGACGATACAAACGCTTGAAGATGTGACGCCCCGTACTAAATCATCATGTACGGACCATCATCAACAGGATCATTACAAGGTTAAGTACTATATGCGTTTTCAAAACAGAGTTTGCATTCATTAATAAAAGTGACGTCAGAACATACGTCAATTGTTTTACAAATCAAAGTATGCCTCACTAAGTAGAAGCATTAAATAAGTGTACGTGACCATAATGGTCGTTACATAACATAAGTTCATAAGTAAAAAGTTTGAATGCAACATAAGTAGTCATGCGATAACAACTCTAGGCAGCGGGTTCTACAGCACGACTAGTAAGATAGCGGAAGCGACTTCAAGCACCTGAGAAAATACATGCTTAAAAAGGTCAACACAAAGGTTGGTGAGCTATAGTTTAAGTATAACAGTAATGTAAGTAGGCCACGAGATTTCAGTGCTACAACGAGCGTTTCAAAAGTATGCAAAAGTATATGCTTAACCGTGGGCACCCGGTAACTAACTTAACGTTTAATGTACCCCCTTAAAGTGCACTTGGCAAGTGCGTATAACCTCGAAGTATTAAACACTCGTTAAATGCTAGCGCTACTAGCCCGAGTGGGGATGTCAAACCCTATGGATCCATATCTAAGATTCGCGTTCACGGTTCAAAAACCGATGATTAAACGTTACCGAGCTAAAGGGAATGTTTATGCCGTTGTATAACCCACACATATATAAGTTTAAGTACTCATGCCTAGTATGTAAAACATAAAATCTGCATGTATTCTCAGTTCCCAAAATAAGTTAAAGTAAAAAGGGAATGCTATAACTCACAATGATTAGTAGTAATGGTAAGGTAGTAGTCGGAAAGTGGTGTGCAAGTAACGGTCCAAACGTCCTCAACCTAAGTCAAATAGCACTAAGTCAATAAGTCGTCTCAAAAGGTTTACAAGTACGTAATTAAGGTCATAAGGGTCATCATCAATCATCATTAAACAAAAGGTAACAAGTAAGACTCGTTTATGAAAGTCGTTTAAAACAAAGGCTGACTTCGGTCAGTCACCACGGCCTCTACCCTTACTGAATTAAGGTGAGACCAGTGGTCATGGCTCCGTCTATGAGTCCCTTAAGTGTGGTAAAATTTACAGAAGCAAACTCGTCTTGGTTTGACCGTGGCGACGGTCTAAGTGCGAGTAGGTCAGAAATTTCTGCACAACGTTAAAGGACATGGTAACGATCGGAGGGCCATAAATCCTAAACCGTAACTCGGATTAAGACGAGTCCTATATGAAAAGTTATCTACTCGAAAAGTTCTATCTAAAAATCAAGGTTAGAACAGCCCAGGTCTGCTGGTCTGTTCCAGAAGCAGTAGGTCAGAAACTTTTGGACAGAATGCAGTGGGTTTTGGAGAGTTCCGGTTGTCTCGGTGCTTGATGTTCATCACGGTTCTCATTCTTGATGCGTATAGCTTCAAGTGTACAACTCGTTGATGTGTTAACATCATTTTGACCAAGGTTTGTCCATCATAACTCAAGTGCAAGTGTTGTAGGTGTTTGATGAACCAAGGTTACATGTAAGTTTATGAACAAGTTCATGAACACTAAGAAAGATCACAACCAAGTGTTGGATCCATGATACTTGCACCAAAGTGTAAGTTCTTGTTGGTTTCATGTCCTTGTTCAAATGTGTAGTAAGCAACTAACAATAAGAAATAAAGAAAATGAATGATAAGCCTAAACCAACCATGAAGGTGGTATTCTAGTAACATACAACAAACAAGAACACAAGTAACAATTATAAAGATTATAAACTTTAAATCTTTGAAACAAATAAAGTAGAAAACTAAATAAACAAGAAAATGATTCATAGTTGCTCATACTTTTTAAAGATTCAACCAAGTTGATCTTTAAGTGAAGTAACTTCAAAGTTACTTCAAGAACTACAAGTAAAGAGTTTATACAACTATGAACTTTAATTCTTTGAAACAAATATGTAGAACATAACTAGAGAGATTATGTTCTTGATGTTCTTGTTAAATACAAGATATAAATGAAGAATCAAAACTAGAAAGTTTGATCTTGTAACTTAGTAAATAAAGACAAGTAAGTAAGTAAATAATAACTTAGTAATCTACAAGTAATTAAACTACAACAAGATTAAGTAACAAACAACAAAAGATGATGATGATTATGTGATGTTTAAATTCAGTTTTGGGACAAAGAAAAGAGAAGAAAAATTGTTCATAATACTTACAATCTTTAGAGAAAAATGAGAGAGAAAAGAGAGAAAAGTATGCAAGTAATGTGTGTGTGTGTTTGAGTGGGAGATTTCAAGTGAACAAGTAATGAAGAAATGATGAAGTGTGGACTCCTTTGAGCCCTCAAACCCCACGGTTCTGCAGCAACAAAGGGGAGAGGAGAGTTATTTTATGGTTACATGCATGTTAAAGTTCAAAAGATGGATAAAAGGGTTAGTCTCATGGGGATTATAAGGCAACTAGATTCCTTAAGCAAGTAACTAGTTAGTTTATGTTTAAATGATACTTACAAGTATGCAAGAGTGGGCTTAATGTCCATTAAAAGAAGTAGGGTGGGCTTGTGAGTCTTATTCAAGAGTCCATTACACTAATTAAAGCCCAAGTTGCAAATAATCCAAATAAGTCCAACTTAAGCCCAAGTAATTAACTAACCATCTTAGTTAATTAAAATGATTAATAAAATTAATCATGAATGTAAATAATACCTTAAAATATTATTCGTGCAAGTTCCGGGTGTCACAAAGACGTTTCGGGCATTTAAAGTTCAAGTACGGGCAATTAAAGCAACATGTAAATGTAATAACATACATTCTTTTAATCAAGCGTATTAATAATAATAATTATTAATAAATAACGTTGGAAAAACCAGGGTCGTTACATTACCCACCTGTTAAAGAAAATTTCGTCCCGAAATTTAAGCTGAAGTAGATGGAGGAGTCGGGAAAAGATGAGGATATTTCCGCATCATTTGATCCTCTCGTTCCCAAGTAAACTCAGGTCCTCGTTTGGCATTCCATCGTACTCGTACAATCGGAATCTTGTTGCGTTTCAAAGTTTTGATCTCACGATCCATAATCTCAACAGGTTCCTCCACAAAGTGGAGTTTGTCATCAATAGTAAGTTCTTCCAAAGGTATGATGAGTTCGGGTGCAGCAAGACACTTCTTCAAGTTTGACACATGGAAGGTAGGATGAACTGAGCTCAATTGTGCTGGTAGATCCAAACGGTAAGCAACTGGTCCAACACGTTCCAAGATCTCGAAAGGACCAATGTATCGTGGGTTCAACTTTCCACGTTTTCCAAAACGGATCACACCTTTCCAAGGTGCAACCTTCAACATTACACGATCACCAACATTAAATTCAAAGTCTTTCCGTTTAAGATCGGCATAGCTCTTCTGGCGATCACGGGCAGTCTTAAGTCTAGCTTGGATCTGAGCAATCTTCTCCGTGGTTTCGTGAACTACCTCGGGTCCGGTGATTTGCTTTTCGCCTACTTCGGCCCAACAAATAGGAGATCGGCACTTACGACCATACAATGCTTCAAAAGGTGCAGCATTAATGCTTGAGTGATAACTGTTGTTGTACGAGAATTCGGCGAGTGGCAAATGCCTTTCCCAGGCCTTTCCAAAATCAATGACACATGCACGCAGCATGTCCTCCAAGGTCTGAATCGTTCGTTCACTTTGCCCGTCAGTCTGAGGATGATAAGCAGTACTCATGTCAAGACGAGTTCCCATGGCTTCTTGCAAAGAACGCCAAAATCTGGAAGCAAAACGGGGATCGCGATCGGAGATGATTGATAAAGGTACACCATGACGAGATACAACCTCTTTGATGTACAGCTGAGCAAGTCTTTCCATTGTATCAGTTTCCTTCATCGCTAGGAAGTGTGCAGATTTGGTGAGGCGGTCAACAATAACCCAAATAGTATCGCATCCGCCCACCGTCTTCGGCAGCTTAGTAATGAAATCCATTGTGATCCTTTCCCACTTCCATTGTGGGATTTCCGGCTGTTGAAGTAACCCAGAAGGTCTCTGATGTTCGGCTTTAACCTTCGAGCAAGTCAAACACTTGCCAACATAAGTCGCAACGTCCTTCTTAAGATTCGGCCACCAATACTGTTCTTTAAGGTCGTGGTACATCTTACCTGCACCGGGGTGAATCGAATATCTCGATTTGTGTGCTTCATCAAGTATCAGGCTTCGTAGATCTCCATAGTAAGGTACCCAAATTCTTCCGGCATAACATCGGAGTCCAGACTCTCTAACCTCGAATCGAGAGACAAGTATGTTCAAATGCTCGTGAGATATGTTCTCCTCCTTGAGAGCCTCAACTTGGGCTACTCTGATCTGGTTGTTGAGGTTCGAATGGATGGTGATGTTCAGAGCCCTAACACGGAGAGGTGCCGTCCTCTCCTTTCGGCTTAAAGCGTCAGCTACAACATTGGCCTTGCCAGGGTGATAACGGAGTTCACAATCGTAGTCGTTGAGCGTCTCGATCCATCGACGCTGTCTCATATTCAATTGCTTCTGATCGAAGATGTGCTGGAGACTCTTGTGATCGGTGAAGATAGTGCTCTTAGTTCCATACAAATAATGTCTCCACAATTTGAGTGCAAAGACAACGGCTCCAAGTTCAAGATCATGTGTAGTGTAGTTCCGCTCGTGAATCTTCAATTGGCAGGAGGCATAGGCAATAACCTTTGATCGTTGCATCAGTACACAACCAAAACCACTCTTCGATGCATCGCAATAAACAACAAAGTCGTCGCTGCCTTCAGGAAGTGATAGGATAGGTGCGGAGGTTAACTTCTTCTTCAAAATTTGGAATGCTGATTCGTGTGTGGGTTCCCAAATGAACTTCTTGCCCTTGTGAGTCAGTGCGGTCAAAGGACGCGCAATCAGAGAAAATCCTTCGATAAACCTTCGATAATAACCGGCGAGACCTAGAAATTGGCGAATATGCGTTGGAGTAGTGGGGGTCTCCCACTTGCTGATGGCTTCAATCTTGGCGGGATCAACTTTGATACCCTGGTCGCTCACAACATGACCCAAAAACTGTACTTCCTTCAACCAAAATTCGCACTTGGAGAATTTGGCGTAAAGTTGCTCTTGTCTTAAGAGTTCAAGCACTAGCCGAAGGTGTTGCTCATGTTCTTCTTCGTTCTTAGAGTAGATGAGGATATCATCTATGAAGACGATAACAAACTTATCCAAGTAAGGCTTGCAGACACGATTCATGAGATCCATGAACACGGCAGGGGCATTTGTCAAACCGAATGGCATCACGAGGAACTCATAATGACCATAACGGGTCCTGAATGCAGTTTTCATCACGTCACTTTCCTTCAACCTCAGCTGGTGATATCCGGATCGCAAATCGATCTTTGAATAAACGCTCGATCCTTGTAGTTGATCAAAAAGATCATCAATTCGTGGAAGAGGATATCGATTCTTGATAGTCAATTTGTTGAGTTCACGGTAGTCGATACACATACGGAAGGATCCATCCTTCTTCTTTACAAACAACACAGGTGCGCCCCAAGGCGAGAAGCTTGGTTGGATAAACCCTCGATCTAATAGTTCCTGTAGTTGACTCTGTAATTCTTGCATCTCGGAAGGTGCGAGTCTATAAGGTGCGCGAGCTACAGGTGCAGCTCCTGGCACTAAGTCAATCTGAAACTCTACTACCCTCTGCGGTGGTAATCCAGGCAATTCCTCTGGGAAGACATCAGAAAATTCGTTCACAATTCGAACGTCGTTCACGTTCTTCATCTCAGTTTCTACCGCTTTCACATGTGCTAGGACAGCAAAGCGTCCCTTCTTCATAATCTTTTGTGCTTTCACGCAACTAATGAGGTTCAACTTCGAGGTACATCTCTCTCCATAGATAACCAGTGGTTCGCCATCTCCTTGTGGTATGCGAAGTGCTTTATCTCCACAGATAACATCGGCCTTTATCTTGCTCAACCAATCCATACCGACGATCACGTCAAAACTTCCCAGTTTGATAGGTATCAAATCAATTTCGAAATCTGCACCAGCTATGTTGATAATAGCTCCACGACTAATATGGTCAACCTTTTCAAGTTTTCCATTGGCGACCTCGACAAGCATACTTTCCTTCAAAGGAACTAACGACCAATCTAACTTATCACAAAAATGTCTACACACATAGCTCCTATCGGCACCAGTATCAAATAGGACAGAAGCTAAAAGATTGTTGATCTTGAATATACCTGTCACCAAGTCGGGGTTGTCGCGAGCGTCCCTTGCATTAACGTTGAAGGCTCTAGCACGCGGTGGTCCGCCATCCTTACGCTTGTTAGGACACTCGTTTCTGAAATGGCCCGTCTTTCCACATTCATAACACTTCTTAGGCCCATTGTTGTTGTGGTTTGGCTTCACATTCAAAGTGGTAACCTTGCAATCCTTGCCAACATGTCCAGATCGTTGGCACTTCTCACAGATAACATTGCAATACCCAGTGTGGTGCTTGTAGCACCTATTGCATTGTGGTAAGGTTCCTTTGTAGTTCTGATTGGTGCGGTTGTTGTTGTTGGGGTTGGTGTTGTTGTTGTGCATGTTGTTGTTTTGCCTGAACCCTTCATGTCGTTTTGCCGGGTTTTGATCATAGTTCCTACCCCTGTTGTTGTTGTGGTTGTTGTCCCATTTCCTCTTTTCACCACTAATAGTTTCGAACTTAGCCTTCTCCGGCTCGTCCAGGATGATTTGATTCAAGAGAGTATGCGCCATGCACATTGCTTCGGGAACACTTGGTGGCTTGGATGAGGTAACATTACCCTTGATGGACTTAGGAAGTCCCGAGAAGTATTTCTCCAAACGCTTAAATTCGGGGGTGACCATGGTTGGACACATAAGAGCCAATTCCAAAAACCTACGGTTGTAGCTGTTAAGGTCGTTCCCTACGGTTTTCAATTGCATAAATTCGATTTCCATCTTTTGAATCTCGGTTCTCGGACAGTATTCCTCGATCATAGCACATTTAAATTCTTCCCAAGGCGTAGCATACGCCTCATCAATTCCTTTCGCTTGGGCCATGGTATTCCACCATGTGAGCGCGCCATCAGACAGCGTGCAAGATGCAAATTTCGTTTTGTTAGCCTCAGAACAATTGCTAACCCTGAATACCGATTCCAACTTTTCGAACCATCTGGTGAGACCGACGGGTCCCTCAGTGCCACTGAAGTAGTGTGGCTTGCAGTTTTGAAATTCCTTGTAAGTACACCCATCTCGGACGACAGGTGGATTGACAGGCGGTGGTGGTGGAACTTGGGGTTGTCTTTCAGCTAGTGCAGCAGCGACTCGCTCGTTAATCATTTCCTCAATTTGTGCCGCGGTGGGGATAGATCTCCCGTTGGCCATGATGTTCTATACAAACATTTTGACTCAAGTCAAAATCCATTATGCAAATAATAATAGTACATTATATAACAACCAACATGAAAACAGCACAACACATGTTGATTAAATAACGCAAGCAGATATAAGTATCACAAAACCATGAGATGATAACGTAAATAGAACACTTACGCAAAAAGTAAACAACACAAATTCCATTCATTAATGATAATAGGTTCATACATTACAATAAGTTCGTATATTACACAAGTGAAATATGAAATTACAAAAGAGGTTACAATACAGAATCTAGTACAAAGTCCTACGGCGATGGTGGGTACAAGATGTCCAAAACATGAGCCAACTGCTCCTCGAGCTCAGTAACTCGAGTCTGGAGAATCTCAATCTCCCGCCTCATTTCCTCATTAGAGGAAGGTGATGGGGCAGGTGGTGCTGGCGGTGCAGGTGGAGCCGGTGGTGCTGAGGTGGATGGTCCGGCTCTGGGTGGAGACGGTAATATCTGTGGATCGGCGGGGTACGGCACCAGCCGTTTACGTGCAGTGATCCTACGACGCCGACCATAAGCGTCAGTGATAGTACGACCAGGAATTATGCCAGCGAAGCGATACCGCTTCTTCGGCGGGGTAGAAGGTGCCTGAATCGGTCGGTCAGCGGGATCCTCCTCATCACTGGAGTCGTCAGATGAGGTGTCGTCTGAAGAAGCATCGGTGGAAGAACCGTCGTCTGAATCATGCGGTGGTGGTGCGGGTGGCTCAACGTATCCGAAAGCGGCCAACATCTGTCGGTGTCGGCCTGGCGTAATCACGGCTAAGCGGCCGTCGGCAGTGCGTCGGCAAGGTGTGCGCCAGTGATTACGGAAGGGACCTTCCCCGAACTCCGCGGGGATCTCCATGCCACCAATGCGAGCCAGTTGCCTCAGGGGTCTGGAAGAAGACGCCGGGATAGGCACACTAGAGCTAGCTCCAGAACTAGAGGCGCCGGGGTTGCCAGTGGGTGTCGGGGCCGGAATGTCAGCAGCAGCAGCAGCAGCAGCAGCAACAGGTGCAGCAGTGGGTGGTACAACGGGGCCTGAGCCGCTCGGGATGTCAGTAGGTGGAACGTTCGACATCTGAACAAGGAAAAATAAATTTTCCATGTCAGTATGTCATAAAGCAAGCAAATAATAGGCCAACAGTTTAAATCATGTATAACAATAAGTAGCATGGCAATATCAGTAGTCGTACGAAACTAGCATGCAATCGAAAGCAAGTAATAGCATGCAGTAGTGAAATCACGTAGTAGCATACGGCATATAGCAGTAACAGTAAGCAGCAGCATGCAATAAGTTCAGCGGAAACAAGTAAACTAACAAGTTGTAGATTAGCCCATAAAACCAGATACTCAATACATCCTGGAACGGGGAAGATGTACAAGGATCTCAAGAAACATTTTTGGTGGCCGGGTATGAAAGCCGATGTTGCTAAATACGTAGGAGAATGTTTGACGTGTTCTAAGGTCAAAGCTGAGCATCAGAAACCATCAGGTCTACTTCAACAACCCGAAATCCCGGAATGGAAATGGGAAAACATTACCATGGATTTCATCACTAAATTGCCAAGGACTGCAAGTGGTTTTGATACTATTTGGGTAATAGTTGATCGTCTCACCAAATCAGCACACTTCCTGCCAATAAGAGAAGATGATAAGATGGAGAAGTTAGCACGACTGTATTTGAAGGAAGTCGTCTCCAGACATGGAATACCAATCTCTATTATCTCTGATAGGGATGGCAGATTTATTTCAAGATTCTGGCAGACATTGCAGCAAGCATTAGGAACTCGTCTAGACATGAGTACTGCCTATCATCCACAAACTGATGGGCAGAGCGAAAGGACGATACAAACGCTTGAAGATGTGACGCCCCGTACTAAATCATCATGTACGGACCATCATCAACAGGATCATTACAAGGTTAAGTACTATATGCGTTTTCAAAACAGAGTTTGCATTCATTAATAAAAGTGACGTCAGAACATACGTCAATTGTTTTACAAATCAAAGTATGCCTCACTAAGTAGAAGCATTAAATAAGTGTACGTGACCATAATGGTCGTTACATAACATAAGTTCATAAGTAAAAAGTTTGAATGCAACATAAGTAGTCATGCGATAACAACTCTAGGCAGCGGGTTCTACAGCACGACTAGTAAGATAGCGGAAGCGACTTCAAGCACCTGAGAAAATACATGCTTAAAAAGGTCAACACAAAGGTTGGTGAGCTATAGTTTAAGTATAACAGTAATGTAAGTAGGCCACGAGATTTCAGTGCTACAACGAGCGTTTCAAAAGTATGCAAAAGTATATGCTTAACCGTGGGCACCCGGTAACTAACTTAACGTTTAATGTACCCCCTTAAAGTGCACTTGGCAAGTGCGTATAACCTCGAAGTATTAAACACTCGTTAAATGCTAGCGCTACTAGCCCGAGTGGGGATGTCAAACCCTATGGATCCATATCTAAGATTCGCGTTCACGGTTCAAAAACCGATGATTAAACGTTACCGAGCTAAAGGGAATGTTTATGCCGTTGTATAACCCACACATATATAAGTTTAAGTACTCATGCCTAGTATGTAAAACATAAAATCTGCATGTATTCTCAGTTCCCAAAATAAGTTAAAGTAAAAAGGGAATGCTATAACTCACAATGATTAGTAGTAATGGTAAGGTAGTAGTCGGAAAGTGGTGTGCAAGTAACGGTCCAAACGTCCTCAACCTAAGTCAAATAGCACTAAGTCAATAAGTCGTCTCAAAAGGTTTACAAGTACGTAATTAAGGTCATAAGGGTCATCATCAATCATCATTAAACAAAAGGTAACAAGTAAGACTCGTTTATGAAAGTCGTTTAAAACAAAGGCTGACTTCGGTCAGTCACCACGGCCTCTACCCTTACTGAATTAAGGTGAGACCAGTGGTCATGGCTCCGTCTATGAGTCCCTTAAGTGTGGTAAAATTTACAGAAGCAAACTCGTCTTGGTTTGACCGTGGCGACGGTCTAAGTGCGAGTAGGTCAGAAATTTCTGCACAACGTTAAAGGACATGGTAACGATCGGAGGGCCATAAATCCTAAACCGTAACTCGGATTAAGACGAGTCCTATATGAAAAGTTATCTACTCGAAAAGTTCTATCTAAAAATCAAGGTTAGAACAGCCCAGGTCTGCTGGTCTGTTCCAGAAGCAGTAGGTCAGAAACTTTTGGACAGAATGCAGTGGGTTTTGGAGAGTTCCGGTTGTCTCGGTGCTTGATGTTCATCACGGTTCTCATTCTTGATGCGTATAGCTTCAAGTGTACAACTCGTTGATGTGTTAACATCATTTTGACCAAGGTTTGTCCATCATAACTCAAGTGCAAGTGTTGTAGGTGTTTGATGAACCAAGGTTACATGTAAGTTTATGAACAAGTTCATGAACACTAAGAAAGATCACAACCAAGTGTTGGATCCATGATACTTGCACCAAAGTGTAAGTTCTTGTTGGTTTCATGTCCTTGTTCAAATGTGTAGTAAGCAACTAACAATAAGAAATAAAGAAAATGAATGATAAGCCTAAACCAACCATGAAGGTGGTATTCTAGTAACATACAACAAACAAGAACACAAGTAACAATTATAAAGATTATAAACTTTAAATCTTTGAAACAAATAAAGTAGAAAACTAAATAAACAAGAAAATGATTCATAGTTGCTCATACTTTTTAAAGATTCAACCAAGTTGATCTTTAAGTGAAGTAACTTCAAAGTTACTTCAAGAACTACAAGTAAAGAGTTTATACAACTATGAACTTTAATTCTTTGAAACAAATATGTAGAACATAACTAGAGAGATTATGTTCTTGATGTTCTTGTTAAATACAAGATATAAATGAAGAATCAAAACTAGAAAGTTTGATCTTGTAACTTAGTAAATAAAGACAAGTAAGTAAGTAAATAATAACTTAGTAATCTACAAGTAATTAAACTACAACAAGATTAAGTAACAAACAACAAAAGATGATGATGATTATGTGATGTTTAAATTCAGTTTTGGGACAAAGAAAAGAGAAGAAAAATTGTTCATAATACTTACAATCTTTAGAGAAAAATGAGAGAGAAAAGAGAGAAAAGTATGCAAGTAATGTGTGTGTGTGTTTGAGTGGGAGATTTCAAGTGAACAAGTAATGAAGAAATGATGAAGTGTGGACTCCTTTGAGCCCTCAAACCCCACGGTTCTGCAGCAACAAAGGGGAGAGGAGAGTTATTTTATGGTTACATGCATGTTAAAGTTCAAAAGATGGATAAAAGGGTTAGTCTCATGGGGATTATAAGGCAACTAGATTCCTTAAGCAAGTAACTAGTTAGTTTATGTTTAAATGATACTTACAAGTATGCAAGAGTGGGCTTAATGTCCATTAAAAGAAGTAGGGTGGGCTTGTGAGTCTTATTCAAGAGTCCATTACACTAATTAAAGCCCAAGTTGCAAATAATCCAAATAAGTCCAACTTAAGCCCAAGTAATTAACTAACCATCTTAGTTAATTAAAATGATTAATAAAATTAATCATGAATGTAAATAATACCTTAAAATATTATTCGTGCAAGTTCCGGGTGTCACAAAGACGTTTCGGGCATTTAAAGTTCAAGTACGGGCAATTAAAGCAACATGTAAATGTAATAACATACATTCTTTTAATCAAGCGTATTAATAATAATAATTATTAATAAATAACGTTGGAAAAACCAGGGTCGTTACAGAAGACATGCTACGAGCATGTGTTATTGATTTCGGAAACAGTTGGGATCGACATCTACCGTTAGCAGAATTTTCCTACAACAACAGCTACCATTCAAGCATTGAGATGGCGCCGTTTGAAGCACTTTATGGTAGAAAGTGCAGGTCTCCGATTTGTTGGAGTGAAGTGGGGGATAGACAGATTACGGGTCCGGAGATTATACAAGAAACTACCGAGAAGATCATCCAAATTCAACAACGGTTGAAAACCGCCCAAAGTCGACAAAAGAGCTACGCTGACATTAAAAGAAAAGATATAGAATTTGAAATTGGAGAGATGGTCATGCTTAAAGTTGCACCTTGGAAAGGCGTTGTTCGATTTGGTAAACGAGGGAAATTAAATCCAAGGTATATTGGACCATTCAAGATTATTGATCGTGTCAGACCAGTAGCTTACCGACTAGAGTTACCTCAACAACTCGCGGCTGTACATAACACTTTCCACGTCTCGAATTTAAAGAAATGTTTTGCTAAAGAAGATCTCACTATTCCGTTAGATGAAATCCAAATCAACGAAAAACTTCAATTCATCGAAGAACCCGTCGAAATAATGGATCGTGAGGTTAAAAGACTTAAGCAAAACAAGATACCAATTGTTAAGGTTCGATGGAATGCTCGTAGAGGACCCGAGTTCACCTGGGAGTGTGAAGATCAGATGAAGAAGAAATACCCGCATCTATTTCCAGAAGATTCGTCAACACCTTCAACAGCTTAAAATTTCGGGACGAAATTTATTTAACGGGTAGGTACTGTAGTGACCCGAACTTTTCCATGTTTATATATATTAATTAAGATTGATATTTACATGATTAAATGTTTCCAACATGTTAAGCAATCAAACTTGTTAAGACTTGATTAATTGAAATATGTTTCATATAGACAATTGACCACCCAAGTTGATCGGTGATTCACGAACGTTAAAACTTGTAAAAACTATATGATGACATATATATGGATATATATATATATATATTTAACATGATACTATGATAAGAAAACATATCATAAAGTATATTAACAATGAACTACATATGTAAAAACAAGACTACTAACTTAATGATTTTTAAACGAGACATATATGTAACGATTATCGTTGTAAAGACATTTAATGTATATATATCATATTAAGAGATATTCATACATGATAATATCATGATAATATAATAATTTAAAATCTCATTTGATATTATAAACATTGGGTTAACAACATTTAACAAGATCGTTAACCTAAAGGTTTCAAAACAACACTTACATGTAACGACTAACGATGACTTAACGACTCAGTTAAAATGTATATACATGTAGTGTTTTAATATGTATTTATACACTTTTGAAAGACTTCAATACACTTATCAAAATACTTCTACTGAACAAAAATGCTTACAATTACATTCTCGTTCAGTTTCATCAACAATTCTACTCGTATGCACCCGTATTCGTACTCGTACAATACACAGCTTTTAGATGTATGTACTATTGGTATATACACTCCAATGATCAGCTCTTAGCAGCCCATGTGAGTCACCTAACACATGTGGGAACCATCATTTGGCAACTAGCATGAAATATCTCATAAGATTACAAAAATATGAGTAATCATTCATGACTTATTTACATGAAAACAAAATTACATATCCTTTATATCTAATCCATACACCAACGACCAAAAACACCTACAAACACTTTTATTCTTCAATTTTCTTCATCTAATTGAACTCTCTCAAGTTCTATCTTCAAGTTCTAAGTGTTCTTCATAAATTCCAAAAGTTCTAGTTTCATAAAATCAAGAATACTTTCAAGTTTGCTAGCTCACTTCCAATCTTGTAAGGTGATCATCCAACCTCAAGAAATCTTTGTTTCTTACAGTAGGTTATCATTCTAATACAAGGTAATAATCATATTCAAACTTTGGTTCAATTTCTATAACTATAACAATCTTATTTCAAGTGATGATCTTACTTGAACTTGTTTTCGTGTCATGATTTTGCTTCAAGAACTTTGAGCCATCCAAGGATCCATTGAAGCTAGATCCATTTTTCTCTTTTCCAGTAGGTTCATCCAAGGAACTTAAGGTAGTAATGATGTTCATAACATCATTCGATTCATACATATAAAGCTATCTTATTCGAAGGTTTAAACTTGTAATCACTAGAACATAGTTTAGTTAATTCTAAACTTGTTCACAAACAAAAGTTAATCCTTCTAACTTGACTTTTAAAATCAACTAAACACATGTTCTATATCTATATGATATGCTAACTTAATGATTTAAAATCTGGAAACACGAAAAACACCGTAAAACCGGATTTACGCCGTCGTAGTAACACCGCGGGCTGTTTTGGGTTAGTTAATTAAAAACTATGATAAACTTTGATTTAAAAGTTGTTATTCTGAGAAAATGATTTTTATTATGAACATGAAACTATATCCAAAAATTATGGTTAAACTCAAAGTGGAAGTATGTTTTCTAAAATGGTCATCTAGACGTCGTTCTTTCGACTGAAATGACTACCTTTACAAAAATGACTTGTAACTTATTTTTCCGACTAGAAACCTATACTTTTTTTGTTTAGATTCATAAAATAGAGTTCAATATGAAACCATAGCAATTTGATTCACTCAAAACGGATTTAAAATGAAGAAGTTATGGGTAAAACAAGATTGGATAATTTTTCTCATTTTAGCTACGTGAAAATTGGTAACAAATCTATTCCAACCATAACTTAATCAACTTGTATTATATATTATGTAATCTTGAGATACCATAGACACGTATACAATGTTTCGACCTATCATGTCGACACATCTATATATATTTCGGAACAACCATAGACACTCTATATGTGAATGTTGGAGTTAGCTATACAGGGTTGAGGTTGATTCCAAAATATATATAGTTTGAGTTGTGATCAATACTGAGATACGTATACACTGGGTCGTGGATTGATTCAAGATAATATTTATCGATTTATTTCTGTACATCTAACTGTGGACAACTAGTTATAGGTTACTAACGAGGACAGCTGACTTAATAAACTTAAAACATCAAAATATAGTAAAAGTGTTGTAAATATATTTTGAACATACTTTAATATATATGTATATATTGTTATAGGTTCGTGAATCAACAGTGGCCAAGTCTTACTTCCCGACGAAGTAAAAATCTGTGAAAGTGAGTTATAGTCCCACTTTTAAAATCTAATATTTTTGGGATGAGAATACATGCAGGTTTTATAAATGATTTACAAAATAGACACAAGTACGTGAAACTACATTCTATGGTTGAATTATCGAAATCGAATATGCCCCTTTTTATTAAGTCTGGTAATCTAAGAATTAGGGAACAGACACCCTAATTGACGCGAATCCTAAAGATAGATCTATTGGGCCTAACAAACCCCATCCAAAGTACCGGATGCTTTAGTACTTCGAAATTTATATCATATCCGAAGGGTGTCCCGGAATGATGGGGATATTCTTATATATGCATCTTGTTATTGTCGGTTACCAGGTGTTCACCATATGAATGATTTTTATCTCTATGTATGGGATGTGTATTGAAATATGAAATCTTGTGGTCTATTGTTACGATTTGATATATATAGGTTAAACCTATAACTCACCAACATTTTTGTTGACGTTTAAAGCATGTTTATTCTCAGGTGAATATTAAGAGCTTCCGCTGTTGCATACTAAAATAAGGACAAGATTTGGAGTCCATGTTTGTATGATATTGTGTAAAAACTGCATTCAAGAAACTGATTTCGATGTAACATATTTGTATTGTAAACCATTATGTAATGGTCGTGTGTAAACAGGATATTTTAGATTATCATTATTTGATAATCTACGTAAAGCTTATTAAACCTTTATTTATGAAATAAAGGTTATGGTTTGTTTTAAAAATGAATGCAGTCTTTGAAAAACGTCTCATATAGAGGTCAAAACCTCGCAACGAAATCAATTAATATGGAACGTTTTTAATCAATAAGAACGGGACATTTCAAATATAACCACGTTGGTCTGATGTCATTATATTATACTAACTCATGCTTCAATTCCCAACACTACTTCAAATCATTCAAAATTTAAATTTAAATTTTACAGAATATAGAAACTTAAATAGTTTTCCTTTATGATGTAATAAAGATATCATAAAGAGATAATTAATTGTGGACAAGAATCGTTATGAAGATATCTTCAGAAATATCGAGGATATTTATAACGAAAGATACGATGATATTTTTAGAATTTCTAAAATCGAAGGATAATGAAGAAATTCTTCTGTAAGGATTTAGAATGCGTAAAAAGATCTTCTGTGATTTCCTTCAGAAATCGAATCATCTAGATTCTTTGGTTATAGGTTTAGTCCTTGGGATTTGTCCACAGCTTCCTTCATGTTTTGCTCAATCCGTCTTTCAATACCAGATTTTCTTTTGAGCTTTTCCAACACACAATTCTTTATTATCAAGCTTCTGGTCATTAAGACCATCTACGGCTTTTGCTGCTTCATCAACATTATTAGGGTTAACGAATCTGAATCGTTGGTTATAGTTCTAAGGTGTTTTCAAGAATTTTGAAGAATGTACAATGTAACATATTAATGTGAGATATAAATATTTCTCGGGTATTACCTACCCGTTAAAATATTTTCACAATTAACAGTTTGTACAAAAGAGTTTTAATTACAGTTTTTATGAAAATATACGTACATATATATTTTCCTTCAGATGTAATCATGGATTTAATGAGTTAATATAATATTAAACTCATTTGATTTACGGTTGAAACGAGAATGATTAATCTCCAAAACCTTAGATTTCATAATTGTCGCGAAATATTTCGCTAATGAAGTTATGAATCAATACGTTCGTCGTTACACTTTTTTTTATTATGAAATGGAGTTTATTGTGTTGAAGTAGTGATTAACAATTGTTAAGTCATTAACGAAGGGTGTACATCATAGCATATTAGTGATATGAATTAACCAAGTAGTACTTACTAGTTAAGATTCACACGTAATAGCTTAGTACGACAAGATTTATTATTGTTCCAAATCATATATATATATAAAGTATACATATATAATTCTTCACGAAGAATGAGTCAATACATCTTAACTCATTATTGCTAATATTCCTTGGTATCTTTGGGGCGTATGATGTTGATGTTTGAGGTACTGAGTGTGATGTTGAGGCGTGGGATGCAGATGTTGTTGTTGGTGATGATGATGGTACTGGTTATGCTACTGGTGCTGCTGATGCTTGTAGATATTGCACCATATTCTCCAGAGCCACCACTAGAGTGCGAAGCTCGTTGACTTCTTCTACTATTCCGGGATGATTGGCGGTTGGAACAAGGGGATGAATAAGATCTAGAATCTTCGATATTATATAATCGTGACGGGATACCCTGGGAAGAAGAGAGAAAATGGTGTTTCGGACTGGTTCGCCGGTAAGTGCTTCAGGTTCTTCGCCAAGAGGTGAATTCAGTTGGTGGAAGGTATCACCTTCTTCTTGCCTCCATTGATTGAGTCGGCTACGAACCTATCCCCAATTCATCCAGAAAAGATGATGGCTGATTGGTTCATTTGTTCCAGTTACGCTGCCATTGGAGCTCGAAGAGTTTGAGGAATCCATATTATGTGTTTGGAGTAGGGTTTGATATGAAATGAGTGTTGGATACTGAATGATATATTCGTCTCCTTGAATACGTATATATAGCAAAAAGATTTCCGTAATTTACGGAGGGAATTTAGGAAAAGTGTTAGACAAAGTTTATTAGGATAGATATGATAAAATGTGATAAGATATGATGTGTCTATACTCCATTTATGCAATAATTCCAGTATGACGTGTCGAGATAAAAATGATAAGTATGTAATCAGATAATCATTCGATTAAAGACTTTCAATTCATAATGGCCTATTCAGGTCTAGGGGCTTGAGCTATAGGATCCTTTAAATCGGTAATCTAAACCCTTCCATTCTAGAATTTCGTAGACGCCATCCGTCAAAAAATAACGAGAAAGCAAAGATTTTGAAAGTAATGAATATGAATAGTAGAGATTTCAAGAATCATGGATAACATTTCATGTAATACATATGTAATACACAAAACCATGATAGATGACAAAGGAATGTCGAGAATTTCAGAAATCATGGTGTCTTATTTAAATGTAGTGGCGGAATTAGATAGTACTTAGGAGAGTGAGAAGAGTTCCTAGATTGGCTTGATATTCTAAGGAAGATTAAAGAATTTAATAAGCATAGTTTCTAAGGCATAGTGTAGCATTTAACAGTTAAAGGTAACAATTAAAGGCACTACGGTCAAGGAAAGTTGTAGTCCTACATTGCTGAGGTATCTAATTGTATAAGGCACACATAAAATGCAATACTGGTTCTCTACAACAAAACTGCTCTGATACCAATCTGTCACACCCCCAATGTAGTGACCCGAACTTTTCCATGTTTATATATATTAAATGAAATTATTATCTACATGATTAAATGTTTCCAACATGTTAAGCAATCAAACTTGTTAAGACTTGATTAAATGAAATAAGTTTCATATAGACAATTGATCACGCAAGTTGACCGGCGATACACGAACGTTACAAAATTGTAAAAACTACATGTTGTGGTATATATATAGACATATATATATGGTTGACATAAGATTATGATGAGTAAGTATCTCACTAAGTATATTAACAATGTGTGATATACATAAGAAATGAGATTACTAAGTTAAGAAACTCGAAATGTTATATATAACGATTATCGTTATGATAACGTATACTAAATACATATGTATCATATTAAGATATTGATACACTATATTTAACATGATAAAATGATATTTAAATATATCATTAAGTGTATTAACAATGAACTACATATGTAAAAACAAGACTACTAACTCAAGAATTACGAAACGAGACTAATATGTAACGATTATCGTTGTAACGACATTTAAATGTATATATATCATATTAAGATATATTAATATATCATAATATCATGATAATATAATAATTTAAGAGCTCATTAGATATAATAAACATTGGGTTAACAACATTTAACAAGATCGTTAACTTAAAGGTTTCAAATCAACATTTACATGTAACGACTAACGATGACTTAACGACTCAGTTAAAATGTATATACATGTAGTGTTTTAATATGTATTCATACACTTTTTAAAGACTTCAAGACACATATCAAAGTACTTCTACTTAACAAAAATGCTTACAATTACATCCTCGTTCAGTTTCATCAACAATTCTACTCGTATGCACCCGTATTAGTACTCGTACACTATATAGCTTTTAGATGTATATACTACTGGTATATACACTCCAATGATTAGCTCTTAGTAGTCCATGTGAGTCACCTAACACATGTGGGAACCATCATTTGGCAACTAGCATGAAATATCTCATAAAATTACAAAAATATTAGTAATCATTCATAACTTATTTACATGAAAACAAAATTACATATCCTTTATATCTAATCCATATACCAACAACCAAAAATACCTAAAAACACTTTCATTCTTCAATTTTCTTCATATAATTGATCTCTCTCAAGTTTCATCTTCAAGTTCTAAGTGTTCTTCATAAATTCCATAAGTATAGTTTCATAAAAATCAAGAATACTACCAAGTTTGCAAGTTTACTTCCAAGCTTTCTAATCCATTCCAAGTAATCATCTAAGATCAAGGAACATTTGTTATTTACAGTAGGTTATCTTTCTAATTCAAGGTAATATTCATATTCAAACTTTGATTCAATTTCTACAACTATAACAATCTTATTTCGAGTGAAAATCTTACTTGAACTATTTTCGTGTCATGATTCTGCTTCAAGAACTTTCAAGCCATCCAAGGATCCTTTGAAGCTGGATCCATTTTTCTCATTTTCAGTAGTTTTATCCAGAAAACTTGAGGTAGTAATGATGTTCATAACATCATTCGATTCAAACATATAAAGCTATCTTATTCGAAGGTTTAAACTTGTAATCACTAGAACATAGTTTAGTTAATTCTAAACTTGTTCGCAAACAAAAGTTAATCCTTCTAACTTGACTTTTAAAATCAACTAAACACATGTTCTATATCTATATGATATGCTAACTTAATGATTTAAAACCTGGAAACACGATGAACACCATAAAATCGGATATACGTCGTCGTAGTGAAACCGGGGGCTGTTTTGGTTTGGATAATTAAAAACTATGATAAACTTTGATTTAAAAGTTGTTCTTTTGGGAAAATTATTTTTCATATGAACATGAAACTATATCCAAAAATCATGGTTAAACTCAAAGTGGAAGTATGTTTTCCAAAATGGTCATCTAGACGTCGTTCTTTCGACTGAAATGACTACCTTTACAAAAATGAGTAGTAACCTATAATTCTGACTATAAACTTATACTTTTTCTGTATAGATTCATAAACTTAAGTTCAATATGAAACCATACCAATTGGATTCACTCAAAACGGATTTAAAATGAAGAAGTTATGGGTAAAACAAGATTGGATATTTTTTGATTATTTTAGCTACGGGAAATGTTTAACAAATCTATACAAATCATATCCTAGCTAACTTATATTGTATTATACATGTATTCTAATATATTATGTAATCTTGGGATATCATAGACACGTATGCAAATGTTTTGACATATCATATCGACCCATGTATATATATTATTTGGAACAACCATAGACACTCTATATGCAGTAATGTTGGAGTTAGCTATACAGGGTTGAGGTTGATTCCAAAAATATATATACTTTGAGTTGTGATCTAGCCTGAGACGTGTATACATTGGATCGTGGATTGATTCAAGATAATATATATCGATTTATTTCTGTACATCTAACTGTGGATATATATGGGGATATTCTTATATATGCATCTTGTTAATGTCGGTTACCAGGTGTTCACCATATGAATGATTTTTATCTCTATGTATGGGATGTGTATTGAAATATGAAATCTTGTGGTCTATTGTTAAGATTTGATATATATAGGTTAAACCTATAACTCACCAACATTTTTGTTGACGTTTAAAGCATGTTTATTCTCAGGTGAATACTAAGAGCTTCCGCTGTTGCATACTAAAATAAGGATAAGATTTGGAGTCCATGTTTGTATGATATTGTGTAAAAACTGCATTCAAGAAACATATGTCGATGTAATATATTTCTATTGTAAACCATTATGTAATGGTCGTGTGTAAACAGTATATTTTAGATTATCATTATTTGATAATCTACGTAATGTTTTTAAAACCTTTATTGATAAAATAAAGGTTATGGTTGTTTTAAAAATGAATGTAGTCTTTGAAAAACGTCTCATATAGAGGTCAAAACCTCGCAACGAAATCAATTAATATGGAACGTTTATAATCAATATGAATGGGATATTTCAGTTGGTATCAGAGCCTTGGTCTTAGAGAACCAGAAAATTTGCATTAGTGTGTCTTATTGAGTTTGTTAGGATGCATTAGTAAGTCTGGACTTCGACCGTGTTTTCTTTAAAAATGATTGCTTAACATTTTTGTTGGAAACTATATATTATTAACATGTAAATAATATGTGATATATTAATCTCTTAACATATTTGATATTGTGTGATAGATGTCTACCTCTAGCACAAATCCCATTGACTCACCTAATAATAACGAAGAGTCGAATATATATTGGCAAGATTTACAAGTTCCCGAAGAACCGGAAGAAGAAACGGAACAACCAGAAAAAGAGGAACCAGAAGAAGAAGAGGTTCCGGAGGGGGGAATAGTAGGAACCACAGAAAACCGGTCAAATAAAAGAAAATCCTCAACCAATGGACTAAAGTTAATAATGGTCAATGGTGTTTCCGCTAAGGAAGCAAAATATTGGGAAAATTACCAATTTTCCGATGAATCGGATCATGATGAGGATTCCGATGATGTTATAGAAATTACCCCGACCCAATTTAATGAGGCAAAAGAAAATAATAAGGGAAAAGGCATCAAAATAGAGAAATCTGATTCCGACCCCGATGAACTTTATATGTACCGTCAACACCCTTATTTTCAATATCGTGACAATAACCCGGGAACCTCTAAACCACCAGGTTTTTCTAAACCAATGTGGAAAACGATGACTCATATTAGTGGAACATAATATATCCCTAGAAGATTAGGAAAAAGAACCAAGTCTGAAGAAGAAGAAACCAGTGATTCAGATTAGAGGGGTGTGAGCATGTTGTGTAATAAATGTATTGTAGTGTGCTTGTACTTTTATGTTCTATGTAAAAATTGCTTGTATTGTTTGTTATTACGAATCTAATCCTTGTCTATTTTACAGTATAAAAACAAAATGGACGTTAAGGGTAGACAACCAGATATTTTAGAAGACCTACCAGAGGATATGATTGAGGAAATCTTGTCTAGAGTCGGTCAGAATTCATCAGCACATTTAGTTATGGCGAAATTAACTTGTCAAACATTTGAAAGACTTTCCAGAAATGCCTTAGTTTATAAAAGGCTTTTCTTTGATAGGTGGGGTATATAACATTGGGGAGACTGTAAGTTACGTCGTGTTTTCTTTAAAGCGTTATATGCGGGGAACCCAAATGCAATTTTACGTTACGGGTTAAGAACCTATTTTGACTCAACATATCCCAACATAGGATTTCGTGAATTAGAAAGAGCTTCTAACATGCAACATAAAGAAGCATGTTATGCTTACGGGTTAGTGATGTTCGCTTCTTACCAAAGTGAGAAAAAGAACATCGGATTGCAGCTTTTAAATAAAACTTTCCCACAAGTGACGGATTCAGTAGTTGGGTTGAGAAACAAGGTTTTTAGATTATTACGGGGCTGTTGAACATTACAAAACCCTCGTCCTTTTGACGACATTACAACATGCTGCCTAGCTAATAGTCATAACGGTTATTTTCCACAAGACCAAGGATGGGAAGTCGTCTTAGTAAAACCAGAATGCATGACTTGTTTCTGGACTTATGAATTACGTGTCTTTATTTCCTTTGCTGAATAACTTGCGTATTAACTAGATTTATCTTCAAAACTGTCTTGTATCATAGTGTACTATATTTCATGTTATATGTAATATAGCGAAGTTGTAAGTTTGAAGAATATTTGTATGTGATATATTATTATAATCAGTTTTTCATATGGAATTGTAGTAGTTGAATTGTATATTAGCTACTAAGTATGAACTTAACGGGTAGGTAGTACCCGAATTTAAACTTATAAAACGCTAATATGAAGAAAAAGCTTTTATAAATGAGTTCATATTATGCTACGAGATACTATTGACTACTCTTAATATTCTGTATGATTAAATTGTTTCATTTGACTATTTTGAAGGAAATGGCACTGACTACTTGACACACCTTGAATATGAGCGAAGAGGAATTTCGTGCCTTTCTTGCTTAAAACATAGCCGCAGTACAGGCCGCACTACATACCAACAATAACTCTGAATCTAGCAATACAGCTAACGGCACATGAAATCGTGTAGGATGCTCCTACAAGGAATTCACTGCCTGCAAACCTTTGGAATTTGATGGAACCGAAGGACCAATTGGATTGAAACGGTGGACCAAGAAAGTTGAATCGGTGTTTGCCATAAGTAAGTGTACTGAAGAGGACAAAGTTAAGTACGCTATGCATACCTTCACAGGTATTGCGTTAACATGGTGGAATACCTATCTAGAGCAAGTGGGACAAGATGCTGCTTACGCGCTACCGTGGTCAGCATTCAAGCACTTGATGAACGAGAAGTACCGTCCCAAAACCGAGGTCAATAAGCTTAAGTCAGAACTTAGAGGGTTACGAACACAGGGATTCGATATTACTTCGTACGAAAGACGATTCACAGAATTGTGCCTATTGTGTCCGAGAGCGTTCGAAGATGAGGAAGAGAAGATCGACGCGTTTGTCAAAGGGTTACCGGAGAGAATCCAAGAAGATATAAGTTCACACGAGCCTGCCTCCATACAAAAGGCATGTAGAATGGCTCACAAACTAGTGAACCAGATTGAGGGAAGAATTAAAGAACAGGCAGCCGAAGAGGTCAACGTGAAGTTAGTCAAAAGAAAGTGGGAGGAAAACGGTGATAAGAGTCACCAAAACAACAACAACTATCCCAACAATCGCAACATCAATCGCAACTACAACAAACGGCACAACAACAACAACAACTACAATAATCATCCCAACAACAATAACAACCGCAACAACAACAACAATCAGAAGCAGCTATGCCAAAGGTGTGAAAAGTATCACTCGGGGTTCTGCACCAAATTTTGAAACAAGTGTAAAAGAAATGGTCATAGCGCGGTGAAGTGTGAGGTCTACGGACCAGGGGTTAACAGAACGAAAGGAACAAATGGTTTCGGAACGAGTAATGGCGGAGCAAGTAGTGTCGGAGCAAGTTATGCCAATGTAGTTTGTTATAAATGTGGAAAACCAGGCCACATTATTAGAAATTGCCCGAATCAGGAGAACACGAATGGACAAGGCCGCGAAAGAGTTTTCAATATTAATGCAACAGAGGCACAGGAAGACCCGGAGCTTGTTACGGGTTCATTTCTTATTGACAATAAATCTGCTTACGTTTTATTTGATTCGGGTGCGGATAGAAGCTATATGAGTAGAGATTTTTATGCTAAATTAAGTTGTCCATTGACGCCGTTTGATAGTAAATTTTTACTCGATTTAGCAAACGGTAAATTAATTTCACCAGATTATATATGCCGAAATCGAGAAATTAAACTGGGTAGCGAAATATTTAAGATTGATTTGATACCAGTAGAGTTAAGGAGTTTTGATGTAATAGTTGGCATGGACTGGCTGAAGGAGATGAAAGCAGAGATCGTATGTTACAAAAATGCAATTCGCATTGTACGAGAAGAAGGAGAACCCTTAATGGTGTATAGAGAAAAGGGCAACACGAAGCTACATCTTATTAGTAATTTGAAGGCACAAAAATTAATAAGAAAAGGTTGCTATGTTGTTCTAGCACACGTCGAGAAAGTACAAACTGAAGAAAAGAGCATCAATGATGTTCCCGTCGTAAAAGAATTTCCCGATGTATTTTCGAAAGAATTACTCGGACTACCTTCACATCGATCTGTTGAATTTCAAATAGATCTTGTACCAGGAGCTGCACCAATAGCTCGTGCTCCTTACAGACTCGCACCCAGCGAGATGAAAGAACTGCAAAGCCAACTGCAAGAACTATTAGAACGTGGTTTCATTCGACCAAGCACATCACCATAGGGAGCTCCTGTTTTGTTTGTCAAGAAGAAGGATGGTACATTTAGGTTGTGTATTGACTATAGAGAGTTGAATAAACTTACCATCAAAAATCGTTATCCACTGCCGAGAATTGACGACTTATTTGATCAACTACAAGGCTCGTCGGTTTATTCGAAAATCGATTTACGTTATGGATATCATCAAATGCGAGTAAAGGAGGATGATATTCCAAAAAGCTGCTTTTAGGACGCGTTATGGTCATTACGAATTTATGGTTATGCCGTTTGGATTGACTAACGCACCAGCTGTGTTCATGGACCTTATGAACCGAGTGTGTGGGCCATATCTTGACAAGTTTGTCATTGTTTTCATCGATGACATACTTATTTACTCAAAGAATGATCAAGAGCACGAAGAACATTTGAGAAAAGTGCTAGAAGTATTGAGGAAAGAAAAACTGTACGCTAAGTTTTCAAAGTGTGCATTTTGGTTGGAAGAAGTTCAATTCCTCGGTCACATAGTGAACAAAGAAGGTATCCAGGTGGACCCGGCAAAGATCGAAATCGTTGAAAAGTGGGAAACCCTGAAAACTCCGAAACACATACGCCAGTTTTTAGGACTAGCTGGTTACTACAGAAGGTTCATCCAAGACTTTTTCAGAATAGCAAAATCCTTGACTGCATTAACGCATAAAGGGAAGAAATTTGAATGGAAAGATGAACAAGAGAAAGCGTTTCAATTGTTAAAGAAAAAGTTAACTACCACACCTATATTGTCATTACCTGAAGGGAATGATGATTTTGTGATATATTGTGACGCCTCAAAGCAAGGTCTCGGTTGTGTATTAATGCAACGAACGAAAGTAATTGCTTATGCGTCTAGACAATTGAAGATTCACGAACAGAATTATACGACGCATGATTTGGAATTAGGCACTGTTGTTTTTGCATTAAAGACTTGGAGGCACTACTTATATGGGGTCAAAAGTATTATATATACCGACCACAAAAGTCTTCAACACATATTTAATCAGAAACAACTGAATATGAGGCAGCGTAGGTGGATTGAATTATTGAATGATTACGACTTTGAGATTCGTTACCACCCAGGGAAGGCAAATGTGGTAGCCGACGCCTTGAGCAGAAAGGACAGAGAACCCATTCGAGTAAAATCTATGAATATAATGATTCACAATAACCTTACTACTCAAATAAAGGAGGCGCAACAAGGAGATTTAAAAGAAGGAAATTTAAAGGATGAAATACCCAAAGGATCGGAGAAGCATCTTAATATTCGGGAAGACGGAACCCGGTATAGGGCTGAAAGAATTTGGGTACCAAAATTTGGAGATATGAGAGAAATGGTACTTAGAGAAGCTCATAAAACCAGATACTCAATACATCCTGGAACGAAGAAGATGTACAAGGATCTCAAGAAACATTTTTGGTGGCCAGGTATGAAAGCCGATGTTGCTAAATACGTAGGGGAATGTTTGACGTGTTCTAAGGTCAAAGCAGAGCATCAGAAACCATCAGGTCTACTTCAAAAACCCGAAATCCCGGAATGGAAATGGGAAAACATTACCATGGATTTCATCACTAAATTGCCAAGGACTGCAAGTGGTTTTGATACTATTTGGGTAATAGTTGATCGTCTCACCAAATCAGCACACTTCCTGTAAATAAGAGAAGATGACAAGATGGAGAAGTTAGCACGACTGTATTTGAAGGAAGTCATCTCCATACATGGAATACCAATCTCTATTATCTCTGATAGGGATGGCAGATTTATTTCAAGATTCTGGCAGACATTACAGCAAGCATTAGGAACTCGTCTAGACATGAGTACTGCCTATCATCCACAAACTGATGGGCAGAACGAAAGGACAATACAAACGCTTGAAGACATGCTACGAGCATGTGTTAGTGATTTCGGAAACAGTTGGGATCAACATCTACCGTTAGCAGAATTTTCCTACAACAACAGCTACCATTCAAGCATTGAGATGGCGCCGTTTAAAGCACTTTATGGTAGAAAGTGCAGGTCTCCGATTTGTTGGAGTGAAGTGGGGGATAGACAGATTACGGGTCCGGAGATAACACAAGAAACTACCGAGAAGATCATCCAAATTCAACAACGGTTGAAAACCGCCCAAAGTCGACAAAAGAGCTACGCCGACATTAAAAGAAAAGATATAGAATTTGAAATTGGAGAGATGGTCATGCTTAAAGTTGCACCTTGGAAAGGCGTTGTTCGATTTGGCAAACGAGGGAAATTAAATCCAAGGTATATTGGACCATTCATGATTATTGATCGTGTCGGACCAGTAGTTTACCAACTTGAGTTACCTCAACAACTTGTGGCTGTACATAACACTTTCCACATCTCGAATTTGAAGAAATATTTTGCTAAAGAAGATCTCACTATTCCGTTAGATGAAATCCAAATCAACGAAAAACTTCAATTCATCGAAGAACCCGTCGAAATAATGGATCGTGAGGTTAAGAGACTTAAGCAAAACAATATACCGATTGTTAAGGTTCGATGGAATGCTCGTAGAGGACCCGAGTTCACCTGGGAACGAGAAGATCAGATGAAGAAGAAATACCTGCATCTATTTCCAGAAGATTCGTCAACACCTCCAACTGCTTAAAATTTCGGGACGAAATTTATTTAACGGGTAGGTACTGTAGTGACCCGAACTTTTCCATGTTTATATATATTAAATGAAATTGTTATCTACATGATTAAATGTTTCCAACATATTAAGCAATCAAACTTGTTAAGACTTGATTAAATGAAATAAGTTTCATATAGACAATTGATCACCCAAGTTGACCGGCGATTCACGAACGTTACAAAATTGTAAAAACTACATGTTGTGGTATATATATAGACATATATATATGGTTGACATAAGATTATGATGAGTAAGTATCTCACTAAGTATATTAACAATGTGTGATATACATAAGAAATGAGATTACTAAGTTAAGAAACTCGAAATGATATATATAACGATTATCGTTATGATAACGTCTACTAAATACATATGTATCATATTAAGATATTGATACACTATATTTAACATGATAAAATGATATTTAAATATATCATTAAGTGTGTTAACAATGAACTACATATGTAAAAACAAGACTAATAACTCAAGAATTACGAAACGAGACTAATATGTAACGATTATCGTTGTAACGACATTTAAATGTATATATATCATATTAAGATATATTAATATATCATAATATCATGATAATATAATAATTTAACATCTCATTAGATATAATAAACATTGGGTTAACAACATTTAACAAGATCGTTAACTTAAAGGTTTCAAATCAACATTTACATGTAACGACTAACGATGACTTAACGACTCAGTTAAAATGTATATACATGTAGTGTTTTAATATGTATTCATACACTTTTGAAAGACTTCAAGACACATATCAAAGTACTTCTACTTAACAAAAATGCTTACAATTACATCCTCGTTCAGTTTCATCAACAATTCTACTCGTATGCACCCGTATTCGTACTCGTACAATATACAGCTTTTAGATGTATGTACTATTGGTATATACACTCTAAAGATCAGCTCTTAACAGCCCATGTGAGTCCCCTAACACATGTGGGAACTATCATTTGGCAACTAGCATGAAATATCTCATAAAATTACAAAAATATTAGTAATCATTCATGACTTATTTACATGAAAACAAAATTACATATCCTTTATATCTAATCCATATACCAACGACCAAAAACACCTACAAACACTTTAATTCTTCAATTTTCTTCATCTAATTGATCTCTCTCAAGTTCCATCTTCAAGTTCTAAGTGTTCTTCATAAATTCCATAAGTATAGTTTCATAAAAATCAAGAATACTACCAGGTTTGCAAGTTTACTTCCAAGCTTTCTAATCCATTCCAAGTAATCATCTAAGATCAAGGAACCTTTGTTATTTATAGTAGGTTATATTTCTAATTCAAGGTGATATTCATATTCAAACTTTGATTCAATTTCTACAACTATAACAATCTTATTTCGAGTGAAAATCTTACTTGAACTGTTTTCGTGTCATGATTCTGCTTCAAGAACTTTCAAGCCATCCAAGGATCCTTTGAAGCTAGATCCATTTTTTTCATTTCCAGTAGTTTTATCCAGAAAACTTGAGGTAGTAATGATGTTCATAACATCATTCGATTCACAAGACCAAGGATGGGAAGTCGTCTTAGTAAAACCAGAATGCGTGACTTGTTTCTGGACTTATGAATTACGTGTCTTTATTTCCTTTGCTGAATAACTTGCGTATTAACTAGATTTATCTTCAAAACTGTCTTGTATCATAGTGTACTATATTTCATGTTATATGTAATATAGCGAAGTTGTAAGTTTGAAGAATATTTGTATGTGATATATTATTATAATCAGTTTTTCATATGGAATTGTAGTAGTTGAATTGTATATTAGCTACTAAGTATGAACTTAACGGGTAGGTAGTACCCGAATTTAAACTTATAAAACGCTAATATGAAGAAAAAGCTTTTATAAATGAGTTCATATTATGCTACGAGATACTATTGACTACTCTTAATATTCTGTATGATTAAATTGTTTCATTTGACTATTTTGAAGGAAATGGCACTGACTACTTGACACACCTTGAATATGAGCGAAGAGGAATTTCGTGCCTTTCTTGCTTAAAACATAGCCGCAGTACAGGCCGCACTACATACCAACAATAACTCTGAATCTAGCAATACAGCTAACGGCACATGAAATCGTGTAGGATGCTCCTACAAGGAATTCACTGCCTGCAAACCTTTGGAATTTGATGGAACCGAAGGACCAATTGGATTGAAACGGTGGACCAAGAAAGTTGAATCGGTGTTTGCCATAAGTAAGTGTACTGAAGAGGACAAAGTTAAGTACGCTACGCATACCTTCACAGGTATTGCGTTAACATGGTGGAATACCTATCTAGAGCAAGTGGGACAAGATGCTGCTTACGCGCTACCGTGGTCAGCATTCAAGCACTTGATGAACGAGAAGTACCGTCCCAAAACCGAGGTCAATAAGCTCAAGTCAGAACTTAGAGGGTTACGAACACAGGGATTCGATATTACTTCGTACGAAAGACGATTCACAGAATTGTGCCTATTGTGTCCGAGAGCGTTCGAAGATGAGGAAGAGAAGATCGACGCGTTTGTCAAATTGTTACCGGAGAGAATCCAAGAAGATATAAGTTCACACGAGCCTGCCTCCATACAAAAGGCATGTAGAATGGCTCACAAACTAGTGAACCAGATTGAGGGAAGAATTAAAGAACAGGCAGTCGAAGAGGTCAACGTGAAGTTAGTCAAAAGAAAGTGGGAGGAAAACGGTGATAAGAGTCACCAAAACAACAACAACTATCCCAACAATCGCAACATCAATCGCAACTACAACAAACGGCACAACAACAACAACAACTACAATAATCATCCCAACAACAATAACAACCGCAACAACAACAACAATCAGAAGCAGCTATGCCAAAGGTGTGAAAAGTATCACTCGGGGTTCTGCACCAAATTTTGAAACAAGTGTAAAAGAAATGGTCATAGCGCGGCGAAGTGTGAGGTCTACGGACCAGGGGTTAACAGAACGAAAGGAACAAATGGTTTCGGAACGAGTAATGGCGGAGCAAGTAGTGTCGGAGCAAGTTATGCCAATGTAGTTTGTTATAAATGTGGAAAACCAGGCCACATTATTAGAAATTGCCCGAATCAGGAGAACACGAATGGACAAGGCCGCGAAAGAGTTTTCAATATTAATGCAACAGAGGCACAGGAAGACCCGGAGCTTGTTACGGGTTCGTTTCTTATTGACAATAAATCTGCTTACGTTTTATTTGATTCGGGTGCGGATAGAAGCTATATGAGTAGAGATTTTTATGCTAAATTAAGTTGTCCATTGACGCCGTTTGATAGTAAATTTTTACTCGAATTAGCAAACGGTAAATTAATTTCACCAGATTATATATGCCGAAATCGAGAAATTAAACTGGGTAGCGAAATATTTAAGATTGATTTGATACCAGTAGAGTTAGGGAGTTTTGATGTAATAGTTGGCATGGACTGGCTGAAGGAGATGAAAGCAGAGATCGTATGTTACAAAAATGCAATTCGCATTGTACGAGAAGAAGGAGAACCCTTAATGGTGTATAGAGAAAAGGGCAACACGAAGCTACATCTTATTAGTAATTTGAAGGCACAAAAATTAATAAGAAAAGGTTGCTATGTTGTTCTAGCACACGTCGAGAAAGTACAAACTGAAGAAAAGAGTATCAATGATGTTCCCGTCGTAAAAGAATTTCCCGATGTATTTTCGAAAGAATTACTCGGACTACCTTCACATCGATCTGTTGAATTTCAAATAGATCTTGTACCAGGAGCTGCACCAATAGCTCGTGCTCCTTACAGACTCGCACCCAGCGAGATGAAAGAACTGCAAAGCCAACTGCAAGAACTATTAGAACGTGGTTTCATTCGACCAAGCACATCACCATAGGGAGCTCCTGTTTTGTTTGTCAAGAAGAAGGATGGTACATTTAGGTTATGTATTGACTATAGAGAGTTGAATAAACTTACCATCAAAAATCATTATCCACTGCCGAGAATTGACGACTTATTTGATCAACTACAAGGCTCGTCGGTTTATTCGAAAATCGATTTACGTTATGGATATCATCAAATGCGAGTAAAGGAGGATGATATTCCAAAAAGCTGCTTTTAGGACGCGTTATGGTCATTACGAATTTATGGTTATGCCGTTTGGATTGACTAACGCACCAGCTGTGTTCATGGACCTTATGAACCGAGTGTGTGGGCCATATCTTGACAAGTTTGTCATTGTTTTCATCGATGACATACTTATTTACTCAAAGAATGATCAAGAGCACGAAGAACATTTGAGAAAAGTGCTAGAAGTATTGAGGAAAGAAAAACTGTACGCTAAGTTTTCAAAGTGTGCATTTTGGTTGGAAGAAGTTCAATTCCTCGGTCACATAGTGAACAAAGAAGGTATCCAGGTGGACCCGGCAAAGATCGAAATCGTTGAAAAGTGGGAAACCCCGAAAACTCCGAAACACATACGCCAGTTTTTAGGACTAGCTGGTTACTACAGAAGGTTCATCCAAGACTTTTTCAGAATAGCAAAATCCTTGACTGCATTAACGCATAAAGGGAAGAAATTTGAATGGAAAGATGAACAAGAGAAAGCATTTCAATTGTTAAAGAAAAAGTTAACTACCACACCTATATTGTCATTACCTGAAGGGAATGATGATTTTGTGATATATTGTGACGCCTCAAAGCAAGGTCTCGGTTGTGTATTAATGCAACGAACGAAAGTAATTGCTTATGCGTCTAGACAATTGAAGATTCACGAACAGAATTATACGACGCATGATTTGGAATTAGGCACTGTTGTTTTTGCATTAAAGACTTGGAGGCACTACTTATATGGGGTCAAAAGTATTATATATACCGACCACAAAAGTCTTCAACACATATTTAATCAGAAACAACTGAATATGAGGCAGCGTAGGTGGATTGAATTATTGAATGATTACGACTTTGAGATTCGTTACCACCCAGGGAAGGCAAATGTGGTAGCCGACGCCTTGAGCAGAAAGGACAGAGAACCCATTCGAGTAAAATCTATGAATATAATGATTCACAATAACCTTACTACTCAAATAAAGGAGGCGCAACAAGGAGATTTAAAAGAAGGAAATTTAAAGGATGAAATACCCAAAGGATCGGAGAAGCATCTTAATATTCGGGAAGACGGAACCCGGTATAGGGCTGAAAGAATTTGGGTACCAAAATTTGGAGATATGAGAGAAATGGTACTTAGAGAAGCTCATAAAACCAGATACTCAATACATCCTGGAACGAAGAAGATGTACAAGGATCTCAAGAAACATTTTTGGTGGCCAGGTATGAAAGCCGATGTTGCTAAATACGTAGGGGAATGTTTGACGTGTTCTAAGGTCAAAGCAGAGCATCAGAAACCATCAGGTCTACTTCAAAAACCCGAAATCCCGGAATGGAAATGGGAAAACATTACCATGGATTTCATCACTAAATTGCCAAGGACTGCAAGTGGTTTTGATACTATTTGGGTAATAGTTGATCGTCTCACCAAATCAGCACACTTCCTGTAAATAAGAGAAGATGACAAGATGGAGAAGTTAGCACGACTGTATTTGAAGGAAGTCATCTCCATACATGGAATACCAATCTCTATTATCTCTGATAGGGATGGCAGATTTATTTCAAGATTCTGGCAGACATTACAGCAAGCATTAGGAACTCGTCTAGACATGAGTACTGCCTATCATCCACAAACTGATGGGCAGAATGAAAGGACGATACAAACGCTTGAAGACATGCTACGAGCATGTGTTACTGATTTCGGAAACAGTTGGGATCAACATCTACCGTTAGCAGAATTTTCCTACAACAACAGCTACCATTCAAGCATTGAGATGGCGCCGTTTAAAGCACTTTATGGTAGAAAGTGCAGGTCTCCGATTTGTTGGAGTGAAGTGGGGGATAGACAGATTACGGGTCCGGAGATAACACAAGAAACTACCGAGAAGATCATCCAAATTCAACAACGGTTGAAAACCGCCCAAAGTCGACAAAAGAGCTACGCCGACATTAAAAGAAAAGATATAGAATTTGAAATTGGAGAGATGGTCATGCTTAAAGTTGCACCTTGGAAAGGCGTTGTTCGATTTGGCAAACGAGGGAAATTAAATCCAAGGTATATTGGACCATTCATGATTATTGATCGTGTCGGACCAGTAGCTTACCAACTTGAGTTACCTCAACAACTTGTGGCTGTACATAACACTTTCCACGTCTCGAATTTGAAGAAATATTTTGCTAAAGAAGATCTCACTATTCCGTTAGATGAAATCCAAATCAACGAAAAACTTCAATTCATCGAAGAACCCGTCGAAATAATGGATCGTGAGGTTAAGAGACTTAAGCAAAACAATATACCGATTGTTAAGGTTCGATGGAATGCTCGTAGAGGACCCGAGTTCACCTGGGAACGAGAAGATTAGATGAAGAAGAAATACCCGCATCTATTTCCAGAAGATTCGTCAACACCTCCAACTGCTTAAAATTTCGGGACGAAATTTATTTAACGGGTAGGTACTGTAGTGACCCGAACTTTTCCATGTTTATATATATTAAATGAAATTGTTATCTACATGATTAAATGTTTCCAACATATTAAGCAATCAAACTTGTTAAGACTTGATTAAATGAAATAAGTTTCATATAGACAATTGATCACCCAAGTTGACCGGCGATTCACGAACGTTACAAAATTGTAAAAACTACATGTTGTGGTATATATATAGACATATATATATGGTTGACATAAGATTATGATGAGTAAGTATCTCACTAAGTATATTAACAATGTGTGATATACATAAGAAATGAGATTACTAAGTTAAGAAACTCGAAATGATATATATAACGATTATCGTTATGATAACGTCTACTAAATACATATGTATCATATTAAGATATTGATACACTATATTTAACATGATAAAATGATATTTAAATATATCATTAAGTGTGTTAACAATGAACTACATATGTAAAAACAAGACTAATAACTCAAGAATTACGAAACGAGACTAATATGTAACAATTATCGTTGTAACGACATTTAAATGTATATATATCATATTAAGATATATTAATATATCATAATATCATGATAATATAATAATTTAACATCTCATTAGATATAATAAACATTGGGTTAACAACATTTAACAAGATCGTTAACTTAAAGGTTTCAAATCAACATTTACATGTAACGACTAACGATGACTTAACGACTCAGTTAAAATGTATATACATGTAGTGTTTTAATATGTATTCATACACTTTTGAAAGACTTCAAGACACATATCAAAGTACTTCTACTTAACAAAAATGCTTACAATTACATCCTCGTTCAGTTTCATCAACAATTCTACTCGTATGCACCCGTATTCGTACTCGTACAATATACAGCTTTTAGATGTATGTACTATTGGTATATACACTCTAAAGATCAGCTCTTAACAGACCATGTGAGTCCCCTAACACATGTGGGAACTATCATTTGGCAACTAGCATGAAATATCTCATAAAATTACAAAAATATTAGTAATCATTCATGACTTATTTACATGAAAATAAAATTACATATCCTTTATATCTAATCCATATACCAACGACCAAAAACACCTACAAACACTTTAATTCTTCAATTTTCTTCATCTAATTGATCTCTCTCAAGTTCCATCTTCAAGTTCTAAGTGTTCTTCATAAATTCCATAAGTATAGTTTCATAAAAATCAAGAATACTACCAGGTTTGCAAGTTTACTTCCAAGCTTTCTAATCCATTCCAAGTAATCATCTAAGATCAAGGAACCTTTGTTATTTATAGTAGGTTATATTTCTAATTCAAGGTGATATTCATATTCAAACTTTGATTCAATTTCTACAACTATAACAATCTTATTTCGAGTGAAAATCTTACTTGAACTGTTTTCGTGTCATGATTCTGCTTCAAGAACTTTCAAGCCATCCAAGGATCCTTTGAAGCTAGATCCATTTTTTTCATTTCCAGTAGTTTTATCCAGAAAACTTGAGGTAGTAATGATGTTCATAACATCATTCGATTCATACATATAAAGCTATCTTATTCGAAGGTTTAAACTTGTAATCACTAGAACATAGTTTAGTTAATTCTAAACTTGTTCGCAAACAAAAGTTAATCCTTCTAACTTGACTTTTAAAATCAACTAAACACATGTTCTATATCTATATTATATGCTAACTTAATGATTTAAAACCTGGAAACACGATGAACACCATAAAATCGGATATACGCCGTCGTAGTGAAACCGGGGGCTGTTTTGGGTTAGTTAATTAAAAACTATGATAAACTTTGATTTAAAAGTTGTTCTTCTGGGAAAATGATTTTTCATATGAACATGAAACTATATCCAAAAATCATAGTTAAACTCAAAGTGGAAGTATGTTTTCCAAAATGGTCATCTAGACGTCGTTCTTTCGACTGAAATGACTACCTTTACAAAAATGACTTGTAACCTGTAATTCTGACTATAAACTTATACTTTTTATGTATAGATTTATAAACTTAAGTTCAATATGAAACCATAGCAATTGGATTCACTCAAAACGGATTTAAAATGAAGAAGTTATGGGTAAAACAAGATTGGATATTTTTTGATTATTTTAGCTACAGGAAATGTTTAACAAATCTATACAAATCATATCCTAGCTAACTTATATTGTATTATACATGTATTCTAATATATTATGTAATCTTGGGATACCATAGACACGTATGCAAATGTTTTGACATATCATATCGACCCATGTATATATATTATTTGGAACAACCATAGACACTCTATATGCAGTAATGTTGGAGTTAGCTATACAGGGTTGAGGTTGATTCCAAAAATATATATACTTTGAGTTGTGATCTAGCCTGAGACGTGTATACATTGGATCGTGGATTGATTCAAGATAATATATATTGATTTATTTCTGTACATCTAACTGTGGACAACTAGTTGTAGGTTACTAACAAGGACAGCTGACTTAATACACTCAAATCTTTAAAACATAATAAAAATGGTTGTAATTATATTTTGATCATACTTTGATATATATGTACATATTTGTATAGGTTCGTGAATCGATCCGTGACCAAGTCTTATTTCCGAGGAAGGAAATATCTGTGAAAGTGAGTTATAGTCCCACTTTTAAAATCTAATATTTTTGGGATGAGAATACATGCAGGTTTTATAAATGATTTACAAAATAGACACAAGTACGTGAAACTACATTTTATGGTGGAATTATCGAAATCGAGTATGCCCCTTTTTATTAAGTCTGGTAATCTAAGAATTAGGGAACATACACCCTAATTGACGCGAATCCTAAAAATAGATCTATTGGGCCTAACAAACCCCATCCAAAGTACCGGATGCTTTAGTACTTCGAAATTTATATCATATCCGAAGGGTGTCCCGGAATGATGTGGATATTCTTATATATGCATCTTGTTAATGTCGGTTACCAGGTGTTCACCATATGAATGATTTTTATCTCTATGTATGGGATGTGTATTGAAATATGAAATCTTGTGGTCTATTGTTAAGATTTGATATATATATAGGTTAAACCTACAACTCACCAACATTTTTGTTGACGTTTAAAGCATGTTTATTCTCAGGTGAATACTAAGAGCTTCCGCTGTTGCATACTAAAATAAGGACAAGAGTTGGAGTTCATGTTTGTATGATATTGTGTAAAAACTGCATTCAAGAAACATATGTCGATGTAATATATTTCTATTGTAAACCATTATGTAATGGTCGTGTGTAAACAGTATATTTTAGATTATCATTATTTGATAATCTACTTAATGTTTTTAAAACCTTTATTGATAAAATAAAGGTTATGGTTGTTTTAAAAATGAATGCAGTCTTTGAAAAACGTCTCATATAGAGGTCAAAACCTCGCAACGAAATCAATTAATATGGAACGTTTATAATCAATATGAACGGAACATTTCACCCAAATAGGGCCTGTGGTATTTGTGACTAATTATATCAAATCATAGTTGTATAAACGAGAACGACTCTATATGAGATGTTTTATTGAGTTTTGCAGCGGAAGATAAATAGATTATATTGTATTTAGAGCATTAAATGTCTTTAATTGATATGATATGTAATGAAGACTCCAAGCATAGCAAGCAATCATCATCAAAGCAGCAGATATACAGCGGAAGCAATATTTAAGTACCTGAGAATAAACATGCTTAAAAAGTCAACACGAGGTTGAGTGAGTTCATAGGTTTGTCATAAATGAATAGTTTAATATAGTATTAGACCACATTTAAAGTTGATTGATACCAAATATATCAATCGAAAGAGTTGCTGTTTGTAATATTGCGACTAAACAAAGTTACCCAGTGACACTTGTTATTCATGTCGTTGAATCATTATTATGTAGTCAAAGACCAACAGTCAACTGACTAGAGACGTCACTCTCAGTAGCGCTATTCACAATAACTAAGCTTGCATCTTATACCTCAGCAATCAACGATATTACGGCAGGGATTTAGCATGACAAAACACGTATATAGCATAAAAGTTTGAGTACTTGTGTCTAAACGTAAAACAGTTATAAAAGTTGCGCATGTATTCTCAGCCCAAAAATATATATAAAAAAGGGAGCTATGAAAACTCACGATACTGTATGATAGTTTGTAGTATTTATGCGTATGACGGCACTGAAACAAGTGCAGAGTTATCCTCGAATTCATGAACCTATATCAATTATTTATATATTAACACGTATATTGAACATATAATGTTAATCAACCCAGTTTGTGTGTACTATATTACTTTTAATAAGAATAGTAGTTTTTGATAAAAGTGGTAAGTTTAAGAATAATAATAATGAAAATAATAATTTTGTTAATAATTATTAATAATTAATAACAATAACAATCTTATTACTAATGATAGTTTTTATATTAATACTACTTAAGGATAATACTAGTAATGATAATAATATTAGTAATAATACAATAATACTACTACTAATAATAATAATATTTGATAATACTAATAATTTTTAAATGATAACACTAGTATTAGTAATAATAATGATAATATCATAAGTTATTTTGATGATAATAATAATCTTATTGTTAGTAATAATAACTAACATAATAATAATAATAATAATAATAATAATAATAATAATAATAATAATAATAATAATAATAATAATAATAATAATAACAACAACAACAATAATAATAATAATAACAATAATAATAATAATAATAATAATAATAATAATAATAATAATAATGATGATGATGATGATGATGATGATAATAATAATAATAATAATAATAATAAGAAAAACTACCTTATAAGCTTTCTTAAAAAAAATTGCCACAGACGGGACTCGAACCCGAGACCTCTCGATTAACTCAAACGCATCCAAACTGTCATGACCCGGATTTTTCCATGATTATATATTGAACAATATTAATATCTACATGATTAAATGTTTTTAACATATTAAGCAATCAAACTTTTTAAGACTTGATTAATTGAAATGAATTTTATGTAAACGTGTGACCACCCAACTTGTCTGATTATAACTTGTAAATAACGTGATAATATATATATGAACATATATATATATATATATATATATATATATATATATATATATATATATATATATATATATATATATATATATATATATTTAACATGATGAAATGATAATTAAGTATCTCATTAAGTATATTAACAATGAACTATATACATAAAATGAGACTACTAACTTAAGGATTTCGAAACGATATATATACGTAACGATTATCGTTGTAATAACATCTTAATATTTATATATCGTATTAAGATATATTAACACACTATGTTATTATGATAATATAACAAATTAACATCCCATTAGATATAATAACAATGGGATTAATTACATTTAACAAGGTCGTTAACTTAAAGGTTTCAAAACAACATTTACATGTAACGACTAACGATGATTTAATGACTCAATTAAAATATATATATATATATATATATATATATATATATATATATATATATATATATATATATATATATATATATATATAGTGTATTAAGATGTATTAATACATATTTGAAGGACTTCAATACATATATCAAAACACTCTTACTTAACAAAAATAATCACAATTGTATTCCCATTTATTTTCATCAAGAATTCTACTCGTATTCGGTCGGTATTTGCACTCGTATTATACCCAGCTTCTAGATGTATTTACTATTGTTATTTACCAATAAAAATCTACTCCTTAGCAGCCTTAAATGATTAAGGTACATGTGGAACCAACCATTTGTCAAGTAGCATGAATTATTTAGCAAGAAAACAAAATTAGGAATCTTTTCTTTCTTTATAAACTAAAAACGTTTTTATGCATACACACCATTTCTTCATTCCATTTTCTCATACTTACACTCCCAATTCTCTCTCAAAATAATCCTAACTTCATACTTGATCATCTCCAAGTATTTTCCCCATCATTTAGCTTCAATTACAAGCTTTAATCATCATAAAAACAACCTAGAATCAAGAAGTTGCAAGATTACTTCCAATCTTTTTAATCCAATCCAACAACTCATCAAAGATCAAGAACTTCCATCTAATCTCAGTAAATTTTCATTCTTAATCAAGGTAATAATCATATCCAAGCTTTGGTTTAATTCCTATAAACATAACTACCTTAAATCAAGTAGTAATCTTACTTGAACTTGTTTTCGTGTCATGATTCTGCTTCAAGAACTTCCAAGCCATCAAAGATCCTTTGAAGCTCAAGTTATTTTCTCATCATTTCCAGTAGGTTTACCTACTATACTTGAGGTAGTAATGATGTTCATAACATCATTCGATTCATATATATATAACTATCTTATTCTAAGATTTAAACTTGTAATCACTAGAACATAGTTTAGTTAATTCTAAACTTGTTTGCAAACAAAGTTAATCCTTCTAACATAACTTTTAAAATCCACTAAACACATTTTATATATCTATATTATATGCTAACTTAATGATTTAAAAACTGTAAACACGAAGAACACCGTAAAACTGGACATACGCCTTCGTAGTAAAACCGGGGGCTGTTTTGGGTTGGATAATTAAAAAACTATGATACACTTTGATTTAAAAGTTGTTCTTCTGAGAAAATGATATTTCTTATGAACATAAAACTATATCCAAAAATTATGGTTAAACTCAAAGTAGAAGTATGTTTTTCAAAATGGTCATCAAGATGTCGTTTTTCGACGAAAATGACTACCTCTTTCAAATATGACTTGTAACCTATAACTCCGATTATAAAACACTACTTTTTCAGTTTAATTCTAAATACTACAGTTCATTATGAAACCATAGCAATTTGATTCACTTTAAACCGAGTTGTAATGAATCCTTTGGCGAGCAAAACAAAATCTGCTAAAATTAACGTTGTATGGACAAAATTTATATTGTAAAAACTATATTAACCCTATCCTTGCTAACTTTTCCTATATATATTTGGACATGTTATCATTAGTATAATAAAATATTATAATCTTAGTTAATTTCGAGATTGTATATATATATATATATATATATATATATATATATATATATATATATATATATATATAATAATCTTGTTACATTCCATGAAAATATGTATACAATACGTTTTGATAAATCCTATGACAATAAGTATACAATACGTTTTGATAAATTCTAAGACAATACGTATACAATACGTCTCTGGGTTGATGCAACGACAATACATATACAATACGTCGTGGGGTAATTCTAAGATTATATATATACCGATTATTAGACTGTTGGACATTTCGGACTATTTTGGACTACTAACAAAGGACTACTAACATAAAAATGTTAAAAATTAATATATAAGTATTCTATGAAGTTGTTTTATTTTATTCACATGTCGTATTATTATCTGAATCATTATTATTGTTATAGGTTCGTGAATCCAAGGACAACGGCCGTATTTTTAATAAGCTGAAAACTTATTATTAATATACTTTTACTACCGTGAGTATATAGTCCCATTTTTAAACTCTAAAAATATTTTGGGATGAGAATACATGCATTTTATGTTTTACGCCATGAACGCAAGTACTTAAAATATATTCTACGTTGAGTTGTACCACATTTCATATCTTCCCCAATAGCTTGGTAACTAATATTTACATGTTGTAAGAACATGTAAGCGCGAATCCTATTGATAGATCTATCGGGTTTGACAACCCCAACCGAGATAGTCGCTCTAGTATCATAAACTGTTGCATAGTACTTCATTTTTACTACACTTGGTACAGTGTAGGGAGATTTCATAATAAAGGGAATATACTACATTTATGGTTAAGTATGGTTACCGAAGCGCTCACCAACTTATAGAATATCTTTATTGAAATATTTATAACTATGAAATCTTGTGGTCTATATTTATATCGATGCTAGCTTTAAACCTATATATCTCACCAACCTTTGTGTTGACTATTTAAGCATGTTTATTCTCAGGTCCTTAAGAAAGTCTTCCGCTGTTGCATTATCTGAGCAAGCTGTGCATGGAGTCTCATGCTTTTGTTTAAATGAAGTATTGCATTCAATAAAACCTTTGTCATGTATTATATTCGACTGTTATGTCACGTGTGTAGGATTTGGAAATCGATGTATTATGGGGATTATTTCTTAAATAATCTCCCACTTGTTTAAAACATGCATTATGTATAATAAGGGTGTGTCTTTTTATGAAACGAATGCAATATTTTCTAAAATGTATCATATAGAGGTCAAATACCTCGCTATGGGACCAATGAATAACGTACCGCGTTTATAGTAATATAGACGAGTCATTTCAGTTGGCATCAGAGCAGAGGTCTTAGCGAACCAGAAATTGCATTAGTGTGTCTGACCGGTATTTGTTAGGAGGCATTAGTGAGTCTGGACTTTGACCAAACTTATTTTTAAAAACTGATGTGTGCTGAGGTATATACGAAATAGCTATATTTTTGCTAGGAAATACTATTAAATACGATACAATTTTACACAAATTATTTATTTATTTATAAAGTTGATATACCTAAACCTTGCTACAACACTTATAGACAGTGTACCTAATCGTACAGTAGTGTAGTTTTCAGTAAGTCCGGTTCGTTCCACAGGGATCTAGCCAAGTTTAACGCTATATTTTTTAAAAACTATATTTGTATAAATATATTATATATATATATATATATATATATATATATATATATATATATATATATATATATATATATATATATATATATATATATATTATAACAACCCGAAAATTTTCGATAAAATTTAAACAAATTTTATAGATGTTTCAATTATCTTTGACCAATTCCAACGATTCACGAACAAATAGTTTTGAATGAATATATGAACTTGAAATATAATACGACTTAATTATAACTAAAAATGTAAAACTTTATACAAAATGATATTGTTGTTATATTATTACTTTATTGTTCTATTTAACAAATATTATCATTATCATTTACAATCATCATTATCAGTATTGTCAAAAACAATACTATTGTTAATATTGTTATTATTGTTATCAAAGTTATTATTATTATTATTATTTACCATCTATTATGAGGGTTAGTAATATCATTAACATAATATATCATTAACATTATTATTAGTATTATTGTTAATACTTAACATGAGCATTAATATAATAAAATATCAATATTATTATCATTATAAAAATAATACAATCTTTTATCATTATCACTAATAATTATCATTCTATTTATCATTATTATTATTAAAAATCATTATTAATATAATTAATATTATTATTATTATTAGTATTTTTTTTACAATAGAGATAAAAAAAATATATGAACGAGACATACCTAATTTAAAATCTGCTTTTCAGTATTTAATTCCACCATGATCCAGCCTTTTTATCTACTGGTTATTTTATTTTTATTTTATTTCTACTTTTTATTTTTAAAATTGATAATATATGTTTTAATTATTTTTTATTCTTCTCTGGTGTATTCTCTATCGATTCCCATCACCACACAGTATAAATTGTGTTAAATTATTAACTAGATCAATCAATGATACATTATATATATCCAGCTTATGCTATTTTGTGAAATCAAAAAAATCAAAACAGAAATAAATAAACTGCAGTCGTATTTCTCTGTTTATGTTCATTTTTTAGAAAAACTTGAAAATGAAATCCATTTCAAAATCTTTAATTGCAGTTTTGTTAGAAATATTTTACTCAATCTATCTGCAAAATTCAAACTTCTAATTCGTCCTATCGAATCTTAATTTTCAAGTCTAACCTTTAAAAAAAAGTCAAACAGTTGGTTCATAGAGAAATTCGAAGTTATTTTAAAGTTTCAGGTTAAATCGATGTTTGATAAAGTTTCTAGGAACGATTTAGAAAATATTTCATGAAGGAATCGTGATCTAAAAACATGTAAAAATTGAAATCAATTTTTTTTAAAACTGCTACAGTAGCAGCAGTACATGTTCTTCATATTTTTTTTTCTTTATCTATTAAATTCAATCATCCCAAATTAATTAAGTTCTATTTCGTTTGAAAATTTAAAACTAAAACTTTTGGATTGGGTTTACTTTAGATCGATTGAACTTTTGAAGAAGAAGAAGAAAGGAATTAAAACAGAAAATTAGTTAAATACATTTGGAAACCGTTTAATATCAGAAAAGTAAGCAGCAGCTCGATGGTTCTGTGTATTTGTGTTTGAGCGAGAGGTCACGGGTTCGAGCCCCGTCTTGGGCATTTCTTTTTGATAAACTTTCTAAAGGTAGTTTTCTTTATCAAGTTTTTATTTTTATTATTAATGTTATTATTATTAGCATTATAATTATTATCAATATTATTATTATGATTTTAATCATTATTATTATTATTAGTACTATAATGATTATTATTATTACTAATAAAAATTATCAAGTATCATTATTAATAACATGATTTTCAAAACTATTATTATTATAATTATTATCATTATCAATACTAGAATTATAATAACTATATGTTTATCATTATCATCATTATTAATATTATTACTACTACTGTTAATATTACTATTATGATAACAACTATTATTTCTTACAAATACCATAATATTACCTATTATTATATTTTAATATTATATTTACATAATATTATACATATAAATATATTAATGAAAGACTTACTATATTAATGAACTAATGATGAAAATGAGTTAACATATATTTAAAATATATATAAAAAAAGACAAATATATATATATATATATATATATATATATATATATATATATATATATATATATATATATATATATATATATATATATATATATATATATATATATATATATATATATAATTATATCACTAATAATTATATACAAGTTTATTTGATTACAATTTATATGTTTTAATATATATAAAACTGATATTGGTTCGTGAATCCGAGGACAACTCCACACTTGTTCAGTGCCATCATATACATAATTACTACAAACTATCATATCGTATCGTGAGTTTTCATAGCTCCCTTTTTATCTATATTTTTGGGCTGAGAATACATGCGCAACTTTTATAACTGTTTTATACGTTAGACACAAGTACCAACTATTAAACTGTGATATGTTGGGCTATGACCAGCAAGTCCCCAACCGACAAGTATAAACGATTGCTTGTTACGGGGCAAACTTGAAAGTCTAGTCTAAATATCAGTACCAACTGTTAAAACTATGCTATACCCGGCTATGTCCGACTAAGTCCCTACATTGATATTTTTAATTGCTGCGGCATTCTTAATTATTGGGGATAGGCCTATCGAGAGTAACGTCCCCGATACATTTGACTAAGTCTTTGTATTACTTGATAATGAAATTAAACGACAAGGACAGAACCTTGTCACGGGGCAAACAACGTTTAGTCTAAATATCATGCACTGGCATAACTTTTTGATCCTGCGGGAGATCAACTTTTGGATCTTGCGAGATCTACTTTACAAACTAAATCTTGTGGTCTAACACTATTACTGAAATCATTATTTATTACAAACCTATGAACTCACTCAACCTCGTGTTGACTTTTTAAGCATGTTTATTCTCTGGTACTTAAATATTGTTTCCGCTGTATATCTACTTCTTTGATGATGATTGATTGCTATGCTTGGAGTCTTCATTACATATCATATCAATTAAAGACATATTTATCTTCCGCTGCAAAACTCAACAAAACGTCTCATGTAGAGTCGTTCTCGTTTATACAACTGTGATTTGATATAATTAGACACAAATACCCCAGGCACTATTTGGGGGTGTCATAGATTGGTATCAGAGCAGGTTGTTGTAGAGAACTAGGATTGCATTTTATGTATGCCTTATACAATTAGGTACCTTAGCAATGTAGGACTACAACTTTCCTAGTAGTGCCTTTACTTGTTGCCTTTAACTGTTAAATGCTACACTATGCTTTAGAAACTTTACTTATCTTAGAATGCCGAGCCAACCTAATAACTCTGCTCACTTTCCTAAGTACTATCCAATTACGCCACCGCATTTAAATGCGACACCATGATTTCTGAAATTCTTGACATTCCTATGTCATCTATCATGGTTTTGTGTATTACATATGTATTACATGAAATATTATCCATGATTTTTGAAACTCCTATAATTGTTACTATTCATACTCAAACGTATATAACTCCCTGTTATATCACGTACCTATATGCCTTATACCTTTATGCATCGGTTTGCGAACCAGAAAATGTCATTGGGTTATCACAGTATACGAATTGAAAGTCTTTAATCGGAAGTTTATCTGATTACTTACTTATCATTTTAATCTCGACACGTCATACCGCCATTATTACATAAATGGAGTATAGACAAATCATATCTTATCATATCTATCCCAATAGACTTTGTCTAACGCTTTTCCTAAATTCCCTCCGTAAATTACGAATACCTTTTTGCTATATATATGTATTCAAGGAAATGAATATATCATTTAATATTCAACACCCATTTCATATCAAACCCTATTCCAAACACATAATATGGATTTCTCACCTGATTCCTCAAGTTCCTCTAGCTCCGAAGATAACGTGATGGGAGCACACCTACCGATCAATTACCGTATTTTCTTCAGAAAATGGGGATGGGTTCCCGAAATACTCACCCTATGGAGAAACGAAGAAGGTACTCCTTATCATGAGCCAAACTTACCACCAAACGTCAGAGTACTCAATCCGCTTACCGGCGAACCTATTCGTAATACCGTTTACACTCTTTTTGCAAGGATTTTCCGCCTCGAAGGTCGATTCGATGTAGCCCAAGACAGTATTCATCCTCTACTCCCGAATTCTAACCAGATTGGGTTATTAGAAGAAGTTAGAAGACTTCGAACTAAATATCAAGAATTGACAAACCTTACGGAGGAATGGGTAGAACAAATCCATAGACTCGAGCGTAAAGTAGAAACCCTGGAGGAAACGGTGCACGATTTGGAAGCTAGGCTCACACCTACTACCCAAGTACCACGAGCAACACCAACAGCATAACCAGCACCACCAGTACCAGCAATACCGCCAACATCACCAACACCACAAGCACTGAAGGCACCAGTATCAGCAACAACAACACCAGTACCAACAGTACCATCAACATCACCACCAACAACATCAGCTTCATCAACAACAACATCCACATCCCACATCTTAACATCACACTCAGTACCTCAAACATCAACATCATACGCCCATAGATACCAAGGAATATTAGTAATAATGAGTTAAGATGTATTGACTCATTCTTCATGAAGAATTATATATGTATACCTTATATATATATGATTTGGAACAATAATAAATCTTGTCGTACTAAGCAATTACGTGTGAATCTCAACTAGTATGTACTACTTGGTTAATTCATATCACTAATATGCTATAATGTACACCCTTCGTTAATGACTTAACAATTGTTAATCACTGCTTCAACACAATAAACTCCATTTCATAATAAATCAAGTGTAACGATGAGTGTATTGATTCATAAATTCATTTGCAAAATATTTCGCGACAATTATGAAATCTCTAAGGTTTTGGAGATTATTTACTCTCGTTCCAAACCGCAAATCAGATGAGTTTAATATATATTAACTCATTAAATCTATGATTATATCTGAAGAATACATATATGAACGTATATCTTCATAAAGATTGTAAAATTCTGTTGTATAAACTGTTAATTGTGATAATATTTTAACGGGTAGGTAATACCCGAGAAATATTTACATCTCACATTAATACACTGTACATTCTTCAATTTTGATTCATAAATCATTAAATATACGCACTACCTTCACAATGATACACAATCATCTTCATACAAAATCAATTACACATTCTAAAATTAACATATCGGAATTCAAGTAAAGCTTTAGCAGGTGTTATCTTCCTTAAGATTACTACATTCATGAATTATATTCATTCCTATTCTGCAATGAATTATCACATCAAACCACCGAAATTATCATTCATCACTTTTAAAATCAATAATGCCTATTCGTTAATCATTAGATCCGTTGACAATTACAATCAGCGTTTAATCATCTAAAAATAAAATTTCTTGAAACCATCTCGGATTGATAACCAATGATTCAAATATGGCTGCATTAAATGCAGAGGAAACAGAAGAATTTTCCTCGTCATTGGATCTTAGAAATTCTAAGATATCATCGTATCCTTCGTTATAAATATCCTCTATATTTCTGAAGATATCTTCATAACGATTCTTGTCCGCAATTAATCATCTCCTTGAGATATCTTTATCACATCATAAAAGAAACTGTTTTAGTTTCTATATTCTGTAAAATTCAAGTTTACATTATGAATGATTTGAAGTAGTGTTGGGAATTGAAGCATGAGTTAGTATAATATAATGACGTCAGGCCAACGTTATTATATTACAGTAAGTCATGCTAAATTTTTAATGGAAGATGATGATTCATAGACTTTATAATCATCATTTGCCATGTTACACGACTCTTACATTCTACTTAAATCTCTAAACATATCAAGAACATATTTTCTTGATAGTTCTATCTTTTTCGGATATTCTGGTAATTTGACAAATCAAATCGTGCTATTACCTTTCCTTTATACTTTATATATTAGGTTCATTTGAAACTTCATACCTACGAATTCTGGACCGTTACTTGCTTTACAAAAGCATGAAGCTTCGACATATAAGGGAAAATATAAAGCCCGATAACAACACTGAAATTACAAACCGTGTATATCAATGCGTATAGCAATATAAAGACACGGGAGAACTAAAAATACAATAAATCTTAGAGCATAATAGAAGTAAACAGACTCCTCTAGTGGGAGTTGGAAAAGAAGGATGATTGTGGCGATAACCAATATAAGGTCAAGAACAAGAACTGGATTGAGCATATTAACAAAACTTTTGGAAGTATGAATTGAGAAAGAAAGTATAGAAGTAGTGAAGATAATGAAACGGAAGAAGCTAATTTATAGCAAAATTCCAGACACAGCAATCGAGGCAATTCACCGCATTTAATTAAAGAAAATCCTAATTTCTGTAATTACCGGAGAATCAAATCTTATAAAGATTATAAAGATTTTCTTTAATTCCTTGAATTCCGGAAATCAACTTTAACTATGTCAAAAAGTTAAGGCAAGCAGATATTTCCTTATTTCAATCTTTTATGATAGTTTCGTTTATACTCTACCTATAATCGAAACGATTCATCCATATTACCCAATATTGGTAAAACTCTATCTCCCAACTCATATTCATCATTAAGATATTCCTGTTGTAAACAATGACTATCTCTATCAAATATCGTGACCTTGATTTTCACGAACTCCTTTCTATTTTGTCTACCCTAATATTGTGGCATAAACGCTCAAGATTTAAATAAGCTCACTATTATTCATAACACATTTCATATGTATTGAAATGCTTGTATAGCGTCATCAATCCTTTCTGAGAAAATCTAATCAATGACACTTTTGTTAAATCCTTCAGATAACCTCCGCATTAATAATAAAATGCACTTCGTAAAATTTATGGATTCGTATGATTTAAACTCTTGAAACAAAACAATATACTGTCCGTTGGAATTCACGCAAGGCCCCGAGTATACCTGGGAACGTGAAGACCAAATAAAACGTAAATATCCTCATCTATTTATGAACAACGCCGATTGATGGCAACAACTAAAATTTCGGGACGAAATTCCTTTTAACGGGTAGGTACTATAACAACCCGGAAATTTTCGATAAAATTTAAACAAATTCTATAGATGTTTCAATTATCTTTGACCAATTCCGACGATTCACGAACAAATAGTTTTGAATGAATATATGAACTTGAAATATAATACGACTTAATTATAACTAAAAATGTAAAACTTTATACAAAATGATATTGTTGTTATATTATTACTTTATTGTTCTATTTAACAAATATTATCATTATCATTTACAATCATCATTATCAGTATTGTGAAAAACAATACTATTGTTAATATTGTTATTATTGTTATCAAAGTTATTATTATTATTATTTATCATCTATTATGAGGGTTAGTAATATCATTAACATAATATATCATTAACATTATTATTAGTATTATTGTTAATACTTAACATGAACATTAATATAATAAAATATCAATATTATTATCATTATAAAAATAATACAATCTTTTATCATTATCACTAATAATTATCATTCTATTTATCATTATTATTATTAAAAATCATTATTAATATAATTAATATTATTATTATTAGTATTTTTTTTTACAATAGAGATAAAAAAATATATGAACGAGACATACCTAATTTAAAATCTACTTTTCAGTATTTAATTCCACCATGATCCAGCCTTTTTATCTACTGGTTATTTTATTTTTATTTTATTTCTGCTTTTTATTTTTAAATTTGATAATATCTGTTTTAATTATTTTTTATTCTTCTCTGGTGTATTCTCTATCGATTACCATCACCATACATTACAAATTGTGTTAAATTATCAACTAGATCAATCAATGATACATTATATATATCCAGCTTATGCTATTTCGTGAAATCAAAAAAATCAATACAGAAATAAATAAACTACAGTCGTATTTCTCTGTTTATGTTCATTTTTTAGAAAAACTTGAAAAAGAAATCCATTTCAAAATCTTTAATTGCAGTTTTGTTAGAAATATTTTACTCAATCTATCTGCAAAATCCCAACTTCTAATTCGTCCTATCGAATCTTAATTTTTGAGTCAAACCTTTAAAAAAAAAAAGTCAAACAGTTGGTTCATAGAGAAATTTGAAGTTATTTTAAAGTTTCAGGTTAAATTGATGTTTGATAAAGTTTCTAGGAACGATTTGGAAAATATTTCATGAAGGAATCGTGATCTAAAAACATGTAAAAATTGAAATCAATTTTTTTTTTTAAAACTGCGACAGTAGCAGCAGTACATGTTCTTCATATTTTTTTTTCTTTTTCTATTAAATTCAATCATCCCAAATTAATTAAGTTCTATTTCGTTTGAAAATTTAAAACTAAAACTTTTGGATTGGGTTTACTTTGGACCGATTGAACTTTTGAAGAAGAAGAAGAAAGGAATTAAAACAGAAAATTAGTTAAATACATTTGGAAACCGTTTAATATCAGAAAAGTAAGCAGCAACTCGATGGTTTTGTATGTTTGTGTTTGAGCGAGAGGTAACGGGTTCGAGCCCCGTCCTGGGCATTTCTTTTTGATAAACTTTCTAAAGGTAGTTTTCTTTATCAAGTTTTTATTTTTATTATTAATGTTATTATTATTAGCATTATAATTATTATCAATATTATTATTATGATTTTAATCATTATTATTATTATTAGTACTATAACGATTATTATTATTACTAATAAAAATTATCAAGTATCATTATTAATAACATGATTTTCAAAACTATTATTATTATAATTATTATCATTATCAATACTAGAATTATAATAACTATATGTTTATCATTATCATCATTATTAATATTATTACTACTACTGTTAATATTATTATTATGATAACAACTATTATTTCTTACAAATACCATAATATTACCTATTATTATATTTTAATATTTTATTTACATAATATTATACATATAAATATATTAATGAAAGACTTACTATATTAATGAACTAATGATGAAAATGAGTTAACATATATTTAAAATATATATAAAAAAGACAAATATATATATATATATATATATATATATATATATATATATATATATATATATATATATATATATATATATATATATATATATATATATATATATATATATATATATATATATAAATTTAATTATATCACTAATAATTATATACAAGTTTATTTGATTACAATTTATATGTTTTAATATATATAAAACTGATATAGGTTCGTGAATCCGAGGACAACTCCATACTTGTTCAGTGCCATCATACACATAATTACTACAAACTATCATATCGTATCGTGAGTTTTCATAGCTCCCTTTTTATCTATATTTTTGGGCTGAGAATACATGCGCAACTTTTATAACTGTTTTATACGTTAGACACAAGTACCAACTATTAAACTGTGATATGTTGGGCTATGACCAGCAAGTCCCCAACCGACAAGTATAAACGATAACTTGTTACGGGGAAAACTTGAAAGTCTAGTCAAAATATCAGTACCAACTGTTAAAACTATGCTATACCCGGCTATGTCTGACTAAGTTCCTACAGTGATATTTTTAATTGATGCGGCATTAATTATTGGGGATAGGCCTATCGGGAGTAACGTCCCCGATACATTTGACTAAGTCTTTGTATTACTTGATAATGAAATTAAACGACAAGGACAGAACAACTTGTCACGGGGCAAACAACGTTTAGTCTAAATATCACGCACTGGCATAACTTTTTGATCCTGCGGGAGATCAACTTTTGAATCTTGCGAGATCTACTTTACAAACTAAATCTTGTGGTCTAACACTATTACTGAAATCATTATTTATTACAAACCTATGAACTCACTCAACCTCGTGTTGACTTTTTAAGCATGTTTATTCTCAGGTACTTAAATATTGTTTCCGCTGTATATCTACTGCTTTGATGATGATTGCTTGCTATGCTTGGAGTCTTCATTACATATCATATCAATTAAAGACATATTTATCTTCCGCTGCAAAACTCAACAAAATGTCTCATGTAGAGTCGTTCTCGTTTATACAACTGTGATTTGATATAATTAGACACAAATACCCCAGGCCCTATTTGGAGGTGTCATATATATAAATAATATTATTATTATTATAAAAGGGGGGGTTTTTACCGTTTAATGACCGGTTTGTCGATTTTAAAACTTTAGTCGCAGTTAAAACCTAATGTAAAATATTAAAAATAAAAATAACTTAATTTAAAGCGTAAAGTAAATGACAATAATTAAAGTACGATAAATTAAAATGCGATAAATAAAATTTTGATAATTAAAAAGTACGATAATTAAAAGTGCAATTAAATAAAATGACAGTAAATAAAAGTGCGATGAAATATGAAATAAAGGAATTATGCTTATTTAAACTTCCGTAATCATGATGTTTGACGTGTTGATTTTAGTTTATTACCATCGGTTAATTGTCCTTTGTCCTGGATTATTCAATATGTCCATCTGATTTTTGTCCATAACAGTCCATCAGTCATAAATATAAAGTGCGAGTGTCCTCGTCAAATTATTCTTATATCCGAAGTCAAATATTCCAACTAATTGGGGACTTAAACTATAATTGCACCAATTTTCCTTGTATGTAATTCACCCCTGTTTTAATAAGTCCATTAACTATTAATCCATTCCCATGTCCGGTTAAATGAACAATTATTAGTACTTATAAATATCCCGCCCATCGTGTTCGATCGAGTGTATATGGTTATTTATAGGTACGTCTAATTGTAAATCTTTATATTAAATTAACGAACTATCATTTAATTAAACAAATATAAAGCCCATTAATAGCCCATAGTCTAATTTCCACAAGTGTCATTCTTTTGTCCAAACCCCAATTATGGTAGAAAGCCCAATTACCCCGTCTTTAATATTTTAGCCCAAAATCATGATTACTTTAGCTTAAATAAGCATAATAATAACTTATCTATGAGACATTAATTTAAAAAGGTTGAACATAACTTACAATGATTAATAATAGCGTAGCGTTACATGGACAGAATTTCGACTTAAACACTTACAACATTCGCTAACATACCCTTATTATTATTATTAATCTTAAATTAAAATTAAAATTATAATATATATATATATATATATATATATATATATATATATATATATATATATATATATTTGTGAGAGAGATTGATGAATGGTATATGAAATTCGACCAGAACTCGTTCCAATTTATAGATGTAGCCAGACATTTGCTCCCATGCGATCGCATGAAAACCTTCTTCCTGGCCATGCGATCGCATGGCCACTTTTTACAGCTCAGGATCTTTTATTTTTTATTTGCCGACGGTTTTATTAAATAATATAATATATATATATAATTTTAAGAATTAATTATATATTATATTATATTTATGTGCATAGTTGACTTATAATTTTTAGTCCGTTGCATCGAGCGTTGAGAGTTGACTCTGGTCCCGGTTCCGGATTTTCGAACATCCTTGCGTACTATTTAATATCTTGTACTTTGCGTTTTGCGTCTTGTACTCTTGTAATTTTGAGACGTTTCTCATCAATAATTTGAACCACTTTGATTGTACTTTGTACTTTTTAGCTTTTTGGTCGTTTGCGTCTTCAAATCATCGAATCTGTCTTTGTCTTCACCTTTTATTATTTAAACGAATATCACTTGTAAATAGAACAATTGCAACTAAAAGCTTATCTTTCTTGAGGGATAATGCTATGAAATATATGTTCGTTTTTAGCATTATCAAATATTCCCACACTTGAGCGTTGCTTGTCCTCAAGCAATATAGTCTTGAAATAAAAATACTAGAATCACTTCTTTATTCTTCACACTTTGTACATCAATGATTTTTATACGGCGGTATGAACAATGGTAGTAACGATGTGGTTTATTGTCCCACATGACTATGAAAATTTAGATCCTTTAAGGAAATAAGATCTTTATGAAAACATTTGATCTTTTGAAAATTTAATGTAGCTTTTACCCTAGATAAGTTTTCCGGAATAACCCTTCACCGGTGTTTGCAAATTGTTTTTGTGGGTTTGGTGGGTTTCATATTTAAAATTTTAGCTCAAAACTTGCAGTTTTGTGTCACCCACTTGCTAACCTTGTATTGGGAAAGCAACACGTCCAGTATACTTGCTCCGTATATTACCTTTCGGTAAACTACCGTCCGGTTGTAAAGGAAAGCGTTGAACAAGCAACTGTTAAGGAAATGTCCCATGACATGCTTTTAATTATGGTCTATATCATGTCGGATGCAATTACTATCCTTTGTAGGAGCAATAGTAAAGATCACCCTATAGTTTTTCAGTCTGGCACAAGGTCCTATCTTTGACCATGCTATGCAACCACCGTTCTTACGGTTGACACCCGATTTGATTCAGGTGACCTAATGAATTCCAGGTGAATTCCTAGGATTTTACGTTCAATGGTAATGAACACATTGAAAATGGGTTTTCAGAAAACAAATCAGTTTGTAATTTTGATCAAAATATTTTCTCATTCAAGCTCGAGTTTAGATATCATCGAATTCCATGAGTTTGTAATTCTCAATCTTTAAGGTCAATCTCAAGAATTGAGTAATATCAGGCTTAAAAGCTGATTTTTGATCTTTAAAGGAGATTATCCTTTCTGGGGATCTGATTCATTAGTCTTATAAGCTAATTTGCACGGTGCCCCCTATTGTACGAGATAGATCCTCTCATGGTTAGGATAAGTCTGACCACTTGGCGACCCTGTTTGATGCTGAGGTCCGTGGATTTCCAGCTGATTTTCGAGAAAACTTTTCAAGGTTTTTCGTAGACTCTACAACTAGTCTGGATGACAACTTCCTGACCTAAATCAAGAAGCGCATGTATTTTTTTCTCGGAAGACTTTACTTCCTTTTATATTACAATTTTTCGGCTAAAACAGTTAATTTTGTCCAAAACAAAAGTATCTTCAATTATTTGTACAAAAATATGTGACATATGTTCTAAATATCTTGGTAATTTTTTTTCCCACACTTGGCTTTTATTTTCCTTTCTTTGCCTTTTTATTTTCCTCTATTCCATTTTAAATGAATTCTAACATTTTGGCTTGTTTCTCAATTCATGTCCTTTCCTAGGTAACAATAATTTCGGTGTTAACACCTAGTTTTATCGTTCATAAATTTGTATAAACATGATTTTGAGTTCATTTAATTGAAAATTTTGAAAATTTTTACTAGAATTGGGTAGTCAGTATATAAGACTAGGGCTGTTCTTTATTATCAGAGAGCACTAGATTCTAATACAACTAATGCGTTACTAGTATTTTTAATGGTAACCAAGTGTTTAAGTTAAAAATTTTAAAAATCCTAAAGAATTTAATCCCTTCCCACACTTAAGATCTTGCAATGTCCTCATTTGCAAGAAATCAGTAATAATTTAAATTATTGAGGGTGATTAGCGTAGAAAAATGATTAAATTTTACCAAAGTTTCCAAACATATTGGCGTTTGTTTGTTGAATGATAAATGGTGCACATCATTTTTTCATTCCGTCTTGTTTGTTACATCACATTTGTTTTTTGTTTTGTCGTCAAGATTAGTAGCTTTTGCTGAACTTAATGCCAGTCTTTGAAAGTTTGCTGTTTTATCCTATTGTGTACAATTGACAATATACATAAATACAAATAATAACATGCATGGTAATTTGAAATGGGACTTAACATCCACTTTTAAATCAAATATGAAATATTAGAACAACATAAAAAATGATCAAAACTTACATTAAAGTATCACAATATTATATGTTTAAACATAATTAAATAAAAATAATAAAAAGATAAAAATCATAGAAATCACCAACGGGAACTATATCAATCTGGATAGGGGTTCCAGTTCATGTCGTCGGGCGGGTTCCACGGTTGGTTATAGGTGTACTGATAGGCCTGGTTAGGGTCGTAGAGAGTAAATGGTGGTCGCATATCGGGCTGGTGTGGAGGATAGTAAGCAGGTCGGGTTGGTACGTAGTTATTTGGTACCTGAGGTGATAGATGGCTCATGATCTGATGCTAATGATAGTGCCATCTATCATGCTGTCGTTGCCTAGAATGCTCGTACACATTCTCGGCTTGCCACTGCTCGTACGGACTATGTCTAGCCTCGTTTGTCATTTCTACCTCATCTATACGCTGGTAGACGTCAGTCATAGCCTCCCTAATGACATCCCTAATGTCATCCAGTTCCTCCATTTCCTCATCTGAACAACTCTCTACCTGTGGATGACGACCATCATATGGTACTGCCTGATTGCGCCTACTCTTTAATACCTTTGCACCCTGATAGACCTTCAATCCTAAAGTATCAACCTGTTCCCTACACACCATCAGTGGACCCCCTTGATCCCTATCTACACCCAAATACTCTCCAATGAGAGTAACAAAAATACCTCCTTCTATTATTCCCCCGTCCTGTATTCCTGCCACTATTTTGGACAAATAAAAACCAACACAGTAGGGGATATTAACAAAGCTTCTAGGGTTTCGAATACACTTAAGGTAAAATAAGTCGTGTAAGGTCATCTTCTCCTTGTTTTTACCTCTTTGTGTAATCGAATTAGCTAAAAATCTATGTATAATATGTAGCTCTACTTTGTTAATATCTAAATAGGAGTGTCTTCTTCCCAGCGAAAAAACATTATAATTTGACATTCGCCTCCAGACGGCATCCGCGTCAAAATTCCTATCTACCCGCTCCCCATGATAAATCTCAATTGTATAATTGGGTAGTAGTAATTCACCAGGAGTGTAAATCTGTAAAGCCCTGGCCATGTCCAACATGGACATCCTGTACATCCTACGACCAAGTAAAAATCTAAGAAAACTTCTATCATCTAACCTAACTACATCCGCATTAAGTGATATAGTACTCATAAGTTCAACACACCATTCCTTATATACAGGCCTACGAATGGTAAATAAACGTTCCCAATCGGGAAAAGAAGAGCTGACATACCTTTGGATCAGATGCTGCCTAACTGAGTTAACTAGTTGGACCCTTTCTAAAGGCTCCCAATCAATTACCCTTGGCACTTCTACATTTTTCGTTACCAGTTTAAATTTGTTACTTTGGTATGTCGTGTAATCTCTCCAACTTCGATCAAATCTCAAGTTGGGATGCAACTGTTCTTCATGAATCGTTGGGTGTTCTATTATTGGATGAATCAGAAATTGTACGTAGGCATTAACATATTCTTGTTGCGGATCATAATATGGTACGTGTTGATCAGGTTGTTGTTGTTCCTGTTGTTGTTCCTGTTCAGGTTCTGGTTTATATTGTGGCTCATATTGCATTTCTGGTTGTGGTTCCAGAGCAGGTTGTCTAGTTGATGATGATGCACCATCAGTATCGGTATATCTCTGCAAAACACATTAAACACAAAATTTGTGCATCCAAATATGCATTAGTGTTAGCAAAATAACAACTTGAAACAATTACAATAACATGTTTAATCAAAATTAAACTTATACACATTTTCACAATTTTAACAATTCTACACTTTTTCAAATAAGCATATATGAAAATGTTTACAAAGTTCATAAGCATTCTACTCAAATAACATGTCAAAATAACCATTACTAGCAATTAAACAACTTTTAATTGGCATTTGCATCAATTTAATCAAGTTCATGAATTTTAGACTTAAAACGTCCACTTTAATTCTCAAAAATCATGTTTAGGATCAAAGTTTGGATCATTTAGCTACCTAAACATGTTACACTACTTAATTTAGTAATAATTCATGACAAAAATCGACCATAACCTGTTTATATCAAAAAACCCCAAATTGCTCAAGAGCACAAACCCAAGATTTCTAAAAATTTTGAAGTTTTTGGCTTCAAATCATGTTAAATAGCATCAATCTAGGTTATACATGCATAATATACTAACAATTTAACTCTAATTACACTAGAAATTAACAAAATCAAATTAGGTAAAATATTGGTAATTATCACAAAAACTAGAAAATTTAAGAGTTTAGGGGTGTAATTTTTACCTTCTTGTTAAAAAAATCCAAACCTAGGCATGATTGTAGCGAAGTTTTGTGAGAAATTTGGAGTAATTTGGTGAAAAATTGATGAAAATTGAGAGGATTTTGGGGAGTGTTCGTGTTTTGTGTGTGTGTTGTGTGGACAGAAGCAGGCGACTGAATTCTTGTAACCTGCCCAGTTTTTCAAGGCCATGCGACCGCATGGTTTTGAAGGCCAAACCCCATGCGATCGCATGGGGTTATTTTTTTTAAAACCTTCACTTAATAAAACAAAAATTAATAAATTTTAAAAATTTGTTTCTTTTAAGAATGAGGGCGTTTCGGATCGTTGTCCTAGTCCGTCTCTCAATAAAGTTTTAAAATTTGTTACTTTTTAAGCGTCGTTTTAAAAGCAAAGATTTTTGGGTTTTTTAATGTTTTTGGCATACTTTAATTCAATAAGATTAAAAATAATGATAATAAAATTTCTCGTCCCTCCCTTGGGTAAAGCAATTTCGGTTCAACGACCTAGTATTCAACTCACGACGAATTTTAGAAATCATATTTTTAATTTAATGAAATAAAGTAATTTTTTGTTTTTAAATTCACACCAAACTTAAATGCATAAAATTAAAAATTCATATAAATATCATTAATTTTATAAACTTATATTAATTTTAAAAATATTTAAAAACTTAAATATATTGACTTTAAAAATTTACATTAATAATTTAATATTTATATATTAATTTTAAAAACAAGGTAAAAATTAAAATTAAAAATCTTTTTGGTCTTTTATCCCACTTTAATCAATCAAATATTATCAAAAATATACGTCCCTCTTTTTGGTAAAGTAATTTCAGTTCCATAACCTAGTTTTACTCCTGACGAATTTCTGAAATATTTTGGGTTGATTGATTAAAGATATTTATACCTTAAGAATAACGGTAAATTTCGCAGTGATGTAATAAATTTTTGTATGATATCAATAATTTCGGTTACGCATACCTAATTTTATTGAATACCAATTTAATACTTTATAGCGAACGATTAAGCGTTTATTATCAAAAGGTTAAAAATAAATAAAAATAAAAGAAAAACTGTACATACTTACCTGTGAGATAGAATTCTTAGAGACCTGCTTTAGCCGACTCATAGGAGAGTCGTGTGATTTGGTTTTCCATAGCTACATAAGCATAACCTCGATTCTTCAATATCTTTTCTTCTAAACATATGAACGGTCCTTCTCTGCATAGAGTAACAAATTCGCTATTTGAATATGTTTGATTGTTTGAACATTTACCTTCGTGTGACCATTTTCCGCATTTATAACATCTTTCAAGGTGTCGTGCTCTTCTTTTTGTTGCAGACTTTGATTTTCCTTTACCAAAATGTATCTTATGATGATCTTTCCTGAGTTCTTTTCTTACTCCGTCCATTTTGCCTCTTATGAATGATACCAATTCATTCGGAAAGGTGTCATTATTACGTTTAGTAATCATATTATGTAGCATTAGACCATGGTTCAGATCAAAGGAATTCTTCATCTCGTAAAACCTAAAAAAAATAAAAATTCAGAATGGAGGGAGAAGACTAGTTCTTTAGGGTCTGCTAGGGAAAGACCATTTGGATTCCATTTTCGGAAACTACACAAAAACATAATATCTAACTCTAATAGAAATACATATTACCCTAAAAAGATTCGAATCTCCCCACACTTAGTTCGCTGTGGTGTCGAAATTGTGATTAATTTCGTTGTCAACTTCCATCGGACTATCTATGTAATGTTTAACTCTGTGACCATTAACTTTAAATTCAATTCCATTTGAATTTATTAATTCTACTGCTCCGTACGGGAAAACTCTTTTGACTATGAATGGTCCAGACCATCTTGATTTCAATTTTCCAGGAAATAGCTTGAATCGTGAATTAAAAAGAAGAACTCTGTCTCCTTCTTTAAATTCTTTTGAACTTCTGATTCTTTTATCATGCCATTTCTTCGTTCTTTCCTTATAGATTAACGAATTTTCGTATGCTTCATGTCTTAATTCTTCTAATTCGTTTAGTTGACTTAACCGTAGACGTCCGGCTTCATGCAAATCAAGATTACATGTCTTCAAAACCCAAAATGCTTTATGTTCAATTTCTACTGGAAGATGACATGCTTTTTCGTAAACGAGTCTAAAAGGTGTGGTTCCAATTGGAGTTTTATAGGCTGTTCTAAAAGACCAGAGTGCATCTGTAGAAACTCGTCCTAATCCATCCAGACGAAGTCCATATCGATTATAAACGATTCACAACAGTTGATTACATCGCAAGGTACTTGACATCTATATGATACATTTTACAAACATTGCATTCGTTTTTAAAAAGACAATCTTTCATTACATCAAAAGTTGACAACATGCATACCATTTGGTAATATATCTTACTATAATTGACTTAATAATAATCTTGATGAACTCAATGACTCGAATGCAACGTCTTTTGAAATATGTCATGAATGACTCTAAGTAATATCTCTAAGATGAGCAAATGCACAGCGGAAGATTTCTTTCGTACCTGAGAATTAACATGCTTTAAAGTGTTAACCAAAAGGTTGGTGAGTTCATTAGTTTAACAAAAATAATCATTTCATAATTTTAATAGACCACAAGATTTCATATTTCCATTCCTCATAAACATACGTCCCATGCATAGAGACAAAAATATCATTCATATGGATTGAACACCTGGTAACCGACCTTAACAAGATGCATATATAAGAATATCCCCATCATTCCGGGATCCTCCTTCGGACATGATATAAATTTCTAAGTACTAAAGCATCCGGTACTTTGGATAGGGCTTGTTGGGCCCAATTGATCTATCTTTAGGATTCGCGTCAATTAGGGTGTCTGTTCCCTAATTCTTAGATTACCAGACTTAATAAAAAGGGCATATTCGATTTCGATAATTCAACCATATAATGTAGTTTTAGTTACTTGTGTCTATTTCGTAAAACAGTTATAAAAGTTGCGCATGTATTCTCAGTCCAAAAATATAAAGGGTAAAAAGGCAAATGAAACTCACCTAATGTATTTTGTAGTAAAAATACATAGGACGACATTTAACAATGCAGGGTTGGCCTCGGATTCATGAACCTATATCAGTTATATATATATTAAAACATATAATAACAATTAAACAGTTTTTATATATTAATATTAGTATACTTAATAATTTATATGTTATATTAATAAATAGTTTAATTATAACTATTTTATATATTTTAGATAAATAATTAATATTCATATATATGTGATTATATTAAAAATATGTTTATCTATTATATATAACTTAATTAATATTTTGTAATAATAACATTTTATTTAAATCAATATGTAAATATATGTAAAAAATATATTTATTTATATAAAAATATTTATTTGTTACTATAATTATAATATAGTAATGATATTATTAATAATATTGATTATTCATTTAAATTGTAACTTAATCATTTCTTTATAATAATATTTGTATCTAAAATCTCTATAATAATAATAATAATAATAATAATAATAATAATAAAAATAAAAATAAAAATAATAATAATAATAATAATAATAATAATAATAATAATAATAATAATAATAATAATAATAATAATAATAATAATAATAATAATAATAATAATAATAAATATACCTCTAATAACACAGGTGGGCTTAGTCCAGCAACTTTAAATAAGAAGCCCAAAAATCAAAACCCATTTATATGATCCATTGAATTTAATAAGTCCGATACTGTGGCAATAAGTCGATTAAATTGGTGTTGGGTGTTGGATTCGATCAAGCATGTCTCAAACAGGTTCCTCATCGTCGTTATTCTTCAATCTCGCCCATCATTCATTATTAAATCATCGTCTTCATCCATCATCATCATCATCATTGAATCGTCTTCATCCATCATCATCATCATCATCATCATAATTATAAGATTTCAAATCATTCACGTTAAAACAGATGCAATAGTAACACAGCTCAAGAGTGTGTGACGAGGGTTGTGATATTCGATGGTTAGCATAAATCCAAACGAAAGTAATAAACATGGTGATGTTTGATTAGTAGTTGCAGCAGCGAACCGTTAACCTAATCATTACAGTTTCCTCCTCGTTCATTGTCTTCTTCATTTAAAACAACAGCAATAAACAAGTAAAAACATAGACATCAACTTGCAGCTGTAGAGAATCCATTGTGCAGCAGCAACAGGGAGAAAATATGGTGGTTTTGGGTTGTCGTTCGAAGGTATTAACAAGTGGGTTTTGTTTTTTTGAAACGAGAAACCGAATAGAAACAGTACCTGTTGCAGTTTGTTGTGGTTATCTATTGTTAACCGAAGTCAATGGTGGGAGATCATGGTAGTGGTGGTTCGGACAGGAAACAAGCATTAAGGTGATGGTTTCCGATTAACTAAAGGTTGGTGAGTTTGTGTCGAATAGAAACAGGAACTTAAGTTACAGCAGAAACCATTTATAATGGTGATTGTTACTGTAATCATGGTGGTGGTGGAAAGTTAAAGGTGATCGAAAAATGGAAATTTAACAAGATGGTGATGGTGTTCGGTTTATTGTGGGTGAAAGTGGTGATCGAAGGTGTTAAGTGGCGGTTTGCGGTCCAAAAGTGTGATGGTTCTTGTGGTGGCGAGTTATGGTGATTGCCGTATGGTTGTGATGGCTCACGGTGGTTGTTAAGATAAAGGCGAAGGATGATATAGATTGAAAAATGTAAACCTGATGCATACACAAATGCATGTGAATGAGACGTATGATCCATGCTTAAGACATGTAACAAATAGAGATTGTTTGGGTTGAGGTTTGAATGAAACAAGAACAAGTAGCAGTAACTTGCAACGACCACAAGAGTCAAGTAGCTGTAACAAAATTTAAGGGTGTTTGTGATGGTTCCGGCTTGTAAACAACACTGAACAGTAGCGGTCTTCAAGGGTGTGTTTAGTTTGGTTATCGGAACAGAAACGTAGTAATGGTAATAATTGGGTTTGTAATAAATTGGGTCTCGATGGGTTATGGTGGTCGGGCTGGTGTTCGAACAAAAGGAAGGTGCCATTAAGATGGTGGTAACGGTTGTGGACGATTAGGTGTTAGAAGGTGATGGCTTTTGTTAGTCTGTGTGATGCATAAATATATGTATTGATATAATTAAGGTGTTTAGTTCATTGAAGATCCGAAAACAAATAATGCCAAATACATGCAAGTGGGGTTTTTGTTTAAAGTAGATTGGGCCTAGAATGAATGATTCAAAGTGGGGTTTTATAATTGAAGCATACAGCAACAATTCGTATAACTTGGTCTTGTGTGTGGTACATTCATTCATAATATAATATTATATGAGTGATAAATAATGAAAGATAATGGATTCAGTTAAATGTATATATCACATAGTAATCATTAATAATAATAATAATAATAATAATAATAATAATAATAATAATAATATAATTATTATTATTATATTTAAAGAAAACTAAGAAAACGTGCAAGCAACTTATCTTACCGACACTTCATACATATATATATATATATATATATATATAATATCCGTGCTCCGGTGATAAACAATGGCGGATAAAAGTTCTCAGAAAAATCCCAAATTTTGAGATTAAATATATTTATTTATTTTGATCATTATGGTATAAAATTCGATCATAAATTATTAAATAAAAATTACATTAATTATTCACTCCCAACCCCCAAGTAAAATATAAAAAGTTTTAAAATTTGACAAACAAGTTCTACATATATTATTATTAAGCCTAAAATTTATAAAACTCATTTTCGCATCACCGTTTATGTTAAAATCATATAAGTTTGAATTTAACTTGCTTAATATCAATCGGAACATCAACAAGTATTACAACCATTTAATATTTATTTTTAATATACTTTATATATATATATATATATATATATATATATATATATATATATATATATATATATATATATATATATATATATATGTTTTTAAATAATAATTATTATAATATCCTATTTTCATTTTATTAATTTTTAATAACAACAACATATAATATTTCAAGTTATATTTCGAATTTTCATTTATATATACATACACACATATCTATTTACAATTAATTTGTTCGTGAATCGTCGAGGGTAGTCGAAGGGTAAATGAATATATGAACACAGTTCAAAGTTTTTGAGATTTCACTATTACATACTTTGCTTATCGTATCAAAATCATATAAAGATTAAGTTTAAATTTGGTCAGAAATTCCCGGGTCATCACAGTACCTACCCGTTAAAGAAATTTCGTCCCGAAATTTGAGTGAGGTGGTCATGGTTAACAATAAAAATGTTTTCATGACGAATATGAGTTGATAAATTGAGTTTTATCATCATTGAGTAATATGGATAAAAATAACTCGATTATTCGAAGAGTACGAATGAAGCTGTCACAATAGATTTAGATAGAGATTTAACTTTTGACGTAGTCACAGTGGAATTTAGAAAATAAGGTGCGTCTTAGCTTTTGACGTTGTCTTGGTTCAATTCCGGAATTCAAGGGATTTGAAGAAAATCTTTGAAATCTGAATAAGATCTGATTTCCTTGGGTTTAAGGAAATTAAGAACTCTTTAATTAAATGCGATCATTTGTCTCGATTGCTCTGTCTGGTATTTCTACTATAAATGAATTTCTTCCGTTTCATTATTTTCACCATTCCAATACTTTCTATCTTAGTTCATACATCCAAAAAAAATTGCGAAAATGCTTAATCCCGTTCTAACCCTTGATATTTTCCTAATTATCATTTCTGTCATCCTTCTTTTCAATCTTCCACCAGAAGAATCTGTTTACTTCTACTATTACCTTGGGGTGATACTATTCTTAATTATACCGTGTTTTTATATTGCTATTCGTATTAATATCCACGGTTTGTAATCTCCGTGTTGTTATTGGGCTTTATATTTTCCCTTATACTTCAAAGTCCTTGCTTCTGTTTTCTATAATCATCGTCATCCCCAGTTAATTCTTCCCCCTATTTGCTGCGATTTATACTCCAATTTCTATTTCGGAGCTTTGTCCGTTCATTTCTTCTTCTTGCGATTGGGCATCTCTTGTAATGGTCCAGAATTTGCAGATATAAGTTTCAGAATGAACATTGTTAATGTTCTAATAAAGAAACGGTAATAGCACAATTTGACTTGTCCAATTACCAGAATTCAAGGAAAGATAGGACTATCAAGAAAAATATGTTCTTGATATTTTTATAGATTAGACAGAACGTAAGAGTCGTGTAACATGGCACATGATGACGTTAAGATCTGTGAATCATCACGTTTCATTAGAAACTCAGCATAACTTACTGTAATATAATCACATTGATCAAGTGTCATTATATTATACTAACTCATGCTTCAGTTTCCAACATTACTTCAATAACATTCATATTTTAAGCTCGAAATTTTACAGAATATAGAAACTAACAGTTTCTATATGATGTAACACTGATAGTACAAAGAGATTAATGATTTCAGATGAGAACAGTTATGAAAATATCTTCAGAAATATGGAGGATATTTATAATGAAAGATACGATAATATCTTTGAATATCTAAGATTAGAGGATGATGGAGACTATTGTCCGCAAGGGTTTAGAGTAAGGAGCAAGATATTCGCTAAAGACTTCAGCAGGCATTGAATTATTTGGATTCTTTGAAGTCAAACTTATTCTTTGTGATTTGTCCACGGTTTCCTTCATAGTTTCGCATAATCCGCTTTTCGGTACTAAATTTTCTATTGAGTGTTTCCAATACTCCATTCTTTATCATCAACTTTTGACTGTTGAGGTCATTTACAGTTTTTGTTGCTTCATTCAACTTTTCAAAATTCAGAGCATTAATTTGCAGACTGGGTGCTTTTCAGAATTTCAGAATGAAAGATCATAATTCTAAGAGGTAAGTGTCATACATATAACTGTTGATGTAGATATGCTGTGAGTTTTCAAAGTACTGATTGCTGATTCCCAGTAATTGGTATGGCAGTTCTTGTTACAAGATGCGGATGAGTATATGATAGGGTTTCAATGAATAAATATAATGATTTAACAGAGATATTTAAGCCAAGAAGCATCGAGGTTGTTGGTACGTCTGCTGGTAATATGGTGGAATATAAAAGAATTCTCCGGTATCAAAAGGGTAATCGTATATATCAGGATTATAGTAAGACTACTTCAAATGAAAAGTCGAAGTTGACTTGCTGGAGCTGTGACAAAATTGGCTACTTTGAAAAGGGATCACAAAGTTATTTTTGCTAATAAATGCCAAAGGATCTGACGCGGCTATGTGCTAAACTTTTACTCAGTTGCTGAGAGTTTCTCAGGTGGATAACTATATGCATAAATCTTTTCTTCCGTAGATGAAGTGCGGTTGATTCATCTTATCGATTGAGGTGTTTTCAAGAATTACAAAAGGTTTGAACGCAGATTATAATCGTCATGATACAAATGAGGTTTAAGATGAAATCAAGTGGCAAACTTGAAGAAATATTTAGTTTCATATGTTATAATCAATCTTTTAATTCATTTTAATTGTCCAATGTTGGTAGTCCGTAGTTGATGGTCCACAGTTAGCAATTCAATAATTCATATATAGTTTAATATAATATTCGAATTAATTAATACGTATCGTGACCCGTATTCGTCTCAGACTCGATCACAACTCAAACTATATATATTATTATAGAATCAACCTCAACCCTGTATAGCTAACTCCAACATTACTGCATATAGAGTGTCCATGGTTATTCCAAATAATATATATAGATGCGTCGATATGACATGTCAAAACCTTGTATACGTGTCCCGATATTTAAAGTGCGTAAAATAAATAACAGAAATTAAATGACGATAAATAAAGTGCGTAAAATAAATAACAGAATGTAAATGACAATAAATAAAATTGCGAGAATTAAATTGCGATAAAATAAATTGCGATAATTAAATGTACAATAAGGAATTAACAGTTAGCTAGGATTTTGTTAGCGTGGATTCTTAACAAAATTTATCATAGTTAATTTGTTTGTTTCTAACAAATTTTATTTTGTCCATTGTTTTCTTCATTATGCCACTTGTCGAATTCTGAAAGGTCAAAATCCAGATATGAAATTGAATGAAAATGGTTATTCTGTAGTGAACAGATTCGTATATCTGTGGATGTAAGTAGGATAGTAAATGCTTGTTGAATCAGCTTCGAAGAATGTACATTGTAACTTATTAATGTGAAATCTAAATATTCCGCGGGTATTACCTACCCGTTAAAATATTTCACCATTAACAATTTGTATAAAAGAATTTTTAATTACAATCTTTATGAAAACATATATACATATATATATTCTTCAGATGTAATCATGGATTTAATGAGTCAATATGATATTAAACTCATTTAATTTTCGGTTTGAGCTAGAATAAATAATCTCTAATACTTTAGAGATTACCTAATCGCTATGTAGAACGAAGGTAAATGATGTAGAACATTACGTAGGATGATGTTTATACTCGAGATACAGAATGAGATGTTGAGGCATGGATTGTTGATGATACTGGTGTTGTTACTGATGGTACTGTTGGTACCGGTGATGTTGCTGAAGCTGGTAAATTTTGCACCATATTCTCCAAATTTATTAATTGGGTGCGAAGCTCGTTGACTTCTTCCATTACTCCAAGATGATTTTCGGTCAGAACAAACGGATGAATAAGGTTTAGAATTTTAGATAGAATATAATCGTGGCGAGATATTCGGGAAATGAGTGAGAAAATAGTATCTCGAACAGGTTCGCCGGTAAGTGCTCCAGGTTCTTCGTTGAAAGGTGAATTCGGTTAGTGGAAGGGATCGCCTTCTGCGCGTCTCCATTGATTAAGTTGACTACGAATCCATCAGATGAATTGGGATGGATGATTGGTTGATTCATTCTGGTGACTTTGCTTCTGGAGCTTAGATGACTATCCATTCGGAATAACTGTCGGAATCCGAGGAATTCGAACTGGTTGAGGAATTCATCTCGTACGATCATATGAAGGATTTTTCGATAAGAAATAGTTTATAGGATGTAGATTAGTACCCTGCAATACATAATTTACATATGCATATATTATACTAAAATCCCATAAGTTACGGAGAAATTTACGGAAGCTGTCAGGCAAAGGTAACAATAACAGATTCGCTAAGATATGAATTTATCTATACACTGTCTATGCAATCATTGCAGTAAGATGTGTCTAGACTAAGAATGATAAGCAGGTAATTTCCTAAGGATGAATAGCAGATGATTTCCGACTAGAATTGATAAGCAAAACTTTTGATATGCAGACACGGTCGAAGTCCAGACTCACTAATGCCTCCTAACGACTTATCAGTTAGACACACTAATGCAGACCTGGTTCGCTAAGACCTCCACTCTGATACCAACTGTAGAAACCCGTCCTAATCTATCTAGATGAAGTCCATATCGATTATAAACGATTCACAACAGTTGATTACATCACGAGGTACTTGACCTCTGTATGATACATTTTACAAACATTGCATTCGTTTTTGAAAAGACAATCTTTCATTACATCGAAAGTTGACAACATGCATAACATTTGGTAATATATCTTACTATAATTGACTTAATAATAATCTTGATGAACTCAACGACTCGAATGCAACGTCTTTTGAAATATGTCATGAATGACTCCAAGTAATATCTCTAAGATGAGCAAATGCACAGCGGAAGATTTCTTTTGTACCTGAGAATTAACATGCTTTAAAGTGTCAACCAAAAGGTTGGTGAGTTCATTAGTTTAACAAAAATAATCATTTCATAATTTTAATAGACCACAAGATTTCATATTTCCATTTCTCATAAACAGACGTCCCATGCATAGAGACAAAAATATCATTCATATGGATTGAACACCTGGTAACCTACCTTAACAAGATGCATATATAAGAATATCCCCATCATTCCGGGATCCTTCTTCAGACATGATATAAGTTTCGAAGTACTAAAGCATCCAGTACTTTGGATGGGGCTTGTTGGGCCCGATAGATCTATCTTTAGGATTCGCGTCAATTAGGGTGTCTGTTTCCTAATTCTTAGATTACCAGACTTAATAAAAAAGACATATTCTATTTCAATAATTCAACCATATAATGTAGTTTTAGTTACTTGTGTCTATTTTGTAAAACAGTTATAAAAGTTGCGCATGTATTCTCAGCCCAAAAATATAAAGGGTAAAAAGGCAAATGAAACTCACCTAATGTATTTTGTAGTAAAAATACATAGGACGACATTTAACAATGCAGGGTTGGCCTCGGATTCACGAACCTATATCAGTTATATATATATATATATATATATATATATATATATATTAAAACATATAATAACAATTAAACAGCTTTTATATATTAATATTTGTATACTTAATAATTTATATGCTATATTAATAAATAGTTTAATTATAACTATTTTATATATTTTAGATAAATAATTAATATTCATATATATGTGATTATATTAAAAATATGTTTATCTATTATATATAACTTAATTAATATTTTATAATAATAACATTTTATTTAAATCAATATGTAATATTAGTATAGTCAGGATATATGTAAAAAAAATATATTTATTTATATAAAAATATTTATTTGTTACTATAATTATAATATAGTAATGATATTATCAATAATATTGATTATTCATTTAAATTGTAACTTAATCATTTCTTTATAATAATATTTGTATCTAAAATCTCTATAATAATAATAATAATAATAATAATAATAATAATAATAATAATAATAATAATAATAATAATAATAATAATAATAATAATAATAATAATAATAATAATAATAAATATACCTCTAATAACACAGGTGGGCTTAGTCCAGCAACTTTAAAAAAGAAGCCCAAAAATCAAACCCATTTATATGATCCATTGAATTTAATAAGTCCGATACTGTGGCAATAAGTCGATTAAATTGGTGTTGGGTGTTGGATTCGATCAAGCATGTCTCAAACAGGTTCCTCATCGTCGTTATTCTTCAATCTCGCCCATCATTCATTATTATATCATCGTTCGTTAGTGTCTTATCGTCATCATCATTGAATCGTCTACATCCATCATCATCATCATCATCATCATCATCATTATAAGATTTCAAATCATTCACGTTAAAACAGATGCAATAGTAACACATCTCAAGAGTGTTTGACGAGGGTTTTAATGGAAGTGGTTATGGTGATATTCGATGGTTAGCATAAATCCAAACGGAAGTAATAAACATGGTGATGTTTGATTAGTAGTTGCAGCAGCGAACTGTTAACCTAATCATCACAGTTTCCTCCTCATTCATTGTCTTCTTCATTTAAAACAACAGCAGTAAACAAGTAGAAACATAGACATCAACTTGCAGCTGTAGAGAATCCATTGTGCAGCAGCAACAGGGAGAAAATATGGTGGTTTTGGGTTGTCGTTCGAAGGTATTAACAAGTGGGTTTTGTTTTTTTGAAATGAGAAACCGAATAGAAACAGTACCTGTTGCAGTTTGTTGTGGTTATCGATTGTTAATAGAAGTCAATGGTGGGAGATTGTGGCAGTGGTGGTTCGGACAGGAAACAAGCATTAAGGTGATGGTTTCCGATCAACTAAAGGTTGGTGAGTTTGTGTCGAATAGAAACAGGAACTTAAGTTACAGCAGAAACCCATTATAATGGTGATTGTTACTGTAAGCATGGTGGTGGTGGAAAGTTAAAGGTGATCGAAAAATGGAAATTTAACAAGATGGTGATGGTGTTCGGTTTATTGTGGGTGAAAGTGGTGATCGAAGGTGTTAAGTGGCGGTTTGCGGTCCAAAAGTGTGATGGTTCTTGTGGTGGCGAGTTATGGTGATTGCCGTCTGATTGTGATGGATTATGGTGGTTGTTAAGATAAAGGCGAAGGATGATATAGATTGAAAAATGTAAACCTGATGCATACACAAATGCATGTGAATGAGACGTATGATCCATGCTTAAGACACGTAACAAGTAGAGATTGTTTGGGTTGAGGTTGAATGAAACAAGAACAAGTAGCAGTAACTTGCAATGACCACAAGAGTCAAGTAGCTGTAACAAAATTTAAGGGTGTTTGTGATGGTTCCGGCTTGTAAACAACACTGAACAGTAGCGGTCTTCAAGGGTGTGTTTGGTTTGGTTATCGGAACAGAAACATAGTAATGGTAATAATTGGGTTTGTAATAAATTGGGTCTCGATGGGTTATGGTGGTCGGGCTGGTGTTCGAACAAAAAGAAGGTGCCATTAAGATGGTGGTAACGGTTGTGGACGATTAGGTGTTAGAAGGTGATGGGTTTTGTTAGTCTGTGTGATGCATAAATATATGTATTAATATAATTAAGGTGTTTGGTTCATTGAAGATCCGGAAACAAATAATGCCAAATACATGCAAGTGGGGTTTTTGTTTAAAGTAGATTGGGACTAGAATGAATGAATCAAAGTGGGGTTTTATAATTGAAGCATACAACAACAATTCGTGTAACTTGGTCTTGTGTGTGGTACATTCATTCATAATATAATACTATATGAGTGATAAATAATGAAAGATAATGGATTCAGTTAAATGTATATATCACATAGTAATCATTAATAATAATAATAATAATAATAATAATAATAATAATAATAATAATAATAATATAATATAATAATTATTATTATATTTAAAGAAAACTAAGAAAACGTGCAAGCAACTTATCTTACCGACACTTCATACATATATATATATATATATATATATATATATATATATATATATATATATATATATATATATATATATATATATATATATATATATATATATATATATATATATATATATATATATATATATATATAATATCCCGTGCTCCGGTGATAAACAATGTCGGATAAAAGTTCTCAGAAAAATCCCAAATTTTGAGATTAAATATATTTATTTATTTTGATTATTATGGTATAAAATTTGATCATAAATTATTAAATAAAAATTACATTAATTATTCACTCCCAACCCACAAGTAAAATATAAAAAGTTTTAAAATTTGACAAACAAGTTCTACATATATTATTATTAAGCCTAAAATTTATAAAACTCATTTTCGCATCACCGTTTATGTTAAAATCATATAAGTTTGAATTTAACTTGCTTAATATCAATCGGAACATCAACAAGTATTACAACCATTTAATATTTATTTTTAATATACTTTATTTATATATATATATATATATATATATATATATATATATATATATATATATATATATATATATTGTTATAATTCAGTAGGCTTATAACTACCTTTAGTGGTTTGATTCTTGATGTTATAATTCAGTAGGCTTATAACTACCTTTAGTGGTTTGATTCTTGATGTTATAATTCAGTAGGCTTATAACTACCTTTAGTGATTTGATTCTTGATTTAGAATACTAATAATGAAGTGTAAGAACAAAGATGATAATGGAGAGAAAGAAAGAAACACTTTGTAAGTGTGAGAAATGGTGCAAGTTTAATGCTTGCATTCATGAGTATTTATAGCCTAAAATCTCAATATAAAAATACATACTTTGTGTACCAAAATTGACTATATGTATACACCAAAATTGACTATCCATATCTATATTATTATTATTATTATAACACTCCCCCTTGGATAGCAATTTTATTTTGTTGAAGATCAACTATAAATTACTGCCTCGTTAAAAACCTTGCTAAAGAAAACCCAGTGGAAAAAAACTTTAGCTAAGGGAAAAAGAGTGCAGCATGGAGTTGACTCCCCCTCAAGTAGACATCGCTTCAGCTGTTACATCTTTTGAACATGTCTCATGCCAATGTTATGAACGTGTGTTCTGAAAATAGCAGTTGGAAGTGCTTTCGTGAAAAGATCAGCAGAGTTTTTGCTAGATTGCACATATCTCATTTCAATCTGGTTGTCCTTAATGAGATTTTGAGTGTATGAGAAGAATCTAGGTGGTATGTGTTTTGTTCGGTCACTTTTGATATACCCTTCTTTCATCTGTGCTATGCAAGCTGCATTATCTTCATAGATAGTTGTTGGACTTTTATCGCGTTCTAGTCCACAAGAATCAGTAATGAGTTGTGTCATTGATCTCAACCAAAAACATTCTCGAGTAGCTTCATGTAATGCAATCACTTCGGCATGATTTGACGATGTAGCAACAAGTGTTTGTTTTTGAGAACGCCATGATATTGCAGTACCTCCATTTAGGAATACATATCCAGTTTGAGATTTAGCTTTATGTGGATCAGATAAATAACCTGCATCTGCATAACCAACCAAATCTTGTTTTGATTCGTTAGAATAAAATAATCCTAAATCAGTAGTTCCTCGAAGGTATCGAAATATGTGTTTGATCCCATTCCAGTGTCTTTTGGTAGGAGCAGAGCTGAACCTTGCCAACAAATTAACTGCAAAAGAAATGTCAGGTCTTGTACAATTTGTAAGATACATAAGAGCTCCAATTGCACTAAGATATGGTACTTCTGGTCCAAGAATGTCTTCTTGATCTTCACATGGACGAAATGGATCAGCTTCAACATTGAGTGATCTAACAACCATAGGAGTACTTAATGGTTTTGCCTTGTCCATATTGAAACGTTTCAAAATCTTTTCAGTATATGTTGTTTGATGTACAAGTAAACCATTAGGCATATGCTCAATTTGTAAACCAAGGCAATACTTGGTTTTTCCGAGATCTTTCATTTCAAATTCTTTCTTTAGAAGTTGAATGGCTTCATGGATCTCTTTATTTGTACCTATGATGTTAAGATCATCAACATAAACAGCTATGATCACATATCCGGATGTTGTTTTCTTAATGAAAACACAAGGGCAAGTAAGATTATTTGTATACCCTTTGCTTATCAAGTAATCACTCAATCGGTTATACCACATACGTCCCGATTGTTTTAACCCATATAAAGATCTTTGTAATTTAATCGAATACATTTCTTTGGGTTTTGCATTTGATGCTTCTGGTACCTTAAATCCTTCAGGTATCTTCATATATATATCACTATCAAGTGATCCATATAGATAAGCAGTCACAACATCCATGAGATGCATTTCTAAATTTTTAGAAACTGCCAGACTGATTAAGTACCTAAAAGTAATTGCATCCATAACAGGAGAATAAGTTTCTTCATAATCAATTCCCGGTCTTTGAGAAAAACCTTGAGCTACAAGTCTAGCTTTATACCTTGTAACTTCATTTTTCTCATTTCTTTTTCGGACAAAAATCCATCTGTATCCTACAGGTTTCACATCTTTAGGAGTGAGAATGATGGATCCGAAAACTTTTCTTTTATTGAGTGATTCTAATTCAGCTCGTATTGCTTCTTTCCATTGAGCCCAATCATGTCTATTTTGACATTCAACCATAGATGTTGGTTCTGGATCATCATCATTATTCATGATGTCATATGCAACATTAAATGAAAATTTCTCATCAAGATTTTTCATTTCATTTCGGTTCCATAATATTTTTGAATATGCATAATTGATTGCAATTTCTGTATTGACATCATCAATCTCCTCTGCAGTAGGAGTACTGATTTGTGGTTCTTCTTGAACACTTTCTTTTACTTCATTATCAGCTGATTTTCTTTTTCGAGGATTTTTTATCCTTTGAACCGATTGGTCTTCCACGTTTCTGACGTGGCAAAGATTCATGAGTGACGTTATTGCCAGCTTTTGGAATTTCAATTCGAGCTGGAGTATTTACTGCTGGTATATATGATTTTGTCACCGTTTTTGTATCTGTAAATGCATCAGGCAATTGATTTGCAAGTTCTTGTATATGCATTATCTTTTGAACTTCTGTCTCGCATTCTTTTGTGCGAGGATCAAGATACTTTAATTGAGGTTCACACCATGAAACATCATTTTCTTTATTTTTCATTTCTCCCCCTAATCTAGGGAACAATGTTTCATTAAAATGACAATCAGCAAAACGTGCTGTAAAAACGTCACCTGTCATAGGTTCAATATACCTTAATATTGAAGATGTTTCATATCCAACATATATTCCCAACCTCCTTTGAGGACCCATTTTTGTACGTTGTGGTGTCGCAATTGGAACATACACTGCACAACCAAATGTTCTAAGATGGGAAATATTTGGCTCTTGACCAAAAGCAAGTTGTAGGGGGGAATATTTATGACTTGCACTTGGTCTGATGCGAATCAATGCAGCAGCATGTAAAATTGCATGACCCCATATAGATACAGGGAGTTTTGTTCTCATTATCAATGGTCTAGCGATTAACTGTAAACGTTTAATCAATGACTCGGCTAAACCATTTTGTGTATGCACATGAGCAACAGAATGTTCAACAACAATTCCTATAGACATGCAATAGTCATTAAATGCTTGAGATGTAAATTCACCAGCATTATCAAGTCTCACCCTTTTAATGGTGTAATCAGGAAAATGAGCTCTCAATTTAATAATTTGGGCAAGAAATTTTGCAAATGCCACATTACGGCTTGATAACAGACAAACATGAGACCATCTGCTAGATGCGTCTATTAGAACCATGAAATATCTAAATGGTCCACATGGTGGATGAATTGGTCCACATATATCACCTTGAATTCTTTCAAGAAACATTGGTGATTCTTTCTCAACCTTAAGTGGTGAGGGTCTAGTTATCAATTTTCCAAGAGAGCAAGATGTACATGGAACCATTGTATCATGATGGATTTTTCTATCCTTTAGTGGATGTCCATGAGTACATTCAATAATCCTTTTCATCATTGTTGATCCTGGATGGCCTAATCTGTTATGCCATAAACTGAATACACCAGGATCAATATATTTTTCGTTAACTACCATATGTATTTCTGGTACATTTATATGTGTATAATGTAATCCAGAACTAAGTCTTGGCAGTTTTTCAACCACATGACTCTTGTCAGTGATACTTAAATATTTCTCATTTTCTGTTGTCACTGACTGATAATCATACCCGTTAAGGTATATGTCGGAGAAACTCAATAAATTTCTGCTTGACTTGGGAGAAAATAAGGCATCATTTATTAAAAATTTTGTACCATTTGGTAGTATGAAATTTGCCTTTCCTATCCCTTTTATCAAGTTAGCAGGTCCTGATATTGTATGTATAGTTCCTTCCGTTGGTTTTAGATCAATAAAATATTTCTCGGATTTAAGTATAGTGTGTGTAGTTCCACTGTCTGCTATACAGAGATCTCCACCACTTGATTGATGTTGTATTCCAGCAAAATTCATATTGAACTTCATATATAAGAAATAAATAGTGAGTACATTAATATTACACAATATTTTAAACGCAAATAGATAGTACTGAAACATTTAGCAAACATAATGACAAAGACAGACGATATTAAATCGTTTATTTTTCAAAAGACACACAACTTAAACATTCAAGAAATCTTCATATAAATCAGATGGTTTCTCAGTGACTGTTGGATCAATATTATCCACAAAATTTACTTCCTTTTCTTTACCTTTCAGCGAATCCTGATACATCTTAACAAGATGTTTAGATGTTCGGCAAGTATTAGCCCAGTGGCCCATTCTACCACATCTGTAGCAAGATTCTTCAGAATTTTTAGAAGAATTTTCTTCAACATCTTGTTTAATGGGCTTGTTTTGTGGTTGATATTTATATTTTCGTGGATTACTATTTCTTTGACCACCACGGCCACGACCACGACCACGTCCACGCCCATTACCATTACCATAAGGATGGTTTCTACCATAGTTATGGCTTTTGGCATGATGATGGTGATGGTTATTATAACCACGACCTTGCCCGCGTCCTTGTCCCTGTTTATAATTATTTGCAGTATTTGCTTCAGGGATTGCAAGTGTACCAGTAGGACGGGATTGCTGATTTTTCATTAATAGCTCATCATTTTGCTCTGCAACTAAGAGATATGAATTAAGTTCAGGATATGTTTTGAACTTTAGCATTCTCAAATTTCTTTGCACTGTGATGTTTGCAGCATTCATTGTGGAGAAAGTTTTCTCCATCATGTCTGCATCACTAATTTCATGTCCACAGAATTTAAGTTGTGAACATGTATTATACAGAGCTGAGCTGTATTCATTTACTTTCTTAAAGTCTTGGAACCTTAATGTTCTCCATTGTTCCATTGCAGCTGGAAGTAAAATTTCTCTTTGATTATTGAATCTGCTTTTGAGACCTTCCCATAAAACATGGGGATCTTCTACAGTCACATAATTATTTTGTAAGCATTCATCAATATGTTGATGAATAAAGCAACATGCCGTAGCTTGTTCTTTTTCAGAACAAGTGTTGTTTTCATTTATGGTTTCAAGAATGCCCATTGATTTAAGATGCATTTTTACTTTTATAACCCATGGCATGTAGTTGTTTCCAGTTGATTCTAAAGGAGTAAATTTAAGCTTTTCCAGATTCGACATTTTCTATTATCAAAAATTAAAACAAACATCATGATAAATTAGAGTCAATTTATATTCATAAGTATATAAACATTAAACATAAATTTAATATAACATAAATGATAAGTAGGTGACAGTGTCGACCATGTGTAAGTAATCATAAATAAATGTTATATAACAAAAATATAAATATTAGTAAACATAAATGAAAATTTGGCGACAGTGTCGACCATATATTTTTTCAGGTGGTATAACCGACCTATATCATTCTGGTGGTATAACCGACCATATATCATTTTGGTGGTATAACTGACCATATATCATTTTGGTGGTATAACCGACCATATATCATTTTGGTGGCAGAGCCAACCATATTTAGTATTAAGATTATCGTGCTGATAACGTGTTATAATTCAGTAGGCTTATAACTACCTTTAGTGGTTTGATTCTTGATGTTATAATTCAGTAGGCTTATAACTACCTTTAGTGGTTTGATTCTTGATGTTATAATTCAGTAGGCTTATAACTACCTTTAGTGATTTGATTCTTGATTTAGAATACTAATAATGAAGTGTAAGAACAAAGATGATAATGGAGAGAAAGAAAGAAACACTTTGTAAGTGTGAGAAATGGTGCAAGTTTAATGCTTGCATTCATGAGTATTTATAGCCTAAAATCTCAATATAAAAATACATACTTTGTGTACCAAAATTGACTATATGTATACACCAAAATTGACTATCCATATCTATATTATTATTATTATTATTATAACATATATATATATATATATATATATATATATATATATATATATATGTTTTTAAATAATAATTATTATAATATCCTATTTTCATTTTATTAATTTTTAATAACAACAACATATAATATTTCAAGTTATATTTCGAATTTTCATTTATATATACATACACACATATCTATTTACAATTAATTTGTTCATAAATCGTCGAGGGTAGTCGAAGGGTAAATGAATATATGAACACAGTTCAAAGTTTTTGAGATTTCACTATTACATACTTTGCTTATCGTATCGAAATTATATAAAGATTAAGTTTAAATTTGGTCGGAAATTCCCGGGTCGTCACAGCATCCTCCAATTTCATGGACCATTCCTTCGGATTTGATCCTACGGTTTTCTCTAGAATACGTTTTAAAGCTCGGTTGGTATTTTTAACTTGTCCACTTGTCTGTGGATGATAAGCGATTGAGATTTTATGAGTTACTCCATATATTTTGAGAACTTTCTCAAGTTGATTATTACAAAAATGAGTACCCCGATCACTTATTAAAGCTTTCGGTGTTCCGAACTTAGCAAAAAGGCGTTTTAAAAAGTTGACTACAACTCGTGCATCGTTAGTTGGGAGAGCTTGTGCTTCCGCTCATTTAGATACATAATCAATAGCAACGAGAATGTAGAGATTATTATGAGATTTTGGAAATGGACCCATAAATTCAATACCCCAAATGTCAAATACTTCACATACTTGAATGACATTTTGTGGCATTTTATCATGTTAACTTATTTTTCCGGGCCTTTGACAAGCATCGCAGGATTTACAAAGAAGGTGTGTATCTTTGAAAATTGTAGGCCAATAGAATCCAGCATCGTAAACTTTTCTTGCTGTGAGTTGAGGCCCATAATGCCCTCATGTTGCTCCTGTATGACAATGGTTTAAGATTTGACTAGCTTCATCTCCGAATACACATCGGTGTATTATTCCATCGGGACAACTTTTAAACAAATGTGGATCTTCCCAGAAATAGTGTTTTATATCACTAAAGAATTTCTTTCGTTTTTGGTACGACAACCCTTTTTCAAGGAATCCACATACTAAATAGTTTGCATAGTCTGCAAACCATGAAATTTCACTATAATCTATCTTCAATAGATATTCATCAGGAAAGTTATCTTGTATGGCCGATTCATTTAGAACTTCTAATTCAGGATTTTCAAGATGAGAAAGATGATCAGCGGCGAGATTTTCTGCTCCCTTTTTGTCTCAGATTTCAATATCGAACTCTTGTAAGAGTAAGATCCAACGGATTAATCTTGGTTTGGTATCTTGTTTCGAAAATAGGTATCTAAGAGCATAATGGGTGGTATAGACCACCGTTTTAGCTAAAACGAGATATGACCGAAGTTTGTCAAAAGCAAAGACAATAGCAAGGAGTTCTTTTTTAGTAGTTGTGTAATTCGTTTGTGCTCCTTGTAACTTCATACTAAATAGGTTGGAATCGTTTTTCAATCCTTTGTCCTAAAACGGCTCCCATTGCAAAATCACTTGCATCGCACATAAGTTCAAATGGTAGATTCCAATTTGGAGTTATCATGATCGGCGCATTAGTGAGTTTTTCTTTAAGAATATTAAAAGATTTGATGCATTCATCTGAAAAGATGAATGGAGCATCCTTTTCTAGGAGTTTATTCATAGGAGTGGCAATTTTAGAAAAATCTTTTATGAAACATCGGTAAAAACAGGCGTGCCCTAGAAAACTCCTAACTCCTCTAACATTGGTAGGATGTGGAAGTTTAGCAATTACATCTACTTTAGCTCTATCCACTTCAATTCCTTCCTTTGAAATCTTATGACCAAGAACGATGCCTTCTTTAACCATGAAATGGCATTTCTCAAAATTAAGTACTAGATTTGATTGTTCGCATCTAATAAGCATTCGTTCAAGATTAACTAGACATGTTTCAAAAGTATCACCGAAGACTGAAAAGTCATCCATGAAAACTTTCATACATTCTTCTATCATGTCGTGAAAAATTGCCATCATGCACCTTTGAAAGGTTGCAGGGGAGTTGTAAAGTCCAAATGGCATGCATTTGTAAACAAAAGTACCATAAGGGCACGTGAAAGTTGTTTTCTCTTGGTCCTCGGGTGTGATTGCAATTTGAAAATATCCGGAAAAACCGTCAAGAAAACAATAGTAACTATTTCCGGCTAATCTTTCCAACATTTGATCAATGAAAGGTAAGGGAAAGTGATCTTTTCTGGTGGCGTCATTTAATTTTCTATAATCTATACAAACACGCCATCCTGTTACAGTCCTAGTAGGAATAAGCTCATTTTTTTCATTTGTGATGACAGTCATGCCACCCTTCTTAGGTACACATTGAACTGGGCTTACCCATGGACTATCAGAGACTGGATAAATTAAACCTGCATCTAGCAGTTTAATAATTTCTTTCTTAACAACATCTTGCATATTTGGATTTAGTCTTCGTTGGCGTTGCACATACATTTTATGACCTTCTTCCATAAGGATTTTATGTGTGCAATACGAAGGACTTATGCCTTTAATGTCATGAATCTTCCATGCAATAACTGGTTTATGAGCTTTTAGCATAGAAATGAGTTAAGATTTTTCATTTTCAGTAAGAGAAGACGATATTATTACAGGTAATTCAGATTCACCATGTAAATAAGCGTATTCCAAATGGTTTTGAAGTGGCTTTAACTCTAATGTCGGTGGTTCTTCTATCGATGATTTATATCGATGTCTGTCTTCTTCTTTTAGCATTTGAATTTCTTCTGTTGTTGGTTTATAATCATTAGCCATAAGTGTGGCTAACATTTCAGCTTCATCAATTGGTTCAGTTCCTTCTCCTAAAGAACATTCTCTTGTTCCTTGTAATTCTGGAAATTCTTCTAACAATTCTGCATGTGAATCTATAGTTTGAATATAATAACATGTATCATCTGCAGATTGCGGTTGTTGAATGGCTCTATCCACAGAAAAGGTAACACTCTGGTCCTCTATACTTAGGGTCAATTTCTTACCGAACACGTCTATTATTGCTTTAGCCGTGTTTATGAATGGTCTTCCTAATATGAGAGGAACTCGAGAATCTTCTTCCATGTCCAGAATAACAAAATCTACTAGAAATACTAAAGTACCAACTTTAACTAGCATGTTCTCCATTATCCCTCTAGGATATTTTACTGATCGATCTGCTAGTTGTATGCATATTCATGTTGGTTTCAATTCTCCAAGGTCTAGTTTAGCGTATAGTGAATACGGCATTAAATTTATACTAACACCTAAGTCTGCCAATGCTTCTATTGAACTAAGACTACCCAGAAAATATGGAATTGTGAAACTTCCTGGATCTGATAATTTTTCTGGTATCTTATTCAACAGTACTGCAGAACAATTAGCATTCATAGTAACAGCCGAGAGTTCTTCCATTTTCTTTCTATTTGTGATTAGATCTTTTAAGAATTTAGCATATCTAGGCATTTCTGAAATCACATCAATGAAAGGAAGATTTACATTTATTTGTTTAAACATATCCAAGAATTTGGATTGCTCGGCTTCAAGTCTTTCTTTTCTCATTTTACTCGGGTAAGGAAGTGGTGGTTGGTATGGTTTAACATAAGGTTTTGCCTTAACTGTGTTATCTTCATTAACCTTTTCAACTACTGGTTCTGTTTCCTTCTCTTGTTCAGGTTGTTGTTCTTGTGGAGTAGGAATAGAATCATCAGAAATTTCAGGTATTTCAGGTGGTTTAAGTGTAATACCACTTCTCGTGGTAATGGCTTTAGCTGTTTCATTCCGGGGGTTAGCATTTGTATCGCTAGGTAGACTTCCTAGTTTTCTTTCACCTATCAACCTTGCTAGGTTGCTTACTTCTTGTTCCAAATTTTGAATAAAAGCTTGTTGATTTCTAAATGCTTGAACATTTTGTTAATTAGTTTGTTTCTAAGATGTGAAAATTGTGTTTGAGATTCAACTAGCATCGACATCATATCTTCTAAATTTGGCTTTTTATCATCGGTTTGTGGTGGTTTATTTTTGAAAAATAGGTCTTTACTGGTTGTAAGTATTATTAGGTACTTGTTGATTGCTAGGACCTTGTTGGTTGTTGTATGGAACATTTCGGTCATAATTCTGATTTTGATTGTAGATTGGTCTTGGCGGTTGATAATTATTCTGATAATTATTTCCAGGCCTTTGGTTCATGTATGAAACATTCTCTCTTTCTTCCATTGCTTGTTCAATACTGAGACAATCTTTTGTCAAATGTGGTCCTCCACACTGCTCACAACTAATTCGTATTGAGTGAATATCTTTAGTCATCTTTTCCATTCGTCTCTCGACAACATCTATCTTTGCGGAAATGGAATCAAAGTCATGGCTAGAATCGGCTCTAGCCACTTTAGATGATCTAACGATATCTTTTTCTTAATGCCACTCATGTGAGTGGGAAGCAGTGTTATCAATAATTTTGTAAGCTTCAGTTGCAGTTTTCTTCATAATGGAACCACCAGCTGCAATATCGATGTCTTTTCGTGTAGTGATGTCGCATCCTTGGTAGAATATTTGTACTATTTGATAAGTGTCTAAACCATGTTGCGGACATCCTCTTAACAATTTTCCAAATCTTGTCCACACCTCATATAAAGTTTCATTTGGCTTTTATGTGAACGTAATTATTTCTCCTTGAAGTCTCACGACTTTAGATGCCGGAAAGAATTGTTTAAGAAATTTTTCAACTAAAACGTCCCATGTATCAATCGCCCCTTCAGGTAACGATTCTAACAAAATCTTTGGCTTCTCCCTTTAAAGTCCAGGGAAATAACATGAGATAGATCTGTTCATCCTCCACTTCTCGGATTTTAAATAGTGTACAGATCCTATTAAAGGTACGAAGATGTTCATTTGGATCTTCCTTCGGCGCACCACTAAATTGGCATTGATTAGTTACCATGTGTAGGATTTGTCCTTTGATTTCATAGTCTGGCGCATTAATGTCTGGTTGAGTAATTGCGTGACCTTGGCCAGTGCGTTTAGCCCTCATTCGGTCTTCCATACTTAGAGGTTCCAGATTTTCCATAATTGAATTTGTTGAATCTGAATCACTAAGGGATTCTGACTTAATGGTTTCTTCATCGACAATCTCTGGATGAGTGATTTGTGGTTCAGGAGGAATGATTAGTGGTTTAGGATCTCTGAATTGTCCCTGAATATCCTCCGGATTCTCAATTGTGAGATCGGGTTCAAAAAATGGATTATCGGATATTTGAATTGGAGTACTTGGTCGAATGGATGACGATTCTAAAGAAAAATCAACGGCGACAATATTGGCTAGATGTCTTGATCGAGTTACAGGTGGTGAACGTATGAAAGGTGGTGAACGTTTTGCTCGGTGCATTCACTGAATATCCTATTAGTTATAAAAGATAAAAATTATATAAGTTATCAAATTAATAGACTTTTCTAATTTTGCCCATGTTTCGAATAGCCAATAGATGCAGCAGGTAGCCTGGACCCTTTAAATCGAAAGCCCACAACTCGCCACTAACAAATCCAACTATTACTACGAACCAGAAAATTTTGGATGTCTATCAATTTAACCGCTTAAAATAATTTTTCTTCGAGGTTTAAAGAAATTTTAGAGAAGAAATAGAAAATTCTATGTCCTAAAAACTAGAGCGTCGAGAAATAAGAAAGAAAAAGAGTGCGTCAAAAAAGTCGAAAAATAAAAGGTCGAAAAAAATAATAATAAGAAAATAAATCGTCGAAACTTAGAATTCTAAAAACTAAAATTTAAAAGTTACGTCTAAAGGTATTAAAGCTTAAAAGGAATTCTATATCCAAAACGGTAATAACTTAAAAAGTACTAAAATTTATTAAATATTAAGGCGATAAGCGACGTCGTAAAATTCTAAAGCACCAAAATCTTAGTCTAAAGAAAAAGCACTTAAGGGATTTTACGGCAAATCTTAAAAATCTAAAATTATAAATAACTACGGCAAAAACTATAACTTAAAACTATTTCCGAGCGAAAAATATAAATATTACGAATAAACGATTAAAAAGATATAAATATAAAAAGAAACTTAAATTTATAAAAATACAATTTTTATAAAAATATTATTTTTATATTATTTATTTTATAAAATTATTAATTTTATAATTTAATAAAACTAGTTTAAAATTAAAAATACAAAATAATAAAACTAAAACTAATTAATAAATAAATAAAACCCTAATTAGGTTTTAATTAATAATAATAATTAATATTAAACCCTAAACCTATTCGGCAGTCAAAGGTTTCAGGGCTGTCAACTCAAACTATGCGATCGCATGGGTTGATAGTTAAAATCTCATGCGATTGCATGAGCCTCGGATTCGGTTCAAAAATTGGGCTGCTACAGTTCTCGGGCCCGATTGATTTTTATAATTTTTTTAATATATATAAAATATAAATATAAATTATTAGTAAATAAAAAAAATTATTACTTATTATTTTTTATAACTTTTCACAATAAATAAAAAATATAAACTTTTTAATTTAATTAAACTTTAAAATATAGATATATTTTTCTTTTTCTTGTTTTTGTATTTTTTTGTAAATTAATTTTTTTTTTAAAAAAAAAATTAAAACTTATATTTTATACAAAAACTTAATTAAAAGTAAATTTTTTTTATAGCGTTGCGCTTTCGGCGTTTAGGATTCCCCGGCAGCGGCGCCAAAAATACTTGATGTGTGTAGAGGTGTATACGAAATAGCTATATTTTTGCTAGAAAATACTATTAAATACGATACAATTTTACACAAATTATTTATTTATTTATAAAGTGGATATACCTAAACCTTGCTACAACACTTATAGGCAATGTACCTAATCGTACAGTAGTGTAGTTTTTAGTAAGTCCGGTTCGTTCCACAGGGATCTAGCCAAGTTTAACGCTACATTTTTTAAAAACTATATTTGTATATATATATATATATAAATATATATATATATATATATATATATATATATATATATATATATATATATATATATATATATATATATATAATATTATTATAAAAGGGGGGTTTTTACCGTTTAATGACCGGTTTGTCGATTTTAAAACTTTAGTCGCAGTTAAAACCTAATGTAAAATATTAAAAATAAAAATAACTTAATTTAAAGCGTAAAGTAAATGACAATAATTAAAGTGCGATAAATTAAAATGCGATAAATAAAATGACAATAAATAAAATTGTGATAATTAAAAAGTACGATAATTAAAAGTGCAATTAAATAAAATGACAGTAAATAAAAGTGCGATGAAATATGAAATAAAGGAATTATGCTTATTTAAACTTCCGTAATCATGATGTTTGACGTGTTGATTTTAGTTTATTACCATGGGTTAATTGTCCTTTGTCCTGGATTATTCAATATGTCCATCTAGTTTTTGTCCATAACAGTCAATCAGTCATAAATATAAAGTGCGAGTGTCCTCGTCAAATTATTCTTATATCCGAAGTCAAATATTCCAACTAATTGGGGACTTAAATTATAATTACACCAATTTTACTTGTATGTAATTCACCCCTGTTTTAATAAGTCCATTAACTATTAATCCATTCCCGTGTCCGGTTAAATGAACAATTATTAGTACTTATAAATATCCCGCCCATCGTGTCCGATCGAGTGTATATGGTTATTTATAGGTACGTCCAATTGTAAATCTTTATATTAAATTAACGAACTATCATTCAATTAAATAAATATAAAGCCTATTAATAGCCCATAGTCTAATTTCCCCAAGTGTCATTCTTTTGTCCAAACCCCTTTTATGGTACAAAGCCCAATTACCCCGTCTTTAATATTTTAGCCGAACATCATGATTACTTCGGCTTAAATAAGCATAATAATAACTTAGCTATGAGACATTAATTTAAAAAGGTTGAACATAACTTACAATGATTAATAATAGCGTAGCGTTACACGGACAGAATTTCGACTTAAACACTTACAACATTCGCTAACATACCCTTATTATTATTAATCTTAAATTAAAATTAAAATTAAAATTATAATATATATATATATATATATATATATATATATATATATATATATATATATATATATATATATATATTTATGAGAGAGAGATTGATGAATGGTATATGAAATTCGGCCAGAACTCGTTCCAATTTATAGATGTGGCCAGACATTTGCTCCCATACGATCGCATGAAAAACCTTCTTCCTGGCCATGCGAACGCATGGCTACTTTTTACAGCTCAGGATCTTTTGTTTTTTATTTTCCGACAGTTTTATTAAATAATATAATATATATATATATATAATTTTAAGAATTAATTATATATTATATTATATTCATGTGCATAGTTGACTTGTAATTTTTAGTCCATTGCATCGAGCGTTGAGAGTTGACTCTGGTCCCGGTTCCGGATTTTCGAACGTCCTTGCGTACTATTTAATATCTTGTACTTTGCATTTTGCGTCTTGTACTCTTGTAATTTTGAGACGTTTCTCATCAATAATTTAAACCACTTTGATTGTACTTTGTACTTTTTAGCTTTTTGGTCGTTTGCGTCTTCAAATCGTCGAATCTGTCTTTTGTCTTCACCTTTTATTATTTAAACGAATATCACTTGTAAATAGAACAATTGCAACTAAAAGCTTGTCTTTCTTGAGGGATAATGCTATGAAATATATGTTCGTTTTTAGCATTATCAAAAACCATTACTTATCATTTTTGGTTGGAAATTAAATATTATAACATGTAAATATTATGTGGTATATTACTAATGTGGTAGTTAATGTGTGATAGATGTCTACTTCTAGCACCAATCTCATTATCACATTCAGCGACTCCAAAGTTGAATCTCCAGCAAAAGTACCAATCATCGACTTATCTGATAATGACGATGATCCGAAGGAAGGTGTATCAATCATCTATATAACTGATGACGATGATGACCTGGAGTCGGATGCATTTTTGGAAGACTCACAATTCTCAGAGGAACCAGAAGAGGAACCTATAATCGACAACTCAGAAATTCCAAAAGCAGAAACTAATAAAACAATTATTGTACCAAGTGCTCTCGATACTACCACACCTAGTCAACCATGTCTTACCAATATTACAGAAATGTCATCCACTGAACCCCAACCAAAACCTAGACTTACCGCTGAAATACGCACTCTGACAGTAGGGAAGCGAAAATTCTATGATTTCCCAGATTTCTTTAAATTCCCAAAGAAGCCTCGTCGTTTCTAATCTGTTTTTGCAGCTATTCGACTTCACGCCTTATATAATAATACATCATGTGCTATATTTCATCTTACATATGTTTTATGTAAATAGTGGTATTGAATTATTGTAAAATATTGTACCAAAAGAATAAGCGTGAAGTATTAATGCATTAAGTTTTTCATGATAGAATATTATCATGATTGTAGTAGTTAATTTGTGTACTAGCTATTAAGTATGAACTTTAACGGGTAGGTACTACCCGAGCTACAATTATAAAACGCTAATAAGAAGAAAATGCTTTTATAATAATTGGTTCATATTATTAATATGCCACGATGTACCATTAATTACTTGCTACAACTATAATATTCTATGTGATTAATTATCTTATATGTTTATTGAAGAAACATGGCTCGACTAAATCGAATGACGGAACAAGAAATTGAGGAGCTTATCAACCAACGCGTAAACGACCGAATGCTTTGGGTCGAAGCGGCAAGAGCAGCAGCAAACACCACAAACCCGGTTGGATGCTCATATAAAGCATTTCAAGGTTGCATACCTTCATCATTCAGTGGAACAGAAGGACCAGTCGGTTTAACCCGATGGTTCGAAAAACCGGAGTCCATATTTAAAATCAGTGGTTGTGCGGAAGGGGATCGGACAAAGTATGCTTCATGCACATTACAGGATGGTGCACTTACATGGTGGAAAAACTATGTAAAAGCTGTAGGGGGCGATGAAGCATATGATACTTCTTGGGTGGAATTGAAAAATATGGTAATCAACGAATACTACCCAAGGAACGAGGTTAGGAAGATGGAAGCCGAGTTACGAAATCTGAAAGTTGTCGAAACAGAACTTACCAACTATAACAGGCGATTCATGGAATTAGCCTTGTTATGTCCTGAATTGGTACCAACGGAAGAGCGAAAGATTGAATTGTACAAAGATGGTCTGCCAAAGAACATCAAGGCCAATGTTACAGCATCCAAACCCAAGACAATTCATGAAGCTATCACCATGGCAAATGAGCTAATGGATCAGATCATCCTGGATAAGAACGCATCAAATACTGATGCCAAGGTATCGGATAATAAAAGAAAGTGGGATGAAAACCGTGATCGAGGTCACCAGCAACAATCTCTCAAGAAACAGGAAACCACGCAAGGTGCGGGTAGTGGTTCAAGCTTGGGTTACAAAGGGCGTAATCCCTTATGTAACAGTTGCCACAAACATCACACTGGTTTTTTCAATGTGGTGTGCAACAAATGTAATCGAAGGGGTCATCTTGCTGAAGATTGTTGGGTTCCTATTACAAATACAAATGGCACCAAGACTCCTGCCACCAATGCAAATAGAATTGCCCTAGCTACTGTTACTTGTTACGGGTGTGGGAAACAGGGTCATATTAAGAGCCAGTGCCCGAATCCAGAGAAGAATAATGGACCTGCACGGAGAAGAGCATTTGTTATTAATGCTAGAGAGGCATGTGAAGACCCGGAGCTTGTTACGGGTACGTTTACCATTAATGACTTATCAGCATCTATTATATTTGATACTGGTGCCGATAGAAGTTACATGTGTAGAGACTTTTACGCTAAATTGAATTGTTCATCATTACCTCTAGATGCTAAGTACATGATTGAGTTAGCTAATGGTAAACTAATTAAAGCCGATAAAATTTGCCGTGATTGTAAAATAAACTTAGCCGAAGAAACATTTAAAATTGATTTGATACCCGTAGAATTAGGAAGTTTTGATGTATTAGTCGGCATGGACTGGATGTCCAAAATAGGAGCTGAGGTTGTGTGTGCCAAGAAGGAAATTCGCATTCCTCGTAAGGATAAAACGGCAGTAATGATATATGGAGAGAAGAGTAACTCAAAGATAAAACTCATTAGCTGCTTGAAAGCCCAAAAGTGCTTGAAGAAAGGGTGCTATGCTATCCTAGCACATGTTAATAAAGTCGAAACGAAGGAAAAAGAGAAGAGCATCAACGACGTGCCTATGGCAAGATATTTTCCTGAAGTCTTTCCGGAAGAGTTGCTGAGATTACCTCCATTTTGATCGATAGAATTTCAAATAGATCTAGTACCAGGAGCTGCACCAGTGGCTCGTGCTCCATATAGACTTGCACCGTCTGAGATGAAAGAGTTACAAAGCCAGTTACAAGAATTACTGGACCATGGATTCATTCGACCGAGTACTTCACCGTGGGGAGCTCCAATTTTATTCGTCAAGAAGAAAGATGGATCCTGCCGAATGTGTATAGATTACCGCGAATTAAACAAGTTAACTATCAAGAATCAGTACCTATTACCGAGAATTGATGACTTGTTTGATCAGCTGCAAGGATCACGTGTTTACTCCAAAATTGATCTAAGATCGGGATATCATCAGTTGCGTGTCAAAGAAGAAGATATTCCAAAAACCGCATTTCGGACACGCTACGGTCATTATGAATTTTTAGTCATGCCGTACGGGCTGACAAACGCACCAGCTGTATTCATGGACCTCATGAATCGGGTATGCAGTCCGTATTTGGATAAGTTTGTTATCGTCTTTATTGATGATATTCTTATTTATTCCAAAAATGAACAAGAACATGAGCAACATTTAAGGTTGGTGCTGGAACTGTTGAAGAAAGAACAGTTATACGCAAAGTTTTCTAAGTGCGCCTTTTGGTTAAAGGAAGTACAATTCCTTGGTCACATCGTGAGCAGTCAAGGAATTCAAGTCGATCCTGCGAAGGTTGAAGCCATTGAAAAATGGGAAACCCCAAAGACTCCGACGCAAATACGCCAATTTTTGGGTCTTACTGGCTATTACAGAAGGTTTATTCAAGATTTTTCCCGGATAGCCAAACCATTGACAGCATTAACACATAAAGGGAAGAAGTACGAATGGACTTCTGAGCAGGAAGCCGCATTTCAATTATTGAAGAAGAAGTTGACTACATCACCTATTCTATCGTTACCTGAAGGAAACGATGATTTTGTAATTTATTGTGACGCTTCACGACAAGGTTTTGGTTGTGTCCTCATGCAATGAAAGAAGGTTATTGCATATGCATCCCGATAACTGAAGATTCATGAACAAAATTATACAACTCATGATCTAGAATTGGAGCAGTGGTGTTTGCATTAAAGATTTGGAGACACTACTTGTACAGGGTTAAATGTACTGTGTATACCGACCATAAAAGCCTTCAACATATATTTAACCAAAAACAACTGAACATGAGGCAACGTAGGTGGGTCGAGCTGATAAACGACTATGATTGTGATATTCGCTATCATCCCGGGAAAGAAAATGTAGTAGCAGATGCTTTAAGCAGGAAGGAAAGAAAGCCGATTCGAGTACGGGCAATGAATATGAAGATTCATACAAACCTGACTACACAAATAAAGGAGGCTCAACGATGAGCTCTTACTGAAGAAAACTTTGGAAATGAGATGCTCAAGGGTTTAGTCAAGCAACTTGAGATATGAGAAGACGGAACCCGATATTTTAATCGACGTATTTGGGTACCGAAGTTTAAAGGGTTAAGAAAATTAGTTTTAGATGAGGCACATAAGACGAGATACTCTATACATCCCGGAGCTGGAAAGATGTATCAAGATCTTAAGGCACACTTTTGGTGGCCAAATTTGAAAGCTGATATTGCAACATACATTGGAGAATGTTTGACTTGCTCCAAAGTCAAGGCGAAACATCAGAAACCATCAGGTTTGCTTCAACAACCAGAAATCCCTGAATGGAAATGGGAATGTATTACTATGGATTTCATCACGAAGCTACCAAAGACTGCATGGGGTTATGACATCATTTGGGTAATTGTCGATCGTCTCACCAAATCTGCACATTTCCTACCTATGAAGGAAATGGATAAGATGGAGAAATTGGTATGATTATACATGAAGTAAGTTGTTTCAAGACATGGAGTACCTATTTCCATTATATCTGATCGCGACAGTAGGTTTACGTCAAGGTTTTGGCAATCATTACATGAATCTCTAGGGACTCTTCTGGATATGAGCACTGCATATCATCCTCAGACCGATGGGCAAAGTGAAAGGACCATTCAGACTCTTGAAGACATGCTTAGAGTATGTGTACGGATGGGATAAATATTTACCATTAGCAGAATTCTCGTATAACAACAGTTATCATACGAGTATTAATGCCGCACCATTCGAAGCACTTTATGGAAGAAAGTGTAGATCCCCTATCTGTTGGAACGAAGTAGGTGACAGACAACTGACTGGTCCCGAGATCATACAGGAGACTACTGAAAAGATTGTGCAAATCAAGGAGAGATTGAAGACTGCCCAAAGTCGTCAAAAGAGCTATGCTGATGTTCGAAGGAAGCCGTTAGAATTTTAGGTTGATGACATGGTTATGTTAAAGGTGTCACCATGGAAAGGTATGATACGCTTTGGTAAGAGAGGTAAATTGAACCCAAGATACGTAGGACCATTCAAGATCATCGAACGTATTGGATCGGTGGCTTATCGACTTAAGCTACCACAACAACTTACTGGAGTACACAATACCTTTCATGTCTCGAACCTAAGGAAATGCCTTGCAAAAGAAGACCTCAATGTTCCTCTTAAAGAAATCCAAATCGACGAGAAACTGCATTTTATAGAAGAGCCTGTCAAAATCATGGATCGTGAAGTCAAACGGCTCAAGCAAAGCAACATACCTATAGTTAGGGTTCGTTCGAATGCTCGAAGAGGTCCTGAGTTCACTTGGGAAAGAGAGAACCAGATGAAACGGAAATATCCACAGCTGTTTATAAACACCGCCTATTGAATAGGTATTACTTCAAATTTCGGGACGAAATTTCTTTAACGGGTAGGTACTGTCCTGACCCGGATTTTTCAATGATTATATATTGAACAATATTAATATCTACATGATTAAATGTTTCCAACATATTAAGCAATCAAACTTTTTAAGACTTGATTAATTGAAACGAATTGTATGTAAACGTGTGACCACCCAACTTCTCCGATGATTCACGAACGTTATAACTTGTAAATAACATGATAATATATATATATATATATATATATATATATATATATATATATATATATATATATATATATATATATATATATATATATATATATATATATATATATATATATATATATATATATATATATATATATATATATATATATATATATATATATATATATATATATATATATATATATATATATATAACATGATGAAATGATAATTAAGTATCTGATTAAGTATATTAACAATGAACTATATACATAAAATGAGACTACTAACTTAAGGATTTCGAAACGATATATATACGTAACGATTATCGTTGTAATAACGTCTTAATATTTATATATCGTACTAAGATATATTAACACACTATGTTATCATGATAATATAACAATTTAACATCCCATTAGATATAATAACAATGGGATTAATTACATTTAACAAGGTCGTTAACTTAAAGGTTTCGAAACAACATTTACATGTAACGACTAACGATGATTTAACGACTCAGTTAAAATGTATATATATATCGTGTATTAAGATGTATTAATACACATTTGAAGGACTTCAATACATATATCAAAACACTCTTACTTAACAAAAATAATCACAATTGTATTCCCATTTGTTTTCATCAAGAATTCTACTCGTATTCGCTCGGTATTTGCACTCGTATTATACCCAGCTTCTAGATGTATTTACTATTGGTATTTACCAATAAAAATCCACTCCTTAGCAGCCTTAAATGATTAAGGAACATGTAGAACCAACCATTTGTCAAGTAGCATGAATTATTTAGCAAGAAAATAAAATTAGGAATCTTTTCTTTCTTTATAAACTAAAAACGTTTTTATGCATACACACCATTTCTTCATTCCATTTTCTCATACTTACACTCCCAATTCTCTCTCAAAATACTCCTAACTTCATACTTGATCATCTCCAAGTATTTTCCCCATCATTTAGCTTCAATTACAAGCTTTAATCATCATAAAAACAACCTAGAATCAAGAAGTTGCAAGATTACTTCCAATCTTTTTAATCCAATCCAACAACTCATCAAAGATCAAGAATTTCCATCTAATCTTAGTAACTTTTCATTCTTAATCAAGATAATAATCATATCCAAACTTTGGTTTAATTCCTATAAACATAACTACCTTAAATCAAGTAGTAATCTTACTTGAACTTGTTTTCGTGTCACGCTCTGCTTCAAGAACTTCCAAGCCATCAAAGATCCTTTGAAGCTCAAGTTATTTTCTCATCATTTCCAGTAGGTTTACCTACTATACTTGAGGTAGTAATGATGTTCATAACATCATTCGATTCATATATATATAACTATCTTATTCGAAGATTTAAACTTGTAATCACTAGAACATAGTTTAGTTAATTCTAAACTTGTTCGCAAACAAAGTTAATCCTTCTAACATTACTTTTAAAATCCACTAAACACATTTTCTATATCTATATGATATGCTAACTTAATGATTTAAAACCTGTAAACACGAAGAACACCGTAAAACCGGACATACGCCGTCGTAGTAAAACCGGTGGCTGTTTTGGGTTGGATAATTAAAAACTATGATACACTTTGATTTAAAAGTTGTTCTTCTGAGAAAATGATATTTCTTATGAACATGAAACTATATCCAAAAATCATGGTTAAACTCAAAGTGGAAGTATGTTTTTCAAAATGGTCATCAAGATGTCGTTTTTTGACAGAAATGACTACCTCTTTCAAATATGACTTGTAACCTATAACTACGACTATAAACCACTACTTTTTCAGTTTAGTTCTAAATACTACAGTTCATTATCAAACCATAGCAATTTGATTCACTTTAAACGGAGTTGTAATGAATCCTTTGGCGAGCATAACAAAATCTGCTAAAATTAACGTTGTATGGACGAAATTTATATTGTAAAAACTATATTAACCCTATCCTTGCTAACTTTTCCTATATATATTTGGACATGTTATCATTAGTATAATAAAATATTATAATCTTAGTTAATTCCAAGATTATATATATATATATATATATATATATATAATAATAATAATAATAATAATCATCTTGGTACATTCCATGACAATAAGTATACAATACGTTTTGATAAATCCTAAGACAATAAGTATACAATACGTTTTGATAAATTCTAAGACAATACGTATACAATACGTCTCTGGGTTGATGCAAAGACAATACGTATACAATACGTCATAGGGTAATTCTAAGATTATATATATACCGATTATTGGACTGTTGAACATTTCGGACTATTTTGGACTACTAACAAAGGACTACTAACATAAAAATGTAAAAAATTAATATATAAGTATTCTATGAAGTTGTTTTATTGAAATGCTCAACAACTTATATGAAGTTGTTTTACCGAAATGCTCAACAACTTATAGAATATCTTTATTGAAATATTTATAACTATGAAATCTTGTGGTCTATATTTACATCGATGCTAGCTTTAAACCTATATATCTCACCAACCTTTGTGTTGACTGTTTAAGCAGGTTTATTCTCGGGTCCTTAAGAAAGTCTTTCGCTGTTGCATTCTCTGAGCAAGCTGTGCATGGAGTCTCATGCTTTTGTTTAAATGAAGTGTTGCATTCAATAAAACCTTTGTCATGTATTATATTCGACTGTTATGTCACGTGTGTAGTATTTGGAAACCGATGTATTATGGGAATTATTTTTTAAATAATCTCCCACTTGTTTAAAACATGCATTATGTATAATAAGGGTGTGTCTTTTTATGAAACGAACGCAATATTTTCTAAAATGTATCATATAGAGGTCAAATACCTCGCTATGGGACCAATGAATAACGTACCGCGTTTATAGTAATTTAGACGAGTTGTTTCAGAAACCAGTGAGCTGATGATTACTTTTCTGATTATAATCTTCACACCTATATATTTATCCTATTTTTCTCTGTGTTCATCTTTTTCACAAAATCAACTAAGCAGAAATCAACAATGGCTTCGAAATGTTTTATTTTTTTTATGAATTATAAATAAAACATAAACAATTAAATGTGAGTTGTTTGAATTTAAAAAAAATAAAAAAATTAAAGAATGTAGCTGCTGCTACTGCCGTCGGTTTGAGAAAAAAAAAATTTTAATTGATTTTGATTTTTAAAGCTTTTCAGGTCACGATCTCTTCATGAAGTATTTTCCAAATCACTATTATAACACTCTGGAACCATCAATTGAACTGGAAACACAAACACGAACTCGAATTTGATGATGAACACTTCGGTTGACTTTTTAAATTTTAAACTTTGACTTCAAAATTCGAATTCGTTTTGAGGAATTGAAATATGGAATTTTGCAGGAAGCTTGAGTGTGAGAATTCTATCAAAACTACATTTATGGATTTTGAAATGGATTTCGAATTCGAATTTTGGCAAGAAAGTTGAAGAACAGAGTATAAATGATGGGTTTCTTATTTTAATTTGATTTTTCTGTTTGATTTCCCAATAGCATCGATCATTAGCAACTTTATAAATGAATTTATGAGATTTAACGAATATTTAATGCAGCACAAATTGCTGTTATAGTAGACATTGAGTCATGATGCAAAAACACTCACGACAAAAAAAAACTAAAAAAATCAAAAGCAGATAATAAAAATATAAAGGCAGATAAAAAAAATAAAAAATATACAGCAGCAGGAGATTACCATCGAATAAAAAAGTACAGATAATGTTATACCTAAATTAGGTATCTATCTCTTTTCATTTTTATTTAATTAATAATTAATAATTATATTAATAATAATACAAATTAATAATAATTATATTAATAATCATATTAATAATAATAGTAATAATTGTATTTGTATTAATAATAATAACAATAATAATGCTTTTAATATAAGATTACTAATATAAATAACAAGAATGATATTTATTAATAATTATGTTATTAAAAATAATAATATTATAAAAAGTAAATGATATTTTTTTAATAACACTTATTTTAATAATGATAATAAATAAATAATAGTAATCATAATTTGATTATAAATTATAATAATGATAACAATATTACTAGTAATATTAATAATATAACAATTTAAATGTATCACATTTCATTATATATTGCAAATAATAATATAACTAATACTGATATTAATACTAATAATAATAATAAAAGTAATAATATTATTTTGTATAAAGTTTTACATTTTTAGTTATAAAAATTAAGTCGTATTATATTTCAAGTTTTAAATTTATTTGTTCGTGAATTGTCGGAATTCGTTCGAAGTTAAATGAAATCATGTAGAGGTTTTGTTTAAATTTTATCGGAAATTTTCCGGGTTATCACACCTTAGGGGCACACTACGACCTTAAACGCGTTTTGGTATCAGTTTTGTGATGGGTTCTGACCTTCAGTTCCCGTTGTGGGCCACGCCGCGGCCAGATGTACCGCGCCGCGGTATTTGCCTGACAGGCTTGGCCTGTCCCCCTTTAAAATTTTTTTTTTTTTGCGGAGTTTAACGGGTTGGGTCGTTACAAAGTACTATAGCTATCATACTAAGACTTGACCTAAGTTAGTTATTTATATCGACCTGCTTTATTTATAGGTCGGCGTTGTGATCAATCTTGATCACTTTACTTCGTGCAGTTCACGTTTTTTGTGTTACTACTTCGTTTACGTTAAGGTGAGTTATAGTCCCATTTTTCATATTATTTTAAAGTATTTTTGGGATGTGATTACGTGCATTTTGTTTTTCGTTTAGACACAAGTGGCAATTAAATTTAAATTATTCATTATGAGTTGAACAAAAATATTCCCTAGTCAGGTAACTGCAATCACTGGTTTTTACTGGTGAACGCGAATCCTATGGATAGATCTATCGGGCTTGACATCCCCATTTCGAGCTAGTCGCGCTAGCAATTTATAATCGGAATGTATTAGTACTTCGTATTTATTTGAAGATACATCTGTTCAGTGTATATATTGTGTTTGGTAAGGGTAAGGAAATGGTTAAGTAGTTACCAGGTGACTCATAGATAATGGAATAATATTTTAATGTTTTCTAATATTTTAAATCTTGTGGTCTAAAGTTTATTCGTTTATTTAAACCTATAATCCACTTAACATTTTTGTTGACAGTTTACTCGCATGTTTTCACAGGTACTTGATTTGTTTGGTGCTTCCGCTGTGTTAGAAGTGTCTGCATGCATTTGGGCAGATTTTGTTAAATGTTTTACAAAACATTGAACTTGCATTCTCTTTTGGATTATTAAATTGGGGGTATTTGGTTGACAGTGTTTTATGTCAACTTTGGTTATTTAGTATGTTGAGTTTGTTTAAACTACATATTTTGGTAAATTTCCTTTTTGAGAAACTTTTTGAATAAAAGAATGCAATGTTGTTTATTCAATTCATTTAAAGTTCGATCAAGCTGTGGGACCAAGTGACGGAGCCATTAAGTGTACTTGACGGGGCCATCACAGTTGGTATCAGAGCTCTGGTTGTAAGGAATTAGGCTGCATTAATGTGGTTAACCCTTGGTCTTTAGGGTGCATTAGAGTCTAGTCTACAGCCCGACCTTTCTTGATATAGCATTATTATGCATTTCGTTTCGTATGAGAAATAATTAGAAGTTATTGCTTATGTTATTTCTATTTTGTATGTGGTTTGTGGTTTTACTGTTTGCAGATGTCGGCTTCCAGCAACAATTCCGTTCCTGCTCCCGTTTCCCCGTCTGCCACCCGTCGTCGTGCACATCAACCTAGCTTGAGGGACCCTGTTAACTACTACATGGCTACCATCACTCATATGACTAGGGCGTATACGAACGAGACTTGCATTGATGCTCTTAGCGACTGTATGTGTGTGTTGCCGCATACTGAGGTGATAGATGAGATTAGAGCGGATATGGATACGTTCGTTAGCTTCAAGCATGGGATTGAGTTCGAGACTAGGAAGCGTAACCGAGAGTTGGACGCTAAGTTCGAGGCTCTTGAGAGCGTGATTCGTGGTCTGAAGATGGAGTTGGAGGAGGTGAAAGGAAAGTAGAGGAAGTATGAGACTCCTGACGAGCCTCATACCGGCCCAACTTATCACACCCGCTCCAAGCAGATGTGATGTGATGTTCATGAGTGACTACTTTATTTCATAGACTATTTGTCCTTTTTATACATTCATTTTTCGGTGATGTACGGCGTTTTACCGAGGATTTTGTTATGGGATATTTTCATTTATGTATGGAAGGTTATTTCTTTTATAACATTTGGTTATCATTATCATATTTTTATTCTGGTGTTGTGACTCTTGGCATGTTATATTATGCGTAATATAGTTCATGTACGTTAGGTGCTATTTTTATCATAAAGTATGTATGCATGTGGTGGCAATTTCTATAAATATCATAACTATCATGTTATTACTCATAGTTTTCATTGACTATTATTTTAATGGTTAATCTTTTCGTGTTCGATCTATTCCTTTATCACACTGGTATTATTCTTAGTACTAACAGTTGTGTTATCCTGTTTTGAAGATCATGCCTCCCCGTGAGTCCAACTAAGCCCGCATGCAATGCCTAATTTCTGAAGGGATTGCAGTTGCAATGGCAGCTAATGCTAATGCCAATTCCAACAACCAGGTGAGATGCTCCTACAAGACTTTTATGGCAAGTCGCCCGCAAGAATTTAGTGGCACCGAAGGACCCATTGGACTTACTCGTTGGTTTGAGAAGGTTGAGTCTATTTTTTGGGTTAGTAGAGTCCGTGATGAGGACAAGGTTAGTTTCGCCAGCTGCACTCTCAAAGACAGTGCTTTAACTTGGTGGAATAATTTGGTTAGCAGTTTGGGTAATGATGCTGCTTATGGTTTGTCTTGGAATGATTTTAAAGAGAGAATGATCACCCGTTATCATCCCAGGGGTGAACTTATGAAGTTGGAGACTGAGCTTAAAAACTTAAAGATGAAGGGCACCGATTTAGATGCCTATGAGCAAAGGTTCTTTGAATTGACGTTGTTGTGTCCAAATGCTTATGCTGATGAGGACCGTAAGATTGAAGCTTATATTGATGGGTTATCTGAGCAGATTGAGCATGGGGTTGAGTCTAGTGAGCCCCGGACTATTGAAGCTGCCATGTCCATGGCGCATAAGCTTAATGATAAGATTTTGAGAAGAAGTAAGAAAGCTGCGACTGATGCCAGTGAGGAAGTTGTTAAAAAGGCTGATGATGGAAAAAGGAAGTGGGATAACAACCGCAACCAGAACCAAAGTCAGCAAAAGAAACAAAATACTTCTGGTTTGAATAACCGTAATCAGCATGTTTGTCTGCGATGTTATAAGGCTCACGATGGTTATTGTACGGTTACTTGTAAAAGGTGTTCCAAGCAGGGACACATTGCTAAAAATTGTATGGTGATCTTGCCAGATACTACTACTCTTACTGCAAGTGGTGGTAATAATGGTGGTAACAATGGTGGTAATGGTAATGGGAAGCCGAGAAATGGTGGTAATTAGAAGGTGTGTTATGAATGTGGTAAACCTGGGCATTTTCGTGATACCTGCCCTAACAAGAAGACTCCTGAGAATGCACGTGGAAGAGCGTCCAATATTAATGCCAGGGATGCTGAGGAAGATCCGAAACTTGTTACGAGTACGTTCTCAGTCAATGACTTATCAGTTTATATACTATTTGATTCAGGGGCTGATTTAAGTTTTGTGTCAAGCAACTTTAGTCCAAAAATCAAAACACCGTTAACTCCTTTAGATGGAACTTATGTTGTAGAGGTAGCTAATGGTTAAGTGCTTACTGCTAAGAGTGTATATCGTAAATGTAACATTAATCTGGTTGGTAGATATTGTGAGGTTGATTTAATACCGATTGACTTATGCAGTTTTGACGTTGTTATCGGTATGGATTGGTTGTCTGCGAATCGTGCCAAAATCGTGTGTTATGAGAAAGCTGTTCGTGTTACTAATGTGGTTGGAGAGCCGCTGATGGTTTTTGGGGATAAGAAATGCAGACAGTTAAACCTTATTAGCTGTTTGAAAGTTCATAAACATCTTCGCAAAGGCTGTCATGTTATTCTAGCCCATGTTGTTGATTCTGATAAAGAAGAGAAGAGCATTGGTGATGTTCATATTGTTAGAGATTTTCCCGAAGTGTTTTCTGAAGATTTACCTGGCCTTCCGCCGCAACGCGCGGTAGAATTTCAAATCGACCTGTACCTGGTGATACTCCTGTAGAACATGCTCCTTATTGAAGAATTGTCGAGTCAACTCCGTGAGTTTTTAGACAAAGGTTTTATTTGTCCCAGTTCGTCCCCTTGGGGAGCTCCTGTTCTATTTGTTAAGAAGAAAGATGGTTCATTTCGTTTGTGTATTGATTATTGTGAATTGAACAAGCTCACAGTTAAAAACCGTTACCCTCTTCCAAGAATCGATTATTTGTTCGATTAGCTTCAGGGTTCGTCTGTTTATTCTAAGATCGATCTTCGTCCCGGTTATCATCAATTGCGGGTTAAAGAATCTGATGTTCCGAAAACCGCATTTCGCACCCGTTATGGTCACTACGAATTCCTTGTTATGCCGTTCAGATTGACAAACACACCTGCCTTGTTCATGGACCTCATGAACAGTGTGTGTAGACCCTATCTGGATAAATTCGTTATCGTTTTCATCGAAGACATCCTTATTTATTCCAAGAGTGATGAAGAGCATGAAGAACATTTGAAGATGGTGCTTGATTTGTTGAGGAAAGAAGAGTTGTACGCTAGGTTCTCTAAGTGTGCATTTTGGTTAAGAGAAGTTCAATTCCTTGGATATGTTGTTAGTAAACAGGGAATACAAGTTGATCCTTCCAAGATTGAGGCAATTGAGAAGTGGGAAATTCCGAAGACTCCTACTCAGGTTCGTCAGTTTCTAGGGTTGGCAGGTTACTATAGAAGGTTCATTCAAGATTTCTCTCGTATAGCGAAACCTCTGACTGCTTTAACGCACAAGGGGAAGAAGTATGAGTGGAAAGATGAACAAGAGACTGCTTTTCAAACTTTGAAGAAGAAGTTGACTACCACTCCGATATTATCACTACCTGAGGGTAATGACAATTTTGTTGTCTATTGTGATGCATCGCGTCAGGGCTTTGGCTGTGTTTTGATGCAGCGAAAGAAAGTCATTGCGTACGTGTCACGTCAGTTGAAGATCCATGAGCAGAATTATACAACCCATGATTTAGAATTGGGAGCTGTTGTGTTTGCACTTAAGATTTGGAGACATTATCTTTATGGGGTCAAAAGTACAGTGTACACTGATCACAAAAGTCTTCAACATATCCTTGATCAGAAACAGTTGAATATGAGGCAGCGAAGATGGGTTGAGACGTTGAATGACTATGATTGTGAACTTTTATATCGTCCCGGGAAGGCCAATGTTGTGGCTGATGCATTAAGTCGTAAAGAGAGGGTTGAACCTCGCAGATTTAGAGCCTTGAATATGACAATTCGAACTAACCTCGCTAGGCAGATTCTTGAGGCACAACAAGAAGCCTTGAAGGAGGAGAATTTTGTGAACGAGAAAGTCAGAGGCATGGCTAAGAAGTTTGAGGTATGAGCAGATGGTACTAGATACTTTGCAGGATGTCTTTGGGTTCTGAAATTTGGTGATCTACGACAACTTGTTTTAGATGAAGCTCATAAATCGAGGTACTCTATTCATCCTGGTTCAGTAAAGATGTATCATGATCTTAAGGAGCTATATTGGTGGCTTAATTTGAAAAATGATGTGGCTACTTACGTGGTTAAGTGTTTAACCTGTGCTAAGGTTAAAGCTGAACATCAGAAACCGTCTGGACTTTTGGTGCAACCTGAGATTCCCGAGTGGAAGTGGGAAGGTATTACAATGGATTTTATTACGAAGTTACCGAGAGTAGTGGGTGGTTATGATACCATTTGGGTGATTGTTGACCGACTCACAAAGCCAGCTCCTTTCTTACCGATTAAGGAAACCGATTCGATGGAGAAGCTTACTCGTTTATATTTGAAGGAGATTATTTTAAGGCATGGTGTTCCTGTATCTATTATTTCAGACCGAAACAGTCGTTTTATATCGAGGTTTTGGCAATCCTTACAGGAAGCTTTGGGAACTAAGTTGGATATGAGCACCGCTTATCATCCGCAGACGGATGGTCAGAGTGAAAGGACCATTCAAATGTTAGAAGACATGTTACGAGCGTGCGTGATTGATTTTGGTAATGGGTGGGATAGATATTTGCCGCTGGCTGAGTTTTCTTATAATAACAGCTATCATGCAAGTATTAAAGCCGCACCGTTTGAAGCTCTGTATGGTAGAAAGTGTAGGTCTCATATCTGTTGGAATGAGGTTGGGGATGCTCAACTCACAGGCCCAGAAATTATTCATGAGATTACCGAGAAGATCGTATAGATTAAGGAAAGATTGAGAACCGCCAGAAGTCGGCAAAAGAGTTATGCCGATAAGAGAAGGAAAGATATTGAATTTCAGGTCTGTAACCGTGTTATGTTGAAGGTATCACCTTGGAAGGGTGTGGTACATTTTGGTAAAAGGGGAAAGTTGAATCCTCGTTTTGTTAGACCATTTGAGATTACAGAGAGGGTCGGACCCGTGGCTTATCGTTTGAAATTTCCACAAGAAGTCAGTGCCGTTCATGACGTTTTTCATGTATCGAATTTGAAGAAGTGTTTGGCCGATGCCGATGAAAGTATTCCTCTAGATGAACTTCATGTTGATAAACAACTCCATTTTGTTGAGGAACCTATTTAAATTATGGATCGAGAGGTTAAGACGCTCAAGCAAAGTAGAATTCCTATCGTCCGAGTTAGATGGAATGCCAGACGTGGTCCTGAGTTTACTTGGGAACGTGAAGATCATATGAGGCAGAAGTACCCGCATTTGTTCCCAGATGACGAATCAACCCCTGCACCTGCTTAAATTTCGGGACGAAATTTCCGTAACGAGAAGGTACTGTCACGACCCTACTTTTTCCGTTATCTTTTACCGTTTATTATTTAACGTTCGTTAATTGGTATTCGTGCCACGTCATTTCTATGACCTATATTATTATTTTTGTAATAATATATTAATTATTATGTGTTATGTGAATATTTGTATTCATATTTTAAGTTGTACGTTTCTACGTGTCGTGGATTTCTATCCGGCGAACCTTTTCGGTTTTCAAACCAACGTTCAAACTTTTGGGATTTTTAAATCCAAATTATTTTAAATATGATATTTTAATGTCTTATTATTATATATAGTGTTTATATATTTTATTCGTCGCGCATATGTTATATCTCTGAATAATTAATCGCGTAGTAGCGTTTTCACGTTTCGGGCTTCGATCGGGCGTTCGGGCTAAAAGCAATTACACATTAAACAAAATTGGTCAATGGGGCCCACCCCCACACACCCCATTCGGCCGAACCAAAGGGGAGGGTTGTACCCCCTTTTGTTTTTCCTTTTACATTTCATTTTTCATTTCATTACATTTACACTATTAAAACCTAATTCTAATTTTTGCTCTCTCCCTCCTCTCCCTCTTTTAGCCGTTGTAGTGACCCGAACTTTTCCATGTTTATATATATTAAATGAAATTGATATATAAATGATTAAATGTTTCCAACATATTAAGCAATCAAACTTGTTAAGACTTGATTATTTGAAATGAGTGTCATGTAGACAATTGACCACCCAGGTTGACCGGCAATTCACGAACGTTAAAACTTGTAAAAACTATATGATGATATATATATATATATATATATATATATATATATATATATATATATATATAGTTAACATGATATTATGATAAGTAAGTATATCACTAGGTATATTAACAATGAGTTATATACATAAAAATGAGACTACTAAGTTAAGAAACTCGAAACGATATATATAACGATTATCGTTATAACAACGTCATACTAAATACATATGTATCATATTAAGATATTGTTATACTCTATTTAACATGATAAAATGATAAGTATATATATCATTAAGTATATTAACAATAAACTACATATTTAAAACAAGACTACTAACTTAAGAATTTCGAAACAAGATATATACGTAACGATTATCATTGTAATAGTATTTTAACATATATATATGATGTTAAGATATATTCATACACCATGTTATCATGATAACATAACAATTTAACATCTCATTTAAGTATAATAACAATGAATTAATTACATTTAACAAGATCGTTAACATAAAGGTTTCAAAACAACACTTACATGTAACGACTAACGATGACTTAACGATTCAGTTAAAATGTATATACATGTAGTGTATTAAGATGTATTTGTACACTTTTGAAAGACTTCAAGACACATATCAAAGTACTTCTACTTAACAAAAATGCTTACAATTACATCCTCATTCATTTTCATCAACAATTCTACTCGTATGCACCCGTATTCGTACTCGTACAATACACAGCTTCTAGATGTATATACTATTGGTATATACACTTCAATGATCAGCTCCTTAGCAGCCCATGGGAGTCATTAAAACATGTAGGAACCATCATTTGGCAACTAGCATGAAATATCTCACAAAATTACAAAAATATTATAAATCATTCATGAATTATTTACATGAAAACAAACTTACACATCCTTTATATCTTATCCATATACCAACGACCAAAAACACCTACAAATACTTTCATTCTTCAATTTTCTTCATCTAATTAATCTCTCTCAAGTTCTATCTTCAAGTTCTAAGTGTTCTTCATAAATTCTATAAGTTCTAGTTTCATAAAATCAAGAATACTCTCTAGTTTACAAGTCTACTTCCAAGCTTTCTAATCCATTTCAAGTGATCATCCAATCACAAGAAATCTTTCTTATTTACAGTAAGATATCTTTATAATTCAAGGTAATACTCATATTCAAACTTTGATTCAATTTCTATAACTATAACAATCTTATTTCGAGTGATAATCTTACTTGAACTTGTTTTCGTGTCATGATTCTACTTCAAGAACTTTCAAGCCATCCAAGAATCCTTTGAAGCTAGATCAATTTTTGTCACTTCCAGTAGGTTTACCTACTAAACTTGAGGTAGTAATGATGTTCATAACATTATTCGATTCATATATATAAAACTATCTTATTCGAAGATTTGAACATGTAATCACTAGAACGTAGTTTAGTTAATTCTAAACTTGTTCGCAAATAAAGTTAATCCTTCTAACTTGACTTTTAAAATCAACTAAACACATGTTATATATCTATATGATATGCCAACTTAATGATTTAAAACCTGGAAACACAAAAAACACCGTAAAATCGGACATACGCCGTCGTAGTAACACCGCAGGCTGTTTTGGGTTTGATAATTAAAGACTATGATAAACTTTGATTTAAAAGTTGTTCTTCTGGAAAAATGATTTTTCTTATGAACATGAAACTATATCCAAAAATCATGGTTAAACTCAAAGTGGAAGTATGTTTTTCAAAATGGTCATCAAGATGTCGTTCTTTCGACGGAAATGACTACCTCTTTAAAAAATGACTTGTAACCTGTATTTTTGACTATAAACTTAGACTTTTTCTGTTTAGTTTCATAAATTTCAGTTCATTATGAAACCATAGCAACTTGAATCACTCAAAACGGATTTGAAACGAAGAAATGACGGGTAAAACAAAATTGGATAAATTTGCTAGTTTTAGCTACGAAAATTTTGTAACAAATCTAGACTAAACATATCCTAAATAATTTATATTTTATTATACATATTATGTAATCTTGGGATACCATAGACACGTATACAATGTTTTGACATATCATATCGACCCATCTATATATATATTTCGGAACAACCATAGACACTCTATATGCAGTAATGTTTGAGTTAGCTATACAGGGTTGAGGTTGATTCCAAAACAATATATATAGTTTGAGTTGTGATCTAGCCTGAGACTTGTATATACTGGGTCGTGGATTGATTCGTGATAATATATATTGATTTATTTTAGTACATCGAACTGTGGACAACTAGTTGTAGGTTACTAACGAGGACTGCTAACTTAACAAACTTAAATCATAAAAATGTAATAAAAAATGTTGTGAATATATTTAAATCATACTTTGATATATATGTACATATTTGTTATAGGTTCGTGAATCGACCAGTGGCCAAGTCTTATTTCTAACGAAGGAAAAATCTGTGAAAGTGAGTTATAGTCCCACTTTTACAATCTAATATTTTTTTTGGGATGAGAATATATGCAGCTTTATAAATGTTTTACAAAATAGACACAAGTACGCAAAACTACATTCTATGGTTGGATTATTAAACTGAATATTACCCTTCAAGTCTGATAACCTAAGAATTAGGGAAATGGCCCCTAATTGACGCGAATCCTAAAGATAGATCTATTGGGCTTTACAACCCCCATTCAGGTTATGGATTGTTTAGTACTTCGACATTATTATACAGACGAGAGGTTCTGTTTTGGGGATATTCTATGCATTAAGATAACGTCAGTTACCAGGTGTTCAACATATGAATGATTTTTATCTCTATGCAGTTTGCGAAATACCTGATATGAGATGTGTTATAAAAATGAAATCTTGTGGTCTATTATTATGATTTGATAATATATAGGTTAAACCTATAACTCACCAACATTTTTGTAGATGTTTTAAGCATGTTTATTCTCAGGTAATTATTAAGAGCTTCCGCTATTGCATAGCAAAATAAGGACAAGATTTGGAGTCCATGCTTGTATGATATTGTGTAAAAACTGCATTCAAGAAACTTATTTTTGATGTAATATATTCTTATTGTAAACTATTATGTAATGGTCGCGTGTAAACGATATATTTCACATTATCATTATTTGATAATCTACGTAATGTTTTTTTAAAACCTTTATCGATAAAATAAAGGTTATGGTTATTTTAAAAATGATGCAGTCTTTGAAAAACGTCTCATATAGAGGTCAAAACCTTGCGACGAAATCAATTAATCTGGAACGTTTATAATCAATATGAACGGGACATTTCAGTTGGTATCCGAGCGTTGGTCTTAGAGAATCAGAAAATTTGCAATAGTGTGTCTTATCAAGTTTGTTAGGATGCATTAGTGAATCTGGACTTTGACCGTGTTTTCTTTAAAAATGATTGCTTAATATTTTTTTGTTGGAAACTATAAATTGTAACATGTAAATATTATGTGATATATTAATCTCGTAACATGTTTGATATTGTGTGATAGATGTCTACCTCTAGTACAAATCCCATCGACTCACCTAATAATAATGAAGAGTCGAATATATATTGGGAAGATTCACAAATTCCCGAAGAGGAACCGGAAGAAGAGGAACCGGAAGAAGAGGAACCGGAAGAAGAAGAGGTTCCGGAGGAGGAAATATTAGGAATCATAGAAAAACATATAAGTAAAAGAAAACCCTCAACGAATGGATCAAAATTAATAATGGTCAATGGTGTTTCTACCGAGGAAGCAAAATATTGGGAAGATTACCAATTTTTCGATGAATCGGATCCCGATGAGGATTCCGATGATATTATTGAAATTACCTCGACCCAATTTGAAAAATCAAAAGAAAATAATAAGGGGAAGGGCATCAAAATAGAAATACCTGATTCCAACCCCGATGAACTTTATATGTATTGTCAACACCCGTATTTCTTAAGTTGTAACAATAACCCGAGAACCTCTAAGCCACCAGGTTTTTCTAAACCATTTGTGAAAACAACAACTCGTATTAGAGGAATATCACATATCCCTAGAAAATTAGCAAAATGAAACAGGTCCGAAGAGGAAGAAACTAGTGAGTCGGAATAAAAAGTTGTAATCATGAGGTGTAAAATATGTAAAATAAGTGTGCTTGTACTTTTCTTGTTGTATGTAAAAATTTCTTGTATTATTTGATAATTATCTTTTACGAATCTAACCCTCGTCTAATTTTATAGTATTAAAGATGGGGTATATCGCATTGGGGACATCGTAAGTTACGCCGTGTTTTTTTTAAAGCGTTAAATGCGGGGAACCCAAATGCAATTTTACGCTACGGGTTAAAAACCTATTTTGACTCAACATATCCCAACGTAGGACTTCGTGAGTTAGAAAGAGCTTCTAATGTGCAACATAAAGAAGCATGTTATGCTTTCGGGTTAGTGATGTTCGCTTCTCACCAAAGTGAGAAAAAGAACATCGAATTACAACTTTTAAATAAAACCTTCCCACAAGTGACGGATTCAGTAGTTGGGGTGAGAAACAAGGTTTTTAGATTATTACGGGGCTGTTAGGCATTACGAAACCCTCGTCACTTTGACGACATTACAACATGCTGTCTTGTCAACGGCCACAACGGTTATGTTCCACAAGACCAAGGATGGGAAGTAGTCTTAGTAAAACCAGAATGCATGACTTGTTTCTGGACTTATGAATTACATGTTATTATTGCCTTTGCTGAACGACTTGCGTATTAACTAGGATTGTTGTCACAACTATTTTGTATCAAAATTATTGTGTGCTATATTTCATACTATATGTATAATAGCGGTATTGTAAGTTTGTAAAATATTGTATAAAAGTTTGAACGCGAAATATTATTATAATCAGTTTTTCATATAGAATTGTAGTAGTTGGATTGTATATTAGCTACTAAGTATGAACTTAACGGGTAGGTACTACCCGAATTAAAACTATAAAACGCTAATATTAAGAAAAAGCTTTTATAAATGAGTTCATATTATGCTACGAAATACTATTGACTACTCTTAATATTCTATATGATTAACTTAATTCTTTTGAGCTATTTTTGAAGGATATGGCACCGAAGACTCGTCAGAATTTGAACATGAGCAAGGAACACTTCCGTGTTTTCCTTGCAGCAAACATAGCCGCGGTACAGGCTGCAATGCAAAATAACAACAATAACTTCGAATCTAGCAATACAAATAACGCCACAAGAAATCGTGTAGGATGCTCCTACAAAGAATTCATTGCCTGTAAACCTTTGGAATTCGATGGAAATGAGGGTCCAATCGGATTGAAATGGTGGACCTAAAAGGTTGAATCCGTGTTTACCATAAGTAAGTGTACTAAAGAAGATAAAGTAAAGTACGCTACGTATACCTTCATAGGTACTGCATTAACATGGTGGAATACCTACCTAAAGCAAGTGGGACAAGATGCTGCGTACGCACTACCGTGGTCAGCATTCAAACATCTGATGACTAAGGATTACGAACACAAGGTTTTGACATTACCACATACGAACGACGATTCACGGAGTTTTGTTTATTGTGCCCAAGAGCGTTCGAAGATGAAGAGGAGAAAATCGACGCATTGTAAAAGGTTACCAGAAAGGATCCAAGAAGATATAAGTTCACACGAGCCCGCCTCCATACAAAAGGCGAGTCAAATGGTTCATAAACTCATAAATCAGATTGAGGAAAGAGTTAAAGAGCAGGCGGCCGAAGAAGCCAACAAGAAATAAATCAAGAGAAAGTGGGAAGAAACCAGTGACAAGGGTCACAATTTTAACAATCAACACAACAATCACAACTACAATCGCACCAATTTTCGCAACAACAAACGCAACAACAACAACCACCCCAGCAACAACTACAACAACCGTTTCAACAATAATAACAACCGCAACAACAACAATCCCAATAATAACAACAAGAGGCAGAAACCATGTCAGAGGTATGAAGGATACCATCCGACTGAGCTCTATACAGCAATGTGTACTAAGTGTAAAAGAAAGGGCCATGGTACGACAAAGTGCGAAATCTACAGATCAATGGCTAAGGGAACAAATAATGCCGGAACAAGTTATGCTGACATTACCTGTTTCGGATGCAGGAAGAAGGGGCATTACAAAAATGTGTGTCCAAATCACGGGGATAATAATGGGTAAGGCCGAGGAAGAGTCTTCAACATTAATGCGGTTGAAGCGCAGGAAGACCCGGAGCTTGTTACGGGTACGTTTCTTATTGACAATACATCTGCTTATGTTTTATTTGATTCGGGTGCGGATAGAAGCTATATGAGTAAGGATTATTGTGCTAAAATAAGGTGTCCATTGACGCCTTTGGATAATAAATTTTTACTCGAATTAGCAAACGGTAAATTAATTTCGGCAGATAAAATATGTCGGAATCGAGAAATTAAACTGGTTAGCGAAACGTTTAAGATTGATTTGATACCAGTAGAGTTAGGGAGTTTTGAGGTGATAATTGGCATGGACTGGTTGAAAAAGGAGAGAGCAGAGATCATATGTTACAAAAATGCAATTCGCATTGTACGAGAAGAAGGAAAACCCTTAATGGTGTACGAAGAAAAGGGCAACACGAAGCTAAATCTTATTAGTAATTTGAAGGCGCAAAAGCTAATAAGAAAAGGTTGCTATTCTGTTTTAGCACATGTCGAGAAAGTACAAATCGAAGAAAAGAACATCAATGATGTTCCCGTCGCAAAAGAATTTCCCGATGTATTTTTGAAAGAATTACCGGGACTACCTCCACACCGATCCGTTGAATTTCAAATAGATCTTGTACCAGGAGCTGCACCAATAGCTCGTGCTTCATACAGACTCGCACCCAGCGAAATGAAGGAACTCCAAAGCCAACTACAAGAACTTTTAGAGCGTGGTTTTATACGACCAAGTACATCACCATGGGGAGCTCCTGTTTTGTTTGTCAAAAAGAAGGATGGTACATTCAGGTTGTGTATCGACTACCGAGAGTTGAACAAACTTACCATCAAGAACCGTTATCCACTACCGAGAATCGACGACTTATTTGATCAACTACAAGGCTCGTCAGTTTATTCGAAGATTGATTTACGTTCTGGGTATCATCAAATGTGGGTGAAGGAGGATGATATTCCAAAGACTGCTTTCAGAACGCGTTACGGTCATTACGAGTTTATGGTTATACCGTTTGGGTTGACTAACGCACCAGCTGTGTTCATGGACCTCATGAACCGCGTGTGTGGACCATACCTTGACAAATTTGTCATTGTTTTCATCGATGACATACTTATTTACTCAAAGAATGATCAAGAGCACGAAGAACATTTGAGAAAAGTGCTAGAAGTATTGAGGAAAGAAAAACTGTACGCTAAGTTTTCAAAGTGTGCATTTTGGTTGGAAGAAGTTCAATTCCTCGGTCACATAGTGAACAAAGAAGGTATCCAGGTGGATCCGGCAAAGATTGAAACCGTTGAAAAGTGGGAAACCCCGAAAACTCCGAAGCATATACGTTAATTTTTAGGATTGGCTGGTTACTACAGAAGATTCATCCAAGATTTTTCCAAAATAGCAAAACCCTTGACTGCATTAACGCATAAATGGGAGAAATTTGAATGGAAGGATGAGCAGGAGAAAGCTTTTCAATTGTTGAAGAAAAAGTTAACTACGACACCTATATTGTCATTGCCCGAAGGGAATGATGATTTTGTGATATTTTGTGACGCCTCAAAGCAAGGCCTCGGTTGTGTATTAATACAACGAACAAAGGTAATTGCTTATGCGTCTAGACAATTGAAGATTCACGAGCAGAATTATACGACGCAAGATTTGGAATTAGGCGCGGTTGTTTTTGCATTAAAGACTTGGAGGCACTACTTATATGGGGTCAAAAGTATTATATATACCGATCACAAAAGTCTCCAACACATATTTAATCAGAAAAAACTAAACATGAGGTAGCGTAGGTGGATTGAGTTATTGAATGATTACGATTTCGAGATTCGTTACCATCCGGGGAAGGCGAATGTGGTAGCAGACGCTTTGAGTAGAAAGGACAGAGAACCTATGTTGTGACGACCCGACAATTTTCGACCAAATTTAAACTTAAACTTTATATGATTTTGACACGATAAGCAAAGTCTGTAATGTTGAGTCTCAAAAATTTTGGAACTATGTTCATATAACCAATTACTCTTTGACTAGTCCCGACGATTCACGAACTATTATCTGTAAATAAATCGGTATATATATATATCCTAAATATAAATATAAGAATAGATAAAAATTGGATTTAATAAGGTACATCTTAATTAATTTAAATATGAAATGTAAAATAATAATCAGAATAATTAAGTTACTGTTAAAATAAATATATTTATATATAAATATATATATGTTATCATAAATCTATATATGACTCCTATTAAATACATATATAAAATATATAAATATAACTATTCAGTCAATGTCATCATATAATATGATATTACATAAATAGTAAATGGTATTATATTAAATTACAAGATAGAATATAATTGATATATTGTTTTCATTACTTTCATTATTAATATTCTTATCAATATTAATGTAATATTTGTAATATTATTACTTCTAAATATATATATATATATATATATATATATATATATATATATATATATATATATATATATATATATATATATATATATATATATATATATATATATATATATTTTTGATATGTTTAAATTGTATTATTATTATTATTATTATTATTATTATTATTATTAATGTTATTAATATAATTAGTATTACTATTAGAATTTCTAATAAGTTTACTATTATCATTTATATTATTATTATTATCATTATTAGTAATTAAAATTATCATTATTATTAGTATTTATCATATTATTATTGGTTATTTATTATTAGTAGTCATTGTTAATAATATTGTTAATAATATTATGAGTAATATTAATATTAGTAGTATTAATATAATTATAATAGTTAATTATCAAAAATAAGAATTAGATATGTATATATATATATTTACAAATATATAATCAAATATATAAATATAGTATATATAAATATACATATATAAAATATGGATATACATATATATATAAACATATACGAATTAATATATATATATATATATATAAATACTGTATTATATATATATTATATATAAATAGGAACGTATTCCATATCCCATCGTTTTCAAGTTGTACGTGGATTGATTTCTGTCAATTAGATCGTACCAATTAAAGAATTAATCAGTATAACAACTCCAAATTCTGTTAAGAATTCGCTTTCAGCCTTTATATATTTTATTTATTTTTATGTACCGATTGATTCCTTGCGTCGATCAATTAGTCTTTAAATCAAACGCATTGTTTAGTGAATATAGTTAAAACCTCTCCATTTCTTTATTAACAGTATCAATTTTCAATTTAACATCTTTTAGCTAAACAAATTAAAACAGAAACGGATGAAGAACAATCGTCTGCTCTGTTCTTCCATTGTTTTTGTCAAGTCTCAAATTTGAATAAATTTTCAAAATGTGTAAATGCTATGTTATTAGGAATCATCCATTTAATCTATCTGCAAGTTTTCAAGACCCAATTATCCCTATCATGTTCCAATTCGTGAGTCAAAGTATTCTAATTTTAAAGTCAAACAAATGTTCTTGAAACGAATTTGAATTTTATGTTAAGGTTTATGTTAAATTGATAGATCCTAAAGTTTATAATATTGATTTGGAACCTTTTTCACGAAGGAGTCATTGTCTAAAACATACTAGAAATTCGAAATTGATGTTGAGTTTATAAACGAGTTCTACAACATCTTTATTTTCTTATTTATTCTTCTGTTTTAATTAAAGTAAAAACTTTATAATCGTTTCTGTATAAATTTTAAACTTTAAAATTAATTAGTAAACTCATTTTAGTTGGGGTTTGATTACTGGATCGATTTAACCTTGATGAAGGAGAAAAATGAAGTATAAGATAGGAAAACGGGTTATGTTTTTATAGTTTGGTTTAATATCAGAAAAACAGAAATGGCTTGATGGTTAGGGAGGTGTTTGGGTATTCGAGAGGTCTTGGTTTCGAGTCCCGTCTGGAGCATTTTTTTTAGAAAAAGCTTGGAGAGGGTATACACTTCTATTTTTATTACTATAATCATTAATTAGTTATTATTATGTTTATTAGTATTATTATTATTGTTATTATTGTAATTATTATTGATACTGTTATTATTAGTATTATAATTATTATTATAAGTATCATAATTGTATTTATTTTTATTATCATGAAAATAAGTATTATATCTATTATTATTATTAGTATTAGTATTACTTATGATATTATTATTAATTTTAAAACTTTAATATTATTATTATGATGAGAAGGTTTATTATTATTATCATTATGAAAATAATACAATTTTTTTTTCTTCATAAATACTAGTATTAGTACCATTTTTATAATTGTTAGTATTAATATTATTATTAGTATTAACATAAATATAATTTTTAATGATATCATTATTATTATTAGTATTATCATTATCACTAATATCATTAGTAGTAAAATTATTATAATAATTATTATTATTATCAGTATTATTATTAGTAATACCATTATTACTAAAAGTAACATTATTTTCAAACCTGCCGTTTTTGTTAAAACTAATAGTATCATTAAAAGTAACATTTTCACTATCATTATTATTATTATTATTATTATTATTATTATTATTATTATTATTATTATTATTATTATTATTATTATTATTATTATTATTATTATTATTATTATTATTATTATTATTATTATTAGTAGTAGTAGTAGTAGTAGTAGTAGTAGCAGTAGTAGTAGTAGTAGTAGTAGTAGTATTATCAATATCATTAAAATTATTATGATTATGAAAATAAAGGTTTTAAAGATATTATTAAGGTTATAAGTATAAAATAAAGATTACATATATACAAATATATTTAAATTACATAACTTAACTATATTAAAATTTCTATATATAAAAATGAAAATATTTAAATAAACAATGAAACATGTAAATTTTTTTTAAATATAACAAATACATTACTAATGATAATATATAGATTTATTCGAGTACAAGAATATGTTTTAATACATATATATATGAACAATATAGGTTCGTGAATCCAAAGCCAACCCTGCATTGTTCAATATTGTCATATGTATTTTTACTACAAAATACATTAGGTGAGTTTCATTTGCCTTTATACCCTTTGTATTTTTGGGCTGAGAATACATGCGCAATTTTTATAAATGTTTTACGAAATAGACACAAGTAATCGAAACTACATTATATGATTGAATAATCGAAGCCGAATATGCCCCTTTGTACTTGGTAACCTAAGAATTAGTAAACCAGTCTACTAATTGACACGAATCCTAAAGATAGATCTATTGGGCCTAACAAACCCCATCCAAAGTACTGGATGCTTTAGTACTTCGATGTTGTTTTTATCATGTCCGAAGGATTTCTCGGAATGATAGGGGATATTCTTATATGCATCTTGTCAATGTCAGTTACTAGGTGTTCACCATATGAATGATTATTTTTGTCTCTATGCATGGGACGTATATTTATGAGAACTAGAAATGAAATTCTTGTGGTCTATTAAAATGATGAAAATAATCGTTTATGATAAACTAATGAACTCACCAACCTTTTGGTTGACACTTTAAAGCATGTTTATTCTCAGGTATGAAAGAAATCTTCCGCTGTGCATTTGCTCATTTTAGAGATGCTACTTGGAGTCATTCATGACATATTTCAAAATATGTTGCATTCGAGTCATTGAGTTCATCAAGATTATTATTAGGTCAATTATAGTTCGATATATTATGAAATGGTATGCATGCCGTCAACTTTCAATGTAATGAAAGTTTGTCTTTTTAAAATCGAATGCAATGTTTGTAAAATGTATCATATAGAGGTCAAACACCTCGCGATGTAACCAAATGTAATGTATTCGTCCAAATGGATTAGGACGGGTCGTTAGAGGTGGTATCAGAGCGGTGGTCTTAGCGAACCAGGTCTTGCATTAGTGTATCTAACTAGTAGTTGTTAGGATGCATTAATGAGTCTGGACTTCGACCGTGTCTGCATGTCAAAAGTTTTGCTTATCATTTCTAGTTGAAAATCATCTGCTCATCATCCTTAGGAAATTACCTGCTTATCATTCTTAGTCTAGACACATCTTACTGCATTGATTGCATGATTAGTGTATAGAAAAATTCATATCTTAGCGTATCTGCTAATCCACATCTTAGCGTTTCTGTTACTATAGACTTTATCTGACATGTTCCCGTAATTCCCTCCGTAATCTATGGGATCTTCTGTACTATATATAGGTATTCTATGTAAAAAGAATATCATCCGATATCCGAAAATCGTTTCATATCGAAAAATCCTTTATTCAATCGTACGAAATGGAACTCGCCACTAGTTCAAGTCCCTCGGAATCCGATATGGAGTCTCACTCGAGCTTCGAAAGCAGTGTGACTGGAATGGACCAACCAATCAGCCATCATCTATTCTGGATGAATTGGGGCTGGGTTCGTAGCCTACTTAGTCATTGGAAACAAGAAGAAGGCGATCCCTTTCATCCAACATATTGTCCTCTTGGCGAAGAACCTGACGCACTTACCAAAGAACCTGCCCGAAATACCATTTTCTCTCTCATTTCCAGAGTATCTCGTCATGATTATATACTAAACCAAATTCTAGATTTTATTTATTCGCTCGTCCGAAACGACAATCACCCCGGTGTAACAAAAGAAGTCAACGAGCTTCGCGCCTGGGTTACGGCTTTGGAGAATATGGTGCAAAGATTTCAAACACCGGCGGCAACACCGGCAACAACAGTACCACCATCAGCAGCACCAGCAGCATAACCAGTACCACCATCCACAACATCCACAACATCCACATCCCATGATTCAACATCACAATCTGTATCTTGAGCATCAACGTCATACACACCATAGATACCAAGGAGTAACAACAACAACAACCACCGATGAACTATTGATTCATAACTTCATTGAAGAAACATCCTACGGTGATTATGTAATCTCTAAAGTCTTAGAGATTCTTTATTCTAGCTCAAACCGAAAGGCAAATGAGATTAATATCATATTAACTCATTAATTCTATATTACATCTGAAGAAAATATATATATATATATATGTAAGTATATTTTCATAAAGATTGTAATTAAAAAAAATTTCTTTTGTACAAACTGTTAATGGTGAAAATATTTTAAAGGGTAGGTAATACCCGAGGAATATTTAGATTTCACATTAATAAGTTATACTGTACATTCTTTGAACCTGATTCAACAATCATTTACTATTCCACTTACATCCACAAGATATACGAATCCGTTCACAGCAGAATAACCATTTTCATTCAATTTCATATTTGGATTTTGACCTATCAGAATCCAACAAGTGGCATAATGAAGAAAAAATTGGACAAAATAAAATTTGTTAGAAACAAACAAATTAACTATGAAAAATTTTGTTAAGAATCCACGCTAACAAAATCCTAGCTAACTGTTAATTCCTTATTACATTTTATTATCACAATTTAGTTATCGCAATTTATATTCTCGCAATTTTATTTATCGTCATTTAATTTCTGTTATTTACTTTACGCACTTTATTTATCGTCATTTAAATATTGTTATTTACGCATTTAAATATCGGGACACGTATACAAGGTTTTAACATATCATATCGACGCATCTATATATATTACATAGAATAACCCTAGACACTCTATATGCAGTAATGCTGGAGTTAGCTATACAGGGTTGAGGTTGATTCTACAATAATATATATACTTTGAGTTGTGATCGAGTCTGAGACATGTACACGGGTCACAATACGTATTAATTAATTCGAATATTATATATTAAACTATATATGAATTATTGGACTGTTAACTGTGGACTATCGACTGTGGACTAATAACATTGGACAATTAAAATGAATTAAAATATAGATTATAACATATGAAACTAAATAATTCTTCAAGTTGCCACTTGATTTTATCTTAAATCTCATTTGTATATTGACGACTACAATCTGCGTTCAAACCTTTCATGATTCTTGAAAACACCTCAATCGAGAGAATGAACCAACCGAACTTCATCTATAGAAGAAATGATTGATGTATATAGTTATGCACCTGAAAAATTCTCGGAACCTAAGTAAACGTTTAACACGTAGCTGTGCAAAATTCCTTTAGCGTTATTATTACCGAAAATAACTTTACAATCCCTTTTCAGAATTAGCCAATTTTGTCACAGCTCCAGCAAGTCAACTTCGACTTTTCGTTCGAGACAACCTTATTAAAACCTTGATATATATGCGTGCACTTTTATAGTTACCGGGGAATCTTTTATATTCCACCATATTACCATCAGCGTTTAATCATCTAAAAAAACAATTCTCCTGAAACCACCTCGGATTGATAACCGATGATTCAGATATCGTAGCATTAAATGCAGAGGAAACAGAAAAATTGTAGATGGTCTAAACGGCTAAAAGTTTGATGATAAAGAAGGGAGTGTTAGGAACGCTCGATAGAAAATTTGGTACTGAAAAACAGATTGAGCAAACCATGAAGGAGACCAAGGCCAAATACAAGGACCATACCATATATTCAAAGAAACCAGGTAATTCTGGATCCGATGAAACCTTCAACGAATATCTTGCTCCGTACTCATGTTAAAAATCTTGCGGAACAATATGTCTTCATCAACCATCGAACTTAGAAATTTCAAAATATCATCATAAATATCTTCGATATTTTTGAGGATATTTTCATAAATATTCTCGTCCGAAATTATATACCTCTTCGTGCTTCCTGTGTTTCATTATATTGGAAACTTCTGTAAAATTTAAGTTTAATTTATGAATGAATTCTGGAGAAATGTAAAGAAATTGATGCATGAATTAGTATAATATAATGACACTTGATCAGCGTGATTATATTACGGTAAGTCATGCTGAGTTTCTAATGGAACATGATGATTCACAGATCATAACGTCATCATGTGCCATGTTTCATAACTCTTTCATTCTGCCTAACTTCTGAACATATCAAGAAATTATATTCTTGATAGTTCTATTTTCAGTGATTCTGGTAATTTGACAAATCAAATCGTGCTATTACGTTCTTTCTTGTTTAGAACATTAAGTTTATTCGAAACTCCATACTTACGAATTTTGGACCATTACTCGATTTACTAGAGGTCGAGAAGAGAATAAAAAGGCAAAGAGTTCCAAAATATAAGAGAAAATATAAAGCCCAATAACAACACAAAGGTCACAAACCGTGGATATTAATACGAATAGCAATATAAAGACACGGTAGAATTAAAAATAGTATCACCCCAAGGTAATAGTGGAAGTAAACAGATTTTTCTGGTGGAAGATTAAAAAAAAGGATGACAGAATTGATAATTAGGAAAATATCAAGGATTAGAACGGGATTAAGCATTTTCACAATCTTTTGGATGTACGAAAGTATAGGAATGGTGAGAACAATAGAACGAAAGAGTTTAATTTATAATGGAAATATCAGACAGAATAATTGAGGCAGATCACCGTATTTAATTATAGAGATCTTAATTTCCTTACTCGTCGAAGAATCAAATTTTTAATTTTGTTTTTTTTTTAAATTTCGAAGATTTTCCTTAAATTCCTTGATTTTCGGAAATCAATCGTGACTACGTCATCAGACAAGACAAATCTGCACCTACTAATTTCACTCTTTTGTGATAACTACACTCGTACGCTCCACATAATCGAATCATTTTATCTATATTATTTAATGATGATAAAACTCTAATTTTTAACTCGTATTCATCATGAAAACATTTTTATTGTTAGCCATGACCACCTCACTCAAATTTCGGGACGAAATTTCTTTAACGGGTAGGTACTGTGACGACCCGGCAATTTCTGACCAAATTTAAACTTAAACTTTATATGATTTCGACACGATAAGCAAAGTCTGTAATGTTGAGTCTCGAAAATTTTGGAACTATGTTCATATAACCAATTACCCTTTGACTAGTCCCGACGATTCCCGAACTATTATCTGTAAATAAATCGGTATATATATATCCTAAATATAAATATAAGAATAGATAAAAATTGGATTTAATAAGGTACATCTTAATTAATTTAAATTTGAAATGTAAAATAATAATCAGAATAATTAAGTTACTGTTAAAATAAATATATATATATATATATATATATATATATATATATATATATATATATATATATATATATATATATATATATATATATATATATTATCATAAATCTATATATGACTCCTATTAAATACATTTATAAAATATATAAATATTAACTATTCAGTAAATGTCATCATATAATATGATATTACATAAATAGTAAATGGTATTATATTAAATTACAAGATGGAATATAATTGATATATTGTTTTCATTACTTTCATTATTAATATTGTTAACCTGCTTAACTGATCTTATTGAATAGATGGGTAATATTTGTAATATTATTACTTCTAATATATATATATATATATATATATATATATATATATATATATATATATATATATATATATATATATATATATATATATATATATATATATATATATATATATATATATATATATATATATATATATATATATATATAAATTTGATATGTTTAAATTATATTATTATTATTATTATTAATGTTATTAATATAATTAGTATTACTACTAGAATTTGTAATAAGTTTACTATTAACATTTATATTATTATTATCATTATTAGTAATTAAAATTATCATTATTATTAGTATTTATCATATTATTATTGGTTATTTATTATTAGTAGTCCTTGTTAATAATATTGTTAATAATATTATGAGTATTATTAATATTAGTAGTATTAATATTAGTAGTATTAATATAATTATAATAGTTAATTATCAAAAATAAGAATTAGATATGTATATATATATTTACAAATATATAATCAAATATATAATCAAATAGATAAATATAGTATATATAAATATACATATATAAAATATGGATATACATATATATAAACATATACGAATTAATATATATATAAATACTGTATTATATATATTATATATAAATAAGAACGTATTCCATATCCCATCATTTTCAAGTTGTACGTGGATTGCTTTCTGTCAATTAGATCGTACCAATTAAGGAATTAATCAGTATAACAACTCCAAATTATGTTAAGAATTCGCTTTCAACCTTTATATATTTTATTTATTTTTATGTATCGATTGATTCCTTGTGTCGATCAATTAGTCTTTAAATCAAACGCACTGTTTAGTGAATATAGTTAAAACCTCTCCATTTCTTTATTAACCGTATCAATTTTCAATTTAACATCTTTTAGCCAAACAAATTAAAACAGAAACGGATGAAGAACAATCGTCTGCTCTGTTCTTCCATTGTTTTTGTCAAGTCTCAAATTTGAATAAATTTTCAAAATGTGTAAATGCTATGTTATTAGGAATCGTCCATTTAATCTATCTGCAAGTTTTCAAGACCCAATTATCCCTATCATGTTCCAATTCGTGAGTCAAAGTATTCTAATTTAAAAGTCAAACAAATGTTCTTGAAACGAATTTGAATTTTCTGTTAAGGTTTATGTTAAATTGATAGATCTTAAAGTTTATAATATTGATTTGGAACCTTTTTCACGAAGGAATCATTGTCTAAAACATACTAGAAATTCGAAATTGATGTTGAGTTTATAAACGAGTTCTACAGCATCTTTATTTTCTTATTTATTATTCTGTTTTAATTAAAGTAAAAACTTTATAATCGTTTCTGTATAAATTTTAAACTTTAAAATTAATTAGTAAACTCATTTTAGTTGGGGTTTGATTACTGGATCGATTTAACCTTGATGAAGGAGAAGAAGGAAGTATAAGATAGGAAAACGGGTTATGTTTGAAATGTCTCGTTCATATTGATTATAAACGTTCCATATTAATTGATTTCGTTGCGAGGTTTTGACCTCTATATGAGACATTTTTCAAAGACTGCATTCATTTTTAAAACAACCATAACCTTTATTTTATCAATAAAGGTTTAAAAAAAACATTACGTAGATTATCAAATAATAATAATCTAAAATATACTATTTACACACGACCATTACATAATAGTTTACAATAGAAATATATTACATCGACATATGTTTCTTGAATACAGTTTTCACACAATATCATACAAACATGGACTCCAAATCTTGTCCTTATTTTAGTATGCAACAGCGAAAGCTCTTACTATTCACCTGAGAATAAACATGCTTTAAACGTCAATAAAAATGTTGGTGACTTATAGGTTTAACCTATATATATCAAATCGTAACAATAGACCACAAGATTTCATATTTCAATACACATCCCATACATAGAGATAAAAATTATTCATATGGTGAACACCTGGTAACTGACATTAACAAGATGCATATATAAGAATATCCCCATCATTCTGGGACACCCTTCGGATATGATATAAATTTCGAAATACTAAAGCATCCGGTACTTTGGATGGGGTTTGTTAGGCCCAATAGATCTATCTTTAGGATTCGCGTCAATTAGGGTGCCTGTTCCCTAATTCTTAGATTACCATACTTAATAAAAAGGAGCATATTCGATTTCGATAATTCAACCATAGAATGTAGTTTCACGTACTTGTGTCTATTTTGTAAATCATTTATAAAACCTGCATGTATTCTCATCCCAAACATATTAGATTTTAAAAGTAGGACTATAACTCACTTTCACAGATATTTCCTTCCTCGGAAATAAGACTTGGCCACGGATCGATTCACGAACCTATACAAATATGTACATATATATCAAAGTATGATCAAAATATAATTACAACCATTTTTATTATGTTTTTAAGATTTGAGTGTATTAAGTTAGCTGTCCTCGTTAGTAACCTACAACTAGTTGTCCACAGTTAGATGTACAGAAATAAATTGATATATATTATCTTGAATCAATCCACGACCCAGTGTATACACGTCTCAGGCTAGATCACAACTCAAAGTATATATATTTTTGGAATCAACCTCGACCATGTATAGCTAACTCCAACATTACTGCATATAGAGTGTCTATGGTTGTTCCAAATAATATATATACATGGGTCGATATAATATGTCAAAACATTTGCATACGTGTCTATGGTATCCCAAGATTACATAATATATTAGAATACATGTATAATACAATATAAGTTAGCTAGGATATGATTTGTATAGATTTGTTAAACATTTCTCGTATCTAAAAAGATCAAAAATATCCAATCTTGTTTTACCCATAACTTCTTCATTTTAAATCCGTTTTAAGTGAATCAAATTGCTATGGTTTCATATTGAACTATAATTTAAGAATCCAAACAGAAAAAGTATAGGTTTATAGTCGGAAATTTAAGTTACATGTCAATTACTAAAGAGGTAGTCATTTCCATCGAAAGAACGACATCTTGATGACCATTTTGAAAAAACATACTTTCACTTTGACTTTAACCAAGATTTTTGGATATAGTTTCATATTCATATGAAAAATCATTTTCCCAGAAGAACAACTTTTAAATCAAAGTTTATCATAGTTTTTAATTATCCAAACCAAAACAGCCCCCGGTTTCACTACGATGGCGTATATCCGATTTTATGGTGTTCATCGTGTTTCCAGGTTTTAAATCATTAAGTTAGCATATCATATAAATATAGAACATGTGTTTAGTTGATTTTAAAAGTCAAGTTAGAAGGATTAACTTTTGTTTGCGAACAAGTTTAGAATTAACTAAACTATTTTCTAGTGATTATAAGTTTAAACATTCGAATAAGATAGCTTTATATGTATGAACCGAATGATGTTATGAACATCATTACTACCTCAAGTTTTCTGGATAAAACTACTGGAAATTAGAAAAATGGATCTAGCTTCAAAGGATCCTTGGATGGCTTGAAAGTTCTTGAAGCAGAATCATGATACGAAAATTGTTCAAGTAAGATTTTCACTCGAAATAAGATTGTTATAGTTGTAGAAATTGAATCAAATTTGAATATGAATATTACCTTGAATTAGAAAGATAACCTACTATAAATAACAAAGGTTCCTTGATCTTAGATGATTACTTGGAATGGATTAGAAAGCTTGGAAGTAGACTTGCAAACTTGGAAGTATTCTTGATTTTTATGAAACTATACTTATGGAATTTATGAAGAACACTTAGAACTTGAAGATGGAACTTGAGAGAGATCAATTAGATGAAGAAAATTGAAGAATGAAAGTGTTTGTAGGTGTTTTTGCTTGTTGGTATATGGATTAGATATAAAGGATATGAAATTTTGTTTTCATGTAAATAAGTCATGAATGATTACTAATATTTTTGTAATTTTATGAGATATTTCATACTAGTTGCCAAATGATGGTTCCCACATGTGTTAGGTGACTCACATGGGCTGCTAAGGGCTGATCATTGGAGTGTATATACCAATAGTACATACATCTAAAAGCTGTGTATTGTACGAGTACGAATACGGGTGCGTACGAGTAGAATTGTTGATGAAACTGAACGAGGATGTAATTGTAAGCATTTTTGTTAAGTAGAAGTACTTTGATATGTGTCTTGAAGTCTTTCAAAAGTTTAAGAAAACATATCAAAACACAACATGTATATACATTCTAATGGAGTCGTTAAGTCTTCGATAGTCGTTACATGTAAGTGTTGTTTTGAAACCTTTAAGTTAACGATCTCAATTAATGTTGTTAACCCAATGTTTATTATATCAAATGAGATGTTAAATTATTATATTATAATAATATTATGATGTATGAATATCTCTTAATATGATATATACATTAAAATATCGTTACAACGATAATCGTTACATATAAGTCTCGTTTCATAATTCTTGAGTTAGTAGTCTTGTTTTTGCATATGTAGTTCATTGTTAACACACTTAATGATATATTTAAATATCATTTTATCATGTTAAATATAGTGTATCAATATCTTAATATGATACATATATATTTAGTAGACGTTATCATAACGATAATCGTTATATATATCATTTCGAGTTTCTTAACTTAGTAATCTCATTTCTTATGTATATCACACATAGTTAATATACTTAGTGAGATACTTACTAATCATAATCTCATGTCAACAATTTATATATGTCTATATATACCACAACATGTAGTTTTTACAAATTTGTAACGTTCGTGAATCGCCGGTCAACTTGGGTGATCAATTGTCTATATGAAACTTATTTCATTTAATCAAGTCTTAAAAAGTTTGATTGCTTAACATGTTGGAAACATTTAGTCATGTAAATATCAATCTCAATTAATATATATAAACATGGAAAAGTTCGGGTCACTACAGTACCTACCCGTTAAATAAATTTCGTCCCGAAATTTTAAGCTGTTGAAGGTGTTGACGAATCTTCTGGAAATAGATGTGGGTATTTCTTATTCACCTGATCTTCATGCTCCCAGGTGAATTCGGGTCCTCTATGAGCATTCCATCGAACCTTAACAATCGATATCTTGTTTTGCTTAAGTCTCTTAACCTCACGATCCATTATTTCGACGGGTTCTTCAATGAATTGAAGTTTTTCATTGATTTGGATTTAGTCCAACGGAATAGTGAGATCTTCTTTAGCAAAACATTTCTTCAAATTCAAGACGTGGAAAGTGTTATGTACAGCCGCGAGTTGTTGAGGTAGCTCCAGTTGGTAAGCTACTGGTCCGACACGATCTATAATCTTGAATGGTCCAATGTACCTTGGATTTAGTTTCCCCGTTTACCAAATCGAACAACGCCTTTCCTAGGTGAAACCTTAAGCATGACCATTTCTCCAATTTCAAACTCTATATCTTTTCTTTTACTGTCCGCGTAGCTCTTTTGTCGACTCTGGGCGGTTTTCAATCGTTGTTGAATTTGGATGATTTTCTCGGTAGTTTCTTGTATTATCTCCGGAACCGTAATCTGTCTATCCCCCACTTCATTCTAACAAATCGGAGACCTGCACTTTCTACCATAAAGTGCCTCAAACGGCGCCATCTCAATACTAGAATGATAACTGTTGTTGTAGGAAAATTCTGCTAACGGTAGGTGTTGATCCCAACTGTTTCCGAAATCAATAACACATGCTCGTAGCATGTCTTCAAGTGTTTGTATCATCCTTTCGCTATGCCCATCAGTTTGTGGATGATAGGCAGTACTCATGTCTAGATGAGTCCCCAATGCTTATTGCAACGTCTGCCAGAACCTTGAAACAAATCTACCATCCCTATCAGAGATAATAGAGACGGGTATTCCATGTCTGGAGACAACCTCCTTCAAATACAATCGCGCTAACTTCTCCATTTTGTCATCTTCTCTCATTGGCAGGAAGTGTGCTAACTTGGTGAGACAATCAACTATTACCCAAATAGTATCATAACCACTTGTAGTCCTTGGCAATTTAGTAATGAAATCCATGGTAATGTTTTCCCATTTCCATTCCGAGATTTCAGGTTGCTCTAGTAGACCTGATGGTTTCTGATGTTCAGCTTTGACCTTAGAACATGTCAAACATTCTCCTACATATTTAGCAATATCGACTTTCATACCCGGCCACCAAAAGTGTTTCTTGAGATCTTTATACATCTTCCCCGCTCCGGGATGTATTGAATATCTGGTTTTATGTGCTTCTTTAAGTACCATTTCTCTCACATCTCCAAACCTTGGTACCCAAATTCTATCAGCCCTATATCGGGTTCCGTCTTCCCGAATATTAAGATGTTTCTCTGATCCTTTGGGTATCTCATTCTTCAACTTTCCTTCTTTAACACCCCCTGTTGCGCCTCCTTTATTTGAGTAGTAAGGCTAATACGAATAATTTTATTCATAGCTTTTACCCGTATAGGTTCTCTGTCCTTTCTACTCAAAGCGTCAGCTACCACATTCGCCTTCCCCGGGTGGTATCGAATCTCAAAATCATAATCATTCAACAGTTCAATCCACCTGCGTTGTCTCATATTCAGTTGCTTCTGATTAAATATATGTTGGAGACTTTTGTGGTCAGTATATATAATACTTTTGACTCCATATAAATAATGCCTCCAAGTCTTTAATGCAAAAACAACAGCACCCAATTCCAAATTGTGAGTTGTATAATTTTGCTCGTGAATCTTCAATTGTCTAGACGCATAAGCAATCACCTTCGTTCGTTGCATTAATACACAACCGAGACCTTGCTTTGATGCGTCACAATAAATCACAAAATCACCATTCCCTTCAGGCAATGACAATATAGGTGCCGTAGTTAGCTTTTTCTTCAATAACTGAAACACCTTCTCTTGTTCATCCTTCCATTCAAATTTCTTCCCTTTATGCGTTAATGCAGTCAAGGGTTTTGATATTTTGGAGAAATCTTGGATGAATCTTCTGTAGTAACCAGCCAATCCTAAAAATTGACGTATATGCTTCGGAGTTTTTGGGGTTTCTCACTTTTCAGCGGTTTCGATCTTTGCCGGGTCCACCTGGATACCTTCTTTGTTCACTATGTGACCGAGGAATTGAACTTCTTCCAACCAAAATGCACACTTTGAAAACTTAATGTACAGTTTTTCTTTCCTCAATACTTCTAGCACTTTTCTCAAATGTTCTTCGTACTCTTGATCATTCTTTGAGTAAATAAGTATTTCATCGATGAAAACAATGACAAACTTGTCAAGATATGGCCCACACACTCGGTTCATAAGGTCCATGAACACAGCTGGTGCGTTAGTCAATCCAAACGGCATAACCATAAACTCGTAATGACCATAACGTGTCCTAAAAGAAGTTTTTGGAATATCATCCTCCTTTACTTGCATTTGATGATATCCAGAATGTAAATCGATTTTCGAATAAACCGACGAGCCTTGTAGTTGATCAAATAAATCGTTAATTCTCGGCAGTGGATAACGGTTTTTGATGGTAAGTTTATTCAACTCTCTGTAGTCAATACACAACCTAAATGTACCATCCTTCTTCTTGACAAACAAAACAGGAGCTCCCCATGGTGATGTGCTTGGTCGAATGAAACCACGTTCTAATAGTTCTTGCAGTTGGCTTTGCAGTTCTTTCATTTTGCTGGGTGCGAGTCTGTAAGGAGCACGAGCTATTGGTGCAGCTCCTGGTACAAGATCTATTTGAAATTCAACAGATCGATGTGGAGGTAGTCCCGGTAATTCTTTCAGAAATACATCGGGAAATTCTTTTACGACGGGAACATCATTGATGCTCTTTTCTTCAGTTTGTACTTTCTCGACGTGTGCTAGAACAGCATAGCAACCTTTTCTTATTAGTTTTTGTGCCATCAAATTACTAATAAGATGTAGCTTCGTGTTGCCCTTTTCTCCGTACACCATTAAGGGTTCTCCTTCTTCTCGTACAATGCGAATTGCATTTTTGTAACATACGATCTCTGCTTTCATCTCCTTCAGCCAGTCCATGCCAACTATTACATCAAAACTCCCTAACTCTACTGGTATCAAATCAATCTTAAATATTTCGCTACCCAGTTTAATTTCTCGATTCCGGCATATATAATCTGCTGAAATTAATTTACCGTTTGCTAATTCGAGTAAAAATTTACTATCCAACGGCGTCAATGAACAACTTAATTTAGCACAAAAATCTCTACTCATATAGCTTCTATCCACACCCAAATCAAATAAAACGTAATCAGATTTATTGTCAATAAGAAACGTGCCCGTAACAAGCTCTGGGTCTTCCTGTGCCTCTGCCGCATTAATATTGAAAACTCTTCCGCGGCCTTGTTCATTCGTGTTCTCCTGGTTCAGGAAATTTCTAATAAAGTGGCCCGGTTTTCCACATTTATAACAAACTACATTGGCATAACTTGCTCCGACACTACTTTCTCCGCCATTACTCGTTCCGACACCATTTGTTCCTTTCGTTCTGTTAACCCCTGGTCCGTAGACCTCACACTTCTTCGCGCAATGACCATTTCTTTTACACTTGTTGCAAAATTTGGTGCAGAACCCCGAGTGATACTTTTCACACCTTTGGCATAGCTGCTTCTGATTGTTGTTGTTGTTGTTGTTGCGGTTGTTATTGTTGGTGGAATGATTGTTGTAGTTGTTGTTGTTGTTGTTATGCCATTTGTTGTAGTTGCGATTGATGTTGCGATTGTTGGGATAGTTGTTGTTGTTTTGGTGACTCTTATCACCATTTTCCTCCCACTTTCTTTTGACTAGCTTCACGTTGGCCTCTTTGGCCACCTGTTCTTTAATTCTTCCCTCAATCTGGTTCACTAGTTTGTGAGCCATTCTACATGCCTTTTGTATGGAGGCAGGCTCGTGTGAACTTATATCTTCTTGGATTCTCTCCGGTAACCCTTTCACAAACGCGTCAATCTTCTCTTCCTCATCTTCGAATGCTCTCGGACACAATAGGCACAATTCTGTGAATCGTCTTTCGTACGAAGTAATATCGAATCCCTGTGTTCGTAACCCTCTAAGTTCTGACTTGATCTTATTGACCTCGGTTCTGGGACGGTACTTCTCGTTCATCAAGTGCTTGAATGCTGACTACGGTAGTGCGTAAGCAGCATCTTGTCCCACTTGCTCTAGATAGGTATTCCACCATGTTAATGCAATACCTGTGAAGGTATGTGTAGCGTACTTCACTTTGTCTCCTTCAGCACACTTACTTATGGCAAACACCGATTCAACTTTCTCGGTCCACCGTTTCAATCCGATTGGTCCTTCGGTCCCATCAAATTCTAATGGTTTGCAGGCAGTGAATTCCTTGTAGGAGCATCCTACACGATTTCTTGCGCCGTTAGCTGTATTGCTAGATTCAGAGTTATTGTTGGTATGTAGCGTGGCCTGTACTGCGGCTATGTTTGAAGCAAGAAAGGCACGAAATTCCTCTTCGCTCATATTCAAGGTGTGTCGAGTAGTCGGTGCCATTTCCTTCAAAATAGTCAAATGAAACAAGTTAATCATGCAGAATATTAAGAGTAGTCAATAGTATCTCGTAGCATAATATGAACTCATTTATAAAAGCTTTTTCTTCATATTAGCGTTTTATACGTTTAAATTCGGGTACTACCTACCCGTTAAGTTCATACTTAGTAGCTAATATACAATTCAAATACTACAATTCCATATGAAAAATTGATTATAATAATATATCACATACAAATATTCTTCAAACTTACAACTTCGCTATATTACATATAACATGAAATATAGTACACTATGATACAGGACAGTTTTGAAGATAAATCTAGTTAATACGCAAGTTGTTCAGCAAAGGAAATAAAGACACGTAATTCATAAGTCCAGAAACAAGTCATGCATTCTGGTTTTACTAAGATAACTTCCCATCCTTGGTCTTGTGGAAGATAACCGTTATGACCATCGGCTAGGCAGCATGTTGTAATGTCGTCAAAAGGACGAGGGTTTCGTAATGTCCAACAGCCCCGTAATAATCTAAAAACCTTGTTTCTCACCCCAACTACTGAATCCGTCACTTGTGGGAAAGTTTTATTTAAAAGCTGCAATCCGATGTTCTTTTTCTCACTTTGGTAAGAAGAGAACATCACTAACCAGTAAGCATAACATGCTTCTTTATGTTGCATATTAGAAGCTCTTTCTAATTTACGAAATCCTATGTTGGGATATGTTGAGTCAAAATAGGTTCTTAACCCGTAGCGTAAAATTGCATTTGGGTTCCCCGCATTTAACGCTTTAAAGAAAACACGGCGTAACTTAAAGTCTCCCCAATGTGATATACCCCACCTATCAAAGGAAAGCCTTTTATAAACTAAGGCATTTCTGGAAAGTCTTTCAAATGTTTGACAAGTTAATTTCGCCATAACTAAATGTGCTGATGAATTCTGACCGACTCTAGACAAGATTTCCTCAATCATATCCTCTGGTAGGTCTTCTAAAATATTCAGTTGTCTACCCTTAACGTCCATTTTGTTTTTATACTGTAAAATAGACAAGGATTAGATTCGTAATAACAAACAATACAAGCAATTTTTACATAGAACATAAAAGTACAAGCACACTACAATACATTTATTACACAACATGCTCACACCCTTCTAATCTGAATCACTAGTTTCTTCTTCTTCGGACTTGGTTCTTTTTCCTAATCTTCTAGGGATATATGATGTTCCTCTAATACGAGTCTTCATTTTCCACATTGGTTTAGAAAAACCTGGTAGTTTAGAGGTTCCCGGGTTACTGTTATGATATTGAAAATACGGGTGTTGACGGTACATATAAAGTTCATCGGGGTCAGAATCAGATTTCTCTATTTTGATGCCTTTTCCCTTATTATTTTCTTTTGCCTCATTAAATTGGGTCGGGGTAATTTCTATAACATCATCGGAATCCTCATCAGGATCCGATTCATCGGAAAATTGGTAATTTTCCCAATATTTTGCTTCCTTAGCGGAAACACCATTGACCATTATTAACTTTGGTCCATTGGTTGAGGATTTTCTTTTATTTGACTGGTTTTCTGTGGTTCCTACTATTCCCCCTTCCAGAACTTCTTCTTCTTCCGGTTCCTCTTCTTCTGGTTCCTCTTCTTCCGGTTCCTCTTCTTCCGGTTCCGTTTCCTCTTCTTCTGGTTCTTCGGGAACATGTGAATCTTGCCAATATATATTCGACTCTTCGTTATTATTAGGAGAGTCAATGGGATTTGTGCTAGAGGTATACATCTATCACACAATATCAAACATGTTAAGAGATTAATATATCACATAATATTTACATGTTAATAATATATAGTTTCCAACAAAAATGTTAAGCAATCATTTTTAAAGAAAACACGGTCGAAGTCCAGACTCACTAATGCATCCTAACAAACTCGATAAGACACACTAATGCAAATTTTCTGGTTCTCTAAGACCAACTCTCGGATACCAACTGAAATGTCCCGTTCATATTGATTATAAACGTTCCATATTAATTGATTTCGTTGCGAGGTTTTGACCTCTATATGAGATGTTTTTCAAAGACTGCTGATAGTGCTCCAAATGAACATATATTTAGTAGCAATATCCTTCCAATATGTAAAGTTTTCAGTTGTAATTGTTCTATTTTCAAGTAATATCCGTTTATATTAAATAAGTGCGAAGACAAAAGGCAAAAACGAAGATTCAAAGACAAAACCGTCCAAAAAGCTCAAATGTACAAGATACAATCCAAGTGGTTTAATTTATTGATGAGAAATGTCTAAAAATGACAAGAGTACAAGTTGTGAAACGCAAAGTACAAGATGTTAAATTGTACGAAAGGACGTTCGAAAATCCGGAACCGGGACTTGAGCCAACTATCAACGCCCGACGCAATGGACCAAAAATTATGAGTCGACTATGTACAAGAATAAAATATAATATATAAATAATTATATAAATTATTTATATATTATATATATTTAATAAATATGTCGACAAATAAAAATCCAAAAATGGTGAGCTGGATCTGCGAAACTCCGCGATCTCGGAGCTGGAAGGCATATTTGCTAAGCGATAGCGGAGCAGTCAAATTCAAAATCTGCCTATAAAAGGCACAAGTTTCAGCCGAGTACCATGCACCATATCTATCTATCTCTCTCAATTTATATTTATATTTATTATAATTTTAATTTAAGATTAATAATAAATTATGGTTTAGTAAGGTTATTGTAAGAAATGTTTTACGGGTTTTAAGTCGGAACTCTGTCCGTGTAACGCTACGCGATAAATAATCACTGTAAGCTATGTTTAAATTATTTAAATTAATGTCTCGTAACTAAGTTATTATTATGCTTATTTGAGCCGAAGTAATCGTGATGTTAGACTACAAATTAAGATTGGGTTATTAAATTTTGTACCATAATTAGGGTATGGACAAAAGACCGACACTTGTCGACATTGGACCATGGACCATTAATAGATGGGGGGTATTGTCTAATCGAATGACAATTCTTTGGAGCCTGTCGAACTTATCTTCAAATTAATTAATCTAATAATTATTAAATGATTATGCATGTCCTATTTAGTGACGTTTATACGACATCTTTAACAATCATTTAATTAATCAATTGGGTTGGGCAATTGATTATTCATTCTGATCAAGTGGGTAAATTAAAATCATGGACTAATTAAAACAAGGGTGGATTACATTCAAGGGTAATTGGTGTAATTGTTAATAAAGTATTAAGACCTTGGATTATACACAGTCGATAACCTGGTGTAATTATTAAACAAAGTATTAAAACCTTGTTACAGTTCGAATCCCTAATTAGTTGGAATATTTGACTTCGGGAATAAGGTTAATTTGACGAGCATTTTATAATTATGACCGATGAACTATTATGGACGAAAACCAGATAGGTTTCAAATAAGTCCATGACAAAGGACAATTAACCTAAAGTAATAAATTAAAATCAAAACATCAAACATCATGATTACGGAAGTTTAAATAAGCATAATTGTTTTATTGTATTTCTCATCGTACTTTCATTTACTCGCAATTTTATTTACTGTCATTTTATTTATTGCAATTTATTTTACGCACTTTAATTATTGTCATTTATCTTTACGCTTTATTTAAAATTGACAAACCGGTCATTAAACGGTAAAATCTCCCTTTTTATAATAATAATAATACTACTTTTATATTATATATATATATATATATATATATATATATATATATATATATATATATATATACACAAATATAGTTCTATAAAAATATAGTGTTAAACTTTACCAGCTCCCTGTGGAACGAACCGGACTTACTAAAAACTACACTACTGTACGATTAGGTACACTGCCTATAAGTGTTGTAGCAAGGTTTAGGTATATCCACTCTATAAATAAATAAAACTTGTGTAAAATTTTGTCGCATTTCGTATTAAAAATATAATACTATTTTGTACCCCTTCGCTTTAACATCATGTTTTTAGCGCCGCTGCCGGGGACTCGGCGAAACACTATATTTTTAATATATATTTGTATCAATATTTTTATATAATTTTTAGAAAAACAATATAAAATATAAAAAAAAACGAGCCTGTTTTGAGCCTGCACAATTCTGAACCTACATTTCTCCGTGATCTCGGAGATTTTACCTCTCGTGCTACGCGATCGCGTAGATGTTTCTGACAGGTCAAACCCTTGCATTAATTGCGAAATTAGGGTTAATTATTTTAATAATTATTATTATTTAGGTTTAATTTAGTTTATTTATTTTAATAAGTTTATAAGTTTTAATTAAATTTGTATTTTTAATAATATAAATTAATATTTTTATATAATAATAAAATAAAAATAATATTTTTATAAAAATTGTAAATTTTATCATTTTTAGTTTCTTTTTATAAATTGAATATTTTTGTCGTTTAATTCGTAATTTTTATATTTGTCGTTTATAATTAGTTTTAAGTTTAGTTTTGCCTTAGTTATTTTTATATTTCTAGATTTTTAGGCTTTGCAGTAAAATCCCTTAAATGCTTTTTCTTTAGATTAAGATTTAGGCGCTTTAGAATTTTGCGACGCAGTTTATAAATTTTAGTACCTTTTTAAGTTATTGCCGTTTTGGATATAGAATTCCTTTTAAGTTTTAATACCTTTAGACGTAACTTTTTAGATTTAATTTTTAGACTTTTAAGTTTCGACGCTTTACTTTCTTATTTTTGTTTTTCGACTTTTTATTTTTCGACGTTTTTCGACGCAATCTTTTTCTTTCTCATTTCTACGCTCTAGTTTTTAGGACACATAATTTTCTATTTCTTCTCTAAAATTTCAAACGAAAAATTGTTTTAAGCGGTTAAATTGATAGACATCCAAAATTTTCTGGTTCGTAGTAATAGTTGGATTTGTTAGTGGCGAGTTGTGGGCTTCCGATTTAAAGGGTCCTGGCTACCTGCTGCATCTATTGGCTATTCGAAACGTGGGCAAAATCTGAAAAGTCTATTAATTTGATAACTTATATAATTTTTATATTTATAACTAATAGGATATTCAGTAAATGCACCGAGCAAAACGTTCACCACCTTTCATACGTTCACCACCGGTAACTCGATCAAGACATCTATCCAATATTGCCGCTGTTGATTTTTCTTTAGAATCATCATCCAGTCGAACAAATACTCCAATTCAAATTTCCAACAATCCATCTTTTGAACCCGACTTCACAACTGAGAATCCGGAGGATATTCAAGGACAATTCCAAGATCCTGAACCACTAATCATTCCTCCTGAACCACAAATAGTTAAATCAGAATCTTCTAGTGATTCAAATTTAACAAATTCAATTATGGAAGTAACGGAACCTCAAAGTATGGAAGACCGAATGAGAGCCACACACACGGGCCAAGGTCACGCCATTATTCAGCCAGATGTTAGAGCTTCAGATTTTGAAATCAAAGGACAAATCCTACACATGATCACTAATCAATTCTAATTTGGTGGTACAACAAAAGAAGATCCAAACGAACATCTTCGAACTTTTAATAGGATTTGTAATCTATTTAAAATCCGAGAAGTTGAGGATGAAACTATTTATCTTATGTTGTTCCCCTGGACTTTAGAAGGAGAAGCCAAAGATTGGTTAGAATCCTTATGAAATGTCCCGTTCTTATTGATTAAAAACGTTCCATATTAATTGATTTCGTTGCGAGGTTTTGACCTCTATATGAGACATTTTTCAAAGACTGCATTCATTTTTAAAACAAACCATAACCTTTATTTCATAGATAAAGATTTTAAAAAGCTTTACGTAGATTATCAAATAATGATAATCTAAAATATCCTGTTTACACGCGACCATTACATAATGGTTTACAATACAAATATGTTACAACAAAATAAGTTTCTTGAATGCAGTTTTTACACAATATCATACAAGCATGGACTCCAAATCTCGTCCTTATTTAAGTATGCGACAGCGGAAGCTCTTAATAATCACCTGAGAATAAACATGCTTAAAACGTCAACAAAAATGTTGGTGAGTTATAGGTTTAACCTATATATATCAAAGCATAATAATAGACCACAAGATTTCATATTTCAATACACATCCCATACATAGAGATAAAAATCATTCATATGGTGAACACCTGGTAACCGACATTAACAAGATGCATATATAAGAATATCCCCATCATTCCGGGACACCCTTCGGATATGATATAAATTTCGAAGTACTAAAGCATCCGGTACTTTGGATGGGGTTTGTTAGGCCCAATAGATCTATCTTTAGGATTCGCGTCAATTAGGGTGTCTGTTCCCTAATTCTTAGATTACCAGACTTAATAAAAAGGGGCATATTCGATTTCGATAATTCAACCATAGAATGTAGTTTCACGTACTTGTGTCTATTTTGTAAATCATTTATAAAACCTGCATGTATTCTCATCCCAAAAATATTAGATTTTAAAAGTGGGACTATAACTCACTTTCACAGATTTTTACTTCGTCGGGAAGTAAGACTTGGCCACTGGTTGATTCACGAACCTATAACAATATATACATATATATCAAAGTATGTTCAAAATATATTTACAACACTTTTAATATATTTTGATGTTTTAAGTTTATTAAGTCAGCTGTCCTTGTTAGTAACCTACAACTAGTTGTCCACAGTTAGATGTACAGAAATAAATCGATAAATATTATCTTGAATCAATCCACGACCCAGTGTATACGTATCTCAGTATTGATCACAACTCAAACTATATATATTTTGGAATCAACCTCAACCCTGTATAGCTAACTCCAACATTCACATATAGAGTGTCTATGGTTGTTCCGAAATATATATAGATGTGTCGACATGATAGGTCGAAACATTGTATACGTGTCTATGGTATCTCAAGATTACATAATATACAATACAAGTTGATTAAGTTATGGTTGGAATAGATTTGTTACCAATTTTCACGTAGCTAAAATGAGAAAAATTATCCAATCTTGTTTTACCCATAACTTCTTCATTTTAAATCCGTTTTGAGTGAATCAAATTGCTATGGTTTCATATTGAACTCTATTTTATGAATATAAACAGAAAAAGTATAGGTTTATAGTCGGAAAAATAAGTTACAAGTCGTTTTTGTAAAGGTAGTCATTTCAGTCGAAAGAACGACGTCTAGATGACCATTTTAGAAAACATACTTCCACTTTGAGTTTAACCATAATTTTTGGATATAGTTTCATGTTCATAATAAAAATCATTTTCTCTGAATAACAACTTTTAAATCAAAGTTTATCATAGTTTTTAATTAACTAACCCAAAACAGCCCGCGGTGTTACTACGACGGCGTAAATCCGGTTTTACGGTGTTTTTCGTGTTTCCAGGTTTTAAATCATTAAGTTAGCATATCATATAGATATAGAACATGTGTTTAGTTGATTTTAAAAGTCAAGTTAGAAGGATTAACTTTTGTTTGCGAACAAGTTTAGAATTAACTAAACTATGTTCTAGTGATTACAAGTTTAAACCTTCGAATAAGATAGCTTTATATGTATGAATCGAATGATGTTATGAACATCATTACTACCTTAAGTTCCTTGGATAAACCTACTGGAAAAGAGAAAAATGGATCTAGCTTCAATGGATCCTTGGATGGCTCGAAGTTCTTGAAGCAGAATCATGAGACGAAAAAAAGTTCAAGTAAGATCATCACTTGAAATAAGATTGTTATAGTTATAGAAATTGAACCAAAGTTTGAATATGATTATTACCTTGTATTAGAATGATAACCTACTGTAAGAAACAAAGATTTCTTGAGGTTGGATGATCACCTTACAAGATTGGAAGTGAGCTAGCAAACTTGAAAGTATTCTTGATTTTATGAAACTAGAACTTTTGGAATTTATGAAGAACACTTAGAACTTGAAGATAGAACTTGAGAGAGATCAATTAGATGAATAAAATTGAAGAATGAAAGTGTTTGTAGGTGTTTTTGGTCGTTGGTGTATGGATTAGATATAAAGGATATGTAATTTTGTTTTCATGTAAATAAGTCATGAATGATTACTCATATTTTTGTAATTTTATGAGATATTTCATGCTAGTTGCCAAATGATGGTTCCCACATGTGTTAGGTGACTCACATGGGCTGCTAAGAGCTGATCATTGGAGTGTATATACCAATAGTACATACATCTAAAAGCTGTGTATTGTACGAGTACGAATACGGATGCATACGAGTAGAATTGTTGATGAAACTGAACGAGGATGTAATTGTAAGCATTTTTGTTAAGTAGAAGTATTTTGATAAGTGTCTTGAAGTCTTTCAAAAGTGTATGAATACATATTAAAACACTACATGTATATACATTTTAACTGAGTCGTTAAGTCATCGTTAGCCGTTACATGTAAGTGTTGTTTTGAAACCTTTAGGTTAACGATCTTGTTAAATGTTGTTAACCCAATGTTTATAATATCAAATGAGATTTTAAATTATTATATTATCATGATATTATGATGTACGAATATCTCTTAATATGATATATATACATTAAATGTCGTTACAACGATAATCGTTACATATATGTCTCGTTTAAAAATCATTAAGTTAGTAGTCTTGTTTTTACATATGTAGTTCATTGTTAATATACTTAATGATATGTTTACTTATCAAAGTATCATGTTAACTATATATATATATATCCATATATATGTCATCATATAGTTTTTACAAGTTTTAACGTTCGTGAATCACCGGTCAACTTGGGTGGTCAATTGTCTATATGAAACATATTTCAATTAATCAAGTCTTAACAAGTTTGATTGCTTAACATGTTGGAAACATTTAATCATGTAAATATCAATCTCAATTAATATATATAAACATGGAAAAGTTCGGGTCACTACACGTTACCCGAAGGAACGATTGACTCATGGGATGTTTTAGTTGAGAAATTTCTTCAAAGATTCTTTCCGGCATCTAAATCCGTGAGACTTCAAGGAGAAATTGCCACGTTCGTGCAAAAGCCAAATGAAACATTATATGAGGCATGGACAAGATTCGGAAGGATGTTGAGAGGATGTTCTCAACACGGAATAGATACTTTTCAAATAGTGTAAATCTTCTATAAAGGCGTCGACATCGCCACACGAAAAGACATCGACACAGTAGCTGGTGGTTCCATTATGAAGAAAACCGAAACTGAAGCTCACAAGATCATTGATAACACAGCCTCCCACTCTCATGAGTGGCACCAGGTAAAAGATATATATCGTTCATCTAAAGCGGTTAGAGCCGATTCTGGCCATGACTTTGATTCCGTTTCCATAAAAATAGATGCTTTCGAGAAACAAATGGAAAAGATGAATAAAGATATTCACGCAATACGAATCAATTGTGAGCAATGTGGTGGACCACACTTAACGAAAGATTATCACATTGAGCAAATGATGGAACAACGTGAGAATGTTTCCTACATGAACCAAAGGCCGGGAAATAATTATCAAAAAATTATCAACCGCCAAGGCTAAACTTCAATCGAAATCAAAACATTCTTTACAATCCAAATGGACCCGACAATAACTCGTATAACCGGTCCGAATAACCAACCAACTCAAAACAACACTTTCAATCAATAAAGACCTGGCTTGTATAAACCACCACAACAAACCGAAGAGAAAAATTCAAATCTGGAAGAAGTGGTATTTAAGCTTGTTGAATCTCAAACACAATTTATTGAAACTCAAACCCAAACGAATGAGAGGTTTGATCAGTCATTTAGAACTCAACAAGCTTCCATTTTCAATCTAGAAAAACAAGTAGGTACTCTTGTTAGATTGATGAGTGAAAGGGAACAAGGAAAGCTACCGAGTAATACTGAAGTAAATCCTCGGAATGAAAATGTTAACATGGTTTCAACAAATTCTGAAAAACCAACACTAGAAGATGGGAAGGTTTTATATGTGAGTAACAATGAAGAAGTTACACCACCACCACCACCACCTGAGTATGTAAAGCCAGTGGTGGCACCATACAGACCACCCATCCCGTTTCCTAGAAAAGGAGTTGAGTATGAGGAAGTAATAGGTAATAAAGTTTGTGATACCTTTGGAAAGAAGAAGAAGAATAAGAATAAGAAAGTGCAAGAAACAAAAACAGTAGAAGTAAACCCGGTGAATACAGTTCCACCAAAACCTCCACCTAGGGTAGGTGATTCGGGTGAATTTATTATTCCTTGTCTACTTAGTGATTGTGTCATGTATGATGCACTAGCAGATTTAGGTGCGAGTGTAAGTGTTATGCCTCTTTCATTATATAAGAGATTAGGAGTAGGTGAGTTAAGTCCAACGGATATGAGTGTTCGACTCCTTGATCAAACCATTAAACACCCAGTTGGGATTGCTGACAACCTACCCATTCAAGTAGGTAATTTAACCTTTCTAGTCGAATTTATTGTCATTGGCATAGAAGAGGACTCAAACATTCCTCTAATTTTAGGTCGACCATTCTTAGCGTCCACCGAGGCGTTATTTGATGTAAGAAAGGGTAGAATGACACTTAGTAATGATGAAAAATCGATCACCTTTGTGATTCGAAAGTCTAAATCTCCACCAACCAAAACCGTTGAACCAGCAAAAACGATTGGTAAGAACCATGTTATTTTACCAACTCCAACGGTAGTGCTTAATAATAATAAAATGCCTAAGTGTGGGGAAAATGAAGTAACACCTAATGATGACCTGATAACAAAGAACCCCGTTGTTGATACGAAATTAAACGATCCCGTTATTAATAGTTCAATGAAGAAACTTATTAAACGGGTTTACGATGCTAGAATTAAGGGGAACTTTAAGTTATGTAATCGGTTAGTATCCAATCTATCGCCTAAAGAAAAGGCAAAAATAGTTGAATTTGTGGATATTACGGAAGAAGCTGGTCACTGGCTTAAAGCTAAAGTCACAGGTATGCTAGTTGATTATGGTCCAAGAGAAATTGACGATGAAGTTAATCACAATTTCGATACCACAGCTACCTAAGTGTGGGGAGATTCAAATGTTCTAAAAAGATAATGTTGTCTAGAGTTAGTTGTTTTGTTCTCATGTAGTTCCAAGAATGGAATCCGATTGGTCTTTTCCACTAGCAGACACTAAAGAACTAGTTTTCTCCCCTATTTCGAATTTTTTTTGTTTTATATTTTTTGTATGAAATTAATATGTTTTTTTAAGTTTTGTGTGAATTTTTTAAAAATAAAATTTACTTTATTTCATTAAGTTTAAAAAATGATTTATAAAATTCGTCGTGAGTTGAAGATTAGGTCGTTGAACCGAAATTGCTTTACCCAAGGATGGGGCGACAAATTTTGTTATCATTATTTTTAATTTTATTGATTTAAAGTATGCCAAAAAAATATTAGATTTTATAAATTTTTGAAAGTGAGGATATATACCAAACTTCAAAAATATGTATATATATGTTTGTATTTTATGTTAAATACAAAACAGGGTAAAATAAAGCACTTTCAAAGACTGTCATTAAGTTCAGAAAAAGGTACTAATTTTGACGACAAGACGCAAAATACTAAATGTGAAATAACAACAATATGTTTGCAAACTCGGTATTTTTAATCATTTTTCTACACTAATCACCCTCATGAATTTAAATTTTTACTAATTTCTTGCAAATGAGGGCATTACAAGATCTCAAGTGTGGGGAAGGGTTATAAATTCTCTCAAGTTTACACTTGGTTTAATTGCCAAAATTTGTGAAAATTTAAAAAAATTTCAACTAAATGAATTCAAAATCATGTTTATACATATTTATGAACGATAAAACTAGGTGTTAATACCGAAATTATTGTTACCTTGAAAAGGACATAAATTGATAAACAACCTAAAACGCTAGAATTCATTTAAAATGGAATAAAGGAGAAAAATTATCCAATCTTGTTTTACCCATAACTTCTTCATTTTAAATCCGTTTTGAGTGAATCAAATTGCTATGGTTTCATATTGAACTCTATTTTATGAATATAAACAGAAAAAGTATAGGTTTATAGTCGGAAAAATAAGTTACAAGTCGTTTTTGTAAAGGTAGTCATTTCAGTCGAAAGAACGACGTCTAGATGACCATTTTAGAAAACATACTTTCACTTTGAGTTTAACCATAATTTTTGGATATAGTTTCATGTTCATAATAAAAATCATTTTCTCTGAATAAAAACTTTTAAATCAAAGTTTATCATAGTTTTTAATTAACTAACCCAAAACAGCCCGCGGTGTTACTACGACGGCGTAAATCCGGTTTTACGGTGTTTTTCGTGTTTCCAGGTTTTAAATCATTAAGTTAGCATATCATATAGATATAGAACATGTGTTTAGTTGATTTTAAAAGTCAAGTTAGAAGGATTAACTTTTGTTTGCGAACAAGTTTAGAATTAACTAAACTATGTTCTAGTGATTACAAGTTTAAACCTTCGAATAAGATAGCTTTATATGTATGAATCGAATGATGTTATGAACATCATTACTACCTTAAGTTCCTTGGATAAACCTACTGGAAAAGAGAAAAATGGATCTAGCTTCAATGGATCCTTGGATGGCTCGAAGTTCTTGAAGCAGAATCATGAGACGAAAAAAAGTTCAAGTAAGATCATCACTTGAAATAAGATTGTTATAGTTATAGAAATTGAACCAAAGTTTGAATATGATTATTACCTTGTATTAGAATGATAACCTACTGTAAGAAACAAAGATTTCTTGAGGTTGGATGATCACCTTACAAGATTGGAAGTGAGCTAGCAAACTTGAAAGTATTCTTGATTTTATGAAACTAGAACTTTTGGAATTTATGAAGAACACTTAGAACTTGAAGATAGAACTTGAGAGAGATCAATTAGATGAATAAAATTGAAGAATGAAAGTGTTTGTAGGTGTTTTTGGTCGTTGGTGTATGGATTAGATATAAAGGATATGTAATTTTGTTTTCATGTAAATAAGTCATGAATGATTACTCATATTTTTGTAATTTTATGAGATATTTCATGCTAGTTGCCAAATGATGGTTCCCACATGTGTTAGGTGACTCACATGGGCTGCTAAGAGCTGATCATTGGAGTGTATATACCAATAGTACATACATCTAAAAGCTGTGTATTGTACGAGTACGAATACGGATGCATACGAGTAGAATTGTTGATGAAACTGAACGAGGATGTAATTGTAAGCATTTTTGTTAAGTAGAAGTATTTTGATAAGTGTCTTGAAGTCTTTCAAAAGTGTATGAATACATATTAAAACACTACATGTATATACATTTTAACTGAGTCGTTAAGTCATCGTTAGCCGTTACATGTAAGTGTTGTTTTGAAACCTTTAGGTTAACGATCTTGTTAAATGTTGTTAACCCAATGTTTATAATATCAAATGAGATTTTAAATTATTATATTATCATGATATTATGATGTACGAATATCTCTTAATATGATATATATACATTAAATGTCGTTACAACGATAATCGTTACATATATGTCTCGTTTAAAAATCATTAAGTTAGTAGTCTTGTTTTTACATATGTAGTTCATTGTTAATATACTTAATGATATGTTTACTTATCATAGTATCATGTTAACTATATATATATATATATCCATATATATGTCATCATATAGTTTTTACAAGTTTTAACGTTCGTGAATCACCGGTCAACTTGGGTGGTCAATTGTCTATATGAAACATATTTCAATTAATCAAGTCTTAACAAGTTTGATTGCTTAACATGTTGGAAACATTTAATCATGTAAATATCAATCTCAATTAATATATATAAACATGGAAAAGTTCGGGTCACTACAGTACCTACCCGTTAAATAAATTTCGTCCCGAAATTTTAAGCTGTTGAGGGTGTTGACGAATCTTCTGGAAATAGATGCGGGTATTTCTTCTTCATCTGATCTTCACGCTCCCAGGTGAACTCGGGTCCTCTACGAGCATTCCATCGAACCTTAACAATTGGTATCTTGTTTTGCTTAAGTCTTTTAACCTCACGATCCATTATTTCGACGGGTTCTTCGATTAATTGAAGTTTTTCGTTGATTTGGATTTCATCTAATGGAATAGTGAGATCTTCTTTAGCAAAACATTTCTTCAAATTCGAGACGTGGAAAGTGTTATGTACAGCCGCGAGTTGTTGAGGTAACTCTAGTCGGTAAGCTACTGGCCCGACACGATCAATAATCTTGAATGGTCCAATATACCTTGGATTTAATTTCCCTCGTTTACCAAATCGAACAACGCCTTTCCAAGGTGCAACTTTAAGCATGACCATCTCTCCAATTTCAAATTCTATATCTTTTCTTTTAATGTCAGCGTAGCTCTTTTGTCGACTTTGGGCGGTTTTCAACCGTTGTTGAATTTGGATGATCTTCTCGGTAGTTTCTTGTATAATCTCCGGACCCGTAATCTGTCTATCCCCCACTTCACTCCAACAAATCGGAGACCTGCACTTTCTACCATAAAGTGCTTCAAACGGCGCCATCTCAATGCTTGAATTGTAGCTGTTGTTGTAGGAAAATTCTGCTAACGGTAGATGTCGATCCCAACTGTTTCCGAAATCAATAACACATGCTGGTAGCATGTCTTCAAGCGTTTGTATCGTCCTTTCACTCTGCCCATCAGTTTGTGGATGATAGGCAGTACTCATGTCTAGACGAGTTCCTAATCCTTGCTGTAATGTCTACCAGAATCTTGAAATAAATCTGCCATCCCTATCAGAGATAATAGAGATTGGTATTCCATGTCTGGAGACGACTTCCTTCAAATACAGTCGTGCTAACTTCTCCATCTTGTCATCTTCTCTTATTGGTAGGAAGTGTGCTGATTTGGTGAGACGATCAACTATTACCCAAATAGTATCAAAACCACTTGCAGTCCTTGGCAATTTAGTGATGAAATCTATGGTAATGTTTTCCCATTTCCATTTCGGGATTTCGGGTTGTTGAAGTAGACCTGATGGTTTCTAATGCTCAGCTTTGACCTTAGAACACGTCAAACATTCTCCTACGTATTTAGCAACATCGGCTTTCATACCCGGCCACCAAAAATGTTTCTTGAGATCCTTGTACATCTTCCCCGTTCCAGGATGTATTGAGTATCTGGTTTTATGAGCTTCTCTAAGTACCATTTCTCTCATATCTCCAATTTTTGGTACCCAAATCCTTTCAGCCCTATACCGGGTTCCGTCTTCTCGAATATTAAGATGCTTCTCCGATCCTTTGGGTATTTCATCCTTTAAATTTCCCTCTTTTAAAACTCCTTGTTGCGCCTCCTTTATTTGAGTAGTAAGGTTATTATGAATCATTATATTCATAGATTTTACTCGAATGGGTTCTCTGTCCTTCCTGCTCAAGGCATCGGCTACCACATTTGCCTTCCCCGGGTGGTAACGAATCTCAAAGTCGTAATCATTCAACAATTCAATCCACCTACGCTGCCTCATATTCAGTTGTTTCTGATTAAATATGTGTTGAAGACTTTTGTGGTCGGTATATATAATACTTTTGACCCCATATAAGTAGTGCCTCCAAGTCTTTAATGCAAAAACAACTGCGCCTAATTCCAAATCATGCGTCGTATAATTTTGTTCGTGAATCTTCAATTGTCTAGACGCATAAGCAATCACCTTCGTTCGTTGCATTAATACACAACCGAGACCTTGCTTTGATGCGTCACAATAAATCACAAAATCATCATTCCCTTCAGGCAATGACAATATAGGTGCCGTAGTTAGCTTTTTCTTCAATAACTGAAACGCTTTCTCTTGTTCATCATTCCATTCAAATTTCTTCCCTTTATGCGTTAATGCAGTCAAGGGTTTTGCTATTCTGGAAAAGTCTTGGATGAACCTTCTGTAGTAACCAGCTAGTCCTAAAAACTGGCGTATGTGTTTCGGAGTTTTCGGGGTTTCCCACTTTTCAACAGTTTCTATCTTTGCCGGATCCACCTTAATACCTTCTTTGTTCACTATGTGACCGAGGAATTGAACTTCTTCCAACCAAAATGCACACTTTGAAAACTTAGCATACAATTCTTCCTTCCTCAATACTTCCAACACCTTTCTCAAATGTTCACCGTGTTCTTGGTCATTCTTTAAGTAAATAAGTATGTCATCAATGAAAACAATGACAAACTTGTCAAGGTATGGTCCACACACTCGGTTTATAAGGTCCATGAACACAGCTGGTGCATTAGTTAAACCAAACGGCATGACCATAAACTCGTAATGACCGTAACGTGTTCTGAAAGCAGTCTTTGGAATATCATCTTCTTTCACCCGCATTTGATGATACCCGGAACGTAAGTCAATCTTTGAATAAACAGACGAGCCTTGTAGTTGATCAAATAAGTCGTCAATTCTCGGTAGTGGGTAGCGGTTCTTGATGGTAAGTTTGTTCAACTCTCGGTAGTCGATACACAACCTGAATGTACCATCTTTCTTCTTGACAAACAAAACAGGAGCTCCCCACGGTGATGTGCTTGGTCGAATGAAACCACGCTCTAAAAGTTCTTGTAATTGGCTTTGTAGTTCTTTCATCTCGCTGGGTGCGAGTCTGTAAGGAGCACGAGCTATTGGTGCAGCTCCTGGTACAAGATCTATTTGAAATTCAACGGATCGATGTGGGGGTAATCCCGGTAATTCTTTCGGAAATACATCGGGAAATTCTTTTGCAATGGGAACATCATTGATGCTCTTTTCTTCAGTTTGTACTTTCTCGACGTGTGCTAGAACAGCATAGCAACCTTTTCTTATTAGTTTTTGTGCCTTCAAATTACTAATAAGATGTAGCTTCGTGTTGCCCTTTTCTCCGTACACCATTAAGGGTTTTCCTTTTTCTCGTATAATGCGAATTGCATTTTTGTAACAAACGATCTCTGCTTTCACTTCTTTCAACCAGTCCATACCGATTATCACATCAAAACTCCCTAACTCTACTGGTATCAAATCAATCTTAAATGTTTCGCTAACCAGTTTAATTTCTCGATTCCGACATATATTATCTGCTGAAATTAATTTACCATTTGCTAATTCGAGTAAAAATTTACTATCCAAAGGCGTCAATGGACAACTTAATTTAGCACAAAAATCTCTACTCATATAGCTTCTATCCACACCCGAATCAAATAAAACGTAAGCAGATTTATTGTCAATAAGAAACGTACCCGTAACAAGCTCCGGGTCTTCCTGTGCCTCTGCCGCATTAATATTGAAAACTCTTCCTCGGCCTTGTCCATTCGTGTTCTCCTGGTTCGGGCAATTTCTAATAATGTGGCCCAGTTTTCCACATTTATAACAAACTACATTGGCATAACTTGCTCCGACACTACTTGCTCCGCCATTACTCGTTCCGACACCATTTGTTCCTTTCGTTCTATTAACCCCTGGTCCGTAGACCTCACACTTCGCCGCGCTATGACCATTTCTTTTACACTTGTTGCAAAATTTGGTGCAGAACCCCGAGTGATACTTTTCACACCTTTGGCATAGCTGCTTCTGATTGTTGTTGCTGTTGCGGTTATTATTGTTGTTGGGATGATTGTTGTAGTTGCTGTTGTTGTTGTTGTTGTTGTTGTTGTTGTTGTTGTTGTTGTTGTTGTTGTTGGGCCGTTTGTTGTAGTTGCGATTGTTGGGATAATTGTTGCGATTATTGTTGTAATTGCTGTTGTTGCTGTATTGGCGATTCTTATCACCGTTTTCCTCCCACTTTCTTTTGACTTGCTTCACATTGGCCTCTTCAGCAGTCTGTTCTTTAATTCTTTCTTCAATCTAGTTCACTAGTTTGTGAGCCATTCTACATGCCTGTTGTATGGAGGCGGGCTCGTGTGAACTTATATCTTCTTGGATTCTTTCCGGTAATCCTTTCACAAACGCGTCGATCTTCTCTTCCTCATCTTCGAACGCTCCCGGACACAATAGGCACAATTCTGTGAATCGTCTTTCGTACGTGGTAATATCAAATCCTTGGGTTCGTAACCCTCTAAGTTCTGTCTTGAGCTTATTGACCTCGGTTCTGGGACGGTACTTCTCGTTCATCAAGTGCTTGAATGCTGACCACGGTAGTGCGTACGCATCATCTTGTCCCACTTGCTCTAGATAGGTATTCCACCATGTTAACGCAGAACCTGTGAAGGTATGCGTAGCGTACTTCACTTTGTCCTCTTCAGTACACTTACTTATGGCAAACACCGATTCAACCTTCTCGGTCCACCGTTTCATTCCGATCGGTCCTTCGGTTCCATCAAATTCCAAAGGTTTGCAGGCAGTGAATTCTTTGTAGGTGCATCCTACACGATTTCCTGTACTGCTAGATCCAATGTTATTGTTGGTATGTAGCGCAGCCTGTACTGCGGCTATGTTTGAAGCTAGAAAAGTACGGAATTCCTCTTCATTCATATTCACGGTGTGTCGAGTAGTCGGTGCCATTTCCTTCAAAATAGTTAAATGGAACAAGTTAACCATACAGAATATTAAGAGTAGTTAATAGTATTTCGTACCATAATATGAACTCATTTATAAAAGATTTTTCTTCATATTAGCGTTTTATAAGTTTAAATTCGGGTAGTACCTACCCGTTAAGTTCATACTTAGTAGCTAATATACAATTCAACTACTACAATTCTATATGAAAAACTGATTATAATAATATTTCGCGTTCAAACTTTTACACAATATTTTACAAACTTACAATACCACTTATTTTACATAAAGCATGAAATATAGCACACAATAACTTTGATACAAGATAGTTGTGAAGATAATTCTAGCTAGTACACAAGTCATTCAGCAAAGGCAATAAAGACACGTAATTCATACGTCCAGAAACAAGTCATGCATTCTGGTTTTACTAGGACTACTTCCCATCCTTGGTCTTGTGGAACATAACCGTTATGGCCGTTGATAAGACAGCGTGTTGTAACGTCGTCAAAGGGACGAGGGTTACGTAATGTCCAACAGTCCCGTAACAATCTAAAAACCTCATTTCTTACCCCAATTACCGACTCCGTCACTTGTGGAAACGTTTTGTTTAATAGCTGTAGCCCGATGTTCTTTTTCTCACTTTGGTGAGAAGCGAACATTACTAACCCGTAAGCATAGCATGCTTCTTTATGTTGCATGTTAGCCGCTTTTTCTAAATCATGAAGTCCTATATTCGGATACATTGAGTCAAAATAATTTCTTAACCCGTTGCGTAAAATAGCATTTTGGTTCCCCGCAATATATGCGTCAAAGTAAACACATCGTAACTTATGGGTTTCCCAATGTGATATCCCCCATCTTTCAAACGAAAGTCTCTTATAAACCAAGACATTCTTGGAACGTTCTTCGAATATCTTACAAACTGATCTCGCCTTAAATAGTTGTGCCGAGGAATTCTGACCGACTCTAGACAAGATTTCATCAATCATGTCTCCGGGTAGGTCTCTTAAAATATTGGGTTGTCTATCCATTTTGTGTTTTTAAACTGTAAAATAGACAAGAGTTAGATTCATAAAAAAATACTTATTAATACAAGCAATTTTTACATATATCATAAAGCATAAGCGCACTATATTACATATATTACACCACACGAATACAACTATCTTATTCCGACTCGCTCGTTTCTTCTTCTTCGGTTTTGGTTCGTTTTGCCAAGTTTCTAGGGATATATGATGTTCCCCTAATACGAGCCGTCGTGATCCACATTGGTTTAGAAAAACCTGGTGGTTTAGAGGTTCCCGGGTCATTGTTACAACTTAAGTACTTCGGGGGTTGACGATACATATAAAGTTCATCGGGGTTGGAATTAGATTTCTCTATTTTTATGCCCTTTCCCTTATTATTTTCTTTTGCCTTTTTAAATTCAGTTGGGGTAATTTCTATAACATCATCGGAATTCTCGTCGGAATCCGATTCATCGGAGAATTGGTAATCCTCCCAATATTTTGCTTCCTTGGCGGAAACACCATTGACCATAGTTAACCTTGGTCGGTTGGTTGAGGATTTTCTTTTACTTAACCGTTTTATTATTTCCCCCACCGGTTCTATTTCTTCATTCGGTTCTGATTCTTCTTCCGGTTCCGATTCTTCTTCCGGTTCCGACTCTTCTTCCGGTTCCTCTTCGGGAACTTGTGAATCAGTCCACGAATCATTCCAATTTACATTTGACTCTTCATTATTATTAGGTGAGTCAATGGGACTTGTTCTAGAGGTAGACATCTATCACATAATATCAAACGCGTTAAGAGATTAATATATCACATAATATTCACATGTTAAAAATATATAGTTTCCAACAAAATTTGTTAAGCAATCATTTTTCAAGTAAACACGGTCGAAGTCCAGACTCACTAATGCATCCTAACAAACTCGATAAGACACACTAATGCAAAATTCTGGTTCTCTAAGACCAACGCTCGGATACCAACTGAAATGTCCCGTTCTTATTGATTAAAAACGTTCCATATTAATTGATTTCGTTGCGAGGTTTTGACCTCTATATGAGACATTTTTCAAAGACTGCATTCATTTTTAAAACAAACCATAACCTTTATTTCATAGATAAAGATTTTAAAAAGCTTTACGTAGATTATCAAATAATGATAATCTAAAATATCCTGTTTACACGCGACCATTACATAATGGTTTACAATACAAATATGTTACAACAAAATAAGTTTCTTGAATGCAGTTTTTACACAATATCATACAAGCATGGACTCCAAATCTCGTCCTTATTTAAGTATGCGACAGCGGAAGCTCTTAATAATCACCTGAGAATAAACATGCTTAAAACGTCAACAAAAATGTTGGTGAGTTATAGGTTTAACCTATATATATCAAAGCATAATAATAGACCACAAGATTTCATATTTCAATACACATCCCATACATAGAGATAAAAATCATTCATATGGTGAACACCTGGTAACCGACATTAACAAGATGCATATATAAGAATATCCCCATCATTCCGGGACACCCTTCGGATATGATATAAATTTCGAAGTACTAAAGCATCCGGTACTTTGGATGGGGTTTGTTAGGCCCAATAGATCTATCTTTAGGATTCGCGTCAATTAGGGTGTCTGTTCCCTAATTCTTAGATTACCAGACTTAATAAAAAGGGGCATATTCGATTTCGATAATTCAACCATAGAATGTAGTTTCACGTACTTGTGTCTATTTTGTAAATCATTTATAAAACCTGCATGTATTCTCATCCCAAAAATATTAGATTTTAAAAGTGGGACTATAATTCACTTTCACAGATTTTTACTTCGTCGGGAAGTAAGACTTGGCCACTGGTTGATTCACGAACCTATAACAATATATACATATATATCAAAGTATGTTCAAAATATATTTACAACACTTTTAATATATTTTGATGTTTTAAGTTTATTAAGTCAGCTGTCCTTGTTAGTAACCTACAACTAGTTGTCCACAGTTAGATGTATAGAAATAAATCGATAAATATTATCTTGAATCAATCCACGACCCAGTGTATACGTATCTCAGTATTGATCACAACTCAAACTATATATATTTTGGAATCAACCTCAACCCTGTATAGCTAACTCCAACATTCACATATAGAGTGTCTATGGTTGTTCCGAAATATATATAGATGTGTCGACATGATAGGTCGAAACATTGTATACGTGTCTATGGTATCTCAAGATTACATAATATACAATACAAGTTGATTAAGTTATGGTTGGAATAGATTTGTTACCAATTTTCACGTAGCTAAAATGAGAAAAATTATCCAATCTTGTTTTACCCATAACTTCTTCATTTTAAATCCGTTTTGAGTGAATCAAATTGCTATGGTTTCATATTGAACTCTATTTTATGAATATAAACAGAAAAAGTATAGGTTTATAGTCGGAAAAATAAGTTACAAGTCGTTTTTGTAAAGGTAGTCATTTCAGTCGAAAGAACGACGTCTAGATGACCATTTTAGAAAACATACTTCCACTTTGAGTTTAACCATAATTTTTGGATATAGTTTCATGTTCATAATAAAAATCATTTTCTCTGAATAACAACTTTTAAATCAAAGTTTATCATAGTTTTTAATTAACTAACCCAAAACAGCCCGCGGTGTTACTACGACGGCGTAAATCCGGTTTTACGGTGTTTTTCGTGTTTCCAGGTTTTAAATCATTAAGTTAGCATATCATATAGATATAGAACATGTGTTTAGTTGATTTTAAAAGTCAAGTTAGAAGGATTAACTTTTGTTTGCGAACAAGTTTAGAATTAACTAAACTATGTTCTAGTGATTACAAGTTTAAACCTTCGAATAAGATAGCTTTATATGTATGAATCGAATGATGTTATGAACATCATTACTACCTTAAGTTCCTTGGATAAACCTACTGGAAAAGAGAAAAATGGATCTAGCTTCAATGGATCCTTGGATGGCTCGAAGTTCTTGAAGCAGAATCATGAGACAAAAACAAGTTCAAGTAAGATCATCACTTGAAATAAGATTGTTATAGTTATAGAAATTGAACTAAAGTTTGAATATGATTATTACCTTGTATTAGAATTATAACCTACTGTAAGAAACAAAGATTTCTTGAGGTTGGATGATCACCTTACAAGATTGGAAGTGAGCTAGCAAACTTGAAAGTATTCTTGATTTTATGAAACTAGAACTTTTGGAATTTATGAAGAACACTTAGAACTTGAAGATAGAACTTGAGAGAGATCAATTAGATGAATAAAATTGAAGAATGAAAGTGTTTGTAGGTGTTTTTGGTCGTTGGTGTATGGATTAGATATAAAGGATATGTAATTTTGTTTTCATGTAAATAAGTCATGAATGATTACTCATATTTTTGTAATTTTATGAGATATTTCATGCTAGTTGCCAAATGATGGTTCCCACATGTGTTAGGTGACTCACATGGGCTGCTAAGAGCTGATCATTGGAGTGTATATACCAATAGTACATACATCTAAAAGCTGTGTATTGTACGAGTACGAATACGGATGCATACGAGTAGAATTGTTGATGAAACTGAACGAGGATGTAATTGTAAGCATTTTTGTTAAGTAGAAGTATTTTGATAAGTGTCTTGAAGTCTTTCAAAAGTGTATGAATACATATTAAAACACTACATGTATATACATTTTAACTGAGTCGTTAAGTCATCGTTAGCCGTTACATGTAAGTGTTGTTTTGAAACCTTTAGGTTAACGATCTTGTTAAATGTTGTTAACCCAATGTTTATAATATCAAATGAGATTTTAAATTATTATATTATCATGATATTATGATGTACGAATATCTCTTAATATGATATATATACATTAAATGTCGTTACAACGATAATCGTTACATATATGTCTCGTTTAAAAATCATTAAGTTAGTAGTCTTGTTTTTACATATGTAGTTCATTGTTAATATACTTAATGATATGTTTACTTATCAAAGTATCATGTTAACTATATATATATATCCATATATATGTCATCATATAGTTTTTACAAGTTTTAACGTTCGTGAATCACCGGTCAACTTGGGTGGTCAATTGTCTATATGAAACATATTTCAATTAATCAAGTCTTAACAAGTTTGATTGCTTAACATGTTGGAAACATTTAATCATGTAAATATCAATCTCAATTAATATATATAAACATGGAAAAGTTCGGGTCACTACACGTTACCCGAAGGAACGATTGACTCATGGGATGTTTTAGTTGAGAAATTTCTTCAAAGATTCTTTCCGGCATCTAAATCCGTGAGACTTCAAGGAGAAATTGCCACGTTCGTGCAAAAGCCAAATGAAACATTATATGAGGCATGGACAAGATTCGGAAGGATGTTGAGAGGATGTTCTCAACACGGAATAGATACTTTTCAAATAGTGTAAATCTTCTATAAAGGCGTCGACATCGCCACACGAAAAGACATCGACACAGTAGCTGGTGGTTCCATTATGAAGAAAACCGAAACTGAAGCTCACAAGATCATTGATAACACAGCCTCCCACTCTCATGAGTGGCACCAGGTAAAAGATATATATCGTTCATCTAAAGCGGTTAGAGCCGATTCTGGCCATGACTTTGATTCCGTTTCCATAAAAATAGATGCTTTCGAGAAACAAATGGAAAAGATGAATAAAGATATTCACGCAATACGAATCAATTGTGAGCAATGTGGTGGACCACACTTAACGAAAGATTATCACATTGAGCAAATGATGGAACAACGTGAGAATGTTTCCTACATGAACCAAAGGCCGGGAAATAATTATCAAAAAATTATCAACCGCCAAGGCTAAACTTCAATCGAAATCAAAACATTCTTTACAATCCAAATGGACCCGACAATAACTCGTATAACCGGTCCGAATAACCAACCAACTCAAAACAACACTTTCAATCAATAAAGACCTGGCTTGTATAAACCACCACAACAAACCGAAGAGAAAAATTCAAATCTGGAAGAAGTGGTATTTAAGCTTGTTGAATCTCAAACACAATTTATTGAAACTCAAACCCAAACGAATGAGAGGTTTGATCAGTCATTTAGAACTCAACAAGCTTCCATTTTCAATCTAGAAAAACAAGTAGGTACTCTTGTTAGATTGATGAGTGAAAGGGAACAAGGAAAGCTACCGAGTAATACTGAAGTAAATCCTCGGAATGAAAATGTTAACATGGTTTCAACAAATTCTGAAAAACCAACACTAGAAGATGGGAAGGTTTTATATGTGAGTAACAATGAAGAAGTTACACCACCACCACCACCACCTGAGTATGTAAAGCCAGTGGTGGCACCATACAGACCACCCATCCCGTTTCCTAGAAAAGGAGTTGAGTATGAGGAAGTAATAGGTAATAAAGTTTGTGATACCTTTGGAAAGAAGAAGAAGAATAAGAATAAGAAAGTGCAAGAAACAAAAACAGTAGAAGTAAACCCGGTGAATACAGTTCCACCAAAACCTCCACCTAGGGTAGGTGATTCGGGTGAATTTATTATTCCTTGTCTACTTAGTGATTGTGTCATGTATGATGCACTAGCAGATTTAGGTGCGAGTGTAAGTGTTATGCCTCTTTCATTATATAAGAGATTAGGAGTAGGTGAGTTAAGTCCAACGGATATGAGTGTTCGACTCCTTGATCAAACCATTAAACACCCAGTTGGGATTGCTGACAACCTACCCATTCAAGTAGGTAATTTAACCTTTCTAGTCGAATTTATTGTCATTGGCATAGAAGAGGACTCAAACATTCCTCTAATTTTAGGTCGACCATTCTTAGCGTCCACCGAGGCGTTATTTGATGTAAGAAAGGGTAGAATGACACTTAGTAATGATGAAAAATCGATCACCTTTGTGATTCGAAAGTCTAAATCTCCACCAACCAAAACCGTTGAACCAGCAAAAACGATTGGTAAGAACCATGTTATTTTACCAACTCCAACGGTAGTGCTTAATAATAATAAAATGCCTAAGTGTGGGGAAAATGAAGTAACACCTAATGATGACCTGATAACAAAGAACCCCGTTGTTGATACGAAATTAAACGATCCCGTTATTAATAGTTCAATGAAGAAACTTATTAAACGGGTTTACGATGCTAGAATTAAGGGGAACTTTAAGTTATGTAATCGGTTAGTATCCAATCTATCGCCTAAAGAAAAGGCAAAAATAGTTGAATTTGTGGATATTACGGAAGAAGCTGGTCACTGGCTTAAAGCTAAAGTCACAGGTATGCTAGTTGATTATGGTCCAAGAGAAATTGACGATGAAGTTAATCACAATTTCGATACCACAGCTACCTAAGTGTGGGGAGATTCAAATGTTCTAAAAAGATAATGTTGTCTAGAGTTAGTTGTTTTGTTCTCATGTAGTTCCAAGAATGGAATCCGATTGGTCTTTTCCACTAGCAGACACTAAAGAACTAGTTTTCTCCCCTATTTCGAATTTTTTTTGTTTTATATTTTTTGTATGAAATTAATATGTTTTTTTAAGTTTTGTGTGAATTTTTTAAAAATAAAATTTACTTTATTTCATTAAGTTTAAAAAATGATTTCTAAAATTCGTCGTGAGTTGAAGATTAGGTCGTTGAACCGAAATTGCTTTACCCAAGGATGGGGCGACAAATTTTGTTATCATTATTTTTAATTTTATTGATTTAAAGTATGCCAAAAAAATATTAGATTTTATAAATTTTTGAAAGTGAGGATATATACCAAACTTCAAAAATATGTATATATATGTTTGTATTTTATGTTAAATACAAAACAGGGTAAAATAAAGCACTTTCAAAGACTGTCATTAAGTTCAGAAAAAGGTACTAATTTTGACGACAAGACGCAAAATACTAAATGTGAAATAACAACAATATGTTTGCAAACTCGGTATTTTTAATCATTTTTCTACACTAATCACCCTCATGAATTTAAATTTTTACTAATTTCTTGCAAATGAGGGCATTACAAGATCTCAAGTGTGGGGAAGGGTTATAAATTCTCTCAAGTTTACACTTGGTTTAATTGCCAAAATTTGTGAAAATTTAAAAAAATTTCAACTAAATGAATTCAAAATCATGTTTATACATATTTATGAACGATAAAACTAGGTGTTAATACCGAAATTATTGTTACCTTGAAAAGGACATAAATTGATAAACAACCTAAAACGCTAGAATTCATTTAAAATGGAATAAAGGAGAATAAAAAGGCAAATAAAAGAATAAATAAAAACTAAGTGTGAGGAAATGTACCAAGTTATTCAATAAAACTATCTATCACATGTTTCTGTAAAGTTTATTGCAGGTGCTTTTGTTTTGGACTGAATTAACTATTTTACCCGTAATATTATAATAAAGATAAAAGAAAAGATGGATCTACACGATGAATCAATTCCATCATTAAAAGGAAGTAAAGTCTTTCGAAAAAGAAATGCGCTTCTTGATTTAGGTCAGGAAGTTGTCATCCAGACCAGTTGTAGAGTCTACGAAAAACCTTGAAAAGTTTTCTCGAAAATCAGCTGGAAATCCACGGGCCTCAGCATCAAACAGGGTCACCATGTGGTCAGACTTATCCTAACCATGAGAGGATCTGTCTCATAAAAAGGGGAGGTCACCGTGCAAATTAGCTTGATAAGACTAATGAATCAGACCCCCAGAAAGAATAATCTCCTTAAAAATCAAAAATCAGCTTTTAAGACTGATATTACTCAATCCTTGAGATTGACCTTAAAGATTGAGAATTACAAACTCATGGAATTCGATGATATCTAAACTCGAGCTTGAACGAGAAAATATTTTGATCAAAATTACAAACCGATTTGTTTTCTAAAAACCCATTTTCAATGCATTCATTACCATTGAACGTAAAATCCTAGGAATTCACCTGGAATTCATTAGGTCACCTGAACCAAATCAGATGTCAACCGTAAGAACGGTGGTTGCATAGCATGGTCGAAGACAGGACCTTGTGCCAGACCGAAAAATCATAGGATGATCTTTGCTATTGCTCCTACAAAGGATAGTAATAGCATCCGACATGTTTTAGACCATGAACAAATGCATGTCATTAGACATTGCCTTAACAGTTTCTTGTTCATCGCTTTCCTTTACAATCGGACGGTAGTTTGCCGAAAGGTAATATACGGAACAAGTAAACTGGATGTGTTGCTTTCCTAGTACAAGGTTAGCAAGTGGGTGACACAAAACCGCAAATGTTGAGCTAAAATTTTCAAATATGAAACCCACAATACTCACAAAAATATTTTGCAACACCGGTGAAGGGTTATTTCGGAAAAATTGTCTAGGGTAAAATCTAGCTTGAATTTTCAAAAGATCAAATGTTTTCATAAAGATCCAATTTCCTTAAAGGATCTAAATTTTCATAGTCATGTGGGACTGTAAACCACAATGTTACTATCATTGTCTATACCGCCGTATCAAAATCACTTATGTATAAAGTGTGAAGAATAAAGAAGTGATTCGTGTGATTTAATTTCAAGTTATGTATCGCTTGAGGACAAGCAACGTTCAAGTGTGGGGATATTTGATAGTGCTCCAAATGAACATATATTTAGTAGCAATCTCCTTCCAATATGTAAAGTTTTCAGTTGTAATTGTTCTATTTTCAAGTAATATCCGTTTATATTAAATAAGTGCGAAGACAAAAGGCGAAAATGAGGATTCAAAGACAAAACCGTCCAAAAAGCTCAAATGTACAAGATAAAATCCAAGTGGTTCAATTTATTGATGAGAAATGTCTAAAAATGACAAGAGTACAAGTTGTGAAACGCAAAGTACAAGATATTAAATTGTACGAAAAGACGTTCGAAAATCCGGAACCGGGACTTGAGCCAACTATCAACGCCTGACGCAATGGACCAAAAATTATGAGTCAACTATGCACAAGAATAAAATATATTATATAAATAATTATATAAATTATTTATATATTATATATATTTAATAAATATGTCGACAAATAAAAATCCAAAAATGGTGAGCTGGATCTGCGAAACTCCGCGATCTCGGAGCTGGAAGGCATATTTACTAAGCGATAGCGGAGCAGTCAAATTCAAAATCTGCCTATAAAAGGCACAAGTTTCAGTCGAGTACCATGCACCATATCTATCTATCTCTCTCAATTTATATTTATATTTATTATAATTATAATTATAATTTTAATTTAAGATTAATAATAAATTATGGTTTAGTAAGGTTATTGTAAGAAATGTTTTACGGGTTTTAAGTCGGAACTCTGTCTGTGTAACGCTACGCGATAAATAATCACTGTAAGCTATGTTTAAATTATTTAAATTAATGTCTCGTAACTAAGTTATTATTATGCTTATTTGAGCCGAAGTAATCGTGATGTTAGACTACAAATTAAGATTGGGTTATTAAATTTTGTACCATAATTAGGGTATGGACAAAAGACCGACACTTGTTGACATTGGACCATGGACCATTAATAGATGGGGGTATTGTCTAATCGAATGACAATTCTTTGGAGCCTGTCGAACCTATCTTCAAATTAATTAATCTAATAATTATTAAATGATTATGCATGTCCTATTTAGTGACGTTTATATGACATCTTTAACAATTACTTAATTAATCAATTGGGTTGGGTAATTGATTATTCATTCTGATCAAGTGGGTAAATTAATAATCATGGACTAATTAAAATAAGGGTGGATTACATTCAAGGGTAATTGGTGTAATTGTTAACAAAGTATTAAGACCTTGGATTATACACAGTCGATAACATGGTGTAATTATTAAATAAAGTATTAAAACCTTGTTACAGTTCGAATCCCTAATTAGTTGGAATATTTGACTTCGGGAATAACGTTAATTTGACGAGCATTTTATAATTATGACTGATGAACTATTATGGACGAAAACCAGATAGGTTTCAAATAAGCCCATGACAAAGGACAATTAACCCAAAGTAATAAATTAAAATCAAAACGTCAAACATCATGATTACGGAAGTTTAAATAAGCATAATTGTTTTATTGTATTTCTCATCGTACTTTCATTTACTCGCAATTTTATTTACTGTCATTTTATTTATTGCAATTTATTTTACGCACTTTAATTATTGTCATTTATCTTTACGCTTTATTTAAAATTGACAAACCGATCATTAAACGGTAAAATCTCCCTTTTTATAATAATAATAATACTACTTTATATATATATATATATATATATATATATATATATATATATATATATATATATATATATATATATATATATATATATATATATATATATATATATATATACAAATATAGTTCTATAAAAATATAGTGTTAAACTTTACCAGCTCCCTGTGGAACGAACCGGACTTACTAAAAACTACACTACTGTACGATTAGGTACACTGCCTATAAGTGTTGTAGCAAGGTTTAGGTATATCCACTCTATAAATAAATAAAAATTGTGTAAAATTTTGTCGCATTTCGTATTAAAAATATAATACTATTTCGTACCCCTTCGCTTTAACATCAACTGCATTCATTTTTAAAACAACCATAACCTTTATTTTATCAATAAAGGTTTAAAAAAACCCATTACGTAGATTATCAAATAATGATTATCTAAAATATACTGTTTACACACGACCATTAAATAATGGTTTACAATAGAAATATATTACATCGACATATGTTTCTTAAATGCAGTTTTTACACAATATCATACAAACATGGACTCCAAATCTTGTCCTTATTTTAGTATGCAACATCGGAAGATCTTAGTATTCATCTGAGAATAAACATGCTTTAAACGTCAACAAAAATGTTGGTGAGTTATAGGTTAAACCTATATATATCAAATCGTAACAATAGACCACAAGATTTCATATTTCAATACACATCCCATACATAGAGATAAAAATCATTCATATGGTGAACACCTGGTAACTGACATTAACAAGATGCATATATAAGAATATCCCCATCATTTCAGGACACCCTTCGGATATGATATAAATTTCGAAGTACTAAAGCAACTGGTACTTTGGATGGGGTTTGTTAGGCCCAATAGATCTATGTTTAGGATTCGCGTCAATTAGGGTGTCTGTTCCCTAATTCTTAGATTACCAGACTTAATAAAAAGGTGCATATTCGATTTCGATAATTCAACCATAGAATGTAGTTTCATGTACTTGTGTCTATTTTGTAAATCATTTATAAAACCTGCATGTATTCTCATCCTAAAAATATTAGATTTTAAAAGTGGGACTATAACTCACTTTCATAGATATTTCCTTCCTCGGAAATAAGACTTGGCCACGGATCAATTCACGAACCTATACGAATATGTACATATATATCAAAGTATGATCAAAATATAATTACAACCATTTTTATTATGTTTTAAAGATTTGAGTGTATTAAGTTAGCTGTCCTCGTTAGTAACCTACAACTAGTTGTCCACAGTTAGATGTATAGAAATAAATCGATATATATTATCTTGAATCAATCCACCACCCAGTGTATACACGTCTCAGGCTAGATCACAACTCAAAGTATATATATTTTTGGAATCAACCTCAACCCTGTATAGCTAACTCCAACATTACTGCATATAGAGTGTCTATGGTTGTTCCAAATAATATATATACATGGGTCGATATGATATGTCAAAATATTTGTATACATTTCTATGGTATCCCAAGATTACATAATATATTAGAATACATGTATAATACAATATAAGTTAGCTAGGATATGATTTGTATAGATTTGTTAAACATTTCCCGTAGCTAAAAAGATCAAAAATATCCAATCTTGTTTTACCCATAACTTCTTCATTTTAAATCCGTTTTGAGTGAATCAAATTGCTATGGTTTCATATTGAACTCTAATTTAAGAATCCAAATAGAAAAAGTATAGGTTTATAGTCAGAAATTTAAGTTACATGTCAATTACTAAAGAGGTATTCATTTCCGTCGAAAGAACGACATCTTGATGACCATTTTTAAAAACATGCTTTCACTTTGAGTTTAACCAAGATTTTTGGATATAGTTTCATGTTCATATGAAAAATCATTTTCCCAGAAGAACAACTTTTAAATCAAAGTTTATCATAGTTTTTAATATCCAAACCAAAACAGCCCCCGGTTTCACTACGACGGCGTATATCCAATTTTATGGTGTTCATCGTGTTTTCAGGTTTTAAATCATTAAGTTAGCATATCATATAGATATAGAACATGTGTTTAGTTAATTTTAAAAGTCAAGTTAGAAGGATTAAATTTTGTTTGCGAACAAGTTTAAAATTAACTAAACTATGTTCTAGTGATTACAAGTTTAAACCTTCGAATAAGATAGCTTTATATGTATGAATCGAATGATGTTATGAACATCATTACTACCTAAAGTTTTCTGGATAAAACTATTGTAAATTAGAAAAATAGATCTAGCTTCAAAGGATCCTTGGATGGCTTGAAAGTTCTTGAAGCAGAATCATGACACGAAAACAGTTCAAGTAAGATTTTCACTCGAAATAAGATTGTTATAGTTGTAGAAATTGAATCAAAGTTTGAATATGAATATTACCTTGAATTAGAAAGATAACCTACTGTAAATAACAAAGGTTCCTTGATCTTAGATGATTACTTGGAATGGATTAGAAAGCTTGGAAGTAGACTTGCAAACTTGGAAGTATTCTTGATTTTTATGAAACTATACTTATAGAATTTATGAAGAACACTCAGAACTTGAAGATGGAACTTGAGAGAGATCAATTAGATGAAGAAAATTGAAGAATGAAAGTGTTTTTAGCTATTTTTAGTCTTTGGTATATGGATTATATATAAAGGATATGAAATTTTGTTTTCATGTAAATAAGTCATGAATGATTACTAATATTTTTGTAATTTTATGAGATATTTCATGCTAGTTGCCAAATGATGGTTCCCACATGTGTTAGGTGACTCACATGAGCTGCTAAGAGCTGATCATTGGAGTGTATATACCAATAGTACATACATCCAAAAGCTGTGTATTGTACGAGTACGAATACGGGTGCATACGAGTAGAATTGTTGATGAAACTGAACGAGGATGTAATTTTAAGCATTTTTGTTAAGTAGAAGTACTTTGATATGTGTCTTGAAGTCTTTCAAAAGTGTAATAATACATATCAAAACACAACATGTATATACATTCTAATGGAGTCGTTAAGTCTTCGTTAAGTCTTCGTTAGTCGTTACATGTAAGTGTTGTTTTGAAACCTTTAAGTTAACGATCTCAATTAATGTTGTTAACCCAATGTTTATTATATCAAATGAGATGTTAAATTATTATATTATCATAATATTATGATGTATGAATATCTCTTAATATGATATATACATTAAAATATTGTTACAACGATAGTCGTTACATATAAGTCTCGTTTCGTAATTCTTGAGTTAGTAGTCTTGTTTTTATATATGTAGTTCATTGTTAACACACTTAATGATATATTTAAATATCATTTTATCATGTTAAATATAGTGTATCAATATCTTAGTATGATACATATATATTAAGTAGACGTTATCATAACGATAATCGTTATATATATCATTTCGAGTTTCTTAACTTAGTAATCTCATTTCTTATGTATATCACACATTGTTAATATACTTAGTGAGATACTTACTCATCATAATCTCATGTCAACCATATATATATGTCTATATATACCACAACATGTAGTTTTTACAAATTTGTAACGTTCGTGAATCGCCGGTCAACTTGGGTGATCAATTGTCTATATGAAACTTATTTCATTTAATCAAGTCTTAACAAGTTTAATTGCTTAACACGTTGAAAACATTTAATCGTGTAAATATCAATCTCAATTAATATATATAAACATGGAAAAGTTCGGGTCACTACAATGTTTTTATAGTTTGGTTTAATATCAGAAAAACAGAAATGGCTTGATGGTTAGGGAGGTTTTTGGGTATTCGAGAGGTCTTGGTTTCAAGTCCCGTCTGGAGCATTTTTTTTTAGAAAAAGCTTGGAGAGGGTATACACTTCTATTTTTATTACTATCATCATTAATTAGTTATTAGTATGTTTATTAGTATTATTATTATTGTGATTATTATTGATACTGTTATTATTAGTATTATAATTATTATTATAAGTATCATAATTGTATTTATTATTATTATCATAAAAATAAGTATTATATCTATTATTATTATTATTATTATTATTATTATTATTATTATTATTATTATTATTATTATTATTATTATTATTATTATTAGTATTACTTATGATATTATTATTAATTTTAAAACTTTAATATTATTATTATGATGAGAAGGTTTATTATTATTATCATTATGAAAATAATACAAATTATTTTTTTTTTCATAAATACTAGTATTAGTACCATTTTTATAATTGTTAGTATTAATATTATTATTAGTATTAACATAAATATCATTTTTAATGATATCATTATTAGTATTAGTATTATCATTATCACTAATATCATTAGTAGTAAAATTATTATAATTATTATTATTATCAGTATTAGTATTATTAGTAATACCATTATTACTAAAAGTAACCTTATTTTCAAACCTATCATTTTTGTTAAAACTAATAGTATCATTAAAAGTAACATTTTCACTATTATTATTATTATTATTATTATTATTATTATTATTATTATTATTATTATTATTATTATTATTATTATTATTATTATTATTATTATTATTATTATTATTATTATTATTATTATTATTATTATTAGTATTATCAATATCATTAAAATTATTATGATTATGAAAATAAAGGTTTTAAAGATATTATTAAGGTTTTAAGTATAAAATAAAGATTACATATATACAAATATATTTAAATTACATAACTTAACTATATTAAAATTTTTATATATAAAAATGAAAATATTTAAATAAACAATGAAACTTGTAATTTTTTTTTAAATATAACAAATACATTACAATGGATAATATATAGATTTATTCGAGTACATGAATATGTTTTAATACATATATATATATATATATATATATATATATATATATATATATATATATATATATATATATATATATATATATATATATATATATATATATACTACAAAACACATTAGGTGAGTTTCATTTGCCTTTTTACCCTTTATATTTTTGGGCTGAGAATACATGCGCAATTTTTATAAATGTTTTACGAAATAGACACAAGTAATCGAAACTACATTATATGGTTGAATGATCGAAGCCGAATATGCCCCTTTTTACTTGGTAACCTAAGAATTAGTAAACCAGTCTACTAATTGACGCGAATCCTAAAGATAGATCTATTGGGCCTAACGAACCCCATCCAAAGTACCGGATGCTTTAGTACTTCGATGTTGTTTTTATCATGTCCGAAGGATTTCCCGGAATGATAGGGGATATTCTTATATGCATCTTGTTAATGTCGGTTACCAGGTGTTCACCATATGAATGATTATTTTTGTCTCTATGCATGGGACGTATATTTATGAGAATTGGAAATGAAATTCTTGTGGTCTATTAAAATGATGAAAATGATCGTTTATGATAAACTAATGAACTCACATACCTTTTGGTTGACACTTTTAAGCATGTTTATTCTCAGGTATGAAAGAAATCTTCCGCTGTGCATTTGCTCATTTTGGAGATACTACTTGGAGTCATGCATGACATATTTCAAAAGACGTTGCATTCGAGTCGTTGAGTTCATCAAGATTATTATTAGGTCAATTATAGTTCGATATATTATGAAATGGTATGCATGCCGTCAACTTTCGATGTAATGAAAGTTTGTCTTTTTAAAATCGAATGCAATGTTTGTAAAATGTATCATATAGAGGTCAAACACCTCGCGATGTAACCAAATGTAATGTATTCGTCCAGATGGATTAGGACGGGTCGTTAGATATGTGGGTAAAAGCTATGAATATAATTATTCGTACTAACCTTACTACTCAAATAAAGGAGGCGCAGCAGGGTGTCATAAAAGAAGGGAATTTGAAGAATGAAATACCCAAAGGATCGGAGAAACACCTTAATATTCGAGAAGATGGAACCCGGTATAGAGCCGAAATAATTTGGGTACCAAAGTTTGGAGATGTGAGAAGAATGGTACTTGGGGAAGCACATAAAACCAGATACTCAATACATCCCGGAGCGGGAAAGATGTACAAGGACCTCAAGAAACATTTTTGGTGGCCGAGTATGAAAGCCGATATTGCGAAATATGTAGGAGAATATTTGACGTGTTCTTAGGTCAAAGCTGAACATCAGAAACCATCAGGTCTACTTCAACAACCTGGAATCCCAGAATGGAAATGGGAAAACATTACCATGGATTTCATTACTAAATTACCAAGAACTGCAAGTGGTTATGATACTATTTGGGTAATAGTCGATCGTCTTACCAAATCAGCACACTTTCTGCCAATGAGAGAAGATGATAAAATGGAGAAGTTGGCACGATCATATTTAAAGGAAGTTGTCTCCAGACATGGAATACCAATCTCTATTATCTCTGACAGAGATGGCAGATTTGTTTCAAGGTTTTGGCAGACACTGCAACAAGCATTGGGGACTCGTCTAGACATGAGTACTGCTTATCATCCACAAACTGATGGGCAAAGTGAAAGGACGATACACACCCTTGAAGACATGCTACGAGCATGTGTTATCGATTTCGGAAACAGTTGGGATCGACACCTACCGTTAGCAGAATTTTCCTACAACAACAGTTACCATTCGAGTATTGAGATGGCGCCGTTTGAAGTACTTTATGGTAGAAAGTGCAGGTCTCCGATTTTTTGGAGTGAAGTGGGGGATAGACAGACTACGGGTCCGGAGATAATACAAGAAACTACCGAGAAAATCATCCAAATTCAACAATGATTGAAAACCACCCAGAGTCGACAAAAGAGCTACGCTGACAGTAAAAGAAAAGATATAGAATTTGAGATTGGAGAGATGGTCATGCTTAAGGTTTCACCTTGGAAAGGCGTTGTTCGATTAGGTAAACGGGGGAAACTAAATCCAAGGTACATTGGACCATTCAAGATTATAGATCGTGTCGGACCAGTAGCTTACCAACTTGAGTTACCTCAACAACTCACGGCTGTACATAACACTTTCCACGTCTCGAATTTGAAGAAATGTTTTACTAAAGAAGATCTCACTATTCCATTAGACGAAATCCAAATCAACGAAAAACTTCAATTTATTGAAGAACCCGTCGAAATAATGGATCGTGAGGTTAAAAGAATTAAGCAAAACAAGATACCAATTGTTAAGGTTCGATGGAATGCTCGTAGAGGACCCGAGTTCATCTGGGAGCGTGAAGATCAGATGAAGAAGAAATACCCGCACCTATTTCCAGAAGATTCATTAACACCTTCTACAGCTTAAAATTTCGGGACGAAATTTATTTAATGGGTAGGTACTGTAGTGACCCGAACTTTTCCATGTTTATATATATTAAATGAAATTGATATTTATATGATTAAATGTTTCCAACATGTTAAGCAATCAAACTTGTTAAGACTTGATTATTTGAAATGAGTGTCATGTAGACAATTGACCACCCAGGTTGACCGGCAATTCACGAACGTTAAAACTTGTAAAAACTATATGATATATATATATATATATATATATATATATATATATATATATATATATATATATATATATATATATATATATATATATATATAACATGATATTATGATAAGTAAGTATATCACTAGGTATATTAACAATGAGTTATATACATAAAAATGAGACTACTAAGTTAAGAAACTCGAAACGATATATATAACGATTATCGTTTTAACAACGTCTTACTAAATACATATGTATAATATTAAGATATTGTTACACTATATTTAACATGATAAAATGATAATTATATATATATCATTAAGTATATTAACAATGAACTACATATGTAAAACAATACTACTAACTTAAGAATTTCGAAACAATATATATACGTAACGATTATCGTTGTAATAGTATTTTAACATATATATATATATATATATATATATATATATATATATATATATATATATATATATATATATATATGATGTTAAGATATATTCATACACCATGTTATCATGATAACATAACAATTTAACATCTCATTTAAGTATAATAACAATGAATTAATTACATTTAACAAGATCATTAACTTAAAGGTTTCAAAACAACACTTAATCGTAACGACTAACGATGACTTAACGACTCAGTTAAAATGTATATACATCTAGTGTATTAATATGTATTTGTACGCTTTTTAAAGACTTCAAGACACATATCAAAGTACTTCTACTTAACAAAAATGCTTACAATTACATCCTCATTCATTTTCATCAACAATTCTACTCGTATGCACCCGTATTCGTACTCGTACAATACACAACTTCTAGATGTATATACTATTGGTATATACACTTCAATGATCAGCTTCTTAGCAGCCCATGTGAGTCATTAAAACATGTGGGAACCATCATTTGGCAACTTGCATGAAATATCTCACAAAATTACAAAAATATTATAAATCATTCATGAATTATTTACAGGAAAACAAACTTACACATCCTTTATATCTAATCCATATACCAAAGACCAAAAACACCTACAAACACTTTCATTCTTTAATTTTCTTCATCTAATTGATCTCTCTCAAGTTCTATCTTCAAGTTTTAAGTGTTCTTCATAAATTCTATAAGTTCTAGTTTCATAAAATCAAGAATACTCTCAAGTTTACAAGTCTACTTCCAAGCTTTCTAATCCATTTCAAGTGATCATCTAATCTCAAGAAATCTTTCTTATTTACAGTAAGATATCCTTATAATTCAAGGTAATACTCATATTCAAACTTTGGTTCAATTTCTATAACTATAACAATCTTATTTCGAGTGATAATCTTACTTGAACTTGTTTTCGTGTCATGATTCTACTTCAAGAACTTTCAAGCCATCCAAGAATCCTTTGAAGCTAGATCAATTTTTTTTACTTCCATTAGGTTTACCTACTAAACTTGAGGTAGTAATGATGTTCATAACATCATTCGATTCATATATATAAAACTATCTTATTCAAAGATTTGAACATGCAATCACTAGAACATAGTTTAGTTAATTCTAAACTTGTTCGCAAATAAAGTTAATCCTTCTAACTTGACTTTTAAAATCAACTAAACATATGTTATATATCTATATGATATGCTAACTTAATGATTTAAAATCTGGAAACACGAAAAACACCGTAAAATCGGACAAACGCCGTTGTAGTAACACCGCGGGCTGTTTTGGGTTTGATAATTAAAGACTATGATAAACTTTGATTTAAAAGTTGTTCTTCTGGAAAAATGATTTTTCTTATGAACATGAAACTATATCCAAAAATCATGGTTAAACTCAAAGTGGAAGTATGTTTTTCAAAATGGTCATCAAGATGTCGTTCTTTCGACGGAAATGACTACCTCTTTAAAAAATGAATTGTAACCTGTATTTTCGACTATAAACTTATACTTTTTCTATTTAGTTTCATAAATTTTAGTTCATTATGAAACCATAGCAACTTGAATCACTCAAAATTGATTTGAAATGAAGAAATGACGGGTAAAACAAAATTTGATAAATTTGCTAGTTTTAGCTACGAAAATTTTATAACAAATCTAGACTAAACATATCCTAGCTAATTTATATTGTTTTATACATATTATGTAATCTTGGGATACCATAGACACGTATATAATGTTTTGACATATCATATCGATCCATCTATATATATATTTCGGAACAACCATAGACACTCTATATGCAGTACTGTTTGAGTTAGCTATACAGGGTTGACGTTGATTCCTAAATAATATATATAGTTTGAGTTGTGATCTAGCCTGAGACTTGTATACACTGGGTCGTGGATTGATTCGAGATAATATATATTGATTTATTTTAGTACATCTAACTGTGGATAACTAGTTGTAGGTTACTAACGAGGACTGCTAACTTAACAAACTTCAATCATAAAAACGTAATAACAAATGTTGTGAATATATTTAAATCATACTTTGATATATATGTACATATTTGTTATAGGTTCGTGAATCGACCAGTGGCCAAGTCTTATTTCTAATGAAGGAAAAATCTGTGAAAGTGAGTTATAGTCCCACTTTTACAATCTAATATTTTTTTGGGATGAGAATACATGCAGCTTTATAAATGTTTTACAAAATAGACACAAGTACGCAAAACTACATTATATGGTTGGATTATTAAACCGAATATCGCCCTTCAAGTCTGGTAACCTAAGAATTAAAGAAATGGCCCCTAATTGACGCGAATCCTAAAGATAGATCTATTGTGCTTAACAACCCCCATTCAGGTTATGGATGGTTTAGTACTTCGAGATTATTATACAGACGAGAGGTTCTGTTTTGGGGATATTCTATGCATTAAGTTAACGTCGGTTACCAGGTGTTCAACATATGAATGATTTTTATCTCTATGCAGTTTGCAAAATGTCTGATATGAGATGTGTTATAAAAATGAAATTTTGTGGTCTATTATTATGATTTGATAATATATAGGTTAAACCTATAACTCACCAACATTTTTGTTGACGTTTTAAGTATGTTTATTCTCAGGTGATTATTAAGAGCTTCCGCTGTTGCATACTAAAATAAGGACAAGATTTGGAGTCCATGCTTGTATGATATTGTGTTAAAACTGCATTCAAGAAACTTATTTTTGATGTAATATATTCTTATTGTAAACCATTATGTAATGGTCGTGTGTAAATGGTATATTTTAGATTATCATTATTTGATAATCTACGTAATGTTTTTTTTAAAACCTTTATCGATAAAATAAAGGTTATGGTTATTTTAAAAATGAATGCAGTCTTTGAAAAACGTCTCATATAGAGGTCAAAACCTCGCGACGTAATCAATTAATATGGAATGTTTATAATCAATATGAACGGGAAATTTCAGCCGTCGCCAACATCAACACCATCATCATCATCTTCGTCAAACATATTGCCGGTATCAAGAAGCTTTAATCATCATCGCGTTTCTCTCGTTCTTTTAGACTCCGGATTCATGTTATTTCGATTCCCGGAACTTAAGATATGATTAAAATGGTGTTTTCATGAAATCAAATTATAAAAATGAATGTGTTCAGGTTTGGTCTGACTTTGTGACCACTTTTGGAGTCTCTAGGGTGTACTAGTATGTTAGTATTAATGATTGGATGAACATTCATGTTCGGGTCATCGAAATCCGAGCCACGGATCACCCGGTACGACTAAAACATGATTTTGATCGGATTAAAGTCCCAAGTTGAATTATGGCTGTTGGTCACGACTTGTGAAATGTCCCGTTCTTATTGATTAAAAACGTTCCATATTAATTGATTTCGTTGCGAGGTTTTGACCTCTATATGAGACGTTTTTCAAAGACTGCATTCATTTTTAAAACAAACCATAACCTTTATTTGATAAATAAAGGTTTAAAATGCTTTACGTAGATTATCAAATAATGATAATCTAAAATATCCTGTTTACACACGACCATTACATAATGGTTTACAATACAAATATGTTACATCGAAATCAGTTTCTTGAATGCAGTTTTTACACAATATCATACAAACATGGACTCCAAATCTTGTCCTTATTTTAGTATGCAACAGCGGAAGCTCTTAATATTCACCTGAGAATAAACATGCTTTAAACGTCAACAAAAATGTTGGTGAGTTATAGGTTTAACCTATATATATCAAATCGTAACAATAGACCACAAGATTTCATATTTCAATACACATCCCATACATAGAGATAAAAATCATTCATATGGTGAACACCTGGTAACCGACAATAACAAGATGCATATATAAGAATATCCCCATCATTCCGGGACACCCTTCGGATATGATATAAATTTCGAAGTACTAAAGCATCCGGTACTTTGGATGGGGTTTGTTAGGCCCAATAGATCTATCTTTAGGATTCGCGTCAATTAGGGTGTCTGTTCCCTAATTCTTAGATTACCAGACTTAATAAAAAGGGGCATATTCGATTTCGATAATTCAACCATAGAATGTAGTTTCACGTACTTGTGTCTATTTTGTAAATCATTTATAAAACCTGCATGTATTCTCATCCCAAAAATATTAGATTTTAAAAGTGGGACTATAACTCACTTTCACAGATTTTTACTTCGTCGGAAAGTAAAACTTGGCCACTGGTTGATTCACGAACCTATAACAATATATACATATATATCAAAGTATGTTCAAGATATATTTAAATATATTTACAACACTTATAATATATTTTGATGTTTTAAGTTTATTAAGTCAGCTGTCCTCGTTAGTAACCTACAACTAGTTGTCCACAGTTAGATGTACAGAAATAAATCGATAAATATTATCTTGAATCAATCCACGACCCAGTGTATACGTATCTCAGTATTGATCACAACTCAAACTATATATATTTTGGAATCAACCTCAACCCTGTATAGCTAACTCCAACATTCACATATAGAGTGTCTATGGTTGTTCCGAAATATATATAGATGTGTCGACATGATAGGTCGAAACATTGTATACGTGTCTATGGTATCTCAAGATTACATAATATACAATACAAGTTGATTAAGTTATGGTTGGAATAGATTTGTTATCAATTTTCACGTAGCTAAAATGAGAAAAATTATCCAATCTTGTTTTACCCATAACTTCTTCATTTTAAATCCGTTTTGAGTGAATCAAATTGCTATGGTTTCATATTGAACTCTATTTTATGAATCTAAACAAAAAAAGTATAGGTTTCTAGTTGGAAAAATAAGTTACAAGTCGTTTTTGTAAAGGTAGTCATTTCAGTCGAAAGAACGACGTCTAGATGACCATTTTAGAAAACATACTTCCACTTTGAGTTTAACCATAATTTTTGGATATAGTTTCATGTTCATAATAAAAATAATTTTCTCAGAATAACAACTTTTAAATCAAAGTTTATCATAGTTTTTAATTAACTAACCCAAAACAGCCCGCGGTGTTACTACGACGGCGTAAATCCGGTCTTACGGTGTTTTTCGTGTTTCCAGGTTTTAAATCATTAAGTTAGCATATCATATAGATATAGAACATGTGTTTAGTTGATTTTAAAAGTCAAGTTAGAAGGATTAACTTTTGTTTGCGAACAAGTTTAGAATTAACTAAACTATGTTCTAGTGATTACAAGTTTAAACCTTCGAATAAGATAGCTTTATATGTATGAATCGAATGATGTTATGAACATCATTACTACCTTAAGTTCCTTGGATGAACCTACTGGAAAAGAGAAAAATGGATCTAGCTTCAATGGATCCTTGGATGGCTCAAAGTTCTTGAAGCAAAATCATGACACGAAAACAAGTTCAAGTAAGATCATCACTTGAAATAAGATTGTTATAGTTATAGAAATTGAACCAAAGTTTGAATATGATTATTACCTTGTATTAGAATGATAACCTACTGTAAGAAACAAAGATTTCTTGAGGTTGGATGATCACCTTACAAGATTGGAAGTGAGCTAGCAAACTTGAAAGTATTCTTGATTTTATGAAACTAGAACTTTTGGAATTTATGAAGAACACTTAGAACTTGAAGATAGAACTTGAGAGAGTTCAATTAGATGAAGAAAATTGAAGAATGAAAGTGTTTGTAGGTGTTTTTGGTCGTTGGTGTATGGATTAGATATAAAGGATATGTAATTTTGTTTTCATGTAAATAAGTCATGAATGATTACTCATATTTTTGTAATCTTATGAGATATTTCATGCTAGTTGCCAAATGATGGTTCCCACATGTGTTAGGTGACTCACATGGGCTGCTAAGAGCTGATCATTGGAGTGTATATACCAATAGTACATACATCTAAAAGCTGTGTATTGTACGAGTACGAATACGGGTGCATACGAGTAGAATTGTTGATGAAACTGAACGAGAATGTAATTGTAAGCATTTTTGTTAAGTAGAAGTATTTTGATAAGTGTATTGAAGTCTTTCAAAAGTGTATAAATACATATTAAAACACTACATGTATATACATTTTAACTGAGTCGTTAAGTCATCGTTAGTCGTTACATGTAAGTGTTGTTTTGAAACCTTTAGGTTAACGATCTTGTTAAATGTTGTTAACCCAATGTTTATAATAACAAAAGAGATTTTAAATTATTATATTATCATGATATTATGATGTACGAATATCTCTTAATATGATATATATACATTACATGTCGTTACAACGATAAACGTTACATATATGTCTCGTTTCAAAATCATTAAGTTAGTAGTCTTGTTTTTACATATGTAGTTCATTGTTAATATAATTAATGATATGTTTACTTATCATAATATCATGTTAACTATATATATAACCATATATATGTCATCATATAGTTTTTTTACAAGTTTTAACGTTCGTGAATCACCGGTCAACTTGGGTGGTCAATTGTCTATATGAAACCTATTTCAATTAATCAAGTCTTAACAAGTTTGATTGCTTAACATGTTGGAAACATTTAATCATGTAAACATCAATCTCAATTAATATATATAAACATGGAAAAGTTCGGGTCACTACAGTACCTACCCGTTAAATAAATTTCGTCCCGAAATTTTAAGCTGTTGAAGGTGTTGACGAATCTTCTGGAAATAGATGCGGGTATTTCTTCTTCATCTGATCTTCACGCTCCCAGGTGAACTCGGGTCCTCTACGAGCATTCCATCGAACCTTAACAATTGGTATCTTGTTTTGCTTAAGTCTTTTAACCTCACGATCCATTATTTCGACGGGTTCTTCGATGAATTGAAGTTTTTCGTTGATTTGGATTTCATCTAACGGAATAGTGAGATCTTCTTTAGCAAAACATTTCTTCAAATTCGAGACGTGGAAAGTGTTATGTACAGCCGCGAGTTGTTGAGGTAACTCAAGTCGGTAAGCTACTGGTCCGACACGATCAATAATCTTGAATGGTCCAATATACCTTGGATTTAATTTCCCTCGTTTACCAAATCGAACAACGCCTTTCCAAGGTGCAACTTTAAGCATGACCATCTCTCCAATTTCAAATTCTATGTCTTTTCTTTTAATGTCAGCGTAGCTCTTTTGTCGACTTTGGGCGGTTTTCAACCGTTGTTGAATTTGGATGATCTTCTCGGTAGTTTCTTGTATAATCTCCGGACCCGTAATCTGTCTATCCCCCACCTCACTCCAACAAATCGGAGACCTGCACTTTCTACCATAAAGTGCTTCAAACGGCGCCATCTCAATGCTTGAATGGTAGCTGTTGTTGTAGGAAAATTCTGCTAACGGTAGATGTCGATCCCAACTGTTTCCGAAATCAATAACACATGCTCGTAGCATGTCTTCAAGCGTTTGTATCGTCCTTTCGCTCTGCCCATTAGTTTGTGGATGATAGGCAGTACTCATGTCTAGACGAGTTCCTAATGCTTGCTGTAATGTCTGCCAGAATCTTGAAATAAATCTGCCATCCCTATCAGAGATAATAGAGATTGGTATTCCATGTCTGGAGACGACTTCCTTCAAATACAGTCGTGCTAACTTCTCCATCTTGTCATCTTCTCTTATTGGTAGGAAGTGTGCTGATTTGGTGAGACGATCAACTATTACCCAAATAGTATCAAAACCACTTGCAGTCCTAGGCAATTTAGTGATGAAATCCATGGTAATGTTTTCCCATTTCCATTCTGGGATTTCGGGTTGTTGAAGTAGACCTGATGGTTTCTGATGCTCAGCTTTGACCTTAGAACACGTCAAACATTCTCCTACGTATTTAGCAACATCGGCTTTCATACCCGGCCACCAAAAATGTTTCTTGAGATCCTTGTACATCTTCCCCGTTCCAGGATGTATTGAGTATCTAGTTTTATGAGCTTCTCTAAGTACCATTTCTCTCATATCTCCAAATTTTGGTACCCAAATCCTTTCAGCCCTATACCGGGTTCCGTCTTCCCGAATATTAAGATGCTTCTCCGATCCTTTGGGTATTTCATCCTTTAAATTTCCCTCTTTTAAAACTCCTTGTTGCGCCTCCTTTATTTGAGTAGTAAGGTTATTATGAATCATTATATTCATAGATTTTACTCGAATGGGTTCTCTGTCCTTCCTGCTCAAGGCATCGGCTACCACATTTGCCTTCCCCGGGTGGTAACGAATCTCAAAGTCGTAATCATTCAATAATTCAATCCACCTACGCTGCCTCATATTCAGTTGTTTCTGATTAAATATGTGTTGAAGACTTTTGTGGTCGGTATATATAATACTTTTGACCCCATATAAGTAGTGCCTCCAAGTCTTTAATGCAAAAACAACCGCGCCTAATTCCAAATCATGCATCGTATAATTTTGTTCGTGAATCTTCAATTGTCTAGACGCATAAGCAATCACCTTCGTTCGTGGCATTAATACACAACCGAGACCTTGCTTTGATGCATCACAATAAATCACAAAATCATCATTCCCTTCAGGCAATGACAATATAGGTGCCGTAGTTAGCTTTTTCTTCAATAACTGAAACGCTTTCTCTTGTTCATCATTCCATTCAAATTTCTTCCCTTTATGCGTTAATGCAGTCAAGGGTTTTGCTATTCTGGAAAAGTCTTGGATGAACCTTCTGTAGTAACCAGCTAGTCCTAAAAACTGGCGTATGTGTTTCGGAGTTTTCGGGGTTTCCCACTTTTCAACAGTTTCTATCTTTGCCGGATCCACCTTAATACCTTCTTTGTTCACTATGTGACCGAGGAATTGAACTTCTTCCAACCAAAATGCACACTTTGAAAACTTAGCGTACAATTCTTCCTTCCTCAATACTTCTAACACCTTTCTCAAATGTTCACCGTGTTCTTGGTCATTCTTTGAGTAAATAAGTATGTAATCAATGAAAACAATGACAAACTTGTCAAGGTATGGTCCACACACTCGGTTCATAAGGTCCATGAACACAGCTGGTGCATTAGTTAAACCAAACGGCATGACCATAAACTCGTAATGACCGTAACGTGTTCTGAAAGCAGTCTTTGGAATATCATCTTCTTTCACCCGCATTTGATGATACCCGGAACGTAAGTCAATCTTTGAATAAACAGACGAGCCTTGTAGTTGATCAAATAAGTCGTCGATTCTCGGTAGTGGGTAGCGGTTCTTGATGGTAAGTTTGTTCAACTCTCGGTAGTCGATACACAACCTGAATGTACCATCTTTCTTCTTGACAAACAAAACAGGAGCTCCCCACGGTGATGTGCTTGGTCGAATGAAACCACACTCTAAAAGTTCTTGTAATTGGCTTTGCAGTTCTTTCATCTCGCTGGGTGCGAGTCTGTAAGGAGCACGAGCTATTGGTGCAGCTCCTGGTACAAGATCTATTTGAAATTCAACGGATCGATGTGGGGGTAATCCCGGTAATTCTTTCGGAAATACATCGGGAAATTCTTTTGCAATGGGAACATCATTGATGCTCTTTTCTTCAGTTTGTACTTTCTCGACGTGTGCTAGAACAGCATAGCAACCTTTTCTTATTAGTTTTTGTGCCTTCAAATTACTAATAAGATGTAGCTTCGTGTTGCCCTTTTCTCCGTACACCATTAAGGGTTTTCCTTTTTCTCGTATAATGCGAATTGCATTTTTGTAACAAACGATCTCCGCTTTCACTTCTTTCAACCAGTCCATACCGATTATCACATCAAAACTCCCTAACTCTACTGGTATCAAATCAATCTTAAATGTTTCGCTAACCAGTTTAATTTCTCGATTCCGACATATATTATCTGCTGAAATTAATTTACCATTTGCTAATTCGAGTAAAAATTTACTATCCAAAGGCGTCAATGGACAACTTAATTTAGCACAAAAATCTCTACTCATATAGCTTCTATCCGCACCCGAATCAAATAAAACGTAAGCAGATTTATTGTCAATAAGAAACGTACCCGTAACAAGCTCCGGGTCTTCCTGTGCCTCTACCGCATTAATATTGAAAACTCTTCCACGGCCTTGTCCATTCGTGTTCTCCTGGTTCGGGCAATTTCTAATAATGTGGCCTGGTTTTCCACATTTATAACAAACTACATTGGCATAACTTGCTCCGACACTACTTGCTCCGCCATTACTCGTTCCGACACCATTTGTTCCTTTCGTTCTATTAACCCCTGGTCCGTAGACCTCACACTTCGCCGCGCTATGACCATTTCTTTTACACTTGTTGCAAAATTTGGTGCAGAACCCCGAGTGATTCTTTTCACACCTTTGGCATAGTTGCTTCTGATTGTTGTTGTTGTTGCGGTTATTATTGTTGTTGGGATGATTGTTGTAGTTGCTGTTGTTGTTGTTGTTGTTGTTGTTATTGGGCCGTTTGTTGTAGTTGCGATTGATGTTGCGATTGTTGGGATAATTGTTGCGATTATTGTTGTAATTGCTGTTGTTGTTGTATTGGTGATTCTTATCACCGTTTTCCTCCCACTTTCTTTTGACTTGCTTCACATTGACCTCTTCAGCAGTCTGTTCTTTAATTCTTTCTTCAATCTGGTTCACTAGTTTGTGAGCCATTCTACATGCCTGTTGTATGGAGGCGGGCTCGTGTGAACTTATATCTTCTTGGATTCTTTCCGGTAATCCTTTCACAAACGCGTCGATCTTCTCTTCCTCATCTTCGAATGCTCCCGGACACAATAGGCACAATTCTGTGAATCGTCTTTCGTACGTGGTAATATCAAATCCTTGGGTTCGTAACCCTCTAAGTTCTGTCTTGAGCTTATTGACCTCGGTTCTGGGACGGTACTTCTCGTTCATCAAGTGCTTGAATGCTGACCACGGTAGTGCGTACGCATCATCTTGTCCCACTTGCTCTAGATAGGTATTCCACCATGTTAACGCAGAACCTGTGAAGGTATGCGTAGCGTACTTCACTTTGTCCTCTTCAGTACACTTACTTATGGCAAACACCGATTCAACCTTCTCGGTCCACCGTTTCAATCCGATCGGTCCTTCGGTTCCATCAAATTCCAAAGGTTTGCAGGCAGTGAATTCTTTGTAGGTGCATCCTACACGATTTCCTGTACTGCTAGATCCAAGGTTATTGTTGGTATGTAGCGCAGCCTGTACTGCGGCTATGTTTGAAGCTAGAAAAGTACGGAATTCCTCTTCATTCATATTCACGGTGTGTCGAGTAGTCGGTGCCATTTCCTTCAAAATAGTTAAATGGAACAAGTTAATCATACAGAATATTAAGAGTAGTTAATAGTATTTTGTAGCATAATATGAACTCATTTATAAAAGCTTTTTCTTCATATTAGCGTTTTATAAGTTTAAATTCGGGTAGTACCTACCCGTTAAGTTCATACTTAGTAGCTAATATACAATTCAACTACTACAATTCTATATGAAAAACTGATTATAATAATATTTCGCGTTCAAACTTTTATACAATATTTTACAAACTTACAATACCGCTTATTTTACATAAAGCATGAAATATAGCACACAATAACTTTGATACAAGATAGTTGTGAAGACAATTCTAGCTAGTACACAAGTCGTTCAGCAAAGGCAATAAAGACACGTAATTCATACGTCCAGAAACAAGTCATGCATTCTGGTTTTACTAGGACTACTTCCCATCCTTGGTCTTGTGCAACATAACCGTTATGGCCGTTGATAAGACAGCGTGTTGTAACGTCATCAAAGGGACGAGGGTTACGTAATGTCCAACAGTCCCGTAATAATCTAAAAACCTCATTTCTTACCCCAATTACCGACTCCGTCACTTGTGGAAACGTTTTGTTTAATAGTTGTAGCCCGATGTTCTTGTTCTCACTTTGGTGAGAAGCGAACATTACTAATCCGTAAGCATAACATGCTTCTTTATGTTGCATGTTAGCCGCTTTTTCTAAATCACGAAGTCCAATATTCGGATATATTGAGTCAAAATAATTTCTTAACCCGTTGCGTAAAATAGCATTTGGGTTCCCCGCAATATATGCGTCAAAGTAAACACATCGTAACTTATGGGTTTCCCAATGTGATATCCCCCATCTTTCAAACGAAAGTCTCTTATAAACCAAGACATTCTTGGAACGTTCTTCGAATGTCTTACAAACTGATCTCGCCTTAAATAGTTGTGCCGAAGAATTCTGGCCGACTCTAGACAAGATTTCATCAATCATGTCTCCGGGTAGGTCTCTTAAAATATTGGGTTGTCTATCCATTTTGTGTTTTTAAACTGTAAAATAGACAAGAGTTAGATTCATAAAAAAAATACTTATTAATACAAGCAATTTTTACATATATCATAAAGCATAAGAACACTATATTCCATATATTACACCACACGAATACAACTATCTTATTCCGACTCGCTCGTTTCTTCTTCTTCGGTTTTGGTTCGTTTTGCCAAGTTTCTAGGGATATATGATGTTCCCCTAATACGAGCCGTCGTTGTCCACATTGGTTTAGAAAAACCTGGTGGTTTAGAGGTTCCCGGGTCATTGTTACAACTTAAGGACTTCGGGGGTTGACGATACATATAAAGTTCATCGGGGTTGGAATTAGATTTCTCTATTTTTATACCCTTTCCCTTATTATTTTCTTTTGCCTTTTTAAATTCAGTTGGGGTAATTTCTATAACATCATCGGAATTCTCGTCGGAATCCGATTCATCGGAGAATTGGTAATCCTCCCAATATTTTGCTTCCTTGGCGGAAACACCATTGACCATAATTAACTTTGGTCGGTTGGTTGAGGATTTTCTTTTACTTAACCGTTTTATTATTTCCCCCACCGGTTCTATTTCTTCATCCGGTTCCGATTCTTCTTCCGGTTCCGATTCTTCTTCCGGTTCCGACTCTTCTTCCGGTTCCTCTTCGGGAACTTGTGAATCAGTCCACAAATCATTCCAATTTACATTTGAATCTTCATTATTATTAGGTGAGTCAATGGGACTTGTTCTAGAGGTACACATCTATCACATAATATCAAACACGTTAAGAGATTAATATATCACATAATATTCATATGTTATAAATATATAGTTTCCAACAAAAATGTTAAGCAATCATTTTTAAAGAAAACACGGTCGAAGTCCAGACTCACTAATGCATCCTAACAAACTCGATAAGACACACTAATGCAAATTTTCTGGTTCTCTAAGACCAACGCTCGAATACCAACTGAAATGTCCCGTTCTTATTGATTAAAAACGTTCCATATTAATTGATTTCGTTGCGAGGTTTTGACCTCTATATGAGACGTTTTTCAAAGACTGCATTCATTTTTAAAACAAACCATAACCTTTATTTGATAAATAAAGGTTTAAAATGCTTTACGTAGATTATCAAATAATGATAATCTAAAATATCCTGTTTACACACGACCATTACATAATGGTTTACAATACAAATATGTTACATCGAAATCAGTTTCTTGAATGCAGTTTTTACACAATATCATACAAACATGGACTCCAAATCTTGTCCTTATTTTAGTATGCAACAGCGGAAGCTCTTAATATTCACCTGAGAATAAACATGCTTTAAACGTCAACAAAAATGTTGGTGAGTTATAGGTTTAACCTATATATATCAAATCGTAATAATAGACCACAAGATTTCATATTTCAATACACATCCCATACATAGAGATAAAAATCATTCATATGGTGAACACCTGGTAACCGACAATAACAAGATGCATATATAAGAATATCCCCATCATTCCGGGACACCCTTCGGATATGATATAAATTTCGAAGTACTAAAGCATCCGGTACTTTGGATGGGGTTTGTTAGGCCCAATAGATCTATCTTTAGGATTCGCGTCAATTAGGGTGTCTGTTCCCTAATTCTTAGATTACCAGACTTAATAAAAAGGGGCATATTCGATTTCGATAATTCAACCATAGAATGTAGTTTCACGTACTTGTGTCTATTTTGTAAATCATTTATAAAACCTGCATGTATTCTCATCCCAAAAATATTAGATTTTAAAAGTGGGACTATAACTCACTTTCACAGATTTTTACTTCGTCGGAAAGTAAAACTTGGCCACTGGTTGATTCACGAACCTATAACAATATATACATATATATCAAAATATGTTCAAGATATATTTAAATATATTTACAACACTTATAATATATTTTGATGTTTTAAGTTTATTAAGTCAGCTGTCCTCGTTAGTAACCTACAACTAGTTGTCCACAGTTAGATGTACAGAAATAAATCGATAAATATTATCTTGAATCAATCCACGACCCAGTGTATACGTATCTCAGTATTGATCACAACTCAAACTATATATATTTTGGAATCAACCTCAACCCTGTATAGCTAACTCCAACATTCACATATAGAGTGTCTATGGTTGTTCCGAAATATATATAGATGTGTCGACATGATAGGTCGAAACATTGTATACGTGTCTATGGTATCTCAAGATTACATAATATACAATACAAGTTGATTAAGTTATGGTTGGAATAGATTTGTTATCAATGTTCACGTAGCTAAAATGAGAAAAATTATCCAATCTTGTTTTACCCATAACTTCTTCATTTTAAATCCGTTTTGAGTGAATCAAATTGCTATGGTTTCATATTGAACTCTATTTTATGAATCTAAACAAAAAAAGTATAGGTTTCTAGTTGGAAAAATAAGTTACAAGTCGTTTTTGTAAAGGTAGTCATTTCAGTCGAAAGAACGACGTCTAGATGACCATTTTAGAAAACATACTTCCACTTTGAGTTTAACCATAATTTTTGGATATAGTTTCATGTTCATAATAAAAATAATTTTCTCAGAATAACAACTTTTAAATCAAAGTTTATCATAGTTTTTAATTAACTAACCCAAAACAGCCCGCGGTGTTACTACGACGGCGTAAATCCGGTTTTACGGTGTTTTTCGTGTTTCCAGGTTTTAAATCATTAAGTTAGCATATCATATAGATATAGAACATGTGTTTAGTTGATTTTAAAAGTCAAGTTAGAAGGATTAACTTTTGTTTGCGAACAAGTTTAGAATTAACTAAACTATGTTCTAGTGATTACAAGTTTAAACCTTCGAATAAGATAGCTTTATATGTATGAATCGAATGATGTTATGAACATCATTACTACCTTAAGTTCCTTGGATGAACCTACTGGAAAAGAGAAAAATGGATCTAGCTTCAATGGATCCTTGGATGGCTCAAAGTTCTTGAAGCAAAATCATGACACGAAAACAAGTTCAAGTAAGATCATCACTTGAAATAAGATTGTTATAGTTATAGAAATTGAACCAAAGTTTGAATATGATTATTACCTTGTATTAGAATGATAACCTACTGTAAGAAACAAAGATTTCTTGAGGTTGGATGATCACCTTACAAGATTGGAAGTGAGCTAGCAAACTTGAAAGTATTCTTGATTTTATGAAACTAGAACTTTTGGAATTTATGAAGAACACTTAGAACTTGAAGATAGAACTTGAGAGAGTTCAATTAGATGAAGAAAATTGAAGAATGAAAGTGTTTGTAGGTGTTTTTGGTCGTTGGTGTATGGATTAGATATAAAGGATATGTAATTTTGTTTTCATGTAAATAAGTCATGAATGATTACTCATATTTTTGTAATCTTATGAGATATTTCATGCTAGTTGCCAAATGATGGTTCCCACATGTGTTAGGTGACTCACATGGGCTGCTAAGAGCTGATCATTGGAGTGTATATACCAATAGTACATACATCTAAAAGCTGTGTATTGTACGAGTACGAATACGGGTGCATACGAGTAGAATTGTTGATGAAACTGAACGAGAATGTAATTGTAAGCATTTTTGTTAAGTAGAAGTATTTTGATAAGTGTATTGAAGTCTTTCAAAAGTGTATAAATACATATTAAAACACTACATGTATATACATTTTAACTGAGTCGTTAAGTCATCGTTAGTCGTTACATGTAAGTGTTGTTTTGAAACCTTTAGGTTAACGATCTTGTTAAATGTTGTTAACCCAATGTTTATAATAACAAAAGAGATTTTAAATTATTATATTATCATGATATTATGATGTACGAATATCTCTTAATATGATATATATACATTACATGTCGTTACAACGATAAACGTTACATATATGTCTCGTTTCAAAATCATTAAGTTAGTAGTCTTGTTTTTACATATGTAGTTCATTGTTAATATAATTAATGATATGTTTACTTATCATAATATCATGTTAACTATATATATAACCATATATATGTCATCATATAGTTTTTTTACAAGTTTTAACGTTCGTGAATCACCGGTCAACTTGGGTGGTCAATTGTCTATATGAAACCTATTTCAATTAATCAAGTCTTAACAAGTTTGATTGCTTAACATGTTGGAAACATTTAATCATGTAAACATCAATCTCAATTAATATATATAAACATGGAAAAGTTCGGGTCACTACAACTTGGGGGCTGTCCTTGGGGTGTTCTTGAGTGTACTAATGTGTCGGGTAGTTTGGTTAGGCGAAGATATATATAAGACTAGCCGAAAACTGACACCCGGGGCTCAAGTTATGACCCGATGAACTTTTAATTAAAACTTAAGGTTATAAAATGGAACTTATGATATAAATAATAATTTTCATTATCATTAAATTACTTATGATATAAAAGTAATTATTTTAAATTAAGACTTATGATATATATATTTATTATATCATTTAATAATTACATTTTGATTAATTAAACATTTAATTAAACTTATGATTAATAATACTTTTATTATTAATGAAAAATACTTATGGTAAGTATTAAACTTACGATATGAGATTATTATAATAAGACTTATAATAAGGATTAATTAATTATTTAATTATTATAAGACTTAGTTATTATTTAATTATAATTTAATTATTAAATACTTATGATTTAATAATTATAATTAAATACTTATGATATGATTAATAATTTATTATTAATTAATAATACTTATGATATGATTAAAAATTTATTACTAATTAATAATACTTATGTTATGACTAATATTTAAGGAATTAATTAAATACTTATGTTATATTAATTATATCATTTAAACATATGTTAACTTTAATAATTCAATTTAATTTAATTAAACTTATGTTATGACATAATTATATATATATGACTTTAAATAACATTATAACTTATATTATTATTATAACTTATACTTTAAAAATTTAATGTTGACTATGTTTGACCAAGGTTGACTTTTGAGTTGACTTTCAGTTGACTTTGACTTTCAGTTGACTTTGTTGACTTTCTAATTAAGGAAACTTTCCTAACTTATAAACTTTCGAAAAATAGCAATTTTCTAAATATGGAAACTTTCCTAAAATAGAATCTTTCCTAAAATAGAAACTTTCCTAAAATAGAAACTTTCCAAAAATGGAAACCTGCCAAAAATAGAAACTTTCTAAAAATAGAAAGTACGCGTCCTTACGCTTCTGATCAAACCGTAGCATATTGAGTGTTGTTCTATGTCTACTTGCAACAAGTACTATAGCTATCATACTAAGACTTGACCTAAGTTAGTTATTTATATCGACCTGCTTTATTTATAGGTCGGCGTTGTGATCATTCTTGATCACTTTACTTCGTGCAGTTCACGTTTTCTGTGTTACTAATTCGTTTACATTAAGGTGAGTTATAGTCCCATTTTTCATACTATTTTAAAGTATTTTTGAGATGTGATTACATGTATTTTGTTTTATGTTTAGACACAAGTGGCAATTAGATTTAAATTATTCATTATGAGTTGAACAAAAATATTCCCTAGTCTGGTAACTATAATCACTGGTTTCTACTGGTGAACGCGAATCCTATGGATAGATCTCATCTATCGGGCTTGACAGCCCCATTTCGAGCTAGTCGCGCTAGCAATTTATAATCAGAATGTATTAGTACTTCGTATTTATTTGAAGATACACTTGTTCAGTGTATATATTGTGTTTGGTAAGGGTAAGGAAATGGTTAAGTGGTTACCAGGTGACTCATCGATAATGGAATAATATTTTAATGTTTTCTAACATTTTAAATCTTTTGGTCTAAAGTTTATTCGTTTATTTAAACCTATAATTCACTCAACATTTTTGTTGACAATTTACTCGCATGCTTTCACAGGTACTTGATTTGTTTGGTTCTTCCGCTGTGTTAGAAGTGTCTGCATGCATTTGGGCAGATTTTGTTAAACGTTTTACGAAACATTGAACTTGCATTCCCTTTTGGATTATTAAATTGTGGGTATTTGGTTGACAGTGTTTTATGTCAACTTTAGTTATTTAATATGTTGGGATTGTTTAAACTACATATTTTGGTAAATTTCCTTTTTTCGAAACTTTTTGAATAAAAGAATGCAATGTTGTTTATTAAATTCATTTAAAGTTCGATCAAGCTGTGGGACCAAGTGACCGGAGCCGTTAAGTGTACTTGACGGGTCCATCACAATGTTCTCACAATATCCAAATATTCTACTTCTGCTCAAGATGAATGGATTTTAGATTCGGGTTGTACGATGCATGTGTGTTCCAAGAAAGCTTATTTTGATAAGCTAATATTAAAGAAGGCTGGAGTGCTGACTTTAGGTGATGGTTCAACATTTAATGTTGAGGGTGTTGGCATGGTGAAAATAAAATTGTTTCACGGAGCTGCTTACACTTTTAGTGGTGTGGCATACGCACCAAAGATGTGCAAGAATCTAATTTCCCTAAGCCAGTTGGATTCTCAAAGATACGGCTATTCGACTGTAGGTGGAGTTATGAAAATCACACGTGGCGTGAAGGTCCTGATGATTAGAGAGAAGTATGAGGGTTTGCATCGTCTAGTGGCGAGTACAAGATGTACTCGTGTCTCGAAGGTTTGGAAAGTGTGCACACAGGAAAAATGATCGGGAACATGTGACGACATGTTCGATCGAGTTAGTTGATGGTGAGAAGAAAAATCCTACTGTGGGAGAGGTGATTCGAGACTCCTCTCCAGAGTCAACTATGTAAGTTGACAGGGTCATCTGCACATGATTATTGGCCGTTTTATTTGAATCAGGTTCAGGACCGAGGTGATGTGTGCAGCGGTTATAAGGAGGCCAATGGTGAAAGTACTAGGTGATAGTATTTTCAATGACAAAGAAGATAAATGTTCGTCAATGTGGAGATTGTTGAACAATAGTCCAAATCATTATAAACATTTAGTAGACAAATACAAATTGTCTTTTGCATGGTGAAGACATCAAATTGAATTTGTCTTGTGCATGGTCAAATAAGAATGCACTAGAACTTACAACTTGTTAACAACTTGTTTACAACTCGTTTACAACTCGTTTACAACAAATGATAAATGGAAAGAGTAGGCAATTTGAAGTCTTCTTCCTAACATACAAGTTTAACTATAAATGGAAGTGCATGGATTTCATTTTAGAGCATCACAAAGAGAGAAAAACATAGTTGATAGGTTTATCAATGGAGTGTGTTTATTTGTGAGGCCGAGAGTTTATTCTTGCAAGGATTGTAAAAGAGTATACTGGAAACTTAGATTTTATACTAAAATCTAAGGGGCTTAGGTTTGGGTTTAACTCATAGTGTACTTTTTCTTGTATCGGGTTCTTTTATATTATAAGAATAAAGGGAACTCTTGGGGTGGACGTAGGCAGGGTTTTGCCGAACCACGTTAAATCGTCGTGTTATCAGTTACTTTATTTTGCTTTCTTTTATTTCTCGCAAGTTTGTCTCAAACAATTATATCCTCGCTTCTGCTAGTATGGGTGCGTTGGGCAAGTTGTCATAACAGAGTCTTTTTTCAAAAGTTAATCAAAAAGAGGGGTGTCGTTAACTTTTTCAGTTAAGTGCCAACGTGGCAATCCATGTCATCTATTTTTTCCACCTAGACTGGTTACATGTATATTCCATGTCATTGTTTTATATTTTTTTTACTTCCATGTCATTTTTTATTTTTATCTTTTATTTTCTATCTACATATTAAATATTAATATTAATATTAATTATTAATTAATATCCTCAAATCGTCAAACACTCGATGATGAATGCCTGTTATCAAATATCCTCAACTCAATAAATATAAACAATCGACGTTATCTTCATCATCTTAAATCATCGTCGTCATCTTAAATCATCGTCGAATCCAATCGACACCAAACAGGTAAAATCGTAGTTGGTTTTGATTTGGGAACGAATTTAGGGTTTTGATTTGGGGACGATTTTAGGGTTTTGATTTGAGGACTAATGTGACGATCGCTCCAAATCCATATGGACGAACACGTCATTCATCGATTTCATTGCGAGGTATTTGACCTCTATATGATACGTTTTGTAAACATTGCATTCTTTTGAAAAGGCACACCATAAATGAATATTTAAATCAAAGGTTTTCAACATCTGATGATTTCTACATATAGACAATCACCGTAAATAATAGTTTACAATAGTACTTCCGTTGACAATCCAGTCAAAATAAGATACATGGTGATGATTTGGTGAATGCAACGTTTCCTTGAAAAATATGCCATGTATGACTCCATGCACATAGCTTGTCTAACATATAAGCAAACAGCGGAAGACTTCTAGGGAACCTAAGAATAAACATGCTAACAAGTGTCAACACAAAGGTTGGTGAGTTCATAGTTTTAATGTTTTGCATAATCTGTACATAAAGGTGGATCACAAGATTTCAGTTGTTTCATCCAGAAACGTTTATCAAAATATTCTACGAAATTGAGCACCCTGGTAACTAAACTTAACGTATATATAATTTGTACCCTTTGTATAATCATCTTAATAATACACGCAAACCAACGTGTACGCTTCTCAAATAGCATACGTCCGTTAAAAGGCTAGTGCTCTAGCTCGAACGGGGATATCAAGCCCTATGGATCCATATACTACTACTCGCGCCCACCAGTTCTTAAAACCGGCAGTTACTAGTTACCAAAGCTAAGGGATTTTTGGTTCAAACTCAGTATAGAATTTAGTTTGTACTTGTGTCCATTGTTTAAAATAAAGTGCATGTATTCTCAGCCCAAAAATATATATTGCAAAAGCATTTAAAAAGGGAGCAAATGAAACTCACCTTAGCAGCATATAAAGTCGTTCACCAAAATGTGACTGAAACTCGGATTACCAAATAACCGTATTTCTCAACCTAGAGAACATATGTTGGTCAATAAATGTCTATCAAGCTAGGTTAGGTCATAGTGTATCACAATCCTAATGCTCGAGATCAACATACAAAAGTTTATCAAAAGTCATTTCAAAAAGTCATTCTGACTTAATACTATAGTTGAATGATCAAGGCAATTGAAACATTTTAACATTTCACATAGTTTCCCAATTCTTGTAAAATTAGTCTATAGTTTTTATAAGGCTTTAAAACATGATAAAACAGTCAATTTTGACAATTGTTCAACAAAACGAGACGTGCCTTAAATAAGGATTCATTTACTCGGCTGGTAATATTTAAAAATCCATTTTATCAATCTCGTAAACAAGTTGTTTAAATCTTAATTGTAGATTCAAAAGCAATTTCAATTAACGTTGATCATAATTCAGTTGCCCATATCTTTTAATTCGTTCATCAAAATTTCGCGATTTCTAAATGAAAAGTTATTGATTTTTCGCCAGCTTTCCAAAAACATGCATATCATATACCTTTTATCAGTAATATATATATTAAATTCGTGATTCATCATAAACTGTTTAACGACAAAATTTAGCATACAAGCATGCATAAACATATATACTCGAGCACTAGACATGGATACACAATTAATATATAAAAGATAAGATATGAATGCTTACGTATCAATATTGAGATTCAATATTGTAGGAAAGTACGTAGACGCAACAGAGATGATAAACACTAGATTTGATTCACAAATATTCCCTCGAACATTACCCATAACCTTCTTGGCAATAACCCATAATTTCCTTAGCTCTATCCCGCTCAAAAACCCATTTTGAAGGTGACACGCTCATAACCTCGTCGTAGTATTTTATGTATATATACTACTAATAATAATATTATAATAAGATTAATAATAATAATATTAATCTTAATAATAATAATAATAATAATAATAATAATAATAATAATAATAATAATAATAATAATAATAAAATAGTATGTGGAGACCAGATCGAGCTTTTATAGTATGTTGCCTGCTACAGTACCTCATGCGATCGCATGAGTTTTCAGTGTTTTTGCCATGCAATCGCATGGCCGCCTTATCCGTTTTTGTTTGCTAGTTCGCCGACATCAAATAGTGTACTATAGCAAATAGTGTTTACTGTAGCAATAGTGTTTTCACTGTAGCACTGTAGCAAAGTACGGTTTCACTGTAGAAAATAGTGTTTTTCTGTAGCAAATAGTGTTTACTGTAGCAAGTCATTTTTACTGTAGCAAATAGTGTTTTACTGTAGAAAAGTCATTTTTACTTGTATATATATATATATATATATATATATACATACATACATACATATAATTGTTCATGAATCGTCGAGAGCAGTCAAATGTAATTGAATACATGAAACAGTTCTAAAATTTTGAGATTCAACTTCATAGACTTTGCTTATCGTGTCGGAAACGTTAAAGATTAAGTTTAAATTTGGTCAGAAATTTCCGGGTCATCACAGTACCTCCCCGTTAAAGATGTTTCGTCCCAAAATTTGAGTGAGGTCGTCATGGCTAACAATAAAAAATGTTTTCATAACGAATATGAGTCGATAAATAGAGTTTTATCACCATTGAATAACACGGATAAAATAATCCGATTACTCGAAGCGTATGAGAGAAGTTATCGTAATAAAGTGAAATGAGGGAATAGAGATTCATCTTAACTTTTGACATATTAACGATTGATTTCCAGAATTTAAGGAATAGAAAATCTTCATAATCTATATAAGATTTGATTCTTCGAAAATTGCGAAAATTAGGATTTTCTTTGATTAAATGCTTAATCTGCTTCGATTGCTATGTCTGATATTTCGCTATAAATTGAACTATTCTGTTTCATTTATTTTCACCACTCCTATAATCTTCTTTCTTATTTCATACATCCCAATAGATTGTGAAAATGCTTAATCCAGTTCTGATTCTTGATATTTTCCTGGCTATCGTATCATTCATTCTTCTTTTTCATCTGCCACCAGAGGAATTTATTTTCTTCTACTATTATCTTGGGGTTATAGTGTTTTTCATTCTCCCGTGTCTTTATATTGCTATACGCATTAATATACACGGTTTGTAATTTCGGGGTTGTTATCGGGCTTTATATTCTCCATTATATTTCGAAGCTTCATGCTTTCGTTATCTCTTCCTGACCTTAAGTTAAGCGGATAATGGTCCAGAATTCGTAGGTATGAAGTTTCAGATGAACATAACTATTGTTCTAAGAAAGAAATGGTAATAGCACAATCTGACTTGTCAAATTACCAGAATACCTCAAAAAAGATCGAATCATTAAGAAAATATTTTCTTGATATTTTTAGAGATTATATAGAATAAAAGAGTTATGTAACATGGTTCATGATGAGGGTATGATCTGTGAACCTTTATCACGTTCCATTAGAAACTCAGCATGACTTACTGTAATATAATCACGTTGATCAGGTGTCATTATATTATACTAACTCATGCTTCAGTTCCCAAACACTACTTCAAAAACATTTGTATTTTAAATTCGAATTTTTCAGAATCTAGAAACTAAAACAGTTTCTTTTATGATATTACACAAATAGCGTGAAGAGATAAATAATCTCGGACAATGATAGTTATGAAGATATCTTCAGAAATATCGAAGATATTTATAATGAAAGATATGATAATATCTTAGAATTTCTAATATCAACGGATGGTGAAGAAGATTTGTCTGTGAAGGTTTAGAGTCAGGAGCAAGGTATTCATTAATATCTTCAGCAGATACTGAATCATTTGGATTCTTTGAAGGCAGGTTTAGACTTTGTGATTTGTCCACAACCTCCTTCATGGTTTGCTCAATCCGTTTTCCAGTTCCAAACCTTCTCTTTTTCTGAGTTTTGCCAACACACTATTCTTTATCATCAAACTTTTAGCTGTTAAGATCGTTTACAGTTTTTGCTGCTTCATCAACATTCAAAGTTATCATAACCGAATCGTCGGTTATCAATCCGAGGTGTTTTTAAAAGTTTGAAGGGTTTGCATGAAGATTGTAATTGTCAAGATACATATGATGTTCTAGCATTTTTGAATGATACAAATATTTTTTTTTAGGGTTTATGAATAGAAGTGATGTTCTAGCACAGTTTTGAAGTCAAAGTATAGCTTTGAAAGATGTAAAGAGTGATGTTTTCTGTTAAATCTTGGCTTGGATTATGATTTTTCAAAATTAGAATATGTAATCAAATTTGGATGTGGATGGTTGTTTTGATTTCTCAGAAAGAATGTAGCGGCGCGCCATTTTGGTCTGTCCCAAATTCTTTTGATTTTCACGTTTTCACCCCCGCTTACTCGTAACTCCGATTAACATGAAACTTGGCTGACATGCTTATATATACTTTCTCATCATGGAAAAATTGTCGGATACCCCACCCGACCCCGTTGACTTTGACCAAGTTTAACTTTTAGACAAACTTAACCAAACACTTATGAAATCATTTTAATCGTATTTTATACTTGGTTCTTGCATGAAACTTGACAACATGATTCACATGCTACTTAATCAAGTCGTAACGAGCCATAGGACTAATCGAACACATTTCGCCCGACCTTGTGTCGTAACCGGTTAATTGATACAACTTACTTGTTTAGGTTAAGGCTAAGCAACTTTCATGCACACGTTTACTTTGTGAAGTACATTTATACTCGTGCACTCGAGATGAGATCATAGTCCCACCTTTTCAATAACTTTTATACTTTTAAATCGTGGGCTGAGAAACATATACTTTGTTACATCTTGTACTACTTACTTTTATGTTTTGAACACAAGTCCGATGAAACAAACATTCTACAGCAAGTTTAGAACAAAATCCTCAATTCGATTATCATTAGTTACACTTGCCGGGTGTAAGCGAGAACTTATGTTGTATGGATCCATATGGGTTTGACAAACCCTCATTCAAACGGTTCGCTACCGTTTACGAATGAAATATATTTTTGAGAAATAGTGTATGTTCTAACACAATTGTGATGGGGTTCTATGGAAGGAATGTTAAGCATTGATAATTGGGTGCTCGCGAACAAACTTTTGGAATGCAACTTTTGGATGATCAATTTTATGGAAATACTAAATCTTTTGATTCAAAAATAACGTTTATTACTACATCTATGATTTCACCAACGTTTTTCGTTGACAGTTTTCTATATGTTTTCTCAGGTTCGTACTTGGCTACTTGATACATGCTTCCGCACACTTTGATTACTTGCTTGGAGTCAAGCATACATGCATACGCTAGTGATAGCACCTTGGATTCAAACTTTAAGCATACATACTTTCGCTATTTATAGCAAACCGTGATTTTAAACTAATTATGTCGCAAGTTGTTTCATTTACACTTCATAACTTTTGTAAACTTAAACTTGTTGTCGATCCGTTTGGTAAACTAAACTTCGTAAGTTTTGTACGTTTCAAATGAATGCGACATAATTTTGGTCAAACGTGTCTCATATAGGGACTACGACAACGTAACGGGACCTAAGTTAACGGTGCCGTCAATGACAATTCTGTCAGGTCGCTACAGATAGTATCAGAGCGTTGGTTGTAGGGAACTAGGATGTGCATTAGTGTGTCTGACAGAGTCGTTAGGACGCATTAGTGAATCTAGAATACAACCGGATAGTTAGTCATTGCCTTCTGACATACATTGCTATAGATAGCACTTACTTGACTACTTGTGCATTATACTTAAATCATTCTTAGGCAAACTTCTTAATGGTACCAAACTTTCATACGAATCCGTATTCTGCCACTTTCTCGTAACACACGGGAATTCAAGATTCATACGCGTAAGGAGGACGATGAATTCATTAGTTATACTAGTTCGGGAACTCTGTCTCCCATGTTTTTATTCGCCACCGTTTCAAATTACTATCGGTGTCACACTGGTGTTCCTTACTATCTACCACTTCTTGTTACTACCATCACTACTCTAGGTGAGTATCGTCATCACTATTTTTCACTACGGTTGCGTACTATTCGTTATCATGATTCGTTACACTTCTCGTACCGGAATACATTATTGTTTGACTTGAATCGCATTGACGTGAACAATCATTTATACACTTCCCTCGGGGAACGCTTCTTTAGAGTTGCACTAATTCTTTCGATTTAATACGAGTCACGTTAGAGACGTCGTTACACTTTGTTCATTTTAAAACTTCACGATTATACGAACTTGAATCTATGGAGTGATGTGGGAATGGAGGTATGAGTTAGCGTAATATAACGACACTCGATCAACGTAGTTATATTACGGTAAGTCATACCAAAGTTCTAATGACTCGTGATGGTGATTGGACTCGATCAACCTAATCACTACCATGTGCCATGTACATGATTTCATTTTTCTAGTTTGAACATCCGACAACTCCGAGAATACTGATAACAACCATACCCGGGACACATCGTCGATTATTGTCGAACCATATTTATGCTTCCGAATGAATGAAAAATTCTTTCAACTCCAAACATATGTTACACGTGTATACTATCTCGTCTTCGCGCAGTTTTATTGACGAACTACGATATGCTTGTTATGCTTACCTCGAGGCGGAAACTTCTCTTGCATCACACTCGTACTTCCATTTAAGGAAATATTTATTCTAAATTCTCAAAGGAGGGAGAGACCCTTCACATTATACTAGTATTCACCACGAGGGTGAATAGTCCTAATGAACGTTTTTCAGAAACCGATAAGAAACTTGTTCCAACAAACGTTTTCATGTCCTAACAAACTTGTTCGAATATACTTTAAAGAAATATACTTTGTTTCGGATCGAGATGCTCGTTTCACTTCTATACTTACAAAAAGCCTCGGGACCACGTTTAGACATGAGTACCGCACATCAACCACAACCCGACGGACCGAGCAAACATACGATTCAAACCTTAGAAACCGTAATACGAATTTGCGTTATCAACTTCAAATTTACTTGAGAAAAGTAATTGCCTTTAGCCGAATTCTAGTACTACAATAATTTTCATTCGAGTATTAACGCCACACCTATCGAGAACTCATATAGCCACAATTGTCATTTTCTAAATTGTTGAACCGAAGTAGGTGACATGCAAACCACCGGACCCGGACTCATTCATGAAATAACCGTTATGATCGTTCAAATCCAAGAAAGGCTCAAGGCGGCCCTTAGTCGCCAAAAGAGCTATGCCGATGTTTGTAGTGACCCGAACTTTTCCATGTTTATATATATTAAATGAAATTGTTATTTACATGATTAAGTATTTCCAACATGTTAAGCAATCAAACTTGTTAAGACTTGATTAATTGAAATAGGTTTCATATAGACAATTGACCACCCAAGTTGACCGGTGATTCACGAACGTTAAAACTTGTAAAAACTATATGATGACATATATATGGATATATATATAGTTAACATGATATTATGATAAGTAAACATATCATTAAGTATATTAACAATGAACTACATATGTAAAAGCAAGACTACTAACTTAATGATTTTGAAACGAGACATATATGTAACGATTATCGTTGTAACGACATTTAATGTATATATATCATATTAAGAGATATTCATACATCATATTATCATGATAATATAATAATTTAAAATCTCATTTGATATTATAAACATTGAGTTAACAACATTTAACAAGATCGTTAACCTAAAGGTTCCAAAACAACACTTACATGTAACGACTAACGATGACTTAACGACTCAGTTAAAATGTATATACATGTAGTATTTTAATATGTATTTATACACTTTTGAAAGAATTCAAGACACTTATCAAAATACTTCTACTTAACAAAAATGCTTACAATTACATCCTCGTTCAGTTTCATCCACAATTCTACTCGTATGCACTCGTATTCGTACTCGTATAATACACAGCTTTTAGATGTATGTACTATTGGTATATACACTCCAATGATCAGCTCTTAGCAGCCCATGTGAGTCACGTAACACATGTGGGAACCATCATTTGGCAACTAGCATGAAATATCTCATAAAATTACAAAAATATGAGTAATCATTCATGACTTATTTACATGAAAACAAAATTACATATCCTTTATATCTAATCCATACACCAACAACCAAAAACACCTATAAACACTTTCATTCTTCAATTTTATTCATCTAATTGATCTCTCTCAAGTTCTATCTTCAAGTTCTAAGTGTTCTTCATAAATTCTACAAGTTTTAGTTTCATAAAATCAAGAATACTTCCAAGTTTGCTAGCTTACTTCCAATCTTGTAGAGTGATCATCCAACCTCAAAAAATCTTTCTTATTTACAGTAAGATATCTTTCTAATACAAGGTAATACTCATATTCAAACTTTGATTCAATTTCTATAACTATAACAATCTTATTTCGAGTGGAAATCTTACTTGAACATATTTTTCGTGTCATGATTCTGCTTCAAGAACTTTCAAGCCATCCAAGGATCCTTCGAAGCTAGATCCATTTTTCTCATTTCTAGTAGTTTTATCCAGAAAACTTGAGGTAGTAATGATGTTCATAACATCATTCGATTCATACATATAAAGCTATCTTATTCGAAGGTTTAAACTTGTAATCACTAGAACATAGTTTAGTTAATTTTAAACTTGTTCGCAAACAAAAGTTAATCCTTCTAACTTGACTTTTAAAATCAACTAAACAAATGTTCTATATCTATATGATATGCTAACTTAATGATTTAAAACCTGGAAACACGAAGAAAACTGTAAAACCGGACATACGCCGTCGTAGTAACACCGCGGGCTGTTTTGGGTTAGTTAATTAAAAACTATGATAAACTTTGATTTAAAAGTTGCTCTTCTGGAAAAATGATTTTTCTTATGAACATGAAACTATATCCAAAAATCATGGTTAAACTCAAAGTGGAAGTTTGTTTTCTAAAATGGTCATCTAGACGTCGTTCTTTCGACTGAAATGACTACCTTTAAAAAAACGACTTGTAACTTATATTTCCAACTATAAACCTATACTTTTTCTGTTTAGATTCATAAAATATAGTTCAATATGAAACCATAGCAATTTGATTCACTCAAAACGGATTTAAAATGAAGAAGTTATGGGTAAAACAAGATTGGATAATTTTTCTTGTTGTAGCAACGTGAAAATTGGTAACAAATCTATATTAATCATACCCTAGCTAAATTATATTGTATTATACATGTATTCTAATATATTATGTAATCTTGGGATACCATAGACACGTATGCAAATGTTTTGACATATCATATCGACCCATGTGTATATATTATTTGGAACAACCATAGACACTCTATATGCAGTAATGTGGGAGTTAGCTATACAGGATTGAGGTTAATTCCAAAAATATATATACTTTGAGTTGTGATCTAGCCTGAGACATGTATACACTGGGCCGTGGATTGATTCAAGATAATATATATCAATTTTTTTTTTCTGTACATCTAACTTTGGACAACTAGTTGTAGGTTAATAACGAGGACAGCTGACTTAATGAACTTAAAACATCAAAATGTATTAAAAGTGTTGTCAATATATTTTGAACATACTTTGATATATATGTACATATTTGTTATATGTTCGTGAATCGACCAGTTTGCCAAGTCTTACTTCCCGACGAAGTAAAAATCTGTGAAAGTGAGTTATAGTCCCACTTTTAAAATCTAATATTTTTGGGATGAGAATACATGCAGGTTTTATAAATGATTTACAAAATAGACACAAGTACGTGAAACTACATTCTATGGTTGAATTATCGAAATCGAATATGCCCCTTTTTATTAAGTCTGGTAATCTAAGAATTAGGGAACAGACACCCTAATTGACGCGAATCCTAAAGATAGATCTATTGGGCCTAACAAACCCCATCCAAAGTACCGGATGCTTTAGTACTTCAAAATTTATATCATATCCGAAGGGTGTCCCGGAATGATGGGGATATTCTTATATATGCACCTTGTTAATGTCGGTTACCAGGTGTTCACCATATGAATGATTTTTATCTCTATATATGGGATGTATATTGAAATATGAAATCTTGTGGTCTATTGTTACGATTTGATATATATAGGTTAAACCTATAACTCACCAACATTTTTTTGTTGACGTTTTAAGCATGTTTATTCTCAGGTGATTATTAAGAGCTTCCGCTGTCGCATACTTAAATAAGGACAAGATTTGGAGTCCATGCTTGTATGATATTGTGTAAAAACTGCATTCAAGAAACTTATTTCGTTGTAACATATTTGTATTGTAAACCATTATGTAATAGTCGTGTGTAAACAGGATATTTTAGATTATCATTATTTTATAATCTACGTAAAGCTTTTTAAACCTTTATTGATGAAATAAAGGTTATGGTTTGTTTTAAAATGAATGCAGTCTTTGAAAAACGTCTCATATAGAGGTCAAAACCTCGCAACGAAATCAATTAATATGGAACGTTTTTAATCAATAAGAACGGGACATTTCAGTTGGTATCTGAGCATTGGTCTTAGAGAACCAAAATTTTGCATTAGTGTGTCTTATCGAGTTTGTTAGGATGCATTAGTGAGTCTGGACTTCGACCGTGTTTACTTGAAAAATGATTGCTTAACAAATTTTGTTGGAAACTATATATTTTTAACATGTGAATATTATGTGATATATTAATCTCTTAACGTGTTTGATATTATGTGATAGATGTCTACCTCTAGAACAAGTCCCATTGACTCACCTAATAATAATGAAGAGTCAAATGTAAATTGGAATGATTCGTGGACTGATTCACAAGTTCCCGAAGAGGAACCGGAAGAAGAGTCGGAACCGGAAGAAGAATCGGAACCGGAAGAAGAATCGGAACCGGAAGAAGAAATAGAACCAGTGGGGAAAATAATAAAACGGTTAAGTAGAAGAAAATCCTCAACCAACCGACCAAAGTTAATTATGGTCAATGGTGTTTCCGCCAAGGAAGCAAAGTATAGGGAGGATTACCAATTCTCCGATGAATCGGATCCCGACAAGGATTCCGATGATGTTATAGAAATTACCCCAACACAATTTAATAAGGCAAAAGAGAACAATAAGGGAAAGGGCATAAAGATAGAGAAATTTGATTCCAAACCCGATGAACTTTATATGTATCGTCAACACCCGTATTTCTTAAGTTGTGACAATAACCCGGGAACCTCTAAATCACCAGGTTTTTCTAAACCAATGTGGAAAACGATGGCTCGTATTAGGGGAACATCATATATCCCTAGAAACTTGGCAAAACGAACCAAAACCGAAGAAGAAGAAACGAGCGAGTCGGAATAAGATAGTTGTATTCGTGTGGTGTAATATATGTAAAATAGTGTGCTTATGCTTTATGATATATGTAAAAATTGCTTGTATTAATAAGTATTTTTTTATGAATCTAACTCTTGTCTATTTTACAATATAAAAACACAAAATGGATAGACAACCCAATATTTTAAGAGACCTACCCGGAGACATGATTGATGAAATCTTGTCTAGAGTCGGTCAGAATTCCTCGGCACAACTATTTAAGGCGAGATCAGTTTGTAAAACATTCGAAGAACATTCCAAGAATGCCTGGGTTTATAAAAGGCTTTCGTTCGAAAGATGGGGGATATCACATTGGGAAATCCATAAGTTACGATGTGTTTACTTTGACGCATATATTGAGGGGAACCCAAATGCTATTTTACGCAACGGGTTAAGAAATTATTTTGACTCAATATATCTGAATATAGGACTTCGTGATTTAGAAAAAGCGGCTAACATGCAACATAAAGAAGCATGTTATGCTTACGGGTTAGTAATGTTCCCTTCTCACCAGAGTGAGAACAAGAACATCGGGCTACAACTATTAAACAAAATGTTCCCACAAGTGACGGAGTCGGTAGTTGGGGTAAGAAATGAGGTTTTTAGGTTATTACGAGACTGTTGGTCATTACGTAAACTTCATCCTTTTGATGACGTTACAACACATTGTCTTACTATCGGTCACAACGGTTATGTTCCACAAAACCAAGGATGGAAAGTGGTATTAGTAAAACCAGAATGCATGACTTGTTTCTGGACGTATGAATTACGTGTCTTTATTGCCTTTGCTGAACGCCTTATTTATTAACTAGAATTATCTTCGCAACTACTTTGTATCAAAGTTTTATGTGCTATATTTCATGCTATATGTAAAATAGCGGTATTGTAAGTTTGCAAGTTATTGTATAAAGGCTTGAATATGATATATTTTTTTTGTTTTTGTGATTAGTTTTTCATATAGAATTGTAGTAGTTGAAATTGTATGTTAGCTACTAAGTATAAACTTAACGGGTAGGTACTACCCGAATTAAAGAGTATAAAACGCTAATATGAAGAAAGAGCTTTTATAAATAAGTTCATATTACGCTACGAAATACTATTGACTACTCTTGATTTTCTATATGATTAACTCATTTCATTTGACTATTTTGAAGGAAATGGCACCGACTACTCGACACACCTTGAATATGAGCGAAGAGGAATTTCATGCCTTTCTTGCTTCAAACATAGCCGCAGTACAGGCTGCGCTACATACCAACAATAACCTTGGATCTAGCAGTACAGGAAATCGTGTAGGATGCACCTACAAAGAATTCACTGCCTGCAAACCTTTGGAATTTGATGGAACCGAAGGACCGATTGGATTGAAACGGTGGACCGAGAAGGTCGAGTCGGTGTTTGCCATAAGTAAGTGTACTAAAGAGGACAAAGTGAAGTACGCTACGCATACCTTCACAAGTTCTGCGTTAACATGGTGGAATACCTATCTAGAGCAAGTGGGACAAGATGATGCTTACGCACTACCGTGGTCAGCATTCAAGCACTTGATGAACGAGAAGTACCGTCCCAGAACCGAGGTCAATAAGCTCAAGACAGAACTTAGAGGGTTACGAACCCAAGGATTTGATATTACCACGTACGAAAGACGATTCACAGAATTGTGCCTATTGTATCCGGGAGCGTTCAAAGATGAGGAAGAGAAGATCGACGCGTTTGTGAAAGGATTACCGGAAATAATCCAAGAAGATATAAGTTCACACGAGCCCACCTCCATACAACAGGCATGTAGAATGGCTCACAAACTAGTGAACCAGATTGAAGAAAGAATTAAAGAACAGACTGCTGAAGAGGCCAATGTGAAGCAAGTCAAAAGAAAGTGGGAGGAAAACGGTGATAAGAATCACCAATACAACAACAACAACAATTACAACAATAATCGCAACAACTATCCCAACAATCGCAACTACAACAAACAGCCCAACAACAACAACAACAACAACAACAATAGCAACTACAACAATCATCCCAACAACAATAATAACCGCAACAACAACAACAATCAGAAGCAGCTATGCCAAAGGTGTGAAAAGTATCACACGGGGTTCTGCACCAAATTTTGCAACAAGTGTAAAAGAAATGGTCATAGCGCGGCAAAGTGTGAGGTCTACGGACCAGGGGTTAATAGAACGAAAGGAACAAATGGTGTCAGAACGAGTAATGGCGGAGCAAGTAGTGTCGGAGCAAGTTATGCCAATGTAGTTTGTTATAAATGTGGAAAACCGGGCCACATTATTAGAAATTGCCCGAACCAGGAGAACACGAATGGACAAGGCCGTGGAAGAGTTTTCAATATTAATGCGGCAGAGGCACAGGAAGACCCGGAGCTTGTTACGGGTACGTTTCTTATTGACAATAAATCTGCTTACGTTTTATTTGATTCGGGTGCGGATAGAAGCTATATGAGTAGAGATTTTTGTGCTAAATTAAGTTGTCCATTGACGCCTTTGGATAGTAAATTTTTACTCGAATTAGCAAATGGTAAATTAATTTCAGCAGATAATATATGTCGGAATCGAGAAATTAAACTGGTTAGCGAAACATTTAAGATTGACTTGATACCAGTAGAGTTAGGGAGTTTTGATGTGATAATCGGTATGGACTGGTTGAAAGAAGTGAAAGCAGATATCGTTTGTTACAAAAATGCAATTCGAATTATACGAGAAAAAGGAAAACCCTTAATGGTGTACGGAGAAAAGGGCAACACGAAGCTACATCTTATTAGTAATTTAAAGGCACAAAAACTAATAAGAAAAGGTTGCTATGCTGTTCTAGCACACGTCGAGATAGTACAAACTGAAAAAAGAGCATCAATGATGTTCCCGTCGCAAAAGAATTTCCCGATGTATTTCCAAAAGAATTACCGGGATTACCCCCACATCGATCCGTTGAATTTCAAATAGATCTTGTACCAGGAGCTACACCAATAGCTCGTGCTCCTTACAGACTCGTACCCAGCGAGATGAAAGAACTGCAAAGCCAATTACAAGAACTTTTAGAGCGTGGTTTCATTCGACCAAGCACATCACCGTGGGGAGCTCCTGTTTTGTTTGTCAAGAAGAAAGATGGTACATTCAGGTTGTGTATCGACTACCGAGAGTTGAACAAACTTACCATCAAGAACCGCTACCCACTACCGAGAATCGACGACTTATTTGATCAACTACAAGGCTCGTCTATTTATTCAAAGATTGACCTACGTTCCGGGTATCATCAAATGCGGGTGAAAGAAGATGATATTCCAAAGACTGCTTTCAGAACACGTTACGGTCATTACGAGTTTATGGTCATGCCTTTTGGTTTAACTAATGCACCAGCTGTGTTCATGGACCTTATGAACCGGGTGTATGGACCATACCTTGACAAGTTTGTTATTGTTTTCATTGATGACATACTTATTTACTCAAAGAATGACCAAGAACACGGTGAACATTTGAGAAAGGTGTTAGAAGTATTGAGGAAGGAAGAATTGTACGCTAAGTTTTCAAAGTGTGCATTTTGGTTGGAAGAAGTTCAATTTCTCGGTCACATAGTGAACAAAGAAGGTATTAAGGTGGATCCGGCAAAGATAGAAACTGTTGAAAAGTGGGAAACTCCGAAAACTCCGAAACACATACGCCAGTTTTTAGGACTAGCTGGTTACTATAGAAGGTTCATCCAAGACTTTTCCAGAATAGCAAAACCCTTGACTGCATTAACGCATAAAGGGAAGAAATTTGAATGGAAGGTTGAACAAGAGAAAGCGTTCCAGTTATTGAAGAAAAAGCTAACTACGGCACCTATATTGTCATTGCCTGAAGGGAATGATGATTTTGTGATTTATTGTAACGCATCAAAGCAAGGTCTCGGTTGTGTATTAATGCAACGAACGAAGGTGATTGCTTATGCGTCTAGACAATTGAAGATTCACGAACAAAATTATACGACGCATGATTTGGAATTAGGCGCGGTTGTTTTTGCATTAAAGACTTGGAGGCACTACTTATATGGGGTCAAAAGTATTATATATACCGACCACAAAAGTCTTCAACACATATTTAATCAGAAACAACTGAATATGAGGCAGCGTAGGTGGATTGAATTGTTGAATGATTACGACTTTGAGATTCGTTACCACCCGGGGAAGGCAAATGTGGTAGCCGACGCCTTGAGCAGGAAGGACAGAGAACCCATTCGAGTAAAATCTATGAATATAATGATTCACAATAACCTTACTACTCAAATAAAGGAGGCGCAACAAGGAGTTTTAAAAGAGGGAAATTTAAAGGATGAAATACCCAAAGGATCGGAGAAGCATCTTAATATTCGGGAAGACGGAACCCGGTATAGGGCTGAAAGGATTTGGGTACCAAAATTTGGAGATATGAGAGAAATGGTACTTAGAGAAGCTCATAAAACCTGATACTCAATACATCCTGGAATGGGAAAGATGTACAAGGATCTCAAGAAACATTTTTGGTGGCCGGGTATGAAAGCCGATATTGCTAAATACGTAGGAGAATGTTTGACGTGTTCTAAGGTCAAAGCTGAGCATCAGAAACCATCAGGTCTACTTCAAAAACCCGAAATCCCGGAATGGAAATGGGAAAACATTACCATGGATTTCATCACTAAATTGCCAAGGACTGCAAGTGGTTTTGTTACTATTTGGGTAATAGTTGATCGTCTCACCAAATCAGCACACTTCCTGCCAATAAGAGAAGATGACAAGATAGAGAAGTTAGCACGACTGTATTTGAAGGAAGTCGTATCCAGACATGGAATACCAATCTCTATTATCTCTGATAGGGATGGCAGATTTATTTCAAGATTCTGGCAGACATTACAGCAAGCATTAGGAACTCGTCTAGACATGAGTACTGCCTATCATCCACAAACTGATGGGCAAAGTGAAAGGACGATACAAACGCTTGAAGACATGCTACGAGCATGTGTTATTGATTTCGGAAACAGTTGGGATCGACATCTACCATTAGCAGAATTTTCCTACAACAACAGCTACCATTCAAGCATTGAGATGGAGCCATTTGAAGCACTTTATGGTAGAAAGTGCAGGTCTCCAATTTGTTGGAGTGAAGTGGGGGATAGACAGATTACGGGTCTGGAGATAATACAAGAAACTACCGAGAAGATCATCCAAATTCAACAACGGTTGAAAACCGCCCAAAGTCGACAAAAGAGCTACGCCGACATTAAAAGAAAAGATATAGAATTTGAAATTGGAGAGATGGTCATGCTTAAGGTTGCACCTTGGAAAGGCGTTGTTCGATTTGGTAAACGAGGTAAATTAAATCCAAGGTATATTGGACCATTCAAGATTATTGATCGTGTCGGACCAGTAGCTTACCGACTTGAGTTACCTCAACAACTCGTGGCTGTACATAACACTTTCCACGTCTCGAATTTGAAGAAATGTTTTGCTAAAGAAAATCTCACTATTCCGTTAGACGAAATCCAAATCAACGAAAAACTTCAATTCATCGAAGAACCCGTCTAAATAATGGATCGTGAGGTTAAAAGACTTAAACAAAACAAGATACCAATTGTTAAGATTCGATGGAATGCTCATAGAGGACCCGAGTTCACCTGGGAATGAGAAGATCATATGAAGAAGAAATACCCACATTTATTTCCAGAAGATACGTCAACACCTCCACTGCTTAAAATTTCGGGACGAAATTTATTTAACGGGTAGGTACTGTAGTGACCCGAACTTTTCCATGTTTATATATATTAAATGAAATTGTTATTTACATAATTAAGTGTTTCCAACATGTTAAGCAATCAAACTTGTTAAGACTTGATTAATTGAGATAGGTTTCATATAGACAATTGACCACCCAAGTTGACCGGTGATTCACGAACGTTAAAACTTGTAAAAACTATATGATGACATATATATGGATATATATATATATATATATATAGTTAACATGATATTATGATAAGTAAACATATCATTATGTATATTAACAATGAACTACATATGTAAAAGCAACACTACTAACTTAATGATTTTGAAACGAGACATATATGTAACGATTATCGTTGTAACGACATTTAATGTATATATATCATATTAAGAGATATTTATAAATTATATTATCATGATAATATAATAATTTAAAATCTCATTTGATATTATAAACATTGGGTTAACAACATTTAACAAGATCGTTAACCTAAAGGTTCCAAAACAACACTTACATGTAACGACTAACGATGACTTAACGACTCAGTTAAAATGTATATACATGTAGTGTTTTAATATGTATTTATACACTTTTGAAAGACTTCAAGACACTTATCAAAATACTTCTACTTAACAAAAATGCTTACAATTACATCCTCGTTCAGTTTCATCAACAATTCTACTCGTATGCACCCGATTTCGTACTCGTACAATACACAGCTTTTAGATGTATGTACTATTGGTATATACACTCCAATGATTAGCTCTTAGCAGCCCATGTGAGTCACCTAACACATGTGGGAACCATCATTTGGCAACTAGCATGAAATATCTCATAAAATTACAAAAATATGAGTAATCATTCATGACTTATTTACATGAAAACAAAATTACATATCCTTTATATCTAATCCATACACCAACGACCAAAAACACCTAAAAACACTTTTATTCTTCAATTTTCTTCATCTAATTGATCTCTCTCAAGTTCTATCTTCAAGTTCTAAGTGTTCTTCATAAATTCTACAAGTTTTAGTTTCATAAAATCAAGAATACTTCCAAGTTTGCTAGCTTACTTCCAATCTTGTAGAGTGATCATCCAACCTCAAGAAATCTTTCTTATTTATAGTAAGATATCTTTCTAATACAAGGTAATACTCATATTCAAACTTTGATTCAATTTCTATAACTATAACAATCTTATTTCGAGTGGAAATCTTACTTGAACATTTTTTTCGTGTCATGATTCTGCTTCAAGAACTTTCAAGCCATCCAAGGATCCTTTGAAGCTTGATCCATTTTTCTCATTTCCAGTAGCTTTATCCAGAAAACTTGAGGTAGTAATGATGTTCATAACATCATTCGATTCATACATATAAAGCTATCTTATTCGAAGGTTTAAACTTGTAATCACTAGAACATAGTTTAGTTAATTCTAAACTTGTTCGCAAACAAAAGTTAATCCTACTAACTTGACTTTTAAAATCAACTAAACACATGTTCTATATCTATATGATATGCTAACTTAATGATTTAAAACCTGGAAACACGAAGAACACTGTAAAACCGGACATACGCCGTCGTAGTAACACCGCGGGCTGTTTTGGGTTAGTTAATTAAAAACTATGATAAACTTTGATTTAAAAGTTACTCTTCTGGAAAAATGATTTTTCTTATGAACATGAAACTATATCCAAAAATCATGGTTAAACTCAAAGTGGAAGTTTGTTTTCTAAAATGGTCATCTAGACGTCGTTCTTTCGACTGAAATGACTACCTTTACAAAAAAGACTTGTAACTTATATTTCCGACTATAAACCTATACTTTTTCTGTTTATATTCATAAAATAGAGTTTAATATGAAACCATAGCAATTTGATTCACTCAAAACGGATTTAAAATGAAGAAGTTATGGGTAAAACAAGATTGGATAATTTTTCTTGTTGTAGCAACGTGAAAATTGGTAACAAATCTATATTAATCATACCCTAGCTAACTTATATTGTATTATACATGTATTCTAATATATTATGTAATCTTGGGATACCATAGACACGTATGCAAATGTTTTGACATATCATATCGACCCATGTGTATATATTATTTGGAACAACCATAGACACTCTATATGCAGTAATGTAGGAGTTAGCTATACAGGGTTGAGGTTGATTCCAAAAATATATATACTTTGAGTTGTGATCTAGCCTGAGACGTGTATACATTGGGCCGTGGATTGATTCAAGATAATATATATCAATTTTTTTCTGTACATCTAACTTTGGACAACTAGTTGTAGGTTACTAACGAGGACAGCTGACTTAATGAACTTAAAACATCAAAATGTATTAAAAGTGTTTTAAATATATTTTGAACATACTTTGATATATATGTACATATTTGTTATAGGTTCGTGAATCGACCAGTGGCCAAGTCTTACTTCCCGACGAAGTAAAAATCTGTGAAAGTGAGTTATAGTCCCACTTTTAAAATCTAATATTTTTGGGATGAGAATACATGCAGGTTTTATAAATGATTTACAAAATAGACACAAGTACGTGAAACTACATTCTATGGTTGAATTATCAAAATCGAATATGCCCCTTTTTATTAAGTCTGGTAATCTAAGAATTAGGGAACAGACACCCTAATTGACGCGAATCCTAAAGATAGATCTATTGGGCCTAACAAACCCCATCCAAAGTACCGGATGCTTTAGTACTTCGAAATTTATATCATATCCGAAGGGTGTCCCGGAATGATGGGGATATTCTTATATATTCACCTTGTTAATGTCGGTTACCAGGTATTCACCATATGAATGATTTTTATCTCTATGTATGGGATGTATATTGAAATATGAAATCTTGTGGTCTATTGTTACGATTTGATATATATAGGTTAAACCTATAACTCACCAACATTTTTTTGTTGACGTTTTAAGCATGTTTATTCTCAGGTGATTATTAAGAGCTTCCGCTGCCGCATACTTAAATAAGGACAAGATTTGGAGTCCATGCTTGTATGATATTGTGTAAAAACTGCATTCAAGAAACTTATTTCGTTGTAACATATTTGTATTGTAAACCATTATTTAATAGTCGTGTGTAAACAGGATATTTTAGATTATCATTATTTGATAATCTACGTAAAGGTTTTTAAACATTTATTGATGAAATAAAGGTTATGGTTTGTTTTAAAATGAATGCAGTCTTTGAAAAACGTCTCATATAGAGGTCAAAACCTCGCAACGAAATCAATTAATATGGAACGTTTTTAATCAATAAGAACGGGACATTTCAATGTTAGACGTGAACCTCTCGAATTCCAAGTGGGTAACCGCGTAACGTTAAAAGTCGCACCTTGGGAAGGTGCAATCCGTTTCGGGAAACGTAGGAAGCTAAATCCGTGATACACAAAACCTTTTAAAATCCTGGGGCGTTTTGGACCCGTTACTAGCCGTTTAGATTTTTCAACTCATTCGAGTCTCCGTTCATCCTACATTCTACGTATCAAACTTAAAGACGTGTCTTGCGAAACAAGAACTTGTTATCCTCTTCGACGAACCTACTATCGATGACAAACTTTTCTTCCTAGGAGAACCGGTTGAAATTTTGAATCGTGAAACCAAACTCTGAGACAACGTAAAATCCCGACTGTCAAGTTCGTTGAAATGCTCAAGGAAGTACCTTCACTTATTCGTAGAATTACGCGAGTTTTCGAAGAAGAAACAACGACTACTACTTCCAACTAAATTTCGGGACGAAATTTCTTTTAAGGTGTAGGTAATGCAACATCTCGCATTTTTCCATTAAATTTATTTTTAACACTGTTTTTTTTTTTAATAATATCTTTCGTTATTTAAATTCGTATTTTCCGTTGGCTAACGTTCATAATATTTTCGTTATTTAATTATAACATCACTTGTTTACTCGAGCGTTTTTAAAATATTCATTTGGTTAATTCACGCACCCGCTTTGAAACTCGAGGGACCAAAGTTGCAAAGGGGCCTAACTAGTTGACTAGGTCAACTAGTCAAACCCCACCATCACCAATCATTCACTTCACCTCTCTTCTCCCTTTTTCTCTCTAGCTCAAGAACAATCTTTTTCTCTCAATCAATTCAATCATCATCTAAATCCGATTGGAGAAGCAAACATCAAAACAAATTACATTTTCGTGATCCTCTCTTCATCCTCTACATTTTGGTACCAATTTCATCAAGTTTGGGTAACTTTCTAAAAACACTAGATTTCTCTAAATTCGTTTTATATACTTGAAATGGTGTTGGTTAGTGTCTATGGCTCGTGTCTAGCATGAATATATGATTTATTTGCTCGATTTGTTGTTTTGAGTAACTAGTAAGAACATTTGAAATGGGTGTGCTTAATCTTTGATTTTGGAGGATTAAATGTTGTTTAAATGTTAAAGTTCATGTTTTAATTGTATTACTAGTATCACTAGCTTCATTTTGATGTGTAGGTTGATTAAGAAAACTTCAAGAACATGATTAATGAGTTTGTGAATTTTGGTTAGGGTTTGATAAACTTAAAACGAACTTTTGATGCATCGAATGATTGTTAATGTTGTTGATAAGTGTTTAGCTGCCATGTATATTTCATTACCTTCAAAACGGCGTATCGTATGTGTAAATTGGATTCCCGAGTTAAGAAATGCATTTTGTAAACTTGAAACGATGATTTTGAACATTTAATGATCACTTGACGAGTTTTCGGTTATTGTAAATGATATTTTTGCTTGATGAAAAGTGGTTAGTTGTATTCCTTATCAAAATACCTTTCCAACGATATAAGATACGTGTTTTGAATGTTTACGGTTCATAAGTTATGATTGTTTGAAGTTGGATTCGTGCTTGAGTGTGAAAACTGCCAGACTTGCTGATCAGTTAAATGGAGCAGTGCCATAAATGGAGCGGCGCGCCATTTTGGTCTCTCCCAAATTCTTTTGATTTTCACGTTTTTACCCCCGCTTACTCGTAACTCCGATTAACATGAAACTTGGCCGACATGCTTATATATACTTTCTCATCATGGAAAAATTGTCGGATACCAGACCCGACCCCATTTACTTTGACTTTGACCAAGTTTGAATTTTAGTCAAACTTAACCAAACACTTACGAAATCATTTTAATCGTATTTTATACTTGATTCTTGAATGAAACTTGACAACATGATTCACATGCTACATAATCGAGTCGTAACGAGCCATAGGACTAATCGAACACATTTCGCCCGACCTTGTGTCGTAACCGGTTAATTGATACAACTTACTTGTTTAGGTCAAGGCTAAGCAACTTTCATGCACACGTTTACTTTGTGAAGTACATTTATACTCGTGCACTCGAGGTGAGATCATAGTCCCACCTTTTCAACAACTTTTATACTTTTAAATCGTGGGCTGAGAAACATATACTTTGTTACATCTTGTACTACTTACTTTTATGTTTTGAACACAAGTCCGATGAAACAAACATTCTACAGCGAGTTTAGAACAAAATCCTCAATTCGATTATCATTAGTTACACTTGCCGGGTGTAAGCGAGAACTTATGTTGTATGGATCCATATGGGTTTGGCAAACTCTCATTCAAACGGTTCGCTACCGTTTACGAATGAAATATATTTTCGAGAAACAGTGTATGTTCTAACACTATTGTGATGGGGTTCTATGGAAGGAATGTTAAGCATTGATAATTGGGTGCTCGCGAACAAACTTTTGGAATGCAACTTTTGGATGATCAATTTTATGGAAATACTAAATCTTGTGATTCAAAAATAACGTTTATTACTACATCTATGATTTCACTAACGTTTTTCGTTGATAGTTTTCTATATGTTTTCTCAGGTTCATACTTGGCTACTTGATACATGCTTCCGTACACTTTGATTACTTGCTTGGAGTCAAGCATACATACATACGCTAGTGATAGCACCTTGGATTCAAACTTTAAGCATACATACTTTCGCTATTTTTAGCAAACCATGATTTTAAACTAATTATGTCGCAAGTTGTTTTATTTACACTTCATAACTTTTGTAAACTTAAACTTGTTGTCGATCCGTTTGGTAAACTAAACTTTGTAAGATTTGTACGTTTCAAATGAATGCGACATAATTTTGGTCAAACGTGTCTCATATAGGGACTACGACCACGTAACGGGACCTAAGTTAACGGCGCTGTCAATGACAATTTTGTCGGGTCGCTACAAATATTAGGCATTGCTCATATGCAAGTCCTCTTACCTACCGAAGGTGTGCTCCCATCCGTCACATCATAGACGAATTAGGCACACCATTCCGGAATAATCACACAATTCCAGAATAATCACACCATTCGGGAATAATTACACCATTTCGGAACAATCACACGATCCCAGAATAAAACATGGTCTCGGAACAAGAACCTGGTCCCGGAACAAACACATGGTCCCGGAACAAACACACGAATGATTCGTGTGCCACGTCAGCCAATGAATCTAGGAAAGTTTGTTAGGATTTGTTTGTTACGTCAATGAAAGGGACATGTGCCACGACAGCCCGCAAATCTAGGAAAATTTGTTACGATTATGAAAGGGACATATGCCAAGTCATCATTCCCTCTAACAAACTAAATACACCCGATGGGTCATTCATTACAACACACTGAACACATACTGTTACTCTGCCAAAATCGTACTAATTGAGTGAGGTTAATCAAATCGTTTGTTTTACGCCCTTGAAATCCAGATTTCAAACGGGGGTTGCACAATTATTGAAGTTAAAACAATTGATCAACATATTTTTCTCAAATTAAGCACTCAAGTCTAATTCTAATACCACCAATTTAGATTTAGGCGTGATCCGCTACGATCGGTGTCCTCCACCAACCGGGTGGAGAACACTAACGGGCCACCAGCGAGCAAGATAATAAGTGTTTTCGCTCACACATTTAATGCAAATATAGTTCTTTGGAGTGCTATATCTTTTTTCTTTCGAAAAACTGGAGTTTAAATCAAAAGAGATCCGAAGATCAAAATTTGATACAACACTCAGACCATCGTTTGACGATCCAATGATCTTTTGAAACAACAATTGATCTATACCCTATTGCACAATTGCTAAACTAAACATCAAACCATTGAATAAGCAATAACCAACCAAATATAAAGACAACCCATTACAAACATCCCATTAAACGAAAACACCTAATGAACAAACTGACACTTGAAACACCGAACAATAAATATATATGTTTATGTATATGTTTAATAAGAGTTCTGCATAATAATTATTAAAAAAGCTATTAAATAAAAATAAAGGTGTTGAATGGTTTAGAGAGCATCTAATGATTCTTGCTTGGGAATATCCAACACCAACTTTATCTAATGATTATAAATCTTAGCAGGGGATACCCTCAACCGACTGTCAATTTCCTCAACAATTTTCTCTAGGTACATTTTCAAAGATAATTAGGTGATTACCCTCAAATGCTGTAATCTTTACATGACTTCCGATCCTTAGATGACACATGTTTTTTTTTATCCCACTACACTATTTGTTAGTCATAAATTAAAAATAAACGCATTGAATACTGAACAATAGCATTCAACGCTGAAATAAGTAACAATTAGTAAGTGCTCTTGAGTCTAATTAGCAACAATATTTACATGTGTTGAAACTTAGATTCGGTTCAACCCTTATCCAACCCATCCACTAACTTCTTTATTGTTTTTAAGAAACAATATATCATATATTGGTAATTGTTTTAGAACTAAACTCTTTATATCATTGGTTAATTAGAATTCATTGATATAATGTTAATGGAGATGTTTCATTAATGCTTAATGAATATTAACCATCCATTAACATACTGGTTAATGGATATTAATGATGGCTTATTATTAGCCTTATTGTTCTTACAATACTAAAACTCCAACGGACTTTCGCCGTAGCCTCACGGGAAAAACGACACCAAGAAAAAAAAAACACACCCCAAACTTTGACACATTTACATTCCTAACCCCCGATAACTTCAAAATTATAATAAAATACTTTAAATGAACTCCACTCGAATTTTTAACGGGCCGTATCTTCCCGCTCGCCGCGAGTTACATTTTTTCGAAATCACCGTACAACTCGAAATAATTTTATGAACATAACGCAACCAGCTATGCGCGAAACGGACTGTTTTTAAAAAACGCTAAATATTTCAGGATATTTTTCATACATATACGTACACGTACACGTATACTAAACAACCTTAAGTAACCACATTATATCCCTGGTTCTTTTCCCTTTTTATGCGATTTTTCTGGAGTAAAAAACGCGGAGTCCATTTGGTATACTACGTACTAACCACGTGTTTCCAAATTTACCCGTACCAACGCGTTTTTAATTTTGTAAATACATAACGCTACGTTAAATATGAATATGTAATCTGAAAAGCTCCGCTGCATCGCACGGGCCGGTATTTTTCTAGTTAGTTACTAAGTGATTAGTATAAAATGGGAATATGAGGTGCTTGCAAGTAAGCTACAACAAGTAACGCATACTATACAGAAGAATAAGAGAAATATTGAGAGAGCCAAGATAGTGATCTAGTCTCATTCGTGTATGTTTGAGGCAAATAAGACAATGGAATCTTAGGTTGTGAACCTCGAAAGCTTTCGTTTGTGCTTTCTCCAACCGTTGATCTAAACGTCGATCCTTTCGCATTCGCTACTAGCGTTCGGCATGTCTCGAATATATACTATTTACATCAATCTGCTATGGGGGAGTCAATGTGCTCGTTTATAGGGGGTTTCTCGTTGATAAAAAAACTATAGATCTTAAGAATGTGTTTATTTTCTGAGACGGGAGATAGCTACGCTAAATTAGTTGTTTCAATTGATTTATTCAAGTCAGATTATATTTAATGATTTCTACAATACATGTTGTAATTGTGATTAAAGAGTAATATATACCATCAAAAAGTTATTAAAGTTTACGAGTATTATTATTATTTTGCATTGTAAAATTATAAATATATACTTTGCTAAATTAATCTTTGTTTTAGTTGTTAAAACGTTTAGAAATATTAGTTACCTTTTAGGCCTTTACCATACATACGTACCTAACAATAGTCGATTGTAGTAATATATACCATCAAAAAGTTACTAAAGTTTACAGTTTCATTATTATTTTGCATTATAAAATTATAAATATATTCTTTGCTAAATTAATCTTTATTTTAGTTGTTAAAACGTTCAAAACTATTAGTTACCTTTTATCATACGTACGTAGCTAACAAGAGTTAATTACTATTCCTATATACTAGTCTATAGAGTTATCGTTTGAATATGAATATGAATAACGACATTTGTTATAATAACTTTTCACTAATCAAATATATAATAGATACGTATTTAAATTGCTTAAAGCTATATGTTTAAAACTTTCTTAATATAGATAGGCTAAGAACTTCTATTTTTATATTGTATCAGTTGCCATTATATCTTTTTCTTTTTCAATTTACTTTTCTTTTTTAACAGAGGCATAAGGTTACTGATGAGAGTCATTAGCCATCCACCCGATCGTATTCAGAAAGTCACATATCATGCTTACTTCCTACACCTATTAGGAGAAAACCCCGAGATATTGCACCAAAGAAAATTTCCGAGAAAACCTTGCTAGATATAGGAAGAACCAACCATTTGCAAGAACCCCCCCCCCCCCCTAAAAGTTGTTAAGAGACAAGGGAGGGCACTCGCCTCCCCAAAAGTTGGGGTTGCATGTGTAATTTTCTATAGTATTTGAGGGTATATATTAGTTTTATATAGTTTTTGCCCTCCTAAAAATTGTAAAATTTGTAGTTCTTCACTTCTTTCCGGTGTATTCAATAATTTTCAAAATAAAGTCACTTTGATACGGGCAAATCACGCGTTTTCCCGCATACTTATTTGTAGTATTATTTTATTTTTATTTGGTGTTACTAGTATATCAAATTCATAGATACCTTAATAATACCCAATTTGTTCGTTCTAGTATTGTATGTATGTTCGTATAATCTGTTTGTTTGATTTTTTAGCAATTAAGTTTATATATATAGTTTGATATAAATTTATATCTTTGTCCACTTTTTTCATTTTTCTCTCTTTTTTTTCCTTGGTCCCGAAGTACTTTTCATAAATAGACTTTGTTTTATATTTGTTGTAGTAGAATATTTTATATTCTTTGAATTTATGCAATTTTCTAATGGTTTCAGTTCGTAACAAGATATGTATGGACTCTAATAGGTCACTAGTTCAATCACTGGCAATGCCCAAATCGCTAGTTCAATTCTCTAGGGGGTTTTCTCAATGTGGTTTTCCTCTAACGCGTGTGTGACAAATGAACATGAAGGTGGTTAATTCTCTTAGGATGATGCCGATATTGTTCAAAAAAAAAAAAAAAAACAAGATAGGTTTGGAAGCAACTGTGAAAAGGAGGTGAAGGTTTTCGACAGCGGCGATTCTAGGATCAAAACTCAGTGGAGTCCTGTACAATTTGAGTAGTACTTTGTAAATTTTTTTTTTCTAAAGAATGGCTATTTACTTCTGTAAAAACCACTAATTTTAAAAATATATGAGGTCCTACCTATAAATTTAGTGGTGTCCTACAAAATTTTAGTAGTATTTTATTAGAAAAAAAATAATTTAATGGGGTCAAAGGACCCCCTTTGGTAACCCTTGGAGTCGCCACTGGTTTTCGAACCGACTAATAATTTCGTATATAATATAACTATGTTGATATTTGTTTGTTTTTGTTATGTTTTAACTTTCGCCCTCATAAAAATAATTTTCAAGTTCCGCCACTGGTTCAATGTGTATAACAGAACTAACTATTGTTGCGAACGATTTCTCATAACAATCGCGGATTATTCACTGCCATTGAAACAATGTTTAAGTTATTGAATGAAATAATTTTCAGCAGCAACGTGCGGAGCATTACATTACTCATTACTCTACACTTTTAAGTAATGTTCAGATTATACCGCTTAGAATATACACAATGTATATAATGGACCCACTAAAAGGTTATTTAGCTAACGGTATCGAAATGACCCTTTCAATCAAGATTTTGTGGGTTCATGTTCGGACGTTTGCCATTTTTAAAAAAGAAGATAAACGAACCCATTCTCAATACGTACTATTTACCAAATACTGTCTATACATGAAACAAAAATGCATATTGGTAAAGGTTCAACGTCAAATAAGCATACCAAAAAATCAAAATCTACAACGATATCTCGTGTAGTTACATTATTCGATCATCAAAAACCCTTTTTCATCATCATTACCATCATTATTCTCCTTAACCAACTCTAATGCGCCACCGTTATTCGTTAGCTTCTCCGCTCTCAAAGCTTCACCTTCCCAATCCGTTTGAACGATCACCGAATACAAAACTGAAACCACACACGCTAGTTGAGCTGATAAGAGCCCAATCCACAAACCACGAAACCCGACATTGTAATAAAAAGCTAAACCCACGGCCACAGGGATACCAACAAAGTAAAACGACCCAAGGTTTATACGAGCACCGACAGCTGGTCTAGCAGTGCCACGTAGGATCCCGCAACCGGTGGTTTGTGGGCAGTTTCCGAGCTCACAAAGACCCATGATGGGCATAACTGATGAAACTAGTGATTGGAGCATTTTGTCATTGGTGAATAAGGCACTCCATTTGTCCCTAAAGATTATAGTCCAAATCACATTGATAAAACCGACTACAAAAGCACATGATAATGCTACAAGTGCTGCTAGTTTTGCCTTGTTTGGTCTACCAGCTCCTAGCTCATTGCCCACCTAAAAAAAACAATGACATGTATTATAAATAGGATAACATATCTATTTTTGTTTTTTAACCATACAGATAGCTCACTGGTTAAGGTCCGAACTTTTTTTCCTCACAAAAAGTCGCGGATTCAAATGCTGGGTGACTAAGGAAGGTTTGAGAACAGTAACAAGGTGTTCCAAATTCGTATACATCAAAGTTAAAAATTATCTACCGTACGGAGATAACTCGAACAAAAAACGTCATAAATAAGAATAAAGTATCTATATCTATTTTTACTAAAGCAAATTTTAATAATTATCAAGTTTGGTACAAAGAGCATTTAGAATGTATAAAGTAGAATATATTAACACTAGAAAGAGAATTATTCTACCCCAAATACACCCCACAAACAATTACTTTATTTTAATAATTGGTTATTGATACATGGAACTAAAAAGCAAATCAAGAATATATAAAGTAATTGAATTATTTGAGGCTAAACACTTGCAAAATTCAACTCCCAAGAATGATAAAAAACAAAAACCTTGCAAAAGTGAAATCAAAAGTTCATCGATATCATCTACTCCTGCATTCTAAAAAAACAAAATACTTTTCTTTATAATGAGTAGCTCCAGATAGAAACCCATGTCCAATGCAATCATCTGAAATCATAATCTGATTTTATTCGGGTCATAAAAGATTTGCTATTTTGACTTCACATTAAAGCTAATTTTAGAATTAAAATATCATCAAATCCGTCTTTAATTTAATTAAAGCACTACGTTGAAAAGAGGAACGGAATTGAGTCCTTTTGATAGAAAATAGATATAGAATGTACGATTTTACTTTTTTTTATATAAGAAATCATAAACGTAGAAAAATAGTATCATAACTAATGTTATCAACGCTTGCTACACAACGTAAAACCAAAAAAATTTAATAAACTTAATAAAGAAATAACTAATATATATTAAATTAAAAATTAATTTATTACCTTTTACAAGATAAATAGTTCATGTGTGAACTTCTATTAAACGCAGACATGCAATTTGAATTTTTCTATTTTTATTTAATGTTTTAACTAAATAAAAATTATCTTAATCAACACGTACAAAAGGGACTTCTTGAAGGATTTTTATCAGACATGTACGTTTTTTTTAGTTTTTATGTCTTAATCTATTGTACTAAATACATTACTGAAATAATAGATAAAGAAAATGATACTGTGATAGTTATTGAACGTCATATCAAGTAGAGAACTAAAAACACCATACATATTTCAAGATTTTATCGTAATTAAAGCTGATATTTTGCAATTACAAAGGATTTGATAGTGATATTTCATGTAGAACTCAAAAAGATGATCGATATTTCAAGATTTTATGTAATTAAAGCTGATACTTTGCAACTACAGAGGATTTGAAAGTGATTAAAAAAAGCTTGTAGTTTCTCTAATAAATAAAAAGAAATGGTCTACAGTAAATTTTAGGGAAACACAAATTCAATATGCAATATATCAAATTTGTGATGAATTTATTATTTTGTAAAAAAATAAAACTAGTATTTTTATAAAGCTCTTAAGAGATGTTATTAAAACGATAAAAAGAACTCTCCTCCTCCCATAATAACCATAATAAACGTCCTGTTTAACTTTTCACTGTTTTACTTTTAAAATTTTAACTTCTAATGTTTTTGTGTATATTATATTGTATATGATAAAACTTATATGAATAGATTCGGTTTTAAATGTGTTTTTATTAATATAAATTTCATCAAATATTATATAACATAAAAATAATATATGAAGTCAAAACTATGGAAGTAAGAACTTAAACAAACAAAACTATGAGATGGAGTATTGTAGACACCGGCGAAAATACATGTGGGCAGGGGCCGCGCCCGTCCCCCCAGTGTATTTTGAATTTTTTCAGTGTAAAAATTTTAGGTCTTTCGACTTTACCCCTAGTGAATTTTTTTCCCCAAGATAACAAATTTTGCCTCAAAACCTTTGAATTTTGCCCAAAATTCTCCAACTTTTGCCTTAAAAACAATCAAATTTTGATATAAAAAAAACCTTCAACTTTTGCTCAAAAACCTTCATAATTTGATCAAAAAGCTAAATTTTTTACCCCAAAAACTAAATTTTTTGTTCAAAAAGTTGCTACGCCTTTAAATTTTTTTTTTTGCTCTCGGTGAAAAGAATCCTAGTTCCGTCCAGTGACGGAACTTGACCCCGATCACAGATGGGGCGGGTGGAAAAAATTATTAAACTTTTCATTATAGCTGGGGCAAACACTAAAAAAAACCTATTTTTTAGTAATTTTTTTTAATGTAAAAGTTAATTTTTTTTTTAAAATCTAGCTGGCGAATGCCCGCCTTGTCTACACAAAGCTCCGCAGCTGGTTAGTCACTGATTGTAGAGTACAACATTTGTATCATTTTTAAACTTGTTAACCAAACAATAACAGTTGTTAAAAAATGGATGTAAAAACAAAAGGAAAAAAGATAAAAAAAACTTACTCGAGCAGATACACAACCAGCCAAAGCCATAGGCACAGTATACATGAGACTAGTTGTCTGTATCAACACACCTGTACCCGCCACTGCCATTTTCGGATCCTCCAAATACCCGGCAATAACCGTCACGATCTCATACCACCACCACTCTAAACATATTCCCACACAACTCATCATCGACAACTTAAGCAATTTCCCTAATCCAATCCCATCCGTCCATTTCCACTTCCACACCCACTTACCGTACACCTTCACGTACCCAATCATTAACACCATCATATTCAAATTCGTTACAACTGACGCAATCGCTACCCCTTTTACCCCCATTCTCATCCAACTCACTAACCCGTAATTTAACGGCACGTGAAACGCAACCGCTATTAAACTGCACCACATCATCGGTGACGTCACGCCTTGTGATCGGAGATAAACACGTAACGGTTGTAACAAACAGTTTGTTAATAAATCCGGTAACGAGTATAAACAATACGTTGCAGCCGTACGCGTGATCTCAACGTCTTGTCCCATTAACAACATGATCGATTCTAGGTTTAACCATAACAGACTTATCGGTACGATCGCGATTAATAGGATTAGAATCATACGGAGTAATGATGCCGAAAGTATTTCCCATTTTTTGTTGTTATTGCTTCCGTACGCCTGGCTACATACTGGTTCTAAACCGGATGCTAATCCGACTAGAACCGAGTAGCCAGTGATGTTTGTGAAACCTAATGATAACGAGCCGCCTGCGAGCTCTAGACTGCCTAGTCTACCTAAGAACAGTACTGATACAACTGCTCGTAGATAGACTAGGCAGTTCATGGCGGTTATTGGAACCGCCATTGATAGCAACTCTCTTAGTTCATCAGCCACCTATATAAGAATATTATTAGTACAAATCACGATCGATAAAATGAAAAGTTAGGATGTTAACAGAATAATAGTTCGAAGTTATATGTCATATTACGCATGATATTTGAGCACATTTAGCATTACTCGTAACGAATTGTTAACAAATAAAAGAAAATAAGAAAGAAAAATAAAAACAGATTGACAAATAATAATAAAAAAAAAAAGTTTGGATACCTGTTTTGTGGTAAACGAGTTCATAGCTTCTGTTAAGTTGATGAAACGATTGAATAAATCGATATAGGGAGCACAGATATAAGATAATATAAAGCAAATTTGAAACAGGGGAGAATAAAAAAGATTTTGGGGTGCTCATATTTTTGTCTCTAAAGCTAAATAGTACTCGGAAAAAGATACGCAATTCTATGGACATACACTCCGGGTTATATTAATTGGACTATACTACTTTTATTGAAAAAAAAATTAAAATGGTAGATTTTGCTGCTGAAATTACAAAAATAAAAATTTAGAAAAATTTGTTACAAAAATAAGAAAATCGAAGTTTGAAACTTCGATTTTGGTGAATCCGAAGTTTCAAACTTCGATTTATACGTTTTTTCACTAATTGTGCTTCAGATGAAACTCTGGATTTACCACGTGGCAAATTCTGATTATATATATATATATATATATATATATATATATATATATATATATATATATATATATATATATATATATATATATATAGGGTGAGGATCCATGGAGAACCAAAGGTAGTAGAGAACCAAGAGAACCAGCGGAGATTGAGTTCAATCTGCACAAACTAACCTTCAATCTGCGTGCAGATGGAGTCAATCTGCGTGCAGATTGAGTCAATCTGCTTGCAGATTGAGCTTATTTTATGTGCAGATTGATCGAACAGATGAAATCAACATATGACATTCAATCTGCACAGAGATTGAGTTCATCTACAAAATTCACCTACTCAATCGAATGTGCATATTCTTAAATGAATCGAATTAATGTTTGAAATTGATGTTACCTTGTTCCATTAGCAACGACTAGAAGATTTTGTGAAGGATTCAAGATCTGAAAACAACTGAATCGTAAAAATCAAAGTTGCAGTTCATCTTCATCATTCGACACTGTTCATCATGAAATTGAGGAATTCGATGATGATTTGGAGTGTAATTCTTCAAAGAAGTTGATAATCGCTGCATTAGGATCTTGTTTCAATCGATTTTGACTTTCAATTTTATTGATTTTGATGTTTGGTAAAATCACATCGTGATTCGCTGGGTTCTCTCCATAGGAGAGTTCTTCAGGGATCCTTTCACTGTATATATATATATATATATATATATATATATATATATATATATATATATATATATATATATATCTATATATATATATATGTGTGTGTGTGTGTGTGTGTGTGTGTGTGTGTGTATATATATATATATATATATATATATATAGTTTATATTAAAATCCTATAATGATGATGTTATTATTAGGCTAATTTCTTTGCTAAGAAAAAATTAAAAAAAAAAAAGAAAAAAAAAACTAAGTCATCTTGATGATGTCATTAACATTAATTAAATATTTTATTTATTTATTTAAGTTAATTGAAATTCACTTAACTATACGAAAAGATTCCGTATATATAGCAATTAATAATAATGATTTATTGTTATCCATAATTTAATTTGATGTTATTTGTTAGTTAACGATTCATGCCTATAAATTTGGCAACACTCTAAATATTACCATAAAACGATATGGACTAGCTTTAAAAAATATAAAGTGATTCTCACTATAATCAGTTTATGGAATTCACGAGGGCATGAATTATACTAATGATTACATGTTTAATGAAGGTTTCATTTACATATAAATTGATTTTAATAATTATTTAAAGAATCATTACATTTAACTCTTATTCAATTGTAAGTATAAAATCAATTTCTATTTCATAGTATAATATAAATCTCTAAAATGATAATGTAGTTCATTAATATGTTTGTAAAAACAACGACAAGTTTCTTAGTCGGAATATGTAGTTTCACGGGTCATTAAACTAAATGACTTTAACATTTACGTTTACTTAATACCCAAAACATATCATTAAACTGTTTTGTTTAAACAAATCCGTGATTCCACGAATCATTTCACTAGTGTGTGTGTATTTATATATATATATATATATATATATATATATATATATATATATATATATATATATATATATATATATATATATATATATATATATTTAATGAAGAGGGAAACACTTTTTTGGGGAGAAGTGGAGGGAAGTAATTCTTTTTTCATTTTTTTCGATTTTTTTTCAGGCATCAAAATCACATGAAAATATGAACATTTAAAAAATTCACTTTGTGATGAATGTTATTATTTTGGCGATAAAACGATGTAAGAAAAAAATGAAAACATTCAATCCATTGAATGTTTTGATTCTGAGTTTTTTTTTAAGGGGTTAGAAATTAGGGTTTAGAAATTAGGGGGTTAAAAATTAGGATTTAGCTATTAGGGTTTTGGGTTTAGAAATTAGGGTTTAGAAATTAGGGTTTAGATTGAATATTTTAACACGAACGGTTTAGAATTTAGGGTTTAAGGTTTTGGGTTGAGGGTTTACGGAGTAAACCCGAAAACCCTAAACCCTAAACCATAAACTCTAAATCGGGCTAAATTCGAAAAAAACACTTCACACAAGATGAAAACAAAACGATGCAAATAAACTCAGTAGCAAAACATTCAATACGTTGAATGTTTTTATTTTTTTCTCCGAGCGTTTTCACTCCAAAATAATTACATTCATCACAAAGTATCTTTTTTAAATGTTCATATTTTCATCTAATCTATAATGTTCGTGAACAAAATTTTTACAAAAAACGAAAAAAAAGAAGTTTGCTTCCCCCTTACCCCCAAAAAAGTGCTTCCCTCTTAATTATATATATATATATATATATATATATATATATATATATATATATATATATATATATATATATATATATATATATATATATATATATATATATGGTCATAAACAAGAGGGAATCACTTTTTTGGGGGGAAATGGGGGGGAAGTAAAATTTTTCGTTTTTTTCGATTTTTTTCATACATCAAGTTTAGGTGAAAATATGAACATTTAAAAAAGACATTTTGTGATGAATATTATTATTTAGGCAGGAAAACGATCGAAGAAATAATTGATGACATTCATCATGAGTAATGTTATTCCTAATAATATTTTTGGAAAGTTGTTTTCTTTCATCTTATATGAAGTTTTTTTCTTCTTCAAAATTTAGCCCGATTTAGAGTTTAGGGTTTAGGGTTTAGGGTTCAGTGTTTTAGGTTTAGTCCCCTAAACCCAAAACCCTAAACCCTAAACATTAAGCCCTACACTCTAAACCGTTCATGTTAAAAATTCAATTCAAACCCTAATTTCTAAACCCTAATTTTGGAACCATAATTTCTAAACTCTAATTACTAAACTCTAATTTTTAAACGCTAAAAAAACTCAGAAGAATAATATTACTTTGTGGAGTCGATTAGGTAATACTTTTGATAGAATCTTGTAATAGCTGTTGAAGAGACTTATTGGCCGATAATCTTTTAACAAAATCGAATCTTTTTTCTTTGGGATTAAGGTGATAAAAGACGCATTACAACCTATCGTTATCTCACCTCGTTCCCAAAACCGACCTAATGCCCTCATCAAATCCTCTTTTACGAGCCACCAATATTTCCTGTAGAAATTGAAATTAAATTCATCCGGTCCCCGCGCTTTCGATGCGTCACAGTCTTTAATTGCACCATACTTCCGACTCACTAAAGGGAATTTCGAGCCTGTTTGCTTCCTCTTGCTGATTTTCGAAGTCACAAAACCCCTAAAGCTGAAACAATTGGTTGCATTATTAGAGAATATGTCCTTGAAGTACCTCTGGATTTCTTCTTTTATTTTTCCCGGACTTTCCTCCCATTTTCCGTTGATGTGAAGACCTCAAATGCTATTTTTACTAGCCATTCTCTTAATTATCGTGTGGAAATAATTTGAATTCTCGTCTCCCTCAATAGCCCATTTGATTCTCGCCTTTTGTCTTAACATATTTCGGTTATCGCGATCCTTTTCTAACCATTTACCACGTGTATCAATCCATTTTCGTCTTTCATCAACGCTTAAGTTCCTATTTTCAGCTTCTAATTCCCAGTATAAACTTTCACTTTCCAACTGCTTGATTTCCTCATCTATTTTCCCAAAAGTTGATTTACTCCACTCCCTTAAGCAATCTTTTACCTATTTAAGTTTGAGTCTGAATAAAGTGTCTGCTCTATGGTCCGCAATAGGCTTATTCCAAGCGCCTGTTATGATTTCATCAGCCCCTGTATGTTCAATCCAAGAGTCGAAATTCTTATGGGTTTGGGGCCAAAATCATCACACCCATTTTTAAGAGGTAATGGGGAGTGATCGGATAGCTTCCTGTCAAGTGAAGTAATAGCCAAATCGTCCCATAACATAGAAAAATTATTCGATACAAGGAATCGGTCCAACTTACTGAATTGTAGTCCGTCATCACTTATCCTTGTGAATCTCTTATCGACAAGAGGAAATTCAATCAACACGTTGTTGATGACGAATTCGTTGAAAAGTACAGCTCTTCTAGCGTAAAAAGTTGAGTTCAACCTTTCATCGTCATGTCTGACTTCGTTAAAGTCACCCCCAACTACCCATGAAATGTTATTTAACCTCAGGAAAGCATCGAGTTCTGTCCAAAATCTTCTCTTTTTCTCATCCATGTGTGGCCCGTAAACGTTCACTATTACCACATCGGTCTCATAGCCAACAAACTTTCCCTTAATCGCTATATAAAATTCGCCTTCAAATGCTTGACTGACTATGAATGAGCTACAATCCCATATTGTTAGCAAGCCTCCCGATCTACCTACTGTGTTTTTCACTGAATAACCCATATTTGATGCCCTCCATAATCTCTCTACCTACCTATCAGTAATCTTTTTACACTTGGTCTCCTGAATAATAGCTACTGTAGGAATTGACTTCACAATCAATTGTTTAAACCATGCTTCTTTCCCGTCTTTTTTGAAGCCTCGAATGTTAACAGATAATATCTTCATTTAAAAAACTAACAATTTCACACACGATAAAACACGCACGATAAAGCACAGGAATTTAGGTACCTTGATTGATGTCAAACCCTAGCAACTTTGCATAATCACAAAGATTAATGGTATCCTCTGATTAATCATCAGAGGTGTTGTTCGTGGAGTCAATTTTTCTTGATTTAGACATTAGAAGATCGTTCAGTGAAGGGTTTTGAGGACGTTTCTGTTGGTTGAATGTTGGTTAATAAACTAAATGACAAAGATGGTATGATGATTAACCAAAGAATATGTTTTGATGATGACACGTACATATGCATAAGTGATGACCGATATCTTAACATAAAACACGCAAGGTCACTAATCCATACTTTATCTTGCAAATGACCAAGTCAAACATAGCTTAAAAAAGTAGAATTAAAAGTTCCGCAACATACACGGTCAAAGGCACGGTCGACCGCATAGCCAGCCGCAGAACACCAAACTGAATTGCAATGCATTTTTGTGAATACAAGTTGCACGGTCACCACCACGGTCAATCGTAGTGCGACCACAGTTTTCTCTGTTACCAATTTTGACCAAATAAAGTTTGACTAGTTCCCGACATCTATAATTCATGAAACCTTTTTAACATGCTTATTATAGATGCCTTCTCCATACTCAATTGAGTTTTGGTCGTAAAAACACTAATCGTGGTTAATTACTCCTAATGACAAATTAATCAAGATTAGGCATAACACATAAGTGTTAATCAACAACTTGTGATCTTAATTCTTATCTAGACATCCTTAGTATGATCATCAAGTACCAAAACACTTAAGCCAATGTCACTAGAATAATAATTAATATTAAAGATGACTTAGTGATTAATTAAGGGAAATGCTTTCAAGTGTAACTAGTAAAGACTTGTAATCCTAAAATACACTTAGATACATTTAGGATGGTCACCAAGTCCCAACTAGAGATTGCTCTTTCCTTGTGCATGTGTTGGACATTAATGTGTGCTTACACATTAATCATGCAATACGTTATATTGCAAGTAAGCTTGCTAAAAGCTTAAATTACAAGTTGTGCAAATATCTATATGATTGATCTTAGAGTAACTATCTCTTGCTATGTGTAAGTATTACTTGCTACTTGCTAATATGCTTAATACTCATAAATTTGTCAACTTGATTAATATGTTTGCTATGCTAGGATTCAAGTAACTAACCTACTCCAATAAATTAAGTGTAAAATGGTTCACAATGAAATTATAGTCAATTGTCTATTTGGTCTAGTCTAAGTAACTAAGTGTGATTGTTTATTCAAGTATGACTTAACTTTGATGTCTCTACATACTTAATGATTATCTTATAAGGACATCATTCAATTAATCTCTACCTAAACTCAAATGGAACATGACTTGTGATTAATTGAAACTAGGAAGTTAATGACATAGTGACTAGTCTTTAGAATTGAACCAAAGGCATTAATGTGACTAACTAAGTCTTGACCAAACTGAGATTTCCCAAAATATCCATCAAGACACTTCTCCAAGAATGTTGGATTTACCACTTTTGGAATGTTAAGTCACTTTCACACAATAAGACCAAATCTCACAAACTTAATGCATATAGTACTTGCATAGGATGTTTGGTTTCTTTTGCAGGTGCTAGAAGGAGTAAAGGTGCCAAAATGTGGTGTTCAAATTTGAGTCAAACGGCTATACAACGGATACCAAATTTGGACTGGCGCACGCACGGTAGAACCACGGTCGACCGTACTGGCAAACGTGTGTCAACGACTATTTTTTGAATCCCATTATAAAAGGCAAACATTAAAGAGCATTTGAAGCTGACCCTCTTGCATATTTAAAAGGCTTATTTTCAGAGATCACAAGGGCTCTAATTACTACTCAAATGTGATCAAGCAAGAGAAGATTCTATGATCTTATATATATAGAATTTGGTTGTTGTAAACTTACTAATCAAAATCATTAATCTTGTGAGTTTACTTAGTGTAATGTATGTCCTAGTATTGTCTTAGGATCATATTACAAAGTGTATAAGTCTTGTAACTTCAATTAGTAGAAGCATAGGCTAGCTTAGTGATCTACTTCCTTAAAGGGACTTAGGAAGTTGATTAATCTTATTTGGAGATTAATACTTGTCCAAGGTGAAGACAAGTTGATCTAGGTTGGAGTTGATCTTTTAAAGGGATAGAAAGATTAGGTTTGTTGTCTACCAAAGAAGTTGAAGACTTGTAAATCGGATCTCCACCGGGTTTGGAGAAAAGTGCTTAGTGAAGCAATAAATCCCGATTAGTGTAATCATGGAGTGGATTAAGGTGGATTAGTTAACATCCACCCTATAACGACCCGTCCTAATCCATCTGAACGAATACATTACATTTGGTTACATCGCGAGGTACTTGACCTCTATATGATACATTTTACAAACATTGCATTCGTTTTTAAAAGACAAACTTTCATCACATCGAAATTTGACAGCATGTATACCGTTTCATAATATATCCAACTATAATTGACTTAATAATAATATTGATGAACTCAACGACTCGAATGCAACGTCTTTTGAAATATGTCATGAATGACTCCAAGTAATATCTCTAAAATGAGCAAATGCACAGCGGAAGATTTTTTTCGTACCTGAGAATAAACATGCTTTAAAGTGTCAACCAAAAGGTTAGTGAGTTCATTAGTTTATCATAATCAATCATTTCCATAATTTTAATAGACCACAAGATTTTCATTTCCATTTCTCATAAATAAACGTCCCATGCATAGAGACAAAAATAATCATTCATATAGATTGAACACCTGGTAACCGACATTAACAAGATGCATATAAGAATATCCCCTATCACTTCGGGACATCCATCGGACATGATAAAACAACATCTAAGTACTAAAGCATCCGCAACCATGGATGGGGTTTGTTAGGCCAATAGATCTATCTTTAGGATTCGCGTCAATTAGTAGATCGGTTTACTAATTCTTAGACTACCAAGCAAAAAGGGGCATATTCGACTTCGATCATTCAACCATATAATGTAGTTTCGATTACTTGTGTCTATTTCGTAAACATTTTTTAAAAGTAGCGCATGTATTCTCAGTCCCAAAAATATATATTGCAAAAACATTTAAAAAGGGAGTAATGAAACTCACTATACTGTATTTTGTAGTAAAAATACATATGACGATATTGAACAATGCAGGGTTGGCCTCGGATTCACGAACCTATATCATTTGGATAATTATTAATACACTTAACTGTAGTCGAATAAGTTTATTTATATATAATTTATTAATTGTATCATTTTTATATTAATAATATATATATATATATATATATATATATATATATATATATATATATATATATATATATATATATATATATATATATATATATATATATATCTCATTTATTCTTTTTGTATATGAAAATATTGATTTTTTTTTATGTTATACGCATTAATTATGTTTTATATATATATATATATATATATATATATATATATATATATATATATATATATATATGTTACTAATAGTAATTATAATGATACAAAAGTTATATTAATATTGATAATAATAATAATAATAATAATAATAATAATAATAATAATAATAATAATAATAATACTTGTTATTACTAAATATAGTAATAATGTTAATAATAATTATATTAGTAATAAGTATGGTGATATTAATAATAATAATAATCATAATAATAATAATGTTAATAATAATAACATTTATCATAACAACAACATTAATAATAGTAGTAATTAGTATTATTAATAATAATAATAATAATAATAATAATAATAATAATAATAATAATAATAATAATAATAATAATAATAATAATAATAATAATAATAATAATAATGATGATGATGATGATGATGATGATGATGATGATGATGATGATGATGATGATAAGAACTACCTTAAAGAGTTTTCCAAAAAAGAATGCTCTAGACCGAGCTTAAACCCACGACCTCTCGCTTAATCACAAACACTCCAACCACTGCTCTACCTATTATTTTTTTTAATTCACGAAAACAGATATATAACCAATGTCTGTACGCCCCATCATGTCATCTCTATTACACCATCATGCGTTCTTTTTAGTCCACCTAAATCTAATCTTGGCCCAACACATATAGCAGGTTCACGGCCCAATAATATTTTTAAACAAACCCAATTAGTTAAACCCATTTATTTGGATTAATTAGAGCGTATAGCCCACTCTGTATACTAAATTGATTAAGTTGGGTGTGACTAGAATTCGACCAGATACATCATCATCATATAATTTCATCATCCATGTCTTCATCGTGATCATCATTACCTTTACTATGTTCTTTATCATCACTAACCAACCCGTCACCTTCATCCTTCCTCCCCATCGTCATCTTCTTCTGATCATCATTATTGTAATCACCATCACCATCATCATCATTTTATGTATCATCATCTCCATTGTCATCAATATCATACATCCATCATCCATCATCAACGATATCATCGTACATCACCATCATACATCATCTTCACCGAGTCATCATCATAACATAATTATCATACTCGCTACTGTAACATCATTTATCTATATCTCTGATCATCATCTTCTTACGCATAATCAGAAACAGGAACGTAAACATAGCAGCAAAAACAGAAAGAGTCAGGAAGTTGTTTCGACGGTGACGGTTGTGGTGGGTTCACAATGGTAAGATCATATAGGGTGTGTTTACGATGGTGGTATGGGCTAGAAAGGAAAACACAGCAGTAGCAGTAACACTGTAACAGTTAACAGTTGATGGAGTGGGTTCGATGGAGGAAGAAAATAATGCTCGAGTGGGTGATGGTGATTATTTGTGGGGTTTTGTTTGAAAGAAATAGAAAGAAGAAGAAAAATGCAGCAGCAATTATGCCATTTGATGATGGTGGTGACTATGGAAAAGTGGTGGTTCGTAGGGTGGTGATGGAAGGAGGTGGTAGGGTTGCTTGACAGGAAGAACAAGGAAGAGAAGTGGTGGCTTGGTTGTTCTTGGTGATGAGGGTGGTGATCGTGGTTCATAACAGAAAACGAAGGAGAAACTCGAGTAAGAATGGGAGAGGGAGAGATAGAGAGTGAGTGAGATAGATAGATGTTTGTAGTCGATGGTGATTGTGTAACAATATCAAACAGCAACAGTAACTAACGGCTTCATTAAGTGGTCGATCAAATAAATTACTTGAGTTTGGAAGTCGACTAGTAGCAGGAGAAAGTTGGTTCTTGAGTGGGTTTAATTGGACAGAAAAACAAAAAAATGATGGCAAGTGGGTGTTTTTATGTTATGGATATGTCTATGTGAAAGGACCCGTTCATATACATTATAAACGATTCACAATAGTTGATTACATCGTGAGGTATTTGACCTCTATATGATACGTTTTACAAACATTGCATTCATTTTTAAAAGACAAACTTTCTTTACATCTAAAATTGACGGCATGCATACCATTTCATATTACATCCAACTATAATTGACTTAATATTAATCTTGATGAACTCAATGACTCGAATGCAACGTCTTTCAAAGTATGTCATGAATGACTCCAAGTAATATCCTTAAAATGAGCTAATGCACAGCGGAAGATTTCTTTAACACCTGAGAATAAACATGCTTTAAAGTGTCAACCAAAAGGTTGGTGAGTTCATTAGTTTATCATAATCAATCATTTCCGTAATAGTAATAGACCACAAGATTTCATATACATAAACATTTTAATAAAAATATTCTAAGTGGTTGAGCACTTGGTAACCATACTTACCATTTAATCAACGTCGCATATTCCCTTTATTATGAAATCTCACTACACTGTACCAAGTGTAGTCACTGAAACGAAGTACTATGCAACCGTTGAATACTGGTCATCCAGTCCGGTTAGGGTTGTCAGGCCCGATAGATCTATCAACAGGATTCGTGTTTACAATACCGCATGTAAATGGTAGTTACCAAGCTATTAGGGAAAAATATGCAAAGTGGTACAACTCAACGTAGAATATGTTTTTAGTACTTGCGTCCATTTCGTAAAACAGTTATAAAACAGTGCATGTATTCTCATCCCAAAAATATATATAAAAAGGGAGTAATGAAACTCACAATACTGTATTTCGTAGTAATTATGTATATGACGGCACTGAACAAGTGCAGGGTTTGTCTCGGATTCACGAACCTATATTAAGTATATATATTTATATGTTGGTCAATATCTGTCTAACAATTTAGGTCAAGTCGTAGTGTATCACAATCCTAATGCTCGAGACCGACATGCAAAAGTTAACAAAAGTCAACTTGACCCAAAATGACTTCCAAAATCTATACATGTTTATTATATAACTATATATAGTCGTTTTATATATTTAAATATATTTATCAGATCTTATTATACTAAATAATACAAGTCATTTATTAATAAATAAAAATTTATATTTAAATTCATATATGATAAAAAATATACTTTTATATATCTCAAGTAATAAAATTTATAAAATTCACTTAATATCATAAAAATATAGTGGTATGTATTATTACTGTAATTATATTACGTGTGGTAAAAATATCTTTGTACGCATATTTATTTGATAAAATAATATTGATAATAATAATAATGATAAAAATAATAAAATGATAGTTTCAATAAAAATATTAATTTTTAGTAATAAAGATAATTTTAGTAATAACATCAACTGATAACAATTATAATAATCGTTTTAATAATAATATTAAAATTAATAATAATTCAGTTGACCATATCTTTTAATCCGTTCATCGAACCCACACGATTTCTAAATGAAAAGTTATTAATTTTTCTTTAGCTTTTTAACGACATGCATATCATATACCTTATCTCAGTAGCATATCTATCAAATTCGTGATTTATCATAAACTATTTAACGACGAAACTAAGCATACAAACATGCATAATCATATATACTCGAGCACTAGTCAGGGATACACTATTAATATATATAAAAGATAAGATATGAATGCTCACGTATCAATATTGTGATTCAATATTGCAGGAAAGTACGTAGATGCAACGAAAATGATAAACGTTAGGTTGACCTCACGAGCAATACCCTCGAACAATACCCATAACCTCCATAGCTATAACCCATAATTTCCTTAGCTCTATCCCGTTTGAAAACTTATTTTGAAATCGTCAGAATATAACTCCGTCGTAGTATTTTATGTATACTAATAATATCTTGAAATAATACTAAGTAAATATATATATGTAATTCGATTGAGAGAGTTTAGAGAAATATATTTTCAAGTTTCTATGAAATAATGAAACCTATTGAATTCTATTTATAATAGATTTTTGAATTATTAAAGTGAATTATTAAAGTATGAATTATTAAAGTGAATTATTAAAGTATGAATTATTAAAGTATGAATTATTAAAGTGAATTATTAAAGTATGAATTATTAAAGTGAATTATTAAAGTGAATTATTAAAGTGAATTATTAAAGTTAAAGTAAAGTAAAAGTAAAGTAAAAGTAAAGTAAAGGTAAAGTTAAAGTATAGTAAAAGTATAAAACTATGTACGTATAATACGCGTATAAATATATTTAATATTAATTTAAATTGTTATATCATAAAACATTTTAGAAAAGTAGAAATATATATATTCATAATAGGTTTCAAGTTTTTAAATTACAGTCTGTTGGTGAAGCATGGAATAAAGTCCAAAGGTTTAATAAACGTATGAAATCATCTTAATGAAAAATGTCGAGTTACTTAACTTGTCGACATCCAACATCTAAGTTATTTACACTCCACATTCTTACTTACTTTACCATTTTCCGAATATTGTCAAAAAGAATAGATTTCTTAAATCACAGTGGACCTCATAACATTGGCCCGTAATCATATCATAATGTATCTGATAATTCAATCATTTGATATTATCTCTTAATTCTGTCGATAAATATATCGAAACAAATACGTTCATGTAAAGTATCATATATCTAATACTTTGTTAATGTTTTCAGTTAATATTATATATTATATATACATATCTATATACACATAATTGTTCGTGAATCGTCGAACACGGTCAAAGGGTAATTGATTACATGAATGTAGTTCCAAACTTTTTTAGATTCAACATTACAAATTCTGCTTATCGTGTCGGAAACATATAAAGGCTAGGTTTAAATTTGGTCGGAAATTTCTGGGTCATCACAGTATGTATTATATATATAGATAGAAAGCTAATTGATGATTGAGAGCAAAAACAGTTACAACAACTGATAGTAATTCTCGTGAAACCATTTGTCTATACCTTACCGATACTTTTTACGGACTGTATTTCGTACCCCGTTGATAATTAGTGGTGGATAAAAGTTCTCAGAAAAATTCCAAAATTTTAAATTAACTATATTTATTTATTTTGGTCATTATGGTATAAAATTCGATCATTAATTATTAAATAAATTTTACATTAATTATTCACTCCCAACCCCAAGTAAAATATAAAAATTTTTAAAATTTACCAAATAACTTCTAAATGTATTATTAATAAGCTTATAATTTATAAAACTCATTTTTGGATCACCGTTTATTTTAAAATCACCTAAGTTCCTTTTTAACTCGCTTACTATCGATCGAATTACATTTTAGTGTTACTTGTCGATTACAAAATAAATTCGAATATATATATATATATATATATATATATATATATATATATATATATATATATATAGATATATATATATATATATATATAGTAATGTCATTTATTATTTTTATTTACCCAAATGAATTAAATCACATAAGTTTCTCTTTCATATATATATATATATATATATATATATATATATATATATATATATATATATATATATATATATATATATATGTATTTATTTACAGATAGTGGTTCGTGAATTATCGGGAATAGTCGAAGGTCAATTGAATATATGAAACAGTTCAAAATTTTTGAGACTCAACATTACAACTTCGCTTATCTTGTCGAAATTATATAAAGATTAAGTTTAAATTTGGTCGAAAATTTCCGGGTCGTCACAGTACCTACCCGTTAAAGAAATTTCGTCCCGAAATTTGGTTAGAGTGGTCATCATGGCTAACAATAAAAATATTTTCATGACGAATATGAGCTGATAAATAGAGTTTTATTACTGTTGAGTAATATGGATAAGATAATTCGATTACTCGAAGAGTACGAGTGAAGCTATCGCAAATGTTTGAAATAAAGAAGTAGAGATTCGTCTTAACTTTTGACGTAGTCATGGTTGATTTCCGAAATTCCAAGGATTTAAAGATAATCTTCGAATCTATATAAGATTTGATTCTTCGGTAATTCAGAAAATTAGGATCTTTCTAATTAAATGCGGAGATCTGCCTTGGTTTCTTTATAAGATATTTCACTATAAATTAACTTCTTCCGTTCCATTACTTTTACCACTCCTATACTCAATTCCCAAATTCAAAAGATTGTGAAAATGCTTAATCCAGTTCTGATCCTTGTCCTTATCCTTACTATCGCAACAATCATTATCCTTTTCCAACTTTCACCGGAGGAATCTGTTTTCTTCTACTTCGCCCTTGGGGTTATAGTGTTTTTAATTCTCCCGTGTCTTTATGTTGAGATAAATATTGACATACACAGTTTGTAATTTATGTGTTGTTGTTGGGCTTTATATTCTCCCTTATATGTGAGAGCTCTTTGCCTTTTTATTCTCTTCTTGACTCTAAGTACAACAAGTAATGGTTCAGAATTAGTAGATATGGTGTTTTGAATGAACATGGCTAATGTTCTAAGAGAGAGATTGTAATAGCACGATATTGATTGGTTAAATTACCAAAATTCAAGAGAAAAGATAGAACTATCAGGAAATTATATTCTTGATATGTTTGGAGATTAGGTAGAATGTAAGAGTCATGTAACATGGCACATGATGACGTTATGGTCTGTGAATCATCACGTATCATTAGAAACTCAGCATGACTTACTGTAATATAATCACGTTGATCAAGTGTCATTATATTATACTAATCCATGCTTCAGTTCCTAACATTATTTTAAAAACATTCATATTTTAAATTCGATTTTTTCAGAATTTTAGAAACTAAAACAGTTTCTTTTATGATATAACACAGATAGAGCAGAGAGATCATTAATATCGGACAAGAATATTCATGAAGATATCTTCAGAAATATTGAGGATATTAATAAAGAAAGATACGATGATATCTTAGAATTTCAGAATCAAATTGTGATGAAGAAATTCATTCACGATGATTTAGAGCGGTTAAGGAGTAAGGTATTCGCTAAAGATTTCATCAGAAACAGAATCATCAAGATTCTTTATGTACAAGTTTAGTCCTTGTGATTTGTTTAGAGTCTCCTTCATGGTTTGCTCAATCCATTATTCCAGTACAAATTTCCCATTGAGTGTTTCCAACACTCCATTCTTTATCATTAAACTTTTGACTGTTAAGGCAGTCTTCAGTTTTCACTGTTTCATCAGCTTTTTCAAAGTTCAATGTATTGATTCGTAGGCTGGGTGCTTTTCAGAATTTCAGAATGGAAGATCATAATTCTAAGAGATAGATGTTATATGTATACATATAAATGTTGATGTAGACATGCTGCGAGATTCCAAAATACTGATTGCTGATTCCCGATAATTGGTATGGCAATTCTCGTTACAAGATGCAGATGAATGTATGATAGGGTTTTAATGAATGAATATAATGGTTCTTCAGAGAGACTTAAGCCGATGAGTAATGAAGTTGTGGGTAAGTTTACTGCTAATGTGGTGGAATATAAACGGTTCCTCGATAACGATGACGAAAGACAAACTTATATATCAAAGTGGTAATAAGACTTATTTGAATGAAAACTTGAAGTTGATTTGCTGGAGCTGTGACAAAATTGGCTATTTTGAAAATGGATTGTAAAGTTATTTTCGGTAATAACAACGCCAAAGGAGCTAACACAGATACGTGGTAAACGTTTTCTCAGGTTTTGAGTGTTTTCAGGTGCATAACTATATGCATCAATCTTTTCTTCTGTAGATGAAGTGCGGGTTGTTTATTCTCTCGATTGAGGTGTTTTCAAGAATCATGAAAAGTTTGAACGCTAATTGTAATCGTCATGATACAAACGAGGTTTAAGATGAAATCAAGTGGAAAACTTAAAGAGATGTTTAGTTTCATATGTTATAATCAATATTTTAATTCATTTTAATTTTCCAATGTCATTAGTCCATAGTTAGGAGTCCACAATTAGTAGTTCAACAATTCATATATAGTTTCATATATAATATTCGAATTAATTAATACATGTCGTGACCCGTTATATACATGTCTCAGACTCGATCACAACTCAAAGTATATATATTATTGTAGAATCAACCTCAACCCTGTATAGCTAACTCGAACATTACTGCATATAGAGTGTCTATGGTTATTCCAAATAATATATATATAGATGCGTCGATATGATATGTCAAAACCTTGTATACGTGTATCGATATTTAAAGTGCGTAAAATAAATAACAGAAATTACATGACGATAAATAAAATTGCGAGAATTAAAATTGCGATAAATAAATTGCGATAAATAAATGTAATAAGGGATTAACAGTTAGCTAGAAACAGTTAGCTAGGATTTCGTTAGCGTGGATTCTTAACAAAATTTCTCATAGTTAATTTGTTTGTTTCTAACAAATTTTATTTTGTCAAATGTTTTCTTCATTATGCCACTTGTTAGATTCTGATAGGTCAAAATATGAAATTGAATGAAAATGGTTATTCTGCGGTGAACGGATACGTATATCGGTGGTTGTAAGTAGGATATAAATGACTGTTGAATCAGCTTCGAAGAATGTACAGTGTAACTTATTAATGTGAACTCTAAATATTCCTCGGGTATTACCTACCCTTTAAAATATTTTCACCATTAACAGTTTGTACGAAAGAATTTTTAATTACAATCTTAATGAAAATATATATACATATATATTTTCTTCAGATGTAATCATGGATTTAATGAGTTAATATGATATTAAACTCATTTGATTTACCGTTAGAACAAGAATATATAATCTCTAAAACATTAGAGATTACATAATCGCCATATCGAACGAAGTTAAATGATGTAGAACGATTCGCAGATTGATGATTATGCTCGAGGTACATAATGAGATGTTGAGGTGTGTGATGTTGAACTTAGGTTGTTGGTGGTACTGGTATTGATGTTGGTGCTGGTGATATTGCTGAAACTGGTAAATTTTGCATCATATTCTCCAAAGTCACTACCCGAGCGCGAAATTCGTTGACTTCTTCTATTATTCCGGGATGATTGTCGGTTGGAACGAACGGATGAATAAGGTTTAGAATTTGAGATAATATTTAGTCGTGTTGAGATACTCTGGAAATGAGGTTGAAAATGGTGTTTCAGATAGGTTCGCCGGTAAGTGCTTCAGGTTCATCGCCAAGAGGGCAATATGGTGGATGAAAGGGATTACCTTCTTCTTGTCTCCAATAATTATGTAGGCTATGAACCCATCTCCAATTCATCCAGAATAGATGATGGCTGATTGGTTGATCCATTTCAGTCGCACTGCTTTCGGAGCTTGAGTGGGATTCCATATCGGAATTCAAGGGACTTGAACTAGTGGAGAGTTCCATTTTGTATGATTGAATAAAGGATTTTTCGATATGAAATGATTCCTGGCTATCGGATGGTATTCTACTTACATAGAATATCTATATATATAGCACAAAAGATTTCGTAGATTATGGAGGGATTTACGGAATATGTCAGACAAAGTTTACAGTAATAGATACGCTAAGATATGAATTTGCAGATATGCTAAGATATGAATTTTGTCTATACACTATTTATTCAATCAATGCAGTAAAACGTGTCTAGACTAACAATGATAAGCATGTAATTTCCTAAGGATGATAAGCAGTTAATTTTCGACACGAAATGATAAGCAAAACTTTTGACATGCAGCCACGGTCGAAGTCCAGACCCACTAATGCATCTAAACAACTATCAGTTAGACACACTAATACAAGACCTGGTTTGCTAAGACCACCGCTCTGATACCACCTATAAAGACCCGTCCTAATCCATTTGGATGAATACATTACATTTGGTTACATCGCGAGGTACTTGACCTCTATATGATACATTTTACAAACATTGCACTCGTTTTTAAAAGACAAACTTTCGTCACATTGAAAGTTGACAGCATGCATACCATTTCATAATATATCAAACTATAATTGACTTAATAATAATCTTGATGAACTCAACGACTCGAATGCAACGTCTTTTGAAATATGTCATGAATGACTCCAAGTAATATCTCTAAAATGAGCAAATGCACAGCGAAAGATTTCTTTTATACTTGAGAATAAACATGCTTTAAAGTGTCAACCAAAAGGTTGGTGAGTTCATTAGTTTATCATAATCAATCATTTTCATAATTTTAATAGACCACAAGATTTTCATTTTCATTTCTCATAAATAAACGTCCCATGCATAGAGACAAAAATAATCATTCATATGGATTGAACACCTGGTAACCGATATTAACAAGATGCATATAAGAATATCCCCTATCATTCCGGGACATCCATCAGACATGATAAAACAACATCGAAGTACTAAAGCATCCGCAACCATGGATGAGGTTTGTTAGGCCTAATAGATATATCTTTAGGATTCGCGTCAATTAGTAGATCGGTTTACTAATTCTTAGGCTACCAAGCAAAAAGGGGCATATTCGGCTTCGATCATTCAACCATATAATGTAGTTTCGATTACTTTGTCTATTTCGTAAAACATTTTTAAAAGTAGCGCATGTATTCTCAGTCCCAAAAAAATATATTGCAAAAGCATTTAAAAAGGGAGTAATGAAACTCACTATACTGTATTTTGTAGTAAAAATACATATGACGATATTGAACAATGTAGGGTTGGCCTCGGATTCATGAACCTATATCATTTGGATAATTATTAATACACTTAACTGTAGTCGGATAAGTTTATTTATATATAATTTATTAATTGTATCATTTATATATATATATATATATATATATATATATATATATATATATATATATATATATATATATATATATATATATATATATATCATTTATTCTTTTGTATATAAAAATATTGATTTTTTTATGTTATATGTATTAAATATGTTATATATATATATATATATATATATATATATATATATATATATATATATATATATATATATATATATATATATTATTTTGTTACTAATAGTAATTATAATGATACAAAAGTTATATTAATATTGATAAAAATAATAATAATAATAATAATACTTGTTATTACAAAATATAGTAATAATGTTAATAATAATTATATTAGTAATAAGTATGGTGATATTAATAATAATAATAATAATAATCATAATAATAATAATGTTAATAATAATAACATTTATCATAACAACAACATTAATAATAGTAGTAATTAGTATTAATAATAATATTAATAATAATAATAATAATAATAATAATAATAATAATAATAATAATAATAATAATAATAATAATAATAATAATAATAATGACGATGATGATGATGATGATAATAAGAACTACCTTAAAGAGTTTTCCAAAAAAGAATGCTCTAGACCGAGCTTAAACCCATGACTTCTCGCTTAATCACAAACACTCCAACCACTACTCTACCTATTGTTTTTTTTTTTGTTTTTAATTCACGAAAACAGATATATAATCAATGTCTGTACGCCCCATCATGTCATCTCTATTACACCATCATGCGTTCTTTTTAGTCCACCAAAATCTAATCTTGGCCCAACACATATAGCAGGTTCATGGCCCAATAATATTTTTAAACAAACCCAATTAGTTAAACCCATTTATTTGGATTAATTAGAGCTTATAGCCCACTCTGTATACTAAATTGATTAAGTTGGGTGTGACTAGAATTCGACCAGATACATCATCATCATACAATTTCATCATCCATGTCTTCATCGTGATCATCATTACCTTTACTATGTTCTTTATCATCACTAACCAACCCGTCACCTTCATCCTTCCTCCCCATCGTCATCGTCTTCTGATCATCATTATTGTAATCACCATCATCATCATTTTATGTATCATCATCTCCATCGTCATCAATATCATACATCCATCGTCCATCATCAACGATATCATCGTACATCACCATCATACATCATCTTCATCGAGTCATCATCATAACATAATTATCATACTCGCTACTGTAACATCATTTATCTATATCTCTGATCATCATCTTCTTACGCATAATCAGAAACAGGAACGTAAACATAGCAGCAAAAACAGAAAGAGTCAGGAAGTTGTTTCGATGGTGACGATTGTGTTGGGTTTACAATGGTATGATCATAGAGGGTGTGTTTACGATGGTGGTATGGGTTAGAAAGGAAAATGCAGCAGTAGCAGTAACACTGTAACAGTTAATAGTTGATGGAGTGGGTTCGATGGAGGAAGAAAACAATGCTCGAGTGGGTGATGGTGGTTATTTGTGGGGTTTTGTTTGAAAGAAATAGAAAGAAGAAGAAAAACGCAGCAGTAATTATGCCATTTGATGATGGTGGTGACTATGGAAAAGTGGTGGTTCGTAGGGTGGTGATGGAAGGAGGTGGTAGGGTTGCTTGACAGGAAGAACAAGGAAGAGAAGTGGTGGCTTGGTTGTTCTTGGTGATGAGGGTGGTGATCGTGGTTCATAACAGAAAACTAAGGAGAAACTCGAGTAAGAATGGGAGAGGGAGAGATAGAGAGCGAGTGAGATAGATAGATGTTTGTAGTCGATGGTGATTGTGTAACAATATCAAATAGCAAAAGTAACCAACGGCATCATTAAGTGGTCGATCAAATAAATTACTTGATTTTGGAAGTCGACTAGTAGCAGGAGAAAGGTGGTTCTTGAGTGGGTTTAATTGGATAGAAAAACAAAAAAATGATGGCAAGTGGGGGTTTTTATGTTATGGATATGTATATGTATTTTATATATATAGATAGAAAGCTAATTGATGATTGAGAGCAAAAACAGTTACAACAACTAATAGTAATTCTCATGAAACCATTTGTCTATACCTTACCGACACTTTTTATGGACTGTATTTCGTAACCCGTTGATAATTAGTGGTGGATAAAAGTTCTCAGAAAAATTCCAAAATTTTAAATTAACTATATTTATTTATTTTGGTCATTATGGTATAAAATTCGATCATTAATTATTAAATAAATTTTACATTAATTATTCACTCCCAACCCCAAGTAAAATATAAAAAATTTTAAAATTTATCAAATAACTTCTAAATGTATTATTAATAAGCTTATAATTTATAAAACTCATTTTTGGATCACCGTTTATTTTAAAATCACCTAAGTTCCTTTTTAACTCGCTTACTATCGATCGAATTACATTTGAGCGTTACTTGTCGATTACAAAATAAATTCGAAAATATATGTGTGGGTATATATATATATATATATATATATATATATATATATATATATATATATATATATATATATATATATATATATATATATATATATATATATATATATATATATATATATATATATATATATATATATATATATATATATTCGATATACTTCATTTACATATATAGATTTATAGTAATGTCATTTATTATTTTTATTTACCCAAATGAATTAAATCACATAAGTTTCTCTTTCATATATATATATATATATATATACAGATAGTGGTTCGTGAATCGTCGGGAATAGTCGAAGGTCAATTGAATATATGAAACAGTTCAAAATTTTCGAGACTCAACATTACAACTTTGCTTATCTTGTCGAAATTATATAAAGATTAAGTTTAAATTTGGTCAAAAATTTCCGGGTTGTCACACACCCGAACTACTATAAATCCTTGTGTCTATGTTCTTTACATTACTTCATTCATCATTTTGAACATATACACTACACACATCAAGTTTGAGTTGAATTGGTTGATCATAGTTAATCGAATTTGGTGATCAATTGAAAAAGTGTTAAAAAAGTATTAAGTAACTATTCATCCCCTAGTTATTTACAATTAGTATCAGATCGGTTGCTCAAATTATTGCTCTATAAATGTTTTTGAAAGTGTCAAAATTCGTTTCGTGCAAAAACTTGAGTCAACGATTCTCAGATCAACTCAAACTATGGGATAATTGGAAGAATTGGTGAAGGAAGCACCATGTGTGGAAATTGAGATTTGAGACTTATCTCAAATCCAAAGATTACTACTTGTAGAGAATAATCAAAGTAGGAGACTTTGTTCCACAAGCAAGTTCAAGACTAGTGAAGTCAACATTTCAAAACAATGATGTTTTGAAACAATTTGATGCAATTTCATTAATTCATGGAATTCTTCCTAGTGAAGAAAGAATAAAGATAATTTCATGTGAAAGTGCAAAAGAGTGTTGGGATTCACTATGCTCTCAAGAAGAAGAAAACTCTAGGAGTTTAAAGGGTAAAGGAGTAAGGAAGAATTTGGGGAAGCTTGGTGATTCTCAAGAAAAGGGTTTGAATGGAAATGAAGACTTTTGCCTCATGAGTTCTTGGAATGATATAAATCAAGATGGTCAAAGTGAGGAAGAGGTTGAATCTCCCTTCAAAGAAGATGATGTCTCAAGCATGGATTGCAATGAGGTACATGTATTCTATACTGATCCGAAATTTTCCATGTTTACATATATTAACTAAATTTGATATTTACATGATTAAGTGTTTCTAACATGTTAATCAATCAAACTTGTTAAGACTTGATTAATTGAAATCGGTTTCATATAGACAATTGACCACCCAAGTTGACTGGTGATTCACCAACGTTAAAACTTGTAAAAACTATATGATGTTATATATATGGACATATATATAGTTAACATGTTATTATGATAAGTAAATATATCATTAAGTATATTAACAACGAACTACATATGTAAAAACAAGACTACTAACTTAATGATTTTGAAACGAGACATATATGTAACGATTATCGTTGTAACAACATTTAACTGTATATATATCATACTAAGATATATTAATATATCATAATATCATGATAATGTAATAATTTAACATTTCTTTAGATATAATAAATAATATGTTAACAACATTTAACAAGATCGTTAACCTAAAGGTTTCAAAACAACACTTACATGTAACGACTAACGATGACTTAACGACTCAGTTAAAATGTATATACATGTAGTGTTTTAATATGTATTCATACACTTTTGAAAGACTTCAAGACACTTATCAAAATACTTCTACTTAACAAAAATACTTACAATTACATCCTCGTTCAGTTTCATCAACAATTCTACTCGTATGCACCCGTATTTGTACTCGTACAATACACAGCTTTTAGATGTATATACTATTGGTATATACACTCCAATGATCAGCTCTTAGTAGCCCATGTGAGTCACCTAACACATGTGGGAACCATCATTTTGCAACTAGCATGAAATATCTCATAAAATTACAAAAATATGAGTAAATCATTCATGACTTATTTACATGAAAACAAAATTACATATCCTTTATATCTAATCCATACACCAACGACCAAAAAAACCTACAAACACTTTCATTCTTCAATTTTATTCATCTAATTAATCTCTCTCAAGTTCTATCTTCAAGTTCTAAGTGTTCTTCATAAATTCTATAAGTTCTAGTTTCATAAAATCAAGAATACTTCCAAGTTTGCTAGCTTACTTCCAATCTTGTAAAGTGATCATCCAACCTCAAGAAATATTTCTTATTTATAGTAAGATATCTTTATAATATAAGGTAAAACTCATATTCAAACTTTGTTTCAATTTCTATAACTATAACAATCTTATTTCGAGTGGAAATCTTACTTGAATTTGTTTTCGTGTCGTGAATCTACTTCAAGAACTTTCAAGCCATCCAAGGATCCTTTGAAGCTAGATCTATTTCTCTCATTTCCAGTAGGTTTATCCACAAAACTTGAGATAGTAATGATGTTCATAACATCATTCAATTCATATATATATAAAACTACCTTATTCGAAGGTTTAAACTTGAAATTACTAGAACATAGTTTAGTTAATTCTAAACTTGTTCGCAAAAAAAAGTTAATCCTTCTAACTTGACTTTTAAAATTAACTAAACACATGTTCTATATCTATATGATATGCTAACTTAATGATTTAAAACCTGAAAACACGAAAAACACCGTAAAACCGGACATACGCCGTCGTAGTAACACCGCGGGCTGTTTTGGGTTTGATAATTAAAAACTATGATAAACTTTGATTTAAAAGTTGTTCTTCTGGGAAAATGATTTTTCTTATGAACATGAAACTATATCCAAAAATTATGGTTAAACTCAAAGTGGAAGTATGTTTTTCAAAATGGTCATCAAGACGTGGTTCTTTCGACTGAAATTACTACCTCTTACAAAAACGATTTGTAACTTATATTTCTGACTATAAACCTATACTTTTTCTATTTAGATTCATAAAATAGAGTTCAATATGAAACCATAGCAATTTGATTCACTCAAAACGGATTTAAAACGAAGAAGTTATGGGTAAAACAAGATTGGATATTTTTTGATTGTTGTAGCTACAGGAAATATTGTAACAATTCTATACAAATCATATCCTAGCTAACTTATATTGTATTATACATGTATTCTAATATATTATGTAATCTTGGGATACCATAGACACGTATGCAAATATTTTGACATATCATATCGACCCATGTATATATATTATTTGGAACAACCATAGACACTCTATATGCAGTAATGTTTGAGTTAGCTATACAGGGTTGAGGTTGATTACAAAAATATATATACTTTGAGTTGTGATCTAGCCTGAGACATGTATACACTGGGTCGTGGATTGATTCAAGATAATATATATCAATTTATTTCTGTACATCTAACTATGGACAACTAGTTGTAGGTTACTAACGATGACAACTGACTTAATAAACTTAAAACATCGAAAATGTATTAAAAATGTTGTAAATATATTTTGAACATACTTTGATATATATATATATATATATATATATATATATATATATATATATATATATATATATATATATATATATATATATATATATATATATATATATATATATATATATTTGTTATAGGTTCGTGAATCGACCAGTGGCCAAGTCGTACTCCCGACGAAGTAAAAATCTGTGAAAGTGAGTTATAGTCCCACTTTTAAAATCTAATATTTTGGGATGAGAATACATGTAGTTTTATAAATGTTTTACGAAATAGACACAAGTAAATGAAACTACATTATATGGGTGAATGATCGAAGCCGAATATGCCCCTTTTGCTTGGTAACCTAAGAATTAGTAAACCGATCTACTAATTGACGCGAATCCTAAAGATAGATCTATTGGGCCTAACGAACCCCATCCAAAGTACCGGATGCTTTAGTACTTCGAATTCGTTTTTATCATGTCTGAAGGATTTCCCGGAATGATAGGGGATATTCTTATATGCATCTTGTTAATGTCGGTTAACAGGTGTTCACCATATGAATGATTTTTATCTCTATGTATGGGATGTATATTGAAATATGAAATCTTGTGGTCTATTATTATGATTTGATAATATATAGGTTAAAATTATAACTCACCAACATTTTTGTTGACGTTTTAAGCATGTTTATTCTCAGGTGATTATTAAGAGATTCCGCTGTTGCATACTAAAATAAGGACAAGATTTGGAGTCTATGCTTGTATGATATTATGTAAAAACTGCATTCAAGAAACGTATTTTTGATGTAATATATTCTTATTGTAAACCATTATGTAATGGTCGTGCGTAAAAGGTATATTTTAGATTATCATTATTTGATAATCTACGTAATGCTTTTTAAACCTTTATCGATAAAATAAAGGTTATGGTTGTTTTAAAAATGAATGTTGTCTTTGAAAAATGTCTCATATAGAGGTCAAAACCTCGCGATGAAATCAATTAATATGGAACGTTTATAATCAATATGAACGGGACATTTCAAATTCTATCCTTCTAATTATGAAGAATTGTTAGATGATTACAAGACTATTAAATTTGTGTATGATAGTAGTTGTGACAAAGTAAAACTTTTGGAGAAAGAATTACACAAAGTTAGACAACTTAACAAAGTTTTAATTGATGAAAATAACACATTGAAAAGAAAACTTGAAAGGATAACTATTTATGATTTATCAAAAGATAAACTTGAAATGAATGTGTATCACGACTCTAGCAAACACAAGTCATGTAATCAAAGTCCATTATCCATTATTTGAAGAATTGAGAACATGGGGAAAATAGATCAAGCTAACAATTCAGTGGTAGGGATAAGTCAAGGATTGGGTAAACTTAAAATCAATCAAAACCAATGATCAAAATGCTAATGAGAATAGCCTTCTCAAAAAGACTTTGTATTAATGAAAGGTTATTCTTACAAATGCAAAATTGTTTTTTGAAAAATGATTTTAAAAGATTAGTGAAGGAAGCTTACTTGCATTAGGATTGTGTGTTTATGTGAAACTATGTATTGCATGCTAAATACTAGATTGATGCGTTTTGTGTATACTATGTGCATGATTGAATATATATATATATATATATATATATATATATATATATATATATATATATATATATATATATATATATATATATATATATATATATATATATATATGTCATTGATGATTAAACATCGGGAGGATGTAATCATTCAATGTTAGGAAAAGAAAACTTGTCCTCAAGTATTCTATAGAACCTAAGAATCGTCAAAACGCGCTCAAAGAAAGAAGAAGTGAAGAAATTGGTGATCAGAAGAATCCACGGCTGCATCACGGCAGACCGTATACCCGACCACAGACTCCTATCCTGTACGTGTGAAAATTCCTGTATGGCTAACACCACGGTCGACCATGCTTTGACCGTGCGTCGTGTGATGCCTCGTACAAAATTAACGTGTACGGATCATCAACAACAGGTCCATTACAAGGTTACAACACTATATGCTATTTTAAAACAAGTTTGCATTCATGGAAAGATAACGTTTTACAGAAGATAGCGTGCTTCTACGAATAGAAAGCATTAATATAAGTATGTGACACGAAGGTCATTACAAAGCCACTGTTCAAAAATAGCATATGTTATGAATGCAAAGTAAAAGTTTCGTAATTGAGATATCTCTAAGCAATGCAGTGGAAGTCTAACACCGAGAGTCTAATACAGCGGAAGCAACATACATCTAAGCACCTGAGAAATAACATGCTTAAAAAGTCAACACGAATATTGGTGAGCTATAGTTTGATTGTAACAATAAGGTAACATAGGCCACGAGATTTCGTATTCAAAATAGTATGAAAAGTATATGCTTGACCGTGGGCACTTGGTAACTAACTTAACGTATATATCACCCCCTATAAGTACACTTGGCGAGTGCGTAAGTTTACGAAGTATTAAACACCCGTTAAATGCTAGCGCGACTATCCTGAGTGGGGATGTCAAACCCTATGGATCCATATCTAAGATTCGCGTTCACCGGTTCAAAAACTAATGACTAAACGTTGCCGAGCTAAGGGGAAATTTTATGCCGTTATATCACCCACACATATATAAAGTTTAAGTACTCGTGCCTAGTAAGTAAAACATAAAAAGCGCATGTATTCTCAGTCTCAAAAATAGTTAAAGTAAAAAGGGAGCTATAACTCACAGTGAAAGTGCGGTAAAAGTCGATACGAGATAAGTAAGCAAGTAAGTCGTTCCGAAAGGTCCTCAACCTAAGTCAAAAGTTACTAAGTCAGTAAGTTGTCCCAAAAGTGTTTAAATGTACGTAATTTAAGTCTTAAGTGTCATCATCATCAACATCATACGTAAAAAGTAAAGTAAGTTTTCAATCAAGAATAGAGATCGAAACAAAGGATGACTTCGTTCAGCAGCTACGACCTCTGTACAAACTGAAATGATGTGAGACCAGTGGCCAAGGCTCCGTATTTGAGTCCTCTAACCGCTGACCAATTTTCAGAACCTAACTCATCATCGTTTGACCGTGGCGACGGTTTAAGTACGAGTAGGTCAGAATTTTCAGCACAACGTTACAAAGGCGCAGTGACTTTCGGAAGGCTACAAATCCTAAACCGTAAATTGGATTAAGATGAGTCTTAAATGAAAAGTCATCTATTCGAACGGAAATATATGGAAATCAACTTTTCCAGAAGCCCAGGAGCCTGATCAGACCCTGAAAAACAGAAAGCAAGTGCTCTGGTGGGTTTCTTGGTGTTTGATGCTCATCACGGTTCTCATCCTTGATGCATATAAGCCTCAAGTGTACAACTCTTGATGTTTTAGCATCAATTTAACCAAGATTTAACCATCAACACACAAACTTAGGACTAAGAAATAAAATACAACTCTTGTGAGAGTTTGAGCAAGGTGATGAACCAAAGTTACATCAATTTCTTAGTTCCAACACAAATACAAGTCCTATTAAGCTATAAACTTTAAATTCAACTAAATAAGCAAGACCTTAAGCTATAGAACTTAGATCTTAGCTAAGTATTAAAGACCTTAGACTAGAAAGTCTAGATCTCATGTTCTTGGTGAAACCCTAAGTCATAATACTTAGACTTTCAACTTTTACACAACCATAAGTTACAAAACTTAGATCTTGTAAAGTAAAGGGAACACAAGTTAATGAAATCTTGTTTTGACAAGCTAGATGACCATAAGTTACTTAACTTAGATCAACTTTAAATGAGTGAAAGTTATAAGCTAGGAAGCTTAAACTTTCTTGTTCTTGAACCTTCAAAGTTGGACTTTGGTTACAAGATTTATGAGTTCAAAGTTAACAAGTAAATCTTTGACCAAGGAGTTTATGTAAATCGAATTTCTCAAACATAAATGATAAATTTAAAGTTAAAACTAAACAAGTTCAAAGTTAGATCCTTTATATAATGAGATGTCAAGTTACAAGCTTGAATCTTCATAAAATGAACTTTAAAGTTCCAATACTTGAACTTAAAGAGGATCTTAAAGTAATTGATCCTTTGATTATTACAAGTTTCATGTAGGACCAAAAGCTACAAAGCTTTGATCCTTGTTCTTGCTTCTTTATCATACAAGTAATTAAAGAATGCAAGATAACATAAGGATTTAAGTTAGAAGAACCAAAATCCAAGAATAATAAAAAGATGATGATGATTACAATTTTGGAAGCAAAAAAAGAAGAAAGAAAAAGAGTTTAAACCTTCAAGTTCTTCAAGAAAAGTTAGAGAGAAACTTGAGAGAAAAAGAGTGTGTGTTTTTGTGAAATGAAATGAGAGAATGAAGTGAAGTTTAAAAAAAAAATGGAATGGTGGTAATGGTTGGTGTAGGCCGACGGTTTGGGGAGCAAAAAGGGGGGACCATTTGCTTGGCATGGGTGGTAGTACATGGTGGTGTAGGTACATGTTGGGTGGCATGGGGTGTAAGGTTAAAATGTGTAAGTATTAGTACCAAGCATGCTTAATACTTGTCGTATTTACTAATGGGTCTTGTCTTATGCTTCATGGGCTAACTAGTCCATTAATTAGTCCATTAAGTGAGCCCATTAAGTTAAGTAGGTTGGGCCTTTAATAAGCTAGGTCCATTAAGGTGTTAAGTCCATTAAAACTAACTAGTAAGCATTAGTAAACACTAAACATAATTAAGGAATCATAAAGCCAAGTAATTGTCATAAATATATAATAATTATGTTTACGTAGTTATAATATTCCAATTATGATAAAATTTTATCGTGCACTAAGTATGTAGCTCGTTTTAAACAATAAGTGGCACTAACGTTCGTAAATGTATTCAAGGATTATGTTAAGTAACTAAGTACTTAAAAACATGTTATAAGGTATTAACGAAAGTAATTAACATAGTTAATGATCCCAACAATTAATCTAACTCAGTACGCACAGAAACACAGTTTCGTGAAAGTAATAAATATAATTAAAAGTCAAAAAATTCGGGTCGTAACACGTGGTCTGATTATGTTTTAAATTAAATAAACTTCATTCCAACTCACTTCAAAACACACACACTTTACACACGGCTGAGGAGATCGACCACACGAAGAAGAACGCTCATTACTTTAATCTCAATTCCTACTTTCGGTATGATTAATCCTTGCTTTCCTAGCATTCAATTGTGTTTGTATGATGAATTAGGGTTATGAAGAAACCCTAACTAGAATGAATCAAAACTTAAGTTGATGCAAACAATCAAAATTGTTCTTAAAGAACAACTTGGAAACGATTATAGTAGTACCTATCTATACGTTAATTTAACATTGAATAATTCTAGGGCTCATTATACATCTAGGTTAGATTTTCATAGAATCATTGTTCATATGATATAAATGACATTGTTGCAAATTGAGTGTGATAGTGTTGGATATCAAAACATGTGTTGATGATGATCTCAAAAGTCTAGAACACATATGAACTTTATGAAAATCTTAATCTAGTTGCAAACTCATTGACACTAATGAAGAGTGAAAATGTGAAGAACATTAACATCAAAACATCTAAGTATTGATGATAATTAGTTTGCAAAACTTGTTGCCTACAATTGAATTATACACTTTGAATTAATTTGAAGTATCATTGTGTAGAAAATGGCTAGAGGAAAGGGAAAGAGCAGTGAACCAAGAAGAAAGGACTCATACGATCCACCGTCAGATCCTACAAAAAGAATTAATTACAATATTTGGTTTATCTCTGACCATCCTATCACTGAAGGAAGAAAAGTTGCCCACGATCAAATGCCAGAGCTTATGAGACAATTCAAAACTCTTCAATGGGAAACATTTCTTACTCTTGATGGTCTCATTTATCCATCTCTCATTCGCGAATTTTATGCAAATTTTAATTTTTTGAATAATGAAGTCTCCTTCAGTCTTCAAGGCACCAATTACCGCTACTCTCTTGTGGATTTCGGGCGCATTCTCCAAGTTCCAACAGATGGTGAAGAATTCTTCAGTTCGCATCATGAACTGGCATATCTTCCGAATTTTATCTCCAATAAAGCGGCATTGATAGATACACTATGCAAAGAAAGTGCTCCTCGAGCTGAAATCGAGAGGTCTGGAGTACTGGGAAGACATTTCTCTTCTAAGTATGAAGTTTGGAACAAAGTCATTGACTACAACTGAAATGTCCCGTTCATATTGATTATAAACGTTCCATATTAATTGATTTCGTTGCGAGGTTTTGACCTCTATATGAGACGTTTTTCAAAGACTGCATTCATTTTTAAAACAACCATAACCTTTATTTTATCAATAAAGGTTTCAAAAGCATTACGTAGATTATCAAATAATGATAATCTAAAATATACCGTTTACACACGACCATTACATAATGGTTTACAATAGAAATATATTACATCGACATATGTTTTTTGAATGCAGTTTTTACATAATATCATGCAAACATGGACTCCAAATCTTGTCCTTATTTTAGTATGCAACAGCGGAAGCTCTTAATATTCACCTGAGAATAAACATGCTTTAAACGTCAACAAAAATGTTTTTGAGTTATAGGTTTAACCTATATATATCAAATCGTAACAATAGACCACAAGATTTCATATTTTAATATACATCCCATACATAGAGATAAAAATCATTCATATGGTGAACACCTGGTAACCAACATTAACAAGATGCATATATAAGAATATCCCCATCATTCCGGGACACCCTTCGGATATGATATAAATTTCGAAGTACTAAAGCATCCGGTACTTTGGATGGGGTTTGTTAGGCCCAATAGATCTATCTTTAGGATTCGCGTCAATTAGGGTGTCTGTTCCCTAATTCTTAGATTACCAGACTTAATAAAAAGGAGCATATTCGATTTCGATAATTCAACCATAGAATGTAGTTTCACGTACTTATGTCTATTTTGTAAATCATTTATAAAACCTGCATGTATTCTCATCCCAAAAATATTAGATTTTAAAAGTGAGACTATAACTCACTTTCACAGATTTTTACTTCGTCGGGAAGTAAGACTTGGCCACTGGTTGATTCACGAACCTATAACAATATATACATATATATCAAAGTATGTTCAAAATATATTTACAACACTTTTAATACATTTTGATGTTTTAAGTTTATTAAGTCAGCTGTCCTCTTTAGTAACCTACAACTAGTTGTCCACAGTTAGATGTACAGAAATAAATCGATAAATATTATCTTGAATCAATCCACGACCCGGTGTATACGTATCTCAGTATTGATCACAACTCAAACTATATATATATTTTGGAATCAACCTCAACCCTGTATAGCTAACTCCAACATTCACATATAGAGTGTCTATGGTTGTTCCTCAATATATATATATAGATGGGTCGACATGATAGGTCGAAACATTGTATACGTGTCTATGGTATCTCAAGATTACATAATATACAATATAAGTTGATTAGGTTATGGTTGGAATAGATTTATTACTAACTTTCACGTAGGTAAAATGAGTAGTTTTTATCAATCTTGTTTTACTCGCCATTTCTTCGTTTCTAATCCGTTTTGAGTGATTCCAGTGGCCACGGTTTCGTATTGAACTTAAATTTATGAATCTAAACATAAAAAGTATAAGTTTATAGTCGAAAATACAAGTTACAAGTCGTTTTTGAAAGAGGTAGTCATTTCCGTCGAAAGAACGACATCTTGATGACTATTTTGAAAAACATACTTTCACTTTGAGTTTAACCATGATTTTTGGATATAGTTTCATGTTCATAAGAAAAATCATTTTTCCAGAAGTATAGCTTTTAAATCAAAGTTCTTCTTAGCTTTTAATTATCCCATCCAAAACAGCCCCCGGTTTTACTACGACGGCGTATATCCAGTTTTATGGTGTTTATCGTGTTTTCGGGTTTTAAATCATTAAGTTAGCATATCATATAGATATAGAATATGTGTTTAGTTGATTTTAAAAGTCTAGTTAGAAGGATTAACTTTATTTGCGAACAAGTATTAGAATTAACTAAACTATGTTCTAGTGATTACAAGTTTATAACGTTGAATAAGACAGCTTTTATGTATGAATCGAATGATGCTATGAATATCATTACTACCTCAAGTTCCTTGGATAAACCTACTGGAAATGAGAAAAAAGGATCTAGCTTCAAAGGATCCTTGGATGGCTTGAAAGTTCTTGAAGCAGAATCATGACACGAAAACAATTTCAAGTAAGATTTCCACTCGAAATAAGATTGTTATAGTTATAGAAATTGAATTAAAGTTTGAATATGATTATTACCTTGTATTAGAAAGATAACCTACTGTAAGTAACAAATGTTTCTTGATCTTGGATGATTAATTGGAATGGATTTAGAAAACTTGGAAGTAAACTTGCAATCTTGGAAGTATTCTTGATTTTATGAAACTAGAACTTTTAGAATTTATGAAGAACACTTAGAACTTGAAGATAGAACTTGAGAGAGATCAATTAGATGAAGAAAATTGAAGAATGAAAGTGTTTGTAGGTGTTTTTGGTCGTTGGTGTATGGATTAGATATAAAGGATATGTAATTTTGTTTTCATGTAAATAAGTCATGAATGATTACTCATATTTTTGTAATTTTATGAGATATTTCATGCTAGTTGCCAAATGATGGTTCTCACATGTGTTAGGTGACTCACATTGGCTGCTAAGAGCTGATCATTGGAGTGTATATACCAAAAGTACATACATCTAAAAGCTGTGTATTGTACGAGTACAAATACGGGTGCATACGAGTAGAATTGTTGATGAAACTGAACGAGGATGTAATTGTAAGTATTTTTGTTAAGTAGAAGTATTTTGATAAGTGTCTTGAAGTCTTTCAAAAGTGTATGAATACATATTAAAACACTACATGTATATACATTTTAACTGAGTCGTTAAGTCATCGTTAGTCGTTACATGTAAGTGTTGTTTTGAAACCTTTAGGTTAACGATCTTGTTAAATGTTGTTAACCCAATGTTTATAATATCAAAATAGATTTTAAATTATTATATTATCATGATATTATGATGTACGAATATCTCTTAATATGATATATATACATAAAATGTCGTTACAACGATAATCGTTACATATATGTCTCGTTTCAAAATCATTAAGTTAGTAGTCTTGTTTTTACATATGTAGTTCATTGTTAATATACTTAATGATATGTTTACTTATCATAATATCATGTTAACTATATATATAACCATATATATGTCATCATATAGTTTTTACAAGTTTTAACGTTCGTGAATCACCGGTCAACTTGGGTGGTCAATTGTCTATATGAAACCTATTTCAATTAATCAAGTCTTAACAAGTTTGATTGCTTAACATGTTGGAAACACTTAATCATGTAAAATAACAATTTCATTTAATATATATATAAACATGGAAAAGTTGGGTCACTACAGTACCTACCCGTTAAATAAATTTCGTCCCGAAATTTTAAGCAGTTTGAGGTGTTGACGTATCTTCTGGAAATAAATGCGAGTATTTCTTCTTCATCTGTTCTTCTCATTCCCAGGTGAACTCGGGTCCTCTATGAACATTCCATCGAACCTTAACAATTGGTATCTTGTTTTGCTTAAGTCTTTTAACCTCACGATCCATTATTTCGATGGGTTCTTCGATGAATTGAAGTTTTTCATTGATTTGGATTTAGTCCAACGGAATAGTGAGATCTTCTTTAGCAAAACATTTCTTCAAATTTGAGACGTGGAAAGTGTTATGTACAGCCGCGAGTTGTTGAGGTAGCTCCAGTTGGTAAGCTACTGGTCCGACACGATCTATAATCTTGAATGGTCCAATGTACCTTGGATTTAGTTTCCCCCATTTACCAAATCGAACAACGCCTTTCCAAGGTGAAACGTTAAGCATGACCATTTCTCCAATTTCAAACTCTATATCTTTTCTTTTACTGTTCGCGTAGCTCTTTTGTCGACTCTGGGCAGTTTTCAATCTTTGCTGAATTTGGATGATTTTCTCGGTAGTTTCTTGTATTATCTCTGGACCCGTAATCTGTCTATCCCCCACTTCACTCCAACAAATCGGAGACCTGCACTTTCTACCATAAAGTGCTTCAAACGGCGCCATCTCAATGCTTGAATGGTAGCTGTTGTTGTAGGAAAATTCTGCCAACGGTAGATGTCGATCCCAACTGTTTCCGAAATCAATAACACAAGCTAGTAGCATGTCTTCAAGCATTTGTATCGTCCTTTCACTCTGCCTATCAGTTTGTGGATGATAGGCAATACTCATGTCTAGACGAGTTTCCAATGCTTGCTGTAACGTCTGCCAGAATCTTGAAACAAATCTGCCATCCCTATCAGAGATAATAGAGACTGGTATTCCATGTCTGGAGACAACTTCCTTCAAGTATAGTCGTGCTAACTTCTCCATTTTATCATCTTCTCTCATTGGCAGAAAGTGTGCTGACTTGGTAAGACGATCAACTATTACCCAAATAGTATCATAACCATTTGCAGTCCTTGGCAATTTAGTAATGAAATCCATGGTAATGTTTTCCCATTTCCATTCCGGGATTTCGGGTTATTGAAGTAGACCTGATGGTTTCTGATGCTCAGCTTTGACCTTAGAACACGTCAAACATTCTCCTACGTATTTAGCAACATCGGCTTTCATACCCAGCCACCAAAAATGTTTCTTGAGATCCTTGTACATCTTTCTCGTTCCAGGATGTATTGAGTATCTGGTTTTATGAGCTTCTCTAAGTACCATTTCTCTCATATCTCCAAATTTTGGTACCCAAATTCTTTCAGCCCTATACCGGGTTCCGTCTTCCCGAATATTAAGATGCTTCTCCGATCCTTTGGGTATTTCATCCTTTAAATTTCCCTCTTTTAAAACTCCTTGTTGCGCCTCCTTTATTTGAGTAGTAAGGTTATTGTGAATCATTATATTCATAGATTTTACTCGAATGGGTTCTCTGTCCTTCCTGCTCAAGGCGTCGGCTACCACATTTGCCTTCCTCGGGTGGTAACGAATCTCAAAGTCGTAATCATTCAACAATTCAATCCACCTACGCTGCCTCATATTCAGTTGTTTCTGATTAAATATGTGTTGAAGACTTTTGTGGTCATTATATATAATACTTTTGACCCCATATAAGTAGTGCCTCCAAGTCTTTAATGCAAAAACAACCGCGCCCAATTCCAAATCATGCGCCGTATAATTTTGTTCGTGAATCTTTAATTGTCTAGACGCATAAGCAATCACCTTCGTTCGTTGCATTAATACACAACCGAGACCTTGCTTTGATGCGTCACAATAAATCACAAAATCATCATTCCCTTCAGGCAATGACAATATAGGTGCCGTAGTTAGCTTTTTCTTCAATAACTAAAACGCTTTCTCTTGTTCATCCTTCCATTCAAATTTCTTCCCTTTATGCGTTAATGCAGTTAAGGGTTTTGCTATTCTGGAAAGGTTTTGGATGAACCTTCTGCAGTAACCAGCTAGTCCTAAAAACTGGCGTATGTGTTTCGGATTTTTCGGGGTTTCCCACTTTTCAACAGTTTCTATCTTTGCCGGATCCACCTTAATACCTTCTTTGTTCACTATGTGACCGAGAAATTGAACTTCTTCCAACCAAAATGCACACTTTGAAAACTTAGCGTACAATTCTTCCTTCCTCAATACTTCTAACACCTTTCTCAAATGTTCACCGTGTTCTTGGTCATTCTTTGAGTAAATAAGTATGTCATCAATGAAAATAATGACAAACTTGTCAAGGTTTGGTCCACACACTCGGTTCATAAGGTCCATGAACACAGCTGGTGCATTATTTAAACCAAACGGCATGACCATAAACTCGTAATGACCGTAACGTGTTCTGAAAGCAGTCTTTGGAATGTCATCTTCTTTCACCCGCATTTGATGATACCCGGAACGTAAGTCAATCTTTGAATAAACAGACGAGCCTTGTAGTTGATCAAATAAGTCGTCGATTCTCGGTAGTGGGTAGCGGTTCTTGATGGTAAGTTTGTTCAACTCTCGGTAGTCGATACACAACCTGAATGTACCATCTTTCTTCTTGACAAACAAAACAGGAGCTCCCCACGGTGATGTGCTTGGTCGAATGAAACCACGCTCTAAAAGTTCTTTGTAATTGGCTTTGTAGTTCTTTCATCTCACTGGTGCGAGTCTGTAAGGAGCATGAGCTATTGGTGTAGCTCCTGGTACAAGATCTATTTAAAATTCAACAGATCGATGTGGAGGTAGTCCCGGTAATTCTTTCAGAAATACATCGGGAAATTCTTTTGCGACGGGAACATCATTGATGCTCTTTTCTCCAGTTTGTACTTTCTCGACGTGTGCTAGAACAGCATAGCAACCTTTTCTTATTAGTTTTTGTGCCTTCAAATTACTAATAAGATGTAGCTTCGTGTTGCCCTTTTCTCCGTACACCTTTAAGGTTTCTCCTTCTTCTCGTACAATGCGAATTGCATTTTTATAACATACGATCTCTGCTTTCACCTTCTTCAGCCAGTCCATGCCAACTATTACATCAAAACTCCCTAACTCTACGGGTATCAAATCAATCTTAAATATTTTGCTACCCATTTTAATTTCTCGATTCCGGCATATATAATCTGCTGAAATTAATTTACCGTTTGCTAATTCGAGTAAAAATTTACTATCCAACGGCGTCAATGGACAACTTAATTTAGCACAAAAATCTCTACTCATATAGCTTCTATCCGCACCCGAATCAAATAAAACGTAAGCAGATTTATTGTCAATAAGAAACGTACCCGTAACAAGCTCTGGGTCTTCCTGTGCCTCTGCCGAATTAATATTGAAAACTCTTCCGCGGCCTTGTCCATTCGTGTTCTCCTGGTTCGGGCAATTTCTAATAATGTGGCCCGGTTTTTCACATTTATAACAAACTACATTGGCATAACTTGCTCCGATACTACTTGCTCCGTCATTACTCGTTCCGACACCATTTGTTCCTTTTGTTCTGTTAACCCCTGGTCCGTAGACATCACACTTCACCGCGCTATGACCATTTCTTTTACACTTGTTGCAAAATTTGGTGTAGAACCCCGATTGATACTTTTCACACCTTTGGCATAGCTGCTTCTGATTGTTGTTGTTATTGCGGTTATTATTGTTGTTGGGATGATTGTTGTAGTTGTTGTTGTTGTTGTTGTTGTTGTTGTTGTTGTTCTTGTTGGGCCGTTTATTGTCGTTGCGATTGATGTTGCGATTGTTGGTATAGTTGTTGCGATTATTGTTGTAATTGCTGGTGTTGTTGTATTGGTGATTCTTATCACCGTTTTCCTCCCACTTTCTTTTAACTTGCTTCACATTGGCCTCTTCAGCAGTCTGTTCTTTAATTCTTTCTTCAATCTGGTTCACTACTTTGTAAGCCATTCTACATGCCTGTTGTATGGAGGCGGGCTCATGTGAACTTATATCTTCTTGGATTCTTTCCGATAATCTTTCACAAACGCGTCGATCTTCTCTTCCTCATCTTCGAACGCTCCCGGACACAATAGGCATAATTCCGTGAATCGTCTTTCGTACGTGGTAATATCAAATCCTTGGGTTCATAACCCTCTAAGTTCTGTCTTGAGCTTATTGACCTCTGTTCTGGGATGGTACTTCTCGTTCATCAAGTGCTTGAATGCTGACCACGGTAGTGCGTAAGCATCATCTTATCCCACTTGCTCTAGATAGGTATTCCACCATGTTAACACAGAACCTGTGAAGGTTTGCGTAGCATACTTCACTTTGTCCTCTTCAGTACACTTACTTATGGCAAACACCGATTCGACCTTCTCGGTCCACCGTTTCAATCCGATCAGTCCTTTGGTTCCATCAAATTCCAAAGGTTTGCAGGCAGTGAATTCTTTGTAGGTGCATCTTACACGATTTCCTGTACTGCTAGATCCAAGGTTATTTTTGGTATGTAGCGCAGCCTGTACTGCGGCTATGTTTGAAGCAAGAAAGGCACGAAATTCCTCTTCGCTCATATTCAAGGTGTGTTGAGTAGTCGGTGCCATTTCCTTCAAAATAGTCAAATGAAACGAGTTAATCATATAGAATATCAAGAGTAGTCAATAGTATTTCGTAGCGTAATATGAACTTATTTATAAAAGCTCTTTCTTCATATTAGCATTTTATACTCTTTAATTCGGTTAGTACCTACCCGTTAAGTTCATACTTAGTAGCTAACATACCATTTCAACTACTACAATTCTATATGAAAAACTAATCACAAAAAAAATATATATATCATATTCAAACCTTTATACAATAACTTGCAAACTTACAATACCGCTTTTTTTTTTTTTACATATAGCATGAAATATAGCACATAAAACTTTGATACAAAGTAGTTGCGAAGATAATTCTAGTTAATAAATAAGGCGTTCAGCAAAGGCAATAAAGACACGTAATTCATACGTCCAGAAACAAGTTATGCATTCTGGTTTTACTAATACCACTTGACATCCTTGATTTTGTGGAACATAACCGTTGTGACCGATAGTAAGACAATGTGTTGTAACGTCGTCAAAAGGATGAAGGTTACGTAATGACCAACAGTCTCGTAATAACCTAAAAACCTCATTTCTTACCCCAATTACCGACTCCGTCACTTGTGGGATCGTTTTGTTTAATAGTTGTAGCCCGATGTTCTTGTTCTCACTTTGGTGAGAAGCGAACATTACTAACCCGTAAGCATAACATGCTTCTTTATGTTGCATGTTAGCCGCTTTTTCTAAATCACGAAGTCCTATATTCGGATATATTGAGTCAAAATAATTTCTTAACCCATTGCGTAAAATAGCATTTGGGTTCCCCGCAATATATGCGTCAAAGTAAACACATCGTAACTTATGGATTTTCCAATGTGATATCCCCCATCTTTCGAACGAAATCCTTTTATAAATCAGGGCATTCTTGGAACGTTCTTCGAATGTCTTACAAACTGATCTCGCCTTAAATAGTTGTGCCGAGAAATTCTGACCGACTCTAGACAAGATTTTATCAATCATGTCTCCGGGTAGGTCTCTTAAAATATTGGGTTGTCTATCCATTTTGTGTTTTTATACTGTAAAACAGACAAGAGTTAGATTCATAAAAAAAATACTTATTAATACAAGCAATTTTTACATATATCATAAAGCATAAGCACACTATATTACATATATTACACCACACGAATACAACTATCTTATTCCGACTCGCTCGTTTCTTCTTCTTCGGTTTTGGTTCATTTTGCCAAGTTTCTAGGGATATATGATGTTCCCCTAATACGAGCCGTCGTTTTCCACATTGGTTTAGAAAAACCAGGTGGTTTAGAGGTTCCCGGGTCATTGTTACAACTTAAGGGCTTCGGGGTTTGAATATACATATAAAGTTCATCGGGGTTGGAATTAGATTTCTTTATTTTTATGCCCTTTCCCTTATTATTTTCTTTTGCCTTTTTAAATTCAGTTGGGGTAATTTCTATAACATCATCGGAATTCTCGTCGGAATCCGATTCATCGGAGAATTGGTAATCCTCCCAATATTTTGCTTCCTTGGCGGAAACACCATTGACCATAATTAACCTTGGTCGGTTGGTTGAGGATTTTCTTTTACTTAACCGTTTTATTATTTCCCCCACCGGTTCTATTTCCTCCTCCGGTTCCTCCTCTTCCGGTTCTGATTCTTCTTCCGGTTCTGATTCTTCTTCCGGTTCTTCTTCGGGAACTTGTGAATCAGTCCAATATATATTCAACTCTTCGTTATTATTAGGTGAGTCAATGGGATTTGTGCTAGAGGTAGACATCTATCACACAATATCAAACATGTTAAGAGATTAATATATCACATAATATATACATGTTAATAATATATAGTTTCCAACAAAAATGTTAAGCAATCATTTTTAAAGAAAACACGGTCGAAGTTCAGACTAACTAATGCATCCTAACAAACTCGATAAGACACACTAATGCAAATTTTCTGGTTCTCTAAGACCAACGCTCAGATACCAACTGAAATGTCCCGTTCATATTGATTATAAACGTTCCATATTAATTGATTTCGTTGCGAGGTTTTGACCTCTATATGAGACGTTTTTCAAAGACTGCATTTATTTTTAAAACAACCATAACCTTTATTTTATCAATAAAGGTTTCAAAAGCATTACGTAGATTATCAAATAATGATAATCTAAAATACACTGTTTACACACGACCATTACATAATGGTTTACAATAGAAATATATTACATCGACATATGTTTCTTGAATGCAGTTTTTACATAATATCATGCAAACATGGACTCCAAATCTTGTCCTTATTTTAGTATGCAACAGCGGAAGCTCTTAATATTCACCTGAGAATAAACATACTTTAAACGTCAACAAAAATGTTGGTGAGTTATAGGTTTAACCTATATATATCAAATCGTAACAATAGACCACACGATTTCATATTTCAATATACATCTCATACATAGAGATAAAAATCATTCATATGGTGAACACCTGGTAACCGACATTAACAAGATGCATATATAAGAATATCCCCATCATTCCGGGACACCCTTCGAATATGATATAAATTTTGAAGTACTAAAGCATCCGGTACTTTGGATGAAGTTTGTTAGGCCCAATAGATCTATCTTTAGGATTCGCGTCAATTAGGGTGTCTGTTCCCTAATTCTTAGATTACCAGACTTAATAAAAAGGGGCATATTCGATTTCGATAATTCAACCATAGAATGTAGTTTCACGTACTTGTGTCTATTTTGTAAATCATTTATAAAACCTGCATGTATTCTCATCCCAAAAATATTAGATTTTAAAAGTGGGACTATAACTCACTTTCACAGATTTTTACTTCGTCGGGAAGTAAGACTTTGCCACTGGTTGATTCACGAACCTATAACAATATATACATATATATCAAAGTATGTTCAAAATATATTTACAACACTTTTAATACATTTTGATGTTTTAAGTTTATTAAGTCAGCTGTCCTCGTTAGTAACCTACAACTAGTTGTTCACAGTTAGATGTACAGAAATAAATCGATAAATATTATCTTGAATCAATCCACGACCCGGTGTATACGTATCTCAGTATTGATCACAACTCAAACTATATATATATTTTGGAATCAACCTCAACCCTGTATAGCTAACTCCAACATTCACATATAGAGTGTCTATGGTTGTTCCGCAATATATATATATATATAGATGGGTCGACATGATAGGTCGAAACATTGTATACGTGTCTATGGAATCTCAAGATTACATAATATATAATATAAGTTGATTAGGTTATGGTTGGAATAGATTTATTACTAACTTTCACGTAGGTAAAATGAGTAGTTTTTATCAATCTTGTTTTACTCGCCATTTTTTCGTTTCTAATCCGTTTTGAGTGATTCCAGTGGCCACGGTTTCGTATTGAACTTAACTTCATGAATCTAAACATAAAAAGTATAAGTTAATAGTCGAAAATACAAGTTACAAGTCGTTTTTGAAAGAGGTAGTCATTTCCGTCGAAAGAACGACATCTTGATGACCATTTTGAAAAACATACTTTCACTTTGAGTTTAACCATGATTTTTGGATATAGTTTCATGTTCATAAGAAAAATTATTTTTCCAGAAGTATAGATTTTAAATCAAAGTTCTTCTTAGCTTTTAATTATCACAACCAAAACAGCCCCCGGTTTTACTACGACGGCGTATATCCAGTTTTATGGTGTTTATCGTGTTTTCGGGTTTTAAATCATTAAGTTAGCATATCATATAGATATAGAACATGTGTTTAGTTGATTTTAAAAGTCTAGTTAGAAGGATTAACTTTATTTGCGAACAAGTTTAGAATTAACTAAACTATGTTCTAGTGACTACAAGTTTATAACGTTGAATAAGACAGCTTTTTATGTATGAATCGAATGATGTTATGAACATCATTACTACCTCAAGTTCCTTGGATAAACCTACTGGAAATGAGAAAAATGGATCTAGCTTTAAAGGATCCTTGGATGGCTTGAAAGTTCTTGAAGCAGAATCATGACACGAAAACAATTTCAAGTAAGATTTCCACTCGAAATAAGATTGTTATAGTTATAGAAATTGAATTAAAGTTTGAATATGATTATTACCTTGTATTAGAAAGATAACCTACTGTAAGTAACAAAGGTTTCTTGATCTTGGATGATTACGTGGAATGGATTTAGAAAACTTGAGTGTAAACTTGCAATCTTGGAAGTATTCTTGATTTTATGAAACTAGAACTTTTGGAATTTATGAAGAACACTTAGAACTTGAAGATAGAACTTGAGAGAGATCAATTAGATGAAGAAAATTGAAGAATGAAAGTGTTTGTAGGTGTTTTTGGTCGTTGGTGTATGGATTAGATATAAAGGATATGTAATTTTGTTTTCATGTAAATAAGTCATGAATGATTACTCATATTTTTGTAATTTTATGAGATATTTCATGCTAGTTGCCAAATGATGGTTCCCACATGTGTTAGGTGATTCACATGGGCTGCTAAGAGCTGATCATTGAAGTGTATATACCAATAGTACATACATCTAAAAGCTGTGTATTGTACGAGTACAAATACGGGTGCATACGAGTAGAATTGTTGATGAAACTGAACGAGGATGTAATTGTAAGTATTTTTGTTAAGTAGAAGTATTTTGATAAGTGTCTTGAAGTCTTTCAAAAGTGTATGAATACATATTAAAACACTACATGTATATACATTTTAACTGAGTCGTTAAGTCATCGTTAGTCGTTACATGTAAGTGTTGTTTTGAAACCTTTAGGTTAACGATCTTGTTAAATGTTGTTAACCCAATGTTTATAATATCAAAATAGATTTTAAATTATTGTATTATCATGATATTATGATGTACGAATATCTCTTAATATGATATATATACATAAAATGTCTTTACAACGATAATCGTTACATATATATCTCGTTTCAAAATCATTAAGTTAGTAGTCTTGTTTTTACATATGAAGTTCATTGTTAATATACTTAATGATATATTTACTTATCATAATATCATGTTAACTATATATATAACCATATATATGTCATCATATAGTTTTTACAAGTTTTAACGTTCGTGAATCACCGGTCAACTTGGGTGGTCAATTGTCTATATGAAACCTATTTCAACTAATCAAGTCTTAACAAGTTTGATTGCTTAACATGTTGGAAACACTTAATCATGTAAAATAACAATTTCATTTAATATATATATATATAAACATGGAAAAGTTCGGGTCACTACAACAACATCGACTGCAGATCATGAAATCACTCAAATATTCATGCCACTCAATTTGCTCTCATGTGGTGCTTGGAAAATGGGATCAAAGTGAATATTGCCTATCTAATGGCAACCAGAATGAGTGAAATTATCACCGAAATAACTCGATGATTGCCTTATGGAATGCATCTAAACAAACTATTTAGGCACCTCAACATCTCGAGTGATGACTCTCTTCCACTTACTCACAAACCAATCCTACCACCAAAAACAACAGGAGGATCAACCTCCAAGCAAAGAAAAACTATCAATGAGGAAGGAACGAGCATAAGGGGCTATTGAGATATCAGATAGTGAAAATGAAGAAGGAAATGAATCGGTGAGAGATCTCGGGGTTAATGCCAAAATGAATAAGATCTATCAAACTCAAATCAAAAGTCTGAAGAAGGAATCAAAGGTGAAGAAATTACTAAAAGGAGTGATCAAAAGCTTGACCTGTAGGTCAGGAAATAAGGAAGATGATGAGTCGAGTGAAGAATTCTAACAAGTTCTCATGAAAATGTTCTACTGTTTAATGGTTGAATGTTTAAGACAACAATGTTTGGAAAACTTTAGTATGTATGTTTAATAAGTATTCGTGTGTGCTTACTACATGTATTTAATTAAAAGTCTAAGTGTGTCAGATTTAAACACGGCCGCACTCACGGTCGACCGCAGGATAAACCATACATAAACTGACGAACCATTCTATCTTGTTATGCCCAATAACTTTTCTCAAGTGAGAATTGACCTATCCATCAAAAGACTTTAGTCATTTAACCTACCTCTCTTGTGAAAAAGTAAAGTGATACCTAGTAGGCCTCTATAAAAACTAGTGCATTCAACTAAACTCATACCCACCATCACTATCCCTAAAAACCCACAATCAAATCATGAGACAAATTGCAGAAGGAAGAGAAGTGTCAACACATCAACTTTTAACTTATTCGCTGGCCAACTTCTATAGTGTGAATTGGAATGTCTTTCTTAATCTTCGAGGACCTCTATATCCTCTTCATGTAAATGAATTCTATGCAAACTTCCAATTCCATGATGATATGAAGATATCATTCACTCTCTATGGCAAAAGCTATTCCTTGACACTTGAAGAATTTGGAAACATCACGGATGTTCCAAGTAACGGAATCAAATTCTTTCTTAACCCAAACTCATTTGATGAGTTTTCGGAATGGTTAGAAAAAAATGTGTTCTTGAAACACTGAGTGAAGGACCACTCAAATTTGAGTCCGTCAACAAGGAGGGTTTCTTAGTGCATCACCTTGCTTCAACATATGAACTATGACAACAGATCATCTCCATAAATGTATATAGAAAAGGTGAAATGCTTTGGAGAATGAATGCAAATGAGGTTACTCTCTTTTGGTGTCTCATACACTCATTTAAGGTAAACATTGCATTTCTTATGGCATCAAGAATGAAACAGGCAGCTCAAGAACCCTACTTAAAACTACCTTATGGCCTTCATTTAACTAAACTTTTTGCTCACTTCAAATTAACAACTTCTTATCACTATGCTGCTCAAGTATCGTCATACCCGATATTTAGAGCATCAACTAGACCATTTGTTAAACCTTCTCTTGATAATCCTCCAAACTTCAGCCTTCTCTCGAACACAGGACAAAGCAGTGTCATTCATGGGAATATTCTGAAAATCGAACGACATCTGAATAGACTTGAAGGAATCATAAGAGACACTCATTGCTACATTCACCGTGAGACATAGGTGAAGGCAATTTGAAGAATGCCTACCTATATCATGCTTTTATGTGCTCTTTGTTGTACTTTCCATATATGCATCACCATGTTTCGTGTTTGCTTTGAATAAAATGTGTGCTTGTTATGTTTTAATATATGTTTTCCAACGTGCACAATTTAAGGGGAGCTTTGCTTTAAGGGCAAGCATAGTTCTAGGGGGAGCTAACCTTTTTGCTTTGAAAAAAAGAGGAGAAAGATGGATACAAGTGATTGTTAACACTTGCATATTTACAGCAAAATGTCCCTCATCACTTGTATGTTTGTCATCATCAAAAAATAGGAGAATGTTGGTTAATGAACTAAACGACAAAGAATAGTATGATGATTAACCAAAGAATATGTTTTAATGATGACACATACATATGCATAAGTGATGACCGACATCTTCACATAAAACACACAAGGTCACTAATCCATACTTTATCTTGCAAATGACCAAGTCAAACATAGCTTAAAAGAATAAAATTAAAAGTTCAGCAACATACACGGTCAAAGGCACGGTCGACCGCATAGCCAGCCACAGAACACCAAACTGAATTGCAACGCTGTTTTGTGAAAACAAGTTGCACGGTCGCCACCACGATTAACCGCTGTGCGACCGCTGTTTTCTCTGTTACCAATTTTGACCAAATAAAGTTTGACTAGTTTCCGACATCTATAATTCATGAAACCTTTTTCAACACAGTTATTATAGATGCCTTCTCCATACTCAATTGAGTTTTGGTCGTAAAAACACTAATCATGGTTAATTACGCCTAATGACATCTTAATGACAAATTAACCAAGATTAGGCATAACACATAAGTGTTAATCAACAACTTGTGATCTTAATTCTTATCTAGACATCCTTAGTATGATCATCAAGTACCAACACACTTAAGCCAATGTCACTAGAACAATAATTACTATTAAAGATGACTTAGTGATTAATTAAGGGAAATGCTTTCAAGTGTAACTAGTAAAGACTTATAATCCTAAAATACACTTAGATACATTTAGGATGGTCACCAAGCCCAACTAGAGATTGCTCTTCCCTTGTACATATGTTGGACATTAATGTGTGCTTACACATTAATAATACAATACGTTATATTGCAAGCTAGCTTGCTAAAAGCTTAAATTACAAGTTGTGCAAATATCTATATAATTGATCTTAGAGTAACTATCTCTTGCTATGTGTGAGTATTACTTGCTACATGCCAATATGCTTAATACTCATAAATTTGTCAAATTAATTAATATGTTCGCTATGCTTGGATTCAAGTAACTAACTTACTCTAATAAATTAAGTGTAAAATGGTTCACAATGAAATTATAGTCAATTGTCTATTTGGTCTAGTCTAAATAACTAAGTGTGATTTCTTATTCAAGTATGACTTAACTTTGATGTCTCTACATACTTAATGATTATCTTAGAAAGACATCATTCAATTAATCTCTACCTAAACTCAAATGGAACATAACTTGTGATTAATTGAAACTAGGAAGTTAATGACATAGTGACTAGTCTTTAGAATTGAACCAAAGGCATTAATGTGACTAACTAAGTCTTGATCAAACTGAGTTTTCCCAAAATATCCATCAAGACACTTCTCCAAGAATGTTGGGTTTACCACTTTTGGAATGTTAAGTCACTTTCACACAATAAGACCAAATCTCATACACTTAATGCATATAGTACTTGCATAGGATGTTTGGTTTCTTTTACAGGTCCTAGAAGGAGTAAAGGTGCCAAAATATGGTGTTCAAATTTGAGTCAAATGACTATGTAACAGATACCAAATTTGGACTGGAGCTCGTACGGTCGAACCACGGTCGACCGTACTGGCAACCGTGTGTCAACGGCTATTTTTTGAATCCCACGATAAAAGGCAAACATTAAAGAGCATTTGAAGCTGACCCTCTTGCATATTTAAAAGGCTTATTTCCAGAGATCACAAGGGCTCTAATTACTACTCAAATGTGATCAAGCAAGAGAAGATTCTATGATCTTATAGATATAGAATTTGGTTGTTGTAAACTTACTAATCAAAATCATTAATCTTGTAAGTTTACTTAGTGTAATGTATGTCCAAGTAATGTCTTAGGATCATCATTACAAAGTGTATAAGTCTTGTAACTTCAATTAGTAGAAGCATAGGCTAGCTTAGTGATCTACTTCCTTAAAGGGACTTAGGAAGTTGATTAATCTTATTTGAAGATTAATACTTGTCCAAGGTGAAGACAAGTTGATCTAGGTTGGAGTTGATCTTTTAAAGGGATAGAAAGATTAGGTTTGTTGTCTACCAAAGAAGTTGAAGACTTGTAAATCAGATCTCCACCGGGTTTGGAGAAAAATGATTAGTGAAGCAACAAATCATGATTAGTGTAATCAGGGAGTGGATTAAGGTGGATTAGTTAACATCCACCTGAACCATTATAAATCCTTGTGTCTATGTTCTTTACATTACTTCATTCATCATTTTGAACATATACACTACACACATCAAGTTTGAGTTAAATTGGTTGATCATAGTTAATCAAATTTGGTGATCAATCAAAAAAGTGTTAAAAACGTATTAAGTAACTATTCACCCTCTAGCTACTTACAGTTTCTTACCCGATAAACCTAGAGAATTCACTTTATATCTTGACCTAGCAACTTTCTTAGCAAAATTAATCCTTGAAGAGGATTTCTAATTAAGAATTTTATTCCAGGATGACATTTTTGATGTATCTTTTTGGTTCTTTCTGAGATTAAATTTTGCCCTAGTGTTGAGTTCTTCACTGTCGTAAATGGATTTTTTGAACTTTCCTACCTCTTCATCAATTTGGTCGATAGTGAAAGGGACTCGAATTGGGTGTTTTGCAGATTAGATATTTGGATCGATACATAGGCTACCAACTTGGTTTAATGGGCTGTCTGAACTAAGTATGTTATTTGTAAAGATAATTGGGTCTGTTTCATTTGGGCTTAGACGTTCCCCATCTTCAGGCCCAATTGGGATGGAAAAATCATTTGTTGTGTGTACCTAGTCTGTTTCTTTTGGGCTTTCATTTTCCATTTCCACCAGCCCAACAGAATTAAGTGAAGCTCGTGTGTTGATTTCATTGGGGATAGCAGTGTCTGTGGGCTCGCCGCTATTGGGTTTCCCATGTGATTCAAATTTGCTCGTAATAATTTGGGACTCATCAAGACTGTTTATATTCCCAGAACTCATAACGTTTCCCTCATAATTACAGCGGCCTTCATCTAGCTTTTTGTGGTTTTCGAGATTTACAGTATCATGTGAAGTAAACGGTTCAGTTTCCACCCTTGTAGTCATACGTGTGTTTGCTGATGATTTTTCCGGTGCAGGAGATTGGGGAAACCTATCATCATCCGAGGATGAGTTTCTATCTTCATCCATATCATCTGCTTCATCAGACTTCACAGATGTTTTGAAATAGTTCATCGATTCTTCCTCCTCGTTGAAATTAATTTGGACAATATCCTTTAGTTCTTCGATGACTTGGACATAGAATACACTGGTATCTTTTGTGACCAAAATAGAATCGTTTATAAGGTCGTCATCTAACCCTCCCAAACTCACTAAGACCTTGCCGAATGTAAGGTTTTGATCACCCTCAAGATCACAATTCTGCATATCCTAGATAGTGCCCAAACAATTACAAATTTTTTTGAAAGTGTTCCTGCACCAAACTTTAACTGGAACTCCAATCACATTAACCCACGTCAATCTTCTAGTAGGTAGAGAAGGATTATCCCATGGTTTTAGATTTTTGATCCACCTTTTAATTCCATGATGTTCGTTCCCCAGTATGTTTGTAAATGTATCCAATGAATTTAAAACAAGCATGACCTTCAAACCACCAAGGAATTTGAGATTGAAGTCTGATAGCCCCTCCATTTCGTAAAGAAGTTTAAGCTGATCCAGTATTTTGTAATTTTCTACATCTCCAACTTTTGCTCTACTAAGAGTATGTTGGTTCACATCTTCGTTCCCTAGGATTACTTGTCTATATTTTTCCGGTTTATACCACGAGTTCCGGTTAATAACATTGATGTCGTAGGGTTTGGTTGTATGCTGATGGTGTTTTGCTTTAGGAAAAGCTTCTGCTGGAGTGGGGTTTCCAGGACCATTTGGTTTCTGGTTATCCCCATTCTCTTTTGCAGGTTTTTCATTCCACTCTTTCAATGTCTCTTCATTATTTCTATTGCTTTTGGATACATTCATCGTCCAGATAATTTCACTCTTCTTCACTTTGTCTTCCTTTTCATTGGTAACGCGTTCATTGAAACACGAATAGGGTTCTTTTTTCCTTTCATGTGCCTCATATATACGTAAACCCCAACCCAATTTTTTGTACCCTTCTGAGTTGTGAGAGGAGATCATCAATGTTCTTTATGTTTTCATATCTCACAAACCCAAAGCTATGACCACTTTGAAGTTTTTTCCTGGCCAAATATACATCACAGACATGCCCGAACTTTTTGAACATTTTCCATAGCTCCGGTACTCCCCAGGTTTTTGGAAATTTGAAAAACATGAATGATGTGTAGTGATCCGAACTTTTCCATGTTTATATATATTAAATGAGATTGATATTTACATGATTAAATGTTTCCAACATCATAAGCAATCAAACTTGTTAAGACTTGATTATTTGAAATGAGTTTCATATAGACAATTGACCACCCAAGTTGAACGGCGATTCACGAACGCTAAAAACTTGTAAAAACTACATGGTGTTATTTAAATGGATATATATATGGTTAACATGAGATTATGATAAGTAAGTATCTCCATAAATATGTTAACAATGAGTTATATACAAAAAAATGAGATTATTGATTTAAGAAACTCGAAAATGATATATATAACGATTATCGTTATAACAACGTCTTACTAAATACATATGTATCATATTAAGATATTGTTACACTGTATTTAACATGATAAAATGATAATTAAGTAAATCATTAAGTGTGTTAACATTGAACTACATATGTAAAAACAAGACTACTAACTTAAGGATTTCGAAACGAGACATATATGTAACGATTATCGTTGTAATAGTATTTTAACATATATATATATATATATATATATATATATATATATATATATATATAAATATATATATGATGTTAAGATATATTTATACACCATGTTATTATGATAACATAACAATTTAACATCTTATTTAAGTATTATAACAATGGATTAATTACATTTAACAAGATCGTTAACTTAAAGGTTTCAAAACAACACTTACATGTAACGACTAACGGTGACTTAACGACTCAGTTAAAATGTATATACATGTAGTGTATTAATATGTATTAGTACACTTTTTAAATACTTCAAGATACATATAAAAGTACTTCTACTTAGCAAAAATGCTCACAATTACATTCTCATTCATTTTCATCAACAATTCTATTTGTATGTACCCGTATTCGTACTCGTACAATACACAGCTTCTAGATGTATTTACTATTGGTATATACACCTTTAATCATTCATTCTTAGCAGTCATCTTAGAGTCAAAAACATTTGGAACCATTATTTAACAACTTGTATGACTAATGAGCTAAAAACAAACTTAAGGATCTTTTTTTTTTCTTTATAACAAGTAATCCCGTTTTTATGATTTCACCCCATTTTTCCATTCCATTTTCTCATACTTACACTCCAAATTCTCTCCTAAAATTACTCCTAACATCATACTTGATCATCTCCAAGCATTTTTACCATGTTTTAGCTTCAATTACAAGCTTTAATCATCATAAAAACAACCATTCAAGAACACTTCAAGAAATCTTTCAAACTTGCTAGCTTACTTTCAATCTTGCAAATCCATTTCAAGTGATCATCCAATCTCAAGAAATCTTTCTTATTTACAGTAAGATATCTTTCTAATTCAAGGTTATACTCATACTCAAACTTTGATTCAATTTCTATAACTATAACAATCTTATTTCGAGTGGAAATCTTACTTGAACTTGTTTTCGTGTCATGATTCTACTTCAAGAACTTTCAAGCCATCCAAGGATCCTTTGAAGCTAGATCTATTTTTCTCTTTTCCAGTAGGTTTATACACAAAACTTGAGGTAGTAATGATGTTCATAACATCATTCGATTCATACATATAAAGCTATCTTATTCGAAGATTTAAACTTGTAATCACTAGAACATAGTTTAGTTAATTCTAAACTTGTTCGCAAATAAAGTTAATCCTTCTAACTTGACTTTTAAAATCAACTAAACACATGTTCTATATCTATATGATATGCTAACTTAATGATTTAAAACCTGGAAACACGAAGAACACCATAAAACCGGACATACGCCGTCGTAGTGAAACCGGAAGCTGTTTTGGGTTAGAAAAATAAAAACTATCTTAATATTTGAATTGGAAGTTTTTTTTCTGGAAAAATGATATTACATATGAACATGATACTATATCCAAAAATCATGGTTAAACACAAAGTGTAAGTATGCTTTTCAAAATGGTCATCAAGATGTCGTTCTTTCGACGGAAATGACTACCTCTTTAAAAAATGACATGTAACCTGTATTTCTAACTATAAACTTATACTTTTTATGTTTAGTTTCATAAATTTCAGTGCATTATCAAACCATAGCAACTTGAATCACTCAAAACGGATTTGAAACGAAGAAATGACGGGTAAAACAAAATTGGATAAATTTGCTAGTTTTAGCTACGAAAATTTTATAACAAATCTAGACTAAACATATGCTAACTAATTTATATTGTATTATACATATTATGTAATCTTGGAATACCATAGACACGTATGCAATGTTTTGACATATCATATCGACCCATCTATATATATATTTTGGAACAACCATAGACACTCTATATGTAGTAATGTTTGAGTTAGCTATACAGGGTTGAGGTTGATTCCAAAATAATATATATACTTTGAGTTGTGATCTAGCCTGAGACTTGTATACACTGGGTCGTGGATTGATTCGAGATAATATATATTGATTTATTTCAGCACATCTAACTGTGGACAACTAGTTGTAGGTTACTAACGAGGACTGCTAACTTAACAAACTTAAATCATAAAAACGTAATAAAAAATGTTGAGAATATATTTAAATCATACTTTGGTATATATGTACATATTTGTTATAGGTTCGTGAAGCGACCAGTGGCCAAGTCTTATTTCCAACAAAGGAAAAATCTGTGAAAGTGAGTTATAGTCCCACTTTTAAAATCTATTATTTTTGAGATGAGAATACATGCAGTTTTATAAATGTTTTACAAAATAGACACAAGTGATCAAAATTACATTCTATGTTGAATTATCGAACTGAATATGCCCCTTTTTAGCTTGGTAGCCTAAGAAATGGTGTTTATTATAATTGCCACCAATTGACGCGAATCCTAAAGATAGATCTATTTGGCCCAACAAGCCTCATCCGAGTTACGGATGCTTTAGTACTTCGATTTATCATGTCCAATGAGAGTCCCGGAATGATGGGGATATTCTATAGGTATCATGTTAAGGTCGGTTACCAGGTGTTCATCATATGAATGATTTTTATGCAGATTGCATGTTGTTTATGAGAAGTGGAAATATGAAATCTTGTGGTCTATTATTACGATTTGATAAATATATAGGTTAAACCTATAACTCACCAACATTTTTGTTGACGTTTAAAGCATGTTTATACTCAGGTGATAATTAAGAGCTTCCGCTGTTGCATGCTAATTTATGGACAAGAGTTGGAGTCAGCATGCTTGTATAATATTGTTTAAAAACTGCATTCGAAGACTTAAATTGATGTGTAATATTATTGTAAACCATTATGTAATAATCGTGTGAAAACGCTATATTTTAGATTATCATTATTTGATAATCGTCGTAATATTTTTAAACCTTTATCGATAAAATAAAGGTTATGGTTTGTTTTAAAATCGAATGCAGTCTTTGAAAAATGTCTCATATAGAGGTCAAAACCTCGCAACGAAATCAATTAATATGGAACGTTTATAAATCGATATGAACGGGACATTTCAGTTGGTATCCGAGCGTTGGTCTTAGAGAACCAGAAATTTACATTAGTGTGTCTTATTGAGTATGTAGGATGCATTAGTGAGTCTGGACTTCGATATTTTTCTTTAAAAACGATTGCTTAACACTTTTTGTTGAAAACTATATATATTTAACATGTAAATATTATGTGATATATTAATCTCTTAACGTATTTGATAATGTGTGATAGATGTCTACCTCTAGTACAAATCCCATCGACTCACCTAATAATAATGAAGAGTCGAATATATTTTGGGAAGATTCACAAATTCCCGAATAGGAACCGGAAGAAGAGGAACTGGAAGAAGAGGAACCGGAAGAGGTGGAACCAGAAGAAGAGGAACCGGAAGAGGTGGAACCGGAAGAAGAGGGGAAATTTTAGGAACCACTGAAAAACAGACAAATAAAAGAAAACCCACAACTAATGGACCAAAATTAATAATGGTCAATGGTGTTTCCGCCGAGGAAGCAAAATATTGGGAAGATTACCAATTTTTCGATGAATCGGATCCCGATGAGGATTCCGATGATGTTATAGAAATTACCTCGACCCAATTTGAAAAAGCAAAAGAAAATAATAAGGGAAAGGGCATCAAAATAGAGAAACCTGATTCCAACCCCGATGAACTTTATATGTATCATCAACACCCGTATTTCTTAAGTTGTAACAATAACCCGGGAACCTCTAAGCCACCAGGTTTTTCTAAACCATTTGTGAAAACAATGGCTCGTATTAGAGGAACATTATATATCCCTAGAAAATTAGCAAAACGAAATAGGTCCGAAGAGGAAGAAACTAGTGAGTCGGAATAAAGAGTTGTAATCATGAGGTGTAAAATATGTAAAATAAGTATGCTTGTACTTTTCTTGTTGTATGTGAAAATTGCTTGTATTATTATCTTTTACGAATCTAATTCTCGTCTGTTTTACAGTATAAAAACACAATGGACGTTAAGGATAGACAACCAAAAATTTTAGAAGACCTACCCGGGGACATGATTGATGAAATCTTGTCTAAAGTCGGTCAGAATTCGTCGGCACAATTATTTACTGCAAAATTAGTTTGTAGAACATTTGAAGAACGTTCCAGGCATGCCTTAGTTTATAAAAGGATTTCATTTGAAAGATGGGGTATATCACATTGGGGACACCGTAAGTTACGCCGTGTTTTCTTTAAAGCGTTAAATGCGGGAAACCCAAATGCAATTTTACGCTACAGGTTAAGAACCTATTTTGACTCAACATATCTCAACGTAGGACTTCGTGAGTTAGAAAGAGCTTCTAACATGCAACATAAAGAAGCATGTTATGCTTACGGGTTAGTGATGTTCGCTTCTCACCAAAGTGAGAAAAAGAACATCGGATTACAACTTTTAAATAAAACCTTCCTACAAGTGACGGATTCAGTAGTTGGGGTAAGAAACAAGGTTTTTAGATTGTTACGGGGCTGTTGGGCATTACGAAACCCTCGTCCCTTTGACGATGTTACAACATGTTGTCTTGTCAACGGCCACAACAGTTATGTTCCACAAGACCAAGGATGGGAAGTAGTCTTAGTAAAACCAGAATGCATGACTTGTTTCTGGAATTACGTGTTATTATTGCCTTTGCTGAACGACTTGCGTATTAACTAGGATTGTTGTCACAACTGTTTTGTATCAAAGTTATTGTGTGCTATATTTCATGCTATATGTAAAATAGCGGTATTGTAAATTTGTAAAAATATTGTATAAAAGTTTGAACGCGAAATATTATTGTATTTAGTTTTTCATATAGAATCGTAGTAGTTGAATTGTATAGTAGCTACTAAGTATGAACTTAACGGGCAGGTATTACCCGAATTAAAACTTATAAAACGCTAATATGAAGAAAAAGCTTTTATAAAAGTGTTCATATTATGCTACGAAATACTATTGACTACCCTTAAATTCTATATGATTAACTCAATTCTTTTGGCTATTTTTGAAGAAAATGGTACCGACGACTCGTTAGAACTTGAACATGAGTGAGGAACACTTCCGTGTTTTCCTTACTGCAAACATAGCCATAGTGCAGGCCGCAATGCAAAATAACAACGATAACTCTGGTTCTAGCAGTGGAACTAATTCCACAAGAAATCGGGTAGGATGCTCCTACAAAGAATTCACTGCCTGTAAACCTTTGGAATTCGATGGAACCGGGGGTCCAATCGGATTAAAACGGTGAACCGAAAAGTTTGAATCGGTGTTTGCCATAAGTAGATGTACTGAAGAAGACAAAGTAAAGTACACTATGCATACCTTCACAGGTACTGCGTTAACATGGTGGAACACCTATCTCGAGCAGGTGGGACAAGATGCTGCTTATGCACTACTGTGGTCAGCATTCGAGCACTTAATGAACGAGCTGTATCGTCCCTGAAACGAGGTCAATAAGCTTAAGTTAGAGCTTAGAGGATTACGAACGCAAGGTTTTGACATCACCACGTACGAACGATGATTCACAGAGTTGGGCCTATTGTGTCCAAGAGCGTTCGAAGATGAAGAGGAGAAGATTGACGCATTTGTAAAAGGGTTACCAGAAAGGATTCAAGAAGATGTGAGTTCACACGAGCCCGCCTCCATACAAAAGGCAAGTCGAATGGCTCACAAACTCATAAATCAGATTGAGGGAAGGATTAAAGAACAGGAGACCGAAGAGGCTAACACGAAACAAGTCAAGAGAAAGTGGGAGGATAACAGTGACAAGAGTTACCAATACAACAACAACAACAATCACAACCACAATCGCAACAACTATCCCAACAACCGCAACATCAATCGCAACAACAACAATCGCAATCCCAACAACAACTACAACAAGTGTCCCAACAACAATAACTTCACCAAACGTCCCAACAACAATAACAACCACATCAATCCCAATAGCAATCTCAATAACAACAATGACAACAACAATCAGAAAATTACATGCAATAGGTGTGAAGGATATCATCCGGGTAAATTTTGTGAAGTAGTATGTACCAAATGTAATAGGAAGGGTCATGCTGCAGTGAAGTGTGAAGCATTCGAACCAGTGACTAAAAGAACAAATACTGCCCACATTATTTGTTTCGGATGCGGAAATAAGGGCCACTACAAAAGTACATGCCCAAACCAAGGAAATAATAATGGGCAAAGCCGTGGGAGAGTTTTTAACATTAATGCGGAAGAAGCGCAGGAAGACCTGGAGCTTGTTACGGGTACGTTTCTTATCGATGAAAAACCTGCTTATGTTTTATTTGATTCGGGTGTGGATAGAAGCTATATGAGTAGAGATTTTTGGGCTAAATTAAGTGGTCCATTGACGTCTATGAATAATAAATTTTTACTCGAATTAGCAAACGGTAAATTAATTTCGAAAGATAAAATATGTCGGAATCGAGAAATTAAACTGGTTAGCGAAACGTTTAAGATTGATTGGATACCAGTAGAGTTAGGGAGTTTTGATGTGATAATTGGCATGGACTGATTGAAAAAGGAGAGAGCAGAGATCGTATGTTACAAAAATTCAATTCGCATTATACGAGAAGAAGGAAAACCCTTAATGGTGTACAGAGAAAAGAGCAACGCGAAGCTAAACCTTATTAGTAACTTAAAGGCGCAAACGCTAATAAGAAAAGGTTGCTATGCCGTTCTAGCATACGTCGAGAAAATACAAACCGAAGAGAAGAACATCAATGATGTTCCCGTCGTAAAAGAATTTCCCGATGTATTTTCGAAAGAATTACCGGGACTACCTCCACACCGATCTGTGGAATTTCAAATAGATCTTGTACCAGGAGCTGCACCAATAGCTCGTGCTCCATACAGACTCGCACCCAGTGAAATGAAGGAACTCCAAAGCCAACTACAAGAACTTTTAAAACGTGGTTTCATACGACCAAGTACATCACCATGGGGAGCTCCTATTTTGTTTGTCAAAAAGAAGGATGGTACATTCAGGTTGTGTATCGACTACCGAGAGTTGAACAAACTTACTATCAAGAACCGTTATCCACTACCGAGAATCGGCGACTTATTTGATCAACTACAAGGCTCATCAGTTTATTCGAAGATTGATTTACGTTCTGGGTATCATCAAATGCCGGGTGAAGGAGGATGATATTCCGAAGACTGCTTTCAGAACGCGTTACGGTCATTACGAGTTTATGGTTATGCCGTTTGGGTTGACTAACGCACCAGCTGCGTTCATGAACCTCATGAACCGAGTGTGTGGACCATACCTTGACAAGTTTGTCATTGTTTTCATCGATGACATACTTATTTACTCAAAGAATGATCAAGAGCACGAAGAACATTTGAGAAAAGTGCTAGAATTGTTGAGGAAAGAAAAATTGTACGCTAAATTTTCAAAGTGTGCATTTTGGTTGGAAGAAGTTCAATTCCTCGGTCACATAGTGAACAAAGAAGGTATTTAGGTGGATCCGGCGAAGATTGAAACTGTTGAAAAATGGGAAACCCCGAAAACTCCGAAACATATACGCCAATTTTTAGGACTAGCTGGTTACTATAGAAGATTCATCCAAGATTTTTCTAAAATAGCAAAACCCTTGACTGCATTAACGCATAAAGGGAAGAAATTCGAATGGAAGGATGAGCAGGAGAAAGCATTTCAATTGTTGAAGAAAAAGTTAACTATGACACCTGTATTGTCATTGCCTGAAGGGAATGACAATTTTGTGATATATTGTGACACCTCAAAGCAAGGTCTCGGTTGTGTATTAATACAACGAACGAAGGTAATTGCTTATGTGTCTAGACAATTGAAGATTCACGAGCAGAATTATACGATGCATGATTTGGAATTAGGCGCGGTTGTTTTTGCATTAAAGACTTAGAGGCACTATTTATTGTAACATCCCGTTTTTCCCGTACGTGACTAAAGGTACATATTTAACCATTTGTACGTTATGATTCGGAAGCTTATGCGTAATTGTATAGATAAACGTATATATATAATTTATTGTGTGCTAGTTAACATGTGCGTATATAAGTGTACAAATGAGCTTGTGTAGTGTTAGGTCTCGTGAGACTTAGATGTGAGGCTTAGACGTGTATTGGGAACGAGAATGAAGGAATTAGTTGTAGAAACCTTGGAAATTTGACTAACTAGTCGAAGTGGCCAGACCCAGGCGTATAAACGGGTCCGCGCCGCGACCCATCAAGCGTTTCCAGATCAGAACAGGACATAAGCATGGTGAATTTTACTTTGATTCATCGCGCCGCGACGTTTAGTGCCGCGCCGCGGCAGGCCTGCTGGTCAGGTTCCGGTTTTAGGTTAAATTAAGAGATTTTGAGGGGCAAAATGGTAAATAGACGTATAGATCAGATGGGTGCATTAAATCTGGTCCACTAGTTCATTTATTTCATTTTCCTTTTTCATTTTCTTTCAATTTCTCTCCCAAAACTCTAACACCCATTTGGATTCAAAGTGAGATTGAGAGAGGAAGGATTTAGGGTTGATCCTTGGAGCAAGTATTAAAGTTGTTCCTTGTGACTCTAGCTACGTGGTGATAGTCTTGGTAAGTTCTAACTCTAAGTTTCGAGTTTTAATTGATTATGGCTAGGGTTTTGGTTAATAGAAGCTTGTATGACCCATTTGGGAGTAAAATGGGTGAATTTAGGTTAGGTTGTTGTAATGAAACCCTAATGGCCATAATTTAGGGTTTTGGTCTTGTAATTGTGAGTTTGAAAGTGTTAATGGTATTGTAAGCATTAAACACTTGTTAGAATTGAAAGAGATGTCATTTGGGTCAAGAATGTACTAGTTGACCTAGTTTGGGTAAAATGGGTGTAAATTACCCTAGGTGGATGTCAATTGAGGCTAGTAGACTTTAATGCACTAATGTTGGTAATTAAAGTCGAGTCTTGGCCATTAAGAGGGCGGTTGTGGTGTGGTTGGGTCATTTAATGCAAAATTGAGTCATTAAATGCCCAAGTAAATGTAATGTGGTTAATTCCACTAGTTTATGTATTGAATTGGTACTTAATGTATTAGGTACTTGGCTTTGAAGTTTGGAAGCGATTATTCATCATCCTTGCGTCAAGGTGAGTGGAATAATTATGCGTGAACGTATATAATGTATTTATTTGTGTGGTATGAATGTGGAAGTGTCGCGGTGTTCAAGACACCACATTTTAGGTAACGAGTAGTATTGTCGCGGTGCTTAAGACACTACTCCTTGTGTAATTGACTTGTGGGATTGTCGCGGTGTTTAAGACACCACAATGTCGTGAGAGTGGAAGTGTCGCGGTGTTCAAGACACCACTCATTGTATTGAATGAAGTGTGGATTCGTCGCGGTGTTTAAGACCCCACATTGTTGTAAGGGTGAGTTAGTCGCGGTGTTCAAGACATCACCCGGGGGACTAGTGATTACGCGGTGTATAAGTAACACTAGTGGATGTTATGAACTCCAACGGACTTACATGTACCGTTCTCTTGTATACTTGGTTAACCATGGTTGTGCGAATTGTACTTAGCATATTATATTATGAACTATATGCTATTATTGTTGCTAGCGTAATGTGGAACGTGGATAGTAGTTTATGCATGATGGATTGCATGTTTGTTGAATTGCTAGCTCGTATGTGGTATTGTGTAAGTGTATGCAAGTAAGTAGGTTATATATGATCATGTATAATTATTGCATTCACTAAGCGTTAGCTTTCCCCTCTCGTTGTTTATCTTTTAGTTGCAGGTGAGGATAAAGGGAAGGGGATTGTCGGGCACTAGATGCCCTTGATGATGTGCTTGTAGGAGCTTTTGGAAGTTGGCCACCTTTTGGGTAGTTTAGTCCCAAACCATGCTCGTCGGGTCGTTTGGTTAATAAACTACCATTGTATTCGGTCAAACTTGTATTAACTTAATTAACGGCCATTGTGCCTTTTGTAAACATTGGTAATGGTTGTACGGTTTAATGAAACTTGTGAGTTGGTCTACATATTTAATTGGCGCATAAATGTGTATATTATAAAAAAAAAAATTATAGCGTACGGAGTACGGGTTGGGTTGTTTCAAGTGGTATCAGAGCATGGTCTAAGGGATTTAGGCGACTTGAGATAGGTGCCTAGACTTAGACTTTTATGTGTATGCGCTTTTAGGCGGGACTTGTACGACTTCGGGTCGAATCGGGAATTGTAGTGCGTAGGTTTATATGAACTAACCATGCACTAATTGATTTGTGTTGTAGATGGAATCATCGAGCGAGACAGACGTTGTACTAGCAAGTTAATGCGACGTGCTCGTGTAGCAATGACTAGCTACCCTTGCTACGGGTGCAAATCGTGTCAAACGAGCGATGTATGACGATTGTTGAGCGAGATGGGGTGGTATGGTATATATGTGTCATGTCTTTGGTTTCGTTGTTTAATCTTTCCCGTTTTATAGAATGAAGATGAGAAACGGACACGACACCGATAATGGGGGCACGAGCGAGGACCCCGAGTTCACGGCCAAGGTTGAGGCCATCTTTCAACGCCAAAGGGCGGATTTTCTTGTTGATATTAAGAAGATGTTTCTAGACACTATTGAAGAACAAGTCGTCGATATGGTTAAGGAACAAATTAAAATTGTTCTTCAAGAAGAGAATGTGGGGAGGCGAGACTTTTTATTTAAGAACTTCAAGGATGCTCAACCTCCTACCTTTGATGGTGAACGGGACCCACTTAAGAGTGCCCGGTTTATCTCCGATATGGAGGGGGCTTTTCGTACATGTGAGTGCCCTAACGATAAAAAGATAAGGTATGGTTGTAGCATGCTAAGAGGTGATGCCAAGCTATGGTGGGATGCAAAGATTCAAGTCTATGGCGAAGAACAATGCATGGACTTTTCTTGGGATGAGTTTAAGGTGGAATTTTTCGAAGAATACCGAACTTCGGCTGATCTCACTAGGCTAAAGGACGAGTTACGTTCCTTGAGGCAAGGGTCGATGGACTTGAACACTCTCAAATCCGTGTTTTTGTCTAAAACTCAATTTTGCCCGGAGTATGTCGGGAACGACAAGATGTTAAAGGAAGATTTTTATCGGATCTTGAATGATAGTTATCAAGAGAAGATAAGTGTGAATGTGGTGAAAAGCTTTGACGAATTGTTTAACATGGCCAAGGGTTTCGAGGCGCTTGTGATGAGGAAGAATAGCCTTACCTTGGGCAAGAAAAAATTTGAAGCTACTAGTCAATCTAATTTTTCTAGCAAGAAGTTTAAGAAAGGCTCCGAGAGTGTGGGGAGTGTGAAGAAAGGTGCTTCGGGGGATTTCCCCTATTCTTGTCATAATTGTGGGCGAAGGGGACATATGGCCCGTGATTGCACCAAACCATCCTCTACTACAAAATTCACTTGTTACAATTGTGGGAAAGAAGGACACAAGAAGACCGAGTGTCCCGAGTTAGTTAATGATCATGTCAAGCGGTTAGAGAAGGCGGCGGGCACGGGCCGGGGTCGAAATTATTTGATGACTAATGATGAAGCTAAGCAATCGAACGAGGTTGTCTCAGGTACTTTCTTGGTTAACTCTAAACCGGCCAAGATATTATTTGATAGCGGTGCTAATTTGTCTTTTGTGTCGCCTCGATTTGTATCTAAGTTAAATAAACCGCTAGTTAAGTTGAGTCGTCCAGTTGAAGTCGAAATAGCGGATGGCAAGACGGCGCTAGCGGTTGATGCTTGTAAGAATTGTGATGTTGTGTTTGGTACCGAAACCTTTAAAATTGACCTCATTCCGATGACCTTGGGTGAGTTCGATATTGTTGTTGGTATGGATTGGCTCGATCGTTATAGAGCCGATATTGCATGCCATGATAAGTTCATTCGTGTTAGGACCCCAAGTGGGGGAGAGTTGATTATTCATGGCGATAGACGGAGGAGACTCGTACCATTGTGCATGTATGCAAGGGCACGACGTTTTCTCAAGAGCGGTGCCTTGTTTTATATTGCTCATGTAGTTGATACTCGTGATGAGCCACCACCTATTCGTAAGATTCCGGTGGTTAACGAATTTGAAGATGTCTTTCCGGATGAATTACCGGGTGTTCCGGAGGAAAGACAAGTCGAATTTCGCATCGAGTTGGTTCCGGGAGCTACTCCCATTGCTAAAACCCCTTATCGTTTAGCGCCGACGGAGATGCAAGAATTGCTTAATCAAACCCAAGAGTTGCTTGAGAAGGGTTTCATTCGACCAAGCTCCTCGCCGTGGGGTGCTCCGGTTTTGTTTGTGAAAAAGAAAGATGGAAGCATGCGAATGTGCATCGACTATAGGGAGTTGAATAAAGTGACGATCAAGAATCGTTATCCATTACCTCGGATCGACGATTTATTTGATCAACTCCAAGGTGCTACGTATTTTTCTAAGATCGATTTACGATCCGGCTATCATCAAGTGCGGGTCCGTGAGGAAGACATCGAGAAAACGGCCTTTCGAACGCATTACGGGCATTATGAGTTTGTGGTTATGCCTTTTGGTCTCACGAATGCACCGGCGGCATTCATGGATTTAATGAACCGAGTGTGCCAACCTATGTTGGACAAGTCGGTAATCATGTTCATTGATGACATACTCGTTTATTCCAAGAGTATGAAGGAACATGAACACCATTTACGTGAAGTGTTGAAGACGTTGCGAAGGGAGAATTGTATGCTAAGTTCTCCAAATGTGAATTTTGGCTAAGGGAAGTTCAATTCCTTGGTCATATTGTGAATCAAGAAGGTATTATGGTAGACCCGGGGAAGATCGAAACGGTGAAAAGTTGGAGTCGACCGACTACGCCTACGGAAATCCGAAGTTTTCTCGGATTGGCCAGTTATTATCGGCGGTTTATTCAAGACTTTTCTAAGATTGCTTCTCCTTTGACGAAGTTGACGAGGAAGAATGTTAAATTTAATTGGGAAAATGAACAAGAAGTCACCTTTCAATTGTTGAAAGAGAAGTTATGTCAAGCTCCGGTGTTGGTGTTACCGGAAGGGATTGAAGACATGGTGGTTTATTGTGATGCTTCGTTGAATGGACTCGGGTGTGTTCTGATGCAAAGAGGTAAAGTCATCGCTTATGCCTCTCGACAATTAAAAGAACACGAGACGAGGTACCCGACTCATGATTTAGAGATGGCGGCGGTTGTGCATGCGTTGAAAATTTGGCGCCATTACTTGTATGGTGTCAAGTGTACGATATATTCGGATCACAAGAATTTGAAACATCTCTTTACTCAACAAGATTTGAATTATCGTCAACGTAGGTGGATGGATGTAGTGAAAGATTATGATTGCGTGATACTTTATCATCCGGGTAAGGCGAACATTGTTGCGGATGCCTTGAGTCGAAAGAGTACACATCCGGCGATAAAGGTGGGATCGTTACGTTTGATTATCACTAATGACTTTCTTGAAAAGATGGGTGAAGATCAAATAGAGGCTTATGTTCACAATAAGCACACGGAACGAATCGTTGGCCAATCGGAGTTCATTACAATGGGCTCGCGTGGCTTGTTGTCCTTTCAAGGAAGGGTGTGGGTACCCAAGATGGGGGATTACCGGCGAATGCTACTTGATGAAGCACATAAGTCCAAGTATTCCATTCATCCGGGTGCAACGAAAATGTACTATGATTTGAAGAAAGATTATTGGTGGCCCGGCATGAAACGTGATGTGGTTAAGTATGTTGAACAATGCGTCACGTGCTTGCAAGTCAAAGCCAAACACCAAAAGCCTTACGGTAAGTTACAACCATTGGAAGTCCCGAAATGGAAATGGGAGCACATTACCATGGACTTTATTACCAAGTTACCGAAGACGGCGCGAACCCAATACGATACGATTTGGGTGATTGTTGATAGATTGACGAAGAGTGCCTTGTTTCTTCCCATTCGGGAAACGATATCATCGGAGACTTTAGCTAAGTTGTTTATAAAGGAGGTGATATCAAGACATGGGGTTCCGGTATCTATTGTTTCAGATCGAGATACTCGCTTTACATCTCGGTTTTGGAACAGGTTTCATGAAGATATGGGTACTCAATTGAAAATGAGCACGGCGTATCATCCTCAAACGGACGGTTAAACCGAGCGTACTAACCAAACGCTAGAGGATATGTTAAGGGCGTGTATTATTGATTTTGGTGGAAGTTGGGACGAGCACTTACCCTTGGTGGAATTCTCGTACAATAATAGTTATCATACTAGTATCGGGATGCCACCGTATGAAATGCTTTATGGGCGAAGATGTCGAACTCCAATTTGTTGGGGTGAAGTGGGTCAAAAGGAAATCGGGAGTATCGATTTGGTTTTGGAGACGAATAGTAAAATTGAAATGATTTGGGCTCGACTTAAAGCGGCGCAAGATAGACAAAAGTCTTATGCCGATAAAGGTAGAAGAACGATTGAGTTTCAAGAAGGTGATATGGTGATGCTTAAGGTTTCTCCATGGAAGGGTGTGATTCGGTTTAGAAAGCGAGGAAAGTTAGCTCCTCGGTTTATTGGTCCTTTCAAGGTATTGGCACGTGTTGGTGAGGTTGCTTATCGATTAGAGTTACCCGAAGAACTTGCGGGAATTCATAATACGTTCCATGTTTCCCATCTTCGCAAGTGTCTTGTGGATGACTCGACTTGGGTGCCATTGGATGAGATTACTTTGAATAACAAGTTAGAGTATGCGGAAGAACCGGTTGCAATCCTTGATGAAAAGGTTAAGATGTTGCGGAACAAGGAAGTTAGAACCTTCAAAGTGCAATGGCGACATCGAAAGGGTTCCGAGTTTACATGGGAATCCGAAGAGTTTGCTTTGGTTTATCTTCCGGCTTGTCATGCGGCTTGGATCGCGAGGACGCGCTCCGATCTAAGTGGGGGAGAGTTGTAACATCCCGTTTTTCCCGTACGTGACTAAAGATACATATTTAACCATTTGTACGTTATGATTCGGAAGCTTATGCGTAATTGTATAGATAAACGTATATATATAATTTATTGTGTGCTAGTTAACATGTGCGTATATAAGTGTACAAATGAGCTTGTGTAGTGTTAGGTCTCGTGAGACTTAGATGGGAGGCTTAGACGTGTATTGGGAACGAGAATGAAGTAATTAGTTGTAGAAACCTTGGAAATTTGACTAACTAGTCGAAGTGGCCAGACCCAGGCGTATGTCGCGCCGCGACAAACGGGTCCGCGCCGCGACCCATCAAGCGTTTCCAGATCAGAACAGGACATAACCATGGTGAATTTTACTTTGATTCGTCGCACCGTGTCGTTTAGTGCCGCGCCGCGGCAGGCCTGCGGGTCAGGTTCCGGTTTTAGGTTAAATTAAGAGATTTTGAGGGGCAAAATGGTAAATGGACGTATAGATCAGATGGGTGCATTAAATCTGGTCCACTAGTTCATTTATTTCATTTTCCTTTTTCATTTTCTTTCAATTTCTCTCCCAAAACTCTAACACCCATTTGGATTCAAAGTGAGATTGAGAGAGGAAGGATTTAGGGTTGATCCTTGGAGCAAGTATTAAAGTTGTTCCTTGTGACTCTAGCTACGTGGTGATAGTCTCGGTAAGTTCTAACTCTAAGTTTCGAGTTTTAATTGATTATGGCTAGGGTTTTGGTTAATAGAAGCTTGTATGACCCATTTGGGAGTAAAATGGGTGAATTTGGGTTAGGTTGTTGTAATGAAACCCTAATGGCCATAATTTAGGGTTTTGGTCTTGTAATTGTGAGTTTGAAAGTGTTAATGGTATTGTAAGCATTAAACACTTGTTAGAATTGAAAGAGATGTCATTTGGGTCAAGAATGTACTAGTTGACCTAGTTTGGGTAAAATGGGTGTAAATTACCCTAGGTGGATGTCAATTGAGGCTAGTAGACTTTAATGCACTAATGTTGGTAATTAAAGTCAAGTCTTGGCCATTAAGAGGGCGGTTGTGGTGTGGTTGGGTCATTTAATGCAAAATTGAGTCATTAAATGCCCAAGTAAATGTAATGTGGTTAATTCCACTAGTTTATGTATTGAATTGGTACTTAATGTATTAGGTACTTGGCTTTGAAGTTTGGAAGCGATTATTCATCATCCTTGCGTCAAGGTGAGTGGAATAATTATGCGTGAACGTATATAATGTATTTATTTGTGTGGTATGAATGTGGAAGTGTCGCGGTGTTCAAGACACCACATTTTAGGTAACGAGTAGTATTGTCGCGGTGCTTAAGACACTACTCCTTGTGTAATTGACTTGTGGGATTGTCGCGGTGTTTAAGACACCACAATGTCGTGAGAGTGGAAGTGTCGCGGTGTTCAAGACACCACTCATTGTATTGAATGAAGTGTGGATTCGTCGCGGTGTTTAAGACGCCACATTGTTGTAAGGGTGAGTTAGTCGCGGTGTTCAAGACATCACCCGGGGGACTAGTGATTACGCGGTGTATAAGTAACACTAGTGGATGTTATGAACTCCAACGGACTTACATGTACCGTTCTCTTGTATACTTGGTTAACCATGGTTGTGCGAATTGTACTTAGCATATTATATTGTGAACTATATGCTATTATTGTTGCTAGCGTAATGTGGAACGTGGATAGTAGTTTATGCATGATGGATTGCATGTTTGTTGAATTGCTAGCTCGTATGTGGTATTGTGTAAGTGTATGCAAGTAAGTAGGTTATATATGATCATGTATAATTATTGCATTCACTAAGCATTAGCTTACCCCTCTCGTTGTTTATCTTTTAGTTGCAGGTGAGGATAAAGGGAAGGGGATTGTCGGGCACTAGATGCCCTTGATGATGTGCTTGTAGGAGCTTTTGGAAGTTGGCCACCTTTTGGGTAGTTTAGTCCCAAACCATGCTCGTCGGGTCGTTTGGTTAATAAACTACCATTGTATTCGGTCAAACTTGTATTAACTTAATTAACGGCCATTGTGCTTTTTGTAAACATTGGTAATGGTTGTACGGTTTAATGAAACTTGTGAGTTGGTCTACATATTTAATTGGCGCATAAATGTGTATATTATAAAAAAAAAATATTTATAGCGTACGGAGTACGGGTTGGGTTGTTTCATTTATATGGGGTCAAAAGTATTATATATACCGACCACAAAAGTCTTCAACACATATTTAATCAGAAACAACTGAACATGAGGCAGCGTAGATGGATTGAGTTATTGAATGATTACGATTTCGAGATTCGTTACCACCCGGGGAAGGCGAATGTGGTAGCCGACGCTTTGAGTAAAAAGGACAGAGAACCTATACGGGTAAAAGCTATGAATATAATTATTCGTACTAACCTTACTACTCAAATAAAGGAGGTGCAACAGGGAGTTGTAAAAGAAGGGAATTTGAAAATTGAAATACCCAAAGGGTCAGAGAAATACCTTAATATTCGGGAAGACGGAACTCGATATAGAGCTGAAAGAATTTGGGTACCAAGGTTTGGAGATGTAAGAGAAAAGGTACTTAAGGAAGCACATAAAACCAGATATTCAATACATCCCGGAGCGGGAAAGATGTACAAAGATCTCAAGAAACACTTTTGGTGGCCGGGTGTGAAAGCCGATATTGCTAAATATGTAGGAGAATGTTTGACGTGTTCTAAGGTCAAAGCTGAACATCAGAAACCATCAGGTCTACTTCAGCAACCTGAAATCCCGGAATGGAAATGGAAAAACATTACCATGGATTTCATTACTAAATGGCCAAGGACTGCAAATGGTTATGATACTATTTGGGTAATAGTTGATCGTCTTACCAAGTCAGCACACTTTCTACCAATGAGAGAAGATGATAAAATGGAGAAGTTAGCACGACTATACTTGAAGGAAGTTGTCTCCAGACATGGAATACCAGTCTCTATTATCTCTGATAGGGATGGCAGATTTGTTTCAAGATTCTGGCAGACGTTACAACAAGCATTAAGGAATCGTCTAGACATGAGTACTGCCTATCATCTACAAACTGATGGGTAGAGCGAAAGGACGATACAAACACTTGAAGACATGCTATGAGCATGTGTTATTGATTTTGGAAACAGTTGGGATCGACATCTACCATTAGCAGAGTTTTCCTACAACAACAGTTACCATTCGAGTATTGAGATGGCGCCGTTTGAAGCACTCTATGGTAGAACGTGCATGTCTCCAATTTGTTAGAGTGAAGTGGGGGATAGACAGATTACGGGTCCGGAGATAATTCAAGAAACTACCGAGAAGATCATTCAAATTCAACAACGGTTGAAAACCGCCCAAAGCCGACAAAAGAGTTACGCGGACATTAAAAGAAAAGACTTAGAATTTGAAGTTGAAGAGATGGTCATGCTTAAGGTTTCACCTTGGGAAGGCGTTGTTCGATTTGGTAAACGGGGGAAACTAAATCCAAGGTACATTGGACCATTCAAGATTATTGATCGTATCGGATCGGTAGCTTACCGATTTGAGTTACCACAACAACTCGTGGCTGTACATAACACTTTCCATGTCTCAAATTTGAAGAAATGTTTTTTGCTAAAGAAGATCTCACTATTCTGTTAGATGAAATTCAAATCAATGAAAAACTTCAATTAATCGAAGTACTCGTCGAAATAATGGATCGTGAGGTTAAAAGACTTAAGCAAAATAAAATACCAATCGTTAAGGTGCGATGGAATGCTCGTTGAGGACCCGAGTTCACCTGGGAACGTGAAGATCAGATGAAGAAGAAATACCCGCATCTATTTCCAGAAGATTCGTCAACACCTTCAACAGCTTAAAATTTCGGGACGAAATTTATTTAATGGATAGGTACTGTAGTGACCCGAACTTTTCCATGTTTATATATATTAAATGAGATTGATATTTACATGATTAAATGTTTCCAACATCATAAGCAATCAAACTTGGTAAGACTTGATTATTTGAAATGAGTTTCATATAGACAATTGACCACCCAAGTTGACCGGCGATTCACGAACGTTAAAAACTTGTAAAAACTACATGGTGTTATATAAATGGCTATATATATGGTTAACATGAGATTATGATAAGTAAGTATCTCCATAAATATGTTAACAATGAGTTATATACAAACAAATGAGATTATTGATTTAAGAAACTCGAAAATGATATATATAACGATTATCGTTATAACAACGTCTTACTAAATACATATGTATCATATTAAGATATTGTTACACTGTATTTAACATGATAAAATGATAATTAAGTAAATCATTAAGTGTGTTAACAATGAACTACATATGTAAAAACAAGACTACTAACTTATGGATTTCGAAACGAGACATATATATAACGATTATCATTGTAATAGTATTTTAACATATATATATATATATATATATATATATATATATATATATATATATATATATATATATATATATATATATGATGTTAAGATATATTTATACACCATGTTATTATGATAACTTAACAATTTAACATCTTATTTAAGTATTATAATAATGGATTAATTACATTTAACAAGATCGTTAACTTAAAGGTTTCAAAACAACACTTACATGTAACGACTAACGGTGACTTAACGACTCAGTTAAAATGTATATACATGTAGTGTATTAATATGTATTAGTACACTTTTGAAAGACTTCAAGATACATATCAAAGTACTTCTACTTAGTAAAAATGCTCACAATTACATTCTCATTCATTTTCATCAACAATTCAACTCGTATGTACCCGTATTCTTACTCGTACAATACACAACTTCTAGATGTATTTACTATTGGTATATACACCTTTAATCATTCATTTTTAGCAGCCATCTTAGAGTCAAAAACATGTGGAACCATTATTTAACAATTTGTATGACTAATGAGCTAAAAACAAACTTAAGGATCTTTTTTTTTCTTTATAACAAGTAATCCCGTTTTTATGATTTCACCCCATTTTTTCATTCCATTTTCTCATACTTACACTCCAAATTCTCTCTCAAAATACTCCTAACATCATACTTGATCATCTCCAAGCATTTTCACCATCTTTTAGCTTCAATTACAAGCTTTATTCATCATAAAAACAACCATTCAAGAACACTTCAAGAAATCTTTCAAACTTGCTAGCTTACTTCCAATCTTGCAAATCCATTTCAAGTGATCATCCAATCTCAAAAAATCTTTCTTATTTACTGTAAGATATCTTTCTAATTCAAGGTAATACTCATACTCAAACTTTGATTCAATTTCTATAACTATAACAATCTTATTTCGAGTGGAAATCTTACTTGAACTTATTTTCGTGTCATGATTCTACTTCAAGAACTTTCAAGCCATCCAAGGATCCTTTGAAGCTAGATCTATTTTTCTCTTTTCCAGTAAGTTTATCCACAAAACTTGAGGTAGTAATGATGTTCATAACATCATTCGATTCATATATATAAAGCTATCTTATTCGAAGATTTAAACTTGTAATCACTAGAACATAGTTTAGTTAATTCTAAACTTGTTCGAAAACAAAGTTAATTCTTCTAACTTGACTTTTAAAATCAACTAAACACATGTGATATATCTATATGATATGCTAACTTAATGATTTAAAACCTGGAAACACGAAGAACACCGTAAAACCGGACATACGACGTCGTAGTGAAACCGGGGGCTGTTTTGGGTTAGAAAAATAAAAACTATCTTAATCTTTGAATTGAAATTTTGTTTTCTGGAAAAATGATATTACATATGAACATGATACTATATCAAAAAATCATGGTTAAACACAAAGTGGAAGTATGTTTTTCAAAATGGTCATCAAGATGTCGTTCTTTCGACGGAAATGACTACCTCTTTAAAAAATGACATGCAACCTGTATTTCCGACTATAAACTTATACTTTTTCTATTTAGTTTCATAAATTTCAGTTCATTATAAAACCATAGCAACTTGAATCACTCAAAATGGTTTTGAAATGAAGAAATGACGGGTAAAACAAAATTAGATAAATTTGCTAGTTTTAGCTACGAAAATTTTGTAACAAATCTAGACTAAACATATCCTAACTAATTTATATTGTATTATACATATTATGTAATCTTGGGATACCATAGACACGTATGCAATATTTTGACATATCATATCGACCCATATATATATATATATATATATATATATATATTTCGGAACAACCATAGACACTCTATATGCAGTAATGTTTGAGTTAGCTATACAGGGTTGAGGTTGATTCCAAAATAATATATATACTTTGAGTTGTGATCTAGCCTGAGACTTGTATACACTGGGTTATGGATTGATTCGAGATAATATATATTGATTTATTTCAGCACATCTAACTGTGGACAACTAGTTGTAGGTTACTAACGAGGACTGCTAACTTAACAAACTTAAATCATAAAAACGTAATAAAAAATGTTGAGAATATATTTAAATCATACTTTGATATATATGTACATATTTGTTATAGGTTCGTGAATCGACCAGTGGCCAAGTCTTATTTTCAACGAAGGAAAAATCTGTGAAAGTGAGTTATAGTCCCACTTTTAAAATCTATTATTTTTGGAATGAGAATACATGCAGTTTTATAAATGTTTTACAAAATAGACACAAGTGATCAAAATTACATTCTATGTTGAATTATCGAACTGAATATGCCCCTTTTTAGCTTTTTAGCCTAAGAAATGGTGTTTATTATAATTGCCACCAATTGACGCGAATCCTAAAGATAGATCTATTTAGCCCAACAAGCCTCATCCGAGTTACGGATGCTTTAGTACTTCGATTTATCATGTCCGATGAGAGTCCCAGAATGATGGGGATATTCTATATGCATCCTGTTAAGGTCGGTTACCAGGTGTTCATCATATGAATGATTTTTATGCAGATTGCATGTTGTTTATGAGAAATGGAAATATGAAATCTTGTGGTCTATTATTACGATTTGATAAATATATAGGTTAAACCTATAACTCACCAACATTTTTGTTGACGTTTAAAGCATGTTTATTCTCAGGTGATTATTAAGAGCTTCCGCTATTGCATGCTAATTTATGGACAAGAGTTGGAGTCAGCATGCTTGTATAATATTGTTTAAAAACTGCATTCGAAGACTTAAATTGATGTGTAATATTATTGTAAACCATTATGTAATAATCGTGTGAAAACGCTATATTTTAGATTATCATTATTTGATAATCGTCGTAATATTTTTAAACCTTTATCGATAAAATAAAGGTTATGGTTTGTTTTAAAATCGAATGCAGTCTTTGAAAAACGTCTCATATAGAGGTCAAAACCTCGCAACGAAATCAATTAATATGGAACGTTTATAAATTGATATGAACGGGACATTTCATGATGTAACTTGGTTCCTCTTAAAACTCGTAGATTGATCACTGTAGTAGTTACCCCTTCTTGCTCCTCGTTGTGTTGTCCACTCACCCAAGCCGCCATCGTTACCGCCTCTTGAGTATGCCTCCATGTTGTTTTTCTCTCTCATGATTTTCTCTCTCACACAGGTTTTTTTTTTTTTTTTGAAAGGCAAACACACACATCCATACACGAATTTAAACACGAATATATACATGCCCACCACGGGACTCGAACCCCCAACCTATAGGTTGAAGGGGTCACCTCGATACCGCTAGGCCAATGGCCCTTTGATTCTCACACAGTTGAAAAATTCTATTATTACTTTGATATATATATATATATATATATATATATATATATATATATATATATATATATATATATATATATATATATATATATATATATATATATATATATATATATATATATATATATATATATATATTAAGAGGGAATCACTTTTTTGGGGTGAAGTGAGGGGAGGTAAATTTTTTTTTCGTTTTTTCCGAAATTTTGTTTTTCAGGCATCAAGATCACATGAAAATATGAACATTAAAAAAAGACACTTTGTGAGGAATGTTATTATTTTGGCTGTAAAACGCTCAAAAAAATGAAAACATTCAATGCATTGAATGTTTTGATTCTGAGTTTTTTTTAAGGGGTTAGAAATTAGGGTTTAGAAACTAGGGGGTTAAAAATTAGGGTTTAGCTATTGGGGTTTAGAAATTAGAGTTTTGGGTTTAAAAATTAGGGTTTAGGGTCTAGATTGAATATTTTAACACGAACAGTTTAGAGTTTAGGTTTTGGGTTTTGGGTTTAGGGACTAAACCCAAAACACTAAACCCTAAACCCTAAACTCTAAATCGGGCTAAATTTCAAAAAAGAACACTTCACACAAAATGAAAACAAAACGATGCAAATAAACTCAGAATCAAAACATTCAATGCATTGAATGTTTTGAATGTTTTCATTTTTTTCTTCGAGTGTTTTACCGCCAAAATAATAATATTCGTCACAAAGTGTCTTTTTTAAATGGTCATATTTTTACCTAATTTTGATGTCTGAAAAAAAATTCCAAAAAAATCAAAATTTAAAAAAAAAATTATTTCCCCCCACTTCCCCTAAAAAAGCGTTTCCCTCTTTATTATGACTATATGTGTAATAAAAAATAAGGAAGATGATTCTATTCGAGATTGATTATCTGAATAATCATACTCAAAATCACATAAATACCCATATTATCTTTACATCAAGTCAACTTGATCTGATCATCAATGATGATTTTTTATCAATATTATTTTAAGATATTGTAACTAATATATTTTCACTATGGTAGGGATCTGTTGATCGGATAAGAAACAGATAAAAACATAATTAGAGAGTGAGAAGTGTATAAGAACAAGCGTGTGGCCAGCCGCGCTTTGCGGCGGCCTAAGAATATAGATAATCAATAATTTCACAATATTTTTATATAAAACATACATGAGTGCTACTGTATTAGTTAGTAAAAAATGATATTACAAAAGTTGTTTTGATGGTTCAGTCAAATACATACTAAACCATGGGATACAATGTATGTAATTTGAAAGTTACACCGCACATAACTAAAAAATAATCAACAAACAAACTCACATGGAAACAACAGCAGTGTAACCCCACCTCCATAGCACCCCATAACTCTCCACATTAATCGGTGACATTAAGTTTTCAGTCTGCTAGTTGCACATCAATTTTCAAAGATGTCAACACTACCCTTAATGCTTGAACTACAAACAAACAAAAGAGCTATATGAAATATATACACACACGCATCCCCTAATCTAACCGAGAGCACAAAATAGAAGTAAAATAGCTTAAATGACATTAAAAAATCTCCTTTCTATAGATCTCTCTATTAAATCTCTATTGTACAGATCTCTTTATGAAATCTCTATTGTATAGATCTCTTTATGAAAGTAAAATAGCATTTGCTCAGGTTTTCTAGTAGCCATACCAACTGCTCAAATCCACGTAACATAATCCTTTTCAAAACAACATTAAACATCGTTAAGTAAAGCATTCAAGATCAATGAAGTTTGTGTATAAATTTAAATTAGGTCATACCTCAACCACGAATGTGTGGAGTAACCATCATTTCGACTTTCTAGTGATCATACCTTTATCTGCAAGATTTTGTGCATCTTTCATGATATTTTTAATACATAAACTGCTATAAAAAATGCTAGTTCACTAATAAAGATGTTAAAATCATCTTTGAATGAAAATAAACAGCTCGATCTTTTTGTTTATTTAGCTTCAAGTGTGAGTGATATTAAGAATTCAAACAGCAGCTGAATCAAAAATGACATCATGCAACTTTTGATCTTATAGTAATCCAAAACATATACTCTAATTAATTTCCACTACCATTATTGATCATGTCAGGGCAAATAATTGTTATCTACTATAGTATTTAAGGTTCTACAACACAGTCATGTTCGCTATATCAAATCTTCCAGCTGTTGTTTTGGCATCATCTATTGAGTGCAACACATAAGAACTAACTGTCACTTGAATAATAAACAGATTATGTATTTTACAAATCATGCTCATTTATTTAAAATGGTCAAATTAAAAATTAAAAAAAATGCTAGAATTAAGAACGTAAATATCAATCAATGGCCTACCTGATGGTTAAAGGAAAATGAAATTCCAAGTCTTTTGAAACCATCCGCAATTCTTTTACTCGAGTAATGGTTTTCTAAATAAGCACATTCATTTGACAATGCTAGAAGTCTTCTACATAACATACCTCAAACATTCTCATCGACATTACATCGAACACATTGAGTGCGTCCAACACATCGAACACATTGCTATCTTTTGTTGCACAACTGTCGCTGACCGGTAAACAAACGATAGTAAGGACAAAAAATGAAGTATAAACCGATTAGTTACCATAAAATTGAAGAAGGATTATCCACAACAAAAACCTGAAACCACAACACATAAACACAAAAAACACTCCAAATAGATAAATAGTAGTCAATTTTTTTAAGAACAATTTGAGTCAGGTCCATATTCAGTTATCCCTAATTGTTTGTACAAATAGTATAGTAAATTTATGCAGTGAAATAGACCTTGGAACGTTATCGTTGGACGACGAAACGGAACCGGAAACGGTGCAGCGTCTTCTGAGGAAGTAGCTGATATTAATAAAATACATTACATTTGTCACAATATATAATCCAGATTAGACAGAAAAGGAAAAAAAGTTAAAAAGTTAACTATGCTTAATGTTTCATGTTATTGTAAAGTTCATAGCTTTTTATGTCATCAATAAAAAAATAAATTACACAACAATCAAGTTAAAAGGCCGCATAAATAATGTAAAACATGGAGTTAATTTTAACCTAAGCTTACATTTATTTGAGGCGTTCAACACGCCAAACAGGCTCCCATCATCGTTTCTCTACTCTTCCACCATCCCCACTTCCGCCGATTTGGAATGGAAGATTGAGAAATGGCGTGAAGAAACTAAGAAGGGGATGGAATGATCTGGAATAGAGGAGACCTTAAAGAGTTTGTATAAAAGATGAAAAGGCCAAAATACCCTTACTGTTGCTGAATAGTAAATTGAGTTTGCTCAATTGTAATATTATAAATATAAATATTGGTTTTCACAATTTACGTTCATTTTGTTTAATGCATCACGGTTTCTTTTTTCTTATTTAACTAAGAATGACTAATCTATCATATTTTTTTTCATTAAACAGTTACCTCATTGGTCACTTAATTACCAAAGTGTCATACCTATAATAACCTTTGATCAAATTATTCAATGGTTCATATTAGTTCTTTAGGTTCTTGACATTATTTTAGTTTTCAAATGAACCCTTGACATATATACGGATTATGTATGTGTATGTATAATATATATATATATATATATATATATATATATATATATATATATATATATATATATATATATATATATATATATATATATATATATATATATATATATATATATATATATATATATATATGTATATATGTGTGTGTGTGTGTGTGTGTGTGTGTGCGCGTGCGTGTGTGCGTGCGTGTGTGTGTGCGTGCGCGCGCGCATGTGCCCATCAGAATTTACCTCGTTGCAAAACTGGAGTTTGAAACTCTGAATTTGTCACATGGCAAATTCTGATGCACAGTTAGTGAAAAGTGTACAAACCGAAGTTTGAAACTTCGGATTCATCAAAACCGAAGTTTCAAACTCCGGTTTTCCTGTTTTTGTAATAAAATTTTCTAAATTTCTATTTTTGTAATTTCAGCTGCAAAATCAAACCATTTAAAAAAACACTTTTACGGGGCTTGTGCAAGTGTATATAATTTAAAAAAATAATTATATACAAAAAATAATCATTTGGTGAGCTTAAACTAAAGAAATAATTAACTACGAAAAATAATTATTTGGTGAGCTTGTCCATTGAATAAAATCCCAAAAAATAATAAATAATCGATTAAAAAAAATAACAATACATGCAGTACCGATTCTAGAATTGGTAGTCACTCCCAAAAAAACTTTCACTAGATGTCTTATTTCAATGGTTTCGCTTAAAAAATGTACACTATCCAATGGTGCTACTAGTTAAAAAAATATATTAAAAAATTCGACTACATCGCATATTTAAGTGGTATCCCGTGCAACCACGGACCCTAAAGTAGATCCACCCCTGAATACATGGGTTTTTAAATATAAAAGAGGTTAGCTCATTTGCGAACCAAAGATATTATAAAAATCAATACTAGTTTTACGAGTTCATCGGTTTAACGGAAACATATCTAAGAAAAACGATGGACGTGTCTTTTCTAAAATAAAAGAGGTTACTTCCTATGTGAACCAAGGATATTAGTGTATAATAGATGATTTAATTTAATCATACATTGTCTTGGTATTTATAACTATGCAGTATTTCTATAGATGATGTAAATCATAATCTGTTAGGAAACAATTATAAATGTACACTGTTACTCTTTCTCCAGTAGACTTTGAGTTAAAAAGTTTGTCCTTATCATATTGTCGAAATTAGACAAACATCAACATTTAAAGTTTTATAGAATAAAATTAGTAGAGTTAAATTTCACTAACTTCAAAATAAAGTTTTCCCAAAAACCATTGCAATACATGTCAATTACAATGACGGCTAATATAATATTTTCAGATTGTATGCTCAAAAATTTGTAACTAAATTATTATTTCGCAATATTTGAGAATTAAAATGAGATCAGTTACAAATATAGATGTTTTAATTAATATAAATGAAAATGATTTGTAAGAAGAGAATATGAAAGTAATTTAAAAAAAAAAATGAAGACAATTTTTGAAGTGACTAGTGACAAAATTTAATCATGAGATGACACGTGATAGAATTTAATCAGGAGATAACACATAAACATATTGCACATGCTTCTATGTTTTAGATTTAGTAAATGCATTATTATATTACTAATTAATAGGATATATGGAAAATAAAATGAGATCAGTTACAAATATATATGATTCTAAATTTGGTATTGATTGTAGGTAAAATTAATATTAATTTAAATGATTTGTTTCAATAGAATATGGAAGTAATTTTAAAAATAAAATGAACGCAATTTTTGAAGTTACACATGGTAAAAATTTACACATGATAGAATTTAATACTCACAAGGAAATGACACATCAACATATTACACACGTTTTATACTAATGTCAAACTTTCTTAAAAAAATTTGACATGCATTATGTCTTTTATATACATAAAAAATAATTAGTTATCTTTCTAAAATAATTACAATCAACTAATTTTGATGTAACACTAGTTTATGCATAAATTCAACTTTTTAGTGAAGCACTATCACTATTTTTTTTAAATGAAAATTTTATTAAAACAAAAAACACGAATACAGAAGGGTGGGCTGCTCCAAAATAGTGAGATGGGCTAGCCCAGAAACACACACAACCTAAATAAAAACTCGATGAAACATACACACACGAAAAGCAGATGCAGATATCGAATCTTTATAGTAAATATTTACAATACATATACTTCTGGAATAGTTAGCCACACGTTCCACTCGATATTGACTCGTTTGATTCTCCGCAAAATTCAATCATAAGAGAGCAATTGAATTTCACTTAAAGTCTTCGGACCATTCCAACATTTGTCTCGAAATGTCTTGTTGTTTCCTGTCATTTTCATAAAAATTCTATTATTATTATTATTATTATTATTATTATTATTATTATTATTATTATTATTATTATTATTATTATTATTATTATTATTATTATTATTATTATTGTTTATGTTTATGTATAATAATATAATAATATAATTATTATATTATATATTATATGTTGTGACGCCCCGTAAAAAATCAATGTGTACGGATCATCAACAACAGGTCCATTGCACGGTTACAACACTATATGCTGTTTTAAAACAAGTTTGCATTCATAAAAAGGGTGACGTCTTTACCAACGTCGAATGTTTTACAAAAGATAACGTGCTTCTACGAACAGAAAGCATTAATAATAGTACGTGACACAAAGGTCATTACAAAACCATTGTTCAAATGTAGCATAAGTTATGAATGCAAAGTAAAAGTTCCATGATTGAGACATCTCTAAACAATGCAGCGGAAGTCTAACACAGCAAGTCTATAACAGCGAGTCTAATACAGTGGAAGCAAATTTGTCTAAGCACATGAGAAATAACATGCTTTAAAATGTCAACACGAATGTTGGTGAGCTATAGTTTTATTGTAATCACCATGTAATGTAGACCATGAGATTTCATATTCAAAACAGTATGAAAAGTCTATGCTTAATCGTGGGCACTTGGTAACTAACTTAACGTAAAATAATATATCACCCCCTAAAAGTACACTTGGCGAGTGCCTTAAAACAGACGAAGTATTAAAGACTTAAATGCTAGCGCGACTAGCCCGAGTGGGGATGTCAAGCCCTATGGATCCATATCTAAGATTCGCGTTCACCGGTTCATAAACCAATGACTAAACGTTACCGAGCTAAGGGGAATATTTGTGCCGTTATGTCACCCACACATATATAAAGTTTAAGTACTCGTGTCTAGTATGTAAAACATAAAAAGCGCATGTATTCTCAGTCCCAAAAATAGTTAAAGTAAAAAGGGAGCTATAACTCACAGTGGATGTGCGAAAAAGTCGATACGAATAAGTAGGCAAGTAGTAAGTCGGTCCGAAAGGTCCTCAACCTGAGTTAAAGGTTACTAAGTCAGTAAATCGTTTCCAAAATGTTTAAAAGTAATTAAGTTAAGCCTTAAGTATCATCATCATCATCATCATCATCATCATCATCATACGTAAACGATAAAGTAAGTTTTCAGCAAGAATAGAGGTCGAAACAAAGGGCTGACTTCGTTCAGCTGCTACGACCTCTATACAAACTGAAATGACGCGCGGTCAGTGGCCAAGGCTCCGTATGTGAGTCCTCTTACAGCTGTCTAATTTTTCAGATCCTAACTCAATGTTGTTTGACCGTGGCGATGGTTCAAGCGCGTGTAGGTCAGAATTTTCAACACGTCGTTACAAAGGCGTAGTGATTTTCGGAAAGCTATAAATCCAAAACCGTATATCGGATTTAGGTAAGTCTTAAACAAAAAGTCATCTACTCGAACCGAACTATCTAGAAATCAACTTTTCCAGAAGCCCGGGAGTCTGGTCAGACCCTGAAAAACAATAAACATATGCTCCAGTGGATTTCTTGGTGTTTGATGCTCATCACGGTTCTCATCCTTGATGCGTATAAGCCTCAAGTGTACAACTCTTGATGTTTTAGCATCACTTTAACCAAGGTTTAACCCTCAACACGCAAAGTTAAGACTAAGAAATAAAATACAACTCATTTAAGAGTTTGAGCAAGATGATGAACTAAAGTTACATCAAATTCTTAGTTTCGACAAAAGTACAAGTTTTATTAAGCTATAACTTTGATTTAAACTAAATAAGCAAGACCTTAAGTTATAGAACTTAGATCTTAGCTAATTATTGAAGACCTTAGACTAAAAGTCTAGATCTTATGTTTTTGGTGAAACCCTAACTTATAGACTTAGACTTTCAACTTTTACAACACCATAAGTTATGAAACTTAGATTTTGTAAAGTAAAATGAACATAAGCTAATGAGCTTTTGTTTAAACAAATTAGATGAGCATAAGTTACATAACTTAGATCAACCTTAGATGAGTGAAAGTTATAAGCTAGAAAGCTTAAAATTTCTTGTTCTTGAACATTCAAAGCTAGACTTTGGTTACAAGATACATGAGATCAAATTTAACAAGTAAATCTTTGACCAAGGAACATATATAAATCGAAATACATAAGCATAAGAGATAAATTTAAAGTTAGAAATAAACAAGTTCAAGCTTGGATTCTTTACATAAAGAGATATCAAGTTAGAAGATTGAATCTTCATAAAATAAACTTTAAAGTTCTAATTCTTGAACAAAAAGAAGATCTTAAAGTAATTGAACTTTAGATCATTACAAGTTTCATGTAGAACCAAAAGCTACAAAGCTTTGATCCTTGTTCTTGCTTCTTCATCATACAAGTGATTAAAGATTGCAAGATAGCATAAGGATTTAGGTTACAAAAACAAAATCCATGAATAATAAAAGATGATGATGGATCACGAATTTAAAGAAGAAAAGAAAGAAGAAGTGAAGTTTGAACTTACAATTTTCTCAAGTATTTTAGAGAGAAAACTTAAGAGAAACTTGAGAGAAAATGTGTGTGTGTTTGTGAAATGAAATGAGAATGAAATGAGAGTTTTTTTTAAAAAAAAGTGAAGTGGTTGTGATGGCCATAAAGGCCGACAGTTTTAGGAGGGTGGGTGGACCATTTGGCCTCAAGTGGTGGTGGCATGGTGTGGTCTATGGTGGTGGTAAAAGGTAGTGTTGGTATGTTGGGTGGTTTGAGACATAAGGTTAAAACATGTAAGTATTAATACATAAGACATGTTAGTTACTTGTCTCATTACTTACATGGGCTAGTCATTATATAAATGGGCTAACTAATCCACTAATTAATCCATTAAGTTGAGTAGGTTGGGCCATGGAAGTCCATTAAGGTAAAAGTCCATTAAGGTTAACTAGTGAGCATTAGTAAATACTAAGCGTAATTAATAAACCATCAAGCCAAGTAATTGTTATTAATAAATAACAATTATGTTTACGTAGTTATAATATTTCAATTATGACAAAATTTTAACGTGTACCCAGTACGTAGTTCGTTTTAAACGATAAGTGACACTAACGGTCATAAATGCATTCAAGGATCATGTTAAGTGATTAAGCACTTAATAATACGTCTTAAAATATTAACGAAAATAATTAACATAAATAAGGATCCCAAAATATAATTTAAATCAGTACGCACAAATACGCAGTTTCGTGAAAGTAATAAATAAAATTGTAAGTCGAAAAAGTCGGATCATTACATATGTTGTGTTTTACATACTAAAATTGTGACTTTGTGAAATATATTAACAGACATTTAGTGAACTTGTTTTACAAAATATCATAATTTGTAATTGATAGCTCAATAAAATTATATTGATAGAATAAGAATTAAATACACATTTTTAAAATTTTTTGACTTAATTAAATACAGTTTAATATATATTATATAATATGCTTAAAATATGTTAAATATATTCAATTACTTTTTTCTAAACAAATATATATTTTCTATTTATTATACATTTAAAACTATGTTAAATACTATTTTAAATTTTATATATATATATATATATATATATATATATATATATATATATATATATATATATATATATATATATATATATATATATATATATATATATATATATATATATATTGTCTTTCAGAGAAAGAATGACATGCTTTGATATAAGCTACTAATATTGCATCTTTAATTGTACCTTAAAATATAGAAATCTTTTTTTTTATAATAAATTTTCATGTTTAGAGAAAACTAGTGAAATGACCCGTAAAATTACAAATTTGTTTAAAAGAAACAGTTTAGTAATATGTTTTAGGTATTAAGTGAATGTAAATACTAAAGTTATTTAGTTTAATACACCGTGGAATCAAGGATTCCGACTAAGAAACTTGTTATTTTTACAAACATATTGATATACTTAATTTGGTCAGAATAAATGTACAAGTATTCTCCCACCACACTCTTCCAATTTTAATCACAATTACTATTTTATTGTTATAAAAGCCTACATCACAACCTTTTATTGATACATATATTTCGCATGCATATATAACGTAATTAATTTCGTAAAAAGAACTCATATTTGAATAATAATTATAATTATAAGTATAAGTATAATACTAAAGATTGAATTAAAATTGAGTATTTATATTTTAATAAAATTATTACTAATAACAAATGCCTCTTGAAATTTTTTTAAAAATTAAAATATAATTATTATATGAAAGTTATACAATATGCTTCAAAGTTTGTACATATTTTTATGGGATGTTTTATAAAAGATTGAACAATTTGTTTTAAAGTTTGTACATATGGTCATGAGAGTATTTTATTATAAGGTTGTACATAATACTTCAAATATTGTACATATGACTATGGGGTGTTTCACCATAAGGTTGTACATAATGCTTTAAATAGTGTACATATGGTCATGAGAGTGTTTATCATAAGGTTGTACATAATGTTTCATATATTATACAATTAACATGCTAATATTTTTACTAAATACAATTAATTATTTTAATGACATCATCATTGGGGCTTAGATTTTTTCAATTTATTTTTAAATTTTATTAACTTAGATAATTTTTATTTATATCATCATAATTTTAAACATTTATATGATACTATAGATAGATAATGCAACTACTAAATATTGATGTTAGCCAAGTTAAATATTCTTAAAATATCAACGTATCTATCTATAGTTAATATTAAAATTCTATAATGATGACATCATAAATAGTCATTTTCCTTCATTGAAAAAAAATTAAAAAGAAAATAGAAAAAAAATCTAATCCACTTAGATGACATCATAAATTAATTTAATTTACAATTAAAATTTAATCTTTACAATTTTTTAAAAAATTTCAAAAGGCATTTGTTATTAGTTATAATTATTATTATTATTAAAAATATAAATACTCAATTTTTAAGCAAACTTTATTATTATTAATTATTATTATAATTATAATAATTATTATTATAATATTAATATTCAAATATGGATTCTCCTTACGGGATTAATTACGTTATATATGTATGCGAAAATACATGTCTCTATATGTTTGTAAAAATAACGACAAGTTTCTTAGTCAGAATCCGTCTGTGATGCCCCGTACAAAACCATCGTGTACGAATCATCAACAACAGGATCATTACAAGGTTAAGTACTATATGCTGTAATAAAAGAAGTTGCATTCACGATAAAAAGATGACGTCATAACTGACGTCAATTGTTTTACACCAACAGTATGCTTCTACGAATACCAAGCATGAATAAATGTATGTGACCCTTAGATCATTACATAACATAGTTTCAAATGTATTAAAGTTTGAATGCAAGATAAACAGTTCATGCGGTGATAACACTAGAGCAGCGGGTGTCTACGGCAAGACTAGCACGACAGCAGAAGCAAATAACCTTAAGCACCTGAGAAAAACATGCTTAAAAACGTCAACACAAAGGTTGGTGAGCTATAGTTTAAGTATAACAGTAAGTAAGGTAGGCCACGAGATTTCAGTGCTACAAAGAGCGTTTCAAAACAGTATGATAAAGTATATGCTTAACCGTGGGCACTTGGTAACTAACTTAACGTTTATACCCCCTGAAAGTACACTTGGCAAGTGCGTATGTTTACGAAGTATTAAACACCCGTTAAATGCTAGCGCTACTAGCCCGAGTGGGAATGTCAAACCCTATGGATCCATATCTAAGATTCGCGTTCACGGTTCAAAAACCAATGATTAAACGTTACCGAGCTAAAGGGAATGTTTATGCCGTTGTATAACCCACACATATATAAGTTTAAGTACTCGTGCCTAGTATGTAAAACGTAAAATGCGCATGTATTCTCAGTTCCTAAAATAGTTAAAGTAAAAAGGGAATGCTATAACTCACAATGATAAAGTAGCGGTAAAGTATGACTCGGGAAATACGCAAGTGTGTAGGTCCGGAAAGTCCTCAACCTAAGTCAAATAGGACTAAGTCAGTAAATTGTCCAAATAGGTTTAAAAGTATGTAAATAAGGTCTTAAGGGTCATCATCATTCATCATTAAACAAAAGGTGTAAAGTAAGTTTCGTTCATGAAAAGAGTTTAAAACAAAGGCTGAGTTCGGTCAGTCACCACGGCCTCTATACCTACTGAAATAAGGTGAGACCAGTGATCATGGCTCCGTATATGAGTCCTTTAGCTGTGGTAAAAATTACAGAAGCAAACTCGTCTTTGTTTGACCGTGGCGACGGTCTCAGTGCGAGTAGGTCAGAATTTTCAGCACAACGTTAAATGGACATAGTGACGATCGGAGGGCCATAAATCCTAAACCGTAACTCGGATTAAGAAGAGTCTTATATGAAAAGTTATCTAATCGAACAGATCTATCTGAAAATCATAATTACAGTAGCCCAGGTCGTACGGGTCAGACACAGAAACAGTGGAACATTAGGGTCAGTAGGTTCCGGTGGTTATTGGTGCTCGATGATTATCATGGTTCTCATCCTTGATGCATATAGCTTCAAGTGTACAACTCGTTGATGTGTTTGCATCATTTTCACCAAGGTTTGACCATCATAACCCAAGTGTAATTCTAAGACATGAAGCACAATCACTTAAGTGTTGCAAGTGTTTTGATGAACCAAAGTTACATCAAAGTCTTAGATTCAACACATACATGAAATGTAAAAGTAATATTAACCAAGTTTTGACTATTATGACACAAGTGTAGGTCTAAGACATGTTGCACAACTCACTTAAGAGTTGTATGAAGTTTGATGAACCAAAGTTACATCAAGGTCTTAGATCTAACACATACATGAACTTTAAAACTAATAATAAGTTACAAACTTGAAAGTGAACTTATGAAATCAAGATCTTAAGTTGTAGAACATAGTTCTTAGTTAGATCTTGAAGATCCTAGACCTAAAAGTCTAGATCTAACATAAGTGTATAAAGTTATAATTAAAGAAAGCTCACTTACATGTTCTTGAACTTTTTAAAGTTAACTTTTGTTCAAGATAAATGAGATCAAAGTTAACTAGTAACACTTGACCAATAACAACCAACAAACATGGAATTAAAGTGCATAATGTAAAGAATAAACTAAGTAAACAAGTAACTAGTTCATGAGTTTCATACTTTAAAGATTCAAGCCTAAGTCTTGATCTTTAAGAAAGTAAACTTTAAAGTTTACTAACATGAATTACAAGTATGCTTTCACAACTCATGAACTTAAATCTTTTTAAAGCATTATATGTAGAACATAACTAGAAAGTTAGTTCTTACATGTTCTTGTTAAAACAAGATAAATGATGAACAAACTAAAGAGTTTGATTCATAATGACTAGTAAGTAATTACAACAACAAACTTCATGTAACTAAGTAACAACAACAACTAACAAGTATCAAGTAATTTAACAACATCAAAGAACAAAAGATGATGATGATGAGAGTCTAGTTAGTCCACGGTTTTGCAAGAAAGAAAGAGCGAAAAAAAGAAGTTCAAGTTACTTACAACTTAGAGAGAAAAGAGAGAAAGTTGGAAGTGTTTTGTGTGTGTTTTGAAATGAGAGAAAACTAGTGAGTTTGTAATAAAAAAATGAATCAAAACCACTCCCCATGTGTTGTAGGCCGACGGCCAAAATGGGATCAAGGGGGGAGGCAATTGTCTACTAGTTCATGCATGGTAAAGCTTTACAAAGTTGGTTGATGGAGGTGTTTACATGGGAAGGATGTATAACCAAACTAGTAACTAGATTCTATACAAGTTAAGCCATCAAGTTTAGTTTCAAATAATACTTACATGTGAGAATGGGCTAAATAGTCCAACTAAGAAGTAGGGTGGGCTTCTTAAGCCCATGTTCAATCATAAAGCCCAAGTATGTATTAATTAACAAATTAATCCAAGTTAAAGTCCATTAACACTAATAAAGGCCCAAGTAATTAACTAATAACTTTAGTTAATTAAAATGATTAATAAAATTAATCATGAATGTAAATAATACTTGAAAATATTATTCGTGTAAGTTTCGTGTGTCACAAAGACGTTTCGGGCAATTAAAGTCAAGTACGGGCAATCATGGCAACATGTAAATGTAATAACATATATTCGTTTAATCACAAGTATTAATAATAATAATTATTAATAAATAACGTTGAAAAAACCAGGGTCGTTACACCGTCGTTTTACGGTCATTAAACTAAACGACTTTAGCATTTACATTCACTTAATTCGTAAAACATATTATTAAACTGTTTCGTTTAACCAAACACGTGGTTCCACAAGTCATTTCACTAGTATAATATGGAACGTGATATTTGCATCATATATTAATTTTACGTCGGGATATTATTGCTATTGTAGTATACTAGTATAGGAGTAGGTTATAAATATTATTATGTCCCAAATTCTTAGAGATGTAGTCTTTCAAATCATATGTACATAGTTGGTGTTTTAATGTTATCTAACTATTAAAACGGGCCCGCGCGATGTCGCGGGGCCTTTAGGTTTACAGAAGTAAAAACGTTTTGGTACGGGTATTTTTAGATACACGTAGTTAGTACCTAGTGTACATAATGACCTATGCGTTTTTAACGGCAGGAAGATTGCGTAAAATAAAGGGAAACAGAAATATCGATATGATGTAGTTAGTTTGGGTAGTTTATTAGAGGTGTGTGTATGTATTGAATATAGTCCGAGGTATTTAGCATTTTTTTAGAAATGTCCGTTTCGCGTATAGTTAGTCCCGTTGTGTTCGTTAGATTTTTTTAAGTTGAACGGTGGGTTCGAAAAAATTTAACGCGAGGCGAGCAGAAAAATATGTCCCGTTGAAAATATGGGTGGAGTTTGGTTAAGATTTTTAATTAAAATATTAATTTTACACTTTATACCCCTTTTTTGAGAGTTTGGGTGTAAGTTGGCACATTTTTTGGGGGGTGATTTAGTTTTTTCCCCCTTTTTTTCCCTGTTGTCGTTTTGACCAAGTTTTTTTTAAGGGGGGGGGGGGGGGTGGGTTGGGGCAAAACGACCAAAATCTTGGTGTTGATTAGTATATAGGGTTAATAATCATTTTAGATCATTGAGATTCATATGAAAGTAAAAATTATATGATTGCATATACTTAACAAAAGTTTTGGAGATTGCGGAGTGCACACCCGTAAGAATTAAGTAGATACTGTACAAAAATAGCGGGGATTAGGGGTCGCCCCTCCTTGCGGGGTCCAATGGTATCGATTTTTCCTGCCAAAAGTCTTGCATGTTATGTTAACAGGGTTTTCTGTCAAAATAAAGGGTTTATAACGTTTAATTACACCTTTCGTGTTAAACTGTTTTAACAGATATTCCATTTAAAAAACAGTTAGTTACTTTCATTCAATTAACATACAAAAGATAACATATGTTCAGATATTCTGATACGATTTTGTCTTGCCTAGAAACGAATTGAAGTCTTGTTTTATCCAATTCAGGATTTTATGTAACATGAGGCTTGATAAGATGGAAATACTTAATTACGAATGTGTTTCACGCGATTCAAGATCAATCCAGATTATTATTCTATTTTCATACACTATTTATAACATAGTAGTTAAGTACTTTGTTGATAATCATGTCTGGTGAATCGGTGAAAGAGAAGATATCCAAATTTGCAAAACTGGTTAAGTTTGAAGGTGTTGATTTTCGAAGATGGCAACAGAAGATGCAGTTTCTTCTTACTACGTCGAAGGTTGTATATGTTCTGTTTATCCCATGCATGAACCTGTGGATGACGAGACTTTGGAACAAATAAGGAAAGACACAAGTGGGAAAACGATGAATACACCCGTCGTAGTCATATTGTCAATGGTATGATGCCCTCTTTGACGTTTATCAAGCTGTTGAATCTACAAAGGAATTACAAGATTCACTTGATGCCAAATACATGACCGAGGATGCTTTAAGTAAGAAGTTCCTTGTGAGTAATTTTAAAAATTACAAAATGGTGGATTCAAGGCCTGTTATGGAACACTTTCACGAAATCATTAAAATTTTAGGATAGTTTACACAACATAATCTAAAAATTGATGAATCCATTTTTGTGTCTTATATTATAGACAAACTGCTGCCATCATGGCTGGAATTTAAACAGATGTTAAAACATAAGATGGATTAATCGTTTTTGACTGAATCGGAAGGCCACTTACGTATTGAGGAATCAATATGGGTTCAGAAGAGTGGTGAGAAAAAGGAAAAAGGCGTTGGATCATCCTATGTAAATATGATATAGGATGGTAAACGTGAAAACAAAAACAAGAACAAAATATTTAATGGACAGAAACACAAGTTTCTAGGGAAAAACGTTGGTTCCAACAAGAAGGATAAAAAGGGTTGTTTTAATTGTGGAAAATCTGGTCATTTCAAAAGAGATTGTCGTGTTCTACAGAACAATGTGGAGCAAGCATTTCGGGTTCGGGACAAGGGTCTAAGGACCAAGTTCTTAACCAAGTTCGAAATGTTGATTGTAATTATAAATTCTGCGAAGAATTATGTGTCTCGTATTTTCGAATCATTTTATGTGAGGATGATCACATCGCTTGGTGGATTGATTCTGGTGCCACATGTCATGCTTGCAAATATCATTACTGGTTCAAGACACTCAAACTAGACAACGATGTGCTTCACATAGGAAACGACTCAATTGCTCATGTTCTTGGTCGTGAAAATGTTGTTTTAGAATTTAGTTCTAGAAAGACAATTACTTTGAATAATGTATATGTACAAGGATTGAGAAAGAATCCGATTTCCAATCTTATATAAATAAGTGTGGTTACAAACAAGCATTTGAATTTGAAAAGCACTTCTTGTCGAATGCTAGTTGATGATACGCATATCGAATCCGTATCTAATAACTCTTATTCTCATAAGAGTTATATATTTTACAAGTAAAAAACAAATTTTAGCATGCTAGAAGGAAGCAGGCTAGAAGGGAGCAAGCTAGAAGTGACAATGAATTCCGACCAGGAATTCCGAATTCCGACAAGGAATTTCGAATTCCGACCAGGAATTCTGACAAGGAATTTCGAATTCCGACCAGGAATTCCGAATTCCAACAAGGATTTACTGACAAGGATTTTCCGACAAGGATTTGCCGACCAGGATTTGCCGACAAGGATTTTCCGACCAGGATTGGCCGACTACAATCAGGCCATCTAGAATTCTCCATCTAGGATTGACTGTCTAGGATTGGCCGAATACAATCAGGCCACCTAGAATTGAAGAAGGATGAAGGCTGCCTTGTATGTAAGCCCTTTACCATGAGCACTTGCCACGTCAGCTACTTGTACAACACTTGTAGTACGCTTTGTACTACCACATATGCCTATAAATAAGGCATTCCACTACTCAAACAAGGATCTCCAATCCTTTTACTTACACCTTGATAACTCCTAAATTATACAGTTTTTTGATAACATTTTGAGGAGTTATCTTAGTATTTTTGAGTCATTTTGATGCCAAAACACACTAAAATGGTTAAAAATGGGAAACAGATATTTCTAATGATTATGTCCAAGTTATGTATCTAACGACCCGTCCTAATCCATCTGGGCGAATACATTACATTTGGTTACATCGCGAGGTACTTGACCTCTATATGATACATTTTACAAACATTGCATTCGTTTTTAAAAGACAAACTTTCTTTACACCAAAAGTTGACGGCATGCATATCATTTCATAATATATCCAACTATAATCGACTTAGTAATAATCTTGATGAACTCGGCAACTCGAATGCAACGTCTTTTGAAATATGTCATGAATGACTCCAAGTAATATCTCTAATATGAGCAAATGCACAGCGGAAGATTTCTTTCATACCTGAGAATACACATGCTTTCAAGTGTCAACCAAAAGGTTGGTGAGTTCATTAGTTTATCATAATCATTTATTTTTATAATTTTAATAGACCACAAGATTTTTATTTCCATTTCTCATAAATATACGTCCCGTGCATAGAGACAAAAATCATTCATATGGTGAACACCTGGTAATCGACCTTAACAAGATGCATATAGAATATCCTCATCATTCTGGGACAACTTTGGATATGATAGATTTGCCATCATTCCGGGAAAACATCGGACATGATAAATTCGCCATCATTCTGGGAAAACATCGGACATGATAAATTCGCCATCATTCCGGGAAAATATCGGACATGATAAATTCTCCATCATTCCGGGAAAATATCGGACATGATAAATTTGCCATCATTCCGGGAAAACATCGAACATGATAAAAAGGGCACATTCAATTTCGATAATTCAACCATAGAATGTAGTTTCGATTACTTGTGTCTATTTCGTAAAACAGTTGTAAAAGTATTTCATGTATTCGCAGTTCAAAATATATTTCGAAAGCATTTAACAAAACAGTTATAAAACAGCGCATGTATTCTCAGTCCCAAAAATGTAAAGAGTAAAAGGGAATCAAATGAACTCACCATACTGTATTTTGTAGTAAAAATACATATGACTATATTGAACAATGCAGGGTTGGCCTCTGATTCACTAACCTATATCATTTGTGTATTCATTAATATATGTAATCGTAATCGAATCAATATATATATATTATTAGTAGTGATATAATTTTTATATTAATAACTTATATATATTTCATTATTTAATTAAATGTATTCATTTTGTATATAAAAAATATTATTATAGTTAAGTTATGTATATTAAATATACTTTTATGTAATTACTCTTTTGTTTACAAAATACAAGTTATAATAACACCATAATAATTATACTGATAATAATAGTAATTTTCATAGTACTAATAATATTTATGATTGTATTAATAATAGTTTTTATAAAAATATAGATTTAAAGTAATAACACTTTTAGTAATAATTATATTAATTTTCAATAATAATAGTACTTGTTAATGAAATTCATGTTAACAAAAGTGCTAATATTAATAATAATACTTACGTCAATATTAATAAAACTAATAATTTTAAAATGATACTAATACTAATATTAACGAAAGCACTAATAAGTTTTATTATTTTCATAATAGTAATAATAATAATATTCATAATCCTAATCTCATCAAAATTTCTAATATTACAATTACTATCATTTACATATATTCACTTTAATTTTATTCATTATCTTTTGTATTCAAAAATTTATATTAATAATAATAGTAATAATATTAATGATATTAGTAATAATAATAATTTAATGATATTAGTGATAATAATATTTCATCTTTGTATCTACACTTTCTTATAAGTTTAATCATAAATACAACAACAACAACAACAACAACAAAAATAACAACAACAACAACAACAACAATAATAATAATAATAATAATAATAATAATAATAATAATAATAATAATAATAATAATAATAATAATAATAATAATAATAATAATAATAATAATAACAACAATAACAATAATAACAATAATAATAAATAAATTATCTACCTTAGTGATATAGCTCAATAAAAAGAAAAACTGTCGTCCGCCGGGCTCGAACCCGAGACCTCCCGCTCACCAACACCTCACTTGAACCATTAGGCTGTTGCCTATTTTCTGAATAATACCATCATCCCTTTATATTTAACCCGTATAATATTTTTTCCTTTTCTTCTTCGATTAATCACCAATTCAACCAAGGATCAATTCCCATTACTAAATTCTAAATATATTAATTTAGGAATTAAATCTAATACAGAAAACATTAGTGATTAACAATTTAATTAAAACAGAAAGGATTAAATCACAGAAGCTGGGACAGAAGAGAAATAAAACGCGTATGAACTTGGATTCAAATTCGATTTTCTAAAATGTTTTAGACCCAGGTTTCTAAATGAAATAAGTTTTAATTGGTTACTGGAAGCTTTATGGAGTTTCAGTTTAACTTAAAACATAAAAATGAACTTGAATTTTCATGAAGAACGATCGTTTGACTTTTGAAAACCAAACCTTTGACTTCAAAATTAGAGCTTGTTAGATGAAATGGAAACTTATAACTTTCCAGATAGTTTATATGTATCAATCCTAATATATCTGCATTATTACTTTTTGCAAATTCATTGGAAATCGAAGTTTTTGTAATCTAAGTAAGAAACAGGGTAGAACGAGCTGTAAAGAAATATAAGATAGATGAAATTGATTACAGAAAATTTTACATTGATATTTGAGGGTGGATACTTGATGATAATTCCTTAACTGATTACATTCCATCGATTAATTTTATAGAATGTAATTCGATCGTACCTATTTCCTTTATCAGACAAAAACAAAAAAAAAATGGAGAAGAAAAAGATGTGATTTGATTTTGATTCGGTAACAATATTTGTTTGTAGCATAACTAATTTGTACTAGAATCAATCACGCACAGTTTTGTTGACAAATTGAAGCTGACTAGAATCCTATAAATTAATCATGTATTTATCTGTATTTATAAATATATAAACTATTTTTATATAATTATAATTCTGTATATGTATTTGATTATTTACCTACTGTATTTTGCATATGTATATGTATATGTATCTGATTATATTCAGTATTATTAAATATATACATGCATTAATACTAATAACAATTATATAAAATTTATAATAATGATAATAATATCAATATTTCTAATAACTAATAATTAATAATTAAATAATTTAATAATAATACCATTTATATTAATAATAATTTTATTAATAATGATATAAAATAATAATAATACTGATAATGTTCATAGTAAAGTTGATAATAGCATCGAAATATTAATACTAAAATACTAATACAAATATTAACAATAATAGAATACTAATAATACTAATAAAATTGTTAATTAACATTAAGACAAATAATAATCATAATAATGCTAATAATAATAATGTATCAAGTTACATGTAACAACTTTTAATAATAATAATAATAATAATACAGATATTAATATCATTATTAACATTAACATTAGTAATAATAATGAAAGTAATAATAATAATATTGATATATTATTTATATTTTAACTTGTAATTTCAAATAATATATTAACTTTATATTTCATTACTTATGTAACACTTATCCTATAAAATTACATATTCGAATATTTTATATTTATATGTGTGTATATATATATATATATATATATATATATATATATATATATATATATATATATATATATATATATTTTATATACATATTACAACATACATATTATATTAATTGTGTATAGAATTCATATATATATATATTTATATATATTTATTTTAGTAACATTTTAATTATTTTGTATATCACTCTACATATTTAATTCGAATGATTAAATAGTATTATATTAATTAAACACTTATTTTTATATTTACACACACACACACATATATATATATATATATATATATATATATATATATATATATATATATATATATATATATACTTATTTATTTACACACAATTGTTCGTGAATCGTCGAAAATGGTCAAAGGTCAAATGCATTCATGAATAGTAGTTCAAACATTTTGGGGACTCTGTTTGCTTATCGTGTCGGAAACATATGAAGATTAAGTTTAAATTTGGTCAAAAATTTCCGGGTCGTCACAGTACCTACCCGTTAAAGAAATTTCGTCTCGAAATTTGAATGAGATCGTCATGGTTGACAATATGAATGTTTTCAAGACGAATATGAGTTGATAAATAGAGTTTTATTACCATAAAGTAATATAGATAAAATAATTCGATTACTCGAAGAGTACGAGTGAAGATATCACAGAAGAGTGAAATGAATAAATGTAGGTTTGTTTTAACCGGTGACGCAGTCACGGTTGATTTCCGAAATTCATGGGATTTAAAAGGAAATCTTCGAAATCTATAAGATTTGATTCTTCGGTGAATAAAGAAATTAAGATCTCTATAATTAAATACGATGATCTGCCTCGATTACTCTGTCTGATATTTCCATTATAAATTAAACTTTTTCCATTCCATTATTTTTACCACTCCTATACTCAATTCTCAAATTCAAGAGATTGTGAAAATGCTTAATCCTGTTCTGATTCTTGTCCTTATTCTTACTATCTCAACAACCATTCTCCTTTTTCAACTACCACCGGAGGAATCTGTTTTCTTCTACTTCGCCCTTGGGGTTTTAATGTTTTTAATTCTCCCGTGTCATTATGTTGCAATAAACATTGATATACACGGTTTGTAATTTATGTGTTGTTATCGGGCTTTATATTCTCCTTTATATTTCGGAGCTCTTTGCCTCTTTATTCTCTTCTCGATTCTCTAGTAAAGCGAGTAATGGTCCAGAATTCGTAAGTATGGAGCTTTGAATTATCATAATATACAAGGTAGAAAGGAAAGGTAGTAGCACGATTTGATTTGTCAAATTTCCTGAATCACTGAGAACAGAACTATCAAGAATATACTTTCTTGATATGTTCAGAAGTTAAACAGAATGAAAGAGTTATGTAACATGGTACATGATGACGGTAGGGTCTGTGAATCATCATGTTCCATTAGAAGCTCAGCATGACTTACTATAATATAATCACGTTGATCAAGTGTCATTATATTATACTAATTCATGCATCAATTTCTTTACATTTCTCCAGAATTCATTCATAAATTAAACTAAAATTTTACAGAAGTTTTCAATATAATGAAACACAGGAAGCACGAAGAGGTATATAATTCAGGACGAGAATATTTATGAAAATATCCTCAGAAATATCGAAGATATTTATGATGATATTTTGGAATTTCTAAGTTCGAAAGTTGATAAGGAAAAATTTTCCGCAAGATTTTAACATGACTTCGGAGCAGGATATTCTTCAAAGACTTTATTTAGATCCAGAATTATCTAGATTATTTGAATATAGGGTTTGGTCCTTGTATTTGTCCTTGGTCTCCTTCATGGCTAGCTCAATCTGTTTTTCAGTACCAAATTTTCTATCGAGCGTTCCCAACATTCCATTCTTTATTATCAAACTTTTGGCCGTTTAGACCATCTACAATTTTGCTGTTTCCTCTGCATTTAATGCTACCATATCTGAATCATCGGTTATCAGTCCGAGGTGGTTTATGTTTTTAGATGATTAAATGTTGATGGTAATATGGTGGAATATAAAAGGTTCCCTGGTAACAATAAAAGAGCACGTATATATATCAAGACTTATTGGAGCTGTGACAAAACTGGCTATCTCGAACAAGAATTGCAAAGTTATTTTCGGTAATAATAAAGCTAAAGTAATTAACACAGCTTTGTGTTAAACGTTTACTCAGTTTCCGAGTGTTTTCAGGTGCATGACTATATGCATCAATCTTTTCTTCCGTAGATGAAGTGCGGTTGGTTCATCCTATCGATTGAAGTGTTTTCAAGAATCATGAAAGGTTTAAACGCAGATTGTAATTGTCAAGATACAAATGAGGTTTAAGATGAAATCAAGTGGCAAACTTGAAGAAATGTTTAGTTTCATATGTTATAATCAATATTTTAATTCATTTTAATTGTCCAATGTTATTAATCCACAGTCGATAGTCCACAGTTAACAGTCCAATAATTCATATATAGCTTAATATATAATATTCGAATTAATTAATACATATCGTGACCTGTGTACATGTCTCAGACTCGATCACAACTCAAAGTATATATATTATTGTAGAATCAACCTCAACCCTGTATAGCTAACTCGCGCATTACTGCATATAGAGTGTCTATGTTTATTCTAAATAATATATACAGATGCGTCGATATGATATGTCAAAACCTTGTATACGTGTTCCGACATTTAAAGTGCGTAAAATAAATAACAGAAATTAAATGATGATAAATAAAGTGCGTAAAGTAAATAACAGAAATTAAATGACGATAAATAAAATTGCGATAATTAAATTGCGATAAATAAACTGCGATAAATAAAATTTAATCAGTTAGCTCGGAACAGTTAGCTGGAAACAGTTAGCGTAGATTCTTAATAAAAATTTTCTCATAGTTAATTCGTTTGTTTCTAACAAATTTTATTTTGTTAAATGTTTATCTTCATTATGCTACTTGTTGGATTCTGATAAGTCAAAATCTAAATATAAAATTGAATGAAAATGGTTATTCTGTGATGAGCGGATTCGTACTTCTGTGGTTGTAAGTAGGATAGTAAATGACTATTGAATCAGATTCGAAGAATGTACAATGTAACTTATTAATGTGAAATCTAAATATTCCTCGGGTATTACCTACCCGTTAAAATATTTTCAACATTAACAGTTTGTACAAAAGAATTTTTAATTACAATCTTTATGAAAATATACTTACATATATATTTTCTTCAGATTTAATCATGGATTTAATGAATTAATATGATATTAATCTCATTTGTTTTTTGGTTTGAGCTAGAATAGCTAATCTCTAAGACTTCAGAGATTACATAATCGCCATGTTCCGTGAAGATAAATGATATAGAACGATTCGTAGAACGAAAATTAATCGATGTAGAACAAGGTGTAAAACGAAGATTATGCTCGAGGTACATAATGAGATGTTGAGGCATGGATTGTTGATGGTACTGGTGCTGTTACTGATGGTACTTTTGGTGCCGGTGATGTTGCTGAAGCTGGTAAATTTTGCACCATATTCTCCCAATTGTTTACTTGAGCGCGAAGTTCGCTAACTTCTTCTATTATTCCGGGATGATTGTCGGTCGGAACGAGCGGATGAATAAGGTTTAGAATTGTGGATAGAATATAATCATGTCGAACTACTCTGGAAATGAGGCTGAAAATGTTGTTTCAGATAGATTCGTCGGTAAGTGCTTCAGGTTCTTCGCCAAGAGGGCAATTTGGTTGGTGGAAAGGATCGCCTTTTTCGCTTCTCCATTGATTAAGTCGACTACGAACCCATCAGATGAATTGGGGATGGCTGATTGATTGATTCATTCGGGTGACACCGCTTTCGGAGCTTAGATGAATATCCATGTCGGAATAACTGTCGGAGTAACTATCGGAATAGCTATCGAAATCCGAGGGACTCGAACTGGTTGAGTGATTCATCTCGTACGATCAGATGAAGGATTTTCGATAAGAAATTGATTATAGGATGTAGATTAGTACCCTGCAATACATAACTTACATATGCATATATAATACTAAAATCCCATAAGTTACGGAGGAATCTACGGAAGCTGTCAGGCAAAGGTAACAATAACAGATACGCTAAGATATGAATTTATCTATACACTGTCTATGCAATAGAGGCAGTAAGACATGTCTAGACTAAGAATAATAAGCAGGTAATTTCCTAAGGATGATATGCAGATGATTTCCGACTGGAAATGATAAGCAAAACTTTTGACATACAGACACAGTCGAAGTCCAGACTCACTAATGCATCTAAACAACTATCAGTTAGACACACTAATGCAAGACCTGGTTCGCTAAGACCACCGCTCTGATACAAACTCTAACGACCCGTCCTAATCCATCTGGAAGAATACATTACATTTGGTTACATCGCGAGGTACTTGACTTCTATATGATACATTTTACAAACATTGCATTCGTTTTTAAAAGAAAAACTTTCTTTACACCGAAAGTTGACGGCATGCATACCATTTCATAATATATCTAACTATAATTGACTTAGTAATAATCTTGATGAACTCAGTGACTTGAATGCAACGTCTTTTGAAATATGTCATGAATGACTCCAAGTAATATCTCTAATATGAGCAAATACACAGCGGAAGATTTCTTTCATACCTGAGAATAAACATGCTTTAAAGTGTCAACCAAAAGGTTGGTGAGTTCATTAGTTTATCATAAAACAATAAAATTCATCATTTTGATAGACCACAAATTTAAATCCTGCATGGTACATATGGGCCCGAATCCTATACCCACATGTAATGTACATGCGATATCTTTTAAATACAGTACACCTTTCTCGTGTACGAAATCATCTTTCATAAATCTTAGTAACCGTACACATATCTCGTGCACAAAAATAATATACACATAACCTGTGCATAAAATCATTCTCTCGATATATAACATTCATATCAATTGGTGGCAATTATCATGTCCACATAATTCAATGGTGGCAATTATCATGTCCACATAATTCAATGGTGGCAATTATCATGTCCACATAATTCAACAGTGGCAATTATCATGTCCACATAATTCAATAATATTTCGCAGAACTTCTGTCTGCATAATAATTCATTCGAGGAATGTTTTGCTTGTGTCTATCTCGTCAAACATTTATAAAAGCATTTCATGTATTCGCAGTTCAAAATGTATTTCAAAAGCATTTAATAAAGCAGTTGTAAAAATAGCGCATGTATTCTCAGTCCCAAAAATATAAAGAGTAAAAGGGAATCAAATGAACTCACTATACGATATTTTGTAGTAAAAATATGCATACGACAGAACTGAACAATGCTAGGTTGGCCTCGGATTCACGAACCTATATCAGGTATATATATTAATACATGTAATCGTAATCGAGCAAATTTATATATTATATTTTAAATTATATATCTTATATGTTTAATTTGTATATATAATTAAAATAGTTAATATTTATAGTTTTATATATACATATGATTAATATTATATTAAAAATCAATAATTTGTTATATGTAAATAAAAATCTTAATGTATATAATTATATGTAATATTATGGTAGTTGTAATAAATTTACTTTTATATAGAAAATACCTATTTGTTATAATAATATTGATACTAATAACAATCTAAATGATAATTTTATTAATAATATAAATTTTGTTAAAACTGATAATAATAGTAATAATAATAATTATTATAATAACTACAATAGTAATGATCTTTCTAATAATGATAATAATAATAATAATAATTAATAATAATAGTGGTAATAATAATAATAATACTTATGCTAATGATAATGATATTAACCATATTATTAATGTTAACATAATAATACCAATAATTAGTAAATATAACATTAATAATAATAATAAATAGAAGTTCTACCTCCAAAAAGAATAGGCTAAGAAAATAATGCCCCAGCCCGGGCTCGAACCCGCGACCTTTCGCTATCCCAATAACACCACAAAAGATTGAACCATTTATATTTTTCTATTACAATATGGATCCATTACTTATTTACTTCATTAAATTCGGACTCCACAGAAAATGAAAGAGCTCGGCCCAAGTCCACAACACATATCTCGGCCCAACAGTTTGTCTAAGCCCGATTAATAGTTAATGGCCCAAATGAAATTGAATATAACCAAATCCTTAGGTTATCTGGTAATCGTTCGAATATTATAGGAACAGAAATACAACAGTACGCAGTCATCCACTACGATTATCAGTCTTTTGATATCGACATTATCATTACTTCCTTCCACTACTGAAACCTCACCATTGAGCCATATAATTATTATTGCATTCGGTATATATATATTTTTTTAATTATTATCATCATTTACTAACTCCTCAGCTTATCCTAATTCGATTACTAAAATAACAAATAGCCACTTTATGTGACCCCTTGATCAGCCACAAATTTCAATCAAGAAAGCATGATGTTCGTGTAAATGGGATCCAAGGAGAAAAGAAAAAAAAATTCACATCGTTCCACTGATTAGTTTCTATCTCTTTTAATGATTAGGTGGGGTTACCCACATGGAACCTTGTCGGTCAAGAAGAAGATAAAGTGGTAATACACGAGTGATATAGATGGGTTTATTTTGGGCAAAAGAGGGTTTGTGGGTTCACGATGGTAAACGGATATTGTACGCAGAAAAACTGATGCATTCGTTGATCATTATCAAACGCGTAAAAACAGAAATAGCAGTTATAGTCATGGGTATTTAACGGCCCAACAGTATATTATACTTGGATTCAAGGTTCACGGTCCACCATATAAATAATACACAGCCCGTAAGAAGAAAAATATGGTGGCCCAAGTAGATAATATAAGCCGTTAAATGATCGGGTACAACATGCCATAGGATTCGTGAGTTTGTCTGGCTCCACAGAAAAATATCATTACTCACCAACAAGTGGGTTATCACTTTAATCCTGTCGACCCAAGAGAAAGAAAAATAATACGCACTAGATTAATTTCATCTTTATATAGTCACCACATCCTTATACATAATTATGTTTGCATGCATCTCTTTATCAGTTTAAAGGAATACTCAAGTAGAAGAGCTCGAGCATCAGTTACATTAGGAACGTGTAAGGAATGGAACACAAATTAATAACGTTTGAGTGGTTCACGTAGGTGATAATTTTGTTGTCACAGCCATAGCCTTTTGGTGTTCTTCTCGATGGTTTGAGGTTTCAGGACTAGAATAAAAGGGGTGGTGGTAGTTTAATGGTGATTCAAAAGTGGTGCTTCGGTTTAGAGAGGATACAAAGGTAGTGGTAATGGTGTAAACTGTATACAGAAACATAGAGCGGCAGTTGGATAATGCAAGCCGTAACAGTAATTACAAATGGGTTTCACCTGACCTTGTTCGAACTAAAACCCAAAAGTGAGTAGTAATAAGTATAGCTCGGGTGATGATAGATTGTACAAAGAAAAGAAAGGAAATATTAAGAAAGGTATGAACAAAAAATTTGGTTGGTGAGTTTGTGTTGTTTTAAGTTTGTTTTTCTTTGTCTCTACAAGCGTATATGTAATTATAGAGATAGATTGCAAAAGAGTAAGAATCACATTAAGTGAGATGCGGTGTCGACAGAGATATTCGAGTCAGGAAGAAACAAACATGAAAAAAGCAGATTATGACTAGTAACAAATTCATACATTTTTCTGTTACTGAATTCTATCCAAATTTGTTTTGTAATGAAATTGGAATCAACAGATATTAAAGGTTAGACATAAAACAAGCTTGTGATAGTAATGGAAAAATGATTCGTACAATTATTTGATTTTGATATATAACTGCATTGTACCTGCTGATAATGCTAAAAACGAACATATATTTCATAGCATTATTCCTAAAGAAAGACAAGCTTTTAGTTGCAATTGTCCTATTTACAAGTGATATTCGTTTAAATAATAAAAGGTGAAGACAAAAGGCAGATTCGACGAATTGAAGACGCAAACAACCAAAAAGCTCAAAAGTACAAAAGACAATCAAAGAGGTTCCAATTATTGATAAGAAACGTCTCAAAATTACAAGAGTACAAGATTCAAAACGCAAAGTACAAGATATTAAATTGTACGCAAGGACGTTCGAAAATCCGGAACCGAGACCAGAGTCAACTCTCAACGCTTGACGCAACGGACTAAAAATTACAAGTCAACTATGCACATAAATATAATATAATATTTAAATAATTCTTATAATTATTTATATATTATATATTATATTATTAAAAACCGTCGGCAGAAAAAATAAAGGCATGTGAGCCTCTCCAGCTGGCCATGCGATCGCATGGCCTTGAAGGGTAAAGCTCATGCGATCGCATGAGCCACTTTTCCAGCCCACATGCCTATAAAATTCGCAGCTTGGTGAACATCAAAACACATCTTTTTCTTCTCCTCATTCATACGTAGTATATATTTATATTTATATTTTAATTTTAATTTTAATTCTAATAATAAGGGTATGTTAGCGAATGTTGTAAGGGTGTAAGTCGAAATTCTGTTCGTGTAACGCTACGCTATTTTTAATCATTGTAAGTTATGTTCAACCTTTTTAATTTAATGTCTCGTAGCTAAGTTATTATTATGCTTATTTAATCCGAAGTAATCATGATGTTGGGCTAAAAATATTAAAATTGGGTAATTGGGCTTTGTACCATAATTGGGGTTTGGACAAAAGAACGACACTTGTGGAAATTAGACTATGGGCTATTAATGGGCTTTATATTTGTTTAACTAAATGATAGTTTGTTAATGTTAATATAAAGATTTAAAATTGGGCATCCCTATAAATAACCATTTACACTCGATCGGACACGATGGGCGGGGTATTTATATGTACGAATAATCGTTCATTTAACCGGACACGGGAATGGATTAATAGCTACGAGAATTATTAAAACAGGGGTGAAATTATGTACAAGGACACTTGGCATAATTGATAACAAAGTATTAAAACCTTGGGTTACACTCAGTCGACATCCTGGTGTAATTCTTAAACAATGTATTAAAATCTTGTTACAATTTAAGTCCCCAATTATTTGGAATATTTAACTTCGGGTATAAGGATAATTTGACGAGGACACTCGCACTTTATATTTATGACTGATGGACTGTTATGGACAAAAACCAGACGGACATATGAAATAATCCAGGATAAAGGACAATTAACCCATGGGCATAAAACTAAAATCAACACGTCAAACATCATGATTACGGAAGTTTAAATAAGCATAATTCTTTTATTTCATATTTAATTTCCTTTATTTTATATTTAATTGCACTTCTAATTATCGCACTTTTATTTTTTGTTATTGTATTAAATTTAATTGCACTTTTAATTATCGTACTTTTTAATTATCGCAAGTTTATTTTATCACACTTTTATTTATCGCAATTTCATTATCGTTATTTACTTTACGCTTTAAATTAAGTCTTTTATTTATTTAATATTTTACATTTGGTTTTAACTGCGACTAAAGTTTTAAAATCGATAAACCGGTTATTAAACTGTAAAAACCCCCCTTTAAAATAATAATATTACTTATATATATATATATATATATATATATATATATATATATATATATTCGTATTTTTATAAATTAAACTAATATAGCGTTAAGCTTTGATTAAAAGATTTCCTGTGGAACGAACCGGACTTACTAAAAACTACACTACTGTACGATTAGGTACACTGCCTATAAGTGTTGTAGCAAGGTTTAAGTATATCCATTAAATAAATAAATAAATATCTTGTGTAAAATTGTATCGTATTTAATAGTATTTTTCTGCTAAAATTTAATAGTATTTTATACCCCTTAGCTTTAACTATCAAGTATTTTTGGCACCGCTGCCGGGGAACGCCGAAGCGAAACGCCACACATATAAAAAAAAATACGTTTTTGTAAAAATACGTTTTAAATATTCGAAAATATAAAAAGAAAACAAAAATATAAATATTTTTAAGAGTTTGTTAAATATTTAAGTTCTATAAAAGTTTCTTTATCTTTATTTTATAAAAATATAAGTTTTATTTAATTTATATAAATATATTACATAAATATATAAAACAGAAAATTCAAAACAGAAAAAAAAATATAAAAACACTCGGGCCTGCTACTGTAGCAGCCCGTAACCTGGCCCAAAACCTCAGCTCATGCGATCGCATGAGCCCGAAGGCATAAACTCATGCGATCGCATGAGAGTGTCTGACACACCAACTGCAACCCTAAAACTGCATTTATTACGGTGTATTATTATTATTATTTAATAAACCCTAATTAGGTTTTAATATTTTATTATTTAGTTTAATTTTAGTTTTTAATTTATTTTATATTTAGTTAAATTAGTTTAATTAAGTTGTAAAATTAATAGTTTTATAAAATAAATAATATAAAAATAATATTTTTATAAAAATTGTACTTTTTACAACTTTTAGTATATTTTTATATTTTATTTTTTTAATTGTTTTTAGCGTAATATTTGTATTTTTCGCTCGTATTTAGTTTTAATTCATAGTTTTTGCCATAGTTATTTTTATTTCTAGATTTTTAGGCCTTGCCGTAAAATCCGTTAAGTACTTTTTCTTTGGACTAAGATTTAGGTGCTTTAGAATTTTGCAACGCCTTTTTAAGTTTTAGTACCTTTTTAAGATATTGCCATTTGGGATATAGTTTTTCCTGTAAGCTTTAATTTTTTTAGACACCTTTTACCTATGTATCAATTATCATTCCAATTAGTAATCTCAATTTGCGATTATAATTTTAAGTTAGTGATAGTAACAAGGTTGGGTTAGTCAAGTATTTTTAAGTTTTATAAGTCACTCTTTTTCTTTCTTATTTTTCGACGCCTTTTATTTTTTCGACCTTTTTCGACGCGCTCTTTTTCTTTCTTATTTCTCGCTATTCTAGTTTTAGGACATAGATTTTTTTTCTACTTCTTATCTAAATTTCTTAAAATTACGAAAATTTATTTTAAGTGGTTAAATTGATAGACATCAAAATTTTCTGGTTCGTAGTAATAGTTGGATCTGTACGTAGACCGGGTTATTGGAGCCAAACAGTCCTCAATTATATTGAGACCAAACGAATCCTGCCCCTCTGCTGCATCTTTTGGCTATTCAAAACGTGGACAAAATCAGAAAAGTCTATTAATTGGATAACTTATATAATTTTTTTTCTGTCCTTTTAAAAACTAATAGGATATTCAGTGAATGCACCGAGCAAGACGTTCACCACCTTTTGTACGTTCACCACCTGTAACTAGATCAAGACATCTAGCAAATATTACCGCCGTTGATTTTTCTTTAGAATCGTCATCCAGTCGACCAAGTACTCCAATTCAAATTTCCGATAATCCATTTTTTGAAACCGACCTCACAATTGAGAATCCGGGGAATAATCAGGGACAATTCGTAGATCCTGAACCATTAATTTTTCCTCCGGAACCACCAATCATTCAAACAGAGATTGTTGAGGAACGAACCATTAAATCAAAATCCTCTAGTGATTCCGATTCAACAAATTCAATTATGGAGAATCTGGAACCTTTAAGTATGGAAGACCGAATGAGAGCTAAACGCACTGGCCAAGGTCACGCAATTACTCATCCTGACATTAATGCGCCAGATTATGAAATCAAAGGACAAATTCCTCACATGGTGACTAATCAATGCCAATTTAGTGGTGCGCCGAAGGAAGATCCAAATGAACATCTTCGTACCTTTAATAGGATCTGCACTCTATTTAAAATCCGAGAAGTAGAGGATGAACAGATATATCTCATGTTATTTCCCTGGACTTTAAAGGGAGAAGCCAAAGATTGGTTAGAATCGTTACCTGAAGGGGCGATTGATACATGGGACGTTTTAGTTGAAAAATTTCTTAAACAATTCTTTCCCGCATCTAAAGCCGTAAGACTTCAAGGAGAAATTATTACGTTCACACAGAAGCCAAATGAAACTCTATATGAGGCATGGACAAGATTTGGAAAGTTATTAAGAGGATGTCCGCAACATGGTTTAGACACCTGTCAAATAGTACAAATATTCTACCAAGGATGTGACATCACTACAAGGAAAGACATCGATATAGCAGCTGGTGGTTCTATTATGAAGAAAACCGAAACTGATGCTTACAAAATTATTGATAACACAGCTTCCCACTCACATGAGTGGCACCAAGAAAAAGATATCGTTAGATCATCTAAAGCAGCTAGAGCCGATTCTAGCCATGACTTAGATTCCATTTCCGCAAAGTTAGATGCTGTCGAGAGACGAATGGAAAAGATGACTAAAGATATACACTCAATACGAATTAGTTGTGAGCAGTGTGGAGGACCACATTTGACAAAAGATTGTCTTAGTATTGAACTAACAATGGAACAAAGAGAGAATATTTCATACATAAACCAAATGCCTGGAAATAATTATCAGAATAATTATCAACCGCCAAGACCTATCTACAATCAAAACCAGAATTATAATCAAAATATTCCATACAACAACCAACAAGGTCCTAGCAATCAATAAGTATCCAACAATACTTACAACCAGCAAAGACCTAATTTTCAAAACAAACCACCACAAACCGATGATAAAATGCCGAATTTAGAAGATATGATGACAAAGCTAGCTGAAACTCAAACGCAGTTTTTCACATCTCAGAAACAAACTAATGAACAAAATGCTCAAGCATTTAGAAATCAACAAGCTTCTATTCAAAATTTGGAATAAGAAGTAAGTAACCTAGCAAGGTTAATAGGTGAAAGAAAACCGGGAAGTCTACCTAGTGATAAAAATGCAAACCCCCGGAATGAAACAGCTAAAGCCATTACCACAAGAAGTAGTACAACACTTAAACCACCTGTAACTTCTGATGAAGCTATTCCTACTCCACAAGAACCACAACCTGATCAAGATAAGGAAAAAGAACCGGTAGTTGAAAACATTAATGAAGATAACACAGTTAAGACTAAACCTTATGTTAAACCATACCAACCACCACTTCCTTACCCGAGTAAAATGAAAAAAGAGAAACTTGAAGCCGAGCAATCCAAATTCTTAGATATGTTTAAACAGATAAATGTAAATCTTCCTTTCATTGATGTGATTTCAGGAATGCCTAGATATACTAAATTCTTGAAAGATCTAATCTCAAATAGAAAGAAAATGGAAGAATTTTCGGCTGTTACTATGAATGCTAATTGTTCAGCAGTGCTGTTGAATAAGATACCAGAAAAACTATCTGATCCAGGAAGTTTCACAATTCCATGTTTTCTGGGTAGTCTTAGTTCAATAGAAGCATTGGCAGACTTAGGTGCTAGTATAAATTTAATGCCGTATTCACTATACACTAAACTAGACCTTAGAGAATTGAAACCAACCAGAATAAGTATACAACTAGCCGATCGATCAATAAAACATCCTAGAGGGATAATGGAGAACATGCTAGTTAAAGTTGGTACTTTAGTATTTTCAGTAGATTTTGTTGTTCTGGACATGGAAGAAGATTCTCAAGTTCCTCTCATATTAGGAAGACCATTCTTAAACACGGCTAAAGCAATGATAGACGTGTTCGGTAAGAAATTGACCCTAAGTATAGAGTACGAGAGTGTTACCTTTTCAGTTGATAGAGCAATGCAACAACCGCAATCTGCAGATGATACATGTTATTATATTCAAACTATAGATTCACATGCAGAATTATTAGAAGAATTTCCAGAATTACAAGGAACAGGAGAATGTTCATTAGGAGAAGGAACTGAACAAATTGATGAAGCTGAAATGTTAGCTACATTAATAGCAAATGGATATGAACCAACAACAGAAGAAATTCAAATGCTAAAAGAAGAAGACAGATATCGATATAAATCATCGATAGAAGAACCTCCAACATTAGAGTTAAAGCTACTTCCAAACCATTTGGAATACGCTTATTTACATGGTGAATCTGAATTACCTGTAATAATATCGTCTTCTCTTACTGAAAATGAAAAATCACAACTCATTTCTGTGTTGAAAGCTCATAAACCAGCCATTGCATAGAAGATTCATGATATTAAAGGAATAAGTCCTTCGTATTGCACACATAAAATCCTTATGGAAGAAGGTCATAAAACGTATGTGCAACGCCAACGAAGACTAAATCCGAATATGCAAGATGTAGTTAAAAAAGAAATTATTAAACTGCTAGACGCAGGTCTAATTTATTCAATTTCTGATAGTCCATGGGTAAGCCCAGTTCAATGCGTGCCTAAGAAGGGTGGCATGACTGTAATTACAAATGAAAAAAATGAGCTTATTCCTACTAAGACTGTAACAGGATGGCGTGTATGTATTGATTATAGAAAATTAAATGACGCCACCAGAAAAGATCACTTTTCCTTACCTTTTATTGATCAAATATTGGAAAGATTAGCCGGAAATAGTTACTATTGTTTTCTTGATGGATTTTCCGGATATTTTCAAATTCCAATAGCACCCGAAGATCAAGAGAAAACCACATTCACGTGCCCTTATGGTACTTTTGCTTACAAACGCATGCCATTTGGACTTTGCAACGCCCCTGCAACCTTCTAAAGGTGCATGATGGCGATTTTTCACGACATGATAGAAGAATGCATGGAAGTTTTCATGGATGACTTTTCAGTCTTCGGTGATACATTTGAATCATGTCTAGTTAATCTGGAACGAATGCTTATTAGATGTGAACAATCAAATCTAGTTCTTAATTGGGAGAAATGCCATTTCATGGTTAAAGAAGGCATCGTTCTTGGACATAAAATTTCAAAAGAAGGAATTGAAGTGGATAGAGCTAAAGTAGATGTAATTGCTAAACTTCCACATCCCACCAATGTTAGAGGAGTTAGGAGTTTTCTAGGGCATGCCGGTTTTTACCGACGTTTCATAAAAGATTTTTCTAAAATTGCCACTCCTATGAATAAACTCCTAGAAAAGGATGCTCCATTCATCTTTTCAGATGAATGCATCAAATTTTTTAATATTCTTAAAGAGAAACTCACTAATGTGCCGATCATGATAACACCAAATTGGAATCTACCGTTTGAACTAATGTGCGATGCAAGTGATTTTGCAATGGGAGCCGTTTTATGACAAAGGATTGAAAAAAGATTTCAACCTATATATTATGCTAGTAAGACGTTACAAGGAGCACAAAAAAATTACACAACTACTGAAAAAGAACTCCTTGCTATTGTCTTTGCTTTTGACAAATTTCGTTCATATCTCGTTCTAGCAAAAACGGTGGTCTATACCGACCATTCTGCTCTTAGATACCTATTTTCGAAACAAGATGCCAAACCAAGATTAATCCGTTGGATCTTACTCTTACAAGAGTTCGATATTGAAATCCGAGATAAAAGAGGAGCAGAAAATCTCGCCGCTGATCATCTTTCTCGTCTTGAAAATCCAGAATTAGAAGTTCTAAATGAATCGGCCATACAAGACAACTTTCCTGATGAATATCTATTGAAGATATATTATAATGAAATTCCATGGTTTGCAGACTATGCAAACTACTTACTATGTGGATTTCTTGAAAAAGGATTATCGTACCAAAAACAAAAGAAATTCTTCAGTGATATAAAACACTATTTTTGGGAAGATCCACATTTGTTTAAAAGTTGTCCCGATGGAATAATACGCCGATGTGTATTTGGAGATGAAGCTAGTAAAATTTTAAACCATTGTCACACAGGACCAACAGGAGGGCATTATGGGCCTCAACTAACAGCAAGAAAAGTTTATGATGCTGGATTCTATTAGCCTACAATTTACAAAGACGCTCACCTTCTTTGCAAATCCTGTGATGCTTGTCAAAGGGCCAGAAAAATAAGTCAACGTGATGAAATGCCACAAAATGTCATTCAAGTATGTGAAGTATTTGACATTTGGGGTATTGACTTTATGGGTCCATTTCCAAAATCTCATAATAATCTCTACATTCTCGTAGCCATTGATTATGTATCTAAATGGGCGGAAGCACAAGCTCTCCCAACTAACGATGCACGAGTTGTAGTCAACTTTTTAAAACGTATTTTTGCAAGGTTTGGAACACCGAAAGCTTTAATAAGTGATCGGGGAACTCATTTCTGTAATAATCAACTTGAGAAAGTTCTTTAAAGATATGGAGTAACTCATAAAATCTCCACTGCTTATCATCCACAAACAAGTGGACAAGTTGAAAATACCAACCGAGCTTTAAAACGTATTCTAGAAAAAACCGTAGGTTCAAATCCGAAGGAATGGTCCATTAAATTGGAGGATGCACTCTGGGCTTTTATAACAGCCTACAAAACTCCAATTGGAACCACACCTTTTAGACTCGTTTATGGAAAAGCATGTCATCTTCCAGTAGAAATTGAACACAAAGCATTTTGGGCTTTGAAGACATGTAATCTTGATTTACATGAAGCTGGATGTCTACGATTAAGTCAACTAAACGAATTAGAAGAATTAAGACATGAAGCATACGAAAATTCGTTAATCTATAAGGAAAGAACGAAGAAATGGCATGATAAAAGAATCAGAAGTTCAAAAAAATTTAAAGAAGGAGACAGAGTTCTTCTTTTCAATTCACGATTCAAGCTATTTCCTGGAAAATTGAAATCGATATGGTCTGGACCATTCATAGTCAAAAGAGTTTTCTCATACGGAACGATAGAATTAATAAATTCAACTGGAATTGAATTTAAAGTTAATGGTCACAGAGTTAAACAATACATAGATAGTCCAATGGAAATCGACAATGAAGTTAATCACAATTTCGATACCACAGCTAACTAAGTGTGGGGAGAATCAAGTCTTTAAAGGATAATATATATTTCTGTTAGAGTTAGATTTTCTGTTTTCGTGTAGTTCTCGAAAATGGAACCCAAATGGTCTTTCCCTAGCATACCCTAAAGAACTAGTCTTCTCCCCCATTCTGAATTTTTATTTTTTTTTGGTTTTTACGAAATGAAGACTTCCTGTGAACTAAACCATGGTCTAATGCTACACGCTTTGATCATTAAACGTAATAATGACACACTTCCGAGTGAAATAGTATCAGTAATCAGAGAAAGATTGGACGGAGTAAGAAAAGAATCCAGATGCGAAGATAATAAGTTACAATTTGGTAAAGGAAAATCAAAATCCGCAGCGAAAAGAAGAGCACGACACCTTGAAAGATGTCACAAATGCGGAAAATGGTCACATGGAGGTAAATGTTCAAATAATCAAACCTATTCAAATACCGAATTTGTTACTTTATGCAGAGACGGACCGTTCATATGTTTAGAAAAAAAAACACTGAATGCTCGAGGTTACGCCTATGTAGCTATGGAAAACCAATTAAACCGACTATCTTATGAATGGGATAGATCATATAACTAAGAATACTATCTCACAGGTGTAGTGACCCGAACTTTTCCATGTTTATATATATATTAATTGAGATTGATATTTACATGATTAAATGTTTCCAACATGTTAAGCAATCAAACTTGTTAAGACTTGATTAATTGAAATATGTTTCATATAGACAATTGACCACCCAAGTTGACCGGTGATTCACGAACGTTAAAACTTGTAAAAACTATACGATGACATATATATGGTTATATATATAGTTAACATGTTTTTATTATAAGTATGTATCTCATTAGGTATTTTAACAATGAGTTATATACATAAAAATGAGACTATTAATTTAAGAAACTCGAAAACGATATATATAACGATTATCGTTATAACAACGTCTTACTAGGTACATATGAATCATATTAAGATATTGATACACTTGGTTAATTATGTTAAATGATAATTAAATATATTATTAAGTGTATTAACAATGAAATACATATGTAAAAATAAGACTACTAACTTAATGATTTCGAAACGAGACATATATGTAACGATTATCGTTGTAACAACATTTAACTGTATATACATCATACTAAGATATATTATATATCATAATATCATGATAATATAATAATTTAATATCTCATTTGTTATAATAAACAATGGGATAACAACATTCAACAAGATCGTTAACCTAAAGGTTTCAAAACAACATTTACATGTAACGACTAACGATGACTTAACGACTCAGTTAAAATGTATATACATGTAGTGTTTTAATATGTATTCATACACTTTTGAAAGACTTCAAGACACTTATCAAAATACTTCTACTTAACAAAAATTATTACAATTACATCCTCGTTCAGTTTCATCAACAATTCTACTAGTATGCACCTGTATTCGTACTCGTATAATATACAGCTTTTAGATGTATGTACTATTGGTATATACACTCCAATTGATATTGCTCAATTACAACATATATATCTATCGCAATATCACTAAAAATGCTCTATAATCGAAGATAATGAAGGTGATCTATAAGTGATAAGCCAAGATGCGCGAATTTGTATCGGAAGAGTAGTTTGCAAAGAATTTCGATGATTTATGACATCGGTTGATCCCGATACGAGTTAGTATCAAGATAGCGCTTTAAAATGATATAACAAAGCCTCCGATATGTGAGAGTTCGTCCAAATGAGCTAATATTAAAGAGAAAACGAAACAGTGCCTTAAAACCCACCAGGACGCCGTCTAGCTATCCGGGACGCCGTCCTGGCCTTCGCAAAGGGACGCCGTCTTTAAAAGTTGGGACGCCGTCTTGATCATTAAACCGGGACGCCGTCCTGCCTTTTAGGACGCCGTCCCAAAGTAGGTGTACCCGATTTATCTGCTTTTTACCTAATTTCTCCACCTTAAAATGTCATTTTGGGGACTGTTTCATTAGAGTTACGTACAGAGAGTTTGAGAGACGATTTTCAGGAGCATCTTGGAGAATTCCATCCTCTTTGAAGAGGCCAAAGATCAAAGCATCATCCATCAACATCTTCTTCATCCAAGAACTCTTGTTCTTGTAGGTTATATACTTGTTCTCAGAAATGATTTCAGTTTATAATTTGAGTGAATTGTTATCTGTTACAATGATTATTGGCTAGTTTCATTAATGTTTGTCTAGATTAATAACCAAGGTATTGGATGTAATCTTATTGATTGAATGTATTATGTGTGTTAGATTGAAGCTTGAATAGAGAACCATGCTTATTGTTGTTAGAACCATTTGTATCTAGTTAATTGATATGTTGTTGATAAAGAGAACTCTTGTTAATGTATCATATTGATTTACAATCAACTTGTCTTAGATTGATTGTTTGCTAAACCGGACCAAGGGGGTAAACTAGATTAAAACGGTTAGACAAAATAGGAATGAATTGTGTAGAGCGAACGCAAAGGCAATTGTTATTCAAGTCTTTAATCTTGTTGATCAACTAGTCACAAACGAAAAGGTCTAAGTTATAGGGAACCCTCGCTTAGTAATTCTAGTTTGAGTACTTGCTAAAGAGAACTCTTGGCGAGTCGATTTAGGTGATTAGCATACTTATAGTTATTTGATTACAAATACAAGAACCATAGTAAAAAGGGAAACCTTGAGCTTGTTATTGTATTTGCGTGTTTATCCGAGAGAACTCTTAGTAAACCTATTAGATAACTACACACATAATCATTCAATCAGGGCTTAATATCTAATTTACATCCAATACCGAGGGTAAAATATCTAGATGAACATTTCCTCTCTTTGATTTAATTCAAAACCTATCTTACTTGCTTTATTTGCATTTATTTGCATTTTATAAACCAAAAGACTAAAAATATTGTTTTTACATTTAACCTTCTTTGATTTGGCTAAATCGTTAAAACAGCCACAAAACATAAAACTTGTACTTTTACTTTAATTAACTTAGTTAATCATAATATAGTTTCTAATTCTAGTTTGACTGATATACTGTCCTTGGAACGATACACGGATTTTACCATTATCTATACTACTACACGATCGGGTACACTGCCCGTTAGTGTGTAGCAATCTTTAAAACCGGTATTTTCCTTAAGATAAATTATAGACACGATTTCGCACATCAAGTTTTTGGCGCCGCTGCCGGGGACAGTTTTGTGTCAAAATAGGATTATTAACTAATTTGTGATTAAGTAGTTTCTTAATTATTTTAAATTATTAATAGTTTTTGATTTTTAATTTTGTAGAATCGGTATGTGTGATAGTTTTTGTTAGTTGTGTGATTGGCAGATTATAGGTTGCATATGCCACATACCCGAAGTTCAGAATCTCCATTATTTACACCATTGACAGAACCGGATAGAAAGCTTGGTAGAATTCCAAAAGAAGTGCTTGATATTTTTGAATCTTCATCAAAGCAGGAAACTTTTGATTCAGAATCAAGTACCACCAAGCCTAGATATTCAGACTTTGGTAAACCAGTTCAACCACCAAATTTTGAAATGGAAGGAGAAAGACCGTTGGTACAAAGACAATCAATGGCAGACAGGATGAAAGCAACGCGAACCGGACAAGGTAGTGCTATTACTCCGCTCACGGGTGAGGTAAATTTTGAAATTAAAGGACCTATTCTTCAAATGATTAATAATAGGTGTCAATTTAGTGGCGGTCCTAATGAAGACGCAAACGAACATATTCGTCTCTTTGAAGAGATATGTCTTCTTTTCAAATTAAAACCAGAAACTGACCAGGCTATATTTCTAAGACTTTTCCCGTGGACACTCCACGGGGAAGCAAGAAGTTGGTTAGATTCATTAGCCGAGGCTACGATAAGAACGTGGGATAGTATGATGGAAAAATTTCTTAAGAAATATTTTCCAGCATCTAAATCCGCGAGACTCCAACAGGAGATTACCCAGTTCTGTCAAAAGCCTATGGAAACCTTGTACGAAGCATGGAATAGATTTTCCAAAATGCTTAGAGGGTGTCCAAACCATGGTTTGGATACCTTTCAACAAGTCCAAATCTTTTACAAGGGTTGCGAAGTTGCAACCCGAATTTCCATTGATCAAGCATCCGGAGGTTCAATTATGGACAAAACCGAGCAAGAGGCTTATGAGATAATCGAGAAATTAGCCGATTATTCTCATGAGTGGCATCAAGAACGCCCAATTACTCGAAATGCTCAAGTCCAAAGCGCCGGTGCTTATGATGACTTCAGCTCCCTAGGTGTAAAAATAGACGGTGTTGTCCGAAACATGGACAAAATCATAAAAGAAATCCATAGTATGAAAGTAGGTTGTGAATACTGTGGTGGTCTACACTTAGGTAAAGATTGTGATGCCGGGTTAACCATGGCTCAAAAAGAAGAAGTGGCTTTTGTAAGCCAAAGAAATAATAACCAGTTTCAGGGTAGAGCCCAATTTAACCGTAACTTTAACAACCCCTACAACCCTCAAGGTCAAAATTCTAATTTTCAACAAGGGTCAAGTAGTGGGTTCCAACAACAAACTCCGGGTTATTATCAAAAACCCCAACAGGAGGAGAAAAAGTCAAATTTAGAGAATATGTTGGAAAAGTTAATAGCATCACAAACTCAGCTTGTCACAAACATAAATCAAACCAACGAGAAAAACGAACATCAGTTTCGTAACCAACAAGCATCAATCCAAAATTTGGAAAAACAAATGAGTGGTTTAGCCAATTTACTGAGTGAGAGAAAACCCGGTAGTTTACCGGGAGATACCAACAAGAACCCCAGAAATGAGCACGCAAATGTTATTACCACACGGAGTGGTTTAGCATACGATGCTCCACAAATGCCCGAAAATTCTGATTTCAGAGTTCCATTGAACCAAAACGATGAACCGGTTAAGGAGCCGGAAAAAGTGGTTGAAAAGGAAGAACGGGAAAAACCCGTAGTGAAACCATATCAACCACCGCTCCCATTCCCAAGAAAACAACAACAAGAAAGGCTGGAAGCCGAAAGGCTAAAATTTCTAGATATGTTTAAACAGATAAACATAAACATGCCTTTTATTGATGTTATCTCCGGAATGCCAAAGTATGCTAAGTTTTTAAAAGACTTACTTACTAACCGAAAGAAGATGGAAAGCGTTTCATCAGTAACTTTAAATGCTAGATGTTCCGCGCTGGTGTCTAACACACTTCCTGAAAAGCTTCAAGATCCGGGTAGTTTTACTATTCCATGTCTAATGGGTGACCTTGATTGCATGAGGGCATTAGCCGATTTGGGGGCTAGTATCAATTTAATGCCCTATTCAATTTACCTTAAATTAAACCCTGGAGAACTCAAAACCACACGAATGGCTATTCAACTAGCCGATCGCTCTATAAAATTTCCTCGAGGAATAATAGAGAATTTGTTAGTTAAGACCGGGAATCTGATTTTCCCGGCTGACTTTGTGGTTTTAGACATGGAAGTTGATGAGAGAATACCAATTATTTTGGGTAGGCCATTTTTAAATACTGCTCGATGTGTCATTGATGTTTATGACCAGCAGTTGACCCTTAGAATTGGTGAAGCTAGTGCGACTTTTGCAATTGACAAGTCATTGAAATATCCCGAATCTTCGGATGATACTTGTTATTTTATGCAAGGCATAGATTCGCATTATGAGTTCTTGCAGGAATCTCCCGAATCGGATGAAACAGGTGTATACGATTTGGCAAATGGAGATGATGAATTCACCGAAGAAGAAATGGATGTGATGGCCACATTTTTGATGGCCAATGAGTGTGAACCAACTGAAGAGGAAATAGAAACCCTGAGTAAGGATAGCGAGTACCGGAGTCGATCCTCAATTGAGGAACCTCCCATTTTGGAGCTTAAACCGCTCCCTGATCATCTTGAGTACGCTTTCCTTCAGGAAGATTCAAAGCTTCCGGTAATTATTTCCTCACTTCTCTCTCAAAATGAGAAAGAACGTCTTGTTTCCTTGCTACAGGCCCACAAACCGGCCATTGCATGGAAAATCCATGATATAAAAGGAATTAGTCCTTCTTATTGCACGCACAAGATCTTAATGGAAGAGAATTCCAAACCAGTGGTGCAACGTCAAAGGAGACTAAATCCTCATATGCAAGACGTTGTAAAGAAGGAAATCATTAAATTGCTAGATGCGGGTCTAATCTACCCGATTTCAGACAGTCCGTGGATAAGCCCGATTCATTGTGTTCCTAAAAAGGGTGGTATAACTGTTACCACCAATGATAAGGACGAGCTTATCACAACACGAACTGTTACGGGGTGGCGGGTTTGTATAGATTATCGAAAGTTAAACGAAGCCACAAGAAAAGACCATTTTCCTCTACCATTTATTGATCAAATGTTAGAGAGACTTGCAGGAAATAGCTTTTATTGTTTCCTAGATGGATTTTCGGGGTACTTTCAAATTCCCATCTCCCCCGAAGATCAAGAAAAGACTACCTTCACGTGTCCCTATGGCACCTTCTCATATCGCCGAATGCCCTTTGGTTTATGTAATGCTCCTGCGACATTCCAAAGGTGTATGATGGCCATTTTCCACGATATGATTGAGGATTGCATGGAAGTGTTCATGGACGACTTTTCAGTCTTCGGTGACACTTTTGATTCATGCCTTCTAAATTTGGAGAAAATGCTAATCAGGTGTGAGAAGTCGAACTTAGTGCTGAATTGGGAGAAATGCCACTTTATGGTTAAAGAGGGCATTGTCTTAGGGCACAAAATCTCAAGTGTTGGTATTCAGGTGGATCCAGCAAAGGTTGATGTCATTGCCAACCTTCCACCTCCTTCAAACGTAAAGGGTGTTAGAAGTTTTCTTGGGCATGCCGGGTTTTACCGGCGGTTTGTTAAGGATTTTTCAAAAATCACAACGCCATTGAATAAACTTCTTGAAAAAGATGCACCCTTTGTTTTCACAAGTGAATGCACTAAGGCATTCAAAATTTTAAAGGAAAAACTTGTTAACGCACCAATAATTATAGCTCCAAATTGGTCTTTACCATTCGAGCTAATGTGTGATGCATCGGATTTTGCGGTTGGTTCAGTTTTGGGCCAACGGGTTGAGAAACGTTTTCAACCCATTTATTATGCAAGAAAGACTTTACAAGGAGCCCAATTAAATTACACAACAACAGAAAAAGAGCTCCTTGCGATAGTATTTTCCTTTGACAAATTCCGATCTTATCTTGTCCTATCAAAGACAGTTGTCTTTACTGATCATTCGGCATTAAAATATCTTTTCTCTAAGCCGGATGCCAAACCTCGATTGTTAAGGTGGGTCTTGCTTTTGCAAGAATTTGATATCGAGATAAAGGACAAGAAAGGTGCAGAAAATCTTGCAGCGGACCATCTTTCTAGACTCGAAAATCCCAATCTGGAAATACTCCATGAATCGAGTATTACAGATGATTTTCCCGGAGAATTCCTAATGAGGGTAGAGAAGGTGGAGGATCCGTGGTTTGTTGACTTCGCCAATTACATTGTTGGAGGGTACCTAGAAACAGGTTGGTCACATCAGAAAAGGAAGAAATTCTTTAGTGACCTAAAGTATTATTTTTGGGAAGACCCTTATTTATTCAGGCGATGTGCGGATGGAATTATTCGCAGGTGTGTTTCAGGGAAGGAATGCACCGAAATTCTACTTGACTGTCACCGTGGTCCCACAGGTGGTCACTTTGGTCCCCAAATTACGGGGAGGAAAGTTTATGAGGCCGGTTTCTATTGGCCTACTATATTCAAAGATGCCTACGCTGTTTGCAAGGCTTGTGACGCGTGCCAACGGGCGGGTCAAATAACCAAACGGGATGAAATGCCTCAACAAAGCATCCAAGTATGCGAGGTGTTCGATGTTTGGGGAATTGACTTTATGGGCCCCTTTCCAAAATCTCACTCTTATCTCTACATACTTGTCGCCATCGATTATGTGTCTAAATGGGCGGAGGCAAAGCCTCTACCAACAAATGATGGCCGAGTAGTAGTAAATTTTTTGATGGAGCTTTTCTCTAGATTTGGCACGCCTAAAGCTCTAATAAGTGACCGAGGCACCCACTTTTGCAATAAGCAAATGGAAAAGGTGTTGAAAAGATATGGAGTAATCCATAAAATTTCGACATCCTATCATCCTCAGACGAGTGGGCAAGTAGAGAACACCAACAGGTCGTTAAAACGCATACTAGAAAAGACCGTTGGTGCTAATCCAAAAGAGTGGTCCAACAAGTTATATGATGCATTGTGGGCATTTCGCACGGCCTACAAAACACCGATTGGAACAACTCCTTTCCGTATGGTATACGGAAAAGCATGCCATCTCCCGTTGGAGATTGAACATAAAGCTCATTGGGCATTAAGGGCATGCAACTTGGATTACAAAGAAGCGGGTCGGTTACGTTTGACCCAATTGAATGAATTAGACGAGTTGAGGCTTGAAGCCTATGACAACTCTCTAATTTACAAGGAAAAGACGAAACAATGGCACGACAAACGGTTGAAACACCCGAAAGAATTCATGGAAGGAGACCGTGTCCTTGTTTATAACTCTCGTTTTAAGTTATCGCCAGGAAAGCTAAAGTCCCGATGGACGGGACCATATGTGGTTAAAAGAGTGTACCCTTATGGTACAATTGAAATAGTGAACTGGAAAGGCGATACTTTTAAAGTGAATGGCCACCGGGTCAAACACTACGTTGATGGTCCCCTGAAAATTGAGGATGAGGTTAGCCTCAACTTCAACAAAAACGCTTAAATCAAAACGGGGACGAGTTGGGTGAACGACTCGTAAAAAATGGTTCACATTTGTAATTAAGTTTGTATTGTGTGTGCTATAAATTTTTGTTTGGTACAAAACGATTACCGTATGACCTCGAAACGCGAACGACTCGAAAATTCAGATCAGTGGGTTTTAGTGTTACGGGACGCCGTCCCATTTGGCCTAGACGACGTCCCAATATGCAGACCGAGACGCCGTCCCTACCGGCAAGACGCCGTCCCACTTAAAAGAGCAAGACGCCGTCTTAATTTTCTCGACGCCGTCCCAACATACTAATCGAGACGCCGTCCTCCACTCCGAGACGACGTCCCGAACCCCAAGTCAGAAAAAATTACGCGTTTTATACCCTTTCCACTTATTTTTCATCCACAAAAAACACACTCTTATCTCTTTCTCTCTGCCCTAACCCGAACCAAACCTCAAGAACCCTAATTTTTACATCAAATTCGTGATTTCCTCTTCAATTTCAAGCCTCTAATCATGAACTTCTGGGTATGGATTCTACATTTCTTCACTTTTCTTTATCAATTACTTACATTGTATGTTTATATATATCAATTGGTTAAAGAATAGTGTGGGGTGTTTGATTTGCTTGATTATTGTAAAGATTAACATGCCTTAGATTGTTTAAATTGCCCTAATGTGTTTATTTTGCAAAGATTACATGTTCTTTAGGGTTTGTTCATGATGCTAGGGTTTGTAAAATTTAAATCCGAATTTGAGATGTTCAATTCATGATGTTGGGTTTATGTTTGATGTTTATGATTATTGTGAAGTATATGATTGTGTTGGTGATATTGATGACAATTTGGCCGGGTCAATTTTGAATGATAGTAAAATTCTAAGCATATTATTGATTTGTAATGAACTTTTGAAGTATGTATGCTTGTTTTTCACATGTATGGGCCTGTTGAATCAATTTAATAGAATGGAATGCCATAATGTATGTTGTTATAAGGTCATTTGAGCTAAAAATTGTGAAAAATTGTATTATGATTAGTGTTGAATATGTTTAGAATGCAAAGTTAAATGCTATGACCTATGACACAACATACTTGAATCTTTTAAGTCCTATGTTTGTGTTACATTGTGATGTTATGATTTTCATTTTTGAAAGTGTGTTAATGAATTCAAGTTGACTTTGGTTGACTCTGGTATAAACTTGTGAACGTGCACTTTTGTGAAAATGAATCATACTACTTTTGAACTAGGAATTGAGTGATTGATCTCTCCTGCTATTCGGTTATATTTTGGCTAACATTAACACAACGGTTTCTATGTTCTTTTGGTTTTGTGTTTAATGTTTTGCAGGGACAAACAAGCAGGGGAGGACCGGCACCTAAAAGGGGAAGACCATCAGGTTTAGCTCCACCAAGACAACCACCACCACCACAAGAACAACCTCATTCATCATCTTCTTCGGGAGAAGAAGAAGGGGAGGATCTCAATGATCCTAGGGTTTGGTTAAATCAGGTACAGAATGACGATGACTACACCGAAACCTTTGAAAGAATAAACCGCAGGCCCATTAATGCTACTTGGTATTTCATTTGGGGGCCATTAGAGGAGGCGGGCATGCGCCGACATGTTACTAATCTACTCGCCATTCCATACAATAGAGTAGTAGCCCACGCCTGGGAACATCTTTTTAGCATCAATGAACCAATCTACCCGGTGCTTCTTAAAGAATTCTACTCTACAATGCGGTTTAGCAATGTAGCCGATTATTTATCCGCTGAGTTTCTACGGTTTCGTCTTGGAGGCCAAGACAGGGGTTTGAGCAGTTTTCAAGTGTGTAGAATTTTGGGTATTTTTGAGGAACTCACCGACACACAGTTAGGTGAGTACTTGAGGGCTTCGGATTACGTTGGCCGACATCAGTTTGACGATACCTCTTATTGGCGCCGAATCTGTAAGCCAAATATTGCGCCGGCCCATTTTCGATCGAGCAAACACCGGTACAATGAAATCGCTGCCCGAGATGATAAGCTGCTTCACCGACTCATTGCATGTACTTTTAATGCAAGGATAGAGGGTAATGAGAAGGTGAAAACCTTAGATTTGTGGATTATGGATCAGATCAAGCGGGGGGCCTATACCGATATTCCTAGGTTAATCGGTAACTATTTTCTTTCCATTGCTACCGAGACGCGGGTACGGAAGCCACTTTTGGGGGGGCACTACATAACCCGATTTGCCCGACACTTTAACATTGATTTCGACAGATTACAGGAATTACCGAGTATAATGAAACCTTTGAAAAAGGTTTTTTATATTAATGCCGAAATCCTTATGAAAGACGCAAATGGGCATTTGGTCCCCTTTGTGGCAGCCGGTGCAGGTGGCGCGAGTGGTAGTGGTGTTCAACAGGAACAGGAGCAGGAAGAGGAGGCTGAAATGGAGGCCCAAACTAATGTTAATTTGCAGGTTCCGTGGCAACCGTCCCAAGAGAATTGGGACAGTTTGGTTGGTAGTGTTAACAACATGCGATTGAGCCCGAATGAACAAAGGAGGCACAACCAACAAATGTGGGATAGTCAGGAAAGAATGGAGCGACGACAGATCGCTCAAGTACATGATCAGGGGTGGAACAGTTATGGTATTGATTGGAATAACCATAACTCTGAGCTATTTTATTCTAACCCTGAACAGTACTACGGTACCACACGTCTGACGCCACAGTATTACACGGATCCGGAACACCCACCTCCACCTCATCCGATTTATAACTCCTCAGCTGCGATGCAGGAAGCTCGGGAAAGATTTGAGAGAGAGTATCCACATGGGCACCCGTACCGCGATGGTTCGGGTAATTATTTCTTTCCATACGGTAACTAGGCCTGCGTGCCTATTTGATCATTTTGTACTATTTGTTTAAGACTATCTTATTTGTGTGATGTATTTGGATACATTTATGGTTTGTAATAATTATACTAATGTGTGGTTTGATTAAACGGATGTGGTTGAATAAACACCGTTATTTTTATATGCTTTGTGTGGTTTGTTTATTTTGTGCAGCATGATTGAACTTCCAAGACTGGCATTAAGTTCAGCGACATTTGATATTATGATGTGTGTATGATGATAATCGCGGACTAGACGATGTTCTTATGCTGGCAGTAAGTTCAGCGGCATCCGTCTACTTGTTCCACGATTTACAGGTTAAAAATTGGAAATTTCTACAATCACCCTATCACTTTGCCCTCTAAATTTAAACTTTTTTCTGATTTCATGCAATGAGGGCCTTGCATGATCTCAAGTGTGGGGTGGGGAGTAGAAATTTATCGGGAACTCGTTTTACTAAAAATAAGGCGTTAAAGGCAAAATAACTTATAAAAGGTTAAATTTTTATAAAATTGATTTTAAAATTTATAGACGGATTAAGATCAGGTTTAACAACCGAATTTCCATCATAAATATAAATTTTTAAAGATATTTTATAAATTTAATTGATTATAAGCTTATATAAAAATTTTTAAAATTTTCAAGCAGCCTTAAAAACGATTAAAAGCCCGAAAAACATTTTATACACATTATGGTCTTAAAATTTAGAAAACAAATGTTGTTTTGCATTTTAAATTATTAATAGTCTTTGAAGTTGCTCCATCATTCAATTATTTGAATGAAAATCCTACTAGTTTAGTAAGCTAACGAGTAGGTCACTTGTACCAAAACGAGTGTAAACCGTGAGAGAGCGGTGATTGTATAGCGTGGTCGGAAACCGGATCTCGCGCCAGATCGAAAACCTTAAGGACGATCCTCATTGTTTCTCCTAACAAGGACAATGTTGCGTCCGACCACCTCTTATGACCAATAGGATGTATCTATTCCATCCTAAAGGGAGTCAAGTCTCCCGAACGACACACTTGCTGATTTATTTCAGAAGTTGTAGTCCAGACCAGTTGTAGGGTGACGAAAAGTCTTGAAAAGTCATTGCTAAAATCGACTGGAAATCTACCAGGCCTCAACATCAAACAGGGAAACTGGTAGTCAAAGCTTATCTCAATGAGGGAGATTTGCTAGCCAAATGGGAAGCGCACCATGATACACAAATTGTCAGTGATTGATCAGATTCCCAGTGGATAACCTCCGGAAAGGTAATATATCAGCTTTTAAGCCTGATAAACTTCAATCTTTATGATTGACTTAACGGATTAGATGATTACCTCATAATTGTCAATGATATCCGGACGTGATGTGTATCCTCCTAAGCACATTATTTTCTACCGACATCTTGTAATGTTAGGTACCGTGGGAGGGATTGGCTTGACCAATAGCGGGAAACCCGCACTCATTTTTCAAAATTAAGAAAATCCGACAAAATCGGAAAACGTGTCTAGTATTTAAAAACTAGCATGATATTTTCAAAACCTTAAAACGTTTTCATCAAGGTCCTGATTTCCCTAGGATCAAATTTTTCGGATACTTGATTCTAATCTCCCAAAAATGTGTGTGTGTTTCCATTGTGTATAAAGCGTGCATGTGATTTCAATAAATGTGTGATATACTTAAAGCGTGTGTTTCCATAGTGTATATAGTGTGAGTTGTGTTTCATATCAACGTGTGTGTTTCGTGTGCTTCGAGTGATTCATGTAATGTATGTAATCTATATTGTGTGATTATGATTAATAGTGTTCTACTTTGTAACGAAAGAATTGCTTGAGGACAAGCAAGGTTTAAGTGTGGGGTGTTTTGATATTGCTCAATTACAACATATATATCTATCGCAATATCACTAAAAATGCTCTATAATCGAAGATAATGAAGGTGATCTATAAGTGATAAGCCAAGATGCGCGAATTTGTATCGGAAGAGTAGTTTGCAAAGAATTTCGATGATTTATGACATCGGTTGATCCCGATACGAGTTAGTATCAAGATAGCGCTTTAAAATGATATAACAAAGCCTCCGATATGTGAGAGTTCGTCCAAATGAGCTAATATTAAAGAGAAAACGAAACAGTGCCTTAAAACCCACCAGGACGCCGTCTAGCTATCCGGGACGCCGTCCTGGCCTTCGCAAAGGGACGCCGTCTTTAAAAGTTGGGACGCCGTCTTGATCATTAAACCGGGACGCCGTCCTGCCTTTTAGGACGCCGTCCCAAAGTAGGTGTACCCGATTTATCTGCTTTTTACCTAATTTCTCCACCTTAAAATGTCATTTTGGGGACTGTTTCATTAGAGTTACGTACAGAGAGTTTGAGAGACGATTTTCAGGAGCATCTTGGAGAATTCCATCCTCTTTGAAGAGGCCAAAGATCAAAGCATCATCCATCAACATCTTCTTCATCCAAGAACTCTTGTTCTTGTAGGTTATATACTTGTTCTCAGAAATGATTTCAGTTTATAATTTGAGTGAATTGTTATCTGTTACAATGATTATTGGCTAGTTTCATTAATGTTTGTCTAGATTAATAACCAAGGTATTGGATGTAATCTTATTGATTGAATGTATTATGTGTGTTAGATTGAAGCTTGAATAGAGAACCATGCTTATTGTTGTTAGAACCATTTGTATCTAGTTAATTGATATGTTGTTGATAAAGAGAACTCTTGTTAATGTATCATATTGATTTACAATCAACTTGTCTTAGATTGATTGTTTGCTAAACCGGACCAAGGGGGTAAACTAGATTAAAACGGTTAGACAAAATAGGAATGAATTGTGTAGAGCGAACGCAAAGGCAATTGTTATTCAAGTCTTTAATCTTGTTGATCAACTAGTCACAAACGAAAAGGTCTAAGTTATAGGGAACCCTCGCTTAGTAATTCTAGTTTGAGTACTTGCTAAAGAGAACTCTTGGCGAGTCGATTTAGGTGATTAGCATACTTATAGTTATTTGATTACAAATACAAGAACCATAGTAAAAAGGGAAACCTTGAGCTTGTTATTGTATTTGCGTGTTTATCCGAGAGAACTCTTAGTAAACCTATTAGATAACTACACACATAATCATTCAATCAGGGCTTAATATCTAATTTACATCCAATACCGAGGGTAAAATATCTAGATGAACATTTCCTCTCTTTGATTTAATTCAAAACCTATCTTACTTGCTTTATTTGCATTTATTTGCATTTTATAAACCAAAAGACTAAAAATATTGTTTTTACATTTAACCTTCTTTGATTTGGCTAAATCGTTAAAACAGCCACAAAACATAAAACTTGTACTTTTACTTTAATTAACTTAGTTAATCATAATATAGTTTCTAATTCTAGTTTGACTGATATACTGTCCTTGGAACGATACACGGATTTTACCATTATCTATACTACTACACGATCGGGTACACTGCCCGTTAGTGTGTAGCAATCTTTAAAACCGGTATTTTCCTTAAGATAAATTATAGACACGATTTCGCACATCACCAATGATCAGCTCTTAGCAGCCCATGTGAGTCACCTAACACATGTGGGAACCATCATTTGGCAACTAGCATGAAATATCTCATAAAATTACAAAAATATGAGTAATCATTCATGACTTATTTACATGAAAACAAAATTACATATCCTTTATATCTAATCCATACACCAACGACCAAAAACACCTAAAAACACTTTCATTCTTCAATTTTCTTCATCTAATTGATCTCTCTCAAATTCTATCTTCAAGTTCTAAGTGTTCTTCATATATTTTACAAGTTCTAGTTACACAAAATCAAGAATACTTTCAAGTTTGCTAGCTCACTTCCAATCTTGTAAGGTGATCATCCAACCTCAAGAAATCTTTGTTTCTTACAGTAGGTTATCATTCTAATACAAGGTAATAATCATATTCAAACTTTGGTTCAATTTCTATAACTATAACAATCTTATTTCAAGTGATGATCTTACTTGAACTTGTTTTCGTGTCATGATTCTGCTTCAAGAACTTCGAGCCATCCAAGGATCCGTTGAAGCTAGATCCATTTTTCTCTTTTCCAGTAGGTTTATCCAAGGAACTTAAGGTAGTAATGATGTTCATAACATCATTCGATTCATACATATAAAGCTATCTTATTCGAAGGTTTAAACTTGTAATCACTAGAACATAGTTTAGTTAATTCTAAACTTGTTCGCAAACAAAAGTTAATCCTTCTAACTTGAATTTTAAAATCAACTAAACACATGTTCTATATCTATATGATATGCTAACTTAATGATTTAAAACCTGGAAACACGAAAAACACCGTAAAACCGGATTTACGCCGTCGTAGTAACACCGCGGGCTGTTTTGGGTTAGTTAATTAAAAACTATGATAAACTTTGATTTACAAGTTGTTATTCTGAGAAAATGATTTTTATTATGAACATGAAACTATATCCAAAAATTATGGTTAAACTCAAAGTGGAAGTATGTTTTCTAAAATGGTCATCTAGACGTCGTTCTTTCGACTAAAATGACTACCTTTACAAAAACGACTTGTAACTTATTTTTCTGACTATAAACCTATACTTTTTCTGTTTAGATTCATAAAATATAGTTCAATATGAAACCATAGCAATTTGATTCACTCAAAACGGATTTAAAATGAAGAATTTATGGGTAAAACAAGATTGGATAATTTTTCTCATTTTAGCTACGTGAAAATTGGTAACAAATCTATTCCAACCATAACTTAATCAACTTGTATTGTATATTATGTAATCTTGAGATACCATAGACACGTATACAATGTTTTGACCTATCATGTCGACACATCTATATATATTTCGGAACAACCATAGACACTCTATATGTGAATGTTGGAGTTAGCTATACAGGGTTGAGGTTGATTCCAAAATATATATAGTTTGAGTTGTGATCAATACTGAGATACGTATACACTGGGTCGTGGATTGATTCAAGATAATATTTATCGATTTATTTCTGTACATCTAACTGTGGACAACTAGTTGTAGGTTACTAACGAGGACAGCTGACTTAATAAACTTAAAATATCAAAATATATTAAAAGTGTTGTAAATATATTTTGAACATACTTTGATATATATGTATATATTGTTATAGGTTTGTGAATCAACCAGTGGCCAAGTCTTACTTCCCGACGAAGTAAAAATCTGTGAAAGTGAGTTATAGTCCCACTTTTAAAATCTAATATTTTTGGGATGAGAATACATGCAGGTTTTATAAATGATTTATAAAATAGACACAAGTACGTGAAACTACATTCTATGGTTGAATTATCAAAATCGAATATGCCCCTTTTTATTAAGTCTGGTAATCTAAGAATTAGGGAACAAACACCCTAATTGACGCGAATCCTAAAGATAGATCTATTGGGCCTAACAAACCCCATCCAAAGTACCGGATGCTTTAGTACTTCGAAATTTATATCATATCCGAAGGGTGTCCCGGAATGATGGGGATATTCTTATATATGCATCTTGTTAATGTCGGTTACAAGGTGTTCACCATATGAATGATTTTTATCTCTATGTATGGGATGTGTATTGAAATATGAAATCTTGTGGTCTATTATTATGATTTGATATATATAGGTTAAACCTATAACTCACCAACATTTTTGTTGACGTTTTAAGCATGTTTATTCTCAGGTGATTATTAAGAGCTTCCGCTATCGCATACTTAAATAAGGACGAGATTTGGAGTCCATGCTTGTATGATATTGTGTAAAAACTGCATTCAAGAAACTTATTTTATTGTAACATATTTGTATTGTAAACCATTATGTAATGGTCGTGTGTAAACAGGATATTTTAGATTATCATTATTTGATAATCTACGTAAAGCTTTTTAAAACCTTTATCTATGAAATAAAGGTTATGGTTTATTTTAAAAATGAATGCAGTCTTTGAAAAACATCTCATATAGAGGTCAAAACCTCGCAACGAAATCAATTAATATGGAACGTTTTTAATCAATAAGAACGGGACATTTCAGTTGGTATCCGAGCGTTGGTCTTAGAGAACAATAATTTTGCATTAGTGTGTCTTATCGAGTTTGTTAGGATGCATTAGTGAGTCTGGACTTCGACCGTATTTACTTGAAAAATGATTGCTTAACAAATTTTGTTGGAAACTATATATTTTTAACATGTGAATATTATGTGATATATTAATCTCTTAACGCGTTTGATATTATGTGATAGATGTCTACCTCTAGAACAAGTCCCATTGACTCACCTAATAATAATGAAGAGTCAAATGTAAATTGGAATGATTCGTGGACTGATTCACAAGTTCCCGAAGAGGAACCGGAAGAAGAGTCGGAACCGGAAGAAGAATCGGAACCGGAAGAAGAATCGGAACCGGATGAAGAAGTAGAACCGGTGGGGGAAATAATAAAACGGTTAAGTAAAAGAAAATCCTCAACCAACCGACCAAGGTTAATTATGGTCAATGGTGTTTCCGCCAAGGAAGCAAAATATTGGGAGGATTACCAATTCTCCGATGAATCGGATTCCGACGAGAATTTCGATGATGTTATAGAAATTACCCCAACTGAATTTAAAAAGGCAAAAGAAAATAATAAGGGAAAGGGCATAAAAATAGAGAAATCTAATTCCAACCCCGATGAACTTTATATGTATCGTCAACCCCCGAAGTCCTTAAGTTGTAACAATGACCCGGGAACCTCTAAACCACCAGGTTTTTCTAAACCGTTGTGGAAAACGACAGTTAGTATTAGGGGAACATCATATATCCCTAGAAACTTGGCAAAACGAACCAAAACTGAAGAAGAAGAAGAAACGAGCGAGTCGGAATAAGATAGTTGTATTCGTGTGGTGTAATATATGTAATATAGTGTGCTTATGCTTTATGATATATGTAAAAATTGCTTGTATTAATAAGTATTTTTTTATGAATCTAACTCTTGTCTATTTTACAGTTTAAAAACACAAAATGGATAGATAACCCAATATTTTAAGAGACCTACCCGGAGACATGATTGATGAAATCTTGTCTAGAGTCGGCCAGAATTCCTCGGCACAACTATTTAAGGCGAGATCAGTTTGTAAGACATTCGAAGAACGTTCCAAGAATGTCTTGGTTTATAAGAGACTTTCGTTTGAAAGATGGGGGATATCACATTGGGAAACCCATAAGTTACGATGTGTTTACTTTGACGCATATATTGCGGGGAACCCAAATGCTATTTTACGCAACGGGTTAAGAAATTATTTTGACTCAATATATCCGAATATTGGACTTCGTGATTTAGAAAAAGCGGCTAACATGCAACATAAAGAAGCATGTTATGCTTACGGATTAGTAATGTTCGCTTCTCACCAAAGTGAGAACAAGAACATCGGGCTACAACTATTAAACAAAACGTTTCCACAAGTGACGGAGTCGGTAATTGGGGTAAGAAATGAGGTTTTTAGATTGTTACGGGACTGTTGGACATTACGTAACCCTCGTCCCTTTGACGACGTTACAATACGCTGTCTTATCAACGGCCATAACGGTTATGTTCCACAAGACCAAGGATGGGAAGTAGTCCTAGTAAAACCAGAATGCATGACTTGTTTCTGGACGTATGAATTACGTGTCTTTATTGCCTTTGCTGAACGACTTGTGTACTAGCTAGAATTATCTTCACACCTATCTTGTATCAAAGTTATTGTGTGCTATATTTCATGCTTTATGTAAAATAAGCGGTATTGTAAGTTTGTAAAATATTGTATAAAAGTTTGAACGCGAAATATTATTATAATCAGTTTTTCATATAGAATTGTAGTAGTTGAATTGTATATTAGCTACTAAGTATGAACTTAACGGGTAGGTACTACCCGAATTTAAACTTATAAAACACTAATATAAAGAAAAAGCTTTTATAAATGAGTTCATATTATGCTACGAAATACTATTAACTACTCTTAATATTCTGTATGATTAACTTGTTCCATTTGACTATTTTGAAGGAAATGGCACCGACTACTCGACACACCGTGAATATGAATGAAGAAGAATTTCGTACTTTTCTAGCTTCAAACATAGCCGCAGTACAGGCTGCGTTACATACCAACAATAACCTTGGATCTAGCAGTACAGGAAATCGTGTAGGATGCACCTACAAAGAATTCACTGCCTGCAAACCTTTGGAATTTGATGGAACCGAAGGACCGATCGGATTGAAACGGTGGACCGAGAAGGTCGAATCGGTGTTTGCCATAAGTAAGTGTACTGAAGAGGACAAAGTGAAGTATGCTACGCATACCTTCACAGGTTCTGCGTTAACATGGTGGAATACCTATCTAGAGCAAGTGGGACAAGACGATGCGTACGCACTACCGTGGTCAGCATTCAAGCACTTGATGAACGAGAAGTACCGTCCCAGAACCGAGGTCAATAAGCTCAAAACAAAACTTAGAGGGTTACGAACCCAAGGATGTGATATTACAACGTACGAAAGACGATTCACAGAATTGTGCCTATTGTGTCCGGGAGCATTCGAAGATGAGGAAGAGAAGATCGACGCATTTGTGAAAGGATTACCGGAAAGAATCCAAGAAGATATAAGTTCACATGAGCCCGCCTCTATACAACAGGCATGTAGAATGGCTCACAAACTAGTGAACCAGATTGAAGAAAGAATTAAAGAACAGACTGCTGAAGAGGTCAATGTGAAGCAAGTCAAAAGAAAGTGGGAGGAAAACGGTGATAAGAATCACCAATACAACAACAACAGCAATTACAACAATAATCGCAACAATTATCCCAACAATCGCAACATCAATCGCAACTACAACAAACGGCCCAACAACAACAACAACAACAACAACAACAACAACAACAACAGCAACTACAACAATCATCCCAACAACAATAATAACCGCAACAACAACAACAATCAGAAGCAGCTATGCCAAAGGTGTGAAAAGTATCACTCGGGGTTCTGCACTAAATTTTGCAACAAGTGTAAAAGAAATGGTCATAGCGCGGCGAAGTGTGAGGTCTACGGACCAGGGGTTAATAGAACGAAAGGAACAAATGGTGTCGGAACAAGTAATGGCGGAGCAAGTAGTGTCGGAGCAAGTTATGCCAATGTAGTTTGTTACCGGGCCACATTATTAGAAATTGCCCGAAACAGGAGAACACGAATGGACAAGGCCGCAGAAGAGTTTTCAATATTAATGCGGCAGAGGCACAGGAAGACCCGGAGCTTGTTACGGGTACGTTTCTTATTGACAATAAATCTGCTTACGTTTTATTTGATTCGGGTGCAGATAGAAGCTATATGAGTAGAGATTTTTGTGCTAAATTAAGTTGTCCATTGACGCCTTTGGATAGTAAATTTTTACTCGAATTAGCAAATGGTAAATTAATTTCAGCAGATAATATATGTCGGAATCGAGAAATTAAACTGGTTAGCGAAACATTTAAGATTGATTTGATACCAGTAGAGTTAGGGAGTTTTGATGTGATAATCGGTATGGACTGGTTGAAAGAAGTGAAAGCAGAGATCGTCTGTTACAAAAATGCAATTCGCATTATACGAGAAAAAGGAAAACCCTTAATGGTGTACGGAGAAAAGGGCAACACGAAGCTACATCTTATTAGTAATTTGAAGGCACAAAAACTAATAAGAAAAGGTTGCTATGCTGTTCTAGCACACGTCGAGAAAGTACAAACTGAAGAAAAGAACATCAATGATGTTCCCATTGCAAAAGAATTTCCCGATGTATTTCCGAAAGAATTACCGGGATTACCCCCACATCGATCCGTTGAATTTCAAATAGATCTTGTACCAGGAGCTGCACCAATAGCTCGTGCTCCTTACAGACTCGCACCCGGCGAGATGAAAGAACTGCAAAGCCAATTACAAGAACTTTTAGAGTGTGGTTTCATTCGACCAAGCACATCACCGTGGGGAGCTCCTGTTTTGTTTGTCAAGAAGAAAGATGGTACATTCAGGTTGTGTATCGACTACCGAGAGTTGAACAAACTTACCATCAAGAACCGCTACCCACTACCGAGAATCGATGACTTATTTGATCAACTACAAGGCTCGTCTGTTTATTCAAAGATTGACTTACGTTCCAGGTATCATCAAATGCGGGTAAAAGAAGATGATATTCCAAAGACTGCTTTCAGAACACGTTACGGTCATTACGAGTTTATGGTCATGCCATTTGGTTTAACTAATGCACCAGCTGTGTTCATGGACCTTATGAACCGAGTGTGTGGACCATACCTTGACAAGTTTGTCATTGTTTTCATTGATGACATACTTATTTACTCAAAGAATGACCAAGAACACGGTGAACATTTGAGAAAGGTGTTAGAAGTATTAAGGAAGGAAGAATTGTACGCTAAGTTTTCAAAGTGTGCATTTTGGTTGGAAGAAGTTCAATTCCTCGGTCACATAGTGAACAAAGAAGGTATTAAGGTGGATCCGGCAAAGATAGAAACTGTTGAAAAGTGGGAAACCCCGAAAACTCCGAAACACATACGCCAGTTTTTAGGACTAGCTGGTTACTACAGAAGGTTCATCCAAGACTTTTCCAGAATAGCAAAACCCTTGACTGCATTAACGCATAAAGGGAAGAAATTTGAATGGAAGGATGAACAAGAGAAAGCGTTTCAGTTATTGAAGAAAAAGCTAACTACGGCACCTATATTGTCATTGCCTGAAGGGAATGATGATTTTGTGATTTATTGTGACGCATCAAAGCAAGGTCTCGGTTGTGTATTAATGCAACGAACGAAGGTGATTGCTTATGTCTCTAGACAATTGAAGATTCACGAGCAAAATTATACGACGCATGATTTGGAATTAGGCGCGGTTGTTTTTGCATTAAAGACTTAGAGGCACTACTTATATGGGGTCAAAAGTATTATATATACCGACCACAAAAGTCTTCAACACATATTTAATCAGAAACAACTGAATATGAGGCAGCGTAGGTGGATTGAATTGTTGAATGATTACGACTTTGAGATTCGTTACCACCCGGGGAAGGCAAATGTGGTAGCCGATGCCTTGAGCAGGAAGGACAGAGAACCCATTCGAGTAAAATCTATGAATATAATGATTCATAATAACCTTACTACTCAAATAAAGGAGGCGCAACAAGGAGTTTTAAAAGAGGGAAATTTAAAGGATGAAATACCCAAAGGATCGGAGAAGCATCTTAATATTCGAGAAGACGGAACCCGGTATAGGGCTGAAAGGATTTGGGTACCAAAATTTGGAGATATGAGAGAAATGGTACTTAGAGAAGCTCATAAAACCAGATACTCAATACATCCTGGAACGGGGAAGATGTACAAGGATCTCAAGAAACATTTTTGGTGGCCGGGTATGAAAGCCGATGTTGCTAAATACGTAGGAGAATGTTTGACGTGTTCTAAGGTCAAAGCTGAGCATCAAAAACCATCAGGTCTACTTCAACAACCCGAAATCCCGGAATGGAAATGGGAAAACATTACCATGGATTTCATCACTAAATTGCCAAGGACTGCAAGTGGTTTTGATACTATTTGGGTAATAGTTGATCGTCTCACCAAATCAGCACACTTCCTGCCAATAAGAGAAGATGACAAGATGGAGAAGTTAGCACGACTGTATTTGAAGGAAGTTGTCTCCAGACATGGAATACCAATCTCTATTATCTCTGATAGGGATGGCAGATTTATTTCAAGATTCTAGCAGACATTACAGCAAGCATTAGGAACTCGTCTAGACATGAGTACTATCCACAAACTGATGGGCAGAGCGAAAGGACGATACAAACGCTTGAAGACATGCTACGAGCATGTGTTATTGATTTCGGAAACAGTTGGGATCGACATCTACCGTTAGCAGAATTTTCCTACAACAACAGCTACCATTCAAGCATTGAGATGGCGCCGTTTGAAGCACTTTATGGTAGAAAGTGCAGGTCTCCGATTTGTTGGAGTGAAGTGGGGGATAGACAGATTACGGGTCCGGAGATTATACAAGAAACTACCGAGAAGATCATCCAAATTCAACAACGGTTGAAAACCGCCCAAAGTTGACAAAAGAGCTACGCTGACATTAAAAGAAAAGATATAGAATTTGAAATTGGAGAGATGGTCATGCTTAAAGTTGCACCTTGGAAAGGCGTTGTTCGATTTGGTAAACGAGGGAAATTAAATCCAAGGTATATTGGACCATTCAAGATTATTGATCGTGTCGGACCAGTAGCTTACCGACTTGAGTTACCTCAACAACTCGCGGCTGTACATAACACTTTCCACGTCTCGAATTTGAAGAAATGTTTTGCTAAAGAAGATCTCACTATTCCGTTAGATGAAATCCAAATCAACGAAAAACTTCAATTCATCGAAGAACCCGTCGAAATAATGGATTGTGAGGTTAAAAGACTTAAGCAAAACAAGATACCAATTGTTAAGGTTCGATGGAATGCTCGTAGAGGACCCGAGTTCACCTGGGAGCGTGAAGATCAGATGAAGAAGAAATACCCGCATCTATTTCCAGAAGATTCGTCAACACCTTCAACAGCTTAAAATTTCGGGACGAAATTTATTTAACGGGTAGGTACTGTAGTGACCCGAACTTTTCCATGTTTATATATATAATAATTGAGATTGATATTTACATGATTAAATGTTTCCAACATGTTAAGCAATCAAACTTGTTAAGACTTGATTAATTGAAATATGTTTCATATAGACAATTGACCACCCAAGTTGACCGGTGATTCACGAACGTTAAAACTTGTAAAAACTATACGATGACATATATATGGTTATATATATAGTTAACATGTTTTTATTATAAGTATGTATCTCATTAGGTATTTTAACAATGAGTTATATACATAAAAATGAGACTATTAATTTAAGAAACTCGAAAACGATATATATAACGATTATCGTTATAACAACGTATTACTAGGTACATATGAATCATATTAAGATATTGATACACTTGGTTAATTATGTTAAATGATAAGTAAATATATTATTAAGTGTATTAACAATGAAATACATATGTAAAAATAAGACTACTAACTTAATGATTTCGAAACGAGACATATATGTAACGATTATCGTTGTAACGACATTTAACTGTATATACATCATACTAAGATTTATTATATATCATAATATCATGATAATATAACAATTTAACATCTCATTTGTTATAATAAACAATGGGATAACAACATTCAACAAGATCGTTAACCTAAAGGTTTCAAAATAACATTTACATGTAACGACTAACGATGACTTAACGACTCAGTTAAAATGTATATACATGTAGTGTTTTAATATGTATTCATACACTTTTGAAAGACTTCAAGACACTTATCAAAATACTTCTACTTAACAAAAATGCTTACAATTACATCCTGGTTCAGTTTCATCAACAATTCTACTCGTATGCACCCGTATTCGTACTCGTATAATACACAGCTTTTAGATGTATGTACTATTGGTATATACACTCCAATGATCAGCTCTTAGCAGCCCATGTGAGTCACCTAACACATGTGGGAACCATCATTTGGCAACTAGCATGAAATATCTCATAAAATTACAAAAATATGAGTAATCATTCATGACTTATTTACATGAAAACAAAATTACATATCCTTTATATCTAATCCATACACCAACGACCAAAAACACCTACAAACACTTTCATTCTTCAATTTTCTTCATCTAATTAATCTCTCTCAAGTTCTATCTTCAAGTTCTAAGTGTTCTTCATATATTTTACAAGTTCTAGTTACATAAAATCAAGAATACTTTCAAGTTTGCTAGCTCACTTCCAATCTTGTAAGGTGATCATCCAACCTCAAGAAATCTTTGTTTCTTACATTAGGTTATCATTCTAATACAAGGTAATAATCATATTCAAACTTTGGTTCAATTTCTATAACTATAACAATCTTATTTCAGGTGATGATCTTACTTGAACTTGTTTTCGTGTCATGATTCTGCTTCAAGAACTTCGAGCCATCCAAGGATCCGTTGAAGCTAGATCCATTTTTCTCATTTCCAGTAGGTTTATCCAAGGAACTTAAGGTAGTAATGATGTTCATAACATCATTCGATTCATACATATAAAGCTATCTTATTCGAAGGTTTAAACTTGTAATCACTAGAACATAGTTTAGTTAATTCTAAACTTGTTCGCAAACAAAAGTTAATCCTTCTAACTTGAATTTTAAAATCAACTAAACACATGTTATATATCTATATGATATGCTAACTTAATGATTTAAAACCTGGAAACACGAAAAACACCGTAAAACCGGATTTACGCCGTCGTAGTAACACCGCGGGCTGTTTTGGGTTAGTTAATTAAAAACTATGATAAACTTTGATTTAAATGTTGTTATTCTGAGAAAATTATTTTTATTATGAACATGAAACTATATCCAAAAATTATGGTTAAACTCAAAGTGGAAGTATGTTTTCTAAAATGGTCATCTAGACGTCGTTCTTTCGACTGAAATGACTACCTTTACAAAAACGACTTGTAACTTATTTTTCCGACTATAAACCTATACTTTTTCTGTTTAGATTCATAAAATAGAGTTCAATATGAAACCATAGCAATTTGATTCACTCAAAACGGATTTAAAATGAAGAAGTTATGGGTAAAACAAGATTGGATAATTTTTCTCATTTTAGCTACGTGAAAATTGGTAACAAATCTATTCCAACCATAACTTAATCAACTTATATTGTATATTATGTAATCTTGAGATACTATAGACACGTATACAATGTTTCGACCTATCATGTCGACACATCTATATATATTTCGGAACAACCATAGACACTCTATATGTGAATGTTGGAGTTAGCTATACAGGGTTGAGGTTGATTCCAAAATATATATAGTTTGAGTTGTGATCAATACTGAGATACGTATACACTGGGTCGTGGATTGATTCAAGATAATAATTATCGATTTATTTCTGTACATCTAACTGTGGACAACTAGTTGTAGGTTACTAACGAGGACAGCTGACTTAATAAACTTAAAATATCAAAATATATTAAAAGTGTTGTAATTATATTTTGAACATACTTTGATATATATGTATATATTGTTATAGGTTCGTGAATCAACCAGTGGCCAAGTCTTACTTCCCGACGAAGTAAAAATCTGTGAAAGTGAGTTATAGTCCCACTTTTAAAATCTAATATTTTTGGGATGAGAATACATGCAGGTTTTATAAATGATTTACAAAATAGACACAAGTACGTGAAACTACATTCTATGGTTGAATTATCAAAATCGAATATGCCCATTTTTATTAAGTCTGGTAATCTAAGAATTAGGGAACAAACACCCTAATTGACGCAAATCCTAAAGATAGATCTATTGGGCCTAACAAACCCCATCCAAAGTACCGGATGCTTTAGTACTTCGAAATTTATATCATATCCGAAGGGTGTCCCGGAATGATGGGGATATTCTTATATATGCATCTTGTTAATGTCGGTTACCAGGTGTTCACCATATGAATGATTTTTATCTCTATGTATGGGATGTGTATTGAAATATGAAATCTTGTGGTCTATTATTATGATTTGATATATATAGGTTAAACCTATAACTCACCATCATTTTTGTTGACGTTTTAAGCATGTTTATTCTCAGGTGATTATTAAGAGCTTCCGCTGTCGCATACTTAAATAAGGACGAGATTTGGAGTCCATGCTTGTATGATATTGTGTAAAAACTGCATTCAAGAAACTTATTTTGTTGTAACATATTTGTATTGTAAACCATTATGTAATGGTCGTGTGTAAACAGGATATTTTAGATTATCATTATTTGATAATCTACGTAAAGCTTTTTAAAACCTTTATCTATGAAATAAAGGTTATGGTTTGTTTTAAAAATGAATGCAGTCTTTGAAAAACGTCTCATATAGAGGTCAAAACCTCTCAACGAAATCAATTAATATGGAACGTTTTTAATCAATAAGAACGGGACATTTCAACAGGTAAGTCTGTACAGTTTTTATTTTTATTTTTATTTTTAACCTTTTGATAATAAACGCTAATTTGTTCGCTATAAAGTATTAAATTGGCATTGAATAAAATTAGGTTTGGCGACCGAAATTATTGATATCATTCAAAAATTTATTACATCACTGCGAAATTTAACGTTTATTCTTAAGGTATAAATATCTTTAATCAATCAACCCAAAATATTTCAAAAATTCGTCTTGAGTTAAAATAGGTCATGGAACCGAAATTACTTTACCGAAAAGAGGGGCGTATATTTTTGATAATATTTGATTGATTAAAGTGGGATAAAAGCAAAAAAAAAAAGATTTTTAATTTTATTTTTACCATGTTTTAAAATTAATATATAAAAATTAAAATAATATTGTAAACTTTTTAAAATTAATATATTTAAAATTGTAAATATTTGAAAAATTAATCTTTTTAATATAGGTTTGTATGTATAAAAACAAAAATATAATATAAGTTTGGTGTGAATTTATAATATAAATTTTTAATTAAGTTTGGTGTGAATTTTTAATTTTATGCATTTTAAATGTAAGTTGTGTGAATTTAAAAACAAAAATTTACTTTATTTCGCTAAGTTAAAAAAATGATTTTTAAAATTCGTCGTGAGTTGAAGACTAGGTCGTTGAACCGAAATTGCTTTACCCGAGGGAGGGACGAGAACTTTTATTATCATTATTTTTAATCTTATTGAATTAAAGTATGCCAAAAATATTAAAAAACCCAAAAATCTTTACTTTTAAAACCGCGATTTGATTTAACAAATTTTAAAAATTTTGTCAAGGGACAGACTAGGACATCGATCCGAAACACTCTCGCTCCTAAAGGAAAACAAATTTTTAAAATTTAATTAATTATAAGTTTTATAAAGTATAAGGTTTTATTTTAAAAAAAAAAGGGGGCAAAACACTGTAGCCGGGTACCCATGCGATCGCATGAGAATCACCCTATCCCTCCATGCGATTGCATGGAGGCAAATTCCAGGCCTGATACATACAGCTCGCTGTTCTGTCTTCTCCACACAACACACACACACAAACACGAAACTCTCTCAAATCTTCACCAAATTTCTTTAATTTTCCACCGTAATTCGTCATTTTTCTTGCTCTAATCATGCCTAGATTCTCATTCTTCAGCAAAATGGTAAAAATTACACCCCTAAACTCTATAAATTCCTAGTTTTTGTGATAATTACCAATTTTTTACCTAATGCAATTTTGTTAATTTCTAGTGTAATTAGTGTTAAATTGTTAGTATTTTATGCATGTATAACCTAGATTGATGCTATTTAACATGATTTGAAGCCAAAAACTTCAAAATTTTTAGAAATCTAGGGTTAGTGTTCTTGAGCAATTTGGGGCTTTTTGATATAAACAGGTTATGGCCGATTTTTGTCATGAATTATTGCTAAATTGAGTAGTGTAACATTTTTAGATAGTTAAATGATCCAAACATTGATCCTAAACATGATTTTTAGAGATTAAAGTGGACTTTTTAAGTCCAAAATTCATGAACTTGATTAATTTGATATATTTGCCATTTGAGACTTGTTTAATTATTAGTAATGACTATTTTGACATGTTATTTGAGTTAAATGCTTATGAATTTTGTATACATTTTCATATGTGCTTATTTGAAAAGTGTAGAATTGTGAAAATTTTGAAAATGTGTATAAGTTTAATTTTGATTTAACATGTTATAGTGATTGTTTTAAGTTGTTATTTTGCTAACACTAATGCATATTTGGATGCACAAATTTTGTGTTTAATGTGTTTTGCAGAAAGCCGATACTGGAGGTTCAGGAGCTTCATCATCTAGACGACTAGCACCAGCACCAGAACCAGAACCAGAAATGCAACACGAACAAGAACCACAACAAGAACCACAACAACAGCCTGATCAGCACGTACCTTATTATGATCCGGTACAGTTTGTTGATGAATTCATAGTATTCCCAATGAGACCGCCAGTAGAATTCCCAACGATTCCTGAGCACACTCTGCATCCTAATCTGAGATTTGATAGGAGATGGAGAGATTACGAGACATATCAAATGAACAAATTCAAATTGGTAACAAAAAATGTAGAGGTGCCAAGGGTAATCGATTGGGCCCCTTTGGAAACGGTCCATCTAGCTGACCGTGTTAGACTACTTTTGGTACAAAGGTATGGCAGTTCTTCTTTTACAGATTGAGAACGTCTTTTCACCATTCGTAGACCTGTATATAAGGAATGGTGTGTTGAGTTGATGAGTACTGTATCACTTGATACAAATATAGTTAGAATAGATGATAGAAGATTTCTTAGGTTTATCCTTGGCGGTAGGATGTACAGAATGTCCATGCTGGACATGGCCAGGGCCTTACAGATATATACTCCTGGTGAGTTGCTATTACCCGATTGTACAAATTTGATTCATTATGGTGAAAGGGTAGATAGTAACTTTGACGCTGACGCCATTTGGAGGCGTATGTCACATTTTGATGTTTTTACACGAGCAGGAGGACACTCCTATACACATATTGACAGAGCCGAGCTTCGTATTATTCATAGATTTTTGGCTACCTCAATTACACAGAGAGGTCACAATAAAGAAAAAATTACCTTACATGATTTATTCTACCTAAAGTGTATTCGGGATCCTAGAAGCTTTGTCAATATCCCTTACTGTGTTGCTTTTTATTTATCTAAAATGGTAGAGGGAATGCAGGACGGGAGTATATTAGGAGGAGGTATTTTTGTTACTCTCATTGGAGAGTATTTAGGTGTTGATAGGAACCAAGGGGGTCCATTACAGCTTTGTAGAGAACAGGTTGAGCCCTTAGGATTGAAAGTTTATGTGGGTGCTAAGGTATTGAAAAGTAGACGTAACCAAGCAGTACTCTATGAGGGATCTCATCCTCAGGTAGAGAGAGGCTCCGACGAGGAAATAGAGGAGACGGAAGACATTAGGGATGACTTTCGAGATGCTATTCTTGACGTCCACGTTCGTATAGATGAGGAAGCAATGACGAACGCGGCCAGACATAGTATGTATGAGCAGTGGAACTCCGAGCGAGTATACGAGGATTATAGGCGATGCCAACACGATAGCTGGTTAGTTCATCAGCACCAAATCATGAGCCAGCTATCATATCAGGTACCAAATAACTATGCACCTACTCGACCTGCTCATTTTCCGCCACACAGCCCCGATATCCGACCACCCGTTAACCGGTATGACTATAACCAAGCCTATCAAAACACCTATAACCAACAATGGAACCCACCTGACGAGATGAACTGGAACCCATATCCAGACTGATTTAGTTCCATTTGGTTATTTATATGATTTTTATGTTTTTATCTTTTTACTTATTCATGTTTAAACTTATGTTATTGAATATACTTATGTAATCTTTATCATTTTTATTATTATCGTGTACTAATATTTCACATTTAGGATTTGAAAGTGGGGTATTAAGTCCCATTTCAAATTGCCATGCATGTTTATATTTGTATGTATGTATATTGTAAATTGTACAAAACAGGGTAAAACAGCGCATTTTAAAAGACTGGCATTAAGTTCAGCAAAAGCTACTAATTTTGACGACAAGATAAATGTGATGTAACAACAAACGGAATGAACAAATGATATGCACCATTTATCATTCAGCAAACAAACGCCAATATATTTGGAAACTTTGGTAAAATTTAATCATTTTTCTACGCTAATCACCCTCAATAATATTAAATTGTTACTGATTTCTTGCAAATGAGGGCATTGCAAGATCTTAAGCGTGGGAAGGGGTTAAATTCTTTCGAATTTTAAAATTTTTACTTTATACACTTGGTTACCATTAAAAATACTAGTAAAGTAGTAGTTGTATTAGAATCTAGTGCTCTCTGATAAAGAACAGCCCTAGTCTTATATACTGACTACCCAATTCTAGTAAAATTTTTCAAAATTTTCAATTAAATGAACTCAAAATCATGTTTATACATATTTATGAACGATAAAACTAGGTGTTAACACCAAAATTATTGTTACCTCGGAAAGGACATAAATTGAGAAACAAACCAAAATGTTAAAATTCATTTAAAATGGAATAGAGGACAATAAAAAGGAAAATAAAAGCCAAGTGTGGGAAAAATTACCAAATTATCTTAAACATATGTCACATATTTCTGTAACAAATAATTGAAGATACTTTTGCTTTGGACTAAACTAAACTGTTTTACCCGATGAAAGAAAAGAAGAGATGGATCTACAAGATGAATCAATTCCATCATTTAAAGGAAGTAAAGTCTTCCGAAAAAGACACGCGCTTCTTGATTTAGGTCATGAAGTTGTCGTCCAAACCAGCTGTAGGTTGATGAAAAATCTAGAAAAGTCATCACTAAAATCAGTAGGAAATCCACGGACCTCAGCATAAAATAGGGCCGTCAAGTGGTCAGATTTATCCTAACCATGAGAAGGATTTATCGAGTAAAATGGGGGGGCACCGTGCAAATTAGCTTGATAAGACTAATGAATCAGACCCCCAGAAAGGATAATCTCCTTAAAAGATCAAAAATCAGCTTTTAAGACTGATATTACTCAATCCTAGAGATTGACCTTAAAGATTGAGAATTACAAACTCATGGAATTCAATGATATCTAAACTCGAGCTTGAACGAGAAAATATTTTGATCAAATTATAAACCGATTTGTTTTCTGAAAACCATTTTCAATGTGTTCATTACCATTGAACGTAAAATCCTAGAATTCATCTGGAATTCATTAGGTCATCTGAACCAAATCGGGTGTCAATCGTAAGAACGGTGGTTGCATAGCATGGTCAAAGACAGGACCTTATGCCAGACCGGCAAATTATAAGGGTGAGCTTCACTATTGCTCCTACCAAGGATAGTAATTGCGTCCGACATGTTATAGACCATAATTAAAAGCATGTCAGGGGACATTGCGTTAACAGTTGCTTTTTCAACGCTTTCCTTTACAACCGGATGGTAGTTTATCGAAAGGTAATATTCGGAGCAAGTATACTGGATGTGTTGCTTTCCTAATACAAGGTTAGCAAGTGGGTGACACAAAACCGCAAGTTTTGAGCTAAAATTTTCAAATCTGAAACCCACCAAACCCACAATTTTTTTTTGCAAACACCGGTGAAGGGTTATTCTGGAAAACTTATCTAGGGTAAAAGCTAGATTTAATTTTCAAAAAAAAAAAGAAGATCAAATGTTTTCATAAAGATTAAATTTCCTTAATGGATCTAAATTTTATAGTCATGTGGGACTGTAAACCACATCGTTACTACCATTGTTTATACCGCCGTAATGAAATCACTGATGTACAAAGTGTGAAGAATAAAGAAGTGATTCTAGTATTTCAAGACTATATTGCTTGAGGACAAGAAACACTCAAGTGTGGGAATATTTGATAATGCTAAAAACGAACATATATTTCATAGCATTATTCCTCAAGAAAGACAAGCTTTTAGTTGCAATTGTCCTATTTACAAGTGATATTCGTTTAAATAATAAAAGGTGAAGACAAAAGGCAGATTTGACGAATTGAAGACGCAAACGACCAAAAAGCTCAAAAGTACAAAAGACAATCAAAGAGGTTCCAATTATTGATAAGAAACGTCTCAAAATTACAAGAGTACAAGATTCAAAACGCAAAGTACAAGATATTAAATTGTACGCAAGGACGTTCGAAAATCCGGAACCGGGACCAGAGTCAACTCTCAACGCTTGACGCAACGGACTAAAAATTACAAGTCAACTATGCACATAAATATAATATAATATTTAAATAATTCTTACAATTATTTATATATTATATATTATATTATTAAAAACCGTCGGCAGAAAAAACAAAGGCATGTAAGCCTCTCCAGCTGGCCATGCGATCGCATGGCCTTGAAGGGTAAAGCTCATGCGATCGCATGAGCCACTTTTACAGCCCACATGCCTATAAAATTCGCAGCTTGGTGAACATCAAAACACATCTTTTTCTTCTCCTCATTCATACGTAGTATATATTTATATTTATATTTTAATTTTAATTTTAATTCTAATAATAAGGGTATGTTAGCGAATGTTGTAAGGGTGTAAGTCAAAATTCTGTCCGTGTAACGCTACCCTATTTTTAATCATTGTAAGTTATGTTCAACCTTTTTAATTTAATGTCTCGTAGCTAAGTTATTATTATGCTTATTTAATCCGAAGTAATCATGATGTTGGGCTAAAAATATTAAAATTGGGTAATTGGGCTTTGTACCATAATTGGGGTTTGGACAAAAGAACGACACTTGTGGAAATTAGACTATGGGCTATTAATGGACTTTATATTTGTTTAACTAAATGATAGTTTGTTAATGTTAATATAAAGATTTACAATTGGGCGTCCCTATAAATAACCATTTACACTCGATCGGACACGATGGGTGGGGTATTTATATGTACGAATAATCGTTCATTTAACCGGACACGAGAATGGATTAATAGCTACTAGAATTATTAAAACAGGGGTGAAATTATGTACAAGGACACTTGGCATAATTGATAACAAAGTATTAAAACCTTGGGTTACACTCAGTCGACATCCTGGTGTAATTATTAAACAAAGTATTAAAATCTTGTTACAGTTTAAGTCCCCAATTAGTTGGAATATTTAACTTCGGGTATAAGGACAATTTGACGAGGACACTCGCACTTTATATTTATGACTGATGGACTGTTATGGACAAAAACCAGACGGACATATTAAATAATCCAAGACAAAGGACAATTAACCCATGGGCATAAAACTAAAATCAACACGTCAAACATCATGATTACGGAAGTTTAAATAAGCATAATTCTTTTATTTCATATTTAATTTCCTTTATTTTATATTTAATTGCACTTCTAATTATCGCACTTTTATTTTTTGTTATTGTATTTAATTGCACTTTTAATTATCGTACTTTTTAATTATCGAAAGTTTATTTTATCGCACTTTTATTTATCGCAATTTCATTATCGTTATTTACTTTACGCTTTAAATTAAGTCTTTTATTTATTTAATATTTTACATTTGGTTTTAACTGCGACTAAAGTTTTAAAATCGACAAACCGGTCATTAAATGGTAAAAACCCCCCTTTAAAATAATAATATTACTTATATATATATTCGTATTTTTATAAATTAAACTAAAGCGTTAAGCTTTGATTAAAAGATTCCCTGTGGAACGAACCGGACTTACTAAAAACTACACTACTGTACGATTAGGTACACTGCCTATAAGTGTTGTAGCAAGGTTTAAGTATATCCATTCAATAAATAAATAAATATCTTATGTAAAATTGTATCGTATTTAATAGTATTTCCTGTTAAAATTTAATAGTATTTTATACCCCTTAGCTTTAACTATCACCTGCAGTTGTTTCGTAGTGATTTGGATTCGACAGAATGAAATTCAGGAACAGGGAATGAAGAAAAAAAAAGATTACAAGTGGATTGTGATTGATAACAAATTTAATTGAAGTTGCTATAGTGTTAATGGAGTCGACAAGTTTTTAATCAGGGAGAAGAGAACAAAGAAATATAAAGTAACTAATATTCTTCAACAGATTTTGTATTCTTCTGTTAAATAAATTCATCATGTACAGGGTTAGAGGCAGAATAATAAGAAAAATGTTGACATGAAACAGATTTTGTTTGTATTGAGCTGAGATTGATGTGTAACAAGATTCAGAATTAGGATTCTCAATTATGATTCTTAATTAGGAAGACAAACACAAAATAACAAATTAAATCAGATAGTGATATCTAACAGAACAGATATTTTACCTTTAATAAATATTAATAATTTAATAATTATATTAATAAGAATAATACTATTAATATATTTAAAAAAAATACTAGTAACAATACTACTAAAATTAAAAATAATAGTCTTAATAATATTAACACCAACATAATATTTAATAATAATAAGAGTACTAAAAATAATAATAATAATAATATTATTAATGATAATAATAATAAATTGTATTTTTAATAATAATAATGCTAAATATGATAATCATATTAATAATATTTATGTTAATAATCATAATGAAAGTAATAAGTATAACATTTATATTTTATTTGTATCTAACTTTAATATATTAATATTACATATTACTAATTATGTAATATTTGATACTTATATAATAAAATATATTGAATATTTAATATTCATATATATATATATATATATATATATATATATATATATATATATATATATATATATATATATATATATATATATATATATATATATATATATATATATATATTACAGTATATATATATAATATTATATATAGAATTCATATACATGTATATATATAGATTCATTTTAATTCAAATGATTAATCTATATTTTTATCATTACCTACTTTTGTATCTATACATATATATCTTTATATATTTATTTACAAATAATTGTTCGTGAATCGTGGGGCATAGTGAAAGGTTAACTGAATATATGAAACAGTTCAAAATTTTGAGACTCAACATTACAGACTTTGCTTATCGTGTCGAAATCATATAAAGATTAAGTTTAAATTTGGTCGGAAATTTCCGGATCGTCACAGTACCTACCCGTTAAAGAAATTTCGTCCCGAAATTTGAGTGAGGTCGTCATCGCTGACAATAAAAATGTTTTTATGATGAATATGAGTTGATACATAGAGTTTTATCAATATTGATTAATATAGATAAAACGATTTGATTATGTGAAGCGTACGAGTGAAGCTGTCACAAAAGATTGAGAAAGAGATTTAACTTTTGACGTAGACATGGTGGATTTCTGGAATTCAATGGATTTAAAGAAAATCTTCGTAATCTATATAAGATTTGATTCTTCGGTAATTAAGGAAATTAGGATCCTCTGTGATTAAATGCGGTAATCTATCTCGATTTCCACGTCTGATATTTCACTATAAATTCACCTTCTTTGTTTTCATACTGTCACCATTCTCATCTTACTTTCTTCATCAATTCATACTTCCAAAAGATCGTGAAAATGCTCAATCGAGTTCTGATCATTGTTCTTATTATGACTATTGCAATAATCGTTCTTCTTTTTCAACTCCCACCGGAAGAATCTGTTAACTTCTACTATTATCTTGGGGTTATAGTGTTTTTAATTCTCCCGTGTATTTATGTTGCTATCCGCATTGATTTACACGGTTTGTAATTTATGTGTTTGTGATCGGCTTTATATATTTCTTTATATTTCGGAGTTCCATGCTATTGTTTTCTCTTTCATATTCTAAATCAAGCAAATAATGGTCCAGAATTTGTAGATATAGAGTTTCGAATGATCATAATGTTCTAAGTAGGAAGGAACGTAATAGCTCGATTTGATTTGGTAAATTACCAGAAATCACGGAAAACGGAACTATCAAGAATATATTTTCTTGATCTGTTCGGAGGTTAAGTAGAATGAAAGAGTTATGTAACATGGTACATGATGAGGGTATGATCTGTGAATCATCACACTCCATTATAAATTTAGCATGACTTGCTGTAATATAATCACGTTGGCCAAGCATCATTATATTATACTAACTCATGCTTCAATTCCCAACATTTCTCCAGCAATCATTCATAATTTAAACTCAAATTTATAAAAGGATAGAAACTAAAATAGTTTCATTTATGATGTAACATAGATAACACGAGGAGATATATAATGTCGGATGAAAATATTTATGAAAATATCTTCAGAAATATTGAAGATATTTATGATGATATTTTGGGAATTTCTAAGTTCGAAGGTTTATGTAGAAAAATTTTTCTGCAAAATTTTAACATGACTTCGGGGCAAGATATACGCTGAAGACTTCATTGGATATAGAATTACCTGGATTCTTTGAATATAGGGTATGATCCTTGTATTTGTCATTGGTCTCCTTCATGGTTTGTTCAATCCATTTTTCAATACCAAATTTTCTATCGAGTGTTCCCAACACTCCATTCTTTATCATCACTTTTGGCCATTAAGACCATTTACTACATGCTGTTTTCAGCATTTTCAAAGTTAACGGATCTGGATCATTGGTTATCAAACTGAGGGTTTCAAGAGAATTGTGTTTTTAGATGATTAAACGCTGATTTCTGGTAATTGGTATGGCAATTCTCGTTACAAGGTGCGGATGAGTTCATGATAAGGCTTCAATAGATAAATATAGTGATTTGTCAGAGAGATTTAAGCCAAGGATGAGCAACAAGGTTGCTGGTACGTCTGCTGGTGATGTGGTGGAATATAAAAGGTTCTCCGATAACAATAAAAGAGCACGCATATATATCAAGTTTATAATAAGGTTGTTTTGAATGAAAAGTCGAAGTTGACTTGCTGGAGCTGTGACAAAATTGGCTAATTTGAAAAGGGATTGCAAAGTTATTTTTGGTAATAACAACTCCCAAAGAGTTAGCACAGATACGTTTTAAACATTTACTCATGTTTCGAGTGTTTTCAAGTGCATAACTATACGCATCAATCTTTTCTTTCGTAGATGAAGTGCGGTTGGTTCATCCTCTCGATTGAAGTGTTTTCAAGAATTATGAAATATTTGAACGCAGATTGGAATCGTCAAGATACAAATGAGGTTTAAGATGAAATCAAGTGGCAGACTTGAAGAATTGTTTAGTTTTATATGTAATAATCAATATTTTAATTCATTTTAATTGTCCAATATTTTCTTCATTATGCCACTTGTTGGATTCTGATAAGTTAAAATCCAAATATGAAATCGAATAAAAATGGTTATTGTGTGGTGAACGGATTCGTATATCTGTGGATGTAAGTAGGATAGTAAATGACTGGTGAATCAGATTCGAAGAATGTACAGTGTAACTTATTAATGTGAAACTAAATATTCCTCGGGTATTACCTACCCGTTAAAATATTTTCACCATTATCAGTTTGTACAAAAGAATTTTTTTAATTACAATCTTTATGAAAACATATATACATATATATTTTCTTCAGATGCAATCATGGATTTAATGAGTTAATATGATATTAATCTCATTTGCTTTTCGGTTTGATCTAGAATAAATAATCTTTAAAACTTTTAGAAATCACATATTCTTCACAGAATATTTCTTCAATGAAGTTATGGATCAATACTTCATCGTTCATTATTGTTGGTACTCCTTGGTATCTATGGTACGTATGATGTTGATGCTCGAGTTACAGATTGTGATGTTGAGGTGTGGGATGCGGATGTTGTTGTGATGGTACTGTTGGTGTTGTTGATGGTGTTGTTGAAGCTGGTAAGTTTTGCACCATATTCTCCAAATTTATTACTCGAGAGCGAAGCTCGTTGACTTCTTTTATTACTCCAAGATGATTGTCGGTCGGAACGAGCGGATGAATAAGGTTTAAAATTGTAGATATTATGTAATCGTTGAGAGTTATTCTGGAAATGAGAGTGAAAATGGTGGTTCGAACAGGTTTGCCGGTAAGTACTTCAGGTTCTTTGCCAATAGGGCAATATGGTTAGTGGGAGGGATCACTTCTTCGCATCTCCATTAATTAAGTTTACTTCGTACCCATTCTCAATTCATCCTGAAATTATGATGGTTAATTGGTTAACCCATTCCGGTTACACTGCTTTCGGAGCTCGAGTGGAAATCCATATCGGAATCCGAGGAACTTGAACTGGTTGCTGAATTCATCTTATACGGTTAGATAAAGGATTTTTCGATATGAAATGATTCTCAGATATCGGATGATATTCTATCTACATAGAATACCCATTTATAGGACAGAAGATCCCGTAGATTACGGAGGTAAATAAGGGAACGTGTCAGACATGGTCTAATGTAATGGAATATGAATTCGTCTATACATCATCTATGCAATAATTGCAATATGACGTGTCGAGACTGAAAATGATAGATAAATATTTTTCGACAAAGTTTCTAACATGCAGACCAGGTTCAAGTCTAGACTCATTAATGTATCCTAACAACTACTACGTCGAAGTCCAGACTCATTAATGCATCCTAACAACTATATGTTAGAGACACTAATGCAAGACCTGATTAGCTAAGACCACCGCTTTGATACCACATGTCATACCCCGTCCTAATCCATCTGGACGAAGTCACCAACATCTGGTCCCATTGCGATGATCGACTCCAAATAATGTCTTTAAAATGAACAAATGCACAGCGGAAGGTTTCTTTCATACCTGAGAATAAACATGCTTTAAAGTGTCAACCAAAAGGTTGGTGAGTTCATAGGTTTATCATAAAACAATAAAATTCATCATTTTGATAGACCACAAGATTTAAATCCTGCATGGTACAAATGGGCCCGAATCCTATACCCACCTGTAATGTACATGCGATATGTTTTAAATACAGTACACCTTTCTCGTGTACGAAATCATCTTTCATAAATCTTAGTAACCGTACACATATCTCGTGCACAAAAATAACATACACATAACCTGTGCATAAAATCATTCTCTCGATCCATAACATTCATATCAATTGGTGGCAATTATCATGTCCACATAATTCAATGGTGGCAATTATCATGTCCACATAATTCAATGGTGGCAATTATCATGTCTACATAATTCAACGGTGACAATTATCATGTCCACATAATTCAATAATATTCCGCAGAACTTCTGTCTGCATAATAATTCATTTGAGGAATGTTTTGCTTGTGTCTATCTCGTCAAACATTTATAAAAGCATTTCATGTATTCGCAGTTCAAAATGTATTTCAAAAGCAAAGCAGTTGTAAAAATAGCGCATGTATTCTCAGTCCCAAAAATATAAAGAGTAAAAGGGAATCAAAGGAACTCACTATACGATATTTTGTAGTAAAAATATGCATACGACGGAACTGAACAATGCAAGGTTGGCCTCGGATTCACGAACCTATATCAGGTATATATATTAATACATATAATCGTAATAGAGCAAATTTATATATTATATTTTAAATTATATATCTTATATGTTTAATTTGTATATATAATTAAAATAGTTAATATTTATAGTTGTATATATACATATGATTAATATTATATTAAAAATCAATAATTTGTTATATGCAAATAAAAATCTTAATGTATATAATTATATGTAATATTATGGTAGTTGTAATAAATTTACTTTTATATAGAAAATACCTATTTGTTATAATAATATTGATACTAATAACAATCTAAATGATAATTTTATTAATAATATAAATTTTGATAAAACTGATAATAATAGTAATAATAATAATTATTATAATAACTACAATAGTAATGATCTTTCTAATAATGATAATAATAATAATAATAATTAATAATAATAGTGGTAATAATAATAATAATACTTATGCTAATGATAATGATATTAACCATATTATTAATGTTAACATAATAATACCAATAATTAGTAAATATAACATTAATAATAATAATAAATAGAAGTTCTACCTCCAAAAAGAATAGGCTAAGAAAATAATGCCCCAGCCCGGGCTCGAACCCGCGACCTTTCGCTATCCCAATAACACCACAAACGATTGAACCATTTCTATTTTTCTATTACAATATGGATCCATTACTTATTTACTTCATTAAATTCGAACTCCACAGAAAATGAAAGAGCTCGGCCCAAGTCCACAACACATATCTCAGCCCAACAGTTTGTCTAAGCCCGATTAATAGTTAATGGCCCAAATGAAATTGAATATAACCAAATCCTTAGGTTATCTGGTAATCGTTCGAATATTATAGGAACAAAAATACAACAGTACGCAGTCATCCACTACGATTATCAGTCTTTTGATACCGACATTATCATTATTTCCTTCCACTACCGAAACCTCACCATTGAGCCATATAATTATTATTGCATTCGGTATATATATATATTTTTAATTATTATCATCATTTACTAACTCCTTAGCTTATCCTAATTCGATTACAAAAATAACAAATAGCCACTTTATGTGACCCCTTGGTCAGCCACAAATTTCAATCAAGAAAGCATGATGTTCATGTAAATGGGATCCAAGGAGAAAAGAAAAAAAATTCACATCGTTCCACTGATTAGTTTCTATCTCTTTTAATGATTAATTGGGGTTACCCACATGGAACCTTGTCGGTCAAGAAGAAGATAAATTGGTAATACACGAGTGATATAGATGGGTTTATTTTGGGCAAAAGAGGGTTTGTGGGTTCACAATGGTAAACGGATATTGTACGCAGAAAAACTGATGCATTCGTTGGTCATTATCAAATGCGTAAAAACAGAAATAGCAGTTTTGGTCATGGGTATTTAACGGCCCAACAGTATATTATACTTGGATTCAAGGTTAACGGTCCACCATATAAATAATACACGGCCCGTAAGAAGAAAAATATGGTGGCCCAAGTAGATAATATAAGCCATTAAATGATCGAGTACAACATGCCATAGGATTCGTGAGTTTGTCTGGCTCCACAGAAAAATATCATTACTCACCAAGCAAGTGGGTTATCACTTTAATCATGTCGACCCAAGAGAAAGAAAAAGAATACGCACTAGATTAATTTCATCTTTATATAGTCACCACATCCTTATGCATAATTATGTTTGCATGAATCTCTTTATCAGTTTAAAGGAATACTCAAGTAGAAGAGCTCGAGCATCAGTTACATTAGGAACGTGTAAGGAATGGAACACAAAAAAATAACGTTTGAGTGGTTCACGTAGGTGATAATTTTGTTGTCACAGCCGTAGCCTTTTGGTGTTCTTCTCGATGGTTTGAGGTTGCAGGACTAGAATAAAAGGAGTGGTGGTAGTTTAATGGTGATTCAAAAGTGGTGCTTCGGTTTAGAGAGGATACAAAGGTAGTGGTAATGGTGTGAACTGTATACAAAAACATAGAGCGGCAGTTGGATAACGCAAGACGTAACAGTAATTACAAATGGGTTTCACCTGACCTTGTTCGAACCAAAACCCAAAAGTGAGTAGTAATAAGTATAGCTCGGGTGATGATCGATTGTACAAAGAAAAGAAAGGAAATAATAAGAAAGGTATGAACAAAAAATTTGGTTGGTGAGTTTGTGTTGTTTTAAGTTTGTTTTTCTTTGTCTCTACAAGCGTATATGTAATTATAGAGATAGATTGCAAAAGAGTAAGAATCACATTAAGTGAGATGCGGTGTCGACAGAGATATTCGAGTCAGGAAGAAACAAACAAGAAAAACAAAGCAGATTATGACTTGTAACAAATTCATACATTTTTCTGTTACTGAATTCTATCCAAATTTGTTTTGTAATGAAATTGGAATCAACAGATATTAAAGGTTAGACATAAAACAAGCTTGTGATAGTAATGGAAAAATGATTCGTACAATTATTTGATTTTGATATATAACTGCATTGTACCTGCAGTTGTTTCATAGTGATTTGGATTCGACAGAATGAAATTCAGGAACAGGGAATGAAGAAAAAAAAAAGATTACAAGTGGATTGTGATTGATAACAAATTCAATTGAAGTTGATGTAGTGTTAATGGAGTTGACAAGTTTTTAATCAGGGAGAAAAGAACAAAGAAATATAAAGTAACTAATATTCTTTAACAGATTTTGTATTCTTCTGTTAAATAAATTCATCATGTACAGGGTTAGAGGCAGAATAATAAGAAAGATGTTGACATGAAACAGATTTTGTTTGTATTGAGCTGAGATTGATGTGTAACAAGATTCAGAATTAGGATTCTCAATTATGATTCTTAATTAGGAAGACAAACACAAAATAACAAATTAAATCAGATAGTGATATCTAACAGAACAGATATTTTACCTTTAATAAATATTAATAATTTAATAATTATATTAATAATAATAATACTATTAATATATTTAAAAACATACTAGTAACAATACTACTAAAATTAAAAATAATAGTCTTAATAATATTAACACCAACATAATATTTAATAATAATAAGAGTACTAAAAATAATAATAATAATATTATTATTAATGATAATAATAATAAATTATATTTTTAATAATAATAATGCTAAATATGATAATCATATTAATAATATTTATGTTAATAATCATAATGAAAGTAATAAGTATAACATTTATATTTTATTTGTATCTAACTTTAATATATTAATATTACATATTACTAATTATGTAATATTTGATACTTATATAATAACATATATTTAATATTCATATATTATATATATATTACAGTATATATATAATATTATATATAGAATTCATATACATGTATATATATATAGATTCATTTTAATTCAAATGATTAATCTATATTTTTATCATTACCTACTTTTATATCTATACATATATATCTTTATATATTTATTTATAAATAATTGTTCGTGAATCGTGGGGCATAGTGAAAGGTTAACTGAATATATGAAACAGTTCAAAATTTTGAGACTCAACATTACAGACTTTGCTTATCGTGTCGAAATCATATAAAGATTAAGTTTAAATTTGGTCAGAAATTTCCGGGTCGTCACATACGTCCCATGCATAGAGACAAAAATCATTCATATGGTGAACACCTGGTAATCGACCTTAACAAGATGCATATAGAATATCCTCATCATTCCAGGACAACTTCGGACATGATAAATTTGCCATCATTCCGGGAAAACTTCGGACATGATAAATTCGCCATCATTCCAGGAAAACATCGGACATGATAAATTCGCCATCATTCCGGGAAAACATCGGACATGATAAATTCGCCATCATTCCGGGAAAATATCGGACATGATAAATTCGCCATCATTCCGGGAAAACATCGGACATGATAAAAAGGGCACATTCGATTTCGATAATTCAACCATAGAATGTAGTTTCGATTACTTGTGTCTATTTCGTAAAACAGTTATAAAAGTATTTCATGTATTCGCAGTTCAAAATATATTTCGAAAGCATTTAACAAAACAGTTATAAAACAGCGCATGTATTCTCAGTCCCAAAAATGTAAAGAGTAAAAGGGAATAAAATGAACTCACCATACTGTATTTTGTAGTAAAAATATATATGACTATATTGAACAATGCAGGGTTGGCCTCTGATTCACAAACCTATATCATTTGTGTATTCATTAATATATATAATCGTAATCGAATCAATATATATATTATTATTAGTGATATAATTTTTATATTAATAACTTATATATATTTCATTATTTAATTAAATGTATTCATTTTGTATATAAAAATATTATTATAGTTAAGTTATGTATATTAAATATACTTTTATGTAATTACTCTTTTGTTTACAAAATACAAGTTATAATAACACCAGAATAATTATACTGATAATAATAGTAATTTTCATAGTACTAATTGTGACGACCCGGGAATTTCCGACTAAATTTAAACTTAATCTTTATATGATTTCGATACGATAAGCAAAGTATGTATGGTTGAGTCTAGGAAATTTTGAAACGATGTTCATATATTTAATTGATCTTCGACTGCTCTCGACGATTCATGAACAATTACTTGTAAATAAATATGTATATATTTAAATATATATTTAGATAGTAATGGAAATATAATATACGATGTAATGAATACTATTATTTTATATATTTATATATATATATATATATATATATATATATATATATATATATATATATATATATATATATATATATATATATATATATATATATATATATATATATATATATATATATATATATATATATATATATATATATATATATATATATATGAAATTTGATACATGTAACTTGTTATATTATTATTATTATCACTAGTATTACTATGCTTGATTGGTGTTATTGTCTTTAACTGATTCTTGAGTATATATATATATATATATATATATATATATATATATATATATATATATATATATATATATAAAATTCATATACATATGTATAACATAAAAACACACTCTCCTACTTTCTTCTCTTGTAACACCTGGCTGCTAATTAAATGAACACGTCCTTTTACTTCTTTAAATATAATATAATTATATCATATTATATATTTATGATTTATGATACATGCACCTTTGGATTCTAATCTTCAACAACTAGTACTATATTGTTATCCTTCAAATCACGGATTCTACATATACATATTCAATTGCACGATTATTGTTCTCATACCATTATTTTAATATTTATTATTATGCATTACTATTGTGGTTTGACTTCTCTCAAATGAGAATATTACAGAGTAATATATATGCTAACATATACATATATCCATGGAAACAAAAATCACTATCATCTTTATTGATCACCAACCCTACCTTCGCCACCTTCTCACAACCGCCACCTTCAACCCCCTTAGTCCATCGTGACCACCACCCTACAATAATCATACGTGTCACCATCACCTATGATAACCTTTATCTCACCCACCTGCTCATTATCACCACCTTCCTCCATCATCAAACCCTCGTGAGCCACCATCACTATTAACTCTTTTAATGCATATTCAGACCACCCATCACAACCAACCTTGTTTCTGTGTTAACGATCGAACAACACCTTTCTTTTCTCTTTTCTGTTTCTTCTCTATCAAACACAAATGCAAGTCAAACACCACCAAGGTACACTGTTTTGCTGCTACTATTGTTTTCATTCTATTTCTGTTGAACTACATCAAAACTAAACACCAACACAAACGCCACCACTACAACAATAAATCATTCGCACCATCGTTATCATCTTCAATCTACAACAACCTATAATCATCTCTACATACGTTTTACTTCTTCTACTTATTATTTTCTGTTATAAACCGAACTCAAGAACCACCAACAATTCATCATCTCCAAAACAAGACTAACAACCCATGTACGCTATTTTTTTAACTCCTGTCGACCAAGCTGCAATAATAAAAAATTAGATGAATTAGAAACAAACCTCAAATCAACGAATGGTTTCAAAATGAAAAGACGCCATCACTACTTCATCTCTTTCGTTTCTTTTTCTTGATATTGTTGTTGCACCATCACCATGATAATCATCTTTACCCCTCATCACCATCACTGCTACGCTGACCCTTACATCCTGTTCCTGTTTCTATCTGATTGAAGATAACCAAACATCCCCGTATTTATTTGAATAGGTTTCTGTTTCAGCTTCGGCTTTCTGTTTTCTCGTTCAGGGCGACAACAAAAACACTATTAGATAAATCTATAAACTGCTGCAGCTATTTTAGTGTCTTCCTGTTTACAATAACTTTTCAAAATAGCAACTTTTATTGCTGAATATTTCTGTTTCTTCAACTTTTACAAATAATCGACAAACTATAATATTTATTTAATAGATATTAAAGATCGAAGAAGAAGATGAACAATAATGAAACGATCTTGGTACCTGTTGTGTTTTTCTCTTCCCAATTCCATCCAACTCCTGCTTGTCGCTATATTTTTTTATTTCTCTCGATCTAGTCTGCAGCTGCTCTATTTTTTCTATTAATTAAAGATTGATTGGCAATGATGCTTATGAACACATGGTGATTATTATAGGAAGAGAATGATGATAGGGTTAGTTCGTTCCAAGGTGTAAAGTCGTTTAAAAAAAAGATATAGATAAATAAAGAAAAAAAACACCGAAACCCTTTTCAGGGTGGTTGTATTCTGATCTTGGCCTGCTTCGAGTTTTTCCCAGTACGTGAAACAAATATAATTATTGGATCAATTAAATTAAATGTGGGCTGTGATGAGATCCATACTTTATGATTGGGCCGAACTCTAAATTGGGTTAGTAGCAAGCAAGAAGCAGGAACAGTTAAATAATCGGGATATATACATTCAGGGTGTTATTAATTTCAGAAAATACAGGAGTGGTGTAATGGTTAAGGTTGTTGGTTGTGTTAACGAGAGGTCGCGGGTTCGAGCCTTATTTAAGGCATTTTTTTTTAGAAAAGCTTAAAGGTAGTCTCTTTTTCCTATTATTTTATTATTACAACTATTATTATTATTGACATTATCAATATTATTGTTGTTATCATGAATTAATAAAGATATAGTTATTAGTAAAAGTATCGTTATTATTATCATTATTATTAGTATTACTATTATTATTATTATCATATGTATTAAAATGATTAATAGAATTATTGTTATTTTTATTACTAACATTAGGATATGATTATTAGTACAATTAGTATTGTTATTATTGTTATCACTAAGTAGTAACATTAAGTATTATTAATATTATTATTACTATCACAATACAACTTATTATATTTATCATTTAAACTTAGTATCATTATCATATTCATAACTATTATTATCATCATTATTAATATTATAAGTATAAATATTAATACTACCCTCATTATAAAATAATACAATTTGTTATTATGTTCATAAATATATTTATTAGTATCATTGTTATAAATATAAGTAGTATTATTGTTATTATTACTAAAAGTAACATTTCTTTTAATTATATCATTTTTTATTAAAACTATTATTATTACTATCAATATTATTATTAGTATTAAAAATTATTATTACTATCATTATACTTATTCTAATATTATTATAACTAATATAATGCAAACCAAAGATTTTCTATATAAAAATATATTTAAAATATATAAAATGATTATATAATGAAATATATAAGTTAGTGATATAAAAATTTATATCACTTGTAATAATATATATATATTTAATCGATTACGATTATGTATATTAATAAATATACAAATGATATAGGTTCGTGAATCCGAGGCCAACCCTGCATTGTTCAGTTGTTCAATATCGTCATATGTATTTTTTCTACAAAATGCAGTATTGTGAGTTTTATTACTCCCCTTTTAAATACTTTTGCAATATATATTTTTGGGACTGAGAATACATGCGCTTTTATAAATGTTTGACGAAATAGACACAAGTAATTGAAACTACATTCTATGGTTGAATGATCGAAGCCGAATATGCCCCTTTTGCTTGGTAGCCTAAGAATTAGTAAATCGATCTACTAATTGACGCGAATCCTAAAGATAGATCTATTGGGCCTAACGAACCCCATCCAAAGTACCAGATGCTTTAGTACTTCGAATTCATTTTTATCATGTCCGAAGGATTTCCTGGAATGATAGGGGATATTCTTATATGCATCTTGTTAATGTCGATTACCAAGTGTTCACCATATGAATGATTATTTTTGTCTCTATGCATGGGACGTATATTTATGAGAACTGAAAATGAAAATCTTGTGGTCTATTTAAAATGATGGAAATGATTATTTATGTTAAACTAATGAACTCACCAACCTTTTGGTTGACACTTTAAAGCTTGTTTATTCTCAGATATGAAAGAAATCTTCCGCTGTGCATTTGCTCATTTTAAAGATATTACTTGGAGTCTTTCATGACATATTTTGAAAGACGTTGCATTCGAGTCGTTGAATTCAATAAGATTATTATTAAGTCAATTATAGTTGGATGTATTATGAAATGGTATGCATGCCATCAAATTTCGATGTAATGAAAGTTTGTCTTTTAAAAACGAATGCAATGTTTGTAAAATTGTATCATATAGAGGTCAAGTACCTCGCGATGTAACCAACTATTGTGAATCGTTTGTAATCGATATAGACTTCGTCTGGTTGGATTAGGAAGGGACGCTTCACTAATAATATTTATGATTGTATTAATAATAGTTTTTATAAAAATATAGATTTAAAGTAATAATACTTTTAGTAATAATTATATTAATTTTCAATAATAATAGTACTTGTTAATGAAATTCATGTTAACGAAAGTGCTAATATTAATAATAATACTTACGTCAATATTAATAATACTAATAATTTTAAAATGATACTAATACTAATATTAATGAAAAAACTATTAAGTTTTATTATTTTCATAATAGTAATAATAATAATATTCATAATCCTAATCTCATCAAAATTTCTAATATTACAATTACTAGCATTTACATATATTCACTTTAATTTTATTAATTATCTTTTGTATTAAAAAATTTATATTAATAATAATAGTAATAATATTAATGATAATGATAATAGTAATAATAAAAATTTAATGATATTAATGATAATAATATTTCATCTTTGTATCTACACTTACTTATAAGTTTAATCATAAATACAAAAACGACAACAACAACAACAACAACAACAATAATAATAATAATAATAATAATAATAATAATAATAATAATAATAATAATAATAATAATAATAATAATAATAATAATAATAATAATAAATAAATAAATAAATAAATTAACTACCTTAGTGATATAGCTCAATAAAAAGAAAAACTGTCGTCCGCCGGGCTCGAACCCGAGACCTCCCGCTCACCAACACCTCACTTGAACCATTAGGTTGTTGCCTATTTTCTGAATAATACCATCACCCCTTTATATTTAACCCGTATAATATGTTTTCCTTTTCTTCTTTGATTAATCACCAATTCAACCAAGGATCAAATCCCATTACTAACTTCTAAATATATTAATTTAGGAATTGAATCTAATATAGAAAACATTAGTGATTAACAATTTAATTAAAACAGAAAGGATTAAATCACAGAAGTTGGGACAGAAGAGAAATAGAATGTGTATGAACTTGGATTCAAATTCGATTTTCTAAAACGTTTTAGACCCAGGTTTCTAAATGAAATAAGTTTTAATTGGTTACTGGAAGCTTTATGGAGCTTCAATTTAACTTAAAACACAAAAATGAACTTGAATTTTCATGAAGAACGATCGTTTGTCTTTTGAAAACCAAACCTTTGACTTCAAAATTAGAGCTTGTTAGATGAAATGGAAACTTAAAACTTTCCAGATAGTTTATACGTATCAATCCTAATATATCTGCATTATTACTTTTTGCAAATTCATTGGAAATCGAGGTTTTTGTAATCTAAGTAAGAAACAGGGTAGAACGAGCTGTAAAGAAATATAAGATAGATGAAATTGATTACAGAAAATTTTACATTGATATTTGAGGGTGGATACTTGATGATAATTCCTTAATTGATTACATTCCATCGATTAATTTTATTAAATTTAATTCTATCGTACCTATTTCCTTTATCAGACAAAAACAAAAAAAAAATGGAGAAGAAAAAGATGTGATTTGATTTTGATTCAGTAACAATATTTGTTTGTAGCATAACTAATTTGTACTGGAATCAATCACGCACAGTTTTGTTGACAAATTGAAGCTGACTAGAATCCTATAAATTAATCACGTATTTATCTGTATTTATAAATATATAAACTATTTTTATATAATTATAATTTTGTATATGTATTTGATTATATACCTACTGTATTTTGCATATGTATATGTATATGTATCTGATTATATTCAGTATTATTAAATATATACTTGCATTAATACTAATAACAATTATATAAAATTTATAATAATGATAATAATATCAATATTTCTAATAACTAATAATTAATAATTAAATAATTTAATAATAATACCATTTGTATTAATAATAATTTTATTAATAATGATATCAAATAATAATACTGATAATGTTCATAGTAAAGTTGATAATAACATCGAAATGTTAATACTAAAATACTAATACAAATATTAATAATAATAGAATACTAATAATATTGTTAATTAACATTAAGACAAATAATAATCATAATAATACTAATAATAATAATGTATCAAGTTACATGTAACACCTTTTAATAATAATAATAATACAGATATTAATATCATTATTAACATTAACATTAGTAATAATAATAATATTGATATATTATTTATATTTTAACTTGTAATTTCAAATAATATATTAACTTTACATTTCATTACTTATGTAACACTTATCCTATAAAATTAAATATTTGAATATTTTATATTTATATTTATATGTATATGTATATATATATATATATATATATATATATATATATATATATATATATATATATATATATATATATATTTATATACATATTACAACATACATATTATATTAATTGTGTATAGAATTCATATATATATTTATTTTAGTAACATTTTAATTATTTTGTATATCACTCTACATATTTAATTCGAATGATTAAATTGTATTATATTAATTAAACACTTATATATATATATATATATATATATATATATATATATATATATATATATATATATATATATATATATATATATATATACATACATACTTATTTATTTACACACAATTGTTCGTGAATCGTCGGAAATGGTCAAAGGTCAAATGCATTCATGAATAATAGTTCAAACATTTTGGGGACTCTGTTTGCTTATCATGTCGGAAACATATGAAGATTAAGTTTAAATTTGGCCAAAAATTTCCGGGTCGTCACAATGTATTAAACAGGATCAAAAATAAAGAAAATTGCAAAGTGGCTAGATGAAGCCGCCGGCATGGTGATGATGAAGCCACTGGCTTTGGTGTTGAAAGTACAGAATGTTCCAGAATCGATAAAAATTGAAAGAACTTGTTGATCAAGAAAAAGGCAAGGAAGCCGTCGGCTTCCCTAGAAGCCGCCGACCTGGTTGACACGGTTTCTCAACTTATCAACTAAGTTCAAGTAAAAATGGAAACAAAATCAAGATAAAATCAGAAAGATCCAGCGAATCAAGTGAAGCCGCCGGCCTGGCATGAAGCCGCCGGTTTCAATATGACGGTTGCAAAGATTTAGCTTGTGGATTAAGTTTAACTTGTACGAGGAGTCACCGACTCAAGGCAAGCCGCTGGCTTCCCACTGAAGCCGCCAGCTTGGCCACCGCCCCAGAATTCTATAAATTAAGGCCTCTGGTCTCAGTTTTCATATGTTCAGAAGTAGATAATTTTTCCAAATTTTGTTAGGTCATTTTTTAGGGGTTTTCTCTAAACCCTTAGGTTAGATTTACTTTTTGTAATCAAGATTCAAGATTTAATTCAAGTCTTTTTACATCTACCTTCTTTTTGAGGTATGATTCTATCCTTATTTTATTGTTTTATCTATTTTATTCATTGTATTCATTTCTGTTCGTCTTTTATTATGAACTAAACGTTTATAGTGATTACGTGGACGAAAACTAAACTTCATCTGGGATTCAGATGAAGCCGCCGGCTTCACCCTCAAGCCGCCGGCTTGGAGTGAAGGAAGCCGCCGGCTTCATGCTTTATTCTGTGAAATTTCTGGTTCTTTCCCAGATCTGTATGGTTGAGTTTTCGTAATGATATTTGAATTATTTTGAATCTGTTTTGTTTGACTATACTTGTTTTCCATGCTTAATGATTAAATAACATAATTTTAGGATTGATTAGTCCTTGATCCAATAATCTATTATTCAGTTCATGCTACTTGTTTAGATCTAGTCCATCAAACTTGTTAAATTGAATTGCATGCAACTAAGTTAAAGAACTTAATAGTGATAAACTTATTTGATTTAAGTTACGCTTATATAATAGAAGTTAATATTGTTAGGCTTAATCGAAGATCCTTCGTTTGGATTTGTTTAATTAATGATTGCATGAAAACTTAGTAGTAATTGACTTTCAGCTAGTAACTTGAGTTGATCTACGTGGTGTTTAATAGCTTATATAATTTGTCAGTCTATTTGCATATTGATCCTCATCACAAGATTGGTATGTATCATGTAATTGAATTGAATATGAAGAATTAAGATGTTAGTTATACACATCACATATCTAGCAAATGCTTTAAATCCTGCTTATTAATTAATATGCAACACTTGTCTTAACCTTTTTAGAGATAATAATTGGTCTATGATTATTATTTTGATTTGTGTTAATATAAGTTATGAAACTTCTCTAATATGATTCCCGTATGAATTAATTGTCCATGTAATCACTTGTATCTTTACTTATATCTTTATTTGTATTCTATTTTATTTTGAATCTTTAATTCCTTATTTTATTTTGTTTATCCTTAAAAGCAAACTCTTTCCTAAGAGATAAATCTATCCCATAAAAGATACAAAAGTATATCTTTAATTCTTTAATAAGAATTAAATAATAAAATAACTCTTATCCATACCTAGCACTTCCCTTGGGACGATAACCTAAAATACTACCTCTGATCGGGTTTTGTTGCTCGTTAGAGTGTTAAAAGTGTAATAATAAAGGTTGTATAAATTTAAAAGTTTGAAAGGCAAATTAAGCACTACACACTTTTGCACATCACACCTACTACTTGAAGCATAGAGAGAATCCCTTTCTCTTTCTTCATCACCTTCACCAAGGAGAGATCTACTTTCTCTCTCTTGATTATTCACATGAAGCTTGGAGGGATCTACTTTCTCTCTCTTCATCATCTTCATCAAAGTAGAGATCTAATATCCCTCACTACATTCTTAGATACTAATTACTCAATCTAATTGAGTAGATTAGTCCATCCGTTGTTTAACGCCCTCAGAATCAAGATTTCGAACGGGGTTTGCACAATTATTGGAGATTAAACAATGGATCAATCATATTTTCCCCAAATCAGCACTCAAACTAAGACTCGACCATTTTATGTTTGTTCACTAGTGTGTATATTGGATTTGGTTACTATAATAATGGGACGTTTATGTAGTGACCCAGAAATTTACGATCAAATTTAAACTTTAATCTTTATGTGTTTCCGACACATTAAGCAAAATTTGTAATGTTGAGTCTCGAAAGTCTTGAAATTATATTCATGTAATCAATTACCCTTCGACTATGCTCGATGATTCACGAATAATAAATTGTAAACAGATATGTGTGTATGTATATATAAATAATAATAAAAAATATAATTTAAAGTATTATATATTGTTATTAAAAATTAATAAAATAAAAATAGGATATTATAATAATTATTATTTAAGATATATCTCTATATATAAATAAAGTATATTAAAAATAAATATATTTAAAATCTATTAGTCAAATTTAATTAATTGTACTTTTTATCTGAGACTAAGATCTAATATCAAACGAACCATTTTGATCACGTTTTCCTCATTTAATGACTAAGATAAATAAATGTAGTTAATTTAAAACTATGGAATTTTTTTCTGAATAATATTATCCATAACTGGTTAGCAAAGTAGCATGATATTTTATCCCTAATTAAACTATCGGTAGATTAAAAACAAAGCGGTGGCTACAAATTTTAATGCACATGTTTATGATTACTTTATGTTTTTGTTATTATATTCTCAAGTTGATTGAGTGTATACCAACTGTAAATGCACGAAATTATTGAATTGATATTATTGAATGTTATTGTTTTTATTTGTTTCCGTCATCTAATCTCTTTCTCATATATTATATACATATACATTTAATAATATAGATGATTTATGATTTATGATAGATACTTATAACAACCGGGACCAGAGTGTTTCTCCTTCTTTCTTCTCATTAGTCGATCATCATTATTTTTCCTTCTTTATACATTCAGATATTTAGTTTTGGTTACTGTGACTGATTAGCAATCATCCATGACTTTTATTATACAATTATATATTACATATATAAAGATATATATTTACATAAGGAGATGCATTTAACGAATTCAAAACCCACTTTTGCATCTTCTTCTATGTCCTCTCCTCTTGATCGACCAACCACTTCACCATATGCCACCACGGCTATCATCCGCCACCTTGCATCACCTTTTTAACGCCACCCTCACCACTGCCGATTACCACACACCACCGTAGAACACCACACACCATGGAATCACTTATTCACCACCATCTTCGTGACTCCATTAAAACATCCATCTTCTTATTCTTCGTGACTAAGACCGCCATCACCTTTTATCACCATAACCGAAAACCACAATGAACCATCTTGTCTTCCTTCTTTAACCTCCGGCTACCACCACAAACCATCATCCTTGCAACTGCATATCTGCTACCGCTGTTACACTTTGTTTCTGTTTTTAATCAACCTGCAATCTGCTACTGTTCGGTCCCAACTACTGTTGCTGCGTAATCTGTTTCAGCTCAAACAGTCTAAAACAGGAAGAGGGTTACTATTTTGATTTGATCTCAAAACCCGTTATTATTTTATGCTGTTTCGTTCTTCGTTTTATCAAGAACCATTAAACTACCTTGAACCACCCATATTGTCACCACATAACAACTCACCTTCAAGAACACCCAAGAAGATGAAGTAATACGGCAGTTTTGTTCTCTGATTTGGTTCGATTAGACTTCATCACCACCGAATAAATTTTTGTTTTGTATTTCCCACTTGTTAGACAACTGTTATTGGTGGACCAAAGTGATTCCTTTTCTCGTGCCAACCAATGTTTTCCTTATGCAAACATCTGAAAAGTTATCACTAAACTTGTTACTTTGAATTCGGGCTCCAAGCCTTTAATTTCAGTGATGGGCCACGAAATCTTTTTGGGCTACTAGTAGGCCGAACTCTAGTTATTTGACGGGCCGTGTAAAAACCTTGTGCTCTTGGGACAAGACCTGGTTCATGTTCCTGTTAAAACGTATCAATGGGAATAGATGAGTTTATGATGAAGTGATGATGACTAGGAGTATTATGAAGTTAGTAATTAGAATTAGGAAACGAAATAGATGATATGAGATGTTAGATGGTATTGTTACATGAGTTCGTGATACTGATACACGATCGAATGATATATGATATCTGAGTTATGATTTATAATTATGATTATGATCATGATAAAGATGATGATACGTGATGATAATCATGATTATAATTGTGATCATGTATGATATTAGGTGATGATTCAATGATGATGGCATAATAAATGAATGAGAATGATATAATTATAATAATAATACATGGTCAAGTTATGTTAGAAAGTTTCAATTTATGAAGAAAAGGAACTGATAGTTAAGCGGGATGTATAGTGGTTAATTTAGGTTTATAACATAAAAACGTGTTTGCATGGATGGTTAATTGTGTTGTTGCGGTAACGAGAGGTCTTGAGTTCAAGCCCGGACAGCAGTGTCTTTATTTTTTTTATTCTCTTGAGGTAGTATTATTATTATCATCTTTATTATTATTGTTATGATTATTATTATTATTATTTATTATTACTAATAATTAATATTATATTATGATAAAAATAAAAATAGATATAATTTATATTAAGACATATTAATAAAAACGATTATGGTTATGATCATAGTTAAAGTAATTACAATTGAAAAGATTATTTATATAAATATTTACATATAACAAATTATCGATTTTTAATATAATATTAATCATATGTATATATATAACTATACAAATATTAACTATTTTAATTATATACACGAATTATATATATATATATATATATATATATATATATATATATATATATATATATATATATATATATATATAACATAAGTTATAATATATAAAACTGTTCAATTACGATTAGATGTATTAATAGATATAAAAATGATATAGGTTCGTGAATTCAAGGCCAACCCTACACTTGTTAAATGTCGTCATATGTATTTTTACTACAAAATACAGTATGGTGAGTTCATTTGCTCCCTTTTACACTTTACATTTTTGGGACTGAGAATACATGCGCTGTTTTTACAACTGTTTTATTAAATGCTTTTGAAATATATTTTGAATTGCGGATACATGAAATACTTTTATAAATGTTTGACGAGATAGACACAAGCAAAACATTCCTCGAATGAATTATTATGCAGACAGAAGTTCTGCGGATTATTATTGAATTATGTGGACATGATAATTGCCACCATTGAATTATGTGGACATGATAATTGCCACCATTGAATTATGTGGACATGATAATTGCCACCATTGAATTATGTGGACATGATAATTGCCACCAGTGATGTGAATGTTATATATCGAGAGAATGATTTTACACACAGGTTATGTGTATGTTATTTTTGTGCACAAGATATGTGTACGGTTACTATGATTTATGAAAATGGTTTTGTACACGAGAAATGTGTAATGTATTTAAAAGATATCGCATGTACATTACAGGTGGGTATAGGATTTGGGCCCATTTGTACCATGCGGCATTTAAATCTTGTGGTCTATCAAAATGATGAATTTTACTGTTTACGATAAACTTATGAACACACCAACCTTTTGGTTGATACTTTAAAGCATGTTTATTCTCAGGTATGAAAGAAATCTTCCGCTGTGCATTTGCTCATTTTAAGGACATTACTTGGAGTCGATCATCGCTCTGGAATCAAATGTTGATGACTTCGTCCAGATGGATTAGGACGGGGCATTTCAGTTGGTATCAGAGTGGTGGTCTTAGTAAACCAGGTCTGCATTAGTGTGTCTAACTAATAAGTCGTTAGGATGCATTAGTGAGTCTAGACTTCGACCGTGTCTGCATGTCCAAAGTTTTGCTTATCATTTCTAGTCAAAAATATCTGCTTATCATCCTTAGGAAATTACCTGCTTATCATTATTAGTCTAGACACGTCTTGCTACATTAATTGCATAGACAGTGTATAGATAAATTCATATCTCAGCGTATCTATTATTGTTACCTTTACCTGACAGCTTCCGTAGATTCCTCCGTAACTTATGAGATTTTAGTATTATATATGCATATCTGAACTATGTATTGCAGGGTACTAATCTACATCCTATAATCTATTTCTTATCGAAAATCCTTCATCTGATCGTATGAGATGAATCCCTCAACCAGTTCTAGTCCCTTAGATTACGATAGCTATTCCAATAGTTATTCCGACAGCTATTTTGATATAGATTTCCACTCGAACTTCGAAAGCAGTGTAACCAGAATGGAGCAACCAATCAGTCATCCCCAATTTATCTGATGGGTTCGTAGTCGACTTAATCAATGGAGACGCAAAGAAAGCGATCTTTTTCATCAACCAAATTTACCTCTTGACGAATAACCCGAAGCACTTATCGGTGAATCAATCCGAAATATTATCTTCATCCTTATTTCTAGAGTAGCTCGACACGATTATATTCTATCCACAATTTGAAACCTTATTCATCTGCTCGTTTGGATCGACAATTATCCCGGAGTAATACAAGAAGTCAACGAACTTCGCGCTTGAGTAATCAATTTGGAGAATATGGTGCAAAATCTACCAGCTTCAGCAACATCACCGGCTCCAACAGTACCACTAGTAATAGAACCATTACTATCAACAATCCATGCCTCAATATCTCATTCTGTACCTCGAGTATAATTATCGTTCTACGAATCGTTCTACATCATTTATCTTCGTTCGACATGATGATTATATAATCTTCAATGTTTTAGAGATTATATATTCTAGTTTTAACGGTAAATCAAATGAGATTAATATCACATTAACTCATTAAATCTATGATTATATCTGAAGAAAATATATATGTATATATATTTTCATAAAGAGTGTAATTAAAAATTCTTTCGTACAAACTGTTAATGGTGAAAATATTTTAACGGGTAGGTAATACCCGAGGAATACTTAGATTTCACATTAATAAGTTACAGTGTACATTCTTTGAATCTGATTCAACAGTCATTTACTATCCTACTTACACCCACAAATATACGTATCCGTTCACCACAGAATAACCATTTTCATCCAATTTCATATTTGGATTTTGAATTATCAAAATCTAACAAGTGGCATAATGAAGAAAATATTGGACAAAATAAAATTTGTTAGAAACAAACAAATTAACTACGAAAATTTTTGTTAAGAATCCACGCTAACGAAATCCTAGCTAACTGTTCCTAGCTAACTGTTAATTCCATATTACATTTTATTTTATCGCAATTTTCATTCTCGCAATTTTATTTATCGTCATTTAATTTATGTTATTTACTTTACGCACTTTATTTATCGTTATTTAATTTCTGTTATTTATTTTATGCACTTTAAATATCGGGACACGTATACAAGGTTTTGACATATCATATCGACGCATTTATATATATTATTTGGAGTAACCATAGACACTTTATATGCAGTAATGATCGAGTTCTCTATACAGGGTTGAGGTTGATTCTACAATAATATATATAATTTGAGTTGTGATCGAGCCTGAGACGTATACGGGTCACGATACGTATTAATTAATTCGGATATTATATATTAAGCTATATATGATTTATCGGACTGTTAATTGTGGACTATCAACTGTGGACTGCCGACATTGGACAATTAAAATGAATTAAAATATTAATTATAACATATGAAACTAAACAATTCTTCAAGTTTGCCACTTGATTTCATCTTAAAACTCATTTGTATCTTAACGATTACAATCTACGTTCAAATCTTTCATGATTATTGAAAACATCTCAATCGATAGAATGAAACAACTGCACTTCATCTACGAAAGAAAAGATTAATGCATATAGTTATACACCTGAGAAACTCTCGGCAACTGAGTAAAAGTTTAACACGTAGCCGCGTCAGATCCTTTGGCATTTATTAGCAAAAATAACTTTGCGATCCCTTTTTAAAGTAGCCAATTTTGTCACAGCTCCAGCAAGTCAACTTCGACTTTTCATTCAAAGTAGCCTTACTATAATCCTGATATATACGATTACCCTTTTGATATCGGAGAATTCTTTTATATTCCACCATATTACCAGCAGACGTACCAGCAACCTCGTTGCTTCTTGGTTTAAATCTCTCCGATAAATCATTATATTTATTCATTGAAACCCCATCATATATTCATCTACATCTTGTAACGAGAACTGCCATACCAATTATCGAGAGTCAGCAATCAGTACTTTGAAAACGCACAGCATGTCTACATCAACAGTTATATGAATAACATTTATCTTTTAGAATTATGGTCTTTCATTCTGAAATTCTGAACAGCACTCAGTCTACAAATCAATACTATGAATGTTGAAAAAGCTAAATGAAGCAGCAAAAACTGTAGACAACCGTAAAAGACCTTAATCGTCGGAAGTTTAATGATAAAGAATAATATGTTGGAAAAGCTCAGAAAAGTTGGAACTGGAAAACGAATTGAGCTAACCACGAAGGAGACCAAGGACAAATACAAGGACCAAAACCTATATTCAAAGAATCCAGGTAATTCTGGATCCGATGAAATCGTTAGAGAATATCTTGCTCCGAAGTAATGTTAAAAATCTTGCGAAAAAATCTTTCTTCATCAACCATCGAACTTAGATTTTCCAAAATATCATCATAAATATCTTCGATATTTCTGAAGATATTTTTATAAATATTCTCGTCCAAAATTATTTATCTCTTTGTGCTATCTACGTTATATCATAAAGGAAACTACTTTAGTTTCTAAAATTCTTTAAAATTCGAATTTAAATTATGAATGTTTTTGAAGTAGTGTTGGCAAATGATGCATGAGTTAGTATAATATAATGACACTTGATCAATGTGATTATATTACAGTAAGTCATGCTGAGTTTCTAATGAAACGTGATGATTCACAGTACCATCATCATGTGTCATTAACACGACTCTTACATTCTATCTAATCTTTAAATATATCAGGAACATATTCTCTTGATTGTTCTACATTCTCTATTAAATTCAGGTAATTTAACCAATCAAGATCGTGCTATTACAATTTCTCTCTTAGAACATTAGTTATGTTCATTCGAAACTACATACCTACGAAATTCTGGACCATTATTCGCTTGACTTAAATTCGAGAAGAGAAAACAAAAGTATGGAACTCCAAAATAATAAGGAAAAGAAGGGGGTGGATTTATAGTAAAATATCAGACAGAGAAATCAAGACAGATTATCGCATTTAATCAAAGAAGATCCTGATTTTCTTAATCGCCGAAGAACCAAATCTTATTACATAGATTTTCTTTAAAACCCATGAATTCTGGAAATCAATCATAACTACGTCATCGGTTAAAACGAATATACATTTACTCATTTCACTCTCTGCGATAGCTTCACTCATACTCTTCGTATAATCAAATTGTTTTATCTATATTACTCAATGATGATAAAACTCTATTTATCAACTCATATTGGTCATGAAAACATTCTTATTGTTATCCATGACGACCTCTATCAAATTTTGGGACGAAATTTTTTTAACGGGTAGGTACTGTAGTGACCCGGAAATTTCCGATCAAATTTAAACTTTAATCTTTATGTGTTTCTGACACGATAAGCAAAATTTGTAATGTTGAGTCTCGAAAGTCTTGAAATTATATTCATGTAATCAATTACCCTTCGACTATGCTCGACGATTCCCGAACAATAAATTGTAAACAGATATGTGTGTATGTATATATAAATAATAATAAAAAAATATAATTTGAAGTATTATATATTGTTATTAAAAATTAATAAAATAAAAATAGGATATTATAATAATTATTATTTAAGATATATCTCTATATATAAATAAAGTATATTAAAAATAAATATATTTAAAATCTATTAGTCAAATTTTATTAATTGTAATTTTTATCTGATACTAAGATCTAATATCAAACGAACCATTTTGATCACGTTTTCCTCATTTAATGACTAAGATAAATAAATGTAGTTAATTTAAAACTATGGAATTTTTTTCTGAATAATATTATCCATAACTGGTTAGCAAAGTAGCACGATATTTTATCCCTAATTAAACTATCGGTAGATTAAAAACAAAGTGGTGGCTACAAATTTTAATGCACATGTTTATGATTACTTTATGTTTTTGTTATTATATTCTCAAGTTGATTGAGTGTATACCAACTGTAATTGCACGAAATTATTGAATTGATATTATTGAATGTTATTGTTTTTATTTGTTTCCGTCATCTAATCTCTTTCTCATATAATATATACATATACATTTAATAATATAGATGATTTATGATTTATGATAGATACTTATAACAACCGGGACCAGAGTATTTCTCCTTCTTTCTTCTCATTAGTCGATCATCATTATTTTTCCTTCTTTATACATTCAGATATTTAGTTTTGGTTACTGTGATTGATTAGCAATCATCCATGACTTTTATTATACAATTATATATTACATATATAAAGATATATATTTACATAAGGAGATGCATTTAACGAATTCAAAACCCACTTTTGCATCTTCTTCTATGTCCTCTCCTCTTGATCAACCAACCACTTCACCATACGCCACCACGGCTATCATCCACCACCTTGCATCACCTTTTAAACGCCACCCTCACCATTGCCGATTACCACACACCACCGTAGAACACCACACACTATGGAATCACTTATTCACCACCATCTTCGTGACCCCATTAAAACATCCATCTTCTTATTCTTCTTGACTAAGACCGCCATCACCTTTTATCACCATAACAGAAAACCACAATGAACCATCTTGTCTTCCTTCTTTAACCTCCGGCTACCACCACAAACCATCATCCTTGCAACTGCATATCTGCTACCGCTGTTATACTTTGTTTCTGTTTTTAATCAACCTGCAATCTGCTACTGTTCGGTCCCAACTACTGTTGCTGCGTAATCTGTTTCAGCTCAAACAGTCCAAAACAGGAAGAGGTTACTATTTTGGTTTGATCTCAAAACCCGTTATTATTTTATGCTGTTTCGTTCTTCGTTTTATCAAGCACCATTAAACTACCTTGAACCACCCATATTGTCACCACATAACAACTCACCTTCAAGAACACCCAAGAAGATGAAGTAATACGGCAGTTTTGTTCTCTGACTTGGTTCGATTAGACTTCATCACCACCGAATAAATTTTTGTTTTGTATTTCCCACTTGTTAGACAACTATTATTGGTGGACCAAAGTGATTCCTTTTCTCGTGCCAACCAATGTTTTCCTTATGCAAACATCTGAAAAGTTATCACTAAACTTGTTACTTTGAATTCGGGCTCCAAGCCTTTAATTTCAATGATGGGCCACGAAATCTTTTTGGGCTACTAGTAGGCCGAACTATAGTTATTTGATGGGCCGTGTAAAAACCTTGTGCTCTTGGGCCAAGACCTAGTTCGCGTTCCTGTTAAAAAACGTATCAATGGGAATATATGAATTTATGATGAAGTGATGATGACTAGGAGTATTATGATGTTAGTAATTAGAATTAGGAAACGAAATAGATGATAGGAGATGTTAGATGGTATTGTTACATGAGTTCGTGATACTGATACACGATCGAATGATATATGATATCTGAGTTATGATTTATAATTATGATTATGATCATGATAAAGATGATGATAAGTGATGATAATCATGATTATAATTGTGATCATGTATGATATTAGGTGATGATTCAATGATGATGGCATAATAAATGAATGAGAATGATATAATTATAATAATAATACATGGTCAAGTTATGTTAGAAGGTTTCAATTTATGAAGAAAAGGAACTGATAGTTAAGCGGGATATATAGTGGTTAATTTAGGTTTATAACAGAAAAACGTGTTTGCATGGATGGTTAATTGTGTTGTTGCGGTAACGAGAGGTCTTGAGTTCGAGCCCGGACAGCGGTGTCTTTATTTTTTTATTCTCTTGAGGTAGTATTATTATTATCATCTTTATTATTATTGTTATGATTATTATTATTATTTATTATTACTAATAATTAATATTATATTATGATAAAAATAAAAATAGATATAATTTATATTAAGACATATTAATAAAAACGATTATGGTTATGATCATAGTTAAAGTAATTACAATTGAAAAGATTATTTATATAAATATTTACATATAACAAATTATCGATTTTTAATATAATATTAATCATATGTATATGTATAACTATACAAATATTAACTATTTTAATTATATACACGAATTATATATATATATATATATATATATATATATATATATATATATATATATATATATATATATATATATATATATATATATATATATATATATAACATAAGTTATAATCTATAAAACTGTTCAATTAAGATTAGATGTATTAATAGATATACAAATGATATAGGTTTGTGAATCCAAGGCCAACCCTACACTTGTTAAATGTCGTCATATGTATTTTTACTACAAAATACAGTATGGTGAGTTCATTTGCTCCCTTTTACTCTTTACATTTTTGGGACTGAGAATACATGCGCTGTCTTTACAACTGCTTTATTAAATGCTTTTGAAATATATTTTGAATTGCGGATACATGAAATACTTTTATAAATGTTTGACGAGATAGACACAAGCAAAACATTCCTCGAATGAATTATTATGCAGACAGAAGTTCTGCAGATTATTATTGAATTATGTGGACATGATAATTGCCACCATTGAATTATGTGGACATGATAATTGCCACCATTGAATTATGTGGACATGATAATTGCCACCATTGAATTATGTGGACATGATAATTGCCACCAGTTGATGTGAATGTTATATATCGAGAGAATGGTTTTACACACAGGTTATGTGTATGTTATTTTTGTGCACAAGATATGTGTACGGTTACTATGATTTATGAAAATAGTTTTGTACACGAGAAATGTGTACTGTATTTAAAAGATATCGCATGTACATTACATGTAGGTATAGGATTCGGGCCCATTTGTACCATGCAACATTTAAATCTTGTGGTCTATCAAAATGATGAATTTTATTGTTTACGATAAACTTATGAACTCACCAACCTTTTGGTTGACACTTTAAAGCATGTTTATTCCTTGGTATGAAAGAAATCTTCCGCTGTGCATTTGCTCATTTTAAGGACATTACTTGGAGTCGATCATCGCTCTGGAATCAAATGTTGATGACTTCGTCCAGATGGATTAGGATGGGGCATTTCAGTTTATGCTGAATCTCAAAAATGTTCATGTTGTTGATAATTCTGCTTGTATGATTAGTTCTATTTCATATGATTCTTGTTTATGGCATGTACGTTTAGGACATGTACATTATAGAAGAATGATTGAAATGTCTAAAGAAAATTTGATTCCTAGTTTGACCTGGATTTAGAATAATGTAAAACATGTATGTTGAATAAAATTACAAGGAAGGCGCTTTTAAATACATAAAAGGAACTTCTTTGATTCTACAACTGATTCATAGTGATCATTGTAACTTCCATGCTACTCCTTCGTTAGGAAATAAGAAGTATATGATCACATTTATAGGTGATGCGTCTAGGCCTTGATATGTTTATCTTTTACATGCTAAAGATGAAGCCTTAGACAAATTTGGAATCTGTAAAAACATAAATAGATTTGAAACAAAATGGTTTAATTTAAGACTTTGCACACTGATAGGGGTGGTGAATACTATGACCTAGGTTATTTTCTGTATGTACAACTCCTTATATAGTAGAACAAAATGGTGTATCTGAGAAAAAAAATAGGGCCCTCAAGGAAATGGTTAATTCCATGTTGTCTAACTCTGGTTTGAGTGAGGGGTTTTGGGGGAGAAGCCATGTTGAAGGCTTGTTATCTTTTGAATAAGGTTCCTAACAAAAGAGGAAAAAAGATACTTCTTATGAACTTTAGTACAAGAAACGGCCAAACGTGCATTATTTACGAGTTTGGGGATGTCGGGCTGTCATGAGACTACCTGAATCCAAAAGGAAGACACTGGGGGAAAAAAGGTTGTATCTTCATTGTATGCTGAGCATTCCAAAGCTTATAGGTTATATGCTATACAACCTAGTGATTTTGTTTTGGTTAATACCGTTATAGAATCTAAAGATGAGATTCTTTATGAATTGTGTTTTACTTCAAATCCTAGACCAAAGGATATAGTTTCTCATTCGAATGAAACTACAAGGAGTTCACTTGGAGGAAATACCTAGTAAAAGACCTGAACCTCGTAAGGGAAGTAGAATAAGGACTCTTATGTCTTAAGGTTCTGATTTGAAAGTTTATTTAGTTTAGGGATCTAGAGATGAAATTTAATCTCAATTCTCATACAGTTACATTATAGAAGAGGATCCTAGAACCATTATGAGGCTATGAAATCTCGTAGTGTTGTACATTGAACTAACATGAGTATTGACTGATTTACATCCAGGTTGCAAACTATTGGGTAACAAATAGATCTTCAAGAAG